>NC_060209.1:29997500-31248750 GCF_021130785.1 Homalodisca vitripennis
TTGGGGAATTATTTTTTGAATTAGTAAAAAGTGTTACCATTTGATAATTAAAAATAAAACTACACTCAAATACAATTTAGATCAATGCTGTATTTCTGTAGTGGAGTATTTTCTTTTTGTAATATATACTGTCGTTTCGTTACAGTTAAACGGCTAACTTTTCAAATAAAAAAATCAAATATAAAAAGGGTTGTGATGTGTGATAGGTGAATAAATTTTTATAGTATCTAGCTATTAATATTTGACCCTAAAATTACCTGTTTAATATTTTTCTTCGTCATAAAAATCGCACGTAGTACTTGGGAGTAAAGATAGGTTTCACTATGACAAATCTGTATCTAAAAGAATGTGAAGGTTACGATCTGGACAAAATATTGCAGGTTCCAGCCAATAAAGTTGGAACGCCAACGCAAAAGTTCTGCATATTTTCTTTCTATCGTTTATATTTTTTATTACTGAATACAAACTTTATTCAGCAAGATTATGATACAGTATTGTGCTCAACAATACTCACATTGTAGACGTTAATGGGGGGACACAGGTTACGTCACTTTGTAAAACTTTAAGTGAAGCCAAAATGTTTAAGTTATGAAGTACTACTACAGGGCAACACTCTTGGCACTCTGTTATTTTTTATCGATATTGCATAACTGTGACGAACTGAATATTAGTAATAGGCTCATTTGGTTCCTATCACATGGTTGTATTGTTTTCTGTTTTAGATTGGATGACGTATATGAGAGGGTTAAATATAAGGGTATAATTAGCTCATATACAGAGCCATAACAGTAATGAAAATGACATATGTTGCTTGTGCTACATTAAGGAATATTACCTTGGAGAGGTGGATTAGATACTTGCGTTATTAGTGTTACAAAAAAGTATGATCCAAGCAAAGTTATGTAAGAATATTCAATATTCAACAATCAATTTTGTTATTTAAGAAAAACTACGTTTAATATTAATACCTATGACATTTAGCAGTTATATGTTAAACATATTCGTTATTTTCTCTTTATCCACAAAAACATGATCTAACGCTTATTGTACATCAATACCTTACAAGATTGACTGGATTGTACGCAGATTCTTCAATTATATAAATTTATCGATTTGACAAATTCTCACTTCGTAGCCAACAATATTTATAGAAAGGAACCCGTACAACTGAAGGATATAATATATTAATTCTAGTGCATATAATAGGCGATTACACGCGTATGAAAGATTGGCCCTTGCTGATACAGTGCTTCCTACATCGTTAGATCACTCTACTTGACCTTACTTTATGGCTCCTATTTCAGAGGTGGAGGTTTCCTAAGGTCTTCCTTTCTTATTAACTGTATAATTACTTGTTACGAATTAATGTTATTTGATTGGCTGAGCGTTAGCGAATCATGATGTGCCAGTTTGTTACGTAATCAATAAAATTTAAAAACATGACAGTTTTTGTAGCAGCATTGATATTAAATTAATTTTATTATTTTTTTAAATTTTTAATGGGGAGAAAAATATGTTTCTTTGAATTTGATTCTTTAATCGCTCACTCAATAAGTTGGTACTCTCTTAAGAATACGGATTCTCTTGGTCTAAGTGTTGTACAATTTTACTTGAAAACCGATTTACAGAGGCTCTTCCAGGCAAATGCAGTAATTTCAGGTCAGCCCCCAGTTTGCCATCTTCCAGGATATCCTACCAGAAAGATATCGCTTACTGTTCAACTCCTGTTCAATCAGCATCCTTCTTACTGGAAGAGAATAGCTTAGATTACACAGTTAGATGCAATAAAATGCATTAAAAGCCAACTTGTAAAGTTTTTGAAAAAATTATGTGACTACTGGTTTCCGATGTAGGACGAGTAGATGGCCTCACGGTGTAAAGAGTCGTAGTTCGGGTCTCAGAGATTGTGAAGTACAAATTCTTGTGACCGAACCAGTTTTATCAGTACCAACTCTCTTATATTTACCCTGATCCTAGCAAATGCCAGAGCCCCATAAAGGCGAGCAGAATACGGCTAAAAGAAAATTGGGCGCTCCTTAAAAATATAACAAATTATTTTCCATGTGATCTCATGTGATAATTAGCGATTCTCCGTGGAGTCAGTACAACAGACATGAATTCGCAGCCCTAAAGGAGTTGTCTTATAGTAACGCGTAATCTTCGGATGGGTTTAAAAATCAATTGCATTCTATTATAAACTACAATAAACACTAATATTTTCTAAAAACTACGTAGAACATTATAACTACTGGTGATTCATTACAAGTGAAATATAAAAACGTGTTTACGGGAGGGAAAACAAAAGATCCCATTCTTGTCGCAAATTGATTTTTGGATCTCATCAAAACTCCGGTCACTCATTAGTTTTTGTGACGGTCCATGAACTTGACAAAATGACTAATTACTCTCACATTCGATTGAGTGCTCATTCGACCTAGTAGCTGCTCAACTCCCCCGCCTCAGCTCCGCGTCACTCTTTGTTTGATAGCTGCGTGAAATTCCAAATGTTAATTTAAAATAAATTAATGGAATACTTTAGATCTTAAGAAATTAATTATGATTACAATTGACTCATTAGGTCTAAAACTCGCAAAACATAATTCAGCCATATTCACACTAGATTTCCTTCTGTAACAGAAAACAATAGGTAAGCACCATAGAGTCCAGTGGTACAATGGGTTTTAGTTAAACAATTTATATTTTCAAGAAAAGCTTGGTTACAGCCGCTAAAAAATATTCATTTCTTAAGAGCGAACAAAAAATACATTTTTATTATGCAAGGAGTAGTAGAAATTTGAAGTAGAATTTTGACGTTTAGGATTGATGAAAAATTTTGAAAATATAGATATGAATTTTCGCATTATATGTATGAACGATGACTTTACAGAATGACATGGTTTACAAAAACCTATTCATAAGACAACATTTATAATACGAGATGTAATTTTCCTAAATTATATTTAATTTAAAAATATAGTTTACTTGAGTTATAAATTTAAGTACACGTGACTAATTTTGAATTTGCTAAACCATAAAGTGAAGAATATAAAGTACATAGATGAATAATGTACAATGTAATGTAATGTATGTAGATTAAATAGGGGTTTTTATTTGCGTTAACAGTGTCACAGTGTTCTTTCGTTCAATCTTTTATACGTTTATTTTTCTACATTTGTTGTCAGTACTCTTTTGCATTTACGAATATCATTACAAAAATAAAAAAAGAATACGTTATGCATGGACTCGCTTTCACTTGGTTTGCTGATGCCCATCTACACAACCTACTATTCAGTTAAGGTAGACTTTTATTGCAGAAATCGTGCAATCTGAATATGAAGTTTTACGAGACGTTTCGAAAAGTTATTTATACGGTCTAAATCAACAGAAGGTCAACTACTTAATTCACACTCAAAAAGTCAATGGAGGTACACCCAATGGGGATGAAATAAATAATTACATCACGTTTATTTGGGCCTCAACGTAGACAATTTGTGATATGGTTTTGGCTGATATGTCTCCGTTCAGATCTCGCCTACAAGTGCATTTCCATAAGACAAGATTTTTGGACCGTGAAGAATCTTGTCACACCTTTCCAGAGTCCCTTGATGGCAATAATAACGACCTGATTGTTGTTGGATAGAAAATATTTAAGAGTGCTCCTCCTTAGTATTAAGCAAATTGACCTAATATAAATATTTTGCCTACCTACTCAATGATCAAAGTCATTCAATCTAATTCCATGGTTTGGTGATGCACCATCATAGAACACTCTCTCGTCTATGTAGAAATGAAATTTCATGCAAATTTTAAATTCTACAGATGAAATCTTCCTCTAGATATCTTGCCACATCCTACATTCACAATATTTTCAGTAAGTTAGGTTTAATAACAGTGTTCAAATAATAAAAGTTCTGGTGAGCTAAGGAGGGAATTACAACGCAAGAGTGTCCATTATAAAAGTATTCGCTAACTCTCAGCCAAAGCTCATCGAGTGGAATGCACCATTGTCGAACTCTGTGTTACTTATATACAAAGAAACACGGACGGAAAGTCATATAATGATACTGAAACTACATGTGGCATTGAGTTCTACTCCATAAGATCATTGCTAAACCTTAGACACTTACAGACTGAGAGATTCCATGTGGTCTCCTAGATACGCGAGAGGGGAATCGCGACTGGTAAGACGTGGGAGCGGCGGTGGAGGGGAATCAGTCGACTTCCCCCTCCACTCCACATGACCATTAGGCTACTGCGCATCGTCGGACGCGACTTCCCCCTCTCCTCCACATGACTACATGAAATCTCTCGGCCTATACTACGTTATCTCTGGTCGTAGAATCATGACTGATGTCTTGTTTTCAAGATATTATTAATGCCCATCCAAACGCTCTGATCATCTCCCATGATTTTACGGTCTTAACATGTTTGAGGTTTAAAATTGTTCATATGGGGAAAACATCAAAATGTCTTGACGGTACAGCCAAACAACTTCTTGCGTCTTAGTGTAAATTTGTGTAATAACCAAAGTATAAAAAATATGATTCAGCAACCACTAAAGGCATAGGTTGTCTTAATATATGTGCCATACAATAGAACCGAACGCTAGAGATTAGTATGCAGACGGCAAACTCGGCTGTGACAGAAATAGTCACGTTTAGCACGCGATCATTTTATTCCGCGCGCGGTTTTCAAATCGACAATTCAAGACGCAGAATCGCGCTGACGCGTTGTAGCTTGCTGATCGGTTCATTATCTGTACATGACCCTAGCGACATCTATCTAGAGTGGTAAACTGTTGCCTTATTAATTAGTCAATCGGTGTCCAATGTATGGTTCATACAGGAGCTTTGAATGGCTCGCAACTAAAATAAACTTTAGGCGTATTGCGTAATTAATTATGCTTCCCCCCACCTGCAAAGAAGTTTCAACTTGACTGAGCGAAGGCTCTGTCTCTTTTATATAGAATATCATAAATCATCAAATACATATTATTGTGCGAAATTGTTTATTACGAAGTGAGAATCAAATATGGGCTATTTCGGTACCGTCACTGCATATTTTTGAGAGCCCAAAAGTAATTCTTGAAATCGTTGAAAACGTTCAAGAAAGTTCTGAAACTAAGTTCTATAGTTTCAAAATTCTAAAACTAAATGGTCCTATGTTCAATAGGTTCTTTGAAAAGTAATGTGTTAGTGTGAAAATTTGGTTTTATGCACGTCAAAACGTATTGCTAAATCTTTTCTTTACAATAATTTTAATTTTTTGCTTTATTTTAGGTAAACTGTGTATACCAAATAGGCTTATTGATATTGTCACCATATCAGCGCCAGCGGAAAATCTATAAATAACTATACTGAATATGACGTTCAGATACAAAAACCACCCCCAGTTTTGAGGTTATATTTGACTCTAGATTTTTTAAACATCTAGAGAGATAGGTCTATGATCTGTTTTTTTACATAATATTAATTATATTTTATCCATTTTGGGATAAAAAAGTACTTATATAATTTTTTTAGACATGTAAGCAAGTTGTAAGTCAGAGTAACTTCCTAGTTCATACGAGTAACTCAGTTCGGTAGTAATTGACTTAGTCCAACCACTGTGTAATTCACTTGTGTAACTGCCAAAGCTAACATTAATTAATACGTATGTCTCACACAAACGGTCCATTCACAGAGCAGGCTCGGCGACGCATGCGCGTGTGTTCGTAGCCAATTACGAGACAAACTGTAGATTAACTGTGTGTCAAATATCTTTATTCGTCTCTCATGGCGTTTAGTGCTGTTCAACCGTAACTTTCACGCGAATCAATGATCGTATTATTGAGTCTTTGTTTGAATATATTTGTTAAACAACTGAATGTCGTATCAAGACAGTAATGAGCGTATACCATTCTTACTTAATGTGTAGCCAAACTCATGATGTAGTATACACTTCGATAGAATTTATATAGTAATTTCTGTATTGCATTTGAGCGTAACAATGCTGAAGTAACAACAATAAATAAATTTAAACTTTACTTTCTCTATAAAGTATCAAGACTGAGGTACTACCCACCATACGGTCACATTGTGATTGCACCATGGTACATCATATGGTACCCTCCTGTATACCCTGTCATACTGTGACTGTACCATGATACAACATATGGTACCATTCTGAATATTCAGCCACATTGTGACTGTACCATGGTACAACATATGATACCCTTCTGTATACCCGTCACATTGTGATTGCACCATGGTACAACATATGGTACCCTCCTGTATACCCTGTTACATCATGACTGTACCATGGTACATCCTACGATACCCTCTTGTAAACCCTGTCACATTTTTATTGTACCATGGTACAACATATGATACCCTTCTGTATACCCGTCATATTGTGACTGTGCCACGATACATCATATGTACCCACCTATATACCCGGTAATATTGAGACCGTACCATGGTACAACCTATGGTACCCTCCTGTATATCCTGTCATATTGTGACTATACGATGGTGCAACATGTGGTACCTTTCTGTATACCCTGTCACATTGTGACTGTACCATGGTACAACCTATGGTACCCTCCTATATATCCTGTCATATTGTGACTGTACGATGGTGCAACATGTGGTACCTTTCTGTATACCCTGTCACATTGTGACTGTACCATGGTACAACCTATGGTACCCTCCTATATATATCCTGTCATATTGTGACTGTACGATGGTGCAACATGTGGTACCTTTCTGTATACCCTGTCACATTGAGACTGTACCATGGTACAACCTATGGTACCCTCCTATATATCCTGTCATATTGTGACTATACGATGGTGCAACATGTGGTACCTTTCTGTATACCCTGTCACATTGTGACTGTACCATGGTACAACCTATGGTACCCTCCTATATATCCTGTCATATTGTGACTGTACGATGGTACAACATGTGGTACCTTTCTGTATACCCTGTCACATTGTGACTGTACCATGATACAACATATGATACCCTTCTGTATACCCGTCATATTGTGACTGTGCCACGATACATCATATGTACCCACCTATATACCCGGTAATATTGAGACTGTACCATGGTACAACCTATGGTACCCTCCTGTATATCCTGTCATATTGTGACTATACGATGGTGCAACATGTGGTACCTTTCTGTATACCCTGTCACATTGTGACTGTACCATGGTACAACCTATGGTACCCTCCTATATATCCTGTCATATTGTGACTGTACGATGGTGCAACATGTGGTACCTTTCTGTATACCCTGTCACATTGTGACTGTACCATGGTACAACCTATGGTACCCTCCTATATATCCTGTCATATTGTGACTGTACGATGGTACAACATGTGGTACCTTTCTGTATACCCTGTCACATTGAGACTGTACCATGGTACAACCTATGGTACTCTCCTGTATATCCTGTCATATTGTGACTGTACGATGGTGCAACATGTGGTACCTTTCTGTATACCCTGTCACATTGTGACTGTACCATGGTACAACTTATGGTACCCTCCTATATATCCTGTCATATTGTGACTGTACGATGGTGCAACATGTGGTACCTTTCTGTATACCCTGTCACATTGTGACTGTACCATGGTACATCCGATAGTACCTTCCCATATTCCCTGTCACATTGTGACTTTACCATGGTACATTCGATGGTATCCTCCTGCATAAAATCACATTGTGACTGTACCATGGTACATCTTATGGTACCTCCTGTATACCCTGTCAAACCCAGGATCAGTGCTGAAGATCTCGTAGCTTTAAGTGCAGTGAAAGGTTCTTTAGTGTCTTATACTAGTCCTTCAGGTTCTTGTCCTTCTTTTTGAAGTAAGCCTCAAGAATTTACGCACTATTTACATATCCAAAATTATCCTTCAGACAACAGGACAATTCGGTTAGGATCAGACACGTTTTAGGTTCGGAGCTAATGCTCTGATTAGGAACGTGTACATTTAAAAGCCAGATAAAATAAAAACAAAGAAGTATAGTTAAAGTTATATTTATACTGTTATATAAAGCTAACTGACGTATTAAGCAATATTATAGAACTAGTCACTTGGAGCATAAATAGATATTTTATTTATAAACACTGGGAAAACCGAAAACGTCTAACTTTTTACTTAGGATTTGTTTAGAAGGATTATAATTTACAAAAAAGAGAAAAAACTTATAAAGAACCATTTTGAGTACGACAATTATTAGAATAAACGTTTCAAAACACGCCATGCAATAGATTTATAAGTATTATAATTAGAATAAATGTGGTCTAAAATATGTTATTTATTGGATACCGAAATATTTTTGAAGAATTAATAAATACGTAATTTAATTAGATACATAATAAAACTATTTTTTACCATAATTTAAAGAAATGGAATTGTTAAACCTAAAATATGTTGGTTATCAATGCCAGATAATGCAAATATATTCCCCAAATTTAATATTACTAAAATACTTAAACATATACTTGAATGTGATGAATAAATAGGTATTTTACTCATTCTAAAATGTTTTAGTTTTAAGATGTGTTGGTAATCAATGCCATATAGTGCAAATATATTCCCCGAATTTGAATATTACTGAGATATTTAGACATATACTTAAATGTGATGAATAAAATAACTTTTTCCTCATTATATAATGCTTTATTTTAAAAAAATTTATAAATGTATATAAATCACAAGATTCCAAAACTGCAAAGTTATGGCCACTACTACAAAAATAATTTAGCAGTCCAAAGGCACTGCTATAATAGTAGGGTATCACACTAAACATATAGTCTTTCCATCCGATAAAATGTACACAGTAACGATATTCGAATAATAATAATATGTAATAACATGAGTACAAAAATATGCTTAACGTACACAAAGTTTTTTGTTTTAGTTTTAGACATACTGGTAGTTTTAATATGTAGTTGAAGTTGCATTCCACACGTTTATAAACTGCGTACATTGTCATGGAAGTAAGTAATACAGGTATTTCCACCATTAAGTCCTTTGCTAAACTCTGTACTACAATGTACTGTAAAATCACCACGCTTGTCCGCAGGAGCTCCTAGCGGATGCCACAGTGCTGTAGATGTTTACGACCCGTGTACAGGAGGGACCTGTACGACTGTCCCCTCTAACAACGCCACAGGTCAAAGGTCAACAATTCCACCGGTCGTTCCGTTCGTGTACGATTCACTTTGACTTGAAACATTTTATTGCATTCGTCTGATAAGGATAGGCAGTATAACCAAACATTTCTAACAACACGATTACCAAGGGAGTAAGAGTTAGGGTCATAACTACGTGGCATTTAAGGATTCTTTATAGTATTTTGTAATGACTTACAAGGTATTGATTGAATTATGTTTAAGTATACATCTTCTTAAGCTGGCCAATTTAAAAAGGTCACTTAAATTAGGTTAGGGTTAGTTAGGTCACTTAAAAATAAAATGTCAAGTTGGTTTACTAATCAAGCCAAACTACCGTCGGCTTTAACAGTAAAACATTAGAGTCTAAAGAAATAAAGTGATTTTGAAAAATCTTGAAATCTTAAGACGCGATTTTCAAATAAGAGATATTTGAATACAAGCCAAGCACACGCCCATTGTAGTTTTAAAAAATCTGCAAATAATCCTGAAGCACATACGAAAGAAGGAACATTTCTGGCTATGAATATAAATATATACTAGTAGTATATAACTTATTAGGTACTCAAAAATGTGACTGTCAGCGAAATAAAAGTTAGATTCATGACATACGTATAGATTATTATCATTTTTCGCCACTGTATCTGGGAAAGGCGTTGATCAATGTTTAATCTAAGAATTGTGTTATATCAGTGGAGTAGATATTCTCTGAAACATCTAATCTAGCCAAGTTAAAAAGGAATTAAGTCACTTAAGGCTATGGCTACTTAAGGCAACTGAAAATATTATACCAAGATACCGCATTTAAAAAGCCAAATTATCGACAGTATTTAAATATCAAACTCTGTTATGTAAATTTTTCTTGGAACCGTAAAAAAAAAGAACGTCCATTTGGCTTGTCTAATAAAATATATTTGAAATTAAGAAATTTGACGACTGTTATCGTTTTTTTGTAGGTCCTGGCTGTAAACACAAATGTATTCTTGTATATAAATCATTAGGTGTCCGACTGTGCGGTGGCCGCTACACCGCAGTATTTTACATAATTATGTGATGTACACAAGTGAGAAAGCTACAGTCCTGGCTGTAAACACAAATGTATTCTTGTAGTATATAACTCATTAGGTATTCGACTGTGCGGTGGCCACCGGAGAGACAATAGCTAGACCGCATCAGCTTACATCATTATGTGATGTACAGAAGTAAGGAAGCTACAGTCCTGGCTGTAAACACAAATGTATTCTTGTAGTATATAACTCATTAGGTATTCGACTGTGCGGTGGCCACCGGAGAGACAATAGCTAGACCGCATCAGCTTACATCATTATGTGATGTACAGAAGTAAGGAAGCTACAGTCCTGGCTGTAAACACAAATGTATTCTTGTAGTATATAACTCATTAGGTATTCGAATGTGCGGTGGCCACCGGAGAGACAATAGCTAGACCGCATCAGCTTCTACATCATCAGTCAAGAGTCAGACAGGACAATACGTCTTATTCCTCAAGGTCACCTTCCTGTTGAGGAGCATCAGACAAGAGGTTATGTTTTTCAGGCACATGCAGTAGCTTTATCTAATTCCATACTTTAAACCGTGCTATTTCGTCAGTCGATTATGATCTCCATTAACGCAGAATTGGGGCTGTAACTTACGAATACGCCTCAAAAAATGGTTGTACTTAAAATAATTGGAATAACATTATTTGGATTTTGTACGGTATAAATTATTATCTTTGGTATCTGGCCAGTTATACGAAATGACCGGTGATCAACAGCTGTTCACCTCTGTTTCCCTTCTTTAATCGACAAATAACTAATTACTACTCATTCATTTAATAATTTTTCTATTATAGTTTCATAAACAGCAAATATTAAAAGTACAATTATTTGGTTTCCTCGTGAAATTTATGCACCCCACACATACGTCGGTGACTGATGTTAATTACTGATACTAATTTTATATCAATATCGCTGCTGTATTTTTAAAGAAAGTTGAAAATTGTTTTATGACTAGTACGTAGCTGAATATGAGATTTGGGTTTAAACGATTTCAAGGTGTAAGATATTTTAATTATTGATAAGCCTATAAAATACATCATTGCTATATATTTTGGTTTGTGTTAAAAAATAATTAGGACTATAGACTCTTCAATATCCTTCTTCACAATTATGGATCAGGACACAAAATTTGACATAATATGGTATGTAATATGGTAATTCCATACCGTGTTGGAGTTTTTATTTATAAAAATCGTTACTTTAATCTAGAACTTTTATTTCGCTCTTAAATGTCTTACATTTTGAACTCACCTTGTTATTATTATGTTATTATACAGGAGAGTGAACAAAGATATATGAGCCAAGTGAACAAACACTGTGACAGAATACAGTTATATACAATTAGAAACGCATGGTTGCAAGGGAAGTTTAAAAATAATACTTTCAGTAATGAACTATAGACGATTGGTTATGCTTTATAAACCAATATAAAGTATATGAATTCTAAATTACCCAGTTTGAGAAAAATTATAATAATTTGCATGATAAAAGTACTCGTAATTTGTAAGAGATTTTAAGAAGTCTTCAGACTTCAGATTTTCCTTTGAGTTTTAAGTTCCAAATAGCTAATATAAAATTTGCATGTTTGTCAAAATAGTTTTATTGCAATCACGGAGTTTCTAACACAAAACAAAATTTGTGGTTTTTCAATCAAACAGATCTCAGTTTAAATAAAATCTTGCCTTTATAAAAAAAATCTGTTAGTCATATTTAGTAATTGACAAATTACTGTTAACGAAAATTTTCTCATCGTACTAAACACGTTGTGTTAATTTTATCATGCGGTTCGAAGTTCAAAGTCCATATTTATTTTCCTACAAGTATCTACCATTTTTTAATAAATTCTTTACACAACTTCTAATCAGTTTATTTACCTTCGAAAAATCGATGAGATAATTTTTAGAAAATATAAGAATAATTGATTAATTCTCAGGTTATACAAATTTGAAACATAGTTTAAAAATGAGTTTAAAAATACTTAAAGCTCTAAAACACTTACTAAATGAGTGTTATAATTTTACTAAGCACTTCTATTTGAATAGATATTTTATGTATTTTACTCAGCAGTGAATCGAATATAACTTTAAATCACAGTCGAATTATAAAAGGAGCATCACAATATAAGAATAATTGATCAACTCTCAGTTTATTCAAATTTAAAACATTGAGTGAATATGAATTAAAAAATACTTAAAGCTGTAAAACACTTACTAAAAGAGGGTTATAATTTTATTAAGTACTTCTATTTGAATAAATATTTTATGGATTTAACTCTGTAGTGAATAACTTTAAATTTCAGACGAATTATAAAAGGAACATCAGTTCTGCTGAACAACTGTAGGCTCCAGCTGCTAGTCTGTCCGGCTCCAGCAGCCCAATGTCACATTCCAGCTCCGGGCATGACAGATTATTATTAGTCTTCTGGCAGGTTCAGTAGCTTTTAATAGAGCTGCGACACCACATAGCTTCTGGCCTGGTTGTGTTTGTGTCGAGCAGTATACAAGACAGGCTCTGGTGTCATTTTAAAGGAATCATTACAGTTGCGATATCTAATAATGTGAAATGTAATTATCCGAAAACAATTCTCACCATATGGTCTGCAGGATGGCAATCTTGGTCTAAGAAAAGTTTCCTCTTAAAAACAAATTTTACACATCTAAAACTGAATAACTTGCCGCTGTTTGTTCAAGTTACGCGTTCAATACTTGACTGAACGTTCACGGTAGGAAATCAGTCTTAAACGATAGCATCGTGGTGATTTGTAGTTTTCATGGTAGCTGATTGGCACGTCTCAGATTATCTTAAAAACTCAGGTTCAAAACTGATTCGGGTTCAGGCTAAAACTTCAAATTTTATCCACTCAAAAAATTCCCCAATAAACTAACACCATTGTGATTTTAACTAAAGCATGAAATGCAACGTTGAAAATAAAAGTAATTATTTTACCGAAACTGTACATTTTAAAGAAGAAAATTACTCAAATATTTATGGCTGTTACTCTGGTTTAAAACAATAATTTATGTTTCTTTGAAAAAAAAAGATTGTTAAAATAATCGCATTATCACGGTGAAAACAGACAAATAAAGCAAATTTTAATTCAAATAATATATCGATTTTATAACAACCTTGCAAAAAACCAAGTAAACATGCATTACAATTAAAAAGTTTTCTAATGAGTTTTCTCTACATATTAAACAAGTTGCCTTAGTGTTATTGTGCAAATTAAATATATTTTTCTGAACAAAATTTAATTTATAGTTAAACGTAAACGTATTGAAATGTTTCCTTAACATTTTAAATTTGAATTCTGTTTTTACGAGATAGTTTTGGAGGCCTGAGCCTTGTTCCATTTTGTTACCCGTCTCTTCGTCTTTCAACAGATGTTAATTATTAAAAATCATGTGAATTGAATTTAGAAATATTTGATGTTTTTATTAGAAAATCTGGTGTTTTGGTCAATAAATTAAGAAAAGAAAATTGTTTAATTAAGATAAATATTTTGTTTTTACCTGCATACGACATTAGCTAAAATTAGATAGTTATAAATTGGTCCTTCTCGTTTGCTCTCAATGGTGAAAGTGAGCCATGATAATTACATTAATATACATATTAATGGACGTTTTTACTGAAAAAAAAAACAAATTTTTTACTCAGGTTACCATAAACCGACATTTCAATTAAAAAATCCAAATTTTTGGACAAGTACGATAGTAAACTTGAAAGTAATATGCGTATTGTTAAACAAAACATTCCTCAATTTATTTTAAAAGACATATTTATTTCACTGTATTTTTCCATAGATTTTTAAAACAAAACAGTATAATGCAGTAGGCTATATGAGAATATTCATAATTGTAAGTATCCTAGACGATTAAATAATGTTGGCAAACTTGTGAACAAGAGACTGTCAGCTATTGTCCTTAGCATACTGTATTATGTGTTTGCATGAATAATTTACTTGCTGGTTAATAATGTATCATTAACATGTAAATTATAGTAAACATATGGTTACTTTGGTGCGCTTTGATTTATATTTTTTATCCTTTTGCGGGGTTAATCATTGTTTTTTTTTGCTTTTTTTTACCCGAAGAAAAGAACTAACCTTAGCTAGAGAAACCGTGCGTTTCAGTTATGGATGGCAAAATTCCATTCATTCCTTCAACTAAAACGCGTAAAAAATGCATCCGATTTATAAATTTTCAATCACTCCAACCTCAACCACCTTAGCAGATATTAATTCATACTTGAAGGTTTTTATTAATATTCTAATTTACAGTATAATACTTTTATGCAAAACCTGCTGACTCTTAATCAATATAATAGTATGAGCCCATTGCAAACAAATAATTATTTATGTCATATAGTTTCAAAAACTATAGTGACTGGGAAAAATGTTTTTCTTCCCTAATTTTGGATAAAATAACTGTTAAATTTAAATTCATCTTTCTTTACGTGTCAACCTATTCTAGTCAAAATCAGCTGTTTTCAGTAAAGAGTTCCGCAAAATACGAGTAGATTAATAAAGTGTCTACTTGATTTACGTAGTATTTCTATTTCTTGTTAGTGGATTATAGAACATAACAAATTAGTGGACAGTTATATAAAAATACACAACTAGAATAATATAGTTTAATGTTGGCACTGGATGCTTCAATCTCTACGAGCGGGGACAGTAATGATGTGGGTTATCAGTGTCAACGAGGCATTAGCTGATATTGGCTCGTTGGTGCAGGCCATTACAAAATGTTGTGGAATTTAAAGCTAAGTTTTACATTGTTCCATAATAAGTATTGGAAAACAAATCCACATTTCATCGTTTAAGTACCGTTATTTAGTTGCGTAATTATGAATTACGTATATACATATACAGGGTGTTTCGGGTAGCGTTACCGGCACTTTCTGAGCTTATTGTACTATAAAAAAATAATGAAAAAGTTTATGTAAACATATGTCCGGAAATGCTTTGTTACTGAGTAACGGCCAACAAAAGATTTCACCCACAATTCAGTACCTGACGTTAAATGATCATTTGCTGGGAGTTTCGGAATTGGAATTTAGAGACAGATGCAGTTTTTTCTAATAGTTTTTTACATGATAAATTGAATACAGTTTGTTCCATAACTTTATATCTCTTATTGTTTAAGATGTACTATATAAAATACAAAAAATAACATTGGAAAAACAATTTTTTATGTTTTACGTTCAATAATTTGTCAAATACTTAAAAAACATACATTTTTACAGAGAAACTTGTAGAAAATTGATACTGAAAATAGATCATTTAACCTTGGGTGATAAATTGTGGGTGAAATCTTTTGTTGGCCGTTACTTAGTAGCAAAGCATTTCCGGACCTATGTTTATACGAACTTTTTTCATTATTTCTTTATAGTATAATAAACTTAGAAAGCGCATATATATTTTGCAACCCTGTTACTTGTTACTGGTTAGTTACATCTTTCTCCGATGTTCTTGGAACTAATTTCTTGGTGGAATAATAACCCGCACAGTAATTTCTTCTCTCTTGAACTTTGTAACTGAAGGTCTTGCAGCCGAGCAACTCCTCGCGCGCCTTGCCCGCGAGAACAATTCATTGACCAAGTAACAAGTACTTTGAGTACGACTTCGAGACCAAGTTCTTGTTCAACTTCGAGTACTTCCAGTATACATGTTCTAGACTTCTAGTCTTCTAATCTCCTTTTGTTGTGACTACAGCTGTAATGTTGAGCCAAGATTCTGACACCACGGTATGTTATTCGACATCAGCGTGAAGGGAAGTAAATTTTCAATTTCAAGTTTTATTAAATGATTGAGTTCGTAGGCAAAATTCTACAAATATTGAAACCATTAGGCCCACCCCCAAGATATCATTTTAGTTCATTATTGGCAAGATGATGGCAAGATAGTATTATATTTTAACATATGAAAGTGGTGCTTGTGAGTTTTATTTCCCACAATTAAACTTATAAACAAACTTTACAAATCCAGTATTTATTACTACGACCTCAGAGATTTCCAAACCCATGTGTTCGTCAATTTGGTACATGATCAACGATCTCATCAGATTGATCTACAAAAAATGATTGAAACAAGAACTTGAGGTTAGTAATGATTATGCATTCAAGTTTAGAAAAATGGTAACGTGTTTATAAATGATAAGACAACGTATCTATAAATCAATGAATCCCGCAGAGAAAGCTAAAAAAGGGAGATAAGAAAGTTATTCAAGTGGGCTTCATAAACACAAACCTTTGAAAAACTTCAATTTTCACACATTGTGAACTGAAGTGATTTTCAATTTGTGAAAGAACTATTATACAAGATTTCTAGATTAAGATCTGACCAGAAAGTCAAAATAAACATCCGACGGTAATTTCCAAACCAAACGGTAGTTGTTGTAGTTTGTGGGTTACCAATACTATCATTATTTTCATGTTTTTAATCTGCTGATTAGGCAAAAAAGATGAGTTACTAGACCAATGGAGGCGTAGCTCTAAAAATTTCCATGTATAATTTCAATAAAATCCAGTAAGTGTTACTTCATTGAGTGATACATACAGGAACGCGCAGAGACTACGTTATATTTTATATAATAGCATATATGAATCACCATACGACCGCCTTTACTCAATTAGTTGAATATTATCTGAAAAATAATAAGAAGAATCGAGTGCTGTTTCAAAAATTTTAAAGTAATTAATGGACACAAACAATATTATGTAACAAACTATTTATTTCATCTTCACGTCATATTATTGTTCCGAATAAATTACTGTTCTACTACATATTGTAACAGTGAGTTAATAGGTTATTTTTAAATAGAATCCAAATTGGGTTTAGTAATTAAAAGACTAATAGGATTATATAGCCTACATTGAAATTGTAATTGTCCAGGCTTCAATTAAATTGGTAGCATGTAGATCATATAGATCAGAGGTTCTCAAAGTGTAGGGCGTGACCCCCAAGGGGAGCGCAATGAAGGTTTGAAAATAATAAAGCAAACTTTGAATAACTTATTTGGAGATATAACTTATATGAAATCTATTTTCAGCAAACAAGCAGTGCTTTGAGTTCACGCTTTTAAAGGTAAAATACCGGATCCCTTAAAAGTCCCATTCCTCTCGCCCTATTAACTTTCTTTTGGATAGAGATGGAGTGCTTTACTTTGGGGTATATTTATATAACCAAATGAGTAGTTTTATAACCTATGGAAGTCTTTGACTCCCCTCCCCCAGAAATTGGAGTACTTTGGGCATAAGTAAAAATTTTAATAGGAACCCCTATCAAGTGACACCTAATTTTAAAGATATTATAAAAATTAAAGATGCGTAAACTAGAGGTCTCTAATGTTACACTATCGAATTTGGCACATTTAAAGTTTTCTTAAGGCAGATAAAACATTCAATCATTATGCTTAATTGATCAAAAAAGACTCCAATAAAAAATCTTTTCCGTTATGTGGGTTTGATGATGTGACGAAAGGCCTCACAAAAATTAAAAATGTATTAATTATTGGAGTGTTTGTTCATTAACTAAGCATTTGATTCCAATAAGAAGAAGCTGGTAGAGTGGATTTAATCACTAGTTATTTTGAGAACTTACGACACTAAATTATATAACAATTTATTACAAAAATCAATAAACAGGAACAACCATGACTAACATAGCATTTATTATCTATTGTTTAGTCTGACCGAAGCCCGTAAGTAAGTTCTGGGAACACCAATAGCTGGTTTTGCCATGCCATCTCTTATTTTTTACCAGTTAGTATGTAAAACACATTCAGTCCAGTTACTGTGTCATCAACTGGTCACCAAATTTGATAGAGGAACATTAGAGACCTTTAGTTTGTGCCATTCTTTTTCTTTTTATAATACCTTCAAAATGAGGGGGAGAGTTAAGAATTTTCATTGCACATAATATTTCCTTAGTTGGTCGAATAAACATCCCCCGAAATTAAATCACTCCATCTATATTCATAAGAAAGTTATTTGGGCGAGAGTATGGGACTTTAAAGATACCCGATATATAAAACATTTAAATACGAATATAGTTTGAAATGACAGAGGAAAACGTAGATATTGAAAGTGCTGCTTTGAGGACTGTCATAGATTGACATACAGCTACTCTGGACATTTGCCCGACCACTTTTACTGATCTGGCAAGTCTCTCTGTCCATTTAGCTGCTGTCAAATTCCGAACGGACGTACAACAATGCTGCGGCCGCACAACAAGCAGAGCGATGTCCGAGGTTTGGTTCTCTGAACGAGTAGCGATCGCTTCGGTTGGATAATTATTTTTTATTTTAGAGTCAGCCTTTCTATGTCATAAGATATTAATCAGGATATCTATGCTGTTTATATGTGTTTGTGTCCCTGGAGAAAAGAAGCAAAGAACATAATTTAAACCTCTTCACGAAATACTATAGTTATTTAAAGTTATGATTTTGGGAAAAATTTTCAACACGCCCAAGACAAAAGCAGCCGAGGATGAAGTTAGAAGTTCTTTAGAGTATGTATAAGAATTTTGAATTGAGATGATAACATGTATTTTTCATTAGACTTGAGCTAAGGATACACTTTTTCATGAGATTTGTTTAAGATGCAACCAATATTAAACTATTAAAAACTGTATGATAGACAGATTATCAATTCTGCGAAATTGGTAATTTAAAACAAGCACGTAAATTTAATGGTCAACATTTATCAGAATAAATTTTTAGAAACTTTTGCCCATAAGAAAGAACATAATTTAAACCTCTTCACGAAATACTATAGTTATTTAAAGTTATGATTTTGGGAAAAATTTTCAACACGCTCAAGACAAAAGCAGCCGAGGATGAAGTTAGAAGTTCTTTAGAGTATGTATAAGAATTTTGAATTGAGATGATAAAATGTATTTTTCATTAGACTTGTGTTAAGGATATACTGTTTTTCATGAGATTTGTTTAAGATACAAAAAATATTAAACTATTAAAAACTATATGAGAGACAGATTTATCAATTCTGTAAAATTGGTAATTTAAAACAAGCACGTTAATTTAATGGTCAACATTTATCAGAATGAATTTTTGGAAACTTTTGCCCAATTTGCGCTGTTTTATTCAAGGACTCTAATTTAATTAGAATTAAAACACAATTAAAATCATAATTTGTTAAAACATGGATTTAAACGCAACAAAAATATCCGGAAGCCGAGTATATCACTTCAGTGTACATGGGCCTGATGTTGAATCTGTTTGATACACTGGGCTAAGAATTCTTCATATTGCTCTTAATGTCAAAGTAATATCAAACAAAAGGAGACTCAATACTATTTATGTATTTTTAAATTTTGTATATTGCATTGCGAAGGGAGTGAAAAATGTTATTTCTGTCTACTGTCCACACGATAACGACTGACTTAGACTTTAAATTGTGCTTGAGGTTTCATTTCTATAGGAGATATACGGAGTACGAAGATTGTGCACGTCACTCCATGTAATTTGGATGAGTTTTTGCGAATATTTTCACATTGGTCTTATGGTAATAGTGACGGCAACGAGGAAATAGCAGAATAAATGAATTTGTAAATAAACTCTATACACCTACAAGAAATACAACATGTGGCATATTAAAATATGTAGCTTAACTATTCCAACACATGCAACATAATTTTATACTGACTTGGTACTGGACTTGACCTTCATTATTTAATCACTGATATGAAAATCAATTTAATGAACACATTTGTGACTATATCCAATTGCAAGACATGCCAAGAAGGACTTTTAGGTAGATTGTAAATTTTGAATGAAACTTCATTTATAAACGAATGGGTTCGACGATGCATCATTTTTGTGTTAACTTCTAATGTTCATGATAATGTTTTTGAATCTTCATTGACTTTGAGGTGTGTTGAAGTTTTATAATAGAAATAATTTCAAAGTTACCTTTGAATTTGTGTAAAATGTCTTAATGCTCTGTATCAGCGGTTCTCAATTTTTTTTACTTCGAGCCCCCTGCATAATCCAGCTGGTTGCCGGGCCTCCCTGCATGTAAGCGTACTATGTAAGTTAGTCGCTTTTGAAATTTTTCAGTCAACTTTTATTTGCTTAGTTTTGCACATTTTATGCACACTACATTAGAGCCTAAATGGGATAATAATTTAAAGTAATAATAATAAAAACAGCTTCAATGTGAAGGATGTGCTTGTTTTCTCTTTGCGCTTAGTTTTTCGAAACGTGGTGTCAGTTCTGATAACGCTACTCTGAATTCCTTGGTCAAATCCAGTCTTAAGCGATATTTACTTGATTTATATCATAGCAGCTAGAGCAGAAAACCCCATTCTCACAAGAATAAGTGGTGGCGTATGGAGTGAGTATTTTCAATGCATTTTGAATCAAGATTGGACGTTCCTTTTGTACACCAATCCAGAAGGATGCGAGAGAAGATTATTTAAACTTATTTTCAAGCTCAGTGTCACTCTGGAGGTCAATGAGATTTTCTTTTTTCTATCATGTTGAGGGAGCACTCATCGACGGATGGTTTGAAGTGGTTTGAATCTATGCCAAATTAGTCCTCATCAAAATATTTTCTAAAACGAGATTCGAGGGTTTCTAAGTGTTTAAGAAAGTATTTCTTTGGATTAGTTGGAGTAGTTTTGAGATCCGTTTCTTCAATCATAATTTTAAGATTAGGAAATAGCTCAATATTGTCACTTTTCAGACCGATCTCGTACAAACTTAGCTCGTACACTGTTATTTACCTTTGCAGAAGGTTTGCATCTTTTTTTCTGTAAACACGTGTTTAGTCAATTTATTTTCTTGAATATATCTGCCATGTACGCTAATCACACCAAAAAGTGTGAGTCAGTGAAAAGCGTTCAATTTTGGTGGTTTTTGTCAAGCAAAAATGCAAGGACTTCATGTGTAAACTAAAATATTCTGGTCAAAGCCTATCCATCCTCTCGATAACCTGCAAGCTTCAGTATGAAACAGTAAAGCTGTGTGTTCTGAGCCCATATATTCACAGAAAATCTTAAAAACTCGAAACTTTAAGTAGACTTAAGATGTACACTCACAGTATTTTACTGCCGATGAACTAAGAAAAATGAAATATTCAGCACTAATACAACGATGATTAAACATTTTAAGAATACACAGTTTGCTTTATTATTTTATAAGTAAATTAAATTAATAACCAAGCAAACATTGCCCTCCCCCTGAACCTTCATTGCGCTCCCCTTGGGGGGGGGGGGGGGTCACGCCCTACACTTTGAGAACCTCTGATCTATATGATCTACATGCTACCAATTTAATTGAAGCCTGGACAATTACAATTTCAATGTAGGCTATAATCCTATTAGTCTTTTAAATACTAAACCCAGTTTGGATTCTATTTAAAAATAACCTATTAACTCACTGTTAGAATATGTAGTAGAACAGTAATTTATTCGGAACAATAATATGACGTGAAGATGAAATAAATAGTTTGTTACATAATATTGTTTGTGTCCATTAATAACTTTTAAATTATATATACAGCACTTATTATTTCTTCTTATTATTTTTCAGATAATATTCAACTAGTTGAGTAAATGCGGTCGTATGGTAATTCATATATGCTATTATATAAAATATAACAAAGTCTGCGCGTTCTTGTATGTATCACTCAATTGAGTAACACTTACTGGATTTTATTGAAATTATACATGGAAATTCTTAGAGCTATGCCTCCATTGGTCTGGTAACTCATCTTTTTGCTTAATCAGCAGATTGAAATATGTTTTTGTAATAAAATTTTCTTGGTAAAAAGTATAATCTGACAAGAAATTTCTATTTTAAATTAATTTCTGTACCATAGAGTAAACTTAAACGCAGCAACACCTTTATTCCAACCTTCTCTGTAATCACATGAGCACAGAGGTTATCCAGATAATAAAATAAGAAGTTTTAGTAAAAATAGGCTATACTTTGGACTGGAACTTTTAGCAAAGATTACCTATGCAAAACTTGATCATTAGTGTAATGCAGATATCAAAGACAAATATACTAAATTTTGTACAGATTTAAAGACAGTAGTAGTTCATTGCCTGAAATATACCTTTGAGACAATTGGACTATGGCACCAGAAATACCGTAGACTGGAATACACTACAACAGCCAACATTTCGACCGAAGTAGGCTTCTTAAACCTGCGTACGTGTATATATTCGTAATCGAGGCATGAGCGCACAATCTTCATTTATTACATCATGTATTTTCTAATAGGATTATTCCAAGCTCGCTGGGCTGTAATAGTGTAATTGTTACTGAAATTGTTTACCATGAAATGTTGGAGAGACATTGAGAAGATTGGAATATTTTTCAGTGATTATCACCTAACCCAAGGAATGTGCCACGATGTGCATGTTTTGAAGCAGGAAATTGCGTGCTAAGCCGCGGGTAACTGCTAGTATCACACAAGGATGAATAGCGCTAATATTAATTTAGTAACAAAAGAAGCAGCTGAAACATGTTCATTAAATTAATGATCTCTTTGAAAGTCAGAGATATACACATCTGGGACCCCCACAGCTGGCTTTAATGATCGCCTTCACTTCTCGCAATTAATTCAACTAATAATGCGACTATTGAGCTCTTGTCATTTCATTCCTTTTGGCAAGGATTAACTGAGTGCTTTATGGTCACTTTCTTCCTAATTAATGCTCATTCTATCTCAATTCGTAATATTAAACGAACTGGTAATTTTTACTACATCTGCCCGTTTCCATCAGAGATTTTGATTCTTCTCTTTGATTTAGTGTTTATAGGATTCATTTTGTGTGTAAATATGACTTTAATATAAAATAAAGCTGTGTGATTAACTTTGAAATGTTAATAATGTATTCATGCACCACAGACCTATGCTGTTTACATTGACGTTCTATACTATGAATTCAGGTATTCCACTGATTGTCATGGAATATTTCAACGCCAATGACGTTTTAAATTGAGTGTACCACACGTTTGTAAAGAAAACGGTCCAAAGCCATCTGAAAATTTTAATTTAAATTCTTCTCAGAGAATCGAGGGCTACAAAGCAGCAGCCTTACTGGGCCTATGGTAAAGGTCCAGTCTTAAAAATTCCAGTTTACTAAAGTACATGACAATTATTATTTGTGGATGCGTGTATATATATATATATATATATATATATATATATATTCATTATATATATTTACAACTAATAATTATATATATATATGTGTACACACACACACACACACACACACACACACACACACACACACACACACACACACACACACACACACACACACACACACACACACACACACACACACACACACACACACACACACACACACACACATACACACACACACACACACACACACACACACACACACACACATCACTTTTGCTAGGATGGTCGTTGAGATGTTTTGTTCATGCCAATGTGTTTCTTTAGAATTTCCCTTACAAATGAGATGTCACAAAATAGGGGTTGCAATTTGAAAATTTCAAGTGACCCAGCTTTTCCACCCTTTGAAAAAGGAGGGAGGAAATATCTTTAAAAAGGTCCCAGTAAGTATTTTAATAAGTATGGTGAAGGTTGTACACCAATATATCAATCTATTCGTAATATATCCCGGCGTATCAGGACTTAATTTACACCCTGTACTTTCCTTACATATTTAGAGTATATAAAGTTCAAATAATTGCTATGTAAATGTATGAACATAAATAAAAGAAAACAATGATACATCTCAAACAATTACATAATTATTTAGTAAATATTGCTATTAACAACTTATAATTATGTGAGATGGTTTGTTGTTGATTAGGAGAGAAATGTGTGGAGGATTTTAATGAGCACTAGAAGTTAAGTAGTAGTATAAGGAAAGGTTGGTAGCAAGGCTAATTATAGACAGTACCTACAAGGTGGTAGAGCCAGAATTCCAATGTACGCAATGGTTGTGCAAATTAGGTACCAAGCTGCTTCGTCCACTGACCGTTCTGAACAATAAGAATAAAATGCAGCTCGTTAGCACTGGTACTAGTCAAAACACACAAATAAATTTACACGAGGAAAGTTTTCCCTGATTTTTATGTCTTGAAAAGCCTGCACTAAAGTGAGTGAGTAACAAAACATATTGTAGTAACAACCATTTCTGTTGCACGTTTTTGTTCTTGTTAGATGTAGGGTATAACTACTATAACAGGGCTACATTGACTGTTTGCGATTTAAATTGCAATTAACATTAAATTATATTTACGAGAAATATATAGAAATAGCGTTTCTCCGATTTTAAAAATGATTGGATACTGTTTTCTTTGGCAAAACACGTGTCTTTATTTCTCGTAATTAGTAGATAATCTATTTAGTATAATTAATGTTATCACACATTTATTACAGCTGATTTCACTGCAATATTAAACTGCAAAATAGTGCACGGGTGGTTTCTGGCAAGAATTTGTCCTAAACGAATTACGTTAATCTTTGTTAATTCACCAGCAAATTTTCATACAACATGAGTTACATGAAATTAGCGTATCGTATACCAACACCCTCAAAAATATACACACTATCCTTCCAGAATGACCTAGAAAGAGATAATTAACAGGGCAAACCAACAAATTATTTTGATTCAATTTTTTCTAGTTCCCTCATTAAACAAAACTTGTCAACCCCAACTTGCCAAATCCAATGGAAGGGCGTCATAAAAATCATTATTAGACAATAATGATTTTCGTCTATATAGAACGAAGTTTTATGCAAAATTTAAAGTCGTCAATTTTTTCCAGATATCCTGGAGATATTTGTGTTACTACGCCACATATTTAAATGTGATATGAAAACCTCTCTTTGCAAACATAAATACTTGGGCATACAATTGAAACTAAACTTTTATCTGGTTAAAAGAGTTGTCTGCTCTATCCTTTACATGTTCATTTATAATTAAAGCAGCTATTGTAGGGAGAAATTCACGACATATTATAATAAAATTTGTAATATTTTGTACTAAAATTGAACTGGAAAATGAATCAGTGTCAAGGTTATGCTGGTTAAAACTCTCATACTGCCACACTTCAACTACTGTGACGCTGTGATCAATGACATGACTGTTGAGCTTTCGGACAGGCTTCAACGTGCTCAAAACTATTGTATCAGATTTATTTTCAATCTCAGACGTTATGAGCATGTGACTCCATTTTTCAAACAGCTATCGCTTCTGAAACTTCAACAACTTCGCCAACTTCACATTCTTTCAACTCTACATTCAGTTATAAAAAACAAGTCACCTGTTGACCTGTCCGAACATTTCAAATTTATTTCCGATATAAGTGAGCGACCTACGAGAAGGGGATCCAACTTACTGTCAATTCCTGTTCATCGATCGAACTTCTTCAGTAAGTCGTTCACTGTTCAGGCATGTCGCCTCTGGAACTCTCTTCCTGATGATATACGTATTATAGAAGGTCGAGCTCGTTTTGGGGCAAAGGTCAAGGACTTGTTGCTGGCCGGTCTGTAGGGGTGACGGGTGGCGGTTTGAATTGCTCTACGTCATATTAAGCTGATAAAATTTATTTTTAATTATTAAATAGTATGTATATATTTTGGTTAATTTTTAAGCATTGATTTTTAATTTAAAATTTGTTATTAGTTAAGATCATTCACTGTACATATATCTGTATATTATGTGAGGTTGAGTGGTAGAGAGGGCTAATAGCCCTAACTCCGCCTCTTAAATAAAGGCTTATTTCATTTCTTACACAGGTTTTCTTAGTATATAAGTCAATATCATGCAATGTTAGTAGTAAGTAAGTAAGCAACGGCGCTGTTGTTGCAGACGTCTTGGTAAAACGATGCTGAGTGTGTGGTAATTTGTAGGTAAAATTAAACATTGTAAACTACTGTGAAAGAACAACTACAAAACAGAGCGTTTAATAAGCAATAAAGTTTTTGTTTTAAATTTTGGCATTGTATGGGAGTGCCGATGATTTACTTTTATAATAGAAATAAAAGCAAACTCTAAATTATAGATATCTTGGCAGTTATTGAAATCCCGGCTTTCCAACTTTAAGAATTTTACAGTTAAGCAAAAAAATATGAAACACAGAAGTAATGAATAGAATTTGTGTAAACATATTCCAAGAACAACCAACATCATTTTCAAACTTAACATGTTTATTTACAGCTAATTTAACTCTTGATATCCCCTGCAGACACACAGACAATAATACAGAAAAGAGATATTTACAACTTTAAGGTAGACAAAATATAAATGTGTCAGCCTACTTAGTAGTAGGCTTCAATAACGCACAGCCAAATACCATGGATACCATAAAACTGATCCTTATGTATGTAGAAATTAAGTTTTATTCAAAACTCAAAGTCTCTTGATAGTCTTTCTCGAGATATCTTATTACAAGGTACATTCAACTTTGTTTTATTGATTTTTCTTAGCAGTAAAAAATTTGAATAAAACCTAAATATGACGTATTTTTTTAGATATATTGCGGATATTTACGCTATGTCACATCTTATGCTATACGATTGAGTACAGTTTGTTAACAAATGCATTTATTCTGCGATGTTATAGTTGCCATCATAGTTACCCGTAAGGCTAATCTAAACGTCGATGTTTGCTAACGCTCAGACAAATTCCATAGAGTGATATGCAGCATTATTGAATTCAATGTTGTCTATGTAGAAATTAAATATGGAAAAATTCAAGTATATAGGTTCTCATGATTCGTGCAGACACAGAGATAGGAATTCTCTGAATTAGGCATTTGCCTTCGTTCAATGTTACAAAAATCAGTAACACTACGTTTCGAGATCTGTAATCTGATCTCTTCCTCAGGTGAATAACTAACCTAACACATAACTATGCATTTTTTATAGTTAGTGTACATGGAGTTGACACACAAACATGGCTGTTTGATCCTGATTTATGCGTGTCACAACGCTCTGATATATTTTGTTTACTATAACCTAGATTTTATTCATTGAACTGAAGGAGAGTTCAGATTGCAGTTCAGATCTCGAAACGTGGTGTTACTGATTGTATTGTATCACCGAATAATGGCAAATGTCAGGAAAATCCTGTTTTCTACACATATATAGTTCTGACAAGACTAATTCGGTCAAAGATGTCTATTCCCGAGCTTTGAAATCTACTTCCGGCCTGAGAGTTAGGGTTAAAAATCCAAAATGATTACTACAGAACAGACAAAGTTTGGGTCTAAATATCACCATTGATTTTTAGCAAGTCAAGTTGACTGTTTAGCTACTATGAGTTTACATACAATTAAGTTTCAATCAGAATAAGTCATGGTTTAAACATCCAAGTAGAAATATTAATTTTAGTTATGAAAAGTAAATATTTCTTAATGGTAATTAAAAAGAGGCAATTTTAATTCTCAGCTGATAAGCTGTTAAAACACGTAGAGAATCAAAAGTATTAAATGCGTTTGCGTCGCATTACTAGCCCTTTTTGCTGAAATAAACACAAGGTTGCCCAAGTAACTACTAAAGTATCCCCACATCAGAGTTGCTACTACGTAGAAATCTTTTTTTAAGAATATATTAAAAAATACTTCAATAACTATTTGTTTTTTTTTACAACAATAAACCCTTACTACTTTCCGGTATCCTCTTTCTAAATGATAATTAGATTTTTTACTGTTTTACATTGTTTATCTTTGAGTAGTAGTTAAAAGGTTCTGTCTAAACACCCAACAAGATAGAAGCGAGTCCAGAGAGTCTAGTACCCCACAGAGAGATTCAGGTTCAGATGACAGCTGACATGGTACTGGAGTGGTTATCCGCTTTTCTGTCAGTTTGCTACACATCTCTGCTGTCCCTCAGACATGTGCTCATCTCCTCGACTCATCGTTAAAGCCGTCATTATAGTAGTGTTTCACTTCCTTACTAACTACAGCTCATACAAATAACGTAGTCGGTAGTTTCTTTCACCCTGTAACTGTCAATACCTAGAGCATTTTTAATAAGAATCTTTATTAATTGAAACTATTGTTAATATATTTGGAATTATTCGAATAAAGAACTGTAAGATTTTGAATTCCACAGAAAATAAAGGTGTTGACAAACAGTTTTTTCGTCATTATTATTGAAAAGAGTCAACTATAGGGGTTAGAACAATAAATGGTTTCTTCTTAAATTGAAAATTTAAGTAATTTGTGAACTGTTAATCCATACGGAGACAGTAATTAAATATTATTACATCGCTCATTCTTGCACTATAAGTGGGTTGGAATGTTTTGTAAAAGAAGCATTAACCATAAGACAGCAATGATAAAGCTTGAGCAAAATGCAAAAACTACGTCTAATACAGACCAGGAATGAAACGTAGGAAGTTCTCGATATTTTTTTTTAAACCTTGAGACACTTCAGTGTATTTTGAATTATTTTTGAATTTTTTTTATTTTTTAAAATTTTTAAAATTTAGATTTTTTAATGAATGGAACAGGTCTTCTAATCTAACCATTAGAAAGTGGGGTGCTCAATATATTTTGATTTTTTGTTTCAAGCAATAGAAAGGTTTTTGTCACCCAAAGCAACGGTTGCCCTGCAAAGTTATGAAGTGGTTTCCATGATGCGGTTACCTTATCGATTTTAAATTTTAATCTTAATATTTGAGCAAGTGTGTTTCATTACTGCGATGATCAAACGGGAAGATAAAACCGTCACATTGTAGTGTCTCGCTCGTTGAAAGCAATGTATGAAATGATATGAAAGTCTTCTGTCTGGCTTCATACAATGTTTTCAGTTTCATATTTCTATTACATACATATTACGCATATTCTATTAATATATATATATATATATATATATATATATATATATATATATATATATAATTGCATGATAATTCATGGAAGTAAGCATGGATTAAAAATAAATTAAAACATGATTCAGTGCTGACCAAATCGAAACTGATGTAATCCGTTTAAGTCTACTATATATACTAGAAACAATAAACACTAGTGTATGTGTTTCTGGTATGTGTGCATCACAAATGGAGCGGTGTACTCATATAGGTTAAAATGTGATAATTTAATAAAAATGTAACTGTGATAAAAGAAACAAAAAGAAAAGAAGAACTGTGCAAGATATAAAGCTGGAGTTTTATGTACGACTTTATTTTTATTATGATTTCTGTATTTTTAAAGTTTATATTTTTATAACTATCAAACTTAGCACAAATCCCTCCGGTATATATTCCATTTGATTTTTCGTTAATTATAAAATAATTAGAATAGATCTTACCGTAACTAATTTGGTACATGATTACTGATTTAATTTTGTATGATGGGATCAGATTTTTTAATTTCAGAGTTAGAAACACTACCAATCTAATTGTTTTAAACTATACAACGTAAATAAAATTCCATTAGCGTTACACGAAAATGATCACAAGTAATAATTTCGAACTCTACGTTATACAGTATTTTACAAATACTATAAAGCGTATAATAGATTGCTATGGTTCTATAATTTAATCATGTGTAAATAGCAACTTGTACTGCAGTTTATTGTTAAGTTAGTTTGCATTTTATTTTTGTTTGCCTTTATTACTTAATTATTATAAGTTATGCTTTAATTATAATGGCTTTCTGTCTGTCTGTCTGTCTGTCCGCACGATATCTTGAAAATGAACTGACGTATAGACTTAAAAATTTGCCTTTTATTATTACTATATACACTATTTATTATATTACCTTTTATTTCTATACGAAGAACACTAAGTTCGATAATGGAATATGTTACTCCATGGAATTTGGCTGAGAGTTAGTGAATATTTTTATATAGGTCTTATGTATAACCATGATGTCAACGAGAAAATAGCAGAATAAAGAAATTGTTTAGAGGAGACGTATACTTTAAATTTGTTTTACGTAGTTTATTGTATCATACTTGAAAATATTACTCGCTTGAAAACACAATTTTTGGCAAAACGATTCCAAGTTATTAGATTCCTAGAGTAGATCGGATTTGTGATTTGCCATATAGATCACAAGAAATCAGGTGCACTAAATTTATTCAAATATTTTTTTTTTCAAATGTTAAGTTGTCACAGGTGTACCAACAGTTGACTGCAAAGCATAACAGCCTGTGGATTGTAGTACTATAAGAAATGTGTTGCTTATCATAGCTGCATATAGTGGTTGTGCAATCCATTTTTTATTCATTGTTCTAAACAGTTCTCGTTTTCACAATTTATTCTTCTGCCATTCTCACTCTACCAACTACGAGACGCACGGTCCTACTCCGTGACTGCATCGACCAACTATGTCACCAGTTTGGCATAAAACAATTTTCAATTTAATGTTTTACTTTGGTAAGGAAGCAATGATAATAATGTTGTCGTTATTTCTGTATTATTTAATATTGTATCTCGTAAGTAAATATTTTGGTTTGTATTATTGGTACATATTATGTTTTTAATATTTTACACAGTAAATAGCTTAAATACATAATATATATATATATATATATATATATATATATATATGTGTGTGTGTGTGTGTGTGTGTGTGTGTGTGTGTGTGTGTGTGTGTGTGTGTGTGTGTGTGTGTGTGTGTGTGTGTGTGTGTGTGTGTGTGTGTGTGTGTGTGTGTGTGTGTGTGTGTGTGTGTGTGTGTGTGTGTGTGTGTGTGTGTGTGTGTGTGTGTGTGTGTGTGTAAATATATATATAGCAAAAGTTTGCTTATTTAAACGCATATGTGACAGATACGGCCAAATACAAAATAATTGAATCGGAAAAAGTAAGCGCTCTGTAGTGTAATGGTAGCACATTCACCGGGCAAGTGAGAGATCCGGGTTCGACTCCCGGCGGAGCAAGTACTTTTTGCGATTCAATGTTTATTGAAATTAAATAAGTCAATTGCCATTTATGCAATTTAATGTATATATATATATATATATATATATTTACATTAAATTGCATAAATGGCAATTGACTTATTTAATTTCAATAAACATTGAATCGCAAAAAGTACTTGCTATATATAAACTATATATATATATATATATAGTTTAAATTAAAAATTTCAATTATTTTTTATTACATTATTATAATTGTTGCTGTAAACACTTTAATAGTGTAAGTTCTCATAAAGAGGAATACTTTCATAAAAAATTTAAATGTATTGCTCCCTTGCGCTTGTATTTTTCTGATGTAGTGAAAAGTTGATACTGATAGTTAGATGCCGATAGCAATGTTTTGCACTACACTTTGTCTTGACAGCTTTCGGTAACGAGCAGAGCGTGTCTAGTACAGCGGACTGTAGAGGCAGATTGGCAGTGACGAGATGATTACCGTACTCTCACACCTACCTGTGACCGGGAGAGTGGGTGGTCTGATCGCTCTCCCACTCGTTGTTCTCTATAACCTTCTGCGGAGAAGTGTGCACATCGGAGAATCGGAAGGTGTCAGGAGAGCTGGGAGCTAGCGGTAACGAGCAGAGCGTGTCTAGTACAGCGGACTGTAGAGGCAGATTGGCAGTGACGAGATGATTGCTGTACTCTCACACCTACCTGTGACCGGGAGAGTGGGTGGTCTGATCGCTCTCCCACTCGTTGTTCTCTATAACCTTCTGCTGGAGAAGTGTGCACATCGGAGAATCGGAAGGTGTCAGGAGAGCTGGGAGCTAGCGGTAACGAGCAGAGCGTGTCTAGTACAGCGGACTGTAGAGGCAGATTGGCAGTGACGAGATGATTGCTGTACTCTCACACCTACCTGTGACCGGGAGAGTGGGTGGTCTGATCGCTCTCCCACTCGTTGTTCTCTATAACCTTCTGCGGAGAAGTGTGCACATCGGAGAATCGGAAGGTGTCAGGAGAGCTGGGAGCTAGCGGTAACGAGCAGAGCGTGTCTAGTACAGCGGACTGTAGAGGCAGATTGGCAGTGACGAGATGATTGCTGTACTCTCACACCTACCTGTGACCGAGAGAGTGGGTGGTCTGGCCGCTCTCTCACACTTTGCTGTCTATAACCTTCTGCTGGACAAGTCTGTACATCGGAGAATCGGAAGGTGTCAGGAGAGCTGGGAGCTAGCGGTAACGAGCAGAGCGTGTCTAGTACAGTGGACTGTAGAGGCAGATTGGCAGTGACGAGATGATTGCTGTACTCTCACACCAACCTGTGACCGAGAGAGTGGGTGGTCTGGCCGCTCTCTCACACTCTGCTGTCTATAACCTTCTGCTGGACAAGTCTGTACATCGGAGAATCGGAAGGTGTCAGGAGAGCTGGGAGCTAGCGGTAACGAGCAGAGCGTGTCTAGTACAGCGGACTGTAGAGGCAGATTGGCAGTGACGAGATGATTGCTGTACTCTCACACCTACCTGTGACCGGGAGAGTGGGTGGTCTGGCCGCTCTCTCACACTCTGCTGTCTATAACATTCTCCTGGACAAGTCTGTACATCGGAGAATCGGAAGGTGTCAGGAGAGCTGGGAGCTAGCGGTAACGAGCAGAGCGTGTCTAGTACAGTGGACTGTAGAGGCAGATTGGCAGTGACGAGATGATTGCTGTACACTCACACCTACCTATGACCGGGAGAGAGGGTGGTCTGACCGCTATCTCACACTCTGCTGTCTATAACCTTCTCCTGGACAAGTCTGTACATCGGAGAATCGGAAGGTGTCAGGAGGAGCTGGGAGCTAGCGGTAACGAGCAGAGCGTGTCTAGTACAGTGGACTGTAGAGGCAGATTGGCAGTGACGAGATGATTGCTGTACACTCACACCAACCTATGACCGGGAGAGACGGTGGTCTGACCGCTATCTCACACTCTGCTGTCTATAACCTTCTCCTCGACAAGTCTGTACATCGGGAGAATCGGAAGGTGTCAGGAGAGCTGGGGAACTAGCGGTAACGAGCAGAGCGTGTCTAGTACAGTGGACTGTAGAGGCAGATTGGCAGTGACGAGATGATTGCTGTACACTCACATCTACCTATGACCGGGAGAGACGGTGGTCTGACCGCTATCTCACACTCTGCTGTCTATAACCTTCTCCTCGACAAGTCTGTACATCGGAGAATCGGAAGGTGTCAGGAGAGCTGGGAACTAGCGGCGGTAACGAGCAGAGCGTGTCTAGTACAGTGGACTGTAGAGGCAGATTGGCAGAGTGACGAGATGATTGCTGTACACTCACACCTACCTATGACCGGGAGAGAGGGTGGTCTGACCGCTACTCACACTCTGCTGTCTATAACCTTCTCCTGGACAAGTCTGTACATCGGAGAATCGGAAGGTGTCAGGAGAGCTGGGAGCTAGCGGTAACGAGCAGAGCGTGTCTAGTACAGTGGACTGTAGATTGCAGATTGGCAGTGACGAGATGATTGCTGTACACTCACATCTACCTATGACCGGGAGAGACGGTGGTCTGACCGCTATCTCACACTCTGCTGTCTATAACCTTCTCCTCGACAAGTCTGTACATCGGAGAATCGGAAGGTGTCAGGAGAGCTGGGAGCTAGCGGTAACGAGCAGAGCGTGTCTAGTACAGTGGACTGTAGAGGCAGATTGGCAGTGACGAGATGATTGCTGTACTCTCACACCAACCTGTGACCGGGAGAGTGGGTGGTCTGGCCGCTCTCTCACACTCTGCTGTCTATAACATTCTCCTGGACAAGTCTTGTACATCGGAGAATCGGAAGGTGTCAGGAGAGCTGGGAGCTAGCGGTAACGAGCAGAGCGTGTCTAGTACAGCGGACTGTAGAGGCAGATTGGCAGTGGACGAGATGATTACCGTACTCTCACACCTACCTGTGGACCGGGAGAGTGGGTGGTCTGGCCGCTCTCTCACACTTTGCCGTCTATAACCTTCTGCTGGACAAGTCTGTACATCGGAGAATCAGGTGTCAGGAGAGCTGGGAGCTAGCGGTAACGAGCAGAGAGTGTCTAATACAGCGGACTGTAGAGTCAGATTGCAGTGACGAGATGATTGCTGTACTCTCACACCTACCTGTGACCGGGAGAGACGGTGGTCTGACCGCTATCTCACACTCTGCTGTCTATAACCTTCTGCTGGACAAGTCTGTTACATCGGAGAATCAGGTGTCAGGAGAGCTGGGAGCTAGCGGTAACGAGCAGAGAGTGTCTAATACAGCGGACTGTAGAGGCAGATTTGGCAGTGACGAGATGATTGCTGTACTCTCACACCTACATTTAACCGGGAGAGTGGGGTGTTCTGACAGCTATTCCACACTCCTGTGTCTATAACCTTCTGCTGGACAAGTCTGTACATCGGAGAATCAGAAGGTGTCAGGAGAGCTGGGAGCTAGCGGTAACGAGCAGAGAGTGTCTAGTACAGCGGACTGTAGAGGCAGATTGGCAGTGACGAGATGATTGCTGTACTCTCACACCTACATTTTTAACCGGGAGAGAGTGGGTGTTCTGACAGCTATTTCACACTCTGCCTCTGCCGTCTATAACCTTCTGCTGGACAAGTCTGTACATCGGAGAATCAGAAGGTGGTCCAGGAGAGCTGGGAGCTAGCGGTAACGAGCAGAGAGTGTCTAGTACAGCGGACTGTAGAGGCAGATTGGCAGTTGACGAGATGATTGCTGTACTCTCACACCTACATTTAACCGGGAGAGTGGGTGTTCTGACAGCTATTTCACACTCTGCCGTCTATAACCTTCTGCTGGGACAAGTCTGTACATCGGAGAATCAGAAGGTGTCAGGAGAGCTGGGAGCTAGCGGTAACGAGCAGAGAGTGTCTAGTACAGCGGACTGTAGAGGCAGATTGGCAGTGACGAGATGATTGCTGTACTCTCACACCTACCTGTGACCGGGAGAGTGGGTGGTCTGATCGCTCTCCCACTCGTTGTTCTCTATAACCTTCTGTTGGAGAAGTGTGCACATCGGAGAATCAGAAGGTGTCAGGAGAGCTGGGAGCTAGCGGTAACGAGCAGAGCGTGTCTAGTACAGCGGACTGTAGAGGCAGATTGGCAGTGACGAGATGATTGCTGTACTCTCACACCTACCTGTGACCGGGAGAGTGGGTGGTCTGATCGCTCTCCCACTCGTTGCCGTCTATAACCTTCTGTTGGACAAGTCTGTACATCGGAGAATCAGAAGGTGTCAGGAGAGCTGGGAGCTAGCGGTAACGAGCAGAGCGTGTCTAGTACAGCGGACTGTAGAGGCAGATTGGCAGTGACGAGATGATTGCTGTACTCTCACACCTACCTGTGACCGGGAGAGTGGGTGGTCTGGCCGTTCTTTCACACTCTGTTGTTTGCTAGAATCACTAGATATCTAATTTTACTCATATTATTGCTGTTCAGTGTAGATTACGATTAAATGTTTTAATAACATTTTTTAACTAGTATATCAGTACTTTGTTTGGCCACAGAAAAGTTCGTCTACATTTATTTCTTTGGATAAGGCGCGGATATCGGAGATGTTTCATCATTTGGGAAATTATTGTCATACGAATTCAGCAACGTAATTTCAAGTACAGCTTACCAAATATTTACTTTGTATCAGAATACTCTGTATGGTATTTTATCAATCAAAGCCTGTCGTTACATATTGTTCTGCAACTCTAAACAGGATAGGTTGTTGGTGATCCTTAGAAGATCAGTAGTTGGTTTCTACGGTTAAAATATCAGTTTATGTTAAAGTAAAATCAGTAAGTATACTACCAGTTTGGTACAGGCTCTTGAAGCTGTCAGAGGCTTAATGTGTCATATTCTTTAAAAGTTTCAACGCAACACTACATCCTATAATGGGGTTACCAATATTAACTAATTATGACGTTTCATAAAAGGCTGAAGTTTCAATACATCGCTTGAAATCTTTATAATTGAGTGTAAAATACCCAAAATAGGTGCAAGGGAACTCTCAGCTTAAGGTCACATTTGTATTAATCCTGATATTCACCAATGTCCTGTACACTAACGAATTAATTATCCCCATAAATGGGATGGAATCGATTTTTAATGTTGAATTTGAGAGTTTTATGATCCGTTCACTTTTGAGATCTAGTAGAATGTATCTCTTCCCAAGAATGATGATTCGTGATGCTGACTTACATCAAACATATTTCTTGGACTGTTTATTTCTCATGAGAACACTGTATTTGGCGATGGCCAATGTCAACTTTATGTATTCCTTCATTTGGACATCACTGGAGGGAGGAAAGACCCAGTGTGATTCCCCACCAACATGGAGGTCCGGCCCGCTACAATATTAATTGTGTTGTACAGCCTTGGATGTCCGTTTAGAAGTCAATAGGTCTGAATCAGGCACCACAAACCTTTTTTTTTTTTACTTAGCGCATGTTTGCGTGAGAATTATGATTTAGTTACAGCATTAATAAAGTGTGATTCTATAATTTGACGCGTTTGATGGGAAAATATTAGTAATTCTAGTATAATAGTAGGCATTACCTATTAGTCCGTTATAAAAAGGGAGTTCTTTTTCGAAAATCATAATGTTGTTTGACCTGTATAAATACATTCAACCGAAATGTGCTAAATGCTGTAAAAATCAATGTAAAGATTATCAGATGTACCTAAAGGTTGTCAGATTTCCTGATGACAGGGTTGCCATTCGTCGTCGTTGCTGAGGGGAAATGAATTGGGATCTTTAGGGACTCAAATATGATTTTAATTTTAACTATTACTATTAAGTTTTATATTTGAAAAATGTACTGTTTCGATCAATCAATTTACCACACATACCAAGATATCTAAGCTAGTTCCTGCCCTAAACCGCCGAATTTGAGTTTATAGTTTAGTAAATTAAAAGAAAGTTAAAATTTAAATATTTGTATCAATGTATTCTACATACTTTTTAAAGTGGACCTCACCGAAAAGTTTTGTTGAACTTGGTGAGGCCAAGACTATGTAAAACAACTGTTTTAATAAATAAATAAGTAACGTACATTCGACTTGATAAAGTTAACTAAATGGCTGCTTAAGTATTTTACGGGAATAAAACACACGAAACTTAACCATAATTGGACACAAAATAGATATATGGGGAGACATTATTACCTAAAATGTCATCCACTTCCCAGCAGAATAATAAAAAGAACTTAAGTCTGCTAAATACTAACTGGTGGTGCCTTTTTTAGAGTTTTGGAGAGTGAATATGCCGAACAGGATGCCGGAAAGGGCAAGCAATAAATTTATGTTCGCTAGGTAACAATTTATTGGAACGAAATAAACACATTAACTCGCCAGAAGTGTTGCTCGTAAGGTATCGATAACAGCGTGTCCGACATCGACGCGATCGAGAAACAGCATTTTGTGCTTATACCGGGGCATGCCGTACTTAAGTGGTTCTCCAGTGTTCGTTACGGCCAGTTAACCTACTATCACAGTCGCTGTCAGGTTCTTGGAACACCGTAAGTCTGCTTGTATCTTTCTGGCGGTGTACTCTCTTTATCCATGATCCATCATGGCTATCGTATTTTCTCTACAGTAATCGTTTTATCAGTTTTAAATAGTAAAACAGTTGGATTTAAAAGATCGTTTCCTTGTATGTGAGACTGGGTTGGAAGCCTAACACTCAACAAGCTGGCAATATTTCTCTTCTGTGTATCTGTACACAGCAGAGTATCCTAAGAACGAATTGACTCTTCATTCCTGTTTAGACAAAATCCACACCGGTGCTGTATCTTATCCATCCATTATAATCTTTCATTATTTTAAAGCCTTAATAATTTTAAATTCATTTAAGCAGGAGGTAGATATGTTTCAATAACATAGTTGGTGAGTACAAATCCCAAATTGACAAAGTTTGTTGAGTTATTATAAAGCAAACTATTCAATTTTGTATTGCTATAAAAAATTATTCTCTTGTTTATTTAGGAATACCAAGTGTCTGAACTTATACAGGGCATTATCTTAATTTATTAATTTTTGCTTAGCCTAATATTCTTGTTTAAAGTTTTTTTTTTTCATTTTGACTGAAATTTATTGTATTTTGTTTAGTTTTATAAAATTTCAAAATAGCTCTAAGGATATTGCATCTATAATTAAAATAAATACATAAATAAATAAATTATATAGTAATGTAGCTTCATTTCTACATAAAAAGATCGAGTTCGATTACGGTGTTTGTCCCTCCATGGCATGTTACTATCTATCCTTAGCGTTGTCGATTATACAAAATATTGTATGGTATTCCCCTACTTTGGTATATTACCTAGCCAATATTGATGATTCCACGAAAGGATGTAAGTGCAACATAAGTTATGATTAGCCTGTAAAATAAGTAGTCTCATTTTTAATGGATACCGAAAGGCATTTGTATTATTCTAAAAGGTCCATAAAGGTTTAAGGCGTTTGTATGGTTTATTCAGATGTCGTCTTCTGCAGGCGGAAGAAGGGAGGGGCCGTGGGAGTATGAGTGATGAGGTGTGGGAGCGAAGGTAGAGGAAATGTGATGTGATATCTTCCACCTCAGACATGCAGCTTGTTTATTAATGACGATTTCTGAGAAACAGTCCCACTGTCGGCAACTCTGGAGCACGAAGAGGTTGTCCTCTCTGTTGTAATTTCTATTGGCTATTTCTAGCCTAGGATAATTTGTACAATATCTGCACTATCCCAATGAGCATATGCATTATTAAAATGCATAATTTTACAAAACGCTCATGAAGGTACAAATAGCGTGTATGTCCAATGTATAAGGACACTAGCAAAATACTAATATATACAGTATTCTCTTGTACTTAAACATTTGCTAAATTTAACTATGTTATACTATTATCATATCAACCATGAAAAAACAATTTTTTAACACTAATTAGACCATTTTAGCCGCTTTTTAGACTAATTGGCCGTTTTTACAAGCATAAAACATTCAGTGATTAAAGATAGAGAGGCCTAACTTTTGTCAACACATTTTTTCATTCCTTTTTCCAAAAGGTTTTCATGGGCTCAATAATAACATAGTTAAATTTAGCAAAATGTTGAAGTACTTGAGTTTATGTATTAGTATTTTGCAACCAACTTTTGACAGTGAGTGTCCTTATTATTTTGACCGACACTGTATATTTCGGAGTACTGTAAAAATTAAATTGAGTTTTTACAGTTATTATCAAGATGTACCGTATGACGATAACACATGGGGGTGGTGACTTCTGAGGTCGTAGTAATAAATACTAGAAATACAAAGTGTACTTATAAGTTCAGTTTAATTACGAAAACTTAAAAGCACCACTTTTAGATGGTAAAAGAAAAGTTATGTACTGCCACGTTGCTGCCAATTAGAATATAATAACTAAAAAGTATATCTTCTAGGTGGGCCTAAAATATCCAATGTTCTATTGAATTATGCGTACGACGTTTTACTTTACAAAACAATAATATTTCACTTCCCTTCACAATAGGTAGACTCACAACCCTGTAGTCTAAGAACGGTTATTTCTAGAAGAGGAGTAGAAGTTGAGAAGTGGTAGCCATCTATTCAAACAACACGTGAGATACATCATCTACGTAAACTCGCCTAAAACAAATTCGCGACGGTATTAGCCATTTAATGATACAAATTACTATTTATAACAACGTGCTCGTCGCCATAAGGACGACGCCACAACCTTTATCTATCTCAATCAAGCAAATAAAAGATCTTCAAGGGTAAGTTACTTTACTATTCACATCTTTACTTTACGTTACATTCATTTTATACGTTTGGCATCAAAGGGCTAATTTAATAATACGAAAGATAAATTTTACTTACGGACAAAGCGCGCGAGGTCTTATCGGTTACGTAGTTGGGCTGCTACAAAGGGTTAGAAGAAAAAATTCATACGCGTGCCAATTAGGTAGTTACTCCGCCCAATAATTTTAGTTCCGGAACATTGGATGTAAAATAATATTATATTATACTGGCTGATTAGGTTGCGAAATTTACATTGTATGAAATTTAATTAACTAATTTACGGTACAAAGATACAATCTTTGGAAAGACTGGCCACTTTTACAAGTATCTTATCTGCGTCAAGGTAAAAGTGCAATAATTGTTTCAGCAGGGCTGCTCTCTGTGGCGTTTACATCAGGCACAGCTGATAAGGCTTATTACTACTATAGATCTAAAACACTACCAACTTAAACTTAGAACTAATACTTATACTGAACTAAACTCTTCTTGAAGTACAACTTGTACGAGTTGTACCTTTTACTCTAAAATAATTTTATTTATTTACACATATACTACTTTTCCTTTCATAAAAATAAGTTTCTCTGTTGAAAATAAACTATCTGAACTAAAAGTAAAACGGATTGCATTTTAAATTAAATTAAAATAAAATGTATCCACAAAAATAATTAGAATAAAATTATAAATAATATTAGTAATACAAAAATAAATTACATAACACTACAACAGAATTAAAATTTAATGTTTGTCTATTTACATTATTTAGTTAGTTTGTTTATTTATTCTTTAGTTTTATAAGCGACTTTAGCTAAAAAAAGAACAAACAATCCTCTATTTACAGTAAAATATCCTTTAATTTCCCATTAAAAAATTGCTTACCTGCCTGAAATTACATTGATGTGAACAAAATTTATTGACCGAGAGTTAGCGAAGCTGGAGGAGATGAAAAGCTTTAATTTATATCTGCCTGTATGTCTGCATGATATCTCGAAAAACGAACTAACCTATAGAATTGAAATCTTCATGAAGCTTCAATTTATATAGGCAACACTGATTTAGAAAAAGTAATCTATTGTCTTGTTAGATAAAGGTTTTAACAAACATTTCGTTAAATCTCTGTACCCATACTAAAAATTAAAAAGTAAAACTGTCGCTCCAAACTGTCATTCCAAGATACCAATCACGAGTATAAAGATAGGAAAGATAAACATTATAACATTTTCATATCATACAATTTTTACGGTTTTAAATATATGTTCTCTCGTAAATATAACAAAAATAAACTCCTTTACATTTTTCTAATATAAGTCAACAAGGTATTTCATTTGAGAACTTCCATGATTTAAACCATGACCGACTAAACATGTTTGGGTATACATCACCGTACAATGGGAATTCTTACTGATGAGCAAACCTAGTTAGGTTAGGTTAGGTTAGGTTAGGTTAGGTTAGTCAAGACCATGAATTGTCAGTCCAGTTAAAGCGTGAAAGTGAGAATATTTGTGAGACGATGAAATTCTTACAGTGACATCAGTGACACCGTAGATGCTTAGAGACACGATGTTGAGGCAAGGTAACAGTATTATCAAAGCTATATCACAACGTTCACAATAAGTTATATTCACATTTTCAACTCAAAAGGAATGGTTGTATTGTGCGACAGACTGTGTGTGGTCCACGTTACGCAGCATTGCCATCTCCAACACCTCTTGAGCAAACAAATATGGGCGTACTCAACCACTTGAGACAGATTTGGGCCCACACACACTGAGGATCAGCTCAGTAGGCCTAAACATTCAAAATTCAGATTCTCTTCCTTACAAATATTTTCATAGTTCTCGTTTGATTATAATTAACTCAGGAATCGTGCAATAAAACTAGTTTGAAAATGAGTAGTGAAATGAGCAATACAGAAACTTCACACTTCTTGTATCGGACAGAACACAAAGATGTTAGTAGACCAGGAAGCTTTACCGTTAACAGTCGAAAGTTGCATTTAAAAATACCTTGACATAACCAATGTATGTCTGGACATACGTACGTTTAATGTTTCACAGATTAGCCTAATCCAAACAAAATTGTTAGCTCACTGGACACAGGATTTAGGTAGATTTCCACGTTATAAATGTATTGGACTACTATTTTTATTGGAAAACTACAGGTTAACTAGTAGTAACCTCTACTACCCTGCATTCTCTACGTCTAAGAGACATTTAAGAAATTCCAGCGTTTACAAACTAATCATACCTAAATTACCCCAGCTCCAAAACACCTGACATCGCCTCTAAATTTCCTCCGGCTGAAATAGCATATCATTTAAAATCTTGCAAACCTCTGAAACGGGTAGAAATTTCGGAATAGTGCTTGGTTTAATCCGGGATATTCTGTATTAATCATGCTGCATCATGCATTCTTTCAGCTTGTAGAAGACCAAGAAGACTCCATCCTCTTAAAATCACCTAGCTCTAAAAGGTTATGTATAATCATTTGTATAATCATTAAAGAATCCCTCCCTTATGAGACAACCTTGTTATAAGTATCCGACTCCCTACTCATTTTACAGTATTCATTCTCCAGGATTACCTGGTGTCCGGAATACGTCGGTTCTTGGAAACATCCAGTCTGTATCAGCCAACATCCAATAGAGTAAGAGCGTTATGAAAGATCTTCTGGTTGGAAGCCGTGAGCTCTGGTAGGAACGAGAGAAACCTTGACTCTCTAAAACACATTGTCTTCTAGAAGACCACTATTTACTTTTGGAACTAACTGTCCTGAGACACCTGCTTCTTCTGAGAAAGGTTCTCTAGAAAACAAAATTTTTTAACACCATCATATCCTTGGCATTCTTAATATTTGAGATTATTTGGTGCCTGGGAGAAATAAGTATCTAAGAGATTCCATCACTAGAACGGAAACCTCTAGGATAACCTGCACATGAGACTATATATTCTCTTAGTGTTTTCAATTTTTATTCTGCTTGGCCTATTATTCCATGCAGCTTTGAACTTTCCCCCAAGCTAATATGCATAGTAATTATTTAACAATCAACTTTCAACAAATTTCCGAAATTGAGCTCAGTTCATTCCAAAGAGAGGTTTTGTGGTTATTTAGAAACCAAAGGATCGGTGGTCTAAGGTTAGTTGCCATGTAAGTAGTAATAATTACTGACAAATATTAGATTTAGATATTTGTAATACATTAGCTTGGAAATATGTAAACAATGTAATAGTATGTCTATTTTAGTCATTGTATCTTAATGAAGTTCATACCCAATTTGCGTGGAAATTTGTTTATATCCTTCACATATGTGATTTTGACTGAATATAAAACATAACATGCCTGGAAATTCAAACATAAAATTTTCAAATTAACTAGCATTATCCATGTATTGTTACTAAATCACCTTAGGTGAGCATTTAATTGATAAAGTGTCCGTGTAAGTTTGCGTTATAATCAATATATCAAAGGGATACGTGGGCAATGGGTTTGGTAAGGTTGCAAGGTCAGGCTTACCGTTTATTGTAATCCCAGATTTGGTAAAACACTTTTGATACAGTTAGTTTTCGAGAGATAGTATAGACTCTGGATACTATTGCGCTCAAAAATGAAAAAGACCAATATTTGAAGAATACAGGCGTAACAAAGGGCTGTTTTGTACATAGGATTCCGAACAAAATCAACTTGATTTAAATTTATCAAGTTTCTTTTATAATTAGTGAAGACTGATTTTAGGTAAATTATTTATATAAGTATGAATTAAGTTGATGTTAAAATCTAGATTAATATAGGCTTACTCCAGTTTGTTTTAAATCGTTGAATGTCTTTCGATTGTGACAGTTACACTGGTAAGAATATATATTTTTCAAATACTCGAAATTCCATTGATTCCATGATTAAGACAAAATTCTTAGAGCATGGAGTACATTTAATATTGTATTTAAAAAAATCTTTTGTGAAGGAAAGAGGATTTTTTCCGGACATTTGCCATTGTTCAATGATGCAAAAAAATCAGTTAAAAATGTGGACTGAATTGATTTTTTAACCTAGTTTGTAATAAAATTATGGGTTAGATTAGTTATTTACCTGAAGAAAAGATCAGATAGCAGATTTGGAAATGTAGTGTGACTGATTTTTTGCATCATTGAACGATGGCAAATGTCCAGAAAAAATCAAGTTTCCTTCACAATCCTTCCATCATCAAAAACAAACTTCAAACAAAGAATCCTTTGTGAATGGTGAGTTCCAACAGAAAAAAATGTTCGACTTTGATGTAAAAATATGAAGAATACGAAAGTACTTAATAGGAAGAAACTGCACCTATTAATTAGTAGCATATACAATGCCAGCGTATGGGTTTTATCTAATTACCGATTCAAAATAACATAAAAAGACCTCCCATTATGATGTAATCAATTCAATCAATAATTTCCACGAAGCTATCTCACGGAGGGAATCTTGGCTGGGGCGACCTGCTGCAATGTGGAATGAAGATGGATGAGCAGAGTCAATGCTGGGGGGACGTCAGTATACTGATGATATCAACTGTCAGGGAATTAATTCAGCTTACATTTCGTACCAGGTTAAACATCCTGATAACGTGCATCACTGATCAACTGTGTGTTCTTTGAATTATAATAATGGACTTGTGCACTTTAGTTAATGACAGTTGTAGTTAGTGACAGTTAATGACACAGAGCAGTGGTTTTTTTTGTGGAGGAGATATTGATTTAACGTATGTAACTAATATTATTAACGAAATTGACTAAAATATGTAATGTCATTAAAAATTTTCATCTGGAATGTTAATCTTGAACGTTGACTTTTATTGAATAAATCCTTAGAAGTAATTGAATCAATTAGACTAACGTTTGATATCGTTATGCTAAGTTTGTCTATTTTAAACTAAATGATGATTAGTAATTTTTAGCTGGAGAAAGAAGTGTTAAATGTTGACCTCCTCGAATTAGCGTTAAATTTTGAAACTGATGACAGGAAAATTATGCTTATATAAATTTGAAGCTGCTTGGTTGTTAAGGAAACATTATTCAAATGGTTTAAAAGTAGATATTGACAGATGAAAATAAGTTTTATTTATTTTTTATTGTGGCTATACAAGTTAAACAGGTTATGGGCTAGAACAAGGAAATACTCTAGGATTCACTGTATTTATAATTTATGTTAATCATTTGGCGAAAATTCCATAAAAAGAACACTTGATTTATTTACTAATCAACTGCTATTTCTTTCTAAAATGGTAATTACTCATTATGATGACGGTGAACGGGCTGTTGTCGGGGGGATGTCACTGAATATGCTACATACTTACTATGAAACCTTTAAATAGACTGATATGAAATCGCTAAGCAGGTAGTTTTGATAACGATAAGCAGGCAGTTATGATAACGCTGAGCAGGCTGTGATGATAAGATAGCTGGCAGTTATGAATTTGCTAACCAGACTGATATGATATCGCTAAGCAGGTAGTTATGATATCGCTAAGCAGGTAGTTATGATATCGCTAAGCAGGTAGTTATGATATCACTAAGCAGGCAGTTATGATAACGCTGAGAAGGCTGTGATGATATAGATAGCTGGCAGTTATGAAATTGCTAACCAGGCTGTTATGATATCGCTAAGCAGTTGTTATGATATCGCTAAGCAGGCAGTTATGATAACGCTGAGAAGACTGTGATGATATAGATAGCTGGCAGTTATGAAATTGCTAACCAGGCTGTTATGATATCGCTAAGCAGTTGTTATGATATCGCTAAGCAGGCAGTTATGATAACGCTGAGAAAGTTGTGATGATATAGATAGCTGGCAGTTATGAAATTGCTAACCAGGCTGTTATGATATCGCTAAGCAGGTTGTTATGATATCGCTAAGCAGGCAGTTATGATATTGCTAAGCAGGTTGTTATGATATCGCTGAAGAGGCTAATATGATATCGCTAAGCAGATAGTTATGATATCGCTAAGCAGGTAGTTTTGAAATCGCTAAGCAGGTAGTTATGAAATCGCTAAGCAGGCAGTTATAATAGCAATGAGCAGACTTTATGATACCGATGAGCAGGTTCTTATTAGATAGCTGAACATGATGTCACAGTATATAATGTATGAAGTCGCTAAAGAGACTGTTATGATATTGGTGATCAGGCAGGTATGATGTTGCTGAGTAGGGTATTATGGTTTCACAAAGCAGACTGTTATAATGTTGCTGGGAGGGCAGTTATTATATACCGCTGAAGAAGCTGTTATAATGTAGCTTAGTTTGCTGAGAGGGCAGTTATTATACTATAGTACTTGCTGTTATGATGTAGAAGGTACATATATCCAAATTTATGATATCTAATCATAGAGTTGGATATTAGGATTTCAAAGGGAGTTGATTGTTAAAAGTAAGTAATACATAAATATATATCTCATAATTCTATTTGTTCTAGTTGTGTAGTATATAATTTTTGCACAATGGTTATATCAAGTAAAAAAAAGTTTTTGAGCAATTATTTATAGAAATAAAATATGTTTAACATTTTAAAAAATGTAATGAACGTTCGAATCAGTTCTTACCTGAATTGTTGAAGTTTCGCATGTTCAATCTGAACCACTTATTTTATAAACTTATTCCTACACTGATATTAATATATTTGGTATATTAAATACTAATGGGTACCCGCGGCTTCCTACGCAGTGTTAAAATCGAAGTCCCTATTTTAGTTAAAAATAAAAAAAAATTACTTATAATGTTCTGTGACATTTTTCAAACGTAATTAGGCACATACATCTAGTACACATTATTTAGTAACCATAGATAAGTGGATCAGAATTTAAACTGGCATGTAATGTTTTGCTCGTGTAGGAGCATTTCTGTTCTAATTAATTATATTTCCGTCGCAATAGCTAAGTGTCTTAATGCCTTGATTACGAAAATACAAATACACATGTCTCGGAAGCTTACTTCAGTCACAAAGCGTTTACTTCTTACCCGTCATATACCGGCAATGACAGTCAATTAGTTCCACAGTAGATTCTGCCTTACTATAATAATATATACATACTTAGGACTGAGAAGCCTACTTTGGTTAAAAGGTGTATACTTCTGACCGTATAAAATCATTTACATTTATATGTAAGTGCCATAGTTAAGTTTTACTTATTGCCCGTTTCAAAAACTATATACCTACGTAAATCTTAAAAGTTTACTTTGGTCAAAAAACGTCTGCTTCTTGTCCTTGTCATATTCTTCCTTTGAGATATTGTCAGTACCATAGTTGAGTTTGTTTTGTTATCCCGACGAAGAACATATATATATAACCAAATATATATATTTTTTTGAATAAATAATTTCAATAAAAATTGAATCGCAAAAAGTACTTGCTCCGCCGGGATTCGAACCCGGATCTCTCACTTGCCATGTGAATGTGCTACCATTACACCACAGAGCCCTTACTTTTTACTATTCAATAATTTTGTATTTGGCCGTATCTGTCACATAGGCTATGCGTTTAAATAACCAAACTAACATATGATCAGAAGACCAAATACCTGTCAAATGACTTTTATTTATATTAAATTTGTATAATTATCAATAGCCTTTTTTAATTTCAATATACATTGAATCGCAAAAGTACTTGCTCCGCCGGGACTCGAATCCGGATCTCTCACTTGCCGGGTGAATGTGCTACCATTACACCACAGAGCCCTTACTTTTAGCGATTCAATTATTTTGTATTTGGCATATATATGCCAAACTGAACTGATAAGCCTATAGGTAAATCCTATCTAATTATTATCTATTTCTGGTATAAGGAGCAAAATTTTTTTAAGTTCATGAAACATTTCTTGAAACTGCCTGAGATGAATGGATCGCTGATGCATGTTATATTTTATTTTACCCTTTTCCCTTAGGCCTTTCAAAATCTCAATGAAGCCCACCAGTTTGTAGTACGGCACCTTATGTGAAAACCTTCACAGCTTTGTTCATTGAGTTAGGGTTTATAACAGTGTTTAAATATTACTTAAAATGCACTAGATATTTTTATTCTTCACTGGCACACTGGAGTATAAGTTAGATCTTAACTTTGCCTTTACTAACTGCATTATACTACACTGATCAAGCATTGTATCCTAATCTTAAAATATTATAAATGCGAAAGTGCCTATTTTGTTTTTGTTTTTTATTTTTTTTATTTTTGCTTTCACGTATAATCTATTAAACCGATTGTTCGTAAAATTTACATGGACATTCCTAGGGTCACTAGGATGAACATAGGCCTATTCTTATTCCGCAAATCCTTCCGGGCTACGCCCCACTGGTTCTTAAAGCAGCAAAAATCCCTTCTTAGTCTCTAAAGTTATGTAATGTAAATTAAAAGAGCCACACTGTTATGTGTAAATATTTTACTATGACAGCTCGACGATATGTTTAATTATTTAAACCAAATTATATAGAGGTCTATTTAAACTTTTTCTCGGGGCAAAATATCAAACTCCAATTTTGCATTGGAAATATAATTAATTTGAACTCGAAGTACAATACCTGAAATAAGGTTTACTCACACTTTTCCTCAACTTCTAGTCATACTAATAATGAACGCTGTGAAATGGGTATTTATTTGATGCACGATATATGACTAATTTAAAATATCGTAGGACCTATCATATTACATTAAAAGTGCTTTCACTGAGAAAACCACGAACTTCGACTTTGGAGTTCCTCTACATTGATCTAAAATAGTTCAGGTGTTACTGAAATCGTGGGAGCTATTCAAACAAATACACAGAATGTTGCATAGAAATTGCGGGCGTATGTGCTAGTACTATATATTTTATTACATTTAGATGTAAGCATATGTTTTAGCACTTTGTCGAACTTCAGTCGAAACTGTTAACAGCTGTTTATTTTCCATTAAAGTTGGATCATAAAACATAAAATTGTGAATTTAAGAAGAAAATTATTGTGGGAATGAGGGGTTTGATGTCGAATCCTCTACGGTAATTTTACACGTACCAACAAAAGTGGACTTAACCATAGTGCAAAGGAATATAAAGAAATTATATATTTAATACAAATATAAAATTTTTATGTCATCATACCTGTTTCATATGTTGTGCTTCATTACAATGTCAATTGAAGGTCGTTAAATTTGTCAAAACTTTCTAGTAAGTGCCTGTCATAACAACGGATAATTGGCGGATCCCCGTGCAATTCATATGAAGGTAACAGTAGTTAATGGCGGTATTCATATGGATGGAATGACCTAGCCACGACAGTCCGTCTGGAGAGCGGCGCGGTCGCTCGGTCTAGCCGAGTCTTCTGATGTGGTGTCCTGGTACAACAAACCGATAACACACTTGCCGTGTACTTTAAAAAGGTAAGTACGTTTTGCAACTAAATCATATCTTTAGTAATCAGTATTTGAAGAAAAATTTCCATCTGCTTGTCTCAGAAAGAAATATAATTTCAGGTCGAAAAAAGAACATTATGGGAGTGATTTATACAGTAATTAGAGTGATTAATGAAGAGTTTCATTGAATATTTGGATTAAATGTAATTCCAAGCCCAATTTATAAGAAGATTATATTCGCGGATTTATTAATTAGTGCTCTCCAAAGATTAATATCGGCTGATTATTACTTGAGACTTATCTCCAATAGTGGATTACACAAAATTGTTATAAAAAATCGTATTGGTAAGTAATTAAGAGATAAATGATTTATTTTTAACACAATCATACTAGCTATCACTGAATTTTAAGAAGTAATTCAGGAAGTTGGGAAAGCTACAAGAACATTGCTTCAGTAATCTGTCATAGGCTAGTCCTCAAAGTGAGACTTAGGAGTCTCATGCGAAAAGATAATGGATTTTTATTTCTAAAAAAATAAACAATTTTTTAGCTATTCATCTATATTTTCAATACTTGACTGCTTCATCAACCAGCAATGTAGAGGAAACGTAATACAGCCGTTATTAGTATTTTAATTTTAAATTACTCGCTAATTTTCCAACAGTATAATCTGTGTTTACAACAATATTATAAACCTCAGCCATCAGCAGTAAGGCCTATTTGTAGGCTATACATTCTTTCCAAAGGTTGCGTTCTCCTACAGTAGGCTGAACTTGTTTAAAAATCTGTCAGAGTTCTATACGGAACCAGTAGTCATCAGGTGGGGATGATCCGGGCTATTCTATCAAACACCCTCGGCTGCACGTGGCATTGGAAGGCAGTTTCTGATTCAACAAGCACTCGCTTGCTTTTGTTTCAAATATATTTAAAAAATTATTTCATCAAGCATTTATTTTTTTTAGGATAAGTTTTAAAATTTATCATAATGCATTAAAATTATAAAAACACAAATCACGATATATTAAATTTTTTATATATCTCCAACAGAATATGTTTTCTTCAAATATTTTAAAATCGAATAACTTTAATTTTATTCTTTTCAAACAAAACATAAACAGTAAGTTCTTTTCTACTTGTCGATGTAAAAATACAAAACAATAGTAAACCAGTACTGTTAAATTCAATAAACCATAATTATTAAGTTATCAACCTCATTCTCTATTTTTTAAATCCTTTTAAATTGATAAGACAGTTTTAAATCTTTGTAAAACTTTGATTTATGTCACTTCCGAAGTACTTTGCAGATGATCGTCACTTTTGTTAATAAGACATGTTGAATAACAGTGTATTGTAAATTGTTAGTTTTACTAATAAATTGTTAACAAGCTGCCACCGTCCGTAGTAACAAATAAGCAACACACATATAAATGCTACCAAAACAGAATATTGTTGATTGTTATTTTCAGCATGTAATTACCCAAACTCATACGTCCTAATAAAAATAAATATTATAAATGCGAATGTGCCTTTTGTTTGTTTGTTTTGCTTTCACGTATAAACTATTCAACCGATTGTACGTAAAATTTACATGGACGTTCCTAGGGTCCCTAGGATGAGCATAGGCCTATTTTTATTTCGTAAATCTTTAGGAGCTACGCCCCACTGGTTTTTAAAGCAGCAAAAAATTTCATGTTGCCCTGTAAAGTTGTGTCATGTAAATTCAAAGAGCCAGTTAAATGTATTCAACATTTTTTTTACGACAGCACAACCAAATGTTCTATTATTTTAACCAATATTTTCGCTTTGTTTACATTTCTAGAGTGAAAGCATAACAAAATTAACAACACTTGTTGTTTCAACATCGTGGCGACAAGGCAAACCAATTTGTTTATTCTGTGTCACGAAGCAATACAAGAGAAAGTAAATGCAATTTTTATGACAAAAAATCGTCCAGGTGACAACGCATCCATTTCTCACTGATAAAGTATACGATACTGATTAGGTATATTAATACTGAAATTTCTAGATTAGAACGAGGAAATAATATATCGCACATGGATTGGGAAACAAGAATTTTACTGTATCATGTATTATAATTACATATGGATAGTAACCGTCATAATATAAGTATTTAAATGTGATAGAATTATTGATGTTGCTGTTAGTTTTTAATTTTCAATAACAATATCTATACCTATACAATTTAGAAAACCATATTGTTTTGAATCTAACCTCATTACGAAATTATATATAGGTCTATTTATATTGTGTCTCGGGGCAAAATAGGAAACTCTAATTTTGCGTTAGAAATTTAATTAATTTGAACTAGAAGTGCAAAACCTAAGATAAGACTGAGTCACAGTCTTGCTTAAATTCTAGTCATCTTAATCATGAACTTGGTACAATGAGTATCTAATGCACGATAAATGACTAATTCCACTTTTAAAATATCATAGTACTAATCATATTACATCACAAGTGCTTTTACTAAGAAAACTATGAACTTCGACTTTGAAGTTCCTCTACATTTATCTAAAATAGTTCAAGTGTTGAGAGCTATTCAAACAAATACACGGAATGTTGAATAGAAATTGCGGGCGATGCCGCGGGTATGTGCCAGATCATATTTTAGGTCAGGTTACCAATATTTGTACTGTATATTTATTATCAGACAGTGTAAAAAGAACAAAATATGATGTTGTCCATCATGGAAAATATGACAGTATGTGTCATATTATGACAGCCATTATCTCATTCCATAGTAGCGATCAAAAATTGAAACACAATGTTTATTTATGTTATGTAAAAATATTGCAAACTCCATAGATGATAACTGGGCTACATCTGATTGTTAACAACCCAAGACAACATGAAGAGATCTTTAGAGTGGTGTCGTAATCCATGATCGAGCCTCTTGATTCAACATTAAAATAAAATTGAACCCCTTTCCATAATTATAACTATTTCATAATTTTAAAACAAACAGCGTGTATTTATTTGAAATGTAGTGGTTTAATTTAAGAAATATTTAGGATGTAGCTAGAGTTTTTTATGGCACTTATATAGTGTATCTTTGAAAATATTATTATATCTTATACATCTCAAAAAAGCTTTGATACTTTAAAACAATTATCTGATTTGAGTAAAGAAAACTCCATTGCCAAACCTTCAATCGGAGATAATTTTGAATTTAAAAGCCTAGATTAATTAGTGGCAAAGATTGCTTTACCTTTTAAACCGATTAGCAAGAAGATCAACCAATTATGTAAAGTGTTTCTTCATCGGGAATTCGTGTTGGAACGAAACCGAAGATTAAAAAAAAATGGATTTTCATTTTTCGCCTATATTTAGAATTTGTAGCCCTATACGACAAATACCTGTACTGTATTATGTAAGTATTTATTAGAACGCTTTTAGATTTATTGAAGACATTAATACTATTTAAAAACCAATTAAATTTTAATATAGATACAATTATGTACATCCCAAATAGGACACGTGTAAAATATAGTTTCCCAGTTTCTACTGCCTTCATTTCGTTGTAAAATGTTTAAGCCTTAAAAAGTGCTTATTTATGGATTTCTTTTACTAGAATATATATATATATATATATATATATATATATATATTATTGTTGAAAGAAAGAATATCATAGATCTACTTGTTCTCGCTCTGTTAACTGTTGATGGTTGATGTTATGTCTAATGTTTTGTCACTATATATTTATATAATTCCTATACATTTGTATAGGAATTTTTTTTCACTGGTTATTATTGATTCTATTGTTATTTATTGTCTATTATTGTTGCTTGTTCTTATATTATATTCATTTATTGCTATGGTTCAGGCAATCTTAACTGTTGCTACTTTAGTTATTGTTTGCCTGTATCATTGAGTTATTAGAAAATCATTCATAACAATATATCAATGATTTTTTTATAACTATTATCCTCTATCTATATTGCTGTCTGTATTATGATTATTTATTGTATGTTTGTCACTATATTATAACCAACCTTCTGCCGTAAGGAATTGCAATGTAATATGTAATTCTTCCTTGAATGTGAAATCGTAAAATAAGGTTATCCATGCAAGTAAACAAATGAATTAATGGTGATTAATACAATAAGTCATTGGTGACACAACATGTACGTCAAAAAAATAAACATATATCTCATATGCTGCAAAAGGTTAGGAGAAGCTAAAATAAAAAACAATAAAAAAAACATGACACAATAGTGCTTAAAATGGATGTATACATCCCACCAGGAATATTTAGGCAGGACACAAAATGCTTTCTCTGTAGATTCAGCGACACTGCAATAGCCTACTCAGTGACACTGCTATAGCCTACTCAGCGACACTGCTATAGCCTACTCAGCGACATCATAATAGCCTGCTCAGTAACATTAAAACAGCTTGCTCAGCGAGATCATACAGTTGTAACATCACAACAGTCCGTTAAGTGACATCGTGACAGGTACACAGAGCTACATCACAACAAACTGCTTAGTGTCATTATGACAACTTCGTCGGTCATTTCGTAACAGCTACTCAGCTATATCACAAAAGTCTACTTAAGTGACATTTAATAACCTGCTCCGTAACATCACAACCGTCTGCGAAGTGTCATTATAATAAACTGATCAGCGATATAGTAACAGGTACTCAGTTACATTACAACAGTCTACTAAGTAGCAGTATAATAGCCTGTTCAGCGACATCATAAGAGCCTGCTTAGTGACGTTATAGCAGGTTATGCAGCGAAATAATAGAACCTGTTCGGGGATATAATAATAATAACAGTCTACTAAGTAACATCACGACAGCCTACTCAGCGACTTAAGAATAGTATGTTCGGCGATATCATACCACCCTACTCACTGACAAAGATCAGGATTACATGGATCGGTGAAGATATAGACCGATACTTATGATCTGTTATTCACTCCTAATTTTTGTCCTGGATATCAAAGTTATCTCTTGATTCTAAATTTGACGGGATCAAGTTTCATTAAATTTTATAATTGGATTAGGTTCCTTTTTTGAAAGTTTTAATAATTGGTAATCAAGGACCGACTTTGCTGTTGATCTCCTAAACCTACGTATGATGACTGAATATTCCTTAAGAAAATTCTCTCCGTGATCTATTAAGGTACGTAGTAAAACGCAAGTTTCAATTATTTAGAGCTATTTGAGTATAAAAGCGCATAGGCGAATTCTTGAGCTGGATGGATAGCTCTTATTTATGCAGTACAGAATAAAATATCACGGCAAAGAAGCGTGATCCTGGGTAGCCCAGTCCAGTCTGCAGCTGTCAAACAAATGAGAGCGACTCGGAGAGAGGCAGAGACACACGACCGGTCTCCCACAGCACCGGGCAGGTAAACAAGGGCTAAATGAATTGCTCCTTACTTCTATTTGTTAGGACACGACGACCGTCGCGTCGGTGAAGTGTCCCCGGAAATATCTCAGTGCTCGGACCACACTCTGATCCTGCTTCACCTACAGTTCCTCTCGTTTGGTGGTCGGTCGGTGGTTTACTTCACCCACGATGTCTTGCATACATAATTATTGTTAAATACTTGAGTAGATATATCGTTATCGTACATTTACTATAGCATATAAATACGTGTATGAAGGTATTGTTTTTTTTTCTAGAAAGCGCCACCATCTAAATGAAAACGTATTTTAATAACATTATTTCTTTTGAATTGACTACTAGTTTGAATTAAATTTAAACCATTTAAAATTATTTTCTGCTAAATTCAAGTATATACATTTTAATCACTACTTTTTCATATTTAATAACACTGAGACTCTCATGCCTAAAAATTAGTAGTCTTAAATTTTCTCTTATAAGGACTAACTTCTTACTATATAACGATTTTAATTTATTCCCTGAAAATTTAACATACAAATTTTGTAAGGTGTTCGATGTTAAATGTATAATACACATATATACATGTGTGTAATGTGTATTAGTATACTATTTTTCCAGAAAACACAACTATCTAAATAAAAATAAGTACTTATCTGTGTGAATTTAAAAGTACTTTACTTAAATTAACATTCAATTTTATTAAATTTACTAAAAATTTCAATTAAATTAAAACAATTTTAAATTAATTTTCTGGTAATTTTCTAATAAGTTTATAAATGTTAACCACTACTTTTTTCCTATTTAATAACACAAAGACTCTGGTGTCTAAAAATTAGTGTCTTAAAATTTTCTCTTATAAGAAATAACTTCTCATTATATAACGATGTTAATTTATTCTCTGAAATTTTGACATACAAATTTTGTAAGATGTTTGATGTGAAATGTATAATTGACATAGTGTCAAGAAATTTTTTTTGAAATTTGTTTAGTTTCCAGCAAAAAATTAATATATTTTTAATTTATAAGCTCAACAGTTAAAAATGATTTTAAACTAAAGTTTACTTAGATGTCTTTGAATATTCACTTTTAAATTATATAACTCGTAAAAATCTTTAAGGAATCATAGTCCTAACGTCAAATAGTATGAAGCATAACAAGTGCTTAAACGTGCAAATTATCAAACAAATAAAAGTATGACCAAATAAAAACTTAAGATTGGTTCATATGGTATTTAGAGTTTGTATATTGTTAGGAGGTTGTGGAAGTAGTGGTTTTGGGGAGAAAAATGGTTTCACCCAAGGGTAGATCTTCTGTTTAAACACAAAGGGACATATTAATTTATATATGTATAAATTTAATAAAAAACATAGTTATCATTTTTTCTTTAGCACCACATGGTTTATTTCTTGAAAATAAAGAAAAGAAAATACTAACAAAATGTACATACAAACATACAAAGGCTACATACAAGAAAAATATCATCTAAATACAAGTAGAATGGCATGTTTTGAACTCTAATCCTTTAATGCTTATCAACATTTTTTTACACTTTTTCAGCATCTGAGACGTTAAAGGGCGTTGTGAGGTTTCCCCTCGCATTTCCCACAAGTAAGCGTATTGCTGTAACAATGAATTAATTGTGGTGATTGCAGTACAAGTCATTACATGTGGAAACTGATGGAAGACGTGTAAGTCTACGCCTTTTTCAGACAGAACGGGTCAGCATCGGGACAGCTGTTGTCTTTCTCACGAGTACTTTTAACAGTTTACCGCACCTTTTTCAGTTGTGATCCACCAGTATCGTAACAATATTGTTTAATGAAAAGTAATAAATTAAATTCCCATTTAGGTTTTGATTGTGTATTGCATTGCTTTCATAACATAATTTATTATACAGCAAAGTAACCAACTCATTACGTGAACAAGATAAGAGATTTATTATAAACGCATTGGAATGAAATGAGATCGTTTTATCAATCTACCACACCTAACAAAATGAAATCATACTAGACAATAAAAATTATATAATTATCTAAGTAATACGAGCCCATGTAACAACATATTGTACCCTTTCAATATCACCATACTCAAGATAGATGCCGGGTCTGTCGACATGACAACATTGGATCAGTTAATCTTTACAGAGACAATATCTTAATAAAGCCTAATTTAAATGATATTTAATCAATGATAGCAGCAGACTACTCCATTCTCGTGCAGCGTTAGTAGTGACCTAAATTAAATATTTATTTGTATTATAAATTTTTCAAAGAGATAATGAGTAAATGATTTATTTATTCATTATCTCCTAATATATATATATATATATATATATATATATATATATAATATACATTTATATATATATTATATATATACATTTATATATATATATATATATACTAGTACCATACAAATAGTAGTAAATCATATGAGTATTACAAATACAGACTAACATAAAATAACACTCTGTTATGACAAATCGAATTTATAGATTTAATAGGAAAATAGGGTCCAAAAGGCAAAACCTGATTACGGATTCCATCAGATAAGTTAATCATTTAGATACAGAGTCCATTTGCTGTGACATACACTAAAACTATATGTAACTCTTTACCCAATACATTCGTTTAATGTTACACTTACTTTTATGCCTTACCAAACAGAATTAATGAAACTTAAACCTACCCTTTGTGAATTTAAAAATAAATATCGTATTCTCACCTACACTAATTTTATAAATTCTATTACTTCGGGAATAAAAATAAGTAGAAAATATTTTTAATTGTAAGTACTTAGTAGTTATTGTGTAGATTGCTGAGATTTATAAAGGTACAAATATGGAGTGTACGTTTTTACATTAAGGGCATAGTAAAGGCAATAGTGGATTAAATATATTGTGTTTCTAACCTATTTGATGTTACGTAAAATGCATAAAATTAATTGATTTTAACTTTGAACTATTTAAAACGGTAATGGCGGATCTGAAAGTCAATATCGGTGAACACATGAAAACAATTTGATAAGCATGTTTTAATTAGGAGTTCAATAGGCATGAAAACGATCTAAAATAGGTAACCAAAATGAGATAGAAAAATGCGTCAAAAATTTAAAACTTTTATCGATCATAGCATAGTCAATGGGACAGAGTAGAAAATATCCATATGAACTCTATTATTTGTTCATGCGTAAGGAAGAGAAATGTGAAAGCCGAGTTGAACTATACATATGTGTACACACATCTGATAAATATTGATTTGATATTGAAATGTTCTCGGAGATGATATTCGATTGGATGGACAATGCGTTCTCACGAAACAATTGACTTGCAAATAAGACAAACCGGGGAGCACTGTTAGGTCAGAGACGTCATTCATGCGTCATCGGTCAGCATTAACTTGTGCGCAGCATTGTCAGGAGTAGCGAATATGCGCACTTCTAATAATAATAAAATAATAATAATAAATATTTTATTTCGTAAGACATTTTTACAGGAAATGTATAGGAGTCGTCAAATTTATAGAGCTAAAATGTTCCATACACTACCACAAAATTCTCTTTCATACATACATTGTTTGCCGTCACACACTCTCACTCATTCGAATTGTCCAACTCTAGTTCCTAGTCAGTCTGCCAATCGAGGGTCTCCCAATTAAATGCCATAAACTCGTCCGTGTTGTAAAAAGCGTTTGCGACTAAAGTTGATTTCAGACGAGCTTTAAATGCCTTCGGCATTGAGGCATTATTGATCGAATTCGGTAATCCGTTGAGAAAGAGAACTCTTGCCTGGGAAGGCAAACGTTCAAACAGTACCGTCCTGTGTGCCCCAGTTCGGTAGTTGTACCTTCCTCTAGTTACATAAGAGTGTATGTCACTACCTCTTATGGCATTACATTTAGATTTAAAAAAAGAAAGGTCTCTAAAATATAGAGGCAGGGCAATGTCAACAGTTTTAGGTCTTTTATCTGGTCAGAGACGTCAATCATGCGTCATCGGTCAGCATTAACTTGTGCGCAGCATTGTCAGGAGTAGCGAATATGCGCACTTCTGGTCAGTGTGAAAGTTATGACAAGATTAAAAACAATTTATATTTTCTCATTCATAAATAGTTTTACTACGCAATGTTAACCAATAAACCTAGATGGTTATTTGTTTTACGAGTGATACATTTCGCTGATGCTCTTCCTAATCTTATCGGGAATGAGCAGTCTGTAGTTGGAATCGTGCTCGAGGTATCCCACTGAGTGATACATTTTCTAACGCTCAGCCAAATTCAATGGGCAGACATCAACAATAATTGAACTCGATCTTGTAAAATGAAGTACAATTCTATTTATAAATGAATTTTCATGCAAAGTTTAAAATCTATAGTTGAATAGATTCCCAAGATATCGTGCGGAAGACAGACAGACAGACAGGCAGAGAGACAATTTTGAAGGAAACAGGATTTTTTCGGAAATTTGCCATCGTTCAGTGATGGAAAAAATATCAGTAAAACTACGTTTCGAGATCTGCAATCTGTTCTCATCTTCAGGTAAATAACTAACCTAAACATAATTAAAAATCTAGGTGAAAATCATACCTGAGCATTGAGGCAGGCAAGTCAGGAATCACAATCACCATGTTGTGTTTCAACTTCACTAACTTCAGTGATGCAAAGAAATCAGTAACACTACACTTCGAGATCTGCAATCTGATCTCATATTCAGGTAAATAACTAACCTAACACATAATTACAAACTAGGTGAAAATAAAAAAGCATAAAAGAGCGTTATGACACGTAAGTCAGGAATCACAACCACCATGTTGGGTCAACTTCAATAACCCTAAAACATGCACTTTGTAAAAAACTAAACACAAAAGTAATTATTAAAACTGAAGTACAGAATACAGGTCGCAACAGGTTTTCATTCACCGACCAACCACCTATGGCGAGAAGAATTTTGCTAGCCTTCTGAGTGCTAGCAACGTATGGAAAATTTAAATTCTGTAACTCAAACAGTTTTAGAAATATCCTACAAAAAGAGTCCATCGAAGGACATGCACCATCATTGAACTCGAAGAATATATAAATTAGGTTCTTGAAGATGTATAAGAAAAGACAGACATTCATAAGCTACAATGCGAGTTTAGAAGACGACGGACAAAATTATAATTTGTGGAGTTATCTTTATCACTATAAATCAGCCCGTGGTGGGAAATATGAACCAATATTAAGCCCCAATCGTGATCCAGCCGGGCATGGTCAGTTACATTGCCGGTCAGCTGATAACATCAACAGCTGATTCTCCATATGTTCGCATGACGCACCACCTCTCACCCGTGTCCGACCGTATGATTAATTGATTAATTATTTTAATTCAGATTTAACTTATATCTCAAAAGTGAAATCTAAATACATCCCCTTAGACGATGCATTACAATTATATATTGAATATATAAATAGAGTTTCTAAAATATGTGCTAGGAATAACTCATAATAAATTTTATACAACTTTAAATATCGTGTTTTATTAGGTTGTCAATTATTTGTTCATCATCTTGCAAACAATTCTGAATTTGAAATTACTAAACATTATATTGCTTCGTTATTCTTTGAATTGTTGTCGAACCATTATCCTACGGTAATAGTTCGATTCCCAGCGTTGTAATAATGTTTCATGAATACGTATATTAAACAGAAGTTACACAATCGTTGAGAATACAAGGTATAAGATCACTTGTCTCATAACAAGCTTATAATAGATAAAGTCTACACCACAATTTGTTCTTCAGATTTTGAGAGATAGCAAAACATGCAAAATTTCAAGTCTGTAGTTCATTTACACCCTGTGCGAAAATATTCACTAACGCTCGACCTAATTCAATGGACGTTAACTGAACTCATGTTTCCGGAATGAAGTTCCGTGCCAAATTTAAAAATCCATCGTTTCCAAGATATTTAACGAAAGAAAGGCATATGTTCCCATGTAAGGACAAGCACACTCAATATTGCCTATTTAGAAATGAAGCTTTATCCAAAACTTAAAATCTTTACATATATTAATTTTGAGATTTATACACATGGCTGGACAAAAAGAAGATACATTTTGCCATCCCGCTGAGTCGTGGGCTTCGCTAACGCTCAGCCAAAAATGTAAAACTATTCACTAAAATGCACAAATAATTGGGAGTGACAATGGCTGAGCGATCTAAGTCGTTGGATTTTGAGTCTGAGTTAGGAGATAGCACAGGTTCAGGTCCTGTCTGTGACCGTTGCACTTTTTGTAAGTACCATCAACCTCGTACTGTATCGACTCCCCCCCCCTTATTCTGTTTTATAAGATCCTCGCACAGGCCAGTGGCCCATGAGGACGGCCTCTCCTTTATTACAAACAAAATAAAAAAATAAAATAAAAGAACAGGCTGAATTACTGTTGGAGGGAAGACCAAGGTGGGTGGGGTAAAGTATAAAATTGGCCTCTTCCTGCAAAGAAGCTTGAGTATGTATTACACGCTTTTAGATTATAACAAGTCTTGAAAATTGGCAGAATCGATATAGGTCGTAAATGAGGTAATATATGAGCTGCAGTGGTGGGAGGACAGGAAGTAAGCTCATTATGCAAGGTAATTCACGGACTTGACCTTCTCTCTTAGAGCATCGTGGTGTGCCAATAAAATAGCTAACTGGCCGTGGAATAGTTTACATTACATTGATAAAAACTTTACGTAATTCATGCCACGTAGCTTTTCAAAGTGTTTACCTTCATATTTTAAACTAATAGTAGGGAATATTCAATTGTTCAGTATGGAAATAATTTAGTACAGCGGTTTTTGGTTGGTCTGTTAATTCAGTTGACGTTGAGAGTAAATGGGATTACTGGAGATGAACGAAAACATGCCAGCAACTTTGACGCTGGGTGATGCATTGTTTGTTTACCTCGGGCCCCTCACATATTTCACGCTACAAGGTCAAGTGCAATATTTTGGACGATTCCACAATCGTTAATTGGGGAAAGGAATAAAGACTTTTTTAATTTGAGTTAAATTAAAATATTTTAAAGTAAATATGAAATTAAAAATGCCTTTATGCAGAGTTAGGGCTATCAAGCCCTATATACCACTCAACCTCATTTTGTATACAGTAAATTTACAATAGTTTGATACAATTTCGGTGAATTATGAAATTATAATTTAAATATAAAATAACAAAAAGTATTAACTTATATAAAATTAAATGAGCTTAAAGTAAAAATCTACATATTAAAATTAATTCAAAACTCAAAATACAAAAGAATATATATATATATATATATATATATATATATATATATATATATATATATATATATATATTCTTTTTACTTTTTACTTGTGTAAATTTTGTTGCTGTGTTATTTTTGTTTTATACTTTTTATTATACCTTTTTGAAAACGGCAAAGCCGAAATATTAAAGGAAATTTAAACTAAGAAGTCTAATTTGTTATATTATATGTATATATATAATAAGTGCAAGAAAAATTCCAAATGAAGATCAGGGAGCAAAGAAACATTCAATCACTCTAACACACCGACGGACCACATGACAGCAACAAGCAGCACCACCCGTCACCCCCACAGGCCCCCCAGCAGGAAGTCCCTAACCCCCGCCCCGAAGCGAGCACGGTCCTCAATACATCTAATATCATCGGAGACAGCGTTCCAAAGACGACAAGCTTCTCAATAGTAAAGGACCTTTTAAAAATTGATGATCGATAAATTGGAATTGATAGTAATGTGGCTCCCCTTCTTATAGGTCATTCATTAATAACAAAGATAAAGTTGAAATTGAGTATTGAAAAGAGTTAAAAATACGCTTAGTTTTAACTTGAAAAAACAATTTGAGGTCTTTTGCGAGAAAAGCCTTACTTACACCGACCAGACCTGTTCATCACGTGTACCTCAGCGTTATTTTGTTCCTATTTATTTTCAAATTTAAAACGAATTATTTTCGTAAATTTGGACACACCCTTAATTCCTAACAACATTACGAATAATTTATAATATTTGTAAAGCTAAATCATACAGAATTTATTCCTGTGACTTGCAAAGACACATAGTACAATTTTGTACATGACATTAGTCCCACATGGACCACAGAGGCTTGTGCGTGGTGACGAGTCTATTTCTTATCGATGTGACGCGTTGTATTATAACAGTTATCTTACTAAAACTTTTTTATAAAAATAATGACCATATCTCAAAACTAAATAAAAAATAACCAACTGTAATTTGTTGGCTATATAACTCATAAATTATGCCACAGTACTTTATTATCTAATGATACTCGTATTAATATAAAAACCCAACAAATACATAAATAAGTATTGAATTGAAGAATTAATTATTCATATTATTTAAACGCTAAAATTGGATTATTGAGGTATGAAATGAAAAATGCCTTTATTGAAGAGGCGGAGTTAGGGCTATCAAGCCCTCTTAACCCACTCTACCTCATGTCATATACAATAAATTAACAATACTTAAATACAGACACATTTAAACATTTAACATACTTAAGTTTGTAATAAAATGTGAATAGCATTCCTTAATTCACATAAAATAACTCATGAACTTAATAATATAATTTTTAATGAATACTGATAATATCATTAGGGAGAGCGTACCAAGGCGACAAGCCTGAACAGTGAACGACCTATTAAAAATTGTAGATCTATGAATTGGATCCTTTCTAATTTTGACTGGATCTTTCGTTGTTAAAATTGTCATTTCTATCGCTTGAGCTTATTATGTTTCAAAATATTGTTGTTATATTAAATATGTTTACTGCTTGTTATATACTGTTGCAAAATGGTTGTACCGTCAATAAATAAATATTGTTTCCACGAAACAATTTATTGACCAACTTTGGTTTAGAAGAAGCTGAAGTAACCGAAAAATTCGTTTAGGAAGTTAAAGATTCGGTAAAATAATACTAAAACGAGTGTAACATCGTTAGAAAGCTGTGTTTGTGATTAAAAGCGCGGATCAGTAAGATTGTGAACACCGATTTTCCAACAAAACAAAAGTGAATTTAGGTCCACGTTTGTGCAATCAGACGATTGTTAATGGTATACAACATCCTACCATACGAGTCTGTTGTAAACTTTATTGGATGAGCAAGGCAAAAAGTGGCGGTGAACCAAAACCAGTTTGAGCCACGGAATAAATTGGCGGCCCGAGCTAAGGCGGCCACTATACACGCGGATTATACGCTTTAAAGAATATGGCAGTTCCGAAATCGGCTTTAATTGTAGCCATAAATGAATGAATGGGCAGTGCGAGCACGGCGCTAGTAATTCACCGCTATTCCTGACCGGGTACTCGGTCGGTACTCGGACCAGATAGCCTACGCGAAATGGCCACTTTTTGGCAGCAGCTGGGTCAGTTAATATAGGCGTGCTGCCTTACCTGACGTTATAGAGGATAGTCTTTTGTGACGTCTAAATTGCTGCTGTTTGCATATTTTATCATGGAATCCCCTAAGCTAGTGATGGGAGAATCGAATACATAATCGAATAGTATTCGAATACAGCTCTGGTATTCACATATTCAAATACCCCAAAATGAATTCGAATACTTTTGAAAATAAATGCAATTTCTGTGGAAGAATCGAATTCAAACTATTCGTTTGTTTGGACTAATAGTATTCAAATAAAGTATTCAAGAGCTGTGTTCGTATTCCTATGCATGTATTCATTGCAGGGTTTAGATATATATATCTAAAATATACTATATGCAGAAAGTAAATGCGCAGAGGCTTCTTTAAACAATAAAAGAAAAAGACTTCATTATAATCCTTTAATATTTTAACTAATTGTCGTTCTCAAAAAGGTTACAAAAAAGGAGTATACAAGCAAAAAGAATTGAAAGTCTTATATATATATATATATATATATATATATATATATATATATATATATATATGCCTGTATGCCTGTGTTTATGTATGTATGTATGTGTGAGCGCCTGTGTGTGTGTGTGTGTGTGTGTGTGTGTTTATCTGGCCTGTGAAAACAATAGTAAAGGGGAAATTCATAATTTGGAATAAGTAATCAACAATTTTCAAACTTGACCAAATGGTTAATAATTGTACAAATATTCAATCAATAAATACATTTGTAAACAATACAGACAAAAATGAATGTTTATTTTGTGTTGTCTAAAAACGAAATATCATTTAGGTTTTTGGCTTCAATCTGTTTCTATGATCATTGGTAACAAAACCTGCAGTAGAAAAGAATCTTTCAGGCGGGACTGAAGTAGTACGTAAACAAATATATTTTTGAAGTGAAAACTTCTTTAGGCGCGTTGAGCGTTTTGGTAGAGGGTAAAATCCTCGGTTCGCGTCACCGACATGCTAATGATACTAACCTGTATGAAAAAGTCAGTCTCGCTGTGTTTTTTAACCGTAGACTTGGCCGCGGACTACTAACCTGCATGAAAAAGTCAGTCTCGCTGTGTTAAAACTGTCCCGGCGGAGTATGAAAACAGACTGCGAAAATCAGTGACCTTTACGGCTTCCTCTCGCGATTTAAAAGTGAAGCCAATGTCGTACAATTCTATAAGATGCGTCAAATTAAAGCTCTTAATATTGGCAATCTATTGGTTACATTTTTAAATATTAAAAAAATTTCGAAATAATTTTGATTATTGTTTACATTTTACATAGCGTTTACAATGACAAGAAAAAAGTAGTAAGCGAGGATTTTTTTTATTTTTTGGTCAGACAAAATTTGTCAGCGAGAAAGTTGTGTGAAAATAGATGAATATTTTTTTTGTAATTTATCATTTTTTTATTGGAAGTTTAGTTTAGCCTGTAGTAGCGTATGAAGTGATGAGTGAACGTTTCTGCCGGAACTGTAGCGCATTGGCTCACTGATACCGTATTAACTCAATAAATTAGTTTATTGTGCAATAAAAATACCTTTACGAAAGAACCAAGTTAATTTAAACTAATTTATTAGTTTTAAAAATATTGTGGGTTTAATTGTTATTGCAATTATATACTTTATCCGTAGCAATAACTGTATTATTTACAACGGTGTTCAACTCACTGTTGTTCACTCGGTGTTTACTCACTTGTATTCTATGTTTAACTAACTATTAATATTGAGCAATTACAACATATTTTTTTATACAGATAAATGAATAATGAAAACAACGAATATATTTTTAAACATTTTTAATATTTGTACGAATATTTGTATTTAAAATTTAGCATTATTCATTTTAATTATGTTTTTAATATTTAAACCTCTTCATCATGAAATGAGTATTATTACGGTATAAGATTTATCTTACTAGCGTGGTAAAATAGATTTCTAGTTATTTGATAATATTTTTTCGTGGATTTTAAAATTGGAAAATTAAAAAACGCGTCACATTTACAATTACAGATGTACTGCTACTATAACGTATTGTTAATTACTCTCAACTTAATAGTTCCGTTTTCACTTCTATCGGCAGTCCCACGACTGCTACTGTTTTTTTTAGTTATATTATTCATTATAAAAAGCCCGTGACAATGTAATATTTTTAAATTTATTAATTTTTTTTTCTGGAGTTCATAAATCATGGTTATGGCATATTGCAGGAGGTACAAAAAGGGAAAGGATTTTTCCACCTTTTTAGCAGGGCAATTCCAAATAGCCTAGAAACAATGGATTACGGGAAGTAATACAAGTCTAGACATGTCTGTTCGAAAAAGTATTCGAATACATAATCGATTCTTTTAAGTATTCGATTCTCCCATCACTAACCGAAGCCCCAGATAGTGAAATGAGTATCGATCCAAGTAATGATATTCTCATGAGGGTTGAATTCTGGCTTGTTTATTCCTGCCAGTAAATTTTATTCTTGGTTCAACTAAAACCGTGGTTGTCATTTACATAAGGACAACGCAGAGGATGTCCAGCAGCGGCATATGACTTAACGTGTCTATTGTAGTATGGAGGATGACTGTTGGAGTGAGTGGGCTTCCTGAGCATTAAGCGTTATTGCAATCATAAAATAAGAGCCATCTCCTGCCCACTTTGACTGGAAGAGGCTGGTACAGAGCTAACTTACTCTTCTTCCAAAGTGCTCTCTATCCATCCTCATGGTGGATTTAATATGGGATCATGACATGAGACCTTCCGTCCTTACCCTTATTAATTGTCCTGTCACTTCCCAAGCTGCCCAAAAAGACCCGAAGTGTATGAAACATCGAAGTTTAATTTATAAATGTGGGTTATGGTGAAAAATATTCGTACATAAAATGAAACTTTTTAATTGGAAAAAAATCATTTGGTAGATTTACAGTAACAAATGGATAAAAATGTTATTTTAAGTTTGAAAGGAAATTAAAGACTATTAGCTGAGCGTCAGAGAAGCCTATTGCGTAGGGGGCTGGGAAAATATTTCTTCTGTCTACCTGGAAGCTATACAATTTTTTATGATTGTCTGTCTGTATACAGGACATCTTAAGATTTAATTACGCTATGGATTTTGAAATTTTGCACACAACTTAGCGAAGCCTGTTTCGCGACATGTGGTCTGACATATGCTTACCCTGTATTATTGAAATAAAGAATTGCCTATTTCTACACTACTCTATGAGTATCCTACTCACCATTTGTTCGGCTGTGTAAAATACTTGCTATTTTTCAAAGTTTTCTTTATTTTATTTCTTTCTAAAAAGTTGAGGCCAATATCCTTTTAAGCCTTATCTGCCCGTCCTCATGGGCCACTGGCCGGTGCAACAGAATAAGGAGGAGAGTCGATTCAGTACAAGGTCGATGATACTGATACAAAGTGTAACGGTCACAGACAAGATGTAAAAATTAGACCGTTAATCCATCTCTGATCCTATTATCTCTGTTAATTCCTTCAAATAATCTATAAAAATAAAAATTTAGAAAATGTATTAGAAAAGTGTTTACATTGTACCTAATTGTATTTAAAATAATCTTTTTACATTTTTAGAATAAACATGTATGTTTTTATACGATAAATTTTGATATATGAACTTATTCATAGCGTAATAAATTAGTACTTTCCAGCAATATGCATAGGTATAACTGAGATGAAATAATTAAATACAAAATTTGATATAATGGACATATGTTAAATGTAAAGTGACAATGACAATGATAAAAAAGTAAGAGATTTTAATAACATAATTTTATTTAAAACTACGAACTTCTAACATTCTTTCTGTTATTACAAATTGGGAGTAGTACTGAGCGTTTTTCTGTAGACAATATTAAATTCACAAAGAATATGCTAATATATTGATCCGAACTAGAGATGATGCATATAAATTACATCTCAAACGGTCACGAACAGTTTCGCCAACATAAAAACCCGAAATTTTACAACCAGTACCTGATAATCATAATCCGTCCAGTTTTCAATATCCAGTAGATGAAGCGATAAGTAACTCGATTTGGGAGAGATCTGGCGATCGATCGGTGTGTTGGACATTATATTAGCTCCCTGACCAGTGCGGGATCAGGTCTCATGTGGTGCTCAGGTCAGTAAATGGCGTTTCTCATATCGCCGTAACGCAGCCCAGAAATGTTTCTAAAATGTAATCTTATCGCTAGACACGATCCGGAAGTAAGATTTTATTTGGCAACTTTTACTAACTGTATGTGAAATATTTGAAAAATAATTGTGAATAAATAAAAATACATAACGGAGTTTTGGAAATCGACTGGACTTAACAAAATTCCTTACCGAGCTGTGTGTATAAAGATATTGGGTCTTTTTCGTTTAAGGGCCAGCACAAAAGACCCTAGCTTGCCTATTCAAAACTCAGATCACGCGATGCTTGCCCGCTGCGCAGCGCTTTGCGCTGCTTGCTCTTTTAGAAAAAAATCAACTCGAGCTTGCAAAGTCCAAGCCCAGATCAACTCACCACGCTTTATTGACACACACAAAACTCAGACAGAACTAACGCAGGTTTCATTACAGGCAAAAGATAAGCGGCGCGTGTTTACCACTGATAAGATAAGACGAGTTTATACTAGAAGTAGTACCTGGACTACTGCCCTACGAACTAATAACACAAAAAAAACGATTAAATGCACTGTCAGTCAGGTATAGTATGTTTGTAAGGTGCTGGCCCTTAAACGAAAAAGACCCAAGATATTTTCTGTTGGTGCCCTTGGACCTTTTGAACTAAAAATAAACAGAGGGTTTTATTGAACCAATAGAAACCTATGTACCAATTTTCATGCCACTGAGACCAATATTTATTGCATACACAGACAGAAAGGCATCACCGGGACTTCTTAAGTGCTTAATTAACTCTCCAACTGTTAATCCAAAAAATTTTGTTGGTCAAACATTCCCTCGTATAATTACTTTTTACAATATACTCCGGCAACATATCGATTTAATGCATGCACCATTGGATTCGGGAAGAAATATGCTAGGGAACAGATAAGTTTTATGGTATTAAAAGAAAGATAGCTAATTTAGTAACACTGTGTTTTTTACTGTATATTTGCGTTTTTTCTGACTGGTGCGCTTTATTACACTTTATTTTATAAACTTGGTATTTTTCATATATTTAGTTATATTTATGGTTTTATAAAACTACATCATATTTCCAATTACTTATAAACCATAAATTTATAAATTTTGATATAGTACAAGCTTTCAAACCCATTTTATATTTTTCTGAATGAAAATGTTTTGCAAAAGTTTTGAATAATGGTAAAATGTAACTTTTTTAATTTTCAAAAAATAATTTATGAAAATTATTTCATTGGTGCTGTACAGTTTATTTCATCCTGAGTAAGAAAATATGCAATATAACATGTATTCATGGACAATTGTATTAGCAAAACTTGTTTTACCAAAGTCTTACGTATACACCCGATTTTCAGAATTTATGCGCATCGCTACTTTTTGTTGTATAGCTTTATGATGCTTTCATAAATGTGTATAATGTTTATGTTTTCTTAAACCAGATAAAATTTGACACAGAATGGCTATCTTACTCTTAAACATTTCTCACTATAACTTCATCTGTTAGGTATGGTCCCCCCCCCCCCAAATAAGTCTCTCTATATTAGTCTGCTAGTTATATATCAAATTTGGTAAATCATCAAATAAACTAATTCATAAGTAAATGTATATTGCATTATATTTTTGGTTAATTTTAGATACAGTTGCATGAACGTAAATTATTTTAATGTAACAATGGAACAGCGATGGTACAAGAACAACAATTTTGTTATGCCCACATAGGAAATATCATTCAATGGAGGGAGACTTTAATAAGCGGCCTACGCTCGTTATTCGATTGCTACTATCGAACGACCAACATATTATGAAACTTTAATTTTTTACAATAATCATACGTAAAAATAGTTATAATACAATAAAAACAAGAATAATACACTACAATTTTAATAACATAAATTTAACAATAACACTAAAAAAGAAAATAAATAACAAAACAAAAAAAAAAAAAACTACGGCCAAACCTACATATCAGAAAAACGTTCCAATATTTATATCTAGCTCGGATAGCAGTGAGCAACCGCTTTTGTGAAATGGAAGAAAGGATTTTCCACATGGGTTACCAGCAGACAAACCTACTTGTATATAGAAATATCTCGTATAATTTCTCTTATATTATCGCCATTTTGATATAGTCCAAAAATTAGTTACTCCTTGCTGTATACTGCTTATATTAAATTTACTGTAACTAAGTTGAAATCATATATAATTGTAATATTAAATTATTCATTCGGATAAAAACAGTCAATTTATTCGATAAGACAAAAGAATAACGATTATAGGCCGCTTATTCAAGTTTACGTTTCTGGAAATCAGTTGTGTATTGATAACACTGAGGAAACAGTTTATTGCTTGATAAAGACAAACATAATTAAAGTTTAAATTCAGACTGTCACAGATCAGCATTAACCCTTTCACTACCAATTTTTATTTTTTTAAATTTTGTTATAATCTTGTTCCTTTTATTAAATTATAACATGTAATTTTTTTTTAAATTTTTTATTTTATTATTTACTATTTTTCTTCCACCACTTCTTAGATTTTCAAATCATAGATACTAACTTTCTGATCGGAAAGATCTACACCGCCCATGATTTCGTTATAGAAAGCAGTTGATTCAGGACATGGGACTAGTTTTTTCTCGCCATTTTTTTTTGCATTCGCTGAACATTTGTATCCTTGTGGAAATTGCTGAGGACCATAAACCCTTTTGAATCCTTCCACCTAGCAGCAAGTACACCAAGATCATTCCCCAAAAAGTCGAACTCTCCCTTTTCCAGCTTTTTATCAAAGTGTGGCATGTTTTTTTTCTATTATTAATACAGGTAGCAACACATGGGTGGCTGATGGTATTCAGTATGTTTACAGAAGTAAAAAACCGATCAAACGATAGTGCAACATTTTCTTCATTTCATTTTCAGAAGTTACATTATTACATGTTACTGATGCAGCAGGAAAAACTGATGATGCTGCTGGTAACTCAGAGATTGCATCCTCCAACTTATGATCAGAAAAGGGTTCATCCTGCTCACTATCAGAATTGTCTGTCGGAATATATTCCGGATCATTGTCACTATCGTAAAATAGTTCGATGATTTCAGAAGGAAACTCATTCAGTTCCTTGTCAATTTCACTTGAGCCTAAATTGTCACCCATATTAACTCCTATACCAATGGAATATTTGTCCCACTATCCTCTACCATTGGGACATATGTGTCCCGTGAAACAATTACAAATTTAGTTCACTGAAAAATTTGGTAAAAACTTATACCAAATATAAGAACTACTTATATGACCAACGCGAACACCAAGTCTAACTCACTAATGAACTACATAACACGTTTAAACATAGTAGACAATTATTTACTAACATTACATGACCATAACCTCAAACAGCACACGTTTTTGCAACAATATGGCCAGTATAAAAAAAGCTGTTGCTAGAAAAGTTGAAGCTGTGGAGCAGCTGGTTGTCAACCTAACAAAAACTAAATACCCCACATACATAAAAACACTTAAATTTACCTTTATTTTCATACAAATTATCATTTATATTTTTTTCTGTTTTGTCTGGGACATATGTGTCCCAGTAGTAGTGAAAGGGTTAAACTTTCATAGTAATCGTTGTGGATGGTATTAAAATCAACAGAGCAGAGATAATTGATTGAAAGAGTCCAATGACTGCTTATAATAATTCATTAATCGTTCACTAAGACATGGATTTCGTATTCAAATACAACCCTTCAGTACTCAATCTGGGACCCTAAGTACGAAATTAGACTCTAAGTGCTGCTTCCAATTATTAATAGGACTCGAGAGATAAACCGCAATTCTACACCAAACAGGTTTTAGATTTAAAATGATCAAGTTTTTCAATAATCTATTCTTCAGTATAATTTGATGAATGGGCGGTGGAGTATAATTGATTAATTAGCGTCATGGATTATATTGAAGCAATTAATCAGTATTCGGATCAGCTGTTGCCATTTATATGCAGGAGGCCGTGCTGGCGCCTCAGATCGCCCAGCTGATTGGCTGCCCCCGTAGTATCTCAGAGGTTATGGCGCAGTCGTCACGTCTTCACCACGGGTCTAATTAGGCCTATTATTGCCGCAGAGCCACTTTCCTTTTCCTTATTGGTGTAAGCAGACCGTCCTCTGCAGGATAATAGGACAAATTTGGACCTGGTTATTTTTCAATTTGTCCACATCTCCGTACGACGATGGTTAATCCAACTGCGTTGACCGCTTCAAATTTTGGTAAAAGAAAGGTATCCCTGTCTTCAGTATAGGTTGAGTCTAACTTACGTTTCTGTCTTGTGAGGTATTCCATTGCAATGTTACTATGCATTCCGCTCAGGTTTTGACCCCAAAATGGGATCTTTGCTCTCATTTATTAAGTTAGTGGTCTCTGGGTGGGAAAAGTTAACACATTGATCAGTGAGAGTCTCTCTCTCTCTCTCTCTCTCTCTCTCTCTCTCCCCCTCTCTCTCTCTCTCCCCCCCCTCTCTCTACTCCTAGACATGATTGACAGTGTACATAATAAGTATAAATTATAATAAATATAACAGTAATGATAATAATTGTTGAGCAGATAAGCAACCTAGAAATAAATAACAGTGCAAAAACAAACTATCCATAAAAAGGTCTTTTAACCTATTTATGTATACTACTGGTGTAATTACATTGGAAGAATAAATAAATAAATAATATGCTTTACTGAGGTTGCAAGCACACACTTTCAAATCTGGGTCACTTCATTGGTGAGATGTTCAGCAGAGTGTCGCACTGAAAGACTTGCATATAAAAAAGGAATTTGAAACGAAAATGATGTATCATAAAACTCATTTCTTTAAAGTCTACATACGAAATCTTTATCAAAATGTTTCAGCACTTCATAAATCCATATTTTTGTTCATTAAATTGGTTTCATATAAGTGTTTAAAAAATAAACTTCATGCAAGCTTCATGCATAACTTCAAGTCTGTACGTAAGTTCGTTTTTGAGATAACGTGCAGACAAGGAGACACACAAACTGATAGAAATGAAATTTTTCCAACCCCACGAATTATAGGCTTCGCTGAAGCTCAGCCAATGACACCCTCCCGAGGAGTGTAATTTTATGAGATATTATATGATATAATATCATGATAAGATATCGGAAAATTTACATAGGTATTGATTTCATTTTAAGTGTTCAAAACCAAAGGAATGGTATATTTTTTGTTTATTTTTTAGTTATACGCTGTGTGTACTAAAATTTCAAGATTTCAGTAAAACATTAAGGGCTGCCAAAGCGCTATTGTGTTGTTCTGGGATTAGAATGTTTATAATAGTACTGCTCTTTAGTATTAGGTACGGGCACCGACAGTAAAGATTCGGACAGGTCTAAAATCCGTCCCCAAGGCTAGAGAAAACTTAACAGACGAAAAGGACAGAGGCTGATGAAAATCGGTCCACAATTGTTTATCTACTAACACGTACTAATAAAGATCCATATACTAAACATTAAGGGTTCAGGATATAACAAATAATTGTTTAACAGGTAAATAAAAACAGCTAAAAAATATTATATACTTTTCATCGGTCGTTCTTAAAGCCAGTAAATAATGAGACGACCCAATTTAAAACAAATACATCTTTTTAAATTCCTATCTGAGATTTCAATGGTATGACAGCTAATGAAAGAATGTAACTCTTTTAGTTGTATACTTACATTTTTTGAAAAAAAAAAGAAAATTAAATAAAAAGACGTTAAGAAATTAAATCGGTCCCTAAAGATATTTGATAATTAACTGATATTAGGTTACCGCTCATGAGGTCACCAGTATACACCAGAACGTTAACCGTGTATTTTTCATAGAATAGTTGTGCGAAAGTTGTATAAAATACTGAAACTGTATAAAGGGAAAATCTTAAAGACTGGGAACTCTCGTAGACAGTAAGCTATTAGTATTCCTGAACCTGTAGATATTCCAGGATTGGTGGCTACCTGTGGTAAAGAACATGAGGGATTGAGAACTGCCAAAGAATGCGCCGAGGGAATTCTAGGTGATGAAATGTTTAAAGGGATTAGGAACTTCTAGAAGCGGAAAGATTTGAGTAGCCAGCAACTAAAAGTAACCGAAACCTTCCAGAATCAGACATCTCTTATAGACCGCGATCAGCCGAAGACACGAGCTCCAATAGACTGGGAATTTCCAGAGGCCGGAAACTTACAAAGGATATAAATGAATTCATGACTAATTACTGTACATTCTAATTTTGCATGGATGGATTTCTTGTTGTTACTGATTGGAAAATACAAAATAAGAGTAATTTATCAATATGAATTCGTGCTGATAGTCAAATTTGAACTAAAAAACACAAAATAGAAAAATCTCCTTAAAATAAAGCTATAAAAACATAAATAACCTATTAGCTATTAATTCCATATCAAATTTTAACTAAAAACACAAAAGAGATAAACTGCCATAACAAAGTATAAAACTTTAGCTTTTTATTTTATAACTAAACTACTTTATTGGTGAACTTATAAAAAATGAAGTATTAGTTACAATACATAATAAATACAATAATATATAGGACGTTCTATATGCATTACGGTTTTAATATGTAACTCAGTATTGTATTCTTTTTCAGTTGTTACAGTGTATTTTGTATTCTAAAATATGAAATAACAACTTTTGATTCTATTTGTGGTACTTCTTAAAACCTTTTGCTTTTGTGTCGATTTTAGTAACAATGATACACAAATTTAGGAATGCATTTTTAAATAACTAACGACGCTTTTAGCCCTGAGTTAAATCCCAGGTAAATGATTATCTGTGCAGAAAGCAAGTAACTCAAAGGTTTACAAGTTATGTATTTGTAAATAAAATACAAGGACAGAGGTGGAATAGTAGATAATTCACCTACACATTTACCACTACAATAAATAAGTGAGTGTAGTGAACTCACACATAGAGAAAATTAAATAATAGTGAACTGCCAGACACTTTCCTCAAGTCTAGACCTTCTGAAAATTATGTCGTCATGTGTCCATTTCTCTGTCCGTCTATAGAAATCTGATAGAAAGCTCCTAGAGACTTGAAACTTGTGCATGTGATCCTCTTAGTCCAAAGAAGAACTCTATTGATTTTGGGGTCAAAAGGTCAAAAGTAAAGATATAGTACACATAAAATTATAGCATTGTTACTTTTGTCGTATGGATAACCATAATGACAGAATAAACACATTAGTAAATTACTGTGGGCAATCATATGACATTTTATTATGTGTCAAATGTGTTAACTAACACAAGCGATGAAGTTACTTTATTAAAGTGGTTAATAAGACTTTTGCAGCGTTTTATAGCGTCCATCGATAGCCCGTTGTGTTGGTTTATTTCAAATCAAACTTATCAAGAATTTTTAAAGCCCTACAAATTTATTATCGCGTGCCTACTCAGGTACAATGTGACATCGACTGTTTGAAACTCAAGGTGCGAGAACCGGAGTGTGAACTTTCCACACGACTGACGTAGACGTGCACAGGTTTTATGACCGCACTTGGAATGAACACCTCACAGTTGAATGTAGAATTCAAAGTTCTCTCTATACATGTCGGGATTCAAAGGAAAGTAGTCACATGGTAAGTCGTCAACATGCTTAATGTGATATCTCACTTGGAATGAACACCTCACAGTTGAATGTAGAATTCAAAGTTCTCTCTATACATGTCGGGATTCAAAGGAAAGTAGTCACATGGTAAGTCGTCAACATGCTTAATGTGATATCTCACTTGGAATGAACACCTCACAGTTGAATGTAGAATTCAAAGTTCTCTCTATACATGTCGGGATTCAAAGGAAAGTAGTCACATGATAAGTCGTCAACATGCTTAATGTGATATCTCACTTGGAATGAACACCTCACAGTTGAATGTAGAATTCAAAGTTCTCTCTATACATGTCGGGATTCAAAGGAAAGTAGTCACATGATAAGTCGTCAACATGCTTAATGTGATAACTCAATTTAAGTCCAGGACTTTCGGGATTGGTTTAGATCGATTCGCTATTTCAAAACTATATAATATTTTTCTGAAATTATACGCTGAAAATATAATTAATATGCATCGTTTTAAAAGTGGGTACAGTTTGTTTAATATTAAACAAGTTTTTATATTTTATGTTTTTTTTATTATTGTGATGTTAAAAATTTAGATGGTTTCCATTAAACTATCCAGCTAATTATGATTCGGGGGTTGGCAAAACTGCTTTTCTGCCCTGTATGTCCGCATAATGTGTCGAAAAAGAATTTAAGAATAATCTAAAACGAGAAGTTCCATTTCTATAGAAGGGCTACAATAAGATAGGTTTTTGCTGAGCGTTAGTGAATCCCAAATTTGTACAAATATATCTTGAGAGTGAATTGAAATTTTGCTATTACTCAGGAGGCTAGCAAAATTTATCCTTTATTTGTTTATCTGCTTTCTTCCAGTGTTCCGCAATACAACTTGAGGAAAATTGAGCTCTAGACTTTTTCATCAAACTTCATTCCATCGTAGACAATGGTTATTGTTCACGTTCCTGTACAGGATTTGGGTAAGCGTTAGTCAACCTAATAAAGCTCTAGACTTTTGCATTAAACTTCATACGTACGTAGAAAATACAGAGTTAGATTGTTATACATATCCCTTCATGGAATTTTGGTAATTCGTTAGTCAAGCGAATTGAGCTGTAGACTTGAAATTATTCATGAAACTTCAGCAATGTGCATTACGTACGTGACTTGTGGGTTTGCGTACCTTGTCATATTAAAACCACACGTCTATCCTTTGTCCTCATCTTTTTATCGTGATAAGTGTTCTATTAATGAGAAATGCTTAGAGCTTAGAAGACATTAACACTTAGCGTATTATTAAGTATAAGGAACATAGAATCAAATCATATAAAAATGGGATTTCTTAGATCGAGAACCAAAACTCAGAATTGAGGAAAATGTTAGTAACAGATCGCATTAATTCTTTTTATATTTCACGAGTAAATTTTTATTCACAAGAATAAAAACTTACTCATGAAATATCAAAAGGAGTTAATGGGATTGAACCTTTGATTTTTAAGGCTGTTACTATAGTAAGCACTCTCAGCCGAACCCATTGTGAATTTATAACTTATCATAAAGTTTACTTTGAAATAAAACTGTTTGTGAAACAGAGTATTTACTTAAGTGATAAATAATTTTCCTGCTATAAGTATTATTATTTCTGCAAGCATGGGAAAGGAAAAGATATTACCTTAATCTTGTAGGCTAGGAAGAACAATTCAAAGTCATGATCCTAAGTTTTATAGTCTTTCTTTCTTCCATGAAAACTGAGGCAAAATCAAATTAATTTTACATGTTCTGATAACGATTAATCTTTTACAAATACTGTCCTGTGCGTTGAGTAAAAAGGTTAGGATTTCCAAAAGAAAGATTTAACTGCCAACTCATTAAATATTTGCCAAAAAATTTGCGAAATCGCTTCTCGGGCAAGCTGTTAGCTCAGTAGGAGCGATAAAATTAAATGGGCCGGAATAACATAGTGAGGCGACCCCACATAATTCTAGGCCGGGTTGATACATGAAGAAGGAGCAAGGATTCTTGGGGTAGTCCCGTGGGGCGGGTGCGAGGCGGGGGCGGCACGGGCGGGGGTGTGAGGCGCGAGGTGCGAGCGCGGAGACATCAAGTCCAAATCTCGCCAGTGCGGCCCCGACTTTGGCCCCGTCCACTCGCTACGCTCTCACAGGTCTGTGCTCTCCTCTTCTATAACTCGTACAACACGCTAGGATCTTTTAACTCCTGTATTCATTAGCCTATAGTCTACCATTGGGGTTGGTGTTATAATACCATTCATTATGCTATAACATAGTTTATAATAAAACTCTACGTTAACTTAAAAATATTTCTTTATACATTTATATCTATATTATAATAAATTATGGATATAAACAAACACTAAATATTCCTTAATAAGTATTTTTTTAAAGTTTGCAATTAGTTCTGAACTTTCTAAACAGTAAATTTGAAACGTGAGTAATAAATTAACGTTACATCATTAAAGATACGTATCAAATAGTGGTTTGGTATTTTAAACTGGAAGATTTATTTTGTGAAACACAGCTGCAGGAAGATGGTATAAACTAAGATGCTTTGCATTAAACAACCGTAAAACCCCTGCATAAGTGCAGTTACTGACACGATATAGTGATAATCTAGTATGGGCCGTAAATATAGACTGCTTTTACAAAAGCCGTAAAATACTTTTGCAGTTTACTTCCTTTTACTACGCAAAAACATGTTGCTTGGTGTGAAGATACTGGGTAATTAATTGTCTTGTTCCTTAAGGAATTTTATAACAAAATGCAATAGTGCACATTGTTTTATATACAATGTGAACTAATATAAAATAGTGGTAAGTGTAATCTTCGGTAAAATAGGTCGAGTTTATATCGTCTCTGATCAACTCGTATCTTCATGCAAATATCACACAATTAGGTAAAGAGAACTTAGATTGCAGAGAATTTTCATAAAAATTAAAATAGGAACTTGAGTTTTTATGCTATTTCTTACTGAAAAAGTGTAGTATTCAGTATTATGAAAAACAGAACGTTTAATTTCTTGGGAAGAACGTTTAAAGGTGTGGAGACCCTAACGAGACATTCCTGATAGCTGTGAAGAATCCCACAACGAGGTTAAGAGCTAATGAAATTCATAGAAAACCTAGTAATCTTCCACTATTAAGACATAATGGCTCGAAAAAGCCAGTTAACAGGTTGTAAAAGCTCGCCCGTGGCCTGCTTGCAGTGTATAATTGCACGCAAGACCGCCGATTATTGCGGGCAAAATAGCAAATAATAAGGTGGCGAAAATGTTGAACAAAGTCGCTGAATTCCTATACCTGTTATTTTAGGCTGGTGGTGATACGCGAGGCAGTAAAACATGTAAATAGTTCGGTCGAGTATCGTTTAGATTTGCAAATTAGCGCTCGTCCAGATTTCAGTTTTGCAGCCACAAAAGCAAGAGAGGGAGCTAATAGTTATTAGACTGTAGAGCTTTAAAACAGAGTCCTTAATAATATCTAGGAAACATACCACCGTGTACACGCTAATATTCGTGAATAATATTATGTTAAGTAAAACTTTGATCTACATTGGCTTACTTTAGAATAGCACCCTTATCAAGTACACGCTAGTGGCTCCAAAGCGTTTAAATTAAGAAAATCTAAATAAAGAACTAAAAATTATGCTTGAAACAATATCTGGTGGAAGACTTTATGTTAAGGTCACAATAACATCTAACCTAACATAATAAGCTGCAAGCTATCGTAAACTGAAATGTGTCTTTTATTATTTGCGTTCTTCCCTGCAGTCACTCTTTGTTGTCATTTCGTAAAACTTACTATTGTTGTTCTGTTTATTAGAAATTGTCTGAGACACTGGAATGTGGCGGACATGTAGGATTACTGTTACTATATTATTGGGAAATTGTACATTATTTGATTTAAACTTACTGTTACCTTGCTCTTAACCCAACTATGATTCGGCGTTAGTAACAATAGTGCAGGTGCTAAAACATTTAATTGACAGCCAAAAAAATGTATATAACCGGGTTGAAGGAGTTTTAAATAATGACTGTTTTGATCACTGATATAATTATACTACGTAAAATTTATTACTAACGGTGGAATACGATATGGAATGAGAAAGGGATTATGGCAACATCGTTAAGTGTTACAAAATAATCAAGATGTTTTGAGAAAAGATATCTTCTTTCTTGTCAAATTTTGTAATAAAAGGATGAGCATGTCAAAAAAAATAGCATGGTCTGTTGTCTTTGGCTTTGATGCGTTCATCGCCATGTAGTTATATTGCTTACTTTGTTTTAAGACTTTAATCCTGAAGAAGAGAGTGGATACCATTTTTCGAAGTGTCCTATTCCTGTTATTGTAACATATAACGATGGAAAATGTAAAACATTCTGTTATTCTTTATACTTTTTATTGCTAATTATTGGAAAAAGTTGACAAATTTTCAGAAGTTTATGTTTGAGGTTATGATATACATTATGCGTATTGAAGTTTTACTAAGCGTAGCCTGTTATTATGTAGGTGATACTTTCTATACATTTTTCATTCGACAGATTTAGTTACAAAGGACCGAAGCTGAACGATATATTTTTGATTAGAAACTGTTCCCATGGAATAGGCGAAAGAAACCAAAATTTAATACATACATAACCGTAAAACAGCCATAGTAACACGTCTTGTTTTACCACTGCTGATATCGTTTACGAAGCTTTTAATTTTTTTTTGAAGAACAATCTATTAACAATCTACTACCATTCTAGTCAAGTGAAAGTTGGTATATGACCTAGTCTTGAATTTTGTCAAGTGTGTTTATAAAAGTTATAGTATATATTATAGTTATAGTTCAAAAAAGAATTTCAAATATTTCCTCTTTTATATTAATCATACACTAGCTCAAAGTTGTATACAGGTCACCTTTATAAACTGTTAACTAATGGTTTATATCGTAAATTAACACAGTGAATATTTTTTCTTTAGTGTAAACGTTTAATAAATTCAAACATTTCATAGCACAGTTCTGGTTGATATGGTTTAAGAACCAAATAATAACCATTCTATCTGGTTTGATTGGAATCTAGTTGTAACTACAGTACTATCTTTTTTGAAGCGATCGGTTGCTAATTTGCTATAAAATGGGTCATAAGTTAGATCGATTGTACCTGGAAATGAGTTATAATATACTTAATATAAATATACTTAAATACATTTTAAAATATGTGGGAACGATAATTTGCAGTTTTAATTACATAAGAAGAATACTTGTGGTATGTATACTGTAACATCCTAGCGAAAAATCTTTTTTGGAAGGGACCGCCTACCACCTTGAAAATTTAATTCACTGGAATATCTAATCAATGGTTGAATAAGAACAATCGCTGTACCTATGTTGGTGTTTATCAGTTACGGTAGATAATGTGTTTACAAATCGGCGTTATAACGCTTAAGTAAGTGTGAAAGCTTATATTGTTATATATAAACTAGCCAAAGGGGGAGTTAGAGATAAAGTTGATTGTAATAAAAATCGGTTGTTATATGCAGTATTTTTAAACTACCTAAGTTTTATATGAGGTTAAGGTCTTTCAGAAAATCTTTTTTTTGTTAAAACACTAATTGAGAGTTATTGAATAAATGAATTTTATTTCCCATAAATTATTACATAAATACATGCATGAAAAAGGCGAGAAATATACTGGCCACTTTAACCAGTAGTGTGGCCAGTTGTAAAAATAAATAATATAGTTTTTACATGTGAAACAGAGTCTAGCATTATAATAATTTACTTAGTATTTCGCCAACCGCAACATCTGAGGGTTTCAAAACACACACACACACACACACACACACACACACACACACACACACACACACACACACACACACACACACACACACACACACACACACACACACACGCACACACGCACACACGCACACGCACGCACGCACACACACACATATATACATATATATATACATACACATACATACCTACATATTAGTGAAAATAAATAGTATAAATGATTTTTTAAATAATAGAAAGAGATAAAGTAACCAAAATGACAAAATTATGCATAAATAGGCACACACACATGCATACATATACATCCACATATATACTTATTTTAAGTCTAGTTTAAAGACTTTAAACTGTTAAATACAGTAAAGACTATCTGTATTACTTGATATTAAATTGTAACTATTTATTTGATGGGTTAAATAATGATCATTCCTCAACGCTGAGACGGACTTGATGTGAAATGGACTTCATCCATTTCATCCAACGATGATGCTCTCTTGGCGAGTAAATTAGTATGATCAACGATTATGTTTTGTTGTAAATCTTACAAACGGTGTTTATTTACATGTAGTTCTAGACTCTATTTTTTGGGTTTATTTACTTTATTTCAGCTCCAATGCTAGCTTACCTACATTTTATTGCCCGACTAAACAGGACATCACCCTCATAATGTCCGATGAGGGCCTCATTTTACCATATACAGTTTTAGCATAACATCCGGAGTCTTACTGGAATTACTTTGGTACATAACAAAGGACATACATATTAGCATGATTCAGAATTTGGAATACTTAACTGCCATGAAACATAAATTTACAAATAACGCTATGATCGTTGCTATCCTTAATTAGCTAAGAAAATTTAAAAATTAGTTAAAACTTCGATCATTAATTCCCTTTTTAGGCTGACGCAACCTCTTATAATCCTAATACTAATAATATTATAAATGAAAAAGTGCCTTTGTTTTTTTCTCTCTTTCATGCGTGAACTAAAGGCTCATGAATAAAGGCCTTTTTATTTATTTATTTAACTACTCAACCGATTGTGCTGAAGTTTTACATGGAAATTCTTACGGTTCCTGGGATGAACATAGACCTATTCTTATTTCGAAAATCCCTCCGGGGTACGCCCCACCGGTATTTAAAATTGTAAAAACTCTCATCTTAGTCTCTAAAGCTGTGAAATATTAATTTAAGGAACTTGCCAAATGTAATCAACTTTTCTGTGTAAACATTGTTTATTATGTATTTTCAATTTCTTAGTTAAATATATAGTGAGTAAGAATAATCATGATTTTTCACTCCTTTTGAAGCAGTCGGCAAGATCTATGCTGGATGTACCAATTCGAGCTCTAAATGTTAAAAAATATTAACAATGTTTTTCAGTTTATAAAGAAAGAAAACGCTTAGTGCCATTGTTAATGTAGTTTTAACTGTACATTTTTTAAAGTCAAATGTTAAGTATTAAATATAAAAGACAATGTTACTACCTAATTTTTATTATGCATTTAAAAACTGATCAAAACCCATCTTAGTTAACTTTTGACGAAAGTAAAGCTTCTCAGAGCTGTATATGTTTATAGTTATGTATTTTCTTAATCGGGAAAATAGGTCAAATCAGCTATGGAACAACAAATACTAACATCGAAGTACATTGCAATAACCATAAATATACACTTTTTAACATACTTTCTTGATCGTGAGAAGAAGGTAAACTCAACATAGGCGTCACAAATATAATTCATTCAAACCAAAAGTGCTCATACAGGTAAAAAACCTACGAAAGTACGAGCGAACCGCGAGAAACTCCTTTTTTCTTTATCAAAAAGAATGGTTGACTCCTTTTAAGCATTATTCTGCCCAACCACATAGGGCAGTGACGTGTGCGAGGATCATATCAAACAGAATACGAAGGAGAGACGGTACAAGGTCGATGGTACTGATAAAAAGTTCTATGGTCACAGACTGGATTTCAACCTGCGTTATCTCTAACTCAGATCCATTTGATGCCTTCACTCCTTCCTGCCAACCTGAGGTTGACTCGCGAAGCGGGCAGGTGTGTCTCCAAAATAGACTTAATCTTCTGTCTTATATATCACACTTTTTGTACTTATAAAATACCCAATTTTCACACAACAATAAGTTTAATCGTTCAATGTGTGTTGACCTGACAGGTCCTTATTAAAAAAACTCATGTAGTCCACAAACGTAAAGTATAAATTTTGGGGTTTTTTACTAATACTACTATTACTAATACTCTAACATTTTTCTCATGATTACTTCATAACCTGTTTACAGGTTATTGAAGAATTCAGTTATGAATTTAAACTATCATACATGAATTCGTTATTCAGTTTCATTAACTTGCGTAGTGGTGGACTTAGACTTTAATTTTCACCTAAAATTATAAATGTTACTAAATTATATTAAGTTAGTATTATAAATAACAAATCTACAGATTAATTATACACAATAAATGTTTACACCTCATTGATACATTTTCTTTATAATTACAAACAACAGTAAAATGTAAGGAAATGATAAAAGTATTAATTATCAAAAAAACGTTGAGTATAAATTTTGGAATTTTGTACTAATACCCTTACATTTTTTTCTCATGATTACTTCATAACCTGTTTACAGGTTATTGAAGAATTCAGTTATGGATTTAATCCATCATCCTTGAATTCGTTATTCAGAATCATTAACTTGTGTAGTGATGGACTTATCAAAATTTATAAACATTACTATACTATTAATTTAAACAAACTCTCCAATAATATAAGTTTTATTTTTGTGAGGCCTTTTGTACTCAATGAGAACATCTTCGGACCCACACAACTGAATACAAGTAATAATTACAATAATAAAATAAACAATTTTGTACTAAATAAAAACATATGTCATTAAAAATACAAAGAGATAATATTATATGACAGCACAGTATGTTATATGTATATATATAAAAAATAAAGTTGATATTTAGTTAGATCAAATAAAGTAACGGTGAATTTTGAAAAGGCCCAGGTTCGTTGTTTACCAGATTATTTATATATTATATATTCATATATTACCAGATTATATTATTGGAGAGTTTGTTTAAATTAATATATAATTTCCAATAAGAAAAGAGCTTCAAGAATGTATTACTATACTACATAAATGTTTACTCTTTATTGATAAATTTTCTTTACAATTACAATCAACAGTAAAATGTAAAGAAATGATAAAATTATATTTTTAACTCATAACATTGTGCACAATCCAGATAGATTTATTGAAACTAAACTTGTGGGAAACATTTAATTTAGTGACAAAACACAATACTAGGTAAATTGGAAGAAATATTAACAAAACAACAATTTATATTTGCGCCTGACTGAAAAGGACATCGTGTGTTGGGTTCGTGACTTGGAAAGAATCAAGTTGTCGAGTTGTAAATCAGAACGGCAGAAAGAATATTGAATTACTGAACTGTGCAAACAATACATTATTGGCTGCTTGTGTACAATTCTGGGACTAATTGCCTTGGACGTTTTCTTTTGAAGGCGATACCAAATACAACTTTCCTATAATTGGGTCAACTTCTTTGGATAGAAAAGTTTATTTTCATCATACTGAGAATGCAAATCGAAATATGACACAAGTACTGAACGTTAATTGTACAAACTAGGTTGCAATCAATGTTACTATAAAAGATTAGTATAGTTAAAAACTAGTTTTTATTTAGATCTCAGAAGTAATTTTCACTCTGCGATCTTTTCAAAAATGTTTCCGAACAATATGAAAGGAATTAAGAAATTGTCCATTGGTGTTGAAGAAAAAATGTAATGAGTTATAAACATCGTAGAAATAATTTCAAAATACTACAAAAATTATTTATAGTTAATATATAAAAAATATGCGTTTTTTAATTGTTATAAATTAAAATTATTTTCGACTAAATATATTTAACTGTAGGGAAACGGTTTTGTATCTGTAAAAGTGTTTTCGGGCAATGAAAAAGAAATGAAATTGTCCATTGGAGTTGAAGAAAAGCTGTAATGAATAATAAATTGTCGTAGAACTAATTTCAAAGTAGTACAATTATTATTTATAGTTAATATCTAAAGAATATGCATTTTTGAATTGTTATAAATTAAAATTGTGCTTGAACTGTATATATTAAACCGTAGGGAAACGGTTTTAAGTTTGTAAAGAGTATGAAAGTGGTTATAAACATATTTTATTCATAAAGTTTTTATTAATACATATTTGGTTTTGGAACGTGATATGGTTATAAAAATAGTCCACTGATTAAAAATAATAAAACTAAGGCATAAAGGTAATACAACTTTATTTTTTTTTAACGGATTGTTCTAAAGGATATAATAACGATGGTTTAGAATTTCACGAAATTTAACTGTATGCGTAGTCAGCTCAAAATTAGATTTTGAACATGCTAATTCATCATTGTGACATATCGAGACACATAGTTAAGTGTCTCCACTTACCCCTATACCATTTACTAGCTGTATCGGGCGTAGTGCAGTCAGACGGGACAGTATTTATGATAACAGTTTCACCCAATTACTCCAGGGCTCTTAGGATATCTCAGTGTCCAGGTAAGGATTACAGATAAAGCCCTTTTAGAGGACTGCAAGGGTTTGTACCAGCTCTAATGACGAGATGGGCACAGAGCTAGAGAAGGGAGATTTATTCCGATGACAATCATCGACATCCAAGAGAAATCCAGATTTCGAAATATGGGGTTTTATACATCCTATATTAAGGTTCATGAATTCAATTCCCAAAGAAAAAAAGTTTAAACGTTTTAATGTTTTATGAGTTTTATGAGTTCTTTTCTCATACGCTCATCTCAGGAAAATTAGAGTTTTTGGAGCGTTCCCAAAAACGTATGAATCCAGAAGTGTTCAAAACCATGACGAGGAATTTGAAGATGGAACACTGTATCAAATGGCACAATTAAGAGAGGGTATCTGTACCTTGGGGAATTACTTATAGGATCATCATGCTGACTATCTCAAGGAACCATTACCGCGTTCTTGCCTAGCATTTGAGGATTACGTGGAGGAGGAGGGGAGTGCGAGGGTTGCAGCTGTCATATAGTCTTCTCCTATGAAACAAACAAATCTTTAGTATGTAAATTACTAAAAACATGATAAATTAATTAATAATTCTTGTTTTCGAATATTTATATATTTATTTTACAGCAATTCTATTTCTGTTGTAACGTAGCTACAATAAAATGTTAAATAACAGTGCGGTATATTACGAGTGACTCATACAAATAAAACACAAGTTTTTACTTAGTTTGGGAATTAATGTCTAAGTATTATTTTATAAAGTTTTACAGCAACCTAATCAGTTTATTGTAGTATATTTTATTACACATAAAGAAACGCATGTAAACTAGATGTAAATTATTTTTGATGGAATAAATAAATAATTTTTTAACTTTGAGTTGAGTACTCCACATCTTCCTCGGGAATAAGTTATTGGAGTGTGTCATAATAGGCAGACAACGTCAGAAGGAGATTGCGGTACGTGCAGCTTCAGGGTTCAAGCCTGCGACCGGAACTGTGAAACGATGCATAAGACGAAATCCTCTATAAACGAATGCCTGCAGCGAACTTCATCGTGGAGTACGCTGACGATATCGTCACGGTCGTTACTGCGAGGAATTCTCGAAGAGTGGTCCTCGATTGAGTCATTATGGCCTGGTTTGGCAGCACGATTTGTCTCCAGCAAACCGAGCATGCCGATATTGTCTTTCTCACAGATGAAAGAAGAACACAGCCATTATTCCCAAGTGGACAGCAAATATTGTTGTGAAGTATCTCGGAGCTTGTTTACTTAACATTTTACATTTTGGGAGATTTTCTGACGCTGCAGCCGTGTGATGAAAAATATTAGCTGTGAAGAGTAAGCGGTGGCAGTTCTGGTCTATTACGTACTCCATGCTCATGTATAGGTGAGGATTATGAGCGGATGCGCTCCGGCAAGAATGCTACTGGCATAATAAGTCTTCAGTGTTCCCAGATAGAGCTAGTCCTTACTGGACAGTATCCAAACCAGCTGTTCATGTAATTGTGTGGATGGTTTCTGTTATCAATCTTTTGCTTTCTGCAGAAACAACAGATATCAATGCATTCATGTTTTCAACCTTACATGTCAAAGATGGATCTGCCATCTTATTTTTTTGCTGCAGAAGACGGAAAGAGGAAGCCACAAAGCGCAGGAAGTCGGGAGAGACTGAAGGCTAACTCTCGCGGGACTCTAGATTTTCCATTAAGTGGTCTCTAATCAATATGATTGGAACTGTGTCCCTGCATATAGTAACGATGCCGTCAATACAGAAAGAAGTCCAAAGTAATTACATGATAGAATTTTACACACAGCTTATCGTTCATCTTAAGAATCTCTGGATGAAGATCAAGAACCCAATGAAAGCATCTTTTCGTAGTAGTGTTATGACCTTTTAATCAACAACAACGATTTCCTTAATTAGCCCCCTATACAATGCACAATGCATTAGTAAAATGATGCAAACGAAGTTGTGAGTAATGGCATGTATAGTACGAGGGAATAATTAAATAATAAATATTGCTTTCCGGATGCTAAAATTATTCTTAAAACATTTTAATGAATTTTTGCTTATGATAGTAAAACGTTAGTAAATCCTTTATAAAGATATTCGTTGGAAACTGTGCCGAAAATTGGTAATAAACTCAGGAATTACTTGGTTGGAAAAATCACTAAATCAATATTTGGATTTAGGAGACGTCGGTATGTGAGTATTATAACAGGAATGACATTAACAACTGTGAATAGTTTCCAATTTAACAGTGTTCTCAAAACAAATAATGTACTACCAAAAATCAATCGAAAGTTTTAATAGAAGTATTTTGAAACTTAGCAGCGATGGGAGATGGAAAATTAGAATGGCAACCACATCTCAGGTCACCTGATTCATATATTTTTACCTACACTTGCAATAGGAACTGTAATGGTCGGGAAAGCTGGATAGAGGCGGGATGGAAAAGGAATAACAGACATGAGGCTGGTCAGGGATTATCTGAAGTTAGTGGGGATGAAGCGTATTGAGGATAATCGAAATTTCGAATTAGGCGGGCAGCCATTAAAAACTTGCTTCCGGTTGGTATTCGTATCTAAAAACCGATCAGCGGCACTACGAGCACACGTACTATAGCAAGTTCCAGCGTCTGATATTTATAACCTTAGAACATGAACTCTTTAGAATTAACTGAAAGCAAGCTAAAAGCACAAGAATATACACAGCATTAAGTCTAACTTTGTTACGTAAAAAAACTAAAAAATAATATCTATTTGTTAAAACGTACCGTACATGGCTTACACACAGTCTGGTTTATAGCAGAAGTCACCTCTGACGTGTCCGCTACCGTTACATTCACTAGACACATTTTGTAGTGAGGCAGTTTCATTTTAATAATTTAATAATTTATTATACAATTAATAAAAGGTTTTCCACATACCGTAGAGCAATGGTGGGAAGGGTTGATTCAACGAGAATATTAAGTTCAGCTCCAATTGACCTTCCACTTAGTGCGGCATCTAAAGTCTAACTGTAACAGATTTGACTCCTGGAATCTGGAATCAAGTAGCATCTGAAAAAAAATCCAAAACAGTCGGCGACGAAGAAGCTCAAAATGATCACTCTACATCCTTTTGCCATCAGAGACACCTGGACTACAAACAAATGTATCAAGATAAGGTAGTGTTCTCATTGAGAATGATGATGTAGAGAGTTCGTTTTGAGCTTCTTCATAGCCGACTGTTTTGGATTGTTTCAGATGGATTTTAATTCCAAAGTGCAGGAATTAAATCTGTCACATTGTTAAGTGGAAGGTGAACTGGAGATGAACTTAACATTCCTGTTAAAAGGTTTTAGTTTAACATATTGCACATTTGACTTAAATTTATACCGATAATATTTTTGAAAAAGACATTTATTCTTATAATAAACTTCGGATAACTTGGAAAATCGGATAACCGCATTCCAAAAATTCACGTTCCTAATGTACACGCAATACTTATACTGCATACTCATTAAAAACTCTAGATAACATAATGACTTATATAACACCGTGCATCCCTTGAAGTCTTTATAGTCATTTGGTTCATTTACTTAAATAAAAATACTGAGTCCAATTGTTATTCTTTTAATTATCTCCGAGATATAAAGGGCCAATTCTATGTTAAAAAAAACCAAGCAAACCATGCTCACTCAAATCCTATGCTTATTTTGGAGCATGGCAACTACTTTAAGAATTGTTGTACATTATCAAACACTTGTATTATTAGGAAGTAGACTATTATTACTGAAAGTTGTGAGCAAATCCTGCAAGTTATGAGTAAAATTGCGATAGCTTACGTATACAAATAGCGAAATAGTATAGATGTACTCTGCAGAGACAGAAATATGCTTGCTTCAGTGAGTTTGAAGATAAAAAAGAGTCTCTTAATACTTGTATCCCGGGGATGTGAATGTGCTTGCCTGGAATGATCCACTTGGCCTGTTAAAGGCGGATTAGAACGGCCAATAAATTAACAGTATCCGTCCGCGAACACGGGCACTCCTAATTTCCGTAGCAGGAAAGTAAAACAGCCTTGTTAATTTTTTATAGCAAAAAGTTAACCTGAGCCATAATTCAAATTAACAACATTCGACTAACTATATAAGACTTTTGCGGCTTGAGTAGATTTGTCGTTAATCGTAAAACGTGTTTTTCTTGATTCGTCAGGTATTTTTATTGGTACTTCTTAATTAAGTCTCTTATTACTTGAAAGTGTTATTTTGCTGTGGTTGCTTCTAAACCTGTAAACCTGTAAGTGAACATGTGAGTGTTAGTGTGCAACTTGTTTCTTATATTTGGAAAAGTTTGTATTTTTGATGGATGCTTATGAGATTAATGCTGTAAAAAGAAATGTATCGAATTCAATACATCAATATAGTATATTGTATTAATTTTGCACGAATATATTTATAAAATATTTCAATTTTAATTCGTTCTATGAATTAATATGCAAAAGTATAGTTTAGTACTGTTTTATAAACTTTTGCCTTCTACTGTTAAATATTACTTTATATTATATTTTATAGTCATATAAGTTATAATGTACAAAATTAATATACATACAATAAAAGTATACATGGTAAAAACTGTTCTTTAGACTGTTATTTCGTAGTTAACAGTTTAATTAAATGTACTATACTTGTATTTACTTTATATTATCCCACTTTATCCTAAACAAAATGTTAGAAACTGCTTTTGCCAAAATGTTCTTGTCCAGGAAAATTTCCATTCAGGAGTTATGGAAATAAGTTAGAAAAGGTTTTGGGCGTAGATTTCAGAAAATAAACGGATTATATGATTTCTTTAAATAGACATGTTTATCTTTATAAACAACTTATTGTTAAAATTATTTGTCTTAAATTATTTTATGTGAAATTGGTGCAAAGTTTTGTTTTTGTAACACATACTGTTACAGTCCTAAGAGGCTGTATTAAAATTTTATAAATACCAACCAATTTTACATTTTATAATAAAGCCATATATAACGTTACCTAAATAATTATAGACCAATTTTATGCATTAAATATACTCGCTGATGTCAAAAGCCCTAGAAAAGTTTAGAATCCTAAATTCATACGCCTGATGAGTAAAAGGGGTTAATTTAAATTTAAATTAAATAATTTAATGTATTCTAACGGAAAACATAGATAATGTTTTATTAGAGTTTGTATCCCAATCCAAGCTCTACAACAGTGTTATAGATAAACAATATATCTTGTAATTTTCTCTTAACTGCAGGGTCACTGATGAAGTTGATAATTCTGAACGGAACCAAATTGTCTAAAAGGCAAAGATTTGAAAACAAATGGTTTGTTCCTGAATAAAGCTTAGGACTTATTAGCGCGGGTCAACATTATGTAAATCCTGCGCCGAGCGCGATTCTGCGGCGTTCGACAGGCCACGTGGCTGGGCGGAAGCTGGGGGCCACCCACTGATTATGCTAGAACTATTTAAATTACACGAGTCCAGGAATAACCGTTCAAAACGTTTGGCTTAAGGCAAGGCTGCACTATAGTATCGACCCAAGCTTTGTTCTTATTGTCTTGAAACCCCATGGCTGGATTAAACGTGTTTTCAGATTTGCAAGGACGCACGATACCTGCCTTATACTCGTCAAATTTATTCATCTATTTATATTCCAGTCAAAACCTATTTGAAATGAAATGAAAATATCTTTATTTCTTCTATAACATCACACTTCATGCACCATATAAAATTGTATGAATAAACACGACCATCCTACACAGTTTTTATAGCCGGCAGTCAAACAAAATACACTATTATCAGTCACTAATTTTATGACATTGAGATTTGGTATTCGGCCTCTGTAGTGCTTTCACATGATTTCTTTACAAACTACTGTGGACAATCTTAAACCTTACTTATTAACATAACATTAAGCAATCAAAATATGAGTACTAGAAAAATTATACACGCATCAAATACTGCTACTTTCGTAGTTTATTTATTTATCTGTAACCAATGAAACCTAAATTTCCCTATACTCTATTTACAACCTTTAGAGCACTCAGAAATATTTTATTCAATTATATCTGTTAGTTGTTTGGTTTCCTCAGAGTTCATCGGCCATTCTTTCACATGAGCTTTAACTGTTTTATTAGATTTACACTTTTTATATCAATTGGTAACATATTAAAACACTTTGGGCCTAAAAAACAAAATGTTTTAAAGCTTGATCACTCTTTTTAGACTAATGTCACAAGAATTAGTTATATGATAACAGCGTGCATATATAGTTTTACATAGCCGACATTGATTGTTCCCATTATTTATTAATTACCACAGTACAATCTTACTAATTTTACTAATTAAAGTATAAACAAACAGTCATATGAATGAACGTCCACCTAGCGAGGTAAGTAAAAGCTTTACATATTCTTGTACCACAAAACCGAAAAAATATTTAAATAGCTATAATTTTAAATAGTTGCGTGACAATGGTTATGAGTCAGTCTTCCAAGTTGTAATCTTATGGGATGGAGAAAACACCTGCTGTGTTGGAAACGTTGTGTTTTGTAAGTAAGGCAGGAGAAAATTTTATTAGGTGAAAAATTGGCTTTACAGCACAGCCATCTGTGTTATACTGAAACCATAAAATGGCACAGCAATAAGATCTGACGGTTTCTGAAAACGGAGTGTTTACATTAGCAACGTCAGAATAACCAAAAAGTTGCTTTGATGAAATGAAATTTAATATCTTTTATTGCATCAGACATTTTATAGCGATGCATCGGAAACTTCATTTCTTACTGCCCATTTCGGTATAAAATATTCCTACTTTTAATGCATTCACTCACACATTCATACTTTCTAAAGTTATTGCAATACATAACTTATCTTTTAGACATTCTCATAGTACAATTTATCAGCAAACACCACGGGTGTTGACCCAAAAAGTTTTCGAAGGTACATTCGTTGAAAGATACATGAGCTCGACCACCGAGTCATAGCGCCTCAAACGAGCTTTAAACTTTGAGGGATTTGTCTGATCTTAGGCCTTCAGGAGGTTTATTGAGTATTATGACACCAGCTTCCGATGGCAGGCGTTCAAAAGCGGCAGCACAATAGTTACCTCACAAATTAAATAAAAGCTGTAAGAAAATATGTAACTCACAAATGACCTACTTCAAATCACCTTGTAACCATTAATAATCTAGATATAATATGAGCATGTTAATTTAATAAATTCAATACACCATATTTTCTGTGCCATAAAAATTCACCATGAAGAGAAACTAACACCTTTCCGGTACTTTGGAATTTTACCAGCTCCACAAAGGTGCTTGCGCCCAAACAACCTCTACTTTGGTACGAATGAACGATCACTTTCCCTAAAATACAGGCTTCAAGCGATCCGTGACCTTCTCAACCGGGCTGACCCGCTCGCGACTGTTGCCCAGGTATTCTCCTCTCTTGCACATGCACGCGCAGTCTTTGTTACAGGCTGACTGCACAGGCTTGGCCTTGTCTATTTTACACGTGACCATTGCAAGATGACAAATTATTTATTTACTTCCAATATTTTGGTATTATCGAGATCAAAAAAGGGATAACAAATCTCTTCCCCGGTTTGAAATTCCATATAAAATCGTTTAAAATTATCTTCTAAGTCTTCCGTAGAAAATGATCAATGATATTTACTTTTGGTATTATCCAGTTCAAAAATGGAATAAACTATCTCTTCCTCGGTTTGAAATTCCTTATGTCGTTTAGAATGTCGAAAATTGTCTTCTAAGTCTTCGGTAGAAAATGACCGGTGATACTTACAATGGTAAAACCACTTAAACATTTTCATTCTAAGGCATGATGAAATTACATACTTCTATGTCATATGTTTCTTTCTTTAGATGTAATAAAAACGGGATCTAAAGAAAGAACATAAAATTTTTTTAGGTATTAGCAAAACAGCTTATTGCGCTATTACTTAGTAGAAAATATATAGTATTTTAGAATTTAAATTCGATAAAACTATCAGTGAATATTATATGTATTATTTGTTGCTCAATAATTTCTTATAAATCATCAATAATGTGGCAATAATGAATTGAAAATAACGACTTTACTCAAAATTGAAAAACCAAAAAGTAAAGGAGCCACAGTTATTAAAAAAATAATGCACATATAAGTAATTGCTGCATATATTCCAACATGCGTGATATAGGCTACGTTTTTATTATTTTTATTTTGAAAAGTCCAAACTATTACATATAAAAAAGCGTTCAGGAATTTTTGACGTGACAACGTCTTAAATTAGGTTGCGGCTCGGAGTCACTCATGAAAAAGTGTAACGCCCGATAACGTTTACGATGCCCGTCCAGTGGGTCCGCCGCACGGGATCCGCACGGGATAAAGCAGATAACTGTGGGTCCGCCGCCGCACGGGATAAAGCAGATAACTATGTTTTATTCGTGAAAATGTGGAGTGCTTTAGATTCGTCATTTACAACAACTACAATAATAAAGGTAAATAATTGTACACTGATATTTCATTTATCGTAAACTACAGAGGGTGGCCAAATTATTAGACTAGAACTAGTTTTCGGGGAAAATTATTTTATTAAATCGTTTTTAAATATCTGTGTACATCAAATTGTATGACTAATCATTTGTGCGCATACCCCTTGTTCTTTATCAACATTTCAAAACTCTTTGGCATGCTATGGGCCAATTTTTCACAGTTCTTTTTGATTTCTTCATTGTGGTGCCACACTTTATTTAATAAAACATTCACGAGCCCTTGACGTGTGGTTTACCTTCTTCTTTAGCATTCTTTGCTTGACAACTGACCACAAATTATCAATTGGATTCATGTCAGGGCTGTTACCTGGTCAAGGGAGCACACTGATGTCTGATTCATGAGAAATCTTGTTACTGTCATAGCTTTATGGCATTGAGCACCACCATACTTAAAAATAAACTCCCCATTTGGAAACCAATCTTGAGTCTGTGGAATTAGTCTCCTTTGCAGCACATAAATATTTATGACTTACTTTTTCCCAATAATTTGTTGTCCAATGGTCTAAGCCTTTAACCCACTCTAAACGCTTCTTTGCCATGGTAGACGTGATCTTTCGCTTTTTTCCTTGATCTGCGAGCGTTGAGTCCTTCTGTGTTTAACAATCTTCTCACACTTCTAGGTGAAATATTGGCTCCATACTCGTTTATCTGGACAGCCATTTGTTTGTGGTATGTCTCCGGTTTGTTTTAACAATATTCTTTAGTTTCCTGAGCAATCTATCATCCCTTTTGGGCTTGCAGCCCCATTTTTCCAACTTGATGTGACTGATTACTTAGGTTTTTAATCCACAGGTTAACTTGATCCTACTTACTGATTTTTTAGAAGTACCCAACCTTTACGCTAGTTCAGTTTGTGAATAACACCTTTCTTTCAAAAGAATCTTTACTGAAGCTGTTTTCCTAGGAGATAAATCACAATTTTTTCCCATGACCGTTTTAAAAAGTGGCCTCACTCTTGAAGTATTCTTAAAATATTAAAAGCCAAAAAAACACACAAACTTTGACGGTTTTACGACCTTGAATCCACTACTAACACTGTTACCAGCTCATATCACAAGGAAACCCCACTAAAACAAGAATAACCAATATTAGATACATACAGAAGTTGGGTTTATGTTCAGTTGAAATTGCCTAAAAATCATCAGCTGATTTAAGTGCTACCAACTGGCTATGACACTAACTTCAATACCTCAAATAGAAATAAAAAGTTCTAATATAATGTAACGAATGCAAATATATGAAAAATAACAATATACTCCAAGATTATAAAGCATAGTACAAGATAACTTAAAATGTATAAAATTTGAATGTCTAGTCTAATAATTTGGCCACCCTCTGTATGATTGATTGATTAATTGTTAGATTGACACAAAAGTTGAGAAACTGAGTTTATAGGTTATGTCATACTATTGACAAATGTTGATAGTGTTAAGTAAATTATTAGTTTTAAATCACTCTGCAATCAATCGTAAATTCAGTCGATTGAGAAGAAACAGCGCGTATTGCTAGTCAAACATTTAAAATAACAAATTATAACCTCTAACCTGTCATAACAGTGCGACCAAACAAACGAACTAAACCGACCAATCACCACGCGCGGAGTTTAGAATTTAACTGTGTTTTAGCAAGAATTTCAAATTCCAATTTTAGTAAATGTTTTATTCAACTTTACCATTTACAATAACAAATTTTAATTAATTTCAAATTATGTACAATGTTTTAGTAAACAAAATATATTTCTATAGTTAAAATTTGTGAAATTCTTATTTTCATTCAATTCCTTCTTCCTATTGTGCAATTTAATAATATTCATATCAATAAATATTCTACCGAGAAAAAGACGTTGTCACGTAAAATCTTCGCCCGTAAAACCGACTTTATACAGGCAACCATAATTTTTTTTTGGTAAAATATATGTACACAAACCGACAAACCGAGTATCAAAGGAACTTACAGAACTTAAGGAAAGTGCACAGTAAAGAAATGGAACGACCTTTGCCGTTTACCCGGTTATGAAGATAACATTTGAGGTTAAGTTGAAATGTTCCATCTTTTCATGAAACCAACCTTTCCAATAAAATAACTTCCAATATGTTGGTTAGTTAGTGAAAAATATCATATGATGCACTTTTACAGTATAGTCAGTTTGTTTTATAAATGTATTTTTGTTGTTGGTGTATTCGTTACCATAATGGTTACCGATAGGGTTTTTTATCATTTTAGTGAGAAATTTCTATACATTTGACCTTTTAACCCGAAAGTAATAGAATTTTCTTTGAATAAAGAGGAAATTGAACCTATGTACCAATGTTCAAGTTTCTAGGACCTCTCTATAATATATCATTGCAGAAATGGATAGATAAACAGAGGGACAGTCAACGACATGATTTCAAGAAGGACAAGTGTCTGCAATAATTGCAAAGTTTCTTCCATGTAAATATTGAACAATAACATATGAAGATGAAGTATGAATTTTACATTAAAATGTTCCAACGTACCGCAACAGTTTCGTTTTTACATTCCTCACGGTTTTCCTAACACTAAGATTTTATGTATCAAATGACAAGTTGAAAGGTTTTATTATATTTTAGGAATAAAATAACGTTCAACATAAACGTTTACATTGTTATCTTCCCCTGAAATGGCACTCTCATCTCACATATCCGCAGTTAACCTTGTCCTAATGTATTTGCTGTGAGCGAAGTAAGGGAGTCTTAATGGTCTTATTGACGGCAACAGTTAAGCCACCGTGACTTCGCTAAGTACTGGCTAAGTTCTCGGTAAACCGTTAAGTGGTGAAGTTGTCTTAACGAGAGAAAACTGTGATAAGTGTAGCAAAAACAGTAGATAAGAGTTGTATTCAGTTGAAGGATTTACGTTCCTTAAACCAAATAATAGTGTTATTACAAGTTGTACACTACTAAATCTATATATATATATATATATATATATATATATATATATATATATATATATAAATGAATGTTTGTGTTTTTGTCCTTTATAGAATCAGAAACTATTTGACCGATCATTATGAAAATTTTTATGTATATGTATTTTTCCACGTAGAAGGTTTATATGCTATGCCCATTGATGTAACTCACCAACAGGAGGCGCTGCAAAATATATAAGTTATCAAAGCGCCTGCATATTATAAACTACAATTTCGAGATAGTTGTGTATAATAACCACACACTATGTGAAGGCGCTAAGTTCTTATGGATATTTGTCTCTCAAATGAATTTCTGTTTGGCCTTATAGCTTGAATGTTAGATCACTATTATTAAGTACATGTACGTGTACAATGGCTATAAACATACACTTTTGGCAGATTGTTTTGATAGTGTCAACAAGATAAACTCTACATCGGCGTTGACAATATAATTCACTTGAACCAGAAGTGCTCATACACGAGCAAAGCTTACAAAAAGCGTGCGAAGCCGCGGGGAACAGCTAGTTATTTATATAACAAACTGAAAGTTCAAACATTAACATAGAGTTAGAAAATAGGGGAAGTTTGCCATAGTTAATGTTACTTAATAAAAAATACACGTTTAAAGGATTGGAATATATCCTATTTGTAGCTGTAAATAGTATTAAACATACACAACTTCTTTAATTATTTTCGTGTTTGAAAGTAGAGAGATTTTCAGACACATGAACTTTCAGGAATGTTAAATACGAGATATATTGTTATTTGTCAGTAAATAACATCGACTAGAGTTTATTTCTCCGTAGTGCAGAAAGATTCAATAATATGTGAAAGTTTTTATACCTTACCCTCTTATTATACATCTGGTTCTTGCAATATACCATTGAGTTTGGGAAGAAACAAGTATAGTATTTATAAATGAAAAATGTCTTTATTGAACACAAAGAAAAACATATTCAATTAGCGAGGTTAGGACTATTAAGTCCTCTCTTACACGTAACCATAAATTTATAAACGATACTATTAGTGTTAAACAGAGCCACAGTATAGTCTAAATTACTGTTTTACATTCTTGTACTTTGTTTATACATCCAGTCAACTTAGAGTTTATTACACTTTGAAATTTTCAAGTGGCCTCTAATTTGAAATTATACATCAGATCTAAACATTTTACTTAACGGTTATGCATGTTAAGTCTGCCGTTCTGAAAATAACAGTGAAGGAACAAAATTGACGAAGATATCTGTTTTCAGCATAACCTGTACATTATGAAGATTTTTATTTATTTGGAAGATAGAACCTAGGAATAATTAGATCAGGGACACCCTGTATATCTAAAGTTCTATGGGTTTGGTGTAACGGATGCAATACGATTATTTTGTGAGATACAACAAACTGGGAAATAAAAAGAAATCTTTGTTGCTATGTTTTTTCACAATTAATTAAAGTAAATCTTTTTCAAGAAAAGAAACCCGTTTTGGTGCCCAACAGCCAAAGCATGTAAGTGTAAATTCCAAGTACTGTTCTACTGATTGTGTAATGGCTAGGAATAATCCCATTATTCACGACAGTCACAACGACAAGACACCGGGATATGATGTATCTGCCGAGAACAAAGTTCTCTTCTGACAGTTTTATCCTCTTCGCTTTATCAACAAACTGTAATGGAAGTAGTACAAGCTTTCAAACAAGCAGCTATCTCTGAATCACTCAATCTTGATCACTGAAACTTTTGTTGTGACCGAACTGAAACAGAGCCAACACTGTCTATGACGTCATAAGCCGTCTTCCAAACGTAACTTTGGCTAGCTTTCGTTAGTGAGATTGTTATTTTAAATAACAATGATTCAAGGCGTATCCCCTTCGGATGAAAAGACGACTAGAAATCAATAACGTTTTCCTGCCTTCTAAATCGGTGAATTGTTCAGTAACTACACGTCCAGTACAGCGATCAAGAAGGCTGGGAGTGTCTGGACGGTGCTTCAATGTCCCGAGACAGTCCTCGCGCGTGCTTCGAGTCTTTCCAGAATACCAGCTGATCTGTTATCTGATGTTTCGTGCGCCTCTCGCTGATTATCCACCGTGAAATTTCTATTTTGCATTTCAGGATAATGAATGACCCCGCGTTATCTTCCTTATTATCAGTTCCCACAGAATACATTCAGTTGCTGGAATCGTTCCGACGCGACGCAGGCATTTTGCAAAATTATAGTGCACAAAAAATGTATTAGAATCACTGTAAAGTCGGGCTAAAACAATACGTTAGGCAAAAAGTTTTTTGTGCTACAAACTGCATTAGTGCATGTACTATTAATATATGTTCTATAACTTCTGTCAATTAAATACTAATTTGAAATTATGAAATTATTTATTAATATCATAGTTTTAATTGTGCATAATTTTTTATTGCTCGGGGTGGGGGTTAGGAGCTTGCTGTTGGGGGGCCTGTGGGGTGACGGGTGTTGCTGCCTGTTGCGGTCATGTTGTCAATCGGTGTGTTAAAGTGATTGAATGTGTATTTACTTCTTGTTCTTCATTTAGAATTTTTTTCGTATTTATTACAATATATAAATACAATTTTTCTTTTGTATTTTAAGTTTTGAATTCATTTCAATATATTACAACAATTTACTTTGTTCATTTTAATTGTGTAAGGTTAAGCAATTTCGTTATTTTATATTTAAAGTATAAGTTAAAAATTTACTGCAATTGTACCCTGTTGTAAATTTACTATTTACAATATGAGGTTGATTGGTAGAGATAGCCCTTAACTACGCCTCTTTAATAGAAGTATTTTTCATTTTTTTCATTCATTTAAGTTGTATTCAAAACTAAGGTAACCGATCGTTTGGCAAGATTTAGGTGAAAGCAAATTTATTTCCTTTAAGGAATATAAAATATATGCAAACAAAAGGGCAGTTGATCTCATATTTCATCTACAGTAATGAGATCAAAATAAGCATTGATTTGTTATGTCTATTCCCGGTTATATCACGGAATTCTACGAATTTGAATCTATGAGCTGGAATTTTATGAAAGATAAGTTTTGATGGTTGAACATTTTAGATATTCACATGTATAATGAAACACAAAAATTGTACTTGTGTTTTAACACTCGTTTGATCACACCAGAATGTGTGTATGTTTTATGTGTTTTCTGGCCGTAAACAAATCACACTCCCAGCTCGCTATTCCGAGAAAGGGAAAGAATGAAGATTACAAGGTGGAAGGACCCGAGGCGTGGACACGCACAGACAGACAGACAGAATTATATCAACCGCACCTTGGCACCAGGGCTGTGCCTGATACTCTACTTGTGGCTGGAGGGATGTCCTGAGAACGACAAGGTGTTCTTGGAAATTCCTTTGATTTCACTGTCTGACAGGATGTCATACTTGAGTATCCAAAGACGTCTTTTGAAATCAGGAACTCTCTTGTGACTCCTGCTATTGAGAGGATACTTCCTTTTCACTCGTACACTACGAGGAACTATCAAAATGCTCGTAGCTTCCACGCTGTAGTTTGATTGATATACATTCTTCTTTGCTCTCAAAGTACTTGATAACATCAAAATACTTCTCTTGTATTCTAGAATTTTCTGAGCCTAAAGGATTGTTTCCATTTGGATTCTGGTATGGTTCGTGCCGGTCGCTGCTTTAAGCTTAGAATGGCAGGATAACCTTCGCCAATGGCGCATTGTAGCGGGTAGGGTGGTTATCGCGAGATAACCAAATCAAAAAACGTCGAGCGTGGCTGCTGCTTGGATGGGTGACCGCTGAGTGATCCTGTCCTTTGCAAGCAGCCCGCCTGCCCGGCCATTGGTGGTGGTTAGGAAGTAATTTATAAGCCAATGATCCCAGGTTGTGTTAGAGAGAGCTTCTTAGCCCTAACTTCATCTGGAAAAATAAGACATTACTTTAGTTTAATTTGTAATGTCCTCTGACCGAAAGTATACCAGTACGACATTATCCTCCTAAATATCCTAGTCAGTGAAGGTTTAAAGTACTCAATGCTGTTAGTGATAGGTGACGAATTGAATCTCGCTGGTACTTGACCAGAACACTCAAAGTAAATTTTCATTCTACATTTGGCTTTATATCTCCTTGAATTACAATATATTCATTCATTTTAACTTAAACGCGAACATAATGAAGATTTTTAACGAATGTCTCTATAAGGTTTTCTATAGCTCTTAATGTGTCCTATCTATACAGGGATACCTTTATACGAGTAGAGTGGCTCTTAATGTCGACGATGGTGAAACGTGCACCGTGGACGTGCCGCCGGCTCCGCCGGCCACGTCACAACTGTAGCACGTCTAGCTCAGACAAACGTTTAGCTCAGACGGGTCACACACTCGACGGCTGTCTTCGCTATGGGGAGTAAATTTGTTAATGTTTTCTCGGATTTGAATTACTAAGAAAATTCACATTAGAGGGACGCTCATTCTTCGCTGAGCGTTACTTTATATTTGTTTGTATATTTCAAATACATTCCTCAATCCACCTAATCAGAATATACCATTACCGGATGCTCAGGAATTCCAACAGTGGTATTATTTGGCACCTCGACAGTATGGTAAGTGTCTCGATGGTGGCCAAAGTTATACGTGGAAATGTTACGGATTCTCAGTAGCTCTTAACTATGTAATCTTATACAGTACATTTTGTATTAAAGGATCTCAAAGCTAAGGACTATCTACAGCACTTAATGCAATATATTAATCGTTCCTTTTCCAAGGAGTATTTTTTTCCTAACAACATTTTATCTGGACCTGATTGAAGCAAACCACAGTTTGTTTAGGACGCACTTGTATACAACATGAGCGCATAACCAAAGTCTAGGTATAGAGGAATAACCCCATTCTTATATAGAGAAGTTCCATTATTAAAATAATTACAGAAGATTGCGGTTTTGTTTTATTTGCATTCATACGAGCTGACAGAAAAATTTATATGATAAATAAATATAACTGAAATTATACTTAATAGGCTAAATAACTATTATAATTCACACCGTTCGGATTTGAACTATTACCTAAAGTTGAGAAATTTCTATACAATTTGAACGAAAATCCATTCCCAAAGAAATATTAGATTTAAGAATAGAATACTTCTTTTCTACCAATAGCTTTGAATACATTAATATACCTTGTAATATCCTATTAATGTCTAATGCGTGTGAATATAATATTACCTATCAAAATTTATAAGGCAGAAACTAATAACTAATAAACAAATGTTTAGTAATAACATTAACTAATAAATTAATTTCATAAGTAATAAACTACTAAAGCATAATCCTCCCTTACGGGTTAGGGGTGAAAACATAATGGAGAAACAAAACACACTAAGCTACCTGAGTGCTTGCTCCTTATGGGTTATTAAACACTGTTTCTTGTCCATTTTAACTGGGCAAATACTATGCAGGCTTTGACAGGAGCATTTGAGTTGGAATATTGAATAGCAATATCAACACCCTATACCTGTTTTAGTAGTAGAGTTTTTAGAAAAGAGCATTTCATAGAAACCTCTTAGAGGCTAAAAAGAACTTTATGGTATTGTTGGGTAAAAATTTAGTTACATTAGCAAAAGTCATGTATTTACAACTACATATTTTGAAAAGTTCTAGGTATGGAAATTTACTATAAGACAGAGTTCTTGTTGAAATTTGTCCATAGAAATTAATGTTAAAACATTATAAGGTTTATATTAAAAGCCTTTTATTGTGAGAAATTGTGTTCTGAAAGATTAAGTTATGAACCGTGATTACATATGTCCGAGTACATTATTACTCGTACTTACTCGTATAACTCATACATTATTACTAGCACATACCCACGGCTACATTCCGAGTATGTATTAGCTCCCACCATTTTAATAACACTTGAACTTTTTTGACCAACGTAGAGGAACTCCAAAGTCGTAGTTCCTAGCCTTCATAGCGAAAGAACTTGTAATACGATAGAGTTCCATGATAATTTTTAAATGGAAATAGTCATACATCGCGTACCCACTATCCAAGATTTAAACAAATTAATTCGTTACATGATTCACCTTTAAGTATCAAGTTTTTTGTCATGTGTTTTATAATTGGAGATCCAATTTATTCTGCTGTGTGTGTATGAAATTATAAATTTGTTACTTCTCCTCCTGCAGTGTTACTTACTACGTTAAAAATAATATACAGGGTGTCCCGTAACTCTCTGGACAAAGGTATACCACGTTATTGCTCAGATCGGGACAGATATATCCCAACTTATGACCATGGGTTTCCAATGCTTATTTTCCCATCTGTCTGTCTGTATGTGTTTTTTAAAAAACTAATTAATGTTTTAAAAACTGGTCAATAAAATTATATCAAATTTGGCTCAAATTTTATTATAAAAAGGCCAGTTACTAAATAATAAATCATGAAATTATCTTTAGTATTTTCAAAATGGCGGCCATTTAAACTTTGAATATCTTAAGAACCTGTAATTTTTCTCACGAATTACAAGAATAACAGTATTTAGAGGATTTTATTACAAATCTAATGACACCACATTATTTAAATCGAATAATAAATAGCTGATTTAGAGTAGATTTACTTTGACAAGACAAAGATTTACTTTGACGGTCATGTGTCTCAATAGAGCTGCCGTTTATATCATTCACTGAGACTCTTATGATATTCAAAGTTTAAAAGCTTTAATGGCCACCATCTTTAAAATGCTAAAGATAATTTCATTACATATTTTTCAGTAACTGGCCCTATTATCACAAATATTTGAGCCAAATTTGCTATAGTTAATTTATTAGTTTTTAAGATATTAATTTTTTTATAAAAAACACATACAGGCAGACAAATGGGAAACTAAGCATCGGAGACCCATGTTCATAAGGTGAAAAATATTTGTCTTGACCTGAAAAATAACGTTGTATACCTTTGTCCAGAGAGTTACTGGACACCCTGTATATCTGAGCCCTCTTTTATCTCGGAAAAAATGAATACGTGGCCTAACCGGTCCCATTGCTTTATTCCGGGTGTAAACATTTTACTGCGGAGTGGCGAGCAGGTGAAGATAATTTTTATGCATTACTTAGTTTCTGAACGAAGCCATGGCGCCATACAAGGTGCCGCTCGTAAACTTAGCATATAAACCTCAATTTTTATACCTGGATTGACGATTCTAGGACACCCTGAGGTAACAGTCTAGATGCGCAGTTCTAGTCAACACAGACGATTGTCAGAGCTGTCACGAATATATGAGATACAGTGGAGATATGTCTCGTTCTCAACTGTTACATGATATATGTAACATAAAAAGTCCAATGAAGTGAAATACGGTAAAATCCTTGTGCGGGGTCATAAAAATATTCATTCCGTATTGTTTAATATAAAAAGTCTTCATATTGTGCATTTATATTCCTAATTTTATGAGATCAAAATAATATCTGTATGTATTTTTATGTATATATTTTTTCATTTAATTTACAATGTTAATAGGTTTCACATTTTGGCGTACAAAGCGATTTGACAAAATAAATAAATACTTTCCAACAATTTAGTGCTAATTTCAAAATGTTCACAAAAACAGTATCCTTTTAAAATTCAAAGAAATTTTAAATATGTATTGATTATTTTTAGTTCGAGGTCTTCCTCTCAACACCCCTTCCCCTTACATCTTTTTCCATTTATCAAGACTTTTCTCTTTGGTGTAATCAAGACTTATATGCTTTACACATTAAAAGAGAGGAGGTTAAGTGGTAGAGAGGACTTTTAAGTCCTAACTTCGCCTCTGTAAATAAAGACATTTTTCATTTCATTTTTCATTTCATTTCACATTTCAAATATTCATTAAATAGGAGTTATCCGCTGCTTCGCAAGCAATTTCGTAGGTTTTGCACCTGTATGAGCAATTTTGATTCGAGTATTTCCCACATAAAAGTTGAGTTTGCCTTCTTCTTTCGCCTTTTTTCCTGATCAAGAAAATATATATACATACACAGCTCTGAGAAGCCTATTTCTATCAAAAGACAACTAAATATAGGTGTCATAACAGTCTAAAATAAGCACTTTCGTATCTATAATATTATAAGGTTGTGGATAAATATGGTTTATTAAAAAAAAATAACAAATAAAGAAACATTTTTATTTCGAAAAGAATATAGGCAAATCAATACATTTTTTAATGAACAAGAATTAAAATAGAATTATTACAAGTTTAAACGTCTTTTGTAGTTATTTTCTCTTTTACATCATAAAACCGAAACGTGTAGGGCTATTCGTACTCAAACAGTTCTCCAAGCAATAAAATGTCTCATATTTTAAATGTAAAGTGTAAATTCTGGAATGTACAAAGAACTTAAACATCTCAGTAGCTAGATGTGACGTCGTAGGTACACGCTTTACGACATCATTGCCTCCTTTTTATTCTTCCTGTCCTGGATTATCTTCCTGTGTGCATGTGACTTCTCTGTGTGTCAAAGGACTTTGTTGTGACAATTCCCGGAGGATAATAATTAAGTCCCTGTCATAAAGAGGTCTTGTAGTGGGTTAAATATAATGTTGTGTAGGACCTTGCAGAAAAATATCACAAAGAAAACAGATTATACGTAATCAGCCAAAGGGCACTGTTATAATAAAATTGATAACACTTGTTTTGATAAAGATAATCTTCTTATTTTTAAGACATTACATTTATCTAAAATTTTAAAATGGAATACGCACGGAAATGCGAATGCGAATGCGGAATTAAAACCACCTTTACGTCTAAGATTGATAATTCTAGTGGGCCTAAATTAGTGATGAGAGAATCGAATGAGTTTACTTAAAAGTACCCCTGTATTCGAATACTTTTTCTAACAGACAAGTCTAGACATGTCTTACTTCCTTCCCGTAATCCATTATTGCTTGGGTATTTGGAATTGCTTTGCTAAAAAATTGGGAAAATCCTTTGCCTTTGTGTGCCTCTTGAAAACGTCATACCATGATTTATGTACTTCAGAAAAAAAATTGTTTACCTGCTACTTCAGTCCTGTCTCAAAGATTCTTTTCTACTGTAGGTTTTGTCACCAATGATCATAAAAATATGTTGAGGCCAAAAACCTTAATCATACTTGGTTTTTACACAACATTAAATAAACATTAATGTTTGCTTTTATTGTTTACAAATGTATTTATTAATTGATTATTTATACAATTATACATACTGTTAAATTTGAAATTACTTATTCCAAGTTAGGAATCTCCCAATAATTATTATTTTCATATTAGTCCAAACGAATGAGAATACTGTAGGTTTGAATTCGATTTTTCCAGTGGAGTTGTATTCATTTCAAAAGTATTTGAATTCATTTCTAGGTATTTGAATATGTGAATACCCAGGCTGTATTCGAACACTATTCGATTCCGTATTCGATTCTCCCATCACTAACCTAAATTAGGGACCACAGTTGCTGGTGTGGGTCAGCAGTCTATACGAGTCTAGCGCGCAAAGAGATGGACATGAAGCGCACTCAACTGAAAGTTTCAACTCATAAAGCGGAAGTTGATAAGCAGATTTATCTTCCTTATCAAACTGGCCTACATAGCAACTTCGCGACCCGGACATGTGACGTTCATTATCTTTGGGAGTTTGTATCCGATGGAGTTTAGAACCTTTTCTCGGTTTTGTTGTTCCATACTGTTTTGTTGTACTTAGTTGATAAATGGAATTGTCATTTCCAACTACTGCAGAGAACGTATTATCTTATCTTGACAAAGTTCTCTTCCTGATAAACTCTTCAACAGTTCAAAATAGTGAGGATATAACATACAACAACGTGATTAGAATCCGACAGTGAATGATTATCAAGCATTACACACAACTTGTTTATCAGACTTTTATATTCTACTAATGAACATATTACTAATGTTTTACGAACTAAAAAGGTTAGTTAATATGCTGTTCATATTTTTCAAGTACGTGCGTGCGTAGGCAATTATGGATGGCAACATCAAATATAGCTCACAGTTTGGAATAGCTTTGTCTGAATGAAATCATTGAAACCTCCATGAAATTAGATTTCCCAGGGTTCGTAAAAAATTTAAACGTATCATTCGCTAATACATGTTCGAAATGAAAATACCTGATTTTTCATTTTATTGTAACCTTAATGAGTTTAATAATTATATTATAATTCAATAACTTCTTTTCGGGTTTTCCGGCAACTTTAGATATTCCGGTTCTTATGATTGATTAAGTACAGTAATATTTATTATCCTACTATTTTCAAAATATCTATTGCATCCTTATTGGCTGAGTGTGACGCTAACGAAGTAGGGGAAAATTTCTTTGTTGTCTATTTGTCTGTACGTCCGCATGATATCTCGAGAATACACAGACTTGGAGACTTGAAATGTTACTTTTTTGTTTAGCTAACATTCGAGTTCGAATATGGTGTATGTGCCATTCCATGAGATTTGACAGAGCGTTATTGAAGACTAATTAGACTGGCACAACTCTGTTGGCTCTTAAGGCTGCGGCTCTCTATCGAGAGGTCACGGGTTCGATTCTCGGGTAGAGGTCAATAAATATTTGTAAGTGGGGTTGGACCGTTTTTCCCGTAAAAAAGTTTAGTATGCTCAATTGAGACGCCATTGTCGTAGAAATAACCCCCTCAAAAAATAAATAAAAAGGGAAGATGTAAAAATTTCTATTTAGTATGATTGTCTGTCAGTCTGCATGACATCTTAAGAATGAAATGTGCTATAGACTGGAAATTTTGCGAGCAATCTTAGTGAAACCTGTTCCGCGACATATGGTATGACGTTATCCTTCCTTGACAATAATGAACGAATTATGTCCTATATATGAATAAACAAACTTGCAAAGTTATGGAATTCCTAAAGTTTTACGAAAATAGACTGATTATTTACATAATTTCCAGCAAAGTCTTTAAAGTTTAATTGGCACTTTAAATGAGAATTTACAATTAACTACTTACATGACGTAGTTACTATCACAACCTCTTAAGAGAAAATCTCATAATCAGCATAAACATCGAGTATATGATTATTAAATTAATTTAGATTTAAATTGAGAACATCTATTGGTTAGAATTATAAACTGGCGATTTTTCTGTCAATAATTTGGATATATTTTGGTCCTTTCTAACTATTATTAATTTGTAACTCTATTAGATAAAATTTGTAAGTCTTTGCCTCTCGTGTTAGGCCCTGCATTAATTTATTCCCCGACAATATGCACTTGCCAAGAGTTACCTATACAGGTAAGTACCTGTCACTGATTCTAAGGAAAGTTTGCGGTTTTTGTAGGATGAAAGAATGATTTTAATATACGAATCTAATGAGCACTGTATTAAATGGTATCACAATCATTATAGATAAAACATGTAACCTATTCCATTAAAATAGTTTATACTGAGTGAGGTCCAACACAATACTAAGCCTCTAAGTTGTATAAGGGGTCTGCCGTAGTCAACGTGTTAAGCTATTGTACAATTAATTACCGTACTATCTTATTATAAAACAAGTATTTAGTTAATGAAGTAGTAATCGGTGGTTTTTTTTTCAATCGGTTAGATGAAAGAAAAGAACAAAAAACTGTTTACCTGTTTAGCTTCCATATTTACTGATTTTATTTGGCGTACGTAATAAATGCACAATAATACTGAGAGGCCAAATTAATATCAAATTTCAAAAGGAAATAACGTTGAAAATAAATATATATAAAACTGATTGAATAACCGATAAAATTCAAAGAACTACTTTATCGCTCGCTTATCCACTGAAAGAAAAAAACTTATACATCTAAATCAACCGACTGAAACTGCTTAACTGTTTTCACCCAATGCCAAACAACTGATTGAAAATTACAATCGATACAAAATAAGTTTAACCGATTGAACCGGTTTTGTCAAACCGAATGACTGAAATGATTGTTTCCAATCGATTGCTCCCATGACTAGTTAGAAGATAGTACAGCAGTGCCCCTCTATTGAACTTTAAATAACTCCAGTGGTCCAGGCAGCACAGCAGTGTTGGAAAGAGACAAAACGTTAATGTCAGCTGATTATTTACTAACCGCAGACAACAATGCTGGATGCGCTTTTCAGCTGCTGGTGTCGGTCGCGTACCGGTACTACGTCATCAAGTCCATTACGGTAACGTCGTCTTCCTCCAGCTCCAACCGTACCGCTCCAACTCCAACCGCCCATTACCCCCTTGTTTATCTCTACTGCGCGCCACGCCGCGCTGTGCCGCCAAGCTCTAACCAATCATCTCATCTCGATCCTTATTGTCAGGTCCCGAGAAATATGGGGGCTTCTTTACTCGCACCTCCGCTTGTTTAACTTGTCAATCTCAGCACTCTGTTCACTTTCACCATTTTCCTTTCCCTATATCCCACATGTAAACATTGTTTAACAGCATGCTGTCGGATTACGAATGTATGCAAATTAGAATAAGTGGAAGTTCTAATTAAAACTTTAAGATATAATTAATAATAAAAATATTATGACTTACAGTTACTTTGGTAGACTCTAAATAGTTGGAATGTTATCCTAGTCAAATCAAGTGTGTTTGGTTAATGAATTATTGATTTTTTAATTGATTTTATTGATTTTTTATTGATTTTAACACTAGCATTATTTTATTTATCCTCCGAGTATAAAAAAGTAGTAATGTAAAATAGATGTTTGTATCCAATATTGACTTAAACCACCTTCTTAAGTATCTATCCATTTGCAAGAACGTAGCCGGAAAAACATTGGGGGGGGGGGGGATCAAGACAATTAATATTTTCCTGTAGTGGATAGAAAGTAAGGCCCCATTTTGTTCCCGTTTCTTTGTTGAGAATGAACTTTCAGTAGTACATGTCAGTAATTCTGAATTATTTAAATAATAATAATCTTTTAAAATAATGTAATCGAAAGAATTAAAAATTTGGGGGGGAGGTCAGAACCTTTTGGATCCCCTCGCTGGCTACGTCTTTGTTCATTTGCATTTAATATTCAAAACAGTTTTAGTTAAAACATTAGGATCATTACAAAACATGTATATTAAAAAAATTACTTAAAATTGAAAAATCAAGACAACGAAAAAATTATAAAAATACTTTACGCCGTAGGCTATACTTGGCATATAAAACTTTGCATTAGGTGCCTAATTTGAAAAGTAGATTTATACAAGTCGAATAATTTATTATACATGAAAGCTATTACAACAATAACGGCCAATCATATTTAAAATACTGTTCATATCCTTGGTCCGGAACACAAGTTTCAGTGCATACAAATAGTGTTCTGTTATTTAGTGTTATTGATGAAGTTAGAGTAATAACAATTGTACAAATAGTAGGAAACTTTCTGAAGCAAAATAATTTATTGATGATCATTTGAGTTACTATATATATAAACGGTAATTGCTTATTTAGTCATGGTTTTTTTTATTATTCACAAAGATAATTCATCACCTGCGAATTACTGATTTGGACTTTAATTTTTAATTTGAGAAAATTTCCATCCCCATGATTTGCCTAAAGAGAAATAATATGTGTAACAGTCATGTATTCATAAAGGGACAGTCTATAACTAAATGTAGAAAATAAGTACAACTTAAGAAATGGCATTTACTGGCATAGAACATAAATGTACCACTTTTAATAAAAGTTAAATCGTTGTTGTAAGCATTACGCACAGAGCATGTAAATGTGTTTATGTTAATATTAAATCACAGCCAATATTAATCTACTAAAGATAACAGACCAAAGTTTCTTGCAGACTCACCGAATTTTCTTTTACAACACGGGAAATTAATATATCAATCTTAGATAAATTATTTTTATTTTTCCATGGAATACACTTTATCAATACTAAAGTATGGTGGTTTATCAGTATTAAAGTATCATTTCATGCTGGTCTAGGATTGCTGATTTCTAGTCGCAGAAATAATAGCATAACCACAACAGTTACCCACGAATCAGGATAAAACAATTTAGAAACGTTACTAGGAAACAACACAGCTGATAATATCATTGTTGTAGACATGTACGTCTTCAACGAGCGTGAAATGAAAGGTAATAGTACTATTACCTTATGAGTGAAACCCCTGTTTGAGTTGACGTCTTCAATGCAACGTAATTTTAAATCATCAAAGTTTTATAACAATACTAGCTGTTTCCCGCGGCTTCGCACGCTTTTCTTAACCTTTGCCCATGTAAGCACTACTGGTTCAAGTAAATTATATTTCCAACGGCGATGTAGAGTTTGCCTTGTTGCCACGATCAAGAAAATCTCTCAAAATTGTATGTTTATAACCACTGTAAACGTATATGTACTTTATTACAAAGCGGTCTAACACTCAAGCTTTAAGTTCAATAAGAAATTCATTTTAAATATAAATATACATAATAAATTAACGCCTTCAAATAGTGTTTGGCTATTTAGTATACGTAATTGTTTTGTAATTGCAGTTTTTTACGTGCAGGCGCTTTAAAACTTGTATCTTTTGCAGCGCCGCCTGGCGGTGAGTTAGATCAATGGGCATAATATATAAACCTTCTCCGTGGAAAACTACATATACATACACATTTTCATAACGATCGGTCAAATAGCTCACGATTCTATAAAGGACAAACACACAAACATTCATTTATATATATATGATGATACGTACTAACTTACTATACCTAATAAAGAGATTGATCTTACATCCATTATACATTATAACCTGTGTTATACATGGCCACAGGACATTTCCGTGGTATCCTTGTTGCACGAAGACATAAATATGATTTATGAATTGAAGCTAAATACATAGTGCCAAAATATGGCCTATATGTTTTTACTATACGTATAAATCGTGTTACATCCCAAAACATTTCCAAACGACCAGAGATTTTTTAACGTAGGTTTTATGGAAATGAGTTTTGTATTATTTTTACAATCAAATTATATTTACACGCGTAGAGAAACTTGAACAGAAATCGTTAGGACCTTCTAGAAATTAGTTTCATTGTTATGGAAGAAAATATTTTCTAACGTAAAAATCGTCTTTTATTACTTTTAAATCCTTGATTTTAAAAATAAACTTAAAAGGTCAAATTACTATCTGAATATATTCATTAATAAGCTGTAACGTGCGTATTATAAAAACCCAGCAATCCATTAGGTCTTTGTTATGGTTTCAATTATATTTTCCTAAAAATTATTATTCAGGCCTTTATTACATTTTAGAATTTTATAGTTACTCCCAGATTTTCCCACTGTTATAAAAGCAATTATAAAGACGATTAAAACTATATCGATCTATCAGAGTGGTACTTTTAGTACAACATTCAAAACTATAAATTCTCTGAGTGAATAAATATTTACGTATTTACTAAAATGTACAGGCAGAATGTAGTCAAAATGAGATATTTTGTTCACTGGACCATGTCCGATACTTATTTTCCAAAAAATACCAGTCCCAAACCCAAACCGAGAATTTCCACACACAAAAATCACATCATAATAATATTTTATATAATTTTAAACCATTACTGGCCGTAATAATTACATTGATAGCCTAAATAATGCTGACCTATAATTCAATAACAGAGATATTTTGTTCACTGGACCATGTCCGATGCTTATTTTCCAAAAACCAGTCCCAAAACCCAAACCGAGTATTTCCACACACAAAAATCATATCATAATAATATTTTATATAATTTTAAACCATTACTGGCCGTAATAATTACATTGATAGCCTAAATAATGCTGACCTATAATTCAATAACAGAGATATTTTGTTCACTGGACCATGTCCGATGCTTATTTTCCAAAAAACCAGTCCCAAACCCAAAACCCAAACCGAGTATTTCCACACACAAAAATCATATCATAATAATATATTATAATATTTTAAACCATTACTGGCCGTAAGAATTACATTGATAAATAATGCTGACCCTATAATTCAATAACAATTGTATGTAGCCTAGCCTACATTCCGTAATGTAAATCATTATTCGTTACAACAACAATTCAATGCATTAGAATTTAATACTTAACTGTTAGAAACACATTGACGTGGCGTTAAATGCTCAGCGGCATTGTTTGTACAGAAACTTAGTAATTTAGGCTTGGAGACTCTGGTTTACACAAGATAGGCGTTCATCCTGTTAGTTTTAGCTCTTTATCAGACTTTTTGTTTACAATATTAATAAGTTTATCAAGTATGTATATTGTTTCAGAAAATAAACTTGAATTTGTTTTAAAATCATTATGTATTTAGAATTGCACTAGGTTAAAAAATATTGATCTGTTTAACGTAAACTGTGGTATAAAGCAAGGACTTATCAGGAAAATATTTTAGGGAGGGAGGTAAAAATAAAATTAGAGTGCCTCCCCCGGAAACATTCACATTTTTTAAACTTTCAAATTTAACAAGCAATAGTGAATTTTGCACAGTTTTTACGTCTCTGAATAGGTTGTTTTGACGATTAGTACATATTCATAATTGTAAAGGCACTGCTTTAGTAGGCTGTGTAGTATTGATAATTAAAATCTTTGTGAATAATAAAAAAATAACCATGACTAATTAAGCAATTAGCACCGTTTATATATGTATATATTTTTTTAATATACTGAAAATACTTTTAAATTAAAGGTTTGAAACCCTGCCTCGTGTCAGTTTCAATTTATATGCTTTTCAAAGCATATATTTGTTTATATCGCTGAAATAAGAATTTATTATTTTATACAGTTCATTTGAGTTTTACGAACCTTTTTCGACAAAAGGAATCACATACAAAAATACAAAGTATTAATAGTTTTAATGTAGGTTTATAAAAGATTTCTTGAACTTCATCAAACTCAGGAGAGTTTTTATGATAAATATTGAAAGCAAAAATAAATCTGGGACGTGGAAAAGGCGTAATTCAGATTAAGCTCTGACAATTTTATCCACTAGTTGGCGCCTACCAATTCTGCAGTACCTAAAATACAATACAGTGCAGCAAACAAGTTGCAGCCTTCACGAAAAGCAGGCGCGCACTTGATGTTCAGGGTAAGGAATAAAAGCACAATATGCTGTAAAAATGTACGCATAGTAATTGACCAATTCCGTTTATACTTTAATAAACTAAACAGTTTTGAATGCCAGAAAGTGTATTTTCTAGTACCTTGTACTACGATGAAATATATAAGTATATGTTTAAGAAAGTAAAACGTAACATACTGTGCTATGGTATATTGTAACGGAAAGCTGTTCTCTCTGTTTAGTAGTAAATAACTTGAACTGTACCCTTTCACTTTGGAAAGAAATATCAAACATATAGCATTTTTACATATCCATATAATATGTAACATGTGTTATTTTTAAAACATTATTCTTACACCTATCAAATTTCTTTCCATAGGCAATAGATATTTCAAATTTAAAAATATTTAAAATCCGAATATGAAACTCACAGCCGGCGCAAACCATTCTCATTTCAAAAAAAGGAATATTTCAATATCCTTTTCGAAAATTTAAATGCTAAACGTGTCATAAACGTTCATCATAACCAGATTACGACTTCGCGAGTAAAAAACATTTGGGGCAAATTTGCTGTGAGAAATATGACTTTAGTGTAGCCATAAACAATGACATTGCACTTAATATGTGATGTCATAAACTTGCACTATCGCGAGTTGCGATTTTATGAGTAGAAAACATTTGGTTCACATTTGTTGTGAGAAATATGACTTTAGTGTAGCAATAAACAATGACATTGCACTTAATATGTGACGTCATAAACTTGTACTATTGCGAGTTGCAACTTCATAAGTAGAAAAACATTTTGCTCAAATTTGTTGTGAGAAAATATGACTTTAGTGTAGCCATAAACAATGTGACATTGCACTTAATATGTGACGTCATAAACTTGTACTATTCGCGAGTTGCAACTTCATAAGTAGAAAACGTTTGGTTCAAATTTGTTGTGAGAAATATGACTTTAGTGTAGCCATAAATAAATGACATTGCACTTAATATGTGATGTCATAAACTTGTACTATTGCGAGTTGCAACTTATAAGTAGAAAACATTTGGTTCACAAATTTGCTGTGAGAAATATGACTTTAGTGTAGCCATAAATAAAGACATTGCACTTAATATGTGACGTCATAAACTTGTACTATTGCGAGTTGCAACTTCATAAGTAGATAAACATTTGGCTCAAATTTGTTGTGAGAAATATGACTTTAGTGTAGCCATAAAACAATGACATTGCACTTAATATGTGACGTCATAAACTTGTACTATCGCGAGTTGCAACTTCATAAGTAGAAAACATTTGGTTCACATTTGTTGTGAGAAATATGACTTTAGTGTAGCCATAAATAAAGACATTGCACTTAATATGTGACGTCATAAACTTGTACTATTGCGAGTTGCAACTTCATAAAGTAGAAAACATTTTGGCTCAAATTTGTTGTGAGAAATATGACTTTAGTGTAGCCATAAAACAAGACATTGCACTTAATATGTGACGTCATAAACTTGTACTATTGCGAGTTGCAACTTTTATAAGTAGAAAACATTTGGCTCAAATTTGTTGTGAGAAATATGACTTTAGTGTAGCCATAAATAAATGACATTGCACTTAATATGTGACGTCATAAAACATGTAGAAAACATTTGGTCAAATTTGCTCAAATATTATTTGAGATAATATAGCCATTAAATAAAGACGTCATAAATTGTGTGTACTATTGCGAGTTGCAACTTCATAACTAGAAAACATTTTGTCAAATTTGTTGTGAGAAATATGACTTTAGTGGAGCCATAAACAATGACATTGCACTTAATATGTGATGTCATAAACTTGCACCATCGCGAGTTGCAATTTCATGAGTAGAAAACATTTGGGTCAAATTTGCTGTAAGAAATATTATTTCAGTATAGCCATAAACAAAGACATTGCACTTAATATGTGACGTCATAAACTTGTACTATTGCGAGTTGCAACTTCATAAGTAGAAAACATTTGGCTCAAATTTGTTGTGAGAAATATGACTTTAGTGTAGCCATAAATAATGACATTGCACTTAATATGTGACGTCATAAACTTGTACTATTGCGAGTTGCAACTTCATAACTAGAAAACATTTGGCTCAAATTTGTTGTGAGAAATATGACTTTAGTGTAGCCATAAAACAATGACATTGCACTTAATATGTGATGTCATAAACTTGCACTATCGCGAGTTGCAATTTTCATGAGTAGAAAACGTTTGGTACAAATTTGTTGTGAGAAATATGACTTTAGTGTAGCCATAAACAATGACATTGCACTTAATATGTGACGTCACAAACTTGTACTATTGCGAGTTGCAACTTCATGAGTAGAAAACATTTTGGCTCAAATTTGTTGTGAGAAATATGACTTTAGTGTAGCCATAAATAAATGACATTGCACTTAATATGTGATGTCATAAACTTGCACTATCGCGAGTTGCGATTTTATGAGTAGAAAACGTTTGGTTCACATTTGTTGTGAGAAATATGACTTTAGTGTAGCAATAAACAATGAGATTGCACTTAATATGTGACGTCATAAACTTGCACTATCGCGAGTTGCAACTTCATAACTAGAAAACATTTTGCTCAAATTTGTTGTGAGAAATATGACTTTAGTGTAGCCATAAACAATGACATTGCACTTAATATGTGACGTCATAAACTTGCACTATCGCGAGTTGCGACTTCGTGAGTAGAAATATTTGACCCAAATTTGTGGTGAGTAATACGACTTCAATGTAGCTATAAACAATGGCATTGCATTTAGTATGTGACGTCATAAACTTGCACCATCGCGAGTTGCGACTTCGTGAGTAGAAACAATTGACCCAAATATATGGTGAGAAATATGACTTAAGTCTAGCCATAAACAGTGACAATGCACTTAATATGTGACGTCATCAACTTGCACCATCGCGAGTAGCAATTTCATGAGTAGAAAACATTTGGCTCAAATTGTTTTGTGAGAAATACGACTTTAGTGTAGCCATAAACAATCACATTGCACTTAATATGTGACGTCATAAACTTGCACTATGGCAAGACTACGACTTTGGGAATAGAACACGTTTAACCCAAATTTGTGATAAGAAATAGTGGACTTTAGTGCAATCTTAAACTATAACATTGCACTTAATGTGTTTCGTCATAAACTTGTGACATAGCGAGATTACAACTTCAAGAGTAGAAAACATTTGGCCTAAGTTTACGACGAGAAATATGACTTTAGTAGAAACCATAAACAATGAAATTACACTTAATGGAAGGGAAGAAAACTTTGCAATCTTTGTGGGGGAAGAAATAAATTTAATTATCTTGTTGTATTTCGGGCAATAGAGATAAATTTAAACAACAAATTGAAACAATTAAATATTATTATGTCAATTCGGAAAGCTTATTAATGCAGCAATATCAATTCAGTATAGTTGTACGCATTCGAAATTTTTCTCGGACACATATTCCACATCTTTTGGAACAATGCCCTAAACATATTTATCCTGTGAGAAATGCATTAGAGTATAAAAGGATTTGTTTATGAATTTAACAATAAAATCAGTCGTGTATGGAACAGTATTTTACAACAATGTTTTGTCGTTTTGTGTCGTTATGTTTTTTAATAACCAGCAATTTATTCTGTTCTACTTCTTGTCTGGTGATGTGCTACATTTTACTCAAAATTATTTAATGTTGAATGTTTCAAATATTTAATATTGCATGGCGTTTATCTATATGTGTATTGTTTTTTAAAGAAAGTGAGGAAATTGTTTGTTGAATAGGTCACATACTTTATTACCATAAGAAGAAAAATTGTATTCTACTTATGTTGAAATATGTGTTTTAATTTAAAATTGTTTCAGTAAAATCTACATTTATTAATATATTGTAGCCTATTTTGTATTAACTAAAAATATTCATGATATAATGTATTTATTTTAAGAATCTATCATTTGAAGTAAGACTTGTGATAAAAACAATTAATTGTATAAAACTTTTTGGAGTCACAGGGTTAAGTAAATTATGGGTTTACCAAAATTATACTTATTTTTTAAAGAGATAAATCACACCTACACAAACAATTATTTTTGTGGGATATTATATATAATGTACATATTGTATTAATAGTAAACTTCTGTAACTTTTGTAAAAAAGCTGACGTTGTGACGTTGCACAGCAAAGAGTTCCAGTTCCGAACGAGGGAATTTTAATACAATGGTCCATCGAGCATCGCGAGTTTCGGCTTCGCGGACGGATTGGTCTTCATATTATGTCGAGCAGAGAAAGAAATGACAATGAAAGATGGAAAATGAGGTTGAGATTTGGGCCTGTAGAATGTTGCTAAAATAAACATAAAGACCACATTTTTATTCAAATATTCTGAATTTGAAATAGTAGAAGTTTATTAAAAATACTAATATAATTAATAAATACCTTATCTTACCCACAGCTGGTTTTGTTCGTGAAAGTGCTCACGCTTTATCAGTGAAAAGTAAGTTTTATTTTTATCAAGAACCAATAAACTAATTAATTTGAAAAGCAAGTTTTATTTTTAGTTTTATTTAATTAATTAATTAAATAACTAAAAAATACCAAACTCTCTAAAATTTGTAAATTAATCCTAAATGTTAGTAGTACTAATGTTAATTAAACAAAACTTTCCATTATGGTTTATTTTTTGGACGAGGCCTTTCGAAACCAAAGGTTTCATCTTCAGGCGACTCCAGAAATAAATATTTACATTCTTACAGTTAATATTAAAATACCATATGGTGTAAATATGCAAATACAAAAATTTTGGAAATATTCCAGCTATTATGAACAATTAGATATGACTACAGTATAAGTACTATTTAACATTTTTTCAATTGCTCCAAGAGTCTCCAATAAAGGCCTTCTTCCGTTATATATCTGTGAAAAACATAAAATGTCTTCAAAATGCTGCCTTTTTCACTTAAATATACAAATTAAAAATTTTGAAAATGACGAAAAACGTGTTTTAGAGGTTGAGTTTGCAGTGCTCTTTATCCTCTTGGGATTACTAATAAGTAAGAAAATTCCACAGTAACTCACTTTACCTTTTGAAATCGTAGTTAAATAATTCAGTGAATTTTAAACCATCAGCACATCTGCAGATGTTATACAATAAATTTTCCTTCGATTTGTTCTACTCTTTGTCCAAAGTTATCTAACATTTATTCCGTAAACAAAATATTTGCTTATTGACTCATTATTCAGAAAGAATTAAAATTAGGCACAGGGGTGAAACTAAAAAAACTGTTTTGGAATTTCTAATTTCCTATAGCATTGCGTTACTTGTGTACGTTTTTATTACGTTTACGAATCAGTCCCAATTTTGACACAAGATAAGTATAAGAATGGAATAATATCATATTTAATAATCATATCTAGTGGGAGGAAAAGGATATTGTACCGCTTATAATATCACGAGAGGGCGAAGTCCAGACAATACCTTTGATGTGCGTTTCCCAGAACCATTACAACAAACCACTTTCACCGTGTTCAGAGACGCACTCAAAGGATCACATCAAACGTTGAGCGCTAAACCGTAATATCGAGGGCGCGGCTGAGCTCGCAAGGTTCGTGTGCAATAATAACATTTACGTTCGGGAAACTGGTTATGTGTGAATATCTTTGCAGCCTTTAAACTTTGCTTGCGCCCATATTGTAAACGTACATTTTCAAACTGAAAACTCATGAGGTTTTCTGAGGTTTCAATCGGTTTATTTCGTTGCTCGACAAACTCCAAACATTCATTGACCTATTCCTAATGCTCCATGGTACTTTGGTATTAACAGGAGGCCACTATTTTTGAAACAATTTTCTAACCGGAGGACTAAAAACTACATTATTAGAAAAAAATATGTTGTTTGACTTCCTGTGGAAACTAAATGTCATAATAACGATCGGTTCTTTTTGCTGCCTCCCAAAATAATGTCAATGTCGGCGAGAAGTAGGCCACTCTGTCCCTATCTCCTTCTTGTTATTACGCAATATAAATTAGGTTATTGTAAATATGTTACTAGTAGTACCAAAGTTAAAGATAACCTTTACGAGCGCTCACGTGATCTGAGCTTGAATTCAGGTACTATCTCGAGGGTTGTTTTTTTTTCTTCCGGAAGTGGGGAGTCGCCGAACTCACCACCGAAGCCCGCACTGATAGCCAGAAGTTGGACGATCTGGGACGTGATCTGAGGTCGACAAAGTACCAACCGGAAATGCCCCTGGCCATCAATGCGGGCTTCAGGCGTATTACGAAAAAAGAAACATCCCTTGAGTTAGTACCTAAGATCAAGCTCAGATCGCTTGAGCGCTCGATAATGTGAACTTTAACTTTTTATATTAATAATATGTACGTATGTATACTAATAAGAAATAATAGATGGGGACAAAGTGACCGCCTTCTCGCCGACATCGCAGGGAGGCAGAAAAAAGAACCGATCGTTATAATGACATGGTCTTTTCACAGTAAGACAAATAAAGTCGGATGATTCTAATTGTGTAGTGTTTAGGTCCCTGGGAGCAGAATTCAAATCCCGGATTCCCACGGAATTTTTAGCAGCTAGCAAAAAATTGATTTGAGACTAGCTGAAGTCAAGTTGTCATTAGCTGTTAGTAGAATAAGCGGTTCCAGACCTAACTTCAATACCGTACAAAATTATGTTTTTAAAGTTTCAAAGGTCAGAGAACAGTGTTTTTTAAGTTAAATTTATTATCAAAGCCGAAAATTAAAACACCATGAATTATGAGAACCCTTTTTGAAGTACGAGTGTATATATTTAAAACTCACCCAACAGTTTAAATTTAGATAAGATTAGTACTGTGTCTTCATTCCACAGTATATATAAATGTGTTGATAAAGAAGTGAATACATTTTATTATACCTTTCACAGTACGATATTTATCGTTAATCTCTGACCCTGCAGCGAGAACTTAGAGATATTGTTTTACGAGGGAATTAAATCTCAAAGTACTCATTCTCGCTTCTATTATAGACAAGTACGCTCTTTCGGGCTGCATGCAGTAAAACTCGCTCTAGCATTAGATCTCACTCTCGTTAAAAAATTGTCTTGGTAAAAAAAATAAACTTGTCTGATATTTGTGTATTTTGAAATGCTTACTATATAACAGACACATTATCCTTACCATATAGTTCAGTTCAGTCATAATCATTTGGCTTAATAATAATCGTTGACTTCTTACATATAAGTTTAAAGTTGGTAAAGGGGATCGGCTTCTCCTTTTATTTAAAAAAAAGAAAAACAAATTATGATTCATTACATAGAAAATACATTTTTAGGTTTTATACTATCGGGTGCCCCTTGCTTTCTCAAAATCAAATCATGTATTATACAAAGGGCTTCACGACGATTTTGTACACTCAATTCAAAATTGAAATACAAAATACATGTGTACTCATAGTTTTATTTTGCTAGTATAATAATGACAACCTTAAATAGTAAAGAAAATAATTACCTTTCTTTATTTATACAACGTGCTCAAACACTTAGTAAGGAATAAAAACCTTTTACAATAAAAAAATACCTTAGATTGAAAAAGTGTGTTCACTGTTACTGCCCCTCACTGGGAGTCTTAGATCTTTATTTCTAAGAATAAACAATAACAAAATCTAATTAGTATAACGGTTTGAGATAAAAAAAAGAATTAGACGAGAGTGATTTGGAAAATAAATATTCATGTTATTCTGATGTAACTTAAATAAATCTATTAGGTTGACTGAAAAGAATTAAACGTTTAAGGAACTGAGAAAACATGAAAGGCAGTGTGTAAATTTTGCCATTGACGACAAAAGGGTTGAGAGCCCAGCGGAACCCGCGGCACGCGCATTAGCTGATTGCTCTTTTAAATCTTTGTACTGAAAGTTATGTTGGTAGTATTTCAAGAACTTGGGACTAAGTACAAATTTAATTAATTAAAATAAAATATGTCTGTACAAATATAAAAATACAAACTAATTAATACATTTAAATAAATAATATAAGCTCTGTTGACAACAAAACATAAATTACATGTAAATTAGTCAGAATTAGGAGTAAATAAAAGGATTTATTTTCTCAGTTCTGACTTTTCATTAGGACATTTAGAACCTTTAAAAAGGGATGTTTCAAGATAATTGGAGTGTATTTTGTTATACATGTTGCTGATTTAAATGCTACCATTTTGATCCGTTTTTGTTTGGATTCTCTTTTGAACTCGGGAAGATAAATCCAAGGACCCCTTATCTTTTTTAGAGGCAAGAGGGAGCAAGAGAAATTAAATCATGCATGATCTTAGTTGTCTTATAAATTCTAAACTTCTGGTCTATTAATTCGTAATAAGTAATCTCAATTTCAAAAGCTTGCTGGAAATTATTCCTTATTATGTGTATTGATTGTTTGAGTATTCAGTTACAAAGAATCTTTTCTAATGCTTTAATGACTTTTGGTACGGCACCATCTTGAATACCTCTACGTTGTCTAGGATACAGATTTGGCAAGTGAGACGATACAAAGAGTTGTCTTCCGAGGATGATCTAGAATTCCCTTTAGCTAGTTGGAGAATACGTGTGAAAGGAATTTTAACTTTCTACTCTTTCAGTGCCTTTCTATAGTATATTGTTATAAAAAGAATTATATATGATCAAGACCTAACAGCAGAATATGTAGGTCCTAAAACTTCTGGTGTATATGTTTCATATTAGAGATCAGTGCTTATTTTGAGGTGTGTAGTTTGGTGGTTTCAAATACTTTTCTTAATTTAAGAAACCACCAGGTTTTTTATATTTGTACTGAACGTGACAGTGAAGTTTTGAAGTATGTAAGGCTGCGTGAATTGTTCTCACACTCAGGATGTTTAAAAAGTCCTCATCTCTCTCAAGTACATTTTCATGTATACAATTTTTTATCTCCAATAGCAAGGCTCTTCATAAGTAATAAAACCCCAGATTCAACCAAATTTAAAACTAAATTATTTCAAAATTACGTTATTACATAGTTACGCAAAGAAACATTGGATTCCTGCCTTTATCCTGGCTCTAAGTCCTTCAAGTGTTATTGCATCGGCGATCAAAGGGAATGTTGTTAGTATGGAGTGGTAACCTTAATTCGTCATTATGGAACAAGAGGAAGGTACTGCTCTACAACCCTCCAACATCAAACAGTGGTATTCGAACGACTATAATAGCATATTTGTGTCAGCATGAAAACAGAGGAATATATAATCAACATTGCAAAATTCTAAATTCATCTAAAATAAATCCTAGTGACAGTGATTATCTATTATATATATATATATATATATATATATATATATATATATATATATCCACTATAGTATTATACTAGCAAAATAATACTATTAGAACATAATTTTTATTTCAAATTTGAATAAAGTGTAAACATTGTCGTGGAACCTTTGTTTATAACATTAGATTACACAATTTGAGAAAGGAAGAGATTACACAATATGTCCGATAGTATAAAACCTAAAAATGTATTTTCTATGTCATAATTTATTAATCATAATTTATTTCGGGACAGAAATTGATCTGTCAGTAGTAGTAATCAATAATTGGAAAATCTAATAAGAAATATAACTTCAGTTTAATAAATTATCTACCATAATGGTCCTAGATAAAATAAAAGTGTTATGTGACAAAGCAGCAGTAGAATTGTATTAAAAGACTGGCTGGAGAAAGGTAATTTTAAAGACTCATAGAAACAGAATTGGAGTTCCTGACTGATTATTAAAAAGTGATTACTCAGATTCTTAGCAATAGAGTTTAAATTTAAATCTAGTGTTAATAAACGTCATTGACACATAAAAAGATGACACAACACAAAGACAACTTTACATCGAAGAGACAACTTGACAAAGAGAATGATCAGGCACAAGCAAACATATAACTTAACGTTGCTCAAACAATCTAAGTAACGTAGTGTAACATTTAAAATTGATATGGGCACCTAGATGCGGCAAGGAACACTAGTAACACAAAGTTTTCACGTGCCACGGCTTGAAAGCAACTTGACAAGGAGAATGATCAGGCACAAGCAAACATATAACTTGACGTCGCTTAAACGATCTAAGTAACATAGTGTAGCATTTACAATAATTGATGTGTCACACCTCGATGCGGCAATGAACACTAGTAACACAAAGTTTTCACGTGCCACGGCTTGAAAGCAATTTGACAAGGAGAATGATCAGGTATAAGCAAACATATAACTTGACGTCGCTTAAACGATCTAAGTAACATAGTGTAGCATTTACAATAATTGATGTGTCACACCTCGATGCGGCAATGAACACTAGTAACACAAAGTTTTCACGTGCCACGGCTTGAAAGCAATTTGACAAGGAGAATGATCAGGTATAAGCAAACATATAACTTGACGTCGCTTAAACGATCTAAGTAACATAGTGTAGCATTTACAATAATTGATGTGTCACACCTCGATGCGGCAATGAAAACTAGTAACACAGTCTTCACGTGCCACGGCTTGAAAGCAACTTGATAAAGAGAATGATCAGACACAAGCAAAAATATAACCTGCTATATGTTTGTAACCTAACGTGCCTCTAACAACTTGTGGACCCTCGACCAGATAATTTAATGAAGCATATGCTATCTATATAATCGTGTTATAAACAACTGTGGGACTAACTCCAGTTTCAGATTATAATAAATAATGCGACGTGGTCCAAGCGATAATGCAGAACCTAACGAAGCACGTATAATCTAAGCTGGACATGGTATAGGCCTATCTCCATCTCTCTCAGACATCAACATGTTCATTACCTTACCATACAATATCATTATATAACAGTGTTCCCAGTCATATGTAATGCTTGATGGCCAATGGCATATAAAATGTTAATACTTACTTACTATTTAGAATGTACCTTTGGAACACATGGAAACTTGTAAATTATATTTGCCAAGTTGAATGTAATTTCGGGAAGTCGTCATCCACTTACAAGCCAATTTTTATTGCGCCTTCCAAGAAAAAAATGATACCCAATATTACCCCACATTTTAAATCAATCCAAGTTTAAATAAATAAGATCTCAATTGTATGTCTTGTGTGGGCCACCATTGTTTATTCTCTCACTTGTAGAACAACTAAAATGACTAATAAATAAACGTATATTGTCTTTTTCAACCAACTGGAATGTCTGTGCTAAATTTTATTTGATAGTTTTTAAAACAGTCGTTTATGGGTTTCTATACACTTTACATATACATAAGCGTTATTTTAGCCGTATCGCTTGAATTTAGTAATATTACATTCTATTATGAATAAAAACTGTGAAATTTGCTAACTTTTATGGCAGTAATGAAATTAGTTATAATGTAATTAAATGTTTTCTAATTTTATTGTAGTGTAATAATATCTAAACTAAATGTTTAAACCATAATACTATGCCAGCATAGTTATTGGTAATCCAATAATAATCTTAAGGGGAAAAATATTGAGATGTTGTTGTTGATAAATAACTGGTTCAAAGAATATGATTACTTCTCAGAAAGCATATAAAACTCTAGGAATAATCTATTTATTTGAGCGGGGTGTTGGTGTTGGCAAGGAAGCAACTCTGTCAATTCCTGAATAATGCGTTTAATATGGTAACCACCGATGTAATCCTAACATTGGCATTCAGTCTTAGATGTTTGTTTGTTTTTATAATTTTATTTCCTCAACAATAATTGAAATAATTGTAGAAATACGGTTTTTGAATTACATGGGGAACACGTGTTACATTTCTACTAATCAAAATGCAAAATTTAATTTTTATTTTGTGTAGTCCATTTGTAAAAAAAATATGTTCACACTTCACTATAATACCAAAAAAAATGTGTAACCTGATGTGTCTAGAAAGTTAGTTGATAAACAATTTTGAGTGATACGTAAAAACCTAACCTGGAGTTGATATACAGTAAGGGAAAGTGTGGCAAAAATTAGATTTTTGGATGCGCTCATTTCTATTGTTCGATTCGTGATTCTCACTGTATATTATACACACAGAATAGATTTACGCAAAAAATTTATACAATACTTTAAACTTATGCATTGGGGTTCAAATGCAAAATAATAACTGAAAAATTATATTGAAATTGTTTTTAGAAGAGGCCCCTCCTTTTAAGCCCTATTCTTTTCGTCCTCTTGGGCCATTAGTCTGTGCGAGGATCTTTTTAAACAATATAAATGGGGGGGGGGGGGGTGGAATGTCGATACAGTACAAGGTCGATGGTACTGATAAAAAGTGTAAAAATTGCCACAGTCAGAGATATGAGCCTGTATTATATCTAACTCGAATCAAAAGTCCAAAATCCAAAGACCACTCAGCTATCGGCACTCGCAGGGATTTTTCGCTGACTATTACGTAATTCGAAAAGACACAAAACAATTATAATCTCTTTTTTTATTTGATCTAGGACTTACATAATAAAGACTCCACAGTCAAATATACAAAAATGGTTTTTAGGGTTTTACATTGTTAAAAGTTAAGAATTCACAAACAATGTTTTTAAATAGACAGAGCTACTCAAAAGATCAATCTCCCTCCTGGATAAGAAATATTCCTTTTCAAAACAAACCAAGTTCAGATTATGTCAACAATCTTCAGCCTTTCATTGCATTTCCGGTCGTAACATAGATATAAATGTACGATTGAATGTACAGACGAGAATCTCGAGAGAATACTATTTATTATCAGATAAATCACCTTTCAAATACAGCTTATTTCGAGTTCAATCTCGTTGTGACTGTTGACTGTCTATTGAAACATAAAACAAATATTAAAAATGAAAACAACCATTTTTATTTTCAATATGGTGGCCAACCAATTTTTATCAACAACCTTTATTTAGAAATTACACTATAATCTTTTAATCAGTAATGACAATATCACAGAATAATTAAAAACACAAACTTGTTATGCCTAGGTCTTTTAATATTTCTTTTGGTAATAAAGCTTGTACTCGGTTTATTGTGGAGTCTAAGAAAAACAATTAATGCCTCATTTTTGTCTTACTAAATTTTCCTATAATTTTACCCTTAAATATAAATGTATATACTAGAGAATACAAATTTTGATTTGTATTTTAGTAATATGATTAATCTAATAAACTATTCATTTGTTCAGTACGTGGGTCTATCATTTCTTTATCCATGTGTCTACATAAATAATAATATTATTATATATTTTACTAATAATGTTATAAATTATGTTATTTAATCTAAAAAAAGTCTATAACTTTCTTACATTTTTGTACCATAAGCAATATCAATAGGGCGTAAATATATTGGAATGTCTTATAACCTATAAATAGAAACAGTAATTGTGAGTATGCAGATAAGTTTTATACACGTTCTACAAAAATCCGGATACAGCATTTTATTTTGTGATCTATTGCAGATACAACAACAAAACTTTGTACACATAAGTACTATACTTAAAAATCAACTTTTTAAGCTACAATAAAGTTTTTACATTATACTGGGGACGGTCATAAGTAATCAGAAGAAAATCTTAAATGTAAGTATACGTTGATGTGTGGAGCCGTGTGAAGCTAAGGGTAACTGCTAGTTTATTTAATAATTGCATAATTCGAGCCATCTTTGAACTGCTGCTATTTCCAGCTCGGTTTTCCGTTTTACGTTGTGTTTGCTGCATTTTTCAATACTAATAAAGACATTTAATTTTATGTGCATATCAACGTACGCTTACAAAATTAGGATTTTCTTCTGACTCCTTGAATACCATCACTTGTATAATGACAAATTGGTGTAACCTTAGGAAGAAGATCGTTTAGGTATAGTACTTATGTGCACCCTCTAATCGTTTTATCTACAATATTAAAAAAATAAAATACCGTTCCTGGACTTTACGAAGACATTTTGTATTTTTTTTCACATTTTGTATTGTTTTAATTCTGCATCAAATAGTAAAACAAGATTTAGTTTTTTGTAAAATGAGCCAAACTGCAGTTCGATATTTTGATCAGTTCTCTATATTATTATGTTTTTTGCGGCTTTTCGGCATTTACGCCGGCTTTGTAGCTCGGTTTAAAAATCTGATTAAATCAGTACTATCTTTGTGTTTACCGTATCCGATTCTTTATTGCTTAAAGTAATTTTAAAATGGATTTTTTAAATACGCGTTCAAAATGAAACCTCGTAATCACAACCAAATCCTTGCAATGATTTTTCTAATAATTTAGGAGAAACAACTCTTTTAATAGGTTTTCCAAATAATCACCATTTACACACCAATTAAATACATAATTTTAAAGCTCGAAGACGTTAAACAAGTCTAATCAAAACACAACATTCCATTAACTAAACAACACTCGAAACAACCGATCGACGTCAGAATCTCGTGAAATATTGCTGCGGAAATTCCGGAGCCAAATCACAACATCACAGAATTGAATATAAACTAATCTAGCAAACATGGTCTTCCGCCTTGACTAAACACAGTCCTGCCATATCTCTATAACGAAGGATGATAAATCTCGTATTCTCTGTAACTTTTACTTATAGTTACTTTACAATTTCTCACAGGACAAATAAATATATTAATCATGTTCACATAATGTAACATTTTTAATTTCAAGTGTTAAAATTAGTGCAATTATTCTCATATAATCAGTGTATAGATGTTTTTTTTTTCGGAATATCTTGCATTTTTACAATAAAATATAAATTTTAAGCCTATAATTTTCCTAATTTCAATGCTGTCTAGATGTACAAAATAATGTTTGGCACCATAAAATTGACGATAACATTAATTTTAATGTACTTAAGTAATTAATTATGATCAAAAGCAGGTTTTAGGATTCTTAAAAAAATCAAGAGTGATTCAATTTGTAGAAGGGGATCTTTGAATTTTAAATTCGTTAAGTTGAATATGAAATATGATATTTGCAATTTATAAATCGGTTTAGATGCAGGTAGTCAGCACTGAGTAAACGAAAGTGGATATCATATTAAGAGAGCTCTTGGTGGAAAGTTCTAAACAACTGTCACAACACTTAAGGCCACAGATGATACTAACTGCCCTCTCCTGTAATTTTCCTCACTAAAGAAGGTTTGTCTCACTAAACATGAAACTGAAAAAAAATCAAGAGTGATTCTATTTGTTGAAGGGGTTTTTTTTTACTTTGAGTTTATAAGTTTAATATGAAGTATGAGATTTGCAATTTTAAATCGGTTTAGATGCAGGTAGTGAACACTGAGTAAGCGAAAATGGATATCATATTAAGAGAGCTCATGGCGGAAAGTTCTATACAACAGTCACGGCCATATATGATACTAACTGTCCTCTCCTGTAATTTTCCTCACTACAGAAGGTTTGATGATGTCTCTCTAAACATGAAACTGAAAAAAAATCAAGATTGGTTCCATTTTTCGCAGGTGATATTTGAACTTTGAATTCGTTAAGTGTAATATGAAGTATGAGGTTTGCAATTTTAAATCGGTTTAGATGCAAGTAGTGAAGAGATGAAAACAAAAATGAGTATTATATTAAGAGAGCCTGTGGCGGAAAGTTCTAAACAACTGTCACAACACTTAAGGCCACAGATGATACTAACTGCCATCTCCTGTAATTTTCTTCACTGCAAAAGGTTTGGTGATGTCTCTCTAAACATAAAACTGATAAAAATCAAGAATTGTTCTATTTAATGAAAGGAATCTTTGAACTTTGAATTTGTTAAGTTTAATATGAAGTATGAGATTTTCAGTTTTAAAACGGTTTAGATGCAGGTAGTCAGCACTGAGTAAACGAAAGTGGATATCATATTAAGAGAGCTCTTGGTGGAAAGTTCTAAACAACTGTCACAACACTTAAGGCCACAGATGATACTAACTGCCCTCTCCTGTAATTTCCCTCACTACAGAAGGTTTGCTGATGTCTCTCTAAACATCAAACTGTTAGTAAGTCTGTTACGAGGCAACCAAGTAATGTGTTTGCATCTTTTGCATGCAGCCTTGTAAACTATCGCATTAGTATTATTTAAAATTGAAACTTTATTATATCGGGTGTTTCAAACGCTCCCCCTCCACCCATTAACTTTCTATGAATAGAGATGGAGATCCCCCAAAGTAAATCACTCCATCTCTATTCATAGGGGAGGGGGGACCTTTAAGACATCCAGTAGGTATATTACTACATAAAATTGAAAATTAATCGTGCATAGTTAGGAAATTACAAAATGGGAAATGTTAACACTATTCATTTCATTGACTATGACAATAAATATTGATAAAAAAGAACAAATCACATGAAATTTGTGTGCGTATTCCAAAACAATCACCATATAAATGTATTTTATTTCTCAATATCTTTTACTTTTATGATACAAAATAAGTGTTGGACCTCTAATGTTTTATTTCAATGCAATCCAGCTGTTCAAAACAATGTTTAAGCCCACAAAAAAGGTACTAATACTACTTCAATGTATTTATGGAACTATTTATTCCAAATGCAGGTTTATACGGTTCCTAAAAAGCCAAAAGTGACTCTTTTTGTTAAAGGAGAGCTTAGAACTTAAAATTTGTTAACTAAAAAAATTAAGTGATTAAAAATACGTTGTGGACCTCTAATTTTCTATTCCAAAGCTATCCAGGTGTACACGCCAAAAGATGGTGTACCACATCTATGGATATCACTCGATTGAAAACGGATTCTTAGAATATGAAATATTCTTTTCATATTTTGTATGGAAAATAAAATATAATACTCTTAAATAATAAGATGGAGAATATTTACAATAAACCACGTTCATATGAACGGTGATATGAACCAGATGAAGCCTCAGATTGTATGAACTGTTTTTTTTATTTTTACATTAGTGTTCATGAATTTTCATGAGAAGATCATAAAAAAGATGAACACCAACATGTTCAACACGTCTGGTGAAGAGGGACTCAAACTATTCATTTATAAGTTCTCTTACATACATAATTACTCTGTAACATTACATTTCAGTTTTGGTCGTATAGAGAAATGGTTAATGCTAATGAGTTGGCTTGGTAATTGATCTCCCAAACTGATTACAGAGTAGGCTAATCACAAATTCGACTCTGGCACTCGGCCAACCCTTACATACTTTCTAACGTCTGTATCGGCAAGTTGCTGGAGCTGAGGCACAAATAAATTGTATAAATGATCAAAATAAAAGTAAAGAATAAAATCCATTTAAAATTATACAAAATACTTATTTTTTATATAATGGATTGATTATTTATAGTTTTTAAAAAAATGTGAAGTTAAAATATAGATACCTGTATATTAATCTTCAAAATAGACTTCACTGAACACTGTATATATTCAAACTATCCACTAATTATATAAAATTATTACATTAAAGTAAAATTATGTCACTAAAATAGGCTGTCAATGTAATTTAACAATGTATGATTTATACTTTCTACTGAGTCTTAAATCAAATTTATTCTGGAAGAGTATATGTTAATACTGTATACAACTAAAAATCTAAATTGACTGCTATAATCTAAAATAAAATCTTAATTATATAACTAGCAGTCAATATAAATTTTAACTGTGATTAAAATTCTTCATAAAACTTGCTGATTTTTTTAACTAATTCATTTACATAAAACTTAGTTTGGTTATACGAGTACAATGTAAAATTTAACTACTTAAGCAATTACAGAACTTTTCAAATTGGCAAGATATGGTTGTCTAGATCATATTTTCACAATCATATTTTCAGTCGTATCTACAACGTTTTAGAGTGTTGAACATATTTGTTGTTATCTATTTATCATTTTTCGTTATTATTACTTCCTTTCCGTACCTTCAATCTTATATTAGTATGCGGACTCAAAGTGATTTGTATTAGTAAAAATATAGCTCCATATGGGCTATAAAAATACTGTAACATATTCTATTACAGATTATATAAATATTATTCTATAATGTATTCTTAATAAATAAACTTCATTATGCACAAGAAGTTCAGACATTTGTATCTGCAGATGTCAAAATTTCAGGAAGATCAAAGTTGATATAAATTGCATAGAGATTGTAAAGCATATGAAAAACAAAAGAGTAGAGAATATACATAATGCTTTTGTGGGGTGGGGATGCACTAGACAGACACTATCGACTATTCTTTATCCAACACATCGTATATTTTTTATTCTTACCTTGTAATATTCAATTAAATCAAGCACTCCAAAACAAGACTACTTACTAAATTAAAATATAATTAATAATATCACATTACGAAGGAATCATGTATCAGCTATAAATATCTCAGAAAATACTAACTATACTTAGTCCTTATTAGTGTGTATTTAATGTTGTCAACTATTAACTTAAGTTAGTTTAGGAATTATCTTAAGGTGGTTGTCACAACATGGGTAATCGTAAGAGAATATATTTCTATGCAAGAGTTAAAGGAAATGTGTTAGTTACACAGAGCTAATTGATGCTCTAATTAGGCCTAATTAAACCATACCTAATTAGTAATACCTATAGTTGGACCCAATTGGTACATCTCTCTATTAATTGGTCATTAAATTATTCCACTGAAATATCCCTCAACTCTATATAGAGTATATGTACATATAAAGCTGATGCCTTCTTCTTATAGTTCCTCAGATTTAATTAACTTTTATCTCATTACGACGCTTTGAATTTTGTACCTTGTTCTGCTCACTCTTACAAAGACTGAAGATTTGAGTGAGAAACTTCTGAGAAGAATTAGAGAGGAGAGAGAGATAAAGTTGGTACAAAGTGCTCGATTCAGGGATTAAACCTAAGCTATGTCTAACTCTCACTAAAAGGTACTAAGTTTTAGCTTGTGCGCGCACAGAATCGCCAATGGATTTCTACGTTTTCAGATATTTATAGTATACGCTCGTATTGGTACATAGCGAGACAACTCAAAATTGTTCATAACTATAACAGGTAGATAGTTAAATATTAGCATTAAACTTTACAAAGAAATAAATAAAATAAAGCTAAACGAGCTTACCAAAATGTTCATTTTAATTATTCATCAAAACTTATATATCAAAACTCTTTTTAACGGCCAGAATATTATGTTTACTTCAGAACTGTAAAATTGTGTCTAATATATATATATATATATATATATATATATATTAGACACATATATATATATATATATATATATATATATATATATATATATATATATATATATATATATATATATATATATATATATATATATATATATATAGGCTGATTTAACTTTTAATCAAGATTGAATTACAAAAGTACTTTTCCGGGATTCGAACAGGGGTTTCTCACTTGTCGGGCGAATATGTCACCAATACAGCACAGAGTCCTTACTTTCTACAATTCAATTATATTGTATTCGACCGTTTCTGCCACATACATGTTTAAATAACTAAACTAACATATGATACGAACACAAAATACCTGTCAAACGAATTGATCCGTTGGGATTCGAACCCAATTCTCTCACTTGCTGGGCAAGCATGTCACTACTACAACTAAACCACAGAGCTCTTACATTTTACGATTCGATTATTTTGCATTTGACTGTTTCTTTCGTGTATGTATTTATAAAACCGAAGTAACACGTGATCTGAAAGCAAAATACCTAAAGAAAAACGGCTTTTAACATTCATTAAATTTGTATAAGCACCAATAACCTTATTTATTTTTCAATAAGGATCCAAGAAAATTGATTTGGGGTCAAAAGGTCATAACAGGCGTTAACTCTTTCGTGAGGTTCTGTCGACTCCTTTAATACACCGATTTGTTTATTATTATTTAACGCTCTTTATCGTAAAATTTAATCTCATTCATATTTTGTTATCTATTAAAAGTCTTGCTATTTTGAATTTCTACGTATGAATTGAGTTTGGGTCTTATGACAGTTTCATTATTTATTGGTATAAACATATCTCATAAAATATCAAACAGGACGATGGATAAAAGTTTGTATATGTAAATACTCCTCCATAAGGTAAAGGTGGTTACAATACCAGTTTGGCTGATATGTGAGGTTAATACCTCTATGGTAATACAGTGTGAAAAGGCACACCAGGCAAGCCGACAGTCAACATGCCAATGCTATGACTTTGCAATTGCAATGAAATAAGAGGCTTTGTGGGATGTTTGTTTCAATTACACTTGTATAGAGAGGGCAACGACTCAGTACACACATTAAGTAAGCCCTCGGGGTGACAGTACCGAACCCTTTCAAGCCATTGGTAATTTATTGTGCAGATATTGGACTCTGATTGCCTCCACTTTCAATAGATTCCCAATGGCACGTGAATCTTACTTTACATTGACACCTCAAATGGAAAGACATTCATTTTAGACGTTTGTTTGCGAAATAAACGATGTCGCCTGTTCACAAATGAAATCTCTCCAGTTGATACGGTACAAAGTACCTACACATTTTTCGTTTTTAGTTATGCGAACGGTTATTTACTGAAAAGTGTAAATGAAATACTTTAAAACAGAAATATCTGTACGCGGTCTAACAATTCCATCGATGAAACAGATGTTTGTGTTTAGAACAAAATTAACGTGTGAATAACTCACTAAAATATTTTTACCACCTATTATTTGCTATTATGTTTTTATGTAATATTTTCAACCGACACTGACAATCCAGACTTGGATTCCAGCGGAAGACAATGGGTCTTTAACCCTTAAACACTCAATAAACCTATCATACTCACACCACGTACCAAACACCTCTGTTTTCAAAAAATGGATTTTTAAAATTTATTACATTTGGATTGTATCTTTTCAACCGAAACCGATAATTCAGACTTGAATTTCGAAGGAGAAGAATTGGTCTTTTATGACTTAAACACCCTAATAACACTATCATACTCACACCACGTACCACAACCCCTTGTTTTCATAAAATGGATTTTTTAATTTTTTTCATTTGGATGTTTTATTTTCAACCAACACCGACAGACTATACTTGGAATTCCGGAGGGAGATTATGAGCCTTTCAGCACTTAAACACCTAAAAACGCTATCGTACTCACACTACGTACCACCAAACCTCTGTTTTCATGTAATATATATTTTACATTTTTTATATTTGGATGTAATATTTTCAACCGACACCGACAGTCTAAACTTGAGACTCCAGGGAGAGATATAAGTCTCTCAGCACTTAAACACCTAACAACGCTATCGTACTCACACCACGTACCACCAAACCTCTGTTTTCATGTAATAGATATTTTACATTTTTTATATTTGGATGTAATATTTTCAACCGACACCGACAGTCTAAACTTGAGACTCCGGGGAGAGATATAAGTCTCTCAGCACTTAAACACCTAACAACGCTATCGTACTCACATTCATACCACATACCATTGACTGAGCAGTCACGTTTTCACACAAAATATACGCCTTTGGACCATAACACTTCTTGGACACATATTCTTCATAGCCTCTACATGTGTAGTAAGAAGGGAGTTTACATTGGGCATGTTGCCTAACTCAATTTGTCGATGGTGTTCAGTGACTCCTATTTGTTTCCTCGATCGCTGTCTGCCTACGTGATCCTAATAGTTATAATAGGTTCACACATAAATTCTATTAAATCACATGGTTATACGTAAAAAACTGTGTTATTGTAGATAAATACCATACCAATCACAATTGAATCAGTAATCACATTTCCTCTAAAACTATACGGTTTTAGACTATGAAACTTGGCACAACTATTTAGGATAATTCAGCCCGTAAGTACCTAAAATATTAATTAGGGACAATTTAATGGACATAAATTAGAAAAAATGTTAACATATGTTATGTTATATAATAATATTTTTACTATAAGTAAACACTGCACAATGTACAAAAATTCATTAAGATAACTAACAGAAAATTACTACATATTTTACTTGTATAATACAAAACATGGGTATTTTTAGGAAAGGCTGAAAATATTGTACATTACATTCGCTGAAATATATTTTGAAACAGTCAAAGTGTGCAGATTAACCTAGGTAGCCATTAATATTATTTTAAAACCATATAAGACTTTTGACATGTAAGGTTGTATTTTTAATTTTGCATGAAAATCCAAAACGTACTTGCCAAACCTTGAATACGCTGTATTAAATGAAAAATAAGTTTTCAAATTCCCACGGGTAGATAAATCTGAACTATGTAAATGGAAAAAGGATTCAAAACGTCATCATATGTAAAACACCTTCTATATCAAAATCTCATTAAATGTGAGTTTACTGAGCCGTGGTGAGTACATAAAGGGGCTTTCTTCAACAAAAGTAAAGCAACACTGCATAATGAGGATTACAAAAGGATTACAGTAGGATTAGAAAAGGATATAGTAGCCTATAATCTTGCCACCCAAGCAAGCAGGAGTGTTCCTTTGTCCATTTTAATTGCATCATAGAATATTATACATGTAATATTTGACAATTTAGAATGAAATTTTTGAGGAAATGCCATGTCTGGAAAGTCTGGAAAATTATTGACGTGTAGTTAAAAAAGGATATTTTTTATTCACAATAAACAACGGATATATTTTATGTAGTAGGGTTATAACATTACATGATCTACATCGGTCAAGCCGAAATAACGACTATAACTTAGCCTTATTACAGTTAGTCTCCTGATCAACCCTGTCCCAATGGCCTGTTAAAGGGAATGCCCTCTGTTACATCCCCTGAACAGCTGACGAACGAGTTTGTTTTTCTCCCCTCTATGGAAGTTTGACGATAGCCGTACTTCCAGGATCTCTCCAGTTCCAGTGTAACCACTTATTCACTAATATTCCCACTTACACTTCTCGTATTTTTTTTTTTTTTTTTTTTTTTTTTTTTTTTTTTTTTTTTTAGATAAATAATGCTAAAAATATAGTATATAAACTGTGATTAATACGAGTGTAGTAGTTTTGTAACCAATGTTTTGTGAGAAGTGGTGTGTAACAGTTTTACTGCAGGCCTATGCAGCTTTTCGCGATTCATATATTTTAATGCCACGTGTTCGCTTGATGTAATTTTGAGAATGAGAAGGTTAAAGATTAATGTGTATCATGCGTCTAAAAGAAGGTAAAACAGTTTGGCTTGGTTAACTACATATGACTATAAAGCTGTTGAAAAATAAAAAAAGTTTTGAAATAATAAAAGAATTATTTCTGGATCTACGAAGAATTATACTTATTATTTACATACACGGTAATGTTTTATCTAAGATTGATTGGATTGTTTATCCAACCCTCCCCAGTGTAATTCTATTGATTACTATATAACTAGTTGAGTACACTTTTTATTATACTATAAAGTAATTACACCACATTTCGATGTAGTGTATACCTGATAGACCACCTACGAGCAGAGGGCAGAGTAAGGATAGATGTTAAACACAATGCCCAACAAGTGACAGGATGAAACTGGAATTCTGCGCATCTTTTACAATTTTCGATTGACGACAAAAATTCTGATACAGCCGAAATATCCAATACTGAGTAGAATTGACTAAAATGCAGATGGCAGTGGAAGAGTTGTTGGTTCCAGGTTTCTAATGTTCAGTTCATCCTTCTAAATTTCTGTATAATTGTTCAATTATGTCATCTACTTCTACTATCCTTACTCGTACGCCTCTTGCCTATATCCTTCAGCTTAAACTTTATTATAATTATTATATTAATGACATTTTTTAAATGCATCTACGTGCTTATTTCATTTCACAATTTAACATATTAATACACTATCTGGTCTTCGAATTTGACAAAGCAAAAGTATCAGGAGTAAATACAAGAAAGTTTGAATTCTCTCTGTTGGTCCTAAATCAAGATGGAACAGACGGATCAAATATTTTAGCAAACAATTGACATTTACCTTCCCAAAATTGGGGTAAAATTATTGGACTCGTAATAACGGCGATTTCCATTTTCATTGTTTCCATGCTCATTTTTTTAACTTTTCTAATTTTTCTGTAGTATATTTTCAAGAGCTTATTATTATTATCTGTATATATTATATTATCAGTGTAATATTTTACTTACGTAAACTTACACACAACATAATTACAAAATAATATAATCAGCGTTACAAATTTGTTTTTAATTAGAGTAATTTAACGCGTAAATGAAGCCTCTCCCACATACCTGGCGCAATAGATAGCGTTTGTGCTTGTTTCAACAACAAAACGACCAACTGGATTGAGTTAAGACTTTGTATTTTTAACCAACATGTTTTTATATTTAATAATGAGTTTTCATACAAAACAGTTTTAAATATGTTTTAGAGAATAAATATTGACAAAAAACAAGCGCGAGTGTACATAAATAGTAATTAAACTTTTGTTAGTATCACACAGATGTCTGGAATATTTTAGTTTGTGTAAAGTGGAAAATTATAACGAACTACGTTAGATTTTGTAAAATTATTAGTATGCATAGTATAGTATGTTTATATTTAAATTTTATCAATGGATATTTGGAAAACTATAGGAAATTAAGCTACTGATAAGCAGTTGCTTGATCAGCACTTTCTTATAATTTCTAAATTGGAGAGAGAAACGCCGTATGCACTGTATTTAATAATGACGCGAAATATTGACTCTATTGTATGATTATATTCCTTAAATGTCTTACAGTTTCATATGAATTTTTCTTAAACGTTTTTCCAAATAACATTTATGATGTTTAATTGATTTTCAATCTATTTGGTATTATGTCGCTTAACAGTCATATGTGCAATGCAACTTTTTATTGACATTTTTACGATGTTTTAAGATAAATCAATAAGTGCGTTAAGTTGTTTTTCTACTTAAGCGGTTGTCCCGACCTTTAATCTTTTGAAAAATATTTTTTAATTGGCTGAGCGTTAACGATGTTGTCTGTTTGTATAAATGTTTTTCTGTTTGCACGATATCTCGAAAACGAACTGACCCATAGACCTGAAGCTTCATTTTTATATAGTAAACGTAAAGTAAATTAAAGATGTCTTATTTTAATAAGGCGAAGTTAGGGCTAAGAAGCCCTCTCTAACACTTAACCTGGGGACCAACGCCTTAAAGGTGACTTCCGAACTACCACCAATGGCCGGGCAGGCAGACTGCTTGCAAGGATAGGATCGCTCAGCAGTCACCCATCCAAGCACTAGCTACGCTTGTTGCTTGATCTAGTTATCTAGTGATTAAAGTTGTACCCGCTACACTGCGCCATTGGCAACACACAGTATGTATACAGTACGAGGCACACTGAGTTTAATGATGGTGCATGTCACTCCCTGTAATTTGGCTGAGTGTTAGCGAATATTTTTACAATGATCTTATAAGTATCCGTGATGGCAGTGAGAAAATATCAAAATAAATCAATAAAGAAATATGTGATTTTATCATGTGTCACGATATATTTTGTAAGATTTCATCTGCATACTTTAAACCATGCATGACAATTCATTTTTATATAGGCAACCATGCGTTATATGATGGTGCATGTCCAACCATAGAATTACGCTGAGTTTCGTTGAATCCTTTACTTTTTTGAACTAGGCCATTTTTATTCTTAAAAGATTTAGCAGCGTTTTAAGGTAAGTTATCTATTCGAGACCTGTATTGCTGCTTCATTTTCGTCCAAAAAGAGAAAATGTTTTAATCATTTCGTTTTCACCTCATCACAAGTGAATAATTTTTTAAAGTAGCTGCTACAGTTGTCCTTTGTAATTTGGAGAACAAAGTACAGCCATGGATAATTCATCCTGATCAGATTCATTATTTCCGAATTGAAAATTATGCGAAGCGCGTACCTGAAGTACGACTGTATTATGTTAATTACAACGCGATTTCGTGTATTTCAAAATAAAAGCGTTATGAGGGGTTGGAAATAATGATTAAAACATTTTCTCTTTGTAAGAGTTTTGCATTTCAAAGTCTGCAGTCCTCGGTTTTGCATTTTTGGGATCCGCAAATTTATTCTTTAAAAATTTACGATACAAGATGTTACTGTGGCTGTTACATTTAAAACGAAACAAAAAAATTTTGGAATAATCACGAAGTCAAAATTTTGCTACAAAAAATTTTGAATTTGAAAATGTTTTACTTAAGTTGCAACAACTTCCATGTAATGTAGTTGTTGCTAACTGCTTAATAATATTCGCACATCGCAGTTGTAAAGTTCTTGCTATCCAGATCTAAGCTAGTTGCTACAAAATGGTTTAAGCCACACTTAAAATACTTACTCGTATTTAAGTAACACCTTATCGCAATAATAATCATTAGTATTTTATACAGTAAAAGAAGTTTACAAATGTACATTTTGAGGAGAATAAATTTTACTACAACAATAGAATTAACTAACTCCATATTCCTCACTCATCCTTACTTCAAAAACAGATTGAATTCTTAGGTTGGAGACTAGTACAAACAAACTTGGGTAAAGTGTTGGTTGGAGTGGATAAAGGGTGGATAAAGATACCAAGTAAGCTACCCGTCACCCACTCTACCCCTCCCACCAAACCCACTGACCGTAACCTGCACTAACATTAAGGTGGAACAATCGCCATCCGGTTTGGTGAAATGATATTAAAAATTCTAGTCAGGACCTTCTAATATAACTTTCTAGAGTACTGAAAATATAGAAATAATTTATTTCATTATTTTGAGATAATTGATAATTCTCACATAAAAATGTATAAAAATGGGGTATACATGATTTACAATACCTATGTGAAATATAATATTCATTATATTTTAAACATTCTAATTTTCTCATTAAAAGTAATTTATAATATGAAATAATTAATTAAAAATAATGTTATTTCCATAAGTAATAAATTATTCAAACGAGTAATTGATTGGAATTAATAATTAACACTGTTAATTATTACTATTAATAATACTATTTAAAAAATGCAAATACTATATTAGTTTGTGCTGGAATCAAAATTGTCCAAAATTCCTAATTTAATATTCAGGAATCTATGGAACTCATTATTTTTCATCATTTAAACGATCACTGAATTTCCTTTTCATTGAAATCATGGAATTTATCTGAACGTAAGTTTACATTGTGGTTATATTTTACAAATCAGTGTGTAACTGTCTAAGGATTAGAAGATAACCCTGATGAATAATTGGTTTTTGTAAATATAAGGTACCTTACCTTGTTAACGGTAACCCAAACTTTATTTTATTTAGCTTAAACACTCATGTGCAACACTGAAATGCATAAGTGAAACTATTTAATGTAGTAATATTTTTTAGAAAGTTGAAAGAATTCATTCAATTATACATTCTTTTATGCGAAGACATGATTTACATGTGTAGCATAAGTGAATAATTCGAGTTCAGAACTAAAATTTTGTACATTCTTACCACATAGGATCACACTCAAATATACAACTCAAAATTCACCCATCCTTCATCCATTTGCCAACTCTCCACATACAGCGCCGAAGTCAATCTCCGGATTGGGTGATCTCCCGATAAATTGCTGAAAACTCGGTAACATCATAAAATGCTTGTGACGCTAAATAGCGTTTCAAACGAGTTTTTAGCACATTGGGTGTTAAAGGCTTTCTTTATCCCATTGGGCAGCTTGTTGATGAAATGAACCCTGCCTGTGAGGGCAGTTAAAAGTATTTTATGCAGTCAAAAGTATATAATAATAACAATAATAAACTTTATTGTGAACAGATAATCCACACATTGTATCACAATCGTCCTACCTAACCTAATCATTCGTTCTGACAATAGACCGTTATATCACATACATTATATCACCACGCCTTTTTCACACAGTTTACAGGCCCGGCAAATTTATTTGTTTTGATGGTCTTTGAGAATTTTAGGTTTTAATCATCCCAGCGACCCATCATAAACTCACCAACTGAGCTATTATTAACAATGAAACTATGCGTTTGTGTCTTTATAAACTGAAAAATATTTTTATTATTTTAGAATACTTAGAGCTGGAGTTGGTACATTAGTTAAAAAGTACAGTCCAGTGAACTTCCATGTAATGTAGTTGTTGCTAACTGCTTAAAAGGGAGTCTTCGGTGTAAAATTCTGACCACCTAATGTTTTAGGAAATTTTCTAAGGTAGGTGTGTACTTACCTAATCGCTAAAATCTAAAACTGTGTAAAATAATGGCTACTCCTTAGAGAATTTACAAACTATAAATATAAATAAACTGAAAACAAAACACAATGATGGTACACAGAACAGATGATTCTATTTTACATGCTCTTTAAATTAATATACCACACTTTTAGAAGCCAAGATGGAATTTTTCACTAATTTAAAGACCATTGGGGTGAAGCCCAGAACAATTTTTGAAATAAGAATAGGCCTATATTCATAGCAGGGACCGTATAAATGTCATGTAAAATTTCAGCACCATCGGCTAAATAGTTTATGCGTGAAGGAAAAATAAACAAATAAAGGAACTTTCGCATTTATAATATTCATTAGGATTACACTTTCTTGAATACACATAATTTGGCAAGTCAAAATAGTACGGTTTGTTCAGAACTAAAATTCCTGGTATTGCGTAAACTAGTATTTGCACTAATCAGCTTTGATGATACAAGTATCCTCTGATAAAACTGCATTTGAAGTGTTGCGCGCGCTATTGTTTGGTCACCACTTCAGCAAGCTTGCCTAAAGGATAAAGTAGAACTTGTCTACCACACTTCTCTTTGCTTAGTGGGGTCTCGCCTTGCCTTCATGTACACTGACGCCCCTCTTGTGGAACTCTCATCTCTTCTGGTTTTCCTTATCTAGAAACCAGGAGTGTGACGCAGGATATTGCTTTAGTACGACAACTAGAAATTTCTGACCTTAACTGTTCGGATATCCTTGACGGGGTCTTATTTAGAGTACGACTTCTTCAAAAATGCTCTAAACACAACTGTGCTAGGAGGAGATATTTTAATTTATTGAAAAATGCGGCAACGCTATCCTTTAGGATATAAACGACTTCTTTCCCATCATCTTCATCATCGTTTCTTTTCATCGTTGCCTTCTTCATGTGTCGTATCCTTCGTTTACAAGAAATTAAAAACCTTTGTCAACAACACTTTTACCAAAACACACACGATCATATAATCTTGCATTTATGATTCTACGTATTTCCTTGTGTATGTTGTCTCTCTCTTACTCCTTATTTAATATTTTGCTGTTTGGAACAAATGTATCGATGAAGCGTCAGCATCTAGGCACAATATTGAAGTTTTGTGACTAAAAAAGGAAGATTGAATCAAAGTAGTTATCAAGGAAGAATATATTCTAGGGCTCAATAAGTCGCCTAAAAGAAAATTGTGACAGGATTAACCATTTATCGAGACAACTTACAATCACGACAATGTGATCTGTATTAATCTGGCAAATAAAACGTCTTTACTATTTAAAAATTTATAATACACAAAAATATGTAGCTAGCATCAAAGGACTAGTTTATAATACGACAAATGTAAATTTTACTTACGAACAAAGCACACGAAGTGGTAATCGGCGATCAGTCTAACGGCTACAAAACTCAAGAGAGAAACTACTAAGTATGCCAATTAGGTTACTATTTCACCAAGAATTTAGTTCCAAGAACCTCGGAGAAAAATACCACTAAACATGAGTAACAGGGTTGTGAAAATATATATTATATATAACGCAACTAAATAACGATGCAGAAGGCTATACAGAGTTTTTCATTTTAAAATGTTCAATCATTAATTCTTAAATTTTTTAGTTTCCAAAAATATTTATTTTTTGTAACAGTAGATTTTAATATAGATTAGGGTTCAACACAACTTCTATCTTAAGAATAATTTTAAAATTTTTTGAATTCTCAGGACAAAGACAATTTTCTACAGCATAACCTTAAACATTTCAGGGATTTACAGAGTTTAAGCAAAGTGTGTTTTTTGAACCAATTAACAACAGCGTTTTTTCATTGCGTTTGAGCTACGAGTGAAGCTCCAGGGCAAAAATCAGTCATATAAAAAAGCGATGATGAAATTTAAGTTAAAATGAGTTGCCTTATTTAGAATTCTTTTTAAACATAGCGAAGGCATTAGTGACTAGACTAGGATGGTGCTATAAAATATACTGTGAAATATAGTACTTACATCAAATGAAATATTACTGAACTTATAATGCTAAACTAGTATAAACACTCATTTAAGAGGTAAGACATCTAGCTCTTAAACAGGGCATTACTGTTCTAAGTCTTCATTTATATAACAGTTATTGTGTTAATTGTGGTGTTAATAGCATTAATGAACGTTATGGATCTTAATGAAAACACTCTTTACGATTTGCCAGAATCATGGTTACCATAAATACATGGAATTAGTTACTATTATACTGTATAAAATAATAAAAAGTGTATACAAAAATATATTAAAAATTTTATATGAAACAAAGCTGTTACACGAATTATTAATTTTTTACATATTTATACGAAATATTCCTCAGAGTGTTTTCGATCGTCAAGTGTAAGAGATAAGGACCATTTAGTTATATACGATATTGTCGTGACAGTTTGATGTTTCTTGAAGGCATTTCAAGAACTGACGCAAAGGTTTTGTGAAACCTGGAGTTGTTTTCTTCGACATAAACATTTCATAAGAAGGACTGGAATCTCTTTCTTTCAGACAATCGTGTTTCAGTGCCATCTCAGCGTTGTTATTCGCATACAAACGAATTCTGTTTGTTTGTTGCACATACAAGTGTTTCAAATATCCAACATTAAATCATCCGCTTGTACTTAATATCCTAGCAACTTTTGTAGGTACGGTATAATTTATTTCCAAGATGGCGGTTATTGCTATCCAAGTTGAAATTGCAATCGGAATTAGGTTATCGTTTAGTTTTCCATATGAAAATTTTAGTCACAGCTCTTTTAGTTATTTACGAGGGCATATTTAAAACAGTATTTATTATTGAGCCAACCTAATCATCGGAAGGAATTAAATGGCTAAGGAGAGTAAAACCTTTTTATTTATAAAATATTCCATATTCTTAAGTAATGTTTTATAAAAAATACTTTCTCAAAATATATATTTGAACCAAAATGTAATAATATAATGATATATCGCTCGCTAATCTTATAACTCATATAAATATAATACAATAATTCACATTGATATTTTCAGAGTTTCCTTTGGTTTTAATAATTTAACAAAATTTCTCCAAATATGTTTACTAATGAAATATAAAAATTCTGGTCGAGATGTTAAAATTGTTACGTCTTCTTGGAAGTTAATTTAAAGGGAAATGCAGAGCCGGTGGACTCATGGTCTGAAGAACAGACTTTGGATCTGAGTTAGAGACAGCGCAGGGATTTTAAGTAATTTGGGACTATTTTCTTAATATGTTTATTTTAAAATGGGTACTAATTTTGTGGAGTTAACTCCATCTGCACAAAATGTAAAGCATAATGGATGACAAAATCTTTTTATTAGTTATAAAAATACATAATTATTATAGGGTTATTATACAAAATCTTATCCCTATAATCTGTATGACAATTATGAATAGTACATTAGGAATCTCGGATTTTTTAAAGGATTAATTATTAAGAGGACTTTTTAGAAGAAATAATATATAATCTTGGTTCACTTTTCTATAAGCCAATGATACATCCTTGTCCATTCTGAAAGTTTTTTTGCTTTTTTACCTAAACGCTGTAAAACTCGGGATTTTGTAAGGTTTTACTTCCTATAACATTAAAAGCGTAAACAGTGTTACAACACTAGTGTAAGGTACACGTGTTTCTACATGTGTTGTAATATTCCCTTAAAATATTGTTACTCCGATCTGTAAAGTTTAGACGAACGACCATTACGTGATGGAACAATGAACACTTCCTTTCATATGCAAACACAGAACACGTTCACGCCTGTGTCTGTTTTTTTATTTGTGTTTAACTATTGTTTGAAAATTCCTGAGCAAAATTTTTGTTCACGTAATATTTTACTTAAAATTTCAATTGCTTTATGTGTGAAGTTTAAAATTAGTGGTTTCTTAATTTTATTGTATGATGTTTTGTTTCACTACGATTTTTTACTACAATTTTGTTATTTGATACAAACTGTAGTTTAATAGTAAAACGAAATACAACGCTGTGTAAAATATACACCACGTAAACATACCACTGTGCAATGTGTGTTTCATTCAAAAAGTGAATGTGTTTGTATTATTTTATACTTTGAATTGATTATTATTGATGACTTTATTATTGATGTTGGTTTAGCGTAAAAAGTTAATAGTTCAATTGCGTATTATATTTTTTTAATTGTTGGATCCCACAATTTAGTTTCCATTAAAAACGTAAATTTACGTTAACGTAGCTTTTAAAGAATTTCTAAGAATGAATGTAAAAGGCCACTTGAATCATAAATGTAAACTTAAATGACTATTTAAAAATACAAAAACATTTAAAATACACATCCTATTTCCTTTGTGGTCTATCCGTAAAAATTACCCAATTTACGAGTGAGTCGAAACACGTCTAACCAAAGGGTAGGAATCACTCAACTGAGAGGAAAAACAAAGCCATCCGTCTGGTCCCCAAAAGGAACTTTGTTGATGGCACATTTACACGACCTACCTTACATTACAAGGTGTGACCGAGTTCAAGGAAAATAAATTTACAGGTGGCTTCTTTTATCATGTTTAGGTCAGGCGGAAACCTCTCCACATTTTCATTCATTTTGTAAAAGGTTGTTTCATTCACTTTCAGTTATCTGAGACTTCGTAAAAGGTAAGGTCAGTTGTTAGCTGTTGCTTTGCACAAAACAAATTCTAATAAACTGATATAAAGAGGATTATTGATGGACCAAGACAGAAAGGAAAACATATATTTATCGAACTGTCTGCAAATTTTTCTTGGATTAGCGACAGTAATTTTGGTGCCCTTTGACCTATTGCCCCAAAAATCAACACGGTTCTTTGGTGGACCAAGAAAACAAACCTATATGCTAAAGTCTACAGGACCTTTCTATGAAGTGTTTTGCACATGCGAACAAACAAAGAAAGGATTTTAAGAAGGACCTGCCGGGCTATTAATAAACTAATATTTTTCACTGTGCACAATTACCTGTAAGGATTCAGTATTGTCGGAATTAGAATTTGTTGTTGTTTGGGTTAATAACGGAAACCACAACAAGAGATATTTAAAAGACAAATAAACTTCAGTACAGATAAAGACCACCAGAGCTGCAGGAGGTGCTACGGTCAGATAATCACCCAACTCACCTATGGATGGAAATCGGGTGAATTAATCAGGGATCAGTACCAAGAATACAGAGGTCTATCTCACTAATCATTGCCTATTTGTATTCTCACTCAAAATTTAGTTCTTGTTACTAATAACGTGAAAGATAGTGTTCAAACTTCCATACTAACTTAGAAACTTCCATTGTACAATTCAGGAACCACTGTGATAAATTAGTTTCAATTTTATCAACATCGATTCTTTTAATTGATTACCTAGACTGTACGATTTGTAGCTTTTATTATATTAGTTAGTAACTAGTATAAAGCTTAAGAAACACAAAATGGTTCACGCTAGATTTACTCAACGATTTATTTTAACAAAATGTAGTATTTGGTTAGACGCAAAAAACGTTTTTCCGTCAGTATTTGGAGACAGTAATTCAACCGCGAATAAAGCAACCCCAAACCGCAAATTACAATCGGCTGCGCGTAACCAAGCAGTGCTAAAACAACATTAACCGAACGTTCATGAGTCAATATTGAGGTTAATATTGGCCTTGCTACTGCTGGAGAATATTACCTCTAGTAGGCAGTTTGAGGTAGCTCTCATAATGATGTCGAAGCCTACACAGATTCTGTCGTTCGTATCTCCAGTAGTGATTGAGAGGAATGGTTAATTCATCTAATGTATAGTGAAACTGTTCAATGTCATAGAAAACATATTTAAAATGCTGATATCTAATCTAAATTGCAAATATTGTCATACAACTTTTAGTGTGTTCAATACCATACTTATTTGAGTTACTTTAATTATATCTACTAAAAATGTATATGATGCCACATAAGGGTACTTTATCATGGCAGATTTGTGTCCAGGTTACCTTCTCCCAGTATTCGAGAAGCTATTGTGAATGTGCAGATTCTCAATTTCCAAATTCGGTGTAGAAGTATATATTTTTTGTAAATTTTAACTAAAAAAAAATGGTTTTCATGAAAAAAATCTGTTCACATTCGAGTTTGCCTGGAGTTTTTTTTTTAGTTTTGTTAGGATTGCACCGATTGGTTTCAATAACAGTTTTGTTTTAGGTGTAACTTGTGTTTAATTTCTCAAGATAAATTTTCACTGCTGAAATAAAAAAAAATTAAAAGTTAAATTTAATTAAAATTTCTTTAAATTTTCTTTATTGGTTTCAATTAAGTTTTAATGTTTTGGCCTCTGTGATTTCCATAATATTTATCCCGTTTGATTTATTCCAATTTTGAGAAAAGACTAATTGGCAATCCAAACAATGACGAATCAACCGTTATTGTAGTATTTGAGATATTTGCTATCTACGTCCAAACTGTAATTATTACTTCACTAATTTACAATATTTCACTAGATTTCTTTGAAGTTTTCTATATAATTCCGTTGTAATACACTATAAATATTTTATAAATAACATCAAACTTCGTTATTATGTATTCAATGTTGATTCCTTTTTTACCACATTTATAGACAACACTTAAAAATGCCATAATACTAAAAAAATAATAACTACTTTTTGAGTTAAAAACAAATTAAAAAATGCGTTATTGGAAACAAAGATTTAATATGCTTCGCATATGAATTGCTGCTTGTGGGTAAATTTTAAGAACATATGATTAATACTTGTAATTCTATGTACGTATTATATTAGACCAGCTTCAGATCATTATATCTGACTTCTTCAGATATGTGGGGATATAAAATCAAAATAATTCAAAATTAAATTCAGTTGTCCTCCTCTATTACAGAAGGTCAGTGTTGGTGTTGGGGTGGAAAGGTATACAAGGTGGACCTAGAGAGTTTTAAAACTCAACGGGAGTTCTTCAGATCGCTACATCTCGGGGTGTAATCTCTCTGTTAGTGTCTAGAGATGGAGTTGCTGATAACGTTTGTGATATAAATTTGAATGAAAACAGGCCTTCAAACATATTGTTAGAAACTTATTTGAACGGTAGAAAATTATGGTAAAACGTATAATACTTTATTTAGGTCACATAAACCTGGTAAAACTGAATAGATACTATTTGTATTTTAATCTTTGATGGTTAAAAAGCATATGTTCATGCCCCTGGGATCAGTGTTGGATGCGTCAAGTCTACTCCATACTTTTGTACTTACAATCATTCTTGTTGGCCTCATCCGAGAATATATTGTTTGCTTCACATGAGTGAAGTTTCAGTTGCTTGGCTTAATGAAATGTATACACACGTACGTGTGTATCAATGATGTAGAATGCTTGAGATATCGTATAGTATCAATACAGTATCTTCTCTTTCTTAATGCTTTATGATAATTCGGATATCATCTTCCATCTTTGGTTAAGAAATTTTGTAAACCTAATTATAATTGGGGTAGATTATGATATAATTGAATAAATACTTCTTATAACATAAAATACTAGTAAATAACAAATTAAAAATTGATCATTCTTTTTGAATTTTTGAAAGAGCCACAGGATATGTTTTTTTACAAAATTTTAAATTATTAGGGTTAACAGTACATTTGAAATATGAGGATAAAGGCTTTGAAATACACGTTGAAAGTGTACGAGTTAATGATACACAGGGAGCGTTGAAAAAACAATGCGCATTGAATCGAATTTGCATGCATCAAATCCTTCTGCGTTACTTCGGCGAGTAGGTTTCAATACATCAGATGATTGATTCAATACGGCAATATTGAGATGAATTTTAAAAATATTTGCTATTTTAGTGAATTAAAATTACATAGTTTATTTAGAAAATTTTCAAAGGGTACTTGCTGCCACTAAGGCTACTAATCCATCACAACGGGGTCAGAAGTTTGCTAAGCTCTTCTATACAGAGAATCAATCTCATCGAGTCATGAAGTTTGGTGTCTCATTGCTGTCACAAGGCACTGGCGTCCACTTAGTTTAAACTTTGGTGACAACTTACACATGATTGTTACATGACTCTATAGTAGCTTGATAAAAACGTGAACCACATCAAAAACAGACGACATAGTTTATAGGGTGTTGCGTGCAACCTTATCTATGTTTTTATAATCCATGCACTCATAACAACAATCACTAAACATTAAACGTACGTTAATATATTAGCATACCAATATTTATGCATATTAATGCAATTGTACCATACAGGGTAGGGTACGATAAGCGGACCCGGTTTTTTATATCGAAATTTGCAAACGATATTACTTAATCATAACCATCGATATAATCAATCGATACTGATTAATTATTTTTAACTATTAATTAAATAATCTATATCAATAGCTGTAAACACTTTCAAATAATACTCTTAATGTAATATTTCAATTTTATATAAGTAACATTTGATTATTAAAAATGACAGTCGATTTTAGAAAACTACACGACATTGCTTTGGAAGATGATAAGACATGTTTTTCATGACTTCAACGTGTTGGGTCGTGCGGAAAAACCCATTATGTGAAATTTGTGGGAAAGAAAGAACTATAACTGTGAGAGGAGCAAATATGGTCGTCTTCAGTTTTCCTAATTTTGGTTATAATAATTTGTTTTGATCACTGTAAATATTAGATTAATATTTTAATTTAAAACATATGATTGTTATTGAGAACTATAGATACTTTATATCGATTGATAGTCTAGAATTTGAGATGCGAATATTAGGTATCGATGATTATATTCTTCGATATAAAAAACCGGGTCCGCTTATCGTACCCTACCCATGCAATTTTCTACAGCGTTACGGAACTGCAGAAGTATATAAATCATTCTAGCTGTAAATTATTTTGAATAGACCATTTTATCGTAGATTGTTTACAGGGTTGTTAGCTATACGTTACAAAAATCCATCTAATTGAAAAAAATGAGTGTTGTATTGTTACGAATGTTCTATGTATTTCTTGCCATTGACCATTCGTAAAGAATAAAGATACTTGAAACGAGAGATGAAGATAAATAATAATACATTTTGCAAGCACGAGATAATTTACGCAATACACGTGTAGTAATTGTGCTTTCCTGGAGTGTAACAAAATATAATATGTATACAATTAGAAAATTGGAGCGTCGTAATTATTTATACGCCTTAATTAGCTCATATAACGCACTGCACTTAAAATTAGTAATAAAATGACTTTTATAAAGTAATTAGTCATTTATTAGTAAATAATTCAAATCACAATATTTTCTATCAAAAAGTACCCTGGTTACCAATATTAAAATTAGTATATTTTTGATAAATTGGTCGCCATATGTCAAGAATAATGTAACACTCTTTTCATTTATTATATTAAATAGTTTTATTTACGAAAATTGTTTTTATCTTTGACGTTCGAAGCACAGTAGGATTATTTATTTTCTAGTGGGACGTATTTATTATAAATACAAATTCTTTTAATTTGTAATCAGATTTGGAATGGGATGATTTATTAATTTTAATAATATTTAAACGGTTGTTTAAAAAATTGTTTATCACAATTATTTTCAAATAAGCATTAACTATGTATTTTAAAATTATAGTTTAGAACACAAATTTTGGAGAGAACAGAAAATTTGTCTTATTTCATTCTAATATTTTCTGAAAAATTACTATAACAATATTTTCAAAAAGAAAATACACATTTTTTTAGTTTTAATCCGTATTACGTACATAGAAAATCCATTTCGGATTCATTGAAAATTAGAGTGTCCCGGATCGCTTAGGTTAAAATTAATATCAACAGTCTTATTTGAATACCATTTTTAATCAATTTGATAAATCCTTTTAGAGTTCATATTTTAATTAAATTAATGACTGCCTAAAAGCATACAATTATTATTATGATTATTTATTAACGAATGAAATATTTTTCACTCGAACTCGAAATCGAACCCAGTTCCTCTGGTGAGAGATGACTATCCCATAAGTATTAGTTTAGAATATTTTAATTTTGATATATGTAAAGTTTTGGACCAATAGGACTCTATTTGTAGAGATAAGAAACCCCAAATGAGTATATACATTATTACTTCCTGAAAATTGGAAAAAAGAGAAACAAAAACATCACGACACTAAAAATGATTTATTTCCTATGCTAGTCTACTACAATTTCTATTTAAACACAATATTGTTGTTATTTACTTGCAAAATACTTTTAATATTGACTTGCAAACAATTAGATAACGTGAGATACATTAAGTGAGGCGGTCTTAATGGCAGAGATTCTCTAACAAAAATCGAGGAGATCGACAGTTCTGGCATTTAATGGCATCGCAATTTTGCTTGAATCAATCTCTAAGCTTCATCGGTGTTCAATCCAATGTGATTCAGGGACTGGATTGGACCAGGTCCAATATCCTGGTTGTAATGTCGACGTTAAGGCAACAGACAACTGGTAGACCCTCCGAGTTTTCCGGAAGTTGCCTGCCTGTCCACAGCACACAATCGAGCTGAAACTCGATGCTGGTCCACAAACAACACATTTTGTCTTCTTAGGTTCCAATAATCAGCCGAATACAATTTGTAATCTGCATGTTTTGTTTTTAACTATTGATATAAATACTTGGCTTTGCAAGCTGCGCAATCAATCCTTGGCAGTAGTTTTGAATAGTACATGGCTTTAGTTGGAAATACTCGTAGTACTTTAAAAAGTTGCACAAAATGTAATAAATACGCCACTGAATGAAGAGAACTGATGGTTGTCAAATATTGTATTGCATAGAATACATGCGCTACATCACGTGACGCGTTACAGGAATTTCTGACATTGCATGTACAATTTATAATTTAATTACATATTGTTTAAAGAAAAACATATGTGTAAAATAGAAAAAAACATACGTAGAAAAATATGGTTTGCAATTCATAATTTTGGAATGGATTTCTTCTTTTACTAATGGTATAAAAATATCACTGAAATTTACGGAAGTTTTAAATTTTATTCTATTTTATCATATGTTTTCTTCTGTTTTACACATATGCTTTTTCTGTGAACAATATCTAACTGATGATGCCTTAACCGGCGAAAGCGCTTTTTAAATAAATTAAATGTGGAAGTATGAAAAATGTCTTTTCCATTATAACCTACTCACTTCCATCAAGAATACAAAGCAGAAAACGAAAAACTAATTACATATGCCACATGATAAAACGTCACAGATTGTACTACGGCTGTTTAAAATTATATTTATTCTTGACTTTTACGTTGAAACGATGGTTAAACAACAGACCAATGGTAAGTTTTTGAATGAACAGCGATAATATTCTCAGCCAAATATCATAGAGAGACATGAATCGTCACAGGGAACTTTAGGTTACTTTACAGAAATGAAACTTGATGAAAGATTTTATGTGTTTGGGGTAAGTTCGTTCTCAAGATATCGTGCGGACAGACAGACAGACAGACAGGGGTTTTCTAACACCTCGAGTGATAGACTTCGCTAATGCTCGGCCAATGAATATTAAAATCAATCAATAAATAGCACAGCATTTACGGGTTCAGTTGTAATTCTAAAGCGGCACATCCAACTTTCTAACTGAAGGCGGATTGAAGCACTCACTTAAAACAATAAACGTTTGAAGTGTCACAACAAAATGCCATTGATAAATAACGGGCTCAGCTAGAAGTGGCTTTTACTTAATGCAAAGACTCTTTTTCCTGTAAAGCTCAAATTGTGCCAATTCACAAATGTTTGGTTCGAGGCGATAAACAATTGACTCTGCACCTTTACAGTTTTAAACAGTTGAATTAAAGAAATATGATAATTTTCATAATAATATCATATTACCTATTATGTGTTGCAACATGCATTATGTTATAAATTAAAATACAAATACATGGAGATACATGTTAAAACTCCATACTGTAGAGATACTGTTGTAAAACTGTATTATGACATTTATATTTTATTGCGTAAGCCTCTAAAAAATTGTAATGACTACGTTTTCATATTCAAAATTAGTTATAATAAATAAGGAATATCATTTTTAATTGTATGTTCACATGAAAACTTTTAGCGAATTACATACTATTCAAAACCTTTTTCATAAATCCTTATTACATTACTGTCAACAAAAATTTGAAGCTCTTGGTAGTTAACATTGAACGAAACAAACTATGATCCCAATGTATTTTTTATACTGAAGACAAAAAATATAGAAACTATAATAATGAAGCCAGTTTGAAACTATAAATTCTTAATATTGGAATAATATGTGTTTATTGTTCTATATTGTATAATAAAACGTTGTACAAAAACTAATTTTGTTTGAAAATATTTTGTAATTATAAACTGAAAAGAATCTATCTGAATTTATAGTATAATATTTCAATTATACTAAAACATCTAATAATCCACACATCCATCACCTGGTAACAAAATAAAAAAATTGAGTAAAGAGTACTCTGAACTGAGACTTATGTTAATATATGACATTTTTGGACACATCAAGTATATTATTTTTCTGCTCCGCCTGGACTGTGCTGTTTGTGATATGTTCCCATGTCATTCCGTGACTTAAAAACAACAGTTCAAGATTTTTTATATATTTTACACAGGGGATATTATGTCATATGAGATTATCCTTGTTGTTGTTATCTAATATGTCTCAGGTATGCCTCGGTAAGATAATGATAATACACCTCAGTTTAGGGGTATACCTGCTTGTACCTCAAGCCACAATATCCTCGGGTCTCATGATACCTGGTTATCCAAGCCGAAGGTGTAATATTGTTCACGGCACTAGATTGTCTACACTGTTACAACATGTGAAATGCATACTAAGATTTGAACCGGAAACCCTATCGGCGGTAAAAACAATTTCTGTGTAAAAAATCTAAGGGTATCAAATAGTTTTATACTAATACCATCTATATTTACTTCATTAGAAATATAAATTTAAACTTTTTCATTCAGAACTTGTTTGTTTATAAAAATTGTAGAAAAAAAATACAAGGCTCTAATTGTGCAGTGTAGCCGGTACAGCGATTATCGCAAGAGCATCGATTATCGAATCAAGCAACTTTGAGCGTGTATCCTTGCAAGAAGCCCGCCTGCCCCAGCTTCGATGCATCTAAGTATAACATTCTATATCTATAAATTTGTAAGGCATACTCTGTTTCTAAATCTGGTACATAACTGTAGCCACACTTTTAAAAGGACAAATTTTCCACAATGTTTTATATACTCGTAATTAGTATATGACCTAAACTCAATCGGGCTGTGTGACGAGAACTGCGTAATAAACTCGTTCTGTGCTCGCCAGCTGTTACGGCCTTTGAAGTGTTTAAGAAAGAGAAAATGCTCATCTTGTAAAGCCCGCTGCTGAGCAAAAGCTTTAGGATAGAAAATAATCCCTTTCACTGAAGGCTACAGGTTTCCTGTTCCTATAAAACACGAACGGTAAACGCTTTACTTCTCTGTTAAACTAACACGTGTCTTTTTTATCACATCTTTCAACAACTTCTCATCGAGTGAATTAGTTACCATATAAGAGTTTGGGATTGATAAATAAAGCACAATACAACTAATAAATTAACAATATTCCATTATACAACTGACATAAGTCACATTGTTATCGTTTACCTTATGATCCCAATACGCTTCGTCATAAATATGGAATTAAAAAAAAATACAATCCAATATTACAGGAAATAACTTTAAATAATGATTCAAACTGTTTTAAGGCTTGAAAGACGGATAAAAACTAGATTGATTCCATTGCATCGTGTTTCAGTTAACGGGGTTGTAAAATGTAAACAGCTGTTCAAACAGCTGTTCCCTTAGACAAACATTGTTATTAAAAGGTAAAGAAATTTAATATTTCCATTCGTATGCATTAATGGTGGTGACAAACGAGAAGTCATAAGAAACGTAACTTAAAACGATCGTATAAAATACAATTTCATTTTTGCTATTCTTCCAGAGCTTATTAACCTTAAAATTTGGCAAGTAATAATGAGAAAGAGAATGTCCTTAACACGTATCCAAAATAGGTTATCTAAAGTATCTTTTACTTATTTTTAAAATTACTACACAATGCTAAATAGCTAAATATATGTATTTAAATAAAAGGTGCGATAACATCAGTGTTCATACGCAATAAAATATACTATTATTATTATAAATTAATTCGATTGTAGGCATTGCTGCCGGGTTATTATGTGGACTTAATTTTAGCTCATGTTTGCAATGATAAAACTAAAATACTAAAATATGTTAAAACCACTAATAAAATTAAAATTTTAATTAAAACCTCAAATTTTGTATAATGTCTTTTACTCTTTTGAGGTCTTTGAGGAATTTGATAAGGCAGATTTGTCTTAGGCAATTTTAAGCTTGACATTTGTAAGATTCCCATTTAATATTTATAGGAAATGACTTTATTTTTACAATGTAACAAATTATCTACTGCTGACCTAAATCCATGAAATAATACACAAATAAAAAAAACATATTCTTGAACGTTAGCGAAGCCTACCACTCATGTCTGTCTATGTTGCCTACGGACCTATTTAGTACCACATGTTTAGTATGTCATGTGTTACCTGTCGGTTACATTCATGAGTGTATCCTGTATCTTTGGGAATATGCCAGTGAAAGTTGACTTTAGCTACCCTATCCCAGGCTCGTTGGATAACGGATCCGACAGGCAGAGTCTATAGAAGAAGGTGGGTCTTGACTCACTGTGGCCTGTATCTTAGGGTACAGGTCCAGGTGCTGGGCACCCGAGTGAATCTTGTACCCCTGTAGGTATGTCTACAAAACTGGTCTTTCGGTACCCAATCCCAGGTTCACCACGGTCTGGTTAACGGTTCCGGAGGTTTGAGACCTCAGAGGGAGGCGGCTTTTGGCACCGTCTCTGTACCCATGAGTGCAGAACTCGGGGTAGGTCTTCCCGGGTTTGGGTTAATATTCAAAATGTCCCAAGGATCTGCTGTACAAAGGGTCCTGGGGGGGGGGGGGACAAAGTTAAGGATCAGAAGTAGCCGATACGCCCTTTCATTCAAATAGGGGCGTCGCGCTGCAGAAGGTGACGATCCTGAATACAAGGAACGTTGAGAGGCGAAAGGAAGGATAAAAACAATGTTGGCTAAAGGAACTGACTAAGGAGGACTTGTTTCTATAGCCAGGGTTGGAGGTTGGATCCCCGGAGGAAACCTCGATAATCCGTGTCTGTGTTGCCTGTATAGAAATGAAACTTCATGAAAAATTTCAAATCTATAAAATTTAGAGATATTGTGATAAGAAATCGACGAAAATGAAAAGCCCTTCGAGTGACAAGCTAAACGTTATATAACAATAAGAATTGAGTTACCTAAGCTCAGTATTTTAAAATTAAAATTATTAATTGTTTGCGCATAAGAGTAAAATACAGCCACATCAAAAACCTACAAACATTAAGCTGAAAGTGTACTTTTGTAAAAGTGATGACTAGGCTTTCCGTTTGTAAGATAAGTAGAGTGAATCAAAAAGACATTACTTCTCTCTGTATTTCCGGGGGCAGTTGGCAACCAATCCTCCCCGACCTGCATCAACGGATACCTGAGTAAGGCGATCTTTCCTTCAACAATAACTTTCCCCACCTATTCATTCCATACTTTCTTTTATCGGGCAATATGTTACTTCGTTCTTGGTGTAAACGCGAATAGCTTTTCTACCTACCATCATATATTACCATATAACCTAATTACCTTATATTGATAAACTATTACCCCATTTAAATGTTTTCAAACTATTTTTCAACCAAAAGTGCAACCCTTGAAAAAAGTGCTTCTTTTGGAAGATAAATTTATTTCAAAGAGAACAGTAACACTGTTTTATAATTGAAAAACATACCTTCTCCTGCCATTTTTTGTATGACCTGAAAACAAAACAACTTTAGAATCTTCTACTTTAAATTACTGTAAGATCACGTAGAGTGATAAAAGAATTATTCCACATTTTCTGTATCCCAGAAAGTTATCTTAAAATTCTAAGAATTTTACACGCAAAAACCTTTTTAGAAATCAAAATTAATAGCAGCACCTTAAGAAAATCCTCTTCTTAACAAATGTCTCTCCTAATTAGTCATATTTCAATAAAAAATAGGCTCAATTTATTATATTTAATTTACTAAATTATTTTTCTTCAAAAAAACGGTTCCATGTTTATAAAACTCCTTCTCTTAGAACATCACTTATTTCCCTGAAAGTCATAATCAGAAAACTAAAGTTCACCGAATATAATGAGATTTCATAAAATATATATTTTATAACATTGGATTAAAATGTTCAAGATTTATTCATTCTTAGACTTGTTCCAAACACAGGTATTGCATCCACCAGAGTATAAAGTATCTACATATGAGTATTAACTTTAATTTTGTTTGTATTTATAGCAATGTATTGAGAATAAAATATATTGTATTGTATATAGTTCACTTTCAAGTTATATTATATTGAATGTCCTAATAATATATTAATAGTTTAGTTTTTAATGATATTCATGCCAGTTAAATACCTTGTCATTACCTATGTTTAGATAAACCAAACACTAATAAATGTTTTTATTTCTAGGTATGTAACGGATTACAATAATGTAAGTACATAACCTACTTAAATTACAAGAATAAGTAAACTGTCTAAAGCTTTACGGTCAGCTTCCGACTCATCTTCCGGGAAATGGGAATATCCTATCAGAGTTGGTGAATTAAAACAAGCAATAGTTTTCCTTTCAGTTCTCAATAACTTAAGTGTAAAATTTACTGAGAATTATGAGTGTACACTTGATAACCTGGTAGAATAAGCTAGGCAGTTTTAATACTGTTACATTATGATAAATTTAAAACGCCTGCTTGTTAAACTAAGAATTTTATATATCTCTCTTAGTTTATATGACATGAAACATCAACATTAATTAAATAACGTACGTAAAATTTCATTAACTGTTATGTATTAAATATTAAAAATTAAAAATAATGATTTCTATGTCAGAGCACAGACCTCTTCATTAAAGTACTTGCTTATTATAGAGCACTGCCAGCGTTATTATAATTAAATTGTGTCCATACACTCCGCATATTAATAATACTATATTGATCACTCATTGTATGCGTTCTGGTTTGCAAAAGCTCGCTTTGTTCTGATATTTTGGTATCTTGTTAAGAGTATATATATCTTTATATATCTCTGTTTTGGATGCGTGTTGCTCAAAGAACCTTACAAGAATTTTATATGTATTTTAATTTTTCTGTAATTTATTTCTGATTTTATTTAACATTTAAAATATATTTTTTATCACCATTTGAACTAAATTTGGACTATAAAGAAAATATTTATATAAACAGTATTCATCTTATTAGATATACAGTCTAGAGTTTATCTTCGATATAAGCTTAAATAGAAATAGTTAGGCTTCATCGGTGTGCCGTATTAAAAAAATTTAGACAACCAAACTTTTTCACAAATTAAGCTTATTGGTAACTATCATTGTACGAAACAAAAAAAAATCATAATTCAACATATCCTGTATACATATATACTAAACACATCTGTATTCGTTTATACCATATGTAATTAGAATAAATCTAATAGCATAACAACATAACATGTTTAGGAGCAAAGTATGAAGATTCAAAGTCTTTGCAAATATTACAAACTAGATACTACTTATAGCCTATAATTAATAATCTATTAACTTGAAACTATGAAAAATGATGGTTCGTACATAAATTCACATACTCAAATCAGTAAGGTATTTAATTCAAACTGAATTTAAGTTTAAGTTAGACAATTGGTCGAAAAAGGGACTTCAATGGCCACTCTTTAACGATGGTAACTCATTAACTTAGCTCACAAGAAACGCTCTAGCTCTCGCCTTGTTAGTAATTGGGATGTACAAACACAAGCACTCGCGCACTGTCACACACGCCCATAATCGAAATTTGATTATGGTTTAAACCTTAAATATAAGGGTGTATTTTAAAAAAATGAAAAAGGAATCACTAAATGTTTTACCAAGAGCCAATTCTGGGAACAGCTGGGCCGATTCGTCAAATTCTCTTTTAAATATTCGAAGAAGTCCAAGAAAAGTTGTTATAGATCTAAAGATTATTGCAATAATAAGTAAAAGGTATATACCTACTTCTGTAAAATATCATAGGGTATATGATACTACATCATAAACACATTCACTACTCTACGATTTTAAAATCTCCGTAGGCGATTACCAATGATAATAGATAAATATTTCAATATATATAATATATGTGTTTTTGATAATCAATCGTGTTTTAGTAAACAAATAAAAGATAGTTTAATTCTTTATACATTTTTGTGCTAGTACATACATCTTCCTGCCCTTATACATCTTCAGGCAGTATTTAAATATAGATTTTCACAAATAAAAAACAAATTTACAAGAAAACGTAATTGTTACTGATAAATAGATAATAAATAATAATTTACCTCTTATTCTGTATCAGAGATTTCATAAAGTTTCATAATTATTTAACGGTAATCAGAAAGAAATTATTTTTTATATATAAGATAATTTATTTGTATTCAGTATAAAACTTTAAGTATATTTAAACTTATTTTAACTCTTTAAAAACGTTTTGTACTAGTATACGCCTTCAGACAAGTAGTATATAAATGTATACTTTTACAAGTAAAACATAAATTGACATACATTTACTAAAAAAATTTACCTCTTATTCTCCATCGAAGATTTCTTGAAGCCTACTTAATATTTGAAGATTAATCGGAAGGAAATATTGTTTTTAGTGTATAAGCGTATACGTTTATATGGATTTATATCAGTAGAAAAGTTTCCCTGGTCAGAGGAAAGAAAGTGAATCGCGGACTGCTTGTCCCATTTTATCCAATTTTCCAGTCGCAATCAGCTTCTGCTAGAGAGGACATCATGATATCTTCGTTTTATGTTTTCCTATCCTAACTTCAGCATTTATTCTGTTAAAATCACCATTCTTGTATGCACTTTAGCTCTGCATTGTCTTAAATCCCTTTGTGCAACTTATTAAAAAATATTAACAATAATTTAGAAGAAACATCATACCTTGAAGTAATGAAAATACCAATTAAACAATCAAATGGAAATAATTTGTCACTAATATGAAGGTTTTTCTACTTTATAGGTGATATTAATTTTGCAGTAAAATGAATATTAAGTAAACGTTTTTATTAATTAAGTAATTTGAAACTAAACTAGAAAGCGTAACATTTTGTACTTTTCATTTTCAGGTGACAAAGCTGTGAAACGATTAGTTGATTCTGGATTTCACAGTGAGATTAAACTCCAAACCCCAATAAGTTACGATTCCAAGTATTCATTTCATAAAACAGGAGCTTTCCCAGTTGGTGGGTGAAATCTGGCACTGTATTGAAAATAAAGATTGTCAGTTGCTGAGAAATGTATTTAATATGGTAAGCTGTGACCTTTCACACCTCGGATTTAGTGGAATAATTCTAAATTATTTTGTCTGTCTTTGTAGTTTTTTATTATGATGAGACACACTATAGAGTATTTAACATATTCTGAGAAACAAAGTGCATATTAAATATTACCCATTTAATTATGTTAATTATGATTTATTTTTGGTATAATAATAACAATACCCAATGTATTATAACAAAATAAGGCTATTGTGGTTCTTAATGTACAGACATTGAATTATGTGTAAGACCAGAATTTTATGGTAAAACTACAATAATATAATAGTTAACAGCTTATAATTGTCTTAACTTACGCGAATCTTATCACTGGTGGGGCTGGACAAATTTCTTTTTTGTCTGTAAGTCTGCAGACGTAAAATTGTGAATTCAGTTCAATTCAATTTTCAATTCTGTATGAGGAAGGAAAATTGAAATGCACTGAGTTCGGTCACTTCATGGCCTTTGGCTGAGCGTTAGCGAATATTATTACATTTGCCTTATGGGTAACCATGAGGCAAAGAGAAATTAGCAGAATAAATACATTTGTAAACAAATTCAACATAGTTAATTTAAAAACAAGTACTCCATTAGTCATTCTATTTTTTGTATGTGAGGCCTTTCATTTTCAAATCAAGAATAATCAGACCCACATAAGTGAAAGTGGTTAATATCCTTAAAGAAATATAAATGAATGAATATTGGAGTGTTTGTTTATAATTTAAGTAATCTGTCTAATAAGAAAGAAGCAATGTAAACTCAATATTCCCATAAGAGATTCATAAATTTGTCAGATTAATACATGTGGTCTAACTATCCAAACACATGAAACATTATTTTTTAGTGATTTGATGTGTAATCTTATATTATTTAAACCTTAACATGAAGTTCAATTTCATGAAAACAATCTAAATTTATCATGTGGAAAGATAATTCTATAAAAATTTCATACGTAAACTTGTGCTGCTTTAAACTTAATTTCTAGAAGAATCGGTTCTATGATGCGTAATTTCTGTGCAAATACTCTTTTATATGATGGAATCATTGTCTGTCTCTCCGAATGACATCTTGAGAATGAAATGAGGTTTAATTGTAATTTTACAAGCCTTGTTACGACACATGATCTAGAGTACCTTGTATATGTTATATCCTTACTTGCATAACACATTGCATTTTATAGTATCTATATCATTTGGTTAATAATATTTATTTTTAACTTTTAAATGAGTTTATGTTGGCTATTGCTAGTTAAATTTCAACTTAATATTTCTGTCAGTTAATTAACTAGTGTATAACACGAGTGTGAAATGTAGTTCTAAAAATAGTCGACGTAAAAGGACGATGACAAAATGTATAATGTATGTAAATGTTCCCTTGCCATAACGTTAAAAGCGTAAACCGTGTTACAAAATTAGGGTAAGGTGCATGTTCAGACATGTGTTGTAATAATCCCTTAAAATATCGTTACGCCGATCTGTAAAGTTTAGACGAACGTCCATTACGTGATGGAACAATGGATACTTCCTTCCATATGCAAACACAGATCACGTTCATGCCTCTGTGTGTTTTTTTTTAATTTTTCATAACTGTTGTTTGAAAAGTCCTGACCAAACTTTTAGTTCATGTAATATTTTAAATAATATTTACATTTCTTTTAATATGTTCAGTATAAATATGTTTTCCTAATTTTAGAAGTATGCTTTTTTCGTTTCCACTCAACTACTATGGTTATGTTTGATTATACATGTTTGGATAAAGACTATAGTTTAGAAATACAACACTGCATAAAAAAGGCACCACGTAAACATACCACTGTGTAGTGTGTGGTTAGTTCTAAAAGTTAATGTGCACTTACTACTTTATACTTTAAATTAATTAATTAGTTGAATATTATTGACGTTGATTTGAAAACAGAGTAACAATTAACAATACATTTACAAATTATCTTTTTCGATACGTAAGAATTGACTAATTTTCAAGTGTCTCCAGAGATGTGCAATGAGAGGGTCGGTTTCACTCAACCGAGAGGAAAAACAAAGCCATCCGTCTGGTCCCAAAATGGAACTTTGATAATAGCACATTTTACACGACCTACCTTACGACCTTCGGTGGTCTAACCAAGTCAAAGGCATTCATTTACAGGTGACTTCTTTTGATGACTATATTGGTATTGTTGGTAGAAAATCTCTCCACATTTTTTAGTTAAAATTTTTCATTTATTTTGTTTACTGCTAAATTTTAATTATCTGAGACTTTGTAGAAGGTAACGTTGGATGTTGCTGTGTACCAAACAAATTATAGTTAACCGATATACGATATTGATATATACTGTTTTTTTTTTTTTTTTTTTTTTTTTTTTTTTTTTTTTTTTTTTTTGTTTTTTCCACTTTAAGCATTTAGAACAGACGCTATTTTGTTAATACAAAAGCTAAATTTATAAAATTACCTTTAGATTTCAAGAATTTGATTTTTGAGCTATTTTTTATTTTTCATAACTTATGTTCTATAATAGCTTCTTGTATCTTATTTCGGATGGACAGTTTTCTTCTTTCCTCATTTCCACAGTACAGACAACTACTTGTAGCTCACCCCTCTTGTTGTTATCTGACCATCCATAACATTGATCACTTTTGTGTTCTTTTTTTCATAGTTCTTTTTTGTTAATTTCTGTTACCTTTTAGAAATAATATATTTGATTTACATGTGAATGAAAGCAGACCTTCAAGATATCGTTAGACTAATTTATTTATTTTTATAAATTTATAATTTAAAAAAATTTGAAAAAATAATTAAAATATTTGAACACAGAAACCTGTCAAAAATTGATTAATAATCGATGCTATGTGTATTTTTACTCTTTGATACATACAAAGTACGTAGTTAGCTTTTTTCCTACTTCTGCATATGGTGTGCATGACATGTCATGCTTTTAGGGGTCAGCGTTGGAGACTTGGGGTTTACTTCAGACGTTTGTAATTACTAGTACTCATATTTGACTCATATATGGAATTATTGTTAGCTTCACATGAATATTACCTGTTATTAATAAAATACCTATTTCATTACATATCTATACTTATGTGTTTATCAATGATGTGGAATGTTTTTGTGATATCGACGTGTATTATACAGTGTCTTATCCTTTTTAAGTCATATATCATTGTTGGTAAAGATGTTTCAAAACCTGAAACCTGATTTAAAATGGTTTGGATTATTGATACAGTGAATAAATAGTCATTAAATATTAGTAAATAATAAGGAGATCGGTTTTAATCAAAATTATTGTTTGCTTTACATGAATATTAGATTGTCTTTATGTATGTATACACATGTTTATGAATGATATTTAATACTTTGTGATATCGTCGTGTATTGATACAGTGTCTTATCCTTTTTAAGTCATATATCATTGTTGGTAAAGATGTTTCAAAACCTGAAACCTGATTAAAAATGGGTTTGGATTATTGATACAAGTGAATAAATAGTCATTAAATATTAGTAAATAATAAGGGTGTGTTTAATCATCTATGGAATTATTGTTTGCTTTACATAAATATTATGATTGTCTTAATGAAATAGATGTATACGTATGTTTATGAATGATATTTAATGTTTTGTGATATCGTCGTGTATTGTTACAGTGTATTATCTTTTTTTTAAAGCGTTATCGTAAGTCGTAAAAAATTTTCGTATATTTCGTATTGTTGTTCGTAAGATTTTTCGTTCTAGAACCTGATTAGAAATGGGTTGTATTGTTGATACAAGTGAATAAATACATATAAAAACAGTAAATATTCGTAAAAAGTTTTTTAAATTGAATAATTCTTTTTGAAGTTGTTTTTAAAAAAATACATGCAGGTTATTGTTCTTTAGGATGTTTTACTACAAGGGTTCTTATTGAATTCAAATGTGATAATAAAATTCCTGGCTAAAATAAATGCTGAAAATGTACGAGTAAACGATACAGAGAGAGGGTTAAAAAAACAATGTGCATTGAATCGAATTTGCTTGCATCAAATCATTCTGCGTTACTACGGCGAATAGCTTTCAATACATCTGATTGTGAATTCAATACGGCAATATTGAATAGGAATTTTAAAAATATTTGCCATTGTAGTGGTGTAAACCTACATAGTTTATTTTGGGTATTTACAAAGTATACTTGCTGTCATATAAAAACCAAGACTTTTTTTAGCTATGCAACAGAAAACTAAGGTATTTAAACATTGGGGTAGTTTAGTTAAACCAGACAAATGTATAACTTTACCGAAACTAAATTATTAGTATCTGACCACAAAATTCTTGAAGGCTGCTTATAAGCTTATAGACCGAATATATTCGAATCCTTTTGTGTGTCAAGCTGGAGTTTTTTTTTCAGAAGCTTTTCTATTCCTAAACTAAGGGTAATAATCCATCACAACAGGGTCAGAAGTTCGTTAAGCTCTTCTATACAGAAAATCAATTTTCATGGCTCTATAGTAGTATGATAAAAACGTGAACCTCATCAACAACAGAAGACATAGTTTATAGGTTGTACCGTGTAATCCATGTACTTTATATCTTCAATCATTAAGACCACTTATGGTTATCTTTATGTATAAGTATATATTATTATTTCAATTCAATATTCTACAGCATTATGCACTGTATATGTATACAGATAATTATAGCTGTAAATTATTTTGAATAGCCCATGTTAATTGCAGGTAATTTACGGGATTGTGAGGAATACGTTACAAAAATCCATCAAATTGAAAACAGTGAAATACTTATACTTTTATGCGTGTTTCATGTATTTCTTGCCATTGACCATCTGGAAAGAATAAAGATACTTGATAAAGTAAACGTAAGGGATGAAGATTAATAATAATAAGAGGTCGAAATAATGTGTTGCACTTAATCGTGAAATCAAACGAGATTTTAAAATTAGGTTGCCATTTATTAGTAATTAATTCAAATTTTTATTGTAAATAAATAAAATTCAATTACATTCTGGTATTGGAAAGGGGCCTGAACCCCAATTTTAAACTTGATATATTTTAAAGTTAAAGTGTTCGTAATACGTAAAAATATTTTACAACTCTTTTATTGTATTATCATGCGTAGTTTTCTTTACAAAAATCGTTTTGATCTTTAACTTTCTAGAACAAAAGAGTTGGTTATTTTATAATGGGTCTTGTTTAAATTCGTTATATCAAATAAGAAACGAAATGATTTATTATTTTAAATATAATTGTGATGGTAGATTTAATTTTTTATTCTAGAACTGTTTATAACATTAATCTTAATAAGCATAAAAAATGTATTTTCCAATTACAGTATAGAATTAACATTTTAAATAGAACAGAAATGAGATATTTTGTTATTTAATTCTAAATGGTTTACTAAAAAATCACTATAAGCAATATTTTCATAATTAAAGAAAAGAAAAATACACATTTTTAGTTTTATTCCGTATTATTTTACATTTCGATTTCATTGTTAATTACACTGTCCCGAGCGGTTTGGATTAAAATTAGTATTAAAGTGTTATTATTATTAGTTTTATTAAGTTTAATTAATATATGTTTTAGTCTTTTTTAGTTAAAAAATATGTTTAAAATGATTATTGCCTGATCAAATATTCTATTATTATTATTATTGCATGTTATAGAATATAGTATGTTTTGCCCGAACCCGAAATCGAGCACATATCCTCGTATGAGAAGATTAGTTCAGAAATAATTATCTCATATTAGTTTTGGACTTCTTTATGTTACAATATTTAACCTTTAGGGCCAATAGGAGCAGTTCTATTTGAAGATAAAGCAAACTCAAAATTAGAATAGAAACTGTTACTTCGTGAATATTGTAAACGAAAGAAGCAAAAACATCTAGACACAAAAAATGATTTCTTTCCCACTTTTGTTTACAAAAAATTCTCTTTTTTCTACACAATATTACTGTTGTTAAATGGATATTGACTTAGAACATGTCAATTAGTTGGCGTGAACCATATGAGCTGATCAGACAGAGGCAGGAAATCTCTGACAAGAATGTAACAGATCAACAGTTCTTGATTAAGTTGTTTTTGAATACTTTTCCGGCATACGAATTTCGCTGAATCAAGTTCAATCAGTTTTCAATCCAATGTGATTCAGGGACTGGATTGGACCAGGTCCAATATCCTGATTGTAATGTCGACGTTAAGGCAACAGACAACTGGTGGACCCTCCGAGTTTTCCGGAAGTTGCCTGTCTGTCCACAGCACACAATCGAGCTGAAACTCGATCCCGGTCCACAAACAACACATTTTATCTTCTTAGGTTCCAATAATGAACGTATATAATTTGTTTTGATTCCGGCATTGATTTTCCATTAAAATATTAATATGATAATACATTGCAAATAATTGGGAAAAAGAACTTGTATTTCCCTATTACAAATGCATACAATGTAATAAATACAGTGCCGAATAAAGGAACAGTTAGTTATCAAATATTGGCAAAGTATTAAATGGAATACGCCACACCACGTGATACGTAAAGGGCTTCGCTGCAACTGCATGGAAAACTTCTAATCTACGTTACTATGCCATATGTTAAAATGTCATAGAGTGTTATCAGGATATTTAAAAATGTATTTATCTTGGACTTTACATTGCTATGATGTTTACTCAACAAACCAGTTAAAAAATGTTCGTTGACTCTGAGCCAAATCAAATTGAGCGACATGCAGCGTCATGGAACTATACGTTGCTTTTACAGAAGAGAAGCTTCATGGAAAATTTCAAGACTACAGATCAAGTTCGTTCTCGAGATATCGTAGGCATAGGTTATTTCCTGCTCCTCGAGTGATAGACTTAGCTGATGCTTGGCCAAGGAATAATTTCAATCAAACAATACAATACAACATCATGGTTACAGGTTCATGTGTAATTCTAAAGTGGCACATCCAAATTTCTAACTGAAGGTGGATTGAAGCCCTCGCTGAAAACAATAAACGTTTGAAGGGTCACAACAATGTGCCATTGATAAATGACAGGTTCAGCTGGAAGTGGCTTTTATTTAATGCAAAGACTCTTTCCCCTGTAAAACTCAAATTGCGCCCATTCACAAATGTTTGGTTCGAGGGAATAAAAAATATGCTCAGCACCTTCACAGTTTTAAATAGTTGAATCAAAGAAATATGATAATGCGAATGACCATATCACGTATAATTAGGCTTGCCATAATTTTTCACCGGCCAACCGGGACGCCTCTGTTCGAAATGCGTGGGGGGGGATAAATATGAAGTCAAATTAACAATAAAAACCAAAAAACTTTTGTGTATAATTGTATGAATTTAATTTAATTTCTAAATAGTATAAAAGTGATTATATCTTATAACAATAAAAATACAGTTTGGGTTATATTTTTACACGGCTTTCATTAAATAAATGTAAACCATTAAACAATACAAGCTTACTTCAGGCTATACCTTTTAAAAACATTGACAGCTATAAAATGTAAAAGCAAGGCTTATTTTTTATACCATTCGTATTTTTCACTAGAGCAAATTTTTCTAAATAACTCTTTTTGCTTTTTATTTTTTCATAAAATTCAGTTAACTGCAAAGTTAACTTTGCATAACATTAAATTTCGAACTGTGGATTCGTGCATTAATCCTCGATCATCACTCCAGGCAATGTTCATCATGGAGAAAACTCTCTCAACTGAACTGAAAACTCTCTTATTTCGGGACCACGCTGAACCGATAGAGTGTTGTGTAGTTGTGAACCTCTAGACTAAACTACAACTAGGCCTAGCTCAATTGTTTTAAACATTCGGCTCCTCTGACGTGACCGGGACAAGCAGGCAACCGGGCGGGACACCGGGACAAGCTTGTAAAACCGGGACTGTCCCGGCCAAACCGGGACGCATGGCAAGTCTACGTATAATGTGTTGAAGCATGAAGCATTATGTCATATATGAAAATACATATAAATAGAGTTACATGTTTATTTTAATGTTGTAAAATTCTCTTACAGTCTTTATATTTTATTGCGTAAACTTAGAAATAATTGTAATGGCTACGTTATTGTTTAAAAAAAGTTATAATAAATAAAGTTTATCATATTTAATATCGTGTTAACATGAAAACCTTTGGTATATTGCATGCTATTCAAAATCATTTTTTTAAATCTTTGTTACATTACCATCAATATAAATTTGACACTCTTGGCAAAAATATTGAAAAACCATAATATTTTAATCCAATTTGTAACTTTAAGTACTTATTATTTCCATATATTGTTATTGCTCTATAAAACAGTTCAAGGTATATATTTTACAGTGGAAATTATATAATATCAGATTACCCTTGTTGTTATTATCAAATAGTCTTACGTATGCCTCGATAAGATAATGATAATACCCTTCAGTACCTCAGTTTAGGGGTGGACCTTGCATATACCTCAAACCACAATATCCTCGGGTCTCTCATTATACCTGGTTATCCAAGCCGAAGGTAAAATATTGTTCACGGCTCTAGATTGTCTACACTGTTACATGTGGAATGCATACTAACATTTGGACTGCAGTCCTTTACGATCAAAGATTTCCAGTGTAAGAAATGTAAGAGTAAAACATTGTTATAGCATTAGTAACTATATAGTTACCCATTCTATATATATATATATATATATATATATATATATATATATATCAGAAAAATTAAAGTGAACTTTAAAATGGTTTAGCAGAAACATAAGCCTTTTTAATTTGAATTAATAACTTTTTTTTCTTGAGATTTCTTTGAATCATACAAGTTGGCAATGGCCGGAAAAACGGTTATCCCAATATAGCAGAAACAAGCAACGTCGAGCGTGGCTGCTGCTGGGATGGATCGCCGAGCGATCCTGTCCTTGCAAGCAGCCCGCCTGCCCGGTCGTTGGTGGTTAGGAAGTCACCTTTAAGCCCCATAATACGTGTTATAGAGGGATTGCAAACTCTAAATTCACCAACGAAAATGAAATATTCTATAATGTACTTTTATTTTTAGAAGAAAATTATTTTAGTTATGTTGTTTTATATATAGAACAGTTGTTGTTAAGACTACTAAATCAAATCTAACCCAATAATATAATTTTTAATATACTATTTTATATATATTAAATTTATTTTTAAGTTTTTTTTATCATTTAATGAAGTTTTTGTTTTATTTCCATATTTATTTTTATGTCGCAAACAGAAAAATCTTTCCAACAATCTTATAACGATAAAACTAATTTAATAATATAATAATCTCCGATTTATCTGCATATGAGTATAATATTGTAAATCTATAAATTCGTAAGGCATATTCTGTTTCTAAACCTGGTATATAACTGTAGCCACACTTTTAATGACGACTGTTCATAAAGTGCTAATACTCATATGACCTAAACTCAATCGAGCTGAGTGACGTAAACTCAGTAATAAACTCGTTTTGTGCTCTCCAGCTGTTACGGCCTTTGAAGTGTTTAAGAGAAAAAGCTCATCTTGTAAAGCCCGCTACTGAAGTGAAAGCTTTAGGATAGAAAATATTCATTATCCCTTTCACCGATGGTTACAAATTTACTGTTGCTGTAAACACAAATGGTAAACGCTTTACTTCTCTGTTAACTAACACAGTCTCAGTATTTTTTATTGAATACATTCTTCAACAAATTTTCATCAATAAACCTAATAAATGAACAAAAAAACCTATTTTACCATTAATATAAGTCACAATGTTCACGTTTACCTTAGGTATGGCATTTTTATACAATATCAATTCAATATCATTAGTAAATATCTTGAAATAATAATTAAAACGGTTTCAGACTTGAAAATAAGTAAAAAGAACTATATTGATTCTATTACATCCTGTCATAAGTTGACGGAGTTGTAAAAGAGATCAGGTGTTTTCTTAGAGAAAAAAATATTGACAGGTCAAAATTTTAAAGAAACAACTAATTAAAGATCAGGACACGCTCCAATTTTAGTACGAATGTACATAAGAAGCGTTACTTAAAACGGCGTCATATAACATAATTTGATTTTTGGGATTATTTTAGAGCCTATAAACTTTAGAATGTGCTAAATTATAATGAGAAAGAGAATGTTCTTACCACGTATCCCAATAAAGTAATCTAAAGTATCATTTACGAATTCCAAAATTTTGGAAAATTCCTAAAAAATGTAATATAGCTAAATTTATATATTTCAATATGGGTATTCATATAATTTTGTTAGTAGGCATTGCTACCAGATATGTAATATGTATTGGATTTTAACTGTTATTTACAATGGTCAAACTGAAATAGTAATCTATGTTCAAACCACCAATAACATTTAGATTAAGAAAATAAAATCACAAATTGAATATACAGTAATGTATTTGATCTCTTTTGAGGTCTAGGAATTTAATAAAGCAGATTATTGTCAAAGGTAATATTAATTTTGACATTTAAAAAATTCTAACTTAATTTTTATAGGAAATGAAAGGACTTTATAAAAAGATGTTGTGTGGAAATTAATTGTATTTTAAAAATGAATAATTGTACTACACTGTACCATTATAGTACCTATAATTATTACCTATAATATAATGACCTATAATTAGTACCTATAGGTATTATAATTATTCACTGAGGTTGCAATCAACGTTTCATATTTATTTATTTTGATATTTTCTTGTTGTTATTATGGCCTTTAGCAAATTCCCTTGGAGTGATAAATACCATTATTGAAGTCCGTGTTCTTCATTTACTGAACGTTAGCAAAGCCTACCACTCGTGTCTGTCTGTATTGCCTATGTAGAAACGAAGCTTCATGAAAAATTTTAAGTCTATAAGTCAGTGTGAAGTCTATATACATATTGTGTGAACAAGCAGACGAAAATGAAATTCTTCCAGCCCTTCAAGCTGACAGATATATAACAATAAAAACTGAATTACGAAACACAGTATTTTAAAGCATAACATTATTAATTGTTTGCACATAAGAATAAAATAATAGCTCAAATAAACCTACAAACATTAAGCAGAATGTGAACTTTTGTAAAAGTGATGACCTAGGCTTTCCGTTTGCAAGATAAGTAGAGTGAATCAAAAAGACATTACTTCTCTCTGTATTTCCGGGGGCAGTTGGAAACCAATCCTTCCCCGACCTGCATCAACGGATACCTGAGTAAGGCGATCTTTCCTTCAACAATAACTTTCTCCACCTATTCATTCTTTACTTTCTTTTCTCGGGCAATAAGTTACTTCGTTCTTGGTGTAAACGTGAATAGCTTTCCTTCCTCCCAATATATATATCTTTCCTAATTATCATATTTTAATAAACAAATGTACTATTTACATAATTAAAAAAAGGTTTCTCCATCAATGGAGCCTTTGATGAAAGAAAAATGTATTTCCAAGAGATCATTAATTCTGTTACATGTTGTGAACATTTTAAAATTTTGTCTTTTGACGTTATTTCAGGTCTTGATTACAAAATTACTTACATTTCCTAAAATAAAATAAGCAATTATTTAACGGAATTCTGGACTACTTTAGCTCTCAATACGTCAAGTCTAATGTGTACTGAGAAATATTACTGTTTACTTGATAAGCTGGTTTAATTAAGCCAGTCAGTTTTAATACTATTACGTAACACTAAATTTAAAATGCCTGTCAATAAATTATATTATATCTCTCATAGTTAACATGAAACGATACTGAATACATTTGTTAAATAAAGTGCATACAGATTCATTAAATTTCACGCATTAAAATGAAATATATTGGTTTCTATGTCAGAGCACAGGCCATATTTCATTAAAAAACACTTTATTTTATAGAACACTACCGAATATAATTAAAGTAATTAATTGCGTCCATACACTCAGCATGATAGAAATGCAGTTTGATTGTAACTTCTGTGAAAAACATTATGTCGGCCAAACATCGAAACCTTCACTAATAAGAGTACCTGGCTTTGGATTTTACATTGTCCATAGCTACGTAGAAAAACCTTCAGCCAGTTACGCTATAAATTTACACAAATAAAATAATTTAGAAAAAAGTTACATCATCAAAGGAATAAATAAGATCCATGACAATTCAAATGAAATCTTTAATAGATTGTAGTTGAAAAAAAAAGATAAACTGCACACCAACTGGTACTACAAACAGGACATCCGAGGAGTCTTAATTAAAGAAAAATTGTTTTCTACTTATTCACACGTATAAATTTCATAGACCATCAGTGGCTGATGTATTGTATTGTTTTATAATGTTTTTTTCTTCTTTACTTCCTCAATATCTTTTTCTTTCATATTTGTTATAAATATTTATGCAATTTACATTTATTTAAAGAACTGTACTTAGATACACGAAAATTAATAAATGTCTAAACCGTTATACAATTGTTCTTGCACCCGTTTCTGCGGATATATATATATATATATATATATATATATATATATGTATATACTTTACACCGTTAATACTAGTAAAAATTAAATTCGAGTACAATAAATAAGACCAAAATCCTTTATTGCTTACATATATAGAAAATATATTTTAATCAATTTATTGTATATGAAAAGTTTGATTCTTACTCGAAACTGTTATGTTGTTCTAATTAAAACTAATAATAAAAACTCAATTAAGTGCTATTTCGAACACAATACTTTTGGTTGATCTGTCTTTCGCTAATATAAATAATTTATCTTGCTTACCAAGACGTGAGCATGCAACATATAGTTTTCCATGAGAGAAACGTGGATTTTCTAAAAATTGTGGAAGTCTAAGCCACAAACGGACATTATCTGGTCTTGATATTTGCTAAATAGTTGTTTTTCCTGGTTTCCCTATAAAAAAAGTATATATAAATACACAGGACTGAGAAGCTTACCCCTGTAAAAAGATAACTGGAATGGGTTCATAACAGACTTTAAGTATATAGTAAAAGGTAAATAGTAACTTTGTATTTTATATCAAGATTACAGTTCTAACCAAACACTGCATACTTGCATCATTTGCTTTTATCTTGATATTTTCTAACTCTATGTTAAACAACAGCTGCAATGCAGGTTCATATAAAATAAGTAATGCTACTATCAAGCTTACTCTATGCTTTTAAGACTACAAGTAATTAAAGTTTGGGTTAAATTAATTAAACATACGGTTGCACTGTCATAAACAATGATTACACAGTTGATTACATTTAAGAGGTTCTAAAAGTAAATTGAACCTTTCAACTGTACAAAGCCTTTAATTCGCAAAACATAAATTGACATTTATTAATCAAGACTATCCAATCTTTTAAGTTGAACTAAACAATACATATCACAACAGTTTCATTGAATTTAGTGCCAGTGGCTTAGGAGATTAGCGTAAAAGAATGTCGTGACAGGAGAATTTTATATATAAAGAAATATCTTAATCAAATGTTTTAAAAGTAAATTAAAAAATCAAGTATATTTAAACCCTCTAACACATTTGTACTAGTATGCGCCTTCTTACAAGTAGTATATAAATATATATTTTTAAAAATAAAGCTCAAATTTACTAGTTGTAGGTAAATAAATAATGAATAAATTACTTACATCGCATTATCCGTCTGAGATTTCATGAAGCCTACTTGATTTTTGATGATTAATCAGAAGGAAAGATTGTTTTTAATATATAAGAGTATACCTTTATAAGGATTTATATCAGTAGAAAACTTTCCTTGGTCAGAGGAAAGAAAGTGAATCGCGGACTGCTTGTCCCATTTTATCCAATTTTCCAGTCACAATCATGTTCTGCTAGAGAAGATAACTTGATATCATCGTTTTTTGTTTCCTAACCTAACTTTAGCATTTATTCTGTTAAAATCACCCTTGTTTTTAATACTTTAGCTCTCATTATCTTTAATTCCTTAGTGGAACTACAATGAACTAATGCGCGCTCTCTTAAAGCAATCATAAATTCTATCTTTACATTTAATTTACGTGGCATTGGTTAAGCTTTACACTTTGTGAATTTAATCTTATAATTATAATCTAAAACATATTTATAAATATAATGGTAAGATTTTATTAGTTCATACTTTTAAACAACAAAGAGAGTTTCTAAACTTATTTAGACAAAAGGAATATCCTGTTCACGATATGTACTCGCGGAATAGTCTAACGTTTTGTAAAAGTAAGAACGTGGCTATAACTATTATTTTATATAGTATTATTTTATAACTTTCTTAAAAACATTTAATTCTATTCCAAACGAGTGTTATGATAACTCAAAGTGTATTGCTATCTTAATTTCAATGTATAATTAAAAAACTACAGAGGGAAATTAAAAAAACCTTATTTAAATTACGATATAGATAATTAAAATGACTTTTATCCTATATAATACAAATGTAGCCTTTAATACATGTAACGTACATTATTAAAGTACTAGTTATGATTTATTTTAACCCCAAAATCTCGAAATATTCGCACATTTATTAATTCTGAAAAAGAAGTTGTATCCACAAGTTTCATGCAATTAAGATTTTGCCACAGAGAACTGTTTATATTCTTGATACTTTATAAAATAGAACTAGACAAAGTTTTATCCTTGCATAATAGTGATAATCGGCTTAATTTAGTTTCAATTTGGTGGAATTGTAGTGTATATGCCCAATCGTGAACATAGCAAAATAGTTTTACTACGTGACTTATGCCCATTATAAATATAATTTTAAATTTGCACAGTAACCTTAAAATATAATTAACCCTTATAACAAGCAGCACCACCTATTCTGTGAAACAAAAAGTGATTTTTCTACCGATTAAAAATCTTGACCAGTCGCCTGAAAATATATATGGTAGGAGGGAATATACTTGTTTATCTCCTTAAACTTTAGACAACAGCTTTTCTAAATATAACTGTTATATAAACATATCATGTTGTATTAAGATGGATTTTCTAGGGAAACCATCCTTATATTAAAACTGTTCCATGTAAATTGGGAACAATATCAAAGCGCGTATAAAAATATTTAAACCATTCACTAGCATAATATAAAATGACTTATGTTAATTTGGTTTGTGTCAGCACTACGTAATTTATTTATCTTATATAAAACACTTTTTTTACTTGATTATGCAATAAATCAGTTACTTTCTTTCCAAATATGTCAGTCCACACTTCAAATAGTCTCCTAACCCCCAAATAACGTCACCATAAGAAACACCGATGGCTGTTCTCTAAGCCCTTTTAAAAAACGACTCGCAAATTTAGACTATAACATTAATTCTTATAGCAGGCTGCAGCCTTTTAAATCATGTATAGTTACATGATAAGAGTTTACGATTATGTTTATTTATTATTACGATTGCCAAGAAGTTATTATAAAAGTTAATTAACAAATAATTATTAACAATTTATTTGAAGAGTCCATACTATTGGGTCTATATCGTAATATGTTGAACAAATTCAAATTATGATAAAATATAGACACTAATAAAAGAAACATCACACCTGAGAGAACTGAATTTTTTATGACCTAATCCAAATGATCTCTAGATTCAAGTTACTTATCTCTAATAGAGGTTATTTTACTTTATAGGCAGATTACTTTTCGCAGTAAAAATTAAAATTTAATACACGTCTGTATTAAAGCAACTACATAATTTGAAACTGAACCAGAGAGTAAAAAATTTTTTACTTTACAATTTCAGGTGACAAAGCTGTGTAACGGTTAGTTGATTCTGAATCTCGCAGCAAGATTAAACTCCAAAACCCAAAAAGTTATGACATAAAGATGTAAAAACCCGTAGCTTCCGATTCGGTGGGTGAAACCTGGCTCTGTATTGAAAATAAAGATTGTCAGTTGCTGAGTAATGTGTTTAATATGGTAAGCAATGACCTACCTTACCTCGGATTTAGCACTGTCATTCTAAACCCCTTTGTACACTTTTTCGTTGTAACATTATGAACAATATCCCACGTATTATATTTAAGAAATAAGACAATTGTCATTTTTAATGGTACTTAAATTTAATTGTGTATAAAATCAGAGTACTGTGGTTAAACAACAATAATATAATAACTAACAGCTTATTATTGGCTGAGCTTTAGTGAATCTTGTCACTCGTGGGGATGGACAAATTTCATTTCTATATGTCAGTCTGTAGACTTAAAATTGTGGATGAAGCTTCATTTCTATATGAGGAACATTGGGTTCGATTATGGAGAACGTGACTTCATGGCATTTGGCTGAGCGTTAGCGAATATTTATATATTGGCCTTGTGGGTAACCAACGAGTAAATAGCAAAATAAATAAATTTGTAAACATACTGTATACATCGATAGGAGACTCAAACTTGTGACATTTTAATGGAATCTGAGTATGCGAACACATACATTATTTGTTAGTGACTTTATGTGTAGACTTTTATTATTTAAACTCTGATATGAAACCCAATTGAATGAATATTCTGAATTTATCATGTGACAAGATAGTTCTATAAAGATTTCATATATAGACTTTAAATGTTGCAAGAAACCAGTTCTACAAGAATGAGTCCTAAGATGCGCCATTTTGGTGCAAACTTCTATTTGGTATGATTGCCTGCCCGTCTGTCTGTCCGCAGGGTATCTCGAGAATGAAGTGAGGTAGATTTGAAATGTTGCAAGCATCCTGAACGCAGCCTTGTTATAATACGTCTTTTGGCGTACTTCTATTTGGTATATATTATAACACATAGTATTTTATATTACCTAGATAATATGGTTTATATTATTTATTTTGTAACTTTTAAATTAGTTTATATTGGTTACTGCTAGTTGAACTATATCACGAGTGTAAAAAGTAGTTCTAAAAGAATTTCATGTAAAAGTATGACGACAAAAGGCGTAATACGAATGAGTTATTTAATTCCACGTTAGAGTTGGAATATATCGTGAAAAATGAATTCAAGATAAGAAGTTATAGAATAGTAAAAAATTTTATGGTGTAGTAATATATCCTAGAGTCGTTAGATCTTTATCTTGCGGTTTAATGAGTCCCAGCTCAGACATAATTCCATTGTAATCAATATCCTGATTCTCCCAGACGTCTATTTTCTGGTTGGTATATATTAAAATAGATACCACTTTATGTAACCATTTTTTCAATAAAATGAACCCATTAAATATACTTATATTTACTTAAAATACTGTTCTATTAATAGTTACACTTTAATATTTAGATATATGAAATATATAATAATTTATTCCAAATAAATCGATTTTATAGAATAATATAAATACTTGCATGACTTGTAAAATTATCAGTAAAAATTCAAAATGTATGATTTTGTACATTGCAGTTCTACTCTAGGAGCATTTGAATACTGCATTAATACCAATATATTGTACAATCCTCAATTTCTCCAAGAGGGAGAGAAATATGCTAATAAAATAATTCTTGCTACATCAAATATTCAGATAAGAAAGGAAAACAAAACCGTCCATCAGTTGCCGGGGAAGGTTGATAACAAGCTCCACCCTCACCAACGGACTATTGAAAGAAATCTTTCGACTGAGAGAGCGCAGACAACTTACAACTCTCGGAAAAGTGGGAAACTGCAAGACGGTCTACGTTTCATTTTTGGAAAGATAAATTTTCATTAATAGCCTACTCATTTAGAAATAATCATAGCTTTATCTATACATAATGTAAACTATCCATTAATGCCTTTTATATAATTTCAGTTCCTTTTCATTACCGAAATAGTGACGTGTGCACTCACGTAAATATTGCAGTAATATTAAAGAATATAGTTGATAGGATATTTTACTTCTTTTGAAAATATTTGGCGATAAATATTTGTCATAACTAAAGTAATATTGAAAATGTCTTGCCCGCGGAGTTCAACAAACATTAAAATTACCACTGGTGTTGAAATAACTGTATACAGATATAAACAAATTGAAATGTCTGTAAAGTAAACTCCTACACTCAATATTTTTCATGTATGTTCTAAAATTACATGAGCTTTGGGTTTGCGGAGGTTTAAGTGGGCTACAGTAGATATTTCATAGTGTATTGAAAATTGCCATAGGATTATACTCAGTTTGTTTGCAAATTGGTTTGTTCTGCTTATTTTTCGTCGATCATACTGTAGTTATCCAAAAGGCCAATGTAACAATTTTAGAATTTTAGTTTTAACCTAGTTATAATGCCAAAATAATGTGGCTATATTTTGGATCAAGAGGAAACTATTTCAAAATTTGTAATTCTCTAAGACTTTTTTATCAAGACTCATCGCTCAGACATCGATCTAGGCAAGGTACTAGATTTGCTACACTGTTGGAAACTTGAATTCTTTTGTACCAAGAAATTAAAGTTCCAGTCCCGGTTTAAGTGTATTTAGAAAATTAAGCATACAAATTGGCTTTATTAAAAGTATGAACTTTTGTTGAATACAAGTTTTAAACACACGTTACTTAATTATACAAGGTGTCCAAAAAGTCCCGGGTCGGTTAAATGTGTTTCAAAATATTTAAAATAGAGCTACAAAACCTTTACACAAAGTTACTGGACATAAAAATTTATTTCATCACATATTCAGTGATCCGCTACTCCTCCTCAGGGGGGCGGCACGCTATGAGCCAGAAGAAAATTTTAAGTGTAAGCATAGGTTGATACGCATATAAAATAAAAGGTCTTTAATTAGTAGAGTACAGAGCCGAAACCCGACCTCAAACGGATAACCGAGTCAAAAATGAACAGCCGTTCAAAGATGGCTTGAGTTTGCAACTTAGGTTAATGTAAAAAATATACTGATGAGCTTTTTGATTTTAACTTTTACTAACCCAAAACTGTTTACAATTAATTGTTGTTTAGAATAATAAGTTTTCATTATTTCTGAGAGGGATCGGACAATTAAGGAACAATTAATGAAAAGGAAACAAAAACAAACAAGGAAAAATTAATGAGCCATGATAAACCTAAAAGAGAAAGTTATTTGTGACTGATAGCGGGTATTCCTGCAGGCAGTAACCATTCTTGCTTTAGTTAGATAGATGTTATTAGTGGCATTCTACTCGTTAGTAAAGACAGAACCATAACATTTTTACTCTTAATTTGTTTTTCAACTTATTTTTATCTTGTCTTTCTTATGGCACTTAGTGAACGTGAGAGAGTTACCATATTAATGATGCTTGGTTGGGGGGATTTTAAAATGGTCTCACAGTGAAGTTGAACACCTATTCAATGACAACTCATTTCCAAACCGAAACCCAATATCAAAATCAACAGTTACGAAAACAATAGACCGTTTTGTAACTCATGGAACTGTCTCTGATCTTCCTAGAAATGGATGTCCACTAAGTGCAACCGATCAGGATTCGAGTGTGGAAGTTCTTCAGTCATTCATTGAAAATCCTCATGAAACACTCAGATCGACTGCAGGCAATCATGATATGTCCAAAAGCTCTGTTCAAAACGTTTTGCATAAAAAATGGTTTCAAGCCATACAAATTTACATTGCATCAAGAACTAAACGAAGACGATTTTTGACAGGTGCGTCTTGAGTTTTGTGAAATTATGATGACCAAGTTAGATACAAATCAAATCCTTCTAAATGACATTGTATTTTAGACGAGGCTACATTCATGTTAAATGGCAATGTAAACAACACAACTGCCGTTACTGGACTGATAGTAATAAGCACTGGATGATAGAAGGTCACACGCAACACCCACAAAAGTTGAATGTCTGGGCCGGCATATTACGTGGAAGAATTGTGGGGCCGTTTTTTATCAACGGAAAATTTAGACGGGGTTTTCCTACCTTGACATGCTCAGAAACCGTATAATACCAGCTCTTCGAAATATTGTTTGATGAAAACTTGGCTCAAATCTGGTTTCAACAAGACGGAGCACCCAGCACTGACAAGACATGGTTTCTCTGTAAGTAGTAATGCCTAAATCATTGCAACGAATTAAGAGTAAAAAACTGTTATGGTCTGTCTTTACTAACGAGTAGATTGCCACTAATAACATCTAACTAAAGCAAGAATGGTTACTGCCTGCGGGAATACCCACTATCAGTCACAAATAGCTTTCTCTTTTAGGTTTATCATGGCTCATTAATTTTTTCCTTGTTTGTTTTTGTTTCCTTTTTCATTAAATTTGTTCCTTAATTGTCCGATCCCTCCAGAGATAATGAAACTTATTATTCTAAAAACAACAATTTAATTGTAAACGGTTTTGGGTTAGTCAAGTTAAAATCAAAAAGCTCATCAGTGTATTTTTTTACATTAGCCTAAGTTGCAAACTCAGGCCTTCTTTGAGCGGATGTCATTTTTGACTCGTTTATCCGTTTGAGGTCGGGTTGCGGCTCTGTACTCTACTAATAAAGACCTTTTATTTCATATGCATATCAATCTATGCTTACATTTAAAATTCTCTTTTGACTCCTAGCGGGCCGCCCCCCTGAGGAAGTAGCGGATCACTGAATATGTGATAAAATAGATTTTTATGTCCAGTAAACTTTGTGTAAGGTTTTTCTAGCTCTATTTTAAATATTTTGAAAAATATTTTAAACGACCCGGATCTTTTTGGGCACCTTGTATAGGATAAAACAGAATTTTATATGACAAAATATACGCCACAATACATATTGTGGAACATCCTCCGCTATGGTGCCATGCAAAATTTTAAATGTACCACTCATTTTGTTAGGCTACTTCTGTTACTATGTCACCTATTAATTTTTCAAATGATTGTACACAGCTTTTTCATTTACAAATTGATTTATTTTGAGATTTTATTGTTATATTTTATTGGTATTATGGTTTCTCATAAGACCAGTGTATAAATATTCGCTAATGCTCAGCAATATTCAAACATGCATCATCATCAAACTCGATGTTGTTTATATAGAAATTAAGTTTCACGCGAATATTTACGTCTTTGTTTAGTTTGTTCTTAGGGTATTGTGTGGGTAGATGGACAGGCAGGCAGACTAAATTTTATTTTACGATGTACTGTAAACATGTCTAAAAATACATTTACAGTTGACACGAAGAAGCTAAAAGGAGTGAAGAAAGGGTTTGTAATAGGGCGAGTAATGCTGGAACACAGATTACATTCCTACATTAAGACGAGCACAAACAAACTGGGGTGAAGTGGTGGTCGGAGTGGTTTGAATCAAGATACCAACTTCCCTCGACTTCACCACCCCCTCCCCCTCAACCACCCAGTCTCACCTTCATCCTGCACTTAGATGACAAGAACTAGTGGCTGTAAACTGCACTTCCATTAAACAATATGTCTCCATATTCCCTCAACTATCTTTTCTAAAATTCATATAACGTTTTCTTGGCTTACTGTAAAAAACTATGATGTAATGAATAATTCTCTTCAGGATTTTAAAGACGATAATATTTTAATTGGATAAATGTTAAAAATTATCGCATTTTCTTGAATTTTATCTATCTCGAGTATGTAATCAGAATAGGTCTTTATTACCTTGCATGTGTTAGAGCTTTAGAATTCTTCATGTGTAAGATTTTAAAGAATTAAAATAGTGTGTAACGTTACAATAACTCGTTTTGTCATTAAAAAGAAAGACTTTTTATGATTTAAAAGGGCCATATACTTACAATACAACATCTCCTTGAGATTAATTTACACTCATAATAGGACAAAACTATCTACACAGGATGTTATAACAGTTATCATAAGATTTTGTTAAGGAATATACCTGCTCTATCCTAGCCCAGGACCTAAACTAAATAATGGCTTACCATGAATTTTTTTTCCGATCCCCTTTTAAGCCTTATTCTGCCCGTCCTCATGGGCCACTTGCCTGTGCGAGGATCTTATCAAACAGAATAAGGGGGAGAGTCGATACAGTACAAGGTCAATGGTACTGATAAAAAGTGCAATAGTCACAGATAGGATTCGAACCTGCGCTATCTCTAACTCAGACTCAAAGTCCGACGTTAAGACTTTGGACCGCTCGGCCATCGGCACTCCCAAACAGAATACAATAATTATCAGACTGAATATCCGTCATTCGCTTACTTAACGCCTTTTTCAATAACTTTCTTTTGTTCTGTATAAAGCGCTCTTTTCCACTGACAAATCCATTAGTTTTGTCTGCAAATGCAGAAGATATCATAAGATATGTGAATCATAGGATTAGATACCATAGGAGGTGAGGATCTATATTGATGCTCAACATATAAAGTGGCTTAAAATTTTATTTCATACAGTTTATGAGCTATCATAATATTATCACGTTTTAATACATTTAACGGTGCTTTGTACATCCTTTAAGGGTATTTCCACAAATCTTCCAAAAAAGTTTCGTTTTTATAAACTTCGCATTTTTATTAACTACTCTTTACGTATTGTCAAATGTAAAGGTCAAGTTGATCAGCCACACATTACACATGCAAAACAACTACGCAACTATTACAATTTTAATAATTAAATCTCTTTGTTCCACAATTGTTTCAAAATGAGTATAGTTGCACACTGGCGGTAGTATAAATATAGAATGAAGTGTAATTACGCCGTGCTTAACATTTAATTGAATTCACTTTGACTGTATGTCCTAATTAAATATAAATCCATTAAGCTCTCTTTATATCACGCCTTAGATTAACAGTGTTACTATTATAAGTCATCTAACAAAGGTTTATATGTTTAATGCATTAAAAATAATTATTATATCATAGATTAATGACGTTTTCTAACTCAGTTTCTAGTAACGAACCAGATGTTTTCTGGTAATAACAAGTTACATAAGTTCTATAAACGAAGATTTTCTAATAATTTCCGCCTAAATCAAAGAATATAAACTTTTCTCCGAATTTCTCGACCACTACCGAAGATTTATTATTCTCAAGTTATAAGACGTTTTGCTTGCACTTGAAACTGCTTGAAATCAAAACTATTATGTGATTTAAAGTGTTTCTCAGTTTTATTAATACACGTACATTCAAATGGTGTTTGTTCAAATGTGGAATACGTTACTTACTTTTAATAAACAGAGAAAATGGATCCGAAATAACACAACGAAGGGCTTATCAAGTACTGAAAAATATCATATGATTATACTCAATTTGTTTTCAAATTTTTTTGTTTTGCTTATTTATCGTCGATCATGGTTTGACCTTTTAATCCCAAAATAATACGGTTATAATTTGGATCAAGAAGAAACTATTTCTAAATTTGCAACTCTCTAACTTTTATATAAAAAGTCATCGCACAGACATTGATCTAAAAATGTTTTTAAACAGCTCGTTATCTGTAGAAATAATAAATTTAAACTCGCCCTAGGGTCTAATATTTTGAATGACCATAACCTTCCATATTTTGGATTTTGTTTATTTAATTGATATTTAAATATAAATGGTTCTATAAAGGGTGAATTTCATACCATTTCATAGAAGTTCGCCCTGTATAGTAACTATATTGTATTGTTATTATATACTATTTTGTCTACACTGTTGGAAACTTGAATTCTTTTATACCAAGAAATCATATTTCCAGTGCCATGTTAAGTGTGTTTAGAAAGTCTGATGTTTAGTCACAACAATATTAACTATCTATCAAACATAAACATGTGATTTATTCAAAGTATGTACTTTTGTGGTATACCATTTTTAAATACGCGTTACTTGATTATACTTTGCTGTCGATTAATATCTAACATGTATTATTTAAATATCAATAAATATCAACAAAATAAATGCAAAATATAGTAGATCATGGTTATTCAAAAATATTAAACGATAGGACGAAGTTAAATTTATTATTTTCACAGATGACCTTCTAATTCACTTTTGATATTGAAAAACGTGTCTACAGTATATTTATACTTGCTGTCTAAACCAGTCAATCTAATATTTCTTGATAGCTTGAGACATGGTATGGACATCACAATAATATTTTCCATTCGAATTGGACCTTTTGATAAGAAAAATCGTTACTATAAAAATATTTTTTAGTTTAAAGAACTTGGCAGTGTCAATGTACGCCGTTTTAGAATTATATTTTATTAAATGTTTTTTTACAACTTTTAAACGTAGAAAAATGTATAGTTTGCCTCAAATACAATACATAATAGTTATTCCTGTAAATTATCACGTACCCCATAAAAAATCTTTCGTTCACATATTATTTCATACACAACTATATATTGAAATACGAAATATGGCATAACCTAAACTCGATGGAGCTTTATGACGAGAATTCAGTACTGAACTTGTTTTGTGCTCGCCAGCCGTTACGACCTTTGAAGTGTTTACGAGGAAAAGCTCATCTTGTAAAGCCCGTTACTGAAGCGAGTGCCCAAGGGTGTTATTCATTATCAGTTCACTGAAACATGCAAGTTTCCATCGTTATAAAATGCACAACGACAAAACACTTAACTTGTCTCTTATACTACAACACAAGCAATGTTTTTTTATTGAATACTTATCTTATATGTCTGATTTAGTACGTAAAAGCCCAATTTTATTAAAAAATCACCATTGCACGTACCGCCATTGATTTATCACACTGTAGTCTCTCTTAGAATAGCATTATGATGACGTGAAAATTGTGAAGGAAAGTTCAAAACTGTAATCGTGTCTTTTTCCTATTCATTTTCTATAATGGTGGTGGAAACGTTTTGCATAAAATACACTAGACGATGAATAGGTTACCAAGTAATAATTACACACAAATATTAACGAGTTCAGAGATTGTTCATAATGTATCTAAAATATTATAATAACCATTGTCTGAAACGAGAAATCGTGGTTTAGTTCAATGTAAACCTTATTTGAAAGCTTTGAAACAATAAAACAAGTTGGAGAGTGCTCTGAAAGCTATTTTTATATCAATAACATATAAAACCAACTTTCGAAATGCACTTCAAGCCAAACACATTTTTGGCGTCTCAAACCATAAAGAAAACCTAAAAAAAGTATCGTCGACGCTGTACTTTACTGTAACCTCCTCACCACTTTGTCTTAGTTTAGTATGTTTTTAATTACACGGGACATTATGATAAAAAGTCCTGATATTTAAATTAAATTATACGGTATCCCGCGTTTTGTATCGGTAAAAATTAGTTCCAAATGAAACATTAAAGTTGCATATAAATCCTGGTTAAGATTATGACGCAGAGTTTAATGATCATTTTAAGGGTATCCTATCAATCTTGGATTTTTATATAATTGAAAAACTTCGAAGCAAAGCTGTCGTTAAAACTTTGGTGTAACCATCCCTCTCTATTTCAATCTTGTTATCCTTTTTGGAGGGTTTAGAAACTTTATCAACCAATCTTCTAAAGTATCATGCACGATTTTGTTCGATGCAGTTGATAGATTTTACAAAAATGTTATGGTGTCCCTAACTTTGATTACTAATGTTGTAAAAAGAGGTTAGCTCGCTAATTGCACCTTTTCTCAAATATCAATGGCCTCTGGTACGGTCATATCAAGTATAGTAAGGGATATAGTCGGATGCCTACAGTACTGATTGAAAGTGATATGGTTACATATTAGATTGAAAATACTCTCAAACCTCAAAGTTATACGCAGCAATCAATGTTATTTCAGTTATGTTATCTTGAGTGAATGTGCCATTATGTTTAAAACATGTATAAAGTCTAATAATCTTGTTGAGTTCGGCTACTTTATTAATGTTAGTAAATGTAGTGCGCTACAACGCAAACAAAATTTCCCTTAAAATAGTTTTAAAACTGTTCTCAAATATCAGTGGCCTCTCATAAAACCTTTATTGTCTGTAAGCAAAACACATAAAGTACATGCAATAGACAACGTCAATGGCCATCAACATATAGATTGATGAGATACAAAACAGTACAGTATTTTGATTAAAATTTAAAGCATTTACAAAAAGTTTATAAAGATTTAAAAATTCACAAAGTTAACAAAGATAAAATTTACAAATTTACAGATCTAAGGCTAAAAAATTCATTTAAATCATAAAAGGGATTTAAGCTTAACCAATTGTAACATTTGAAACTTAAATAGTTTTAAAATCTAAAGAGTTTACTTTCATTGTGCAACTTGTTAAATATTTTCAGACTTACAATATAAAAGCTATTTTTACATTTACTTAACCTACTGTATGGCACATCTAACTGGAGTTGATTTCTGGTATTGTGATTATGTACATCAGATCTATGTACAACTAAACCTAAATTAAAATTCCTCTTCATATACAATAAACATACATAAATATACAAGTTTATCACAGTCAAAATCTTACATTTAATAAATAATGGTTTACAATGTTCTTTGAAAGTTGCCCTATTCATTATTCTTAAAGCTTTTTTCTGTAACACTAATATCCTATTAACATGACAGCTATTTTCCCCATAGAATTAGGCCATAGTTTAATCACAGACTGAAAAGAATCCAAAGTAAGCTGTCTTACATAATTCTCTGGAACAATGCTCATAAGGGATCTTAACAAAAATATAACTCTGGACAATCTAATACAAACAAATTTCTACATGTGATACCCAAGACAATGAATTATCAAATATCACACCGAGGATTTTTACGTTACTATTTTCTATTAAACTATGGTTAGTGTTTTTAAGGCTACAAAGTAGGTTCTGGGTTTTATCATTATTTAAAAGAAGGCTGTTTGCACTAAACCTGGAGCAGGCCCTTTCAAGAGTGTCGTCAAAATTTAATTTTAAGAGGCTTTCATCTGAATGCACACTTAAAAAAGTAGTGTCGTCTGCAAACATGATGGTTGATGAGGCAATGATATTAGTCTCCAAGTCATTAATAACAACTATAAAAAGGAGAGGTCCCAGCACAGACCCCTGAGGCACCCCAAAAATGACCTCGGAACAATTTGATCTCTTACCACCTACGTCAACAAACTGAGTTCTGCCTTTCAGGTAAGATTTGAAAAAAAATTAGGTGGAGACCACAGATACCATAGTACTCCAACTTACCCAAAAAGTATATCGTGATCTATACAATCGAAAGCCCTGCTCAGATCACAAGCAGTAATCTGGGCATGACTTCCGCCCTCAAAAGCAGAGAGAATTCCAGAGACCAAATGCTCCAGGGCATCTGTGGTAGACATTCCTTTTGCGGAAACCAAACTGGCATCCCGACAAAAGTTGTTGGGATTCCAGAAAAACGGTTTATCTGAGTTTTTACAACTGCCTCAATAATCTTACCTAAGACAGGCACTAGAGAAATTGGACGGTAATTTTTAACCTGACACCTGTCCCCTTTTTTAAAAACTGGGACAACTCTTGAGATTTTTTGAGAGCTGGGGAATACACCTTCTAGCAGGCAGGAGTTAATACAAATTACAAGTGGTAATAAGATTGCATCAACAACATACCTTACAATGTTAGCTGAAATACCGTACACATCTTTGCTTTTAGAAGCTTTCATTTTCGACACAAACACTAATCACATTTTCACTGGTCACATTTTCCCATTCGAAGAGTGAGGTGGGTCGCTTGGCTCGTTGCAGCAAATCCTCAGAAGAGGTTGATGGTGGCGGTATGCTGTTTCTTGCCTCGCTGACCGACTCAATGAAGTAGCTGTTGAAGTCCTCCGCGCTGATTGAATCATCTGCAATCTGCCGTCCCTGAGCTGACACCTTCCTGACCAAGGTCCAGGCAGCCTGACATTTGTTAGCTGATAGTTCAATAAATTTCACGTTTGCATTCAGTTTTAGTTTTATTTACCTCTTGTTTATATAAATTTCTGAGATGTTTGTAGGCCCTATGTGACTCTTGACTTTTAATGCACAAGTAAAACTGTGCGATAGGCCATAACATTATCTTTAATTTTCTTTAGTTCCGGGAGTGTACCAATTTGATGTTGATTTTTGTTTTTCTAGCCTGTTTGTTCTTCTTTGTCAACATTTTCAAAGGGCAAGCTTGGTTGAACAACTCCAAGAATTTGGTAAAAAATAAAGCAAACTTGTCTTCAGCAGGCAAATGGTTTTCCTCGAGTAGTTTCACCCAATCCACACTACCTAAGAGTTCCGAAAAAATTGTCCAGGCAACGAGAAGAAAGGTTACGGAATACATAATTTTTGTAGTTATTGGGAGTCAGGAACAGATGATATTTTCAGACTTGTCTCTAGGCCACTATGATCACTAAAATCAACAGGAACTACACAGGTACTACTCTCAGCTCGAATGGAATATTGGTAAAAATGTTATCGAGGCAGGAATTAAAACGAGTAGGCTTATTATTAAGATATTTTACAATCAAACTGCCTGAGAAAGGTTTAATAATTTTCTCACACTAGGTTGATCTCGTGTAACATCAAAACTTAGAGTTAACATCACCACCAATCAGGATGTGGGTTTTCATTCGGCTGAGATTTGTTAATAGCAGCTCTAAATTGTTTCAAAAATATATTTTCATCACCAGCTGGAGAATGGTATATACTAACAACGATGAGTCTAGGATTTTCAACCTCAACAGCAACACATTCAAAGTTTTATTTCGTCACACAGCCACTCAAAATCAAGTACATTGCACATAAATTGTTTTGTTTTCACAAGCAAAAAATTCCAACACCACCTCTGATATGGTTCTTGCGACAGTACATTGTCAAAGGTTATATATCCCTCCACTTGAAGGTAATGAGCTTCATCTGCCAGCAGCCAATGTTCACTGATACATAAAAAATCATATTTACTATCAGAACCCAGTAGACTTAGTAAATTTTCTTTGCTGTTTAGGCCCTGGATGTTCAAGTAAAGAAACCCTTGTTTTACTCGCATCTTCTACTGGGTTTAGGCTATCTTTGACCCAGTGTCTACCTTTATTTGTGAGTTTAAATTACGTCTGTGTTTTAGGAAGATTAAAAGTACTTATTAGAGTACCCTCTGGCCAAAATTCTTCACTGAAAATATCCTCCCACAAGATTTTCTGGTACCCCCACTTTGAAGGAACTATAAGTTGGATATTTGTGGTTAAATTTTTTCTACCACATAGCTGCCTTGTTTATTTGCTTTCAAAAAGCTTTCTATGTCATTTTTTTCAAACTGTCGGTTCCTCTGCTACGATCGTATCAAGTATTAGTAAGGGATATAGTCGGATGCCTACAGTACTGATTGAAAGTGATATGGTTACATATTAGATTGAAAATACTCTCAAACCTCAAAGTTATACGCAGCAAATCAATGTTATTTCAGTTATGTTATCTTGAGTGAATGTGCCATTATGTTTAAAACATGTATACAGTCTAATAATCTTGTTGAGTTCGACTACTTTATTATTGTTAGTAAATGTAGTGCACTACAACTGAAAGAAAATTTCCCTTAAATAGTTTTAAAACAATGTAAAGTATATAAATAAAATAAAACTACACATTTTAATACTTCTTGAACGTTCTAAATGTCTAGGAATGAGTTGACAAAATTTTATAATTGTCAAAAGGAATATTATAATTGAAATATTATAATTCATATTTTATAGTAACTAAAAACATTTTCCATTATCTCTCCCAAAATTTACTCTCATATCAAACAACACCATATAGTTTAATATTAACAATATTATTTATAATATACGGAAATAAAAAAAAGAAATTTAAAATAACCATAAAATAAATGTGAAATGTAAAGATGTGAAGTACAAAAAAATCATATTTAAAAATATATCAATCTAGATATTAACTAAGTGAGTTGGTGTACTTAATATAGTGGAACAATTATGTTGATTGTGTATGTGAAGATTATTTGTGTATCGGATTATAAATAATATTTCATACGTATTTGTAAATATTTACCCTAAAATATTGTTCTTTATACAGGTTATGCTAGGTTTTCCGTTTTTAAGATGAGGAAAGTGAATCAAAAAGACGTTACTTCTCTGTGTATTTCCGGGGGCAGTTAGCAACCAATCCTCCCCGACCTGCACCAACGGATACCTGAGTAAGGCGATCTTTCCTTCAAAAATGATTATCTCCACCTATTCGATCCATATTTTAATTTATAAAACAATAGTCCCTTGGTAATGTTTTTGCAGTATACGTAAATATTTTTTATAAATCCCTAGGTTACCAATACATTTCACCCATAATTATTCCCAATCGTTTTACAATTTTAGCTATTAAGATATTCAGAATTATTTTTTTTATTTTCAAAATAAAGTGTCTGCTCTAAATTTTTTCTTCATATATACTTTTTTAAGAATGGAAAAGGATCTCAACCAGGATATTAAAATCTAATTAATATTTTATTTTAGTTTGAACTCTAAAATAATATATTATCCTGAGGAATAAATGGTAAATAATAATTTATTTTAAAACTTTTATACAAACAAATAACTTGTGCTCCTCCAGAATAACACATTTTCATTGGTGCACCCGTTCCTTATCAAGGCTGATCATCGAAAACTTTGACAAAGAGTAAAAAGAGTAGATAACTAAATTATGACCCAAACTATGGCAAACCTTGAGGAGACAGTGTACTCCAAATATCCGATGGTAGGAAGTCAAACGGTTATTTTAACTTTACAATCGGTTACAACAGGTTCGGTTATTCCAAGCTTCATGTTAAATAAATTACTGGGATGTGACGAACTAACATTGTCAAATGAACTGATTTAATTATGAGACAAAACAATGGAGAAAACATTTTAGGATGTTATATAAAAAGGTCTAGCTGACTATTTACGAAATCATTTCATACAACATTTGTTAATTCTAACTGTGTCTAGTGTAAATTAATGATAATGTGAACAAATTTTGAAGACCCTATAAATTTTAATACTATGATTTCTATACTTTCCAATTTATTTGTATATTTAGATTTATATGGAATGCATTATTTCGATATTGGATAACATACTATGGGGTATAGTTACATCATACCTGCAAGTGACATTAAACATGGAAAAATATTTTACATTTACATTCGACTAAAAATCATTAACAAGTCTTAGATATTCTGATAAACGTATGTAACACTGTCATATGTAAATAACAGTTAACAATTCTTTTTGAATTTAATTGCTAATGCCCTTTTTGAATTTTAAATACTTTTTTTCCGAAATAAGTGTGTGTGTGTGTGTGTGTGCGTGCGTGTGCGTGCGCGTGTGTGTGTGTGTGTGTGTGTGTGTGTGTGTGTTTGTGTGTGTGTGTGTGTGATATGTATTATAAGATATAAACTAGAAGAAAGGAACCCATTTGGAGCATCATATTTTTCCTGAATCTGATGATGAATGATGTTATTTTTGACAACACCTTACAATTATGTTTGCTTTGACGGAGGTAAGGATACCTAAATAATTGTCAACAATTCTTTATCAATAACGGATATGTTTTAATTTAATTTCTAGTAACATGTTAAGTAATTACATAATACATTAGTACCGATTGTTATTACAGTTAAACAATCTACTTAAACAATCAGCACATTTGAAGGACAGAAGTATGGAAACGAGGCCTTAACATAGTGCTAAAAGTGCAGAATTATTCTTTATCAGTAATTCTGATTGATGTAGAGCTCAATGTCATGTCGCTAAACAAGTCAAAGGCGTATTACCAGTCAATTAGAGCGTTACAATGTTAACACGTCAGTATATTAACACAAAGTGACAATTTGAAAGGCTGTGACGTTAAAGAAGGAAAATTTGATTGGGTAATTTTGAGAATTGTCATTCTGACGTCACTTCAATTCTTGCTAAATCCATGTGAAATAAAATATTCAATTTAGCCAACAATGTTGTAACTTTTCATCTTTATACCTTTGCTTGTCATACATACATACATTATAAAAATGTACATATCATCGTTTAACCTCATGAAAACTGTTACGGTAAGAATGAGCTTATTCATAGATTATTAATTTATATTCAGCAAATAGATTACCTTAGTCAGTGGCAACGGAAGCTTACCGCGGATTCTTCTTCCTAGTTTATCCAATTTTCCAGTCACAGTCAGGTTCTTTTAAAGAAGACAACTTGACATCTTGATTTTACGTTCACTAACAAATCTTCAGGATTTATTCTGTTGAATTGCCCTAGTTAGATGTATTTTATCTCTATATTCCCTCAAATCCACAAATATAAGTGTTGTAAACCATCCTGTCCTCTCATGAAGTAACACCATGTGGTTACATTGAACACTTTAATAAATTTATATTGGGAACCTATGAATATTTATGTAAAAATAAAAGATATTTTACATTCGAAGCTAAATTTGATTGGAAATTACAGAATTTCTTTATTTAATACTAGTTGCTAAAACTCACATAATATTTATTTATTTTATAAACAAGCCAGAAGGCCTAATTTAATTTAAATAAGCAAGTAGTAAAGTATTTACTTCGCTTAGATTCTTAATGCTGGTTCTCTCAAATATGAGAAGCACGTTCATTATAATGTACCAAACGTAATGAAAAGTGATTTAATTCTACAGATTTTTTATCTGTCGCTGGAAATGTACGAGAAAATGTGTTTGTCTCACTAATTGCGATGAAAAACTGGTCCAACTTATTCCATCGATGACAGTTGTACTGCAATGAATTAACAACGTATATTATGCAGTTATATAATATATAACTAATGACCGTAACAAAATATGTGTACATATTTGTGACACATAAAACGATGAGTCTGGTTGGCATACAATCTTCATACATTCGGTTACTGCAGGCACTACAGTACAAATTTGTGTTGTTAAATATGTTAAAACACTATGTATCACTAACTGATTTAAACAAGACACATGCTTTATTTAATCGTCCGCAGATAATATTAAATTTCGCCCGTAAATTATCCTATGATAAGGAACGCAAAAAGCTTTTTAACTCGTTAGAACACCACTGGAAAATCTATTATCATTGACTGATCATACTGACCGCTAGTGTTTGAGCTTCAACCAATCGAGATACTTCTTCTTTCATCTTTTTAAGCGGATTTGTAACAATTGATTGCCAGTTCCATTTGAAAGTCTGTCTTCACGCTGAGGTCGAAATGTGACGTTTTAACTCGTAACTCAAAGATTTTAACTGTGTTATAGCATTATTGCAACATTTTAGCGAAAACATTTCCAATGTTGTTTGCTGCACCTGAAAATATAAAAGTTAATCTACAATATGTATCTTGATGTACGTCTGATATTGTACATACGTGTCGATAACTGTCAAAGATTATTTCGGCTACACTGTTCACCAATAGAAAATAAATATTAAAATTTACGAAATAAAGCTGTTTAAAAATTACCGGTTTCTATTGTGTCACTCGCTATACCAGCTGTTCGAAAATGAATGTTTCACTAGCACACTGCAAGCACTTTCAGTGAATAAGTTCATCCATTCAAGTTAATCCAAACTTCGAAAATAACACATATTTGCTAGGAAATTTCATTTTGATGTTATAATATCTAAAAGTACAACTACGATATCTTTAAAATATTACGATTATATTTGTTAATAGCACTCTTGTGGCACAGATTTCATGTTGAAATTTTATAGTGTAATCTCAAATTGATTATCTATATTAGGCGAATAAAGAGAAACAGATACCGTGACTATGGTAGGAAGAGTTGGTTCATTTGAATATTTCATCCTCCTCTTATATTGCAGCATCTGGTATCTGACGCTGTCTCAGACTAGACTTCTGGAATATGGCGTCATTATCGTCTGAAGGGATCCAAAAATGTCGATGAAAAAGCTTAAAACGAACCTTTACATCGTTTTGACATCAAAGACATACAAAATATTATTTAGACTATAAAATATAATAATATACTGTAACTGTCTTGCCAGGTGCACAATTGAGTGATATACGATGTTTCTGACACAATCTCTAAGCACGGCGGAACAACCAAGTTTTCTAAAAAATTGTGGATCTCTTCAGACGAAAACAACTACAAATTCCAGAAGTCAAGTCTGAGACAGCGTCAGATACTAGACGCTGCAATAAGAGAAAGATGTACTGGAGCTCAACTCAACATTCAAACAGAAACAGTTAGTTTAATTCATTAATTGTTATTTACTATTGGATTTGAATTAATATCTCTGTACTATCTGATGCCTTAAACACAACAGGAACTTTAGAAGTATTCAGAGTATTTTGTTGCTAAAGAATGAAATTCAGTATAAGTATTTATTAAGTTTTAAACTCGATTTATACAACATACCAAGATGGCCAAGTTCAAAATGTTCATACTGCGTTAGTGATTTTTGCATCCCATAGTTATAGATATACTTATTTCATTTCTTGAACATGTTGTTTTATTTAATAATATCCATATATCTTCTCAATTTCTATGATTAACACTGTAGAGTAAGGTGTGTTTAATAAAAAAAAGAAGCTTTCATGTTAATAAATAAAGTTTCAAACATTTTTACTTAGGTGGACCTATGTAAAAATGTTACTGTACCTATATTACTCTACAGTGTTAATCATAGAAATTGAGAAGAGAATAAAGAAGAAAGTTACTTTAAAATACCGACACTTTTTAAACACATATCATAAAATCCTTCGTAAAACCTTTTAGTATATAGCAGATAAATTATACATGAACAGATATTTAGCAATAATGTTCCTTTTTTATAAGATGCAAAGCAAAACTTATTAATTTTGCAGAAAATAGGATAATAAATATTACATTCATTTTCTGGGTTCGCGTGAAAAAGCTGTGTTATGTTTACTCCGTTGTTATAAGAATAACGAATATTAAACGAAACAATCCAGCAAATTATAACCCAAAGTGTTTATTACATAAAATAGGAGTTTCCGATTCGATGAGTGAGATATGGTGTTGTATTGAAAACGAAAATTTCCCGTTTCTAATTAATGTATTTAAAATTTTAAGAACTGACGAAACCCGACCCATCCCAATAATTTTATCGTTTATATAAATGCCAAACCGATGTTACCTACGTTTAAAGGTGAAATGGTTAGATTTAAAAATTGTAGGTGTGAATTTTTTTGACTGCCTAAATTGTTATTTATTCTATCTGCACTACGCAGTGTGACTCTGTTCTAGATTAATAAAATATAACTGACGTAGTTAAATTATTCCTTGCTGAAGTTTCTACTTCAACCAAACACGATTATTATAACGACGTTGTTACTTCACCACCGTCCTTATGAAGAAAGCTTTTCAAGAGTCTGTCACTAAGCAAGAAAACTATTGGACGGGTGCAGTGTAGTGGACATAATTATGTAAGCACTTGTTGATAGTGTTCATTTGGTTTATAGATTTCTAACTAAGTAGTTAGACAATAATTGAACTAAATTAATTAAACATAGTGGTTTTTTTTATTTTAAATTGGTTTAAAATTCCATGCCAAAGTTCGAGATTTCATATTTATGACCATTATTTATCATAAGCTGATATTGCTGGTTAGGATCAGTATGAGTTCTTCCTTTCAGTTATTTACTATAATAGATTGGCTTTAGAGACCTTAGCTCCATTAAATTTTGATTTTTAAAATAATAACCTATAATTGGGCACAACGATCAAGAAATAAATACACTAGTTATATTAAGGATATGATACGTAACGAACTAATGACTATTACAGTGTTACTTCTGTTATGGAAAGTAATTTTCCTGCTAAAATAGAATATTTGACAAATAATTGTGTCTTGCTACTAAAGGTTACTATGCTTTCTGCGTTTTCAATCTCAATCGTAAAGAAAATGTGAAATTGGAAATCGCTTTGAACTTTAAAGCCACTTTGGTTTGTGTTATGAAATAATTATTTTCTTTTTATCCTATTAATATTGCTAAATTCATATAAACTTGTATAATTTCGTATATGAATATAACCAAATATACTGTAATAAATTTCAATTGCTTGAAGTTTTGTGTTGTTTATTCTAATAAAAACAGAATAATATAAATTAGTAAACAAATACTAAGCACAAAATATTTGCATCAAATTAGATGAGTCTTAATATTATTAAAGTTTTGTGCTTCATATCTAAAATGCAAGTTTTCGCAGTGGATATTGTTACCAAAGACTCATTGGTATTCACATTCAATTTTAAGGATACTTTATTGTAAAACCACTGGTTTTTAAAATCCGTTATATACAATGCTTCAAGCTTTACCTCAACCAAACAAGTTTGCAATAAAACGTTACTTCACCACACTCCTCATCAAGAAAACCTGTTAACATTTAAACAGAAAATGTTCTTTTCTTCTTTATTTGGTTTTATTCTTTACACCGTATTTGGCTTTTGTTCAAGAATTATTTTTATGGTTTCATCAACTAATTGTATTCGACCTCTTTGGTAGAGCACTTTCTCAGCACAATCAATTAAGGCCCATCATTTTTCTCGTAACATTCACTGACTGAAATCTTAGCACTTGGTAACTGCTAAACGTTTCTTGTAGTTAAAAAATAATATACCCTCATAACACAACTGAAAAATTTGAGTGCTCAAAATTAATTTAAATATAAATTTAAATCTTTTACGATATGTAGGAGCTGAAAGCTGTTTTTGACTTCATATAAGTGGGTGTATACAATTAATTCTATAAAGTTATTTAAAAACAATACATGTACAAGCATTTTAAAACCCGGATTAAAACCCGGGATTTTAAAACCCGGATGCTAGGAGACTGTACAAACCCCAATTTCTCCAAGAGGGAGAGAAATATGTTAATAAAATAATTCTTGCTACATCAAATATTCAGATAAGAAAGGAAAACAAAACCGTCCATCAGCTGCCAAGGGAAGGTTGATAACACTCCTCCCTCACCAACGGGCTATTGAAAGAAATCTTTCGACTGAGAGAGCGCAGACAACTTACTGCTCTTGGAAACTGGGAAACGGAAAGACGGTCGACATTTCTAAATGTTAAACATTCGTGAGAGGAAGTTGCTCATCACTAAAATCATTAACACATCTCACTGAATAATAAATAATAATATGTAAATATCTAAAAAATCTAAATAATTATTAGATATAACTATGTATACTTTGAAGGTCCTTGAAGTAACCGGAGAAACTTTTAACCTAGTTGTTATAACAACGACATTTCCAAAAATATTTCTTTAGGACGAGCCCTTTCGAAATCAATTTTATTATATAGTTTACATATAATATTAAAATACCATATACAGTAACTGAAATATTTAAAAACATTTTAGCCAGTATAAAGAATTTAGACGGGACTTTCATCATTTAGGTTTTTTATAAATTGAGAAGAGGGTAGAATAGAATGTTCAATAGGACTTTCTTCATTATGAATTGCTAATTTCGTTTTTTGGAATGATTACCTGCATTCAGGTTTTTTTATTCATTTATTCTATGTGGTTTGGTGTAACACACAAAAACAACAAACAAAATGAAAACATGACCGTGAATGTTTTTTACCGTATGTATATGGTTTTTTTAGATTTTATTTTATTTAAAAACTAGTAAAGATAAGAAAGATCAAATTTGCATAACTATTACCCTTAAGGTAATATCGTAACCGAATGACACTGTGACAGTTTTTAGCCATAATAATAGTTGCTAAATAATACAGTTAACGATCCCATAAAATTGTTAACAATAAAATTTAGCAGTGCCTTACAACAGATCTACATTACTTATTTGAGGATTTTTAAGTATTATTTTTCCAAATTTTTTAATTAAAAATGAATTTGAACTTTTCATCTTTACTGTCTTGTTTAAGAAATAGAATCTTAGAAACACATACGTGCTGTAAACTAAGCATTTCTGACTCATGTTATATAACATTTTATGTTTACCAAGAGCAGATCCCAAAATGTTACCAGTGAGTTCGTGAACATTCTGAACAAATCACACCGAAAGAATAAGTTTTTATGAAATGGTAGCCTACACCAAGTAACAAAATAATTTTTGAACAAGTTATGTTATGATATGAAACACAATGATTGACTCACTGTTGAATAATCATCAGAATGGTCGGTGAAGATTAAACGTCTGCGTTTGTTGTCATGAGCATTATTGCAGTTGAGTAGGCGGTAAGTCCCATGATACAGCTTTGATTAAATTTTCATGTGTACACCAATCACGTCCATAGTATAACCAGTTATCAATAATTCCAAATAAATTTTCATTCATTTATTTAATATTAAATCTAAGGTAACTAGTAGTGAACTAAAATATAGTACCACGCGATTATAATTACTTGACATAAACAATGACTTATAAAACAATTAATAAGACAACAATTTTTAACGTTAGTGTAAGTATTAAAAAACAACGCGTATATTCCAAAAAATATTAAAAATTTTTAACGTAAGTGATTAAATTAGACATTATTGTAATCTAAAATGTTTGCGATTAAAAAAAACATTCTGATGATAAAATAATTATCTGCAGGTATAAATAGAACAAAAATGTATTACTTAAATAGTTCAACACAAGGCATTTGAAGTAAAAGAGAACAGAGGAGCTATTTTAATTCATATTAATTCGCTTGAATATATTACACTCGTAAATAAACAAGGAATGCCTTTCAAATAAAAATAACAAAATGACTTAATTTGATTCTTATTAAGGTTTTATCAACTAAATGTAAATTATAAAGTTAATATATCAGTACGTGAATAAAGTTTCATAATATGATGTATAAGTCAAAATAAAAAAAAATACTGTCAAAAACTTGTCTTTTAGTCCAGTAATCTTAATCGTGTATCACATAAATAAAGAATGTCATAAGATTTAATTATCTAAAATGTCATACAGAAAAACAATCAGAATTATTGTTCAGAAGGTATTTAAAAAAAACTAAATTTAGATTTTGTCCACCACAAAAGTTTCAATCGAATTAACAAACAGTGTCATTAACGTAAAGAAATTATTATATAATACATGATAATAGGCCACCGTGCATTGCAGCACCACATCTTTCCTTATAGTTGATTTTCATTCCGATAGCCATATCAGTGTAACGTATATTCCAAAGATATTTCTTCCAAAACCATGCTCACTACGCAGTATACATCGAAATACACTGTATACTTATACTATGTGTAGTGTACTACCGGGTGCTAATAGGTTAATCTATCGTTATGTTTAGAAATGTATTCCTTCAGTTAAGAACTTTATACAGGGTGTATATTTAGGACGTTACAGATCTCTCTTAGTATGGTATAAATTTAAAAAAAAAGAAAATACTTTAATTTGTTACTGTGATTGAAAAAACCCCAAGTCTGATTTATAAGGATTCCTTTATATTCTAAGAAGGGCGTAAAATGAGTTTGACGTAGCACAAATAAATTAAAAGGAGTGAAGGAAGAGTTAAAATAGGGCGAGTAATGCTGGAACACAGATTACATTCCTACATTAAGACGAGCACAAACAAACTGGGGTGAAGTGGTGGTCGGAGTGGTTTGAATCAAGATACCAACTTCCCTCGACTTCACCACCCCCTCCCCCTCAACCACCCAGTCTCACCTTCATCCTGCACTTAGATGACAACAGCTAGTGGCTGTAAACTGCAATTGTCTGCAATATGCCATATGCCTGATGTTGCTCCTTTCACGATATTTTACTTTACACATGTTATAAGGAAACATTGTTAATAGAGATGTTAAACAAGGTTTGATATTAGATTCCACTCTTATCCTCCAAAATGATGGCATTTTACTCTCTATAAAGAATGATTGGGAGTGCCGATGGCCGAGCGGTCTAAAGTCGTTGGACTTTGGATCTGAGTTAGAGATTCAAATTCTGTCTGTGACCGTTTCACTTTTTATCAGTACCATTGACCTCGTACTGTATCGACTCTCCCCCTTATTCTGTTTGATAAGATCCTCGCACAGGCCAGTGGTCGATAAGGACGGACAGATTAAGGCTTAAAAGGGGATCGGTCTCTCCTTTTAAAAAAAAAAAAAACTTCAGATAAGTTTCCACCCGTATTTAATAATACAATTATAAAAGATATTTTGTTTATAAGAGATAATAAATTCATATAGACACAGATTTTAAATGTTATTTCTATTAATAGTGTAGTAAGAAAGTTTTGAAATATGTCTGAATAACAGATGGAAATATAAAAAATGTATGAAAGTGTGGATGGATGTTATACATGTTTAAAAAATTAAACATCTCTCAAAACTATGCAACTTAAATAATGGCATGACGGACTACGATTTTATATATGGCTATGATCCAAACAGTGGCATTAGGCTATGATCCAGGCAGTGCTTAGGGATGAGGGCTCGTGGGATGCTTCCTTGGAATCATACGCCTAATAAACATTAGAAATATTTCATTAGCATCATACTCGTAAAAGTTAGTTGCCTAATAAATAAAATACCACCTCACTATTAATTTGAATGGCTTCATTCTACCAAACTTATCTATCAATAAATACAGTAATTATTACAGTACTATCTCCGTTAATGCATACTGGTATACGTAAATAGTTCTTTTAAAATATCTTAAGCCCTGCACGCTTTAGCAAGCAATATTTAATATAATATCTTACAAAAATTTAATAGCAAATACGTACTGTATAACAAATACAGTAGCCTGGTTTGGCTTGAAATCGATAGAGGAATTTTTCCTAAGCAAGAAATTTTCTGTCAGCCACAGTAGATTTTCTTGTTGGTAGAAATGGGAGTGTGCAAAATAAATTTAAAATATGAAATAATAATTGTTACTCAAATTTTAAGTTTTATAACTTGAAACACTGAAATCTAAATGCTAGACACTTATATTAGATGTTAAATGGTTGTCAGACAACTACATAAAGAGATTAAAAAAAACTAATTTAAGGGTCTGTATATTGTTAGTTGACACTAATTTACGATTTATTTACATGTCTGACCATTGTTTTTAATGTTTCCAAGCTAAAAAACTATTATACATGAAAATCCGTTTCATTTCATATTTTTAACATTTCCAATTTCGTGGCTGAGAATTGGTTTCTTTATTAGAGGAAATTTCTTTATCGTATTAAAAAAAATCATGTTGTGATTCTATTTAATGCAAGTGGACTTTCGGATACCAGGCTACTATAGTAATTAACATCTCTAACTTTATGTTCAAATTAGTAAGGTTCAATTAGGCGATTATTTTAATGATAAACCGTACAATTAACTTTGTATACATTAAATAAACTAAAAATAAACACTTAACTTTAGTTGTTGAATAAAATAAATTATTGATATAATTAAATCTTAACAAAATACTGTATGTACGAAAAAACGATAACTCACAAATTTTATTACAAAATAGCAAGTTATTAGTATCATTTGTATTCAAACTATTACACACAAAAATATCTAAACTCAGATAAAGGAACCTTGCTATGTTGACTGATCAAATTTTATCTGACCTTATAGTTTTAAGTTAAAAGCTACTTTTAAACGGTAAATTAACCTTTCAATCGTATAATTTGTCACTGCACTTCATAAACATTAGTCACACCACACCATGAAACTGTTTTGGTTTGAACAGAACTTGAAAACCGATCCAGGCGTTTTGCCAAGACCGTGGTCGGGAGCTTCACCAACAACTGGAACACTCTATTCTGAACTCTGCCGAAAACAAACACCAATCAATCCATTAGTGTCAGAGATGTCGTTTTCTATGTGAATCGATGAGGAAAATTACAACTGGTCCTTAAAAGTGGATTGCTTAGCATAAATATTGTTTTTCTAGTGGTTTCAACTTAAATAAAAGAACGTTATTTAAATAAAACAAACGGGCTAGTATCACTTACAGTTTTTTATGATTGTCATAGTTACGTCAACCATTCACTTGCTCTGTAATGAACCCAATTACGTAAAATTTAGATTTAGTTAGTTCTAATTTATAACTTTCCGGGATCTAAAGATTTAGTTTAATTAGAAAAATTTATTCCATGTTTATTTAAGTGGTTGCAAAACTTCAGGTTTATAAACTCACTTCATTTTCGAGATTCATTTAATAAAGACAATTTTAAATCTCGTCGGCAGACAAGAATACACTTTTATTTTTTACGTAGGAAGTTACGTCAAAACCTAAAGTTTTTATATAAAATATTTCTCTACACATCTTGCCACATGACATAATAACATTTTTTCATTAAGTTTCGTTTTAGAGCAATTTTCCTATAAAAGCTCCGTTAATCTATGTAGAATACCAAAACGCAAGTTTATAATATTTATAACTCCGTTTCTTGCCGTATAAAATATAATATTATTTTTTAGATTGAGTTATTTACTTATTTAAGAGTTACACTAATCAACCACTCACAATATATCTAAAAACAGAGTTAGTTATGCAGCTGTAATATACTTTAGAACTGTATTCCATTGATAAATAAACGGACCTTCTGAAGTATTTTGTATTGCTAATAAGGGTTAATTAAATTGAGCCTATAAAATAAAAATAACGTGGTTATTGTATGTTATAAAATATGCACCAAGTCTGTAAAGAAACATCGTTTAACTTTTTTCTATCTCAGTATAATGAGCCTTAAATTTGTCAAAATATTTCAGAAATAAATCATTCAGCTATGGATTAATATTGAACTAAACAGGAAATGAGTTACTGCAATAACCTCGTATGTTAAATAGTTCTAAGAAACAGCGTGTACAACTTTTAAGTTCTCAGATCTGTTGAAACATTTGCTCAGAGATGATTTATCAACACACGTTGAGGCTCCAGGCCTACGTCACGGAACATTAATTTTTTCTCCGATTTTCTCGACTTCTCTTTTACTGTTGCCACTCAAATTTTGGTCATAGTTTAATTGTATTGAAATGAACATTTTCACAATTGTTACCGTAAACTTTTTTTGTTTTAAATGAGTTAAACTTTATAATAAAAAATGTGTCAGTTAATCATTTTACTTTATTATTCTTCAATTATTAGATTAGGCCTATTTGTTTTTTCCTCGTCGTGATATCAAAACAAAAGACAATATAATTTCAATAATAATATTAGTCAAACATATTAAACATATACGTGGAAATCTTTTTAAGTATAAATATCTTTTAGAATATATACGGATATTATTGAAATGTAGTAGATCTAATTCTTTTTAACGTAGATTTGTGTGTAACTTACTTTCTGTCCATGATATTTCAGCAAATTAACATTTTAAGAATTCCATCAGAATCTGTGGGGAAAATGCATATGTACAACAATGTATCCAATCAAACATGTGGACGAACGTTTGTACTCTATTTTTGTTCAATAATATCTAGATTTAGATATTTTGTCTGTATGACTGGTCGTATTGTTACTATATCGTATACGATGGATATACGATTACATAACATACGAGGACATAAGATAATAAAATCTTAAATAAAAATATTATGTATTGTGATGTATTAGTGCAATATTACGCTATAACATTAGCATAATAAAGAGTGCATAAAAATTATAATGCTCCTCTGTATAAAATGTATACTTAAAGTAAAGTAGCATTAAACTATATTGAAACCAAGTTAAACAACAGCTGCTAAATACAAATCTGCTATTAAACACTCGTTATACACAATATATAACAAGGAAATAGAGACATTTACATGGTCTTCGGTCACATTATGGAAATTACCTGCTTCTATATAATGATTTGAAGACAATTAATTATGCGGGCTACACTCATCCGAACATCACAGATTCTGTGGTTAATGTGGCAATTTATATGGTTGCTGGTTATCATTATATAATTTATAATTATTGAGTTTTATAACATTGCACAAATTTAAGGAAAAAAACAATTTTTAGCGCTTTATGTTTGTTTTAAGATTAAACCTATTTTATGTTCTATTATATTTTGTATGTGGATAAAATAGTTAAAATAATATTATATCAACATTAATAGTTAAATATAGCTTGTGGTCATCTCTCTCCCTAAACTAATAGACAAGTTATCACAAATACATATAAAGACAAAGTTCACCGAAATCGATCATTTTGAATTTTTAAATGTTGTCATGATACAAAGTACAAAACTCATTTCCAAGTATCCAAATTTGTCACTAATTCTTTTAGAGATATTATGCTTATACAATCGAAATTAGTCCAATTTAACAAATTTCTTTTTATCTTAAAAAATTATGTATAAATTTGTTCATTAGATTTAGCATTTTTAATTAGCAAAAAGCAAAGTCAAAATAGAACAATAAAAAATTCTATAATATGTGAACGGGAATATATTGGGTGCCTAGCTTATGATAATTTTTAACTACACACTATTATATTTTTAAAATAAATACATTTCTGCCGTGTGGGAGATCTTTAAATTGATTACACTGTGATCTCTGTGATCATTAATATCGCACAATATAAAATAACATAAAACGTCAAAGTATATGCATTTAAAATAAATTGGATTAGTTTCATAACTACGAGACAATGAAACGCAAGTACTTACATGTTACTTACATGATGAAGATCTTTCCTTTTAAATGTGAACCAAGATCCTCTACAGCTCGATAATATATATTGTTTTTAGGGCCTGTGTTGATTTATCGCCTCATCTCCACAGCGCCATCCCGCTACTTGAGACATATCCCCATCTTGATGATCTTTGACCTACCACAACATTCTTTACATTTCTTTTCTTTCCTCCGTCTTACTTTAGTCTTGTAATAAATTCCAGTCTGTTATTTTGGAAACAGTTGCTCCGAACACAAGTAAATGTTTTATTTAGGAAATGAAGTCATAGAAAAAGTTTGACAATCTTTTTACGTAGTGAAAATGTAATATACAATTTTTATATTTCGTGTTTTAAACTTAAAATATAAGAACTAAGAAAAAATTATATCATAATTAATTTAATATGGTGTCAGGATACTGGCATAAAGTGCAATAGAATATTTTAATTTATTATAAAGTTTTAAATTATGTAAAAACTGAAAGTTTGAAACTTGTTTGAACTTCTCTTTTCCTTTCAATAAGATTTCAGTGAAGTTGGAAAGAATTGGGAGATAGTCTACGTTATTGTCTTCACTATATGAGTATAATACTTAATAGAAAAACACACGAATAATTTTTGGCGAGGGCTTATATATTTAATATATTATATTAAATATATAAGTCTGAATCTTGTTGACTACCAACATGAAATCAAGCCATCTATAATTCCTTTTTCTAATTTAAACTATATATACAGAGTAAATGTCAATTTTTTATAAATAAACGTGTTTTAGCATTAATAAACTGAACGTATTTTAACAAGTTGAGTACAAAAATCTATGTAATATAAATTGTTATTGTTGAGTATAGAATACAATAACATATAATAAAACAGTTTCAAAGAGTAAAACCACGATACACACATTGTACACTCAGTACTGTTTATCGGACTTTAACATCATAATTTTTACTTGAAATGAATCAAAATTATAAATTTGCTTGTAGTATGAGCGTTAATATTAGTTCTATCGTATTCCAATTAAGTTTTCCCTCAAGGTTTGTTTCATAATTTCTTACGGACGACGAATTAAATTTGAAATAAAACTCCCGAAGCTATATTGAGCTGTGTGGCGTGAATTGGGCAATAAACTCGTTTTGTGCTCGCCAGCTGTTACGGCCTTTGAAGTGCTTAAGAGTAAAACCCCAACTTTTAAAGCCCGCTGCTAAAGCAAAAGCCCGATGATAGAAAATATTCATTATCAGTTTTATTGGCGGATACACGATCTCCTTTACTTTAACCAGCGATAAAAGCAGGGCCTTCCTATTGAATATATTCTTTAAACTGGTTTCTTCCCTTCTCAAATATCATGTAAATTTTACAAATTTGTCAATAAAATATAATTAAATAATACATTCTTAATTGACTACTTCAACAATGACCTACAACACTTTGGTCTCGTTCTGATTATCAGACAAAATAAGTGGTTTTGAATTCCCATCCGGGTATGAACTTTTAATACCTATAGTAATCAATATTAATAATCTGATACTAGTAACAAAAAATTATCTGGTTAGAGTTTTAGGTTGTAAAAGGGCGTTGACTAGTAAGATTTTCAAATTTACTATAATCGATCAATGGGTATTTCTTCAACGAATAGGTTTACTGCCATTCAAACCAGAAAATACCTTATCATCCACAGTTTTATTATTTAAACATTATATGAAAATATAACTTTATTAAAAAACAAGTGAATTTATTATACTCCAAGATATCACAGAAAAGATTTCATCTGTGCTGTATAATCAAACTTTGCATGAAATTTTATTTATTAATACGCAATGAGAATGAGTTATGTGATAATGTATTTCTAACAATAGAATTTTATGAACGTCGTTGAAACCGATCGCTTAGTAGAGTGATACACTTTCTCTTTTTTCGCGGGGGAAGTAAACATTTTTTGCCGTACGATTTCCTGTCACTCAATCTGTCATTAATAAAATTATCTGTAGACATGTAAAATTTGCAAGTCGTGTTACATCACACGTAATATAAAAAGTTTTACTGTAAAATTAAAAGCAACTACTTATTAGTTGTTGAATATAAACTTTGGTAAAACGGTTTGATTGTTGAGACCATTTGTATTCCAAATTTTATTTATATTCTGAATCAAGGGGGTTCGGTATGCCCTATCCTTCCCATGTTAATTTGGCAAATTTTATGTACCTTTTTCTCAGAAACCTTTAAAGCTATCATCATCAAACTTTAGGACACTACTATTTAGACCTTTGTTAACATTTAGAGCGGAACAAAGTTAAAAAAAAGAAGTTTTTATTTAATTTGTTGTAAATAAAAAATGTATTAATTTTTTGTAAAATAATTTATAATTATAATTTTTTTAATAAAAATTTAAAATTGATTTTTATAATGTCTTCCGCTCTAAATGTTAACAAAGGTCTAAATAGTAGTGTCCTAAAGTATGATGATGATAGCTTTAAATGTTTCTGAGAAAAAGGTACATAAAATTGGCCAAATTAACATGGGAAGGATAGGGCATACCGAACCCCCTTATACAAAAATCTTACTACTATATTACAGTATATAGTATTACAGCAATTACTACATTATAGTATAACTGACAAATTAGTAGCAATAATGTATAGTTGCAATAGCTTTATTCAAATCAATTCCCTTTTGAAAATCTGTAGTTTCCTCTAACGGAACATTACAAATTTCATCTTCTTACTCGTATCATTTTTAGTATCACTTTTAAAAGACTGATTTTTAAAAACGCTTGGAGTTGAACAGATATTGAAATCCCACCCGGGCTTTTTGCAAAGACCGTGGCAGCAGGTTCCCCAACAACTGGAACAATAACAAACTCTTCGGTGAACACAAACAGTGATCTACCTCTTGCTTTCAGAGATGTCGTTTTCAATTTGAAATCAATGAGTATAATTACAATTTTCATTTAGCAATGGTTCTTTTAACATAAAATCTGTAATAGGATTTCGGAAATTTGCCTTCGTAAAAAGTAGAACACTATGTCGAGGATCCTTATATATCCTCTTCCACAGGTATCAAAAAGTCATAACACATAAAGCTAAACATCCACATCATTTATCTATAAAAGGCAATAAATTATCACACAATTTATTTGTGCACACTTTGCATTGTATTGTAAATTCCCTTATCTATATGACAAACATCCTAGTTTTTAACACTTGAAGAAGAAAGCTAGATTCAAACCTCGAAACGTAATGTTCTATTTTTGTAACTTATAATGATGAAAAATGTTCAAAAACTAATAATTATTTTAAATCTTTACCAATAAAAACAAATTTCAAACAAAGAATAACCTCTGTTTTTGCTTATCTTATAAATTGAATTTAATGAACATTAACTTTATTTATAAACAAATTGCGTTTTAATTCCATTACTATACAAAGAACCAATAAATAATACTGAAGAAACGAATTAAATTTATAGTGAAAAGTTATTGATTACAATTTTATTTACTTAAATGCGTTATTTAAATATGTTTAACTTGTTTTAAACAAGTATCAATAGTACCTAATCATTTTAAAACACTCATTTTGTTATTAAATGTGCTCAAATTTCACCTATAACCTAACATTTTTGTGGAGTTATCTAATTTGTAAGGGGTTTATTCCACAGCTGTTATAATATTTAAACTTATTTTTTTAGTAGATGTTGAGATAATTTTAGTTACTATTATTTGTTTTAGTTGTGTTATTTAGTTTGATTATTGTGATTTAGTAGGTTTAGAATATCTGTAAATGTTCAAGCAAAAAAAAAAACAAACAAACAAAAAAAACACATGAATATTCCGATTCCTATATTTTCTCGACAGCACATTTTTTACTCTATTAAGCTCTAAAACTTTGTCTTTAACAAATAACTTTGGAGACAAACAAATTAGGGTTTGTCTTAAAAATGTGAAGCAGGTTCCTCTACAGCTTGTTGATAAATTTTGTTTTCTACGGCCAGTTTTGATTTATCTCTTCATCTCGACATTGCCACTTCGCTACATGAGACATATCTCCCTCTTGATGATCTTTGACCTGCCACAACATTCTTTACGTTTCTTTTCTTTCCTCCGTTTATTTTTGTAATAAACTCCAGTCTGTTGTTTTGATACAAGTAGTGCTCCGCATGAAATAAAACCCTTCTTTAAAAAAGTAAGCTACGTTAAGCATGTGCGTGGCATCGTATTCTACTTCATTAATCGTTTAATAAAGATTCATATACGTAATATTTAATTAAAGAGTCAATAACTTTAAAGTTAAATCTTTTAGTACAACCAATTATTTAACAATTCAAACAAACTTGATATAATTAAAGTTTCAACGTTAGAAACTGTGCGTTAACTCCTGTCAATTTATGTTTTTTGCTTCCTAAATGTAATAACTTGTTTCTCATATCACAAGCCGTAGGAATGTAATGTGACCTTGTTCTTGATGGAACGGCTGCCACACTTCTTCTGAGAATCAAAGGAAGCTTTAAAACTCGCTATAAACTAGTTCATTTTACATTTCAGAAAACCTTTTGCCGTCTCTTTATATTCATATGATCTTTTGGCCTTTCATTGAGTCACCGAACAATACAGCGTCTACTGGTAGTTGTTAATCCTACTTCGTACAGGCAAAAATGAAAGAATTGAGTTACTTCCTTGAAATATTGTAGAAATGTCTCTCCTCACACAACAAAAGACTCATTATTTCATTTTTACGATATTGCTCCGAATAAAAACCACTCTTAGGGCAAACACGTGTCTGAAAAAGAATTGAAACACTTAAATTAACAATTGATAACAATAAAAAACAATATTAACATATTTCAAATCTTTTTAGAAACTATTAATCTGGTTTAAAGGGCTTAAAGTCATCAGTCGTTACCGCAAACTTGTAATAAATAACTTTTAAATAAGCTAATCACACTGAAAAGTGAAATTAAATTTATGAAGAACAGTTCTTGAATAATCACATGTTACAAGTTGATATTGTTTGATATTACTAAATTAATTTATTAACTAGTTTTTCATATTTTTATTTTTATTTATTCCTAAAATACTTAAACAAGTTGTTGCCTGAAATATGTTACTTAAAAAGCGTTTGGGCTTTTATATTCTCAGAATATATGAACAGTAAAATAATCTTTACGGATGAACAGAAATGAAACCAAACCAATCACTTAAAGGTTTTTATATAACTACGAAGTGATTGGTTCATATTTGTCATACGGTTCTAGGATATAATGAAGACATTTCGATTATATCAACAACATATGACAGCACTTATAGGCCACACCATGCATATCACTTGCATGTGGTCTAACGACTGAGAATGATATAAATATTTCATCTAAGCTTAAATCAAGTACTTTTTTAATTTTGAAGATCATCAACACTTTGGTGTCAGTTTCAAAAAGATTTCATTAACAGTGTAAAGCCCGAATAAATACTTCGCACAATATATGTTTGAAACAAAATGTATTCAACATTTTACGTCTGTTTCAATTAAATTGGTTAATTTCATATTCTTGCGTACTGTAGGTCTGAACAAAGATTAGAAACTAGGCCCCTGTAGTAAGAACCTGAGACTTTGCTTGAACGGGGAATTTTATAATAAAACACAGACTGAGGCCCACTTTCCTTTTCAGATTCTATAAACGACATTAAGAGTGTATTTATAATCTTTGTTCATAGCTTTGGGGAGTGTTAGATGTCTAAATGTTGAGAGAGAACAGTACTAACCATCTCGAGTCTTAAAAGATTATAAATAGTTTTTCATTCGTACAATTATTTAGTTAAATATCATTGGCTCAGTTTAAATCTTGTTAAATCTTATTAATTTATTGCCAAACTTATTACTTTATTTACAATCAATGCCAAATAAAGCAATAAATTGCTTTTTTTTTGTTGAAATTCTGATAACTAAAATAAACTAAATGAAGATTCTCAACTCTCTATCATGTACTTTTCTATAATATTGGTTTTCTTTTTCTTCTTTTTTTACTTTCCTATACAAATGTTTGTTTGAATCGGTCTCAAAGTTCAAGCAGTGACCTATCGGAAGTGATTCTGAGACTGAATTGGACCAGGTCCAATATCCTTACATCAAGGTAACTCTTCGGGTTTTTCGTTGGTTTCTCTCTCAACATCACACAATCGAGCTGAAATTCAATCCTCGTCCACAAACAATTCATTTGGTTTCACTAGGTGCAAATAAATGCCTGTTGACATTTTATTTCCATTGACATAAATATTGAAAAGTATGTTTTAAAGATGTAATCATTCAATGCTATAACAGCTGAAAATATTAGTGCCACCCTTGGACACAATGCAATAAATATAAAATTGAACAAATAAAGCAGCTATCGTCAAATATAGCCAAGGTATTACGAGTGTCATAATTACAAAATAAAACTGAACAGCCTTTGTTCTAAACAAGTGGAACCAACTAAACACTGAAAACAATAATGCATTGAAGGTACTCATGTAAACAAATACCACCTATAATTAATACGTTCAGCTCAAAGTACCTTTTACAGATTTTATAGTTGGAGTGCGGAAATGTATTAGTATTGTAAAATTTTAAAAGGCACATCTAATTTTCGTATGTAGTGTTAAACAAATAAATAAACATGTACCTCTTAATAATACCTACATCATTTGTTATTTTCACTTTCGTACGTTGAAATGTTTTTAGTATAATATTATTATAATTTTTATATTACTACGCTAAAAGTGTAAGAGTACATTGAAATTTTATAAATTTTATAGAAAAAATAAAGAATAGCATATTTCATAATTTAACCATTACGTTATTTAGTTTGGATTTTATTAATTATTATAAATTCTTCCGTAAAGTTATCATGTTATTTTTAATTGGAATTTAAACATTTTTACCATTAAAAATTAATGGAAACAGCATTAAGAGCGTAAGCGAAATTATTAACCGACCTGAAATAGTGTTTGTGAGAGAACGTAACGTTGAGAGATTTTCCTAAATATATAAAAATTGTACTTATACTTGATTCACTATTACATACAGATGGTATATTAGGAAATGAAATATGAACTAATCCAAACTATATCAAACTATATAACGCTTATTAAAGTACAAAGAAGCAGACTGTCAGTATAATAAAGGTAGCTGCAATAGTACAACTTCCAAATTCAGGATTTTTGTTCCCAACAGAATATTTTTGATTATTAACGACTCAATGTAAGTAACATTATTGATCTTTAAATTGTGTAATTTTTATCCATTGAATTGATTATCTTTTTAATTAATATAAAAAATGTTGCGACTATAATTAAATTTAACGATATAATGTATTTACAAAAAAAAAACTATAATTTACAAATTTTGCTGCAGGATAACTAACAAATTGCAAGTATCATTTGTACTAAAAGCGTCCTTTAAACTAATATGCACAAAAATATATATAATTGTTTTTGTTTCAACTTGGATAAAGTAAGTTTGCTATGCTGAATGTTTAAATTGTATGTGACCTTATCGTTTTATAACCTTGGTTTGTTTCTAGTTCAAGTCAGATAAAGGAAAGTTGTATTATCGGCTGTTAAAATATTACATTACTTGTAGTTATAAGCTAAAAGTTACTTTCAATCATCAAATTCATTTTTCACTGCACTTCATAAACATTAGTCAGTGTTTATGAAGTGTTCAAGATCCACACTACAAAACTGTTTTGGCTTGAACAGAACTTGAAAACCGATCCGGGCTTTTTGCCAGGACCGCGGTCGGGAGCTTCCCCAACAACTGGAACACTCTATTCTGAACTCTGATGAAAACAAACAGCGATCAATCCCTTAGTGTCAGAGATGTCGTTTTCTATGTAAAATCGATGAGGAATATTACAACTGGTCCCTAACTTTCCACAGTTTGCTGAGCATGAATACTGTTTTTCTAATTGTTTAAACTGAAATAAAAGGACGATATTTAATTTTTTAAAAAGAACTTAATTTATGATTGTCGTAATTATCTTAACCATTCACTTGCTGTCTATTGATGTCTATTGAACCCAATCATATGGAATTTTGAATCAGTAACAATTTTAAATTAGTTCTAATTTACAATTTGCCGAGATTTGAAGATTTAGTTTCATCAAAAAAATTGGCCCTGAGGTTATATAATACAAGGTAGGTAGGTGCTTGTAAAACTTCAGGTTTCAACTCATTTCATTTTCGAGATTTACACAATAAAGGGATTTTTAAATCTCCTCGGCTGACAATAATAAATATTTATTCTTTATGTAGTAATGAAGTTTCGTCAAAACTTCATTACTAGTTTGCAGTTAAACTATTTCTCGAGATATTTTTCCACATGCCATGTTCACATTTTTGTTTATTAAGTTTGGCTTCAAATAATTTTTCATATAAAGATCCGTTGAACTAGACAGAATACCAAAACGCAAGTTTATAATTTTGTTTCTTTAGCGTATAAAATATAATATTAATTTTTACATTTTGTTGTCTACTAATTCAAACGTTACTGTAATTAATCACTCACAATATATTTAAAATCACAGTTAATTATGCAACTGCTACATAATTTAGAATTAAATCCTATTGAGGAATAAACATTTCAGCTTGTGAAGTATTGTGTATTACAGATGTGGTTTAACTCTTATTAATGACATTATAAAAATAAAAAGACATCGTTTTTGTATGTTATAAAGTATGTACCAATTATTTAAAGAAACATTGTTAAGCTGTTTTCTATCTCAGTATAACGAGTCTTAAGTATGTCAAAATATTTTAGAAATAAATCATTCAACTATGGATTAATAATGAACTAGCCAGGAAATGAATCACTGCAATAACCTTGTATGTTCAATAGTTCTAAGAAACAGCGTGTAGGACTTCAAAGTTTCTCTGATCTGTTGAAACATTTGCTCAGAGATGATTTATCAACATACGTTGAGGCTCCAGGCCTATGTCACGGAACATTAATTTTTTCTCCGATTTTCTCGACTTCTCTTTTACTGTTGGCACTTAACTTTTTGTCATGGGTGAGTACGTATTGTATTGAAATAAATGTTGTCACTATTGTTACTGTAACGTTGTTTTGTTTGTTTTAAATTAGTTAAACTTTACAATAAAAAATGTGTCAGTTATTCTTTTTACTTTATCGGGCTCAATTATTAGATTAGACTTTATTTGCTTTTACGCGTCGTGAAATAAAAAGACAATATAATCTCAATAATACTACTCGTCAAATTCGTTAAATGTCTACATAATTTACATAAGTCTCTTTACATATAAGTCTCTTTTAGAGTACGTACGAATGTTATTGAAATGTAATAGATCTAATCGTGTTCAGTTGTTTGTAACGTACTTTCTGTCTATAATATAACAGCAAACTAATACATTTTGGAGCAGCATCTGTGAATCACAATCTAGAATATACGAAAAGTACATGAAAAAAATTGTATTTGTTTCATAACAGCTTAACAATGAAAAGTAAGTGCTTACATATTACGTACATTATAAAGTTCTTTTCTTTTAAAATCGAACCAAGATCCTCTACAGCTCGATAATATACACGATAATATATACGATATATGTATATTGTTTTTAAAGCCTGTTTTGATTTATTCCCTCATCTCCACAGCGTCGGCCCGCTACTTGAGAGACATATCCACATCTTGATGATCTTTGACCTACCACAACATTCTTTACATTTCTTTTCTATCCTCCGTCAAACTTTATTCTTGTAATAAATTCCTGTCAGTTATTTTGGAAATGTTGTTGTTCTCCATATAGAAGTAAAAGTTTTATTTAGCAAAAGAAGTTATGAACAAAGTTTGATTATCTTTTTATACAGTAAACATGTATTAGACATTTCTAATATTCTATTTTGAAATGTAAATTATATGAATTAAAAACAAATTTAAATTACAATAAATTTAATATGGTTTCTGGATACTGTCATAAAGTGCATTGTAAGATTTTAATTTGTCATACAGTTTTAAATTATTTAAAAAAACTGTAATTGATTGCTATATTTTACGTTTGTGCTCATAATTCCATCACGACCAAGGTGGAAAATGGAAAATAAAATTTTAAATATTGTTTATAAGAGGTGTAAATTTTATGCATTTTAAATTATTTTCTTATTTTTGAAAGTTTAAAGCTTGTGGTTTTAAAATCGTATGGATTATTAACTTAAAATAATATTTTATATTTGCATTAAAAGAATAAACACATTAACAAGTTATAACTTATTTATGATCTATAAAAACGTTACATTCTAATACAAAATCGTTGTACTCGAACCCCTACTTACGAGCAAATAAATAAAGTTTGCTGAAATTATATTTCGAGGGTATTAATTATTATAAACAGATATACCTGATGATAAGGTAAAATTTAAAGTCACGTAAATGAAAGTTTGTTTCATTATTTCATTAATTTATGTGAGAATTCTGTTGATTTATGTCCATAAATAATAATAAAAAGCTGTTAAATGATACTTTAGTTATTTATAAAACCCTTACTTCAAGTTCTAGTAATTTCTTGATAATTACAAAAAAATAAATAGTCATTAAACACGTTAAGAAGCAATTACCAATATTTAAATCTCATAAAGATGGCACCTTGTGAAGTCATTTTGCCACTCTTGTAATACCTAAATATTTTATTTGACACAATTTTCTTTACCTTAAAGTCAATTAAAATTAATTGTTTTCCAATGGAGTTTACAATAAAAATACCTTTTATGTTAGCAATAATTTCATATTTAAGTTGGTATGATAATATGCAAGTTCAAAATATGTACGAGCAGATGACTATAAATATAAATTACTATCATTTTATACAAAATGTATATACAGTAGTGTTTGTAATATAAACTGCTATATAATATATTGGCGCCTCTTAGTTTCAATCCATCTACACATTGCAGGAAACCATTGACATACGCCACATACAGTATATTCTACATACATATTACATTACATATCATATTAGAACACAAGTCTTATAAAAAATTAATGAATAGTTTACTAACAAATAAAATGTCTTAAATGCCAATAAAGTAAATTACAACACATACTTAAATCATGAATTTTATAAAGCATGATAAAATATCTACACTCTTCAGAGCAACAAAAAGAAAGTTTATTACAATAACTCTGCACATTAGAATATATGTTTTTGTACGTAAAATATTCATTTATTCAATAAAATTTTCACATCGTGTTTACATTCTTTCGCAGAGCTAAAATAAACACGTGAATTGTCACAGACGAAACAACAAATAAAACTAATGAGAAATCAAAAGTACAAATTACACTTTTGCTCAAAAAACTTACTTAAGACAAACAAGAAATATAAATGGGTAAATTAAGTATTTAAGTACTCTTGATCAGAGTAAAATGCCCGGTTTATAATGTAGCATTTTAAGGAATTTTTAAATGTTTGAATTGAATATTAATTTTTTTAAGATTCTGACAATTTATTGTAAAGTTTTAATGCAGAATAATACCCGCCCTGCTCATATAGTTTTAACCTATGAACAGGATAGTTAGTATCTGATTCCTTGTATTGTAATGGTGAAATACTTGATTTTTTATGGAACTGTTCACTATTAGATTTGTAAAAACTTAAAACTTCAAAAATGTATAGAGATGGGAGTGTCAAAATGTTCTTATTTATGAAAAATGGTTTACATGACTGTCGGGTTCGGAGCTTAAACATAATTCTTATAATTCGTTTTTGCAATTTAAACACATTTTTGGACTTTAATGAATTTCCCCAAAATGACACCACATATCGAAATTACACATATTATAATATATAGAAATGCACATTCAGAATTGAGTATAAACACAATTCTATATTAGGACTGAACTAGCAAATGTCATACCTACTAATTAAAAATTGTTTATCCTGTTACATAATGCTTGGCTCAGATGATTACTTCTTATCGTAGGAGACGTGCTTACTCAAACCGAGCTTAGAACCCACATCCTTAGGTCCACCATCTACTCAGCTTTCGTAGACAATTATTGGTTTTGTAAAGACTTCCATTCTGTTACTGCATCCATAGCTTTGGGGCTTATCTTTTTTATATATTATGCCTTCCATCCTAAATGGGGGTAAATCATCCAAACATGTTAAAAATTATGGTTTAGTAGTCGGATCTGTAAGAGAAGCAATAAAACCTTTTCGATTCTTAAAAAGTTTCATAATTTTTTTTTCAAATTTATATGAATATATGTTATAATTTTTCAATTTAACTTCACTATTAAATGAATATTGACTTTCAAAATTTGAGTAGATTGGTGAATGTCATGAAACAAAATCTCTTTTCATTACTGAGATTCTATCACTAAAATTAGTAATGAAATTTAATAAAGACGTACAGTTCTCAATAATATTTTGGGGAAATTTACCACGCAAATATTTGAATAAATCTCGACCGATATCACATCGTATGTGATTCAGGGACTAGATCGGTCCCATACGTTGACTGTAACGCTAACATCAAGGTGGCAAACACCTGCTGGACCTTTCAAGTCTTCCGGAAGTTGCCTGTCTTTCCACAAAACGTGATCAACCTGTAACTCGATCCTAGTCCATATAAAGCACATTAGGTCTTGTATCATGGGTGCAAATAATCAACCATTTACAATTTTTTTTTTTTTAATTCATTTGCTTCCATCGATTTGAGATAAAATGTTTCCATTGAGATGTGGTGACTTGCAAATAATATTAGTGCAATGCAAAAATAGAAATTTTATGATAATTTTACCATGCACGCCACATATAATAAATACGGTTCTCAATTAATAAATCAACGATTGTTAAAAATAATAAAGTATTTACGAGAATTTTAAATTTCAAAATAAAGCAGCACACTATTTATAATTTCAGGTAAGATTTCTAAACCAGCTCAGCCAAACCTCCGACTAAAGGAGATATGAAACACTCACCTAAATGATGTTTGAGGTCCCCAAACAAATATCATCGATAAATAACAGGCTCACCTCAGACTGTTTGTTTGATAGGAAATACTTATCTTATATTATAAAGCTTGGATCGTACCAAAATAAATCACGTATTTAAGCATTTTTAAGGAATACTTACAGTTAGTGTTCTTAAAAAATATACAAGTTTAAGTAATTGAAAATAAGTAGTACGACATAATAATAATATATAACAATGATGTTATGATAAAAATATAATATTATATACGAAATTACAAATAAATTAGCGTAGATATAAAATTTATGTTTTACAGTTCTACTTTTTTTACACTCGTTCAATAAAATTTCAACGAAATTGGTAAGAATTAGGAGAATATACTGCACTATTGACTTCACTATAAAAGTATCCTATTTAATAGGAAACAACAAACAATTTTTTGTGGGGGCTTTATATTATAGGCCTATTCAATATATATTTTTATTACATTATTTTCGACTCAAATATGAATGCTGCTGACCACCAACATGAAAAAAGCCAAGTATAATTCCTTTATTTAATTTAAACTATCTATAACAGTAAATGTCAACTGTTTATACACAAACGTGTTTTAGCATTAATTACTGAATGTGTTTTAACAAGTTGAGAATACATATTGATATAATACAAACTGTTATTGATGAGTTTAGAAAACAATAACATAATAAAACAGGGAAAGAGTTTTAATATGTTACACGATACACACATTGCACACTAAGTAAATACTGTTTATCGGACTGTAACATTATAATTTTTACTTGAAATCAAGCAAAATTATTAATTTACTTTAGTATGTGCGTTAAGTTTAATTCGATCGTGTTTCCATCAATATAAGTTTTTCACTCTTGGTTTGTTTCACAATTTCTTACGGACGACGAATGAAATTTGAAATAAAACTCCCGAAGCTTTATTGAGCTGTGTGGCGTGAATTGGGCAATAAACTCGTTTTGTGCTCGCCAGCTGTTACGGCCTTTTAAGTGTTTAAGAGTAAAAACCGATCTTGTAAAGCCCGCTGCTGAAGCAAAAGCCCGAGGATAGAAAATATTCATTATAAATTTCACTGGTGGATAGACTTCTTTCCTTCCTTCCTATCTTTCCTATCTTCTTAATTATCATGACAAATCTTAAGAATTTGTCAAGAAAATATCAATAAACTAATACGAGTACATTCTCAATTCGATATTTCAGCAATGATCTACAACACGTTGGTCGCGTTTATCTTACCATTCCGAAGACGTGTTTCGAAGTTAATCCGAGACATGTTATAACACATTTAATAATTAATATAATCTGATGCTAGTCAAAAAATTAAAAAAATAAATGATGTGGTTAGAGTTTTAGTTTGTAAAATGATGTTGACTATTGACATTGTGTACACTCGATTAACACATTTTCAATTTTATTAGAATTGCTCAATGAGTGTTTCCTGAATGAATAATTTTATTGACAATGAAAGCAGAACATACTGTATCATGAATACTTGCATTATTTAATCGCTGATACAAAAATAAATTAAAAGAAGAAAATTTGAATTTATCATACGCCAAGATAACACGTGAAAGATTTCATCTGTAGACTTGAAAATTTGAATGAAACTTTCTTTATAAATAGGCAAGAATGAGTTCTGTACTATTGTATGTCTAACATTGAAATTTGAGTGAAACCGTTGAAGCCAATCACTTAGTAGGGTGACACAATTTATCTTTTGTTCACCAGGGGAAGTAAATATTTCTTTAGCGTATGATTGTGTGAACCCAATGTGTCATTAAAGAAATGATCTATAGACTTGAAATTTGCAAGTCCTGTTACATGTAACAGGACTTGCAAATTTTGTATATAAATTTTGTATATAAATTGTACAATGAAACAAATTACTTTTTACATAAGTAAAGTAATTTGTTTCATTTTACAATGAAACAAATTACTTTACTTATATAAAAAGTAATTTGTTTGATTGTAAAATTTAAAACAACTACTTATTATTTCTTGTATATAAAAACATTGGAAAAAAGATTTGATTGAGTGAGACTAATCATATTGCAAATTAAATTTAATTAGGAAGTCTTAATTTTTAAAATTAATATCATATTATAATAGAGTATAACTAACTAATTAGTAGCAATAATGTATAGTGGCAATAAAGCTTTATTCAAATCAATTCTCTTTTTTTAAGAAAGTATGTAGTTTCCTCTAACAGCATGTTAAAAATATATCTTCTCACTCGTATCATTTTTAGTTTCACTTTTTAAACACCCGTCAGATCTAAAAATGCTTGGTGTTGAACAGAAATTGAATTCTCATCCGGGCTTTCTGCCAAGACCGTGGTAGCGGGTTCTCCAACAACTGAGACACTCTAACTCTTCGGTGAACACAAACAACGATCAACTCCTTAATTTAAGAGATGTCGTTTTCAATTTGAAATCGGTAAGAAGAATTATACCTGTCGTTTAGAAATGGTTCTTTTACCAGAAAACTCTGTCAACAATTTTCATAAATTTGCCATCGTAAAATGTTACAAAAGTAGAAACCTAAGTTGAAGGTTTTATATCCATCATCTTCCTTTAACATCAAAAAAATCCTAACGCATAAAACCGAAAATATACGCTTTATTTGCATTATATTGTACATTCTCTTACCTATATGACATACATCCTAGTTTTGACCATATGAGTTAGAAGGTTAGATTCAATCGTTGAAATGTAGTCTTTTTTTTTGTTATTTTCTTGGTTATTCATAATGATGGTAAATGTCCGAAAACTAATTATTATTTCAAATCTATACAACAATAACAACTTTAAAACTAAGAAAAAGCTCTGGTTTTGCTGATCTTTTAAATTGAATCTAATTAACATTAATTTTATTTATATACAAAATTGTGTTTTAATTCCATTGCTATAGAAAAGATACATGATACTGAAGAAACAGATTTATAGAATCTGAATATAGAAATAAATTTAAATTTATAGTGCAGGATAAATTAATTAAATTTCTTTAATCTTACGTGTTATTTAAAAATATTTATCTTGCATTTACAGCAGTATCAATAGAACTTGCCATTTCCACAATTTGCATTTTGTTATTTAAATGTACTCAAATTCCACCTAAAACCTAATACCATGGATACATCTAAGTAGTATGGAGTTTATTCCACAACCGCTGTAATATATCAATTTATTTGTTGAGTGGATGGTGTCATAAGTAAAGAACTGCGCCGCAATGGATTATTTGCTTGCGACAAATTTTTGAGTAACATTTTTAAACAATTAAATTCCGACAAAAGTTAAAAATATGTTTTTTTATAGTGATAATTGATTTGTACTTTGCACAGTGACATTTAAAATAATCAAATAAGTAACAGCCAACAAGTATGTCGTTGAAATATTAAATACTGACGCATTTTATATTTTGATTGAACAGTAAATTTTAATTTTTTAATTTTACGCGTTTTATAATTTTAGTTTTTTTACTGTCATTTAGTAGTCTTAGAATACAAGTGAATGTCCAAGCAAAAACAAACATATGAGTATTCCAATTTCTTCATTTTCTCGCCACAGCATTGGTCACACTATTAAGATCTCAAAGTGTGTCTATAACAAATAACTTTGGAGACAAATGAATTGTGGGATACTCTTAAAAACTAAAACCAAGATCCTCTACAGCTTGTTGATAAATTTTGTTTTCTACGGCCAGTTTTGATTTATCTCTACATCTCGACATTGCCACTTCGCTACATGAGACATCTCCCTCTTGATGACTTCTGACCTGCCACAACATTCTTTACGTTTCCTTTCTTTCCTTGCCTTAATTTATTGTTGTGACAATCTCCAGCTGTTATTTTGATACATTAATGCTCCGCATTGAAATAAAAACCTCTTTTAACAAATTAAACTACATTAAGCATGTATGTGGCATCGTATTATACTTTATTAATCGTGTAATAAACACTCTTATACGTACAATTTATAACAAAACTTAATCTATTTACAATATAATGCCTCAGTACGACTAATCCTTTTACTATTCAAACAAACTCGATATAATTAAAGCGTACTAGAATTGAGTCCGACTTCTTATCAGCATTAGAGACTTTGCGTTAACAATTGCCAATTTTTGTTTTCTGCTTCTTAAGTACAATACTTGTTTCTCATATGAAGCTATAGGAATGTAATGCGGCCTTACTCTTGATGGAACGGCTGGCAAGTTTCTTCTGAGAATCAAAAAGAGCTTTATAACTCGTTATAAACTAGTTCATTTTACAATCCAGCAAACTTTCTGGCGTCTCTTTTGAAGTCAGAGTACCTCTCGTTGCAAGTTGTATAGTACTGTAGTTTTATACTCAAAATCTCTTCAGAAACACTTTGGATTTTCAGTATCCTTCAAACGTTTTATCCGTTTCTATTTTGGTTTTTTTTACTATAAGTATTGTTTTTTTCATACCATGAAAAAAATGCTTAATAAACGCAAGATTATGAAAATTTGCAACATTTCACGTTCCTTCAGAATCACTTAACACTTGTAAAAATACCTTTTATACAGGGTGTTTCCTAGAGGTGTTCCAATACTGTGATATTTTGTTCTAGACGTGAAAATGATCAAAAGGCTTCATATGGAGGTATGTTATAAAACGTTTAGTTTTCTGTCTATCTGTCTGTATGTGATATATACCAAACAAGTTATATATTTTATACCAGTAAAGAAAAAGTTATGAAACTTAGCAGTTGTGTTGGCCTTTTTATGCCCTGTATGAAGATTTTACAAGAATATTAAAATGTTGTAAACTTTATTTTAAATCTAACAGTGGTTGTTTCATTAAAATCGGATAAAAAACAACTGATTAGTACTATTAAACATAATACCATGTTTTACAGACTATACAACAGGAAATATACTTTTCTAAACTGTTTTACTCTGAACAGCTGATTTAAAGTCAGTGAGCTGATTAATGTGAACAGCTGTTTATTTCTTTTGTATTGTAAAAATTGTTTTGTCTCAATTCCAATAAATTACTTTAGTATAATGTATTGCTTGTTTTAATTAGTTTCTTTTCATTAGCAACAGGAATGGCAAATAATGATATTACCGAATTAAACAACTTTTAATAGCTTAAATAAACAGCTGAGTTTAAATCAACTGTTCAGAGTAAAACAGTTTAGAAAACTATACTTCCTCTTGTGTAGTGTGTAAAACATGGTATTATATTAATTAGTACTAATCAGTTGTTTTTTATCCGATTTTAACGAAACAACCACTGTTAGATTTAGAATAAAGTTTACAACATTTTAGTATTCCTGTAAAATTTTTTTAAAGGGCATCGACTTTGAAGAATTTAACATAAAAAGTTATGATTGGCTGCCATTTTGAAACAGGTAAAGCTAATTTGTTCTTATTTATTTCTCAAATGGGCATACAAAAGGCCAAAACAACTGCAAAGTTCATAACTTTATCTTTACTGGTATAAAAGATATAACTTTTTTGGTAAAAAATCAAATACAGACAGATAGACCGAAAACTAAATGTTTTAGGACATACCTCTATATAAAGTTATTTGCTCATTTTCACGTCTAGAACAAAATACCACAGTATTGGAACACCTTTAGTAAACACCCTGTATAAGCCAATCACACTGAAGTCCTAAAATAAAATTGTAATGAACAGTTACTGATTAATGAAATTTTACAAATTGATGTTGATGATTAATATTATAAAATTAGTCTTATATAATTTTTGAGAAGTTAAGCCGTATTAATTAAAAACGTTGTTAATTTTTAGTTTTCATATTTATATAATTTATTCCTAAAAACTTTAAAAAACTGTTGGGGTTTTAATTCTCAGAGAAGATGTACTGTAAAATCATATTTTCGGATAAACAAAAAAGGAACCATTCAAAGGTTTTAACATAATTACTTATTGATTAGCACATATTTGTCACAAGATTCTAGAATATAATGAAAACATTTCAACTACATCAACAACAGATGATAGATCTTATAGGTCACAAAATGCCTATTACATACACGTGGTCTAATGAATGACAATTATATAAATCATTTATCTATGTATAATTCAAGTACTTTTTAATTTTGAAAACCATCAACACTTTAGTTTCAGTTTTAAAAGAAATGCCGTGTAAAACCCCGAATAAAAACTCTGTAATTTATGGTTAAAAATAAACCGTATTAAACATGTTACTTCTGCTTCAATAAATAGGTTTAATTTAATATTAGAACGTTCTATATCTTATTACTTTATTGGCTTTCAATGAATATGAAACTCTGTTAATTTAAATGAACTACATCAAAATTCGCAACTCTCTATTTTGGCTAGTTTTTGAGTACTTTCTATACAAATGTTTACTTGAATCAGTCTCAAAGTTCAATCGGTGACCAATCGCATGTGATTCTCCGACTGAATTGGACCAGGTCCAATATCCTTACATCAAGGTAACGGCCAACTGCCGGACTCTTCGAGTTTTTCGTTGAAGTTTCTCTCTCAACATCACACAATATTGAAATTCAGTCCTCGTCCACAAACAATTTTTTGTGTTTCACTTGGAGCAAATAAATGCCTGTTCAAATTTTTTTTCTTTTTTTCATTTAAATTTATATTTAAAGGTATGGTTTTCAGGTTATGTAGTCATGCAATGCTACAACAGCTGGAAATATTAGTGCTATCTTTGCGTACAAATGTAATAAATACTCTATTTAATGAAGAAAGTAGCAGTCGTTAAAATATAGGTAAGTTATTATGAGTATTAATTACACAATAAAACTGAGCAGCCTTTCATTCTAAACAAGTGGAACTAACCAAACGTTGAAAATAACGACGTATTAAGAATTTTCGTGTAAACAAATATTATCGATAAATAATAGGTTCGGCTCAGAGTACCTTTTACAGATTTCATAGTTGGGGTGAAAATATTAGTATTGTAAAATTTAAAAAGGCACATATACATTTTAAAGTAGTATTAATTAAATAAATATGCAGCTCTTGATATGTTATTTTCACTTTCGTACGTTGAAAAGCTTTTAGTATAATATTATTAATACCTTTTTTTTATTTTTAATACGCTAAATACGCTAAAAGCGTACACATTGTTGTGTTTTTACATTTTATTGAATACATAAAGAATATAATATTTTATAATTAAACCATTACCAATTATTTCTTTGAAAATTGTATTAATTATTAAAAATTAATATGTAATGTTATATTATTTGTAAATAAAATTTAACATTTTTGACCAGTAATAAATAATTTAACCAGCAGAGAGAGCTTAAGCAAAATTATCAACCGACCTGAAATACTGTTGTTTGATTAAATTTTTACGTTGAGAAGTTTTCTAAATATTTAAAGATTTTCAATTATTTATAATTATTATAATTATTTCAATATTTCATACAGATGATATATTAAGAATTGAAACATGAATTAACCCAAACAATATCGAACTATGACGTATTAAAGTGCTAAGAAGCATTCTGTCAGCATTATAAAAAGATAGTTACGTCTCATTTTAAACTTTTTTTTATAAACAACAGTTGTCAAATATATGCAAATTATATGTTTGTTTTTCAATTCATTAAGAGTCATTATATCATACGATTAATTTTTCCAGATAGTTTTTTTGACCAGGTTTAGAATAAATTAGGATTTTACATTATGACTACGTCACTTTATGTTTTGCTGGTGCGATTATAGTACTAAGCTCGTGTTGTGCTCGCAATCACTTAACGGCCTTTGAAGTGCTGAAGAGAACGGCTTATTTTGGAGAACCCGTTGCTGAGGCGAGCAAAATCCTGATGATAGAAAATATTTACTAGCCAGTTTATTTATTATCCATTGATACAAAAACTTTACATTCACTTAATTAACATTAAGAGTAAATAAGGTATTAGTCATAAAATACAATAAAACTAATGTGTTCACAGTAGCTTATCCCACTATCACTGTAGTAGGATATCACGCTAACATTCTATAGTAAAAACAAGATTGATGCATGGATATAATGTCGTGTATATTAGCAGAGTTTTAAAAGTCAGCAGGTGTTCCCTTAGTGAAAACTTTGATCAACTGTGATTACTTCATCCTGCGTTCATAGTTTTTAGTATTAAGGCAAAACACGTTCAAACTAGATCCTTTTTTAACTTTTTATGTTGGTTACTGAAACTTAATAGTTTATATCGCTAGACACTATTAAATAAACCTTATGAAGTGTACTAACTATCAATACAAGTTCAAATTCGGCAATGCAATAATTTATTAAAGTAACTACCAGATTTGCCAACTTAAATGAGACATTATGACAAAATATTCAAAGTCTTTGAATATTTTTCGCTGTTCGGGGAGTTTTGTATCAAATCCTATTTATATATGTCTTCGTTGTTTCTCTATCAAGTAATTAATATTTATTAATTATTTTAATAAAATCAGAACTAAACAATTCAAGTATTTTCTCGTTTTAACAACAACCATGTTACTATGATAATTGCATCTCACTGGTTGTCTAAAAATATGACTTTGGATTTCACAACACTAAAGTAATTACATTCCTAAGTAAACATTTAACTGTCGAGCAACTTTCATTAATAGTTAACTTTGTATAAATGGCAATAGTTAACGTCTATAAAAAGTAAAAAGTTATTCACGAAAACTAATTGTAACAGCACTATATTTTTAATAATTGAATGTACCGTGCGAAAACTATCATTAAAAAATTCAAGCTAGGTGATGAACATATACAAAATTACAATAATTAATAACTTTTATGTGTATTTTGTAAAAGTGATGACGTAGGTTTTCCGTTTGTAAGATAAGTATAATGACACAAAAAGTCATTACTTCTCTCTTTATTTCCGTTGGCAGTTGTCAACCAAACCTTCCCCACCTGCATCAAACGGATACCTGAGTAGTCGATTTTCCCTTCAACAATAACATTATATACCTATCAATTCCATAGTTTCTTTATAAAACGAATGTTTTTCTTTGAAACTTCTTGCTAATTTTTCGTTCTCTCTCCCTACTTATTCTTCCTAAATAAGAAAAATTTCAATCAATAACTACGTTAAACATTTTATTTTAATCTTTTCCCTACCCTTAAAATAGAGCTCCGGTGACGAAATTATTTTTTCTAAGATCACGGTTAATATTTTACAAATACTAAAGAGTAATATATGGAAACGTAATACGTATTTAAAATTAGTTTAAGTAATAAATTACACATGTTGTATTTGTAACATTGGAGAAATAACTTACGTACGTGCAATCATATATGTTCAACTTATATCACAAAAAAATGCTTCGCCTTTCTGTCTGGAAAGAGGCATTTCAAATTTGTGATCTATGCATTCTCGAGACTGCTTCCCAGGACTGAGACAGAGCGAAGACTGAAGTTATGACGTACAATAACACTATGACGTAAACTATGCCTTGCCATGGACAAATGTAAGGGAGACAATGGACTGGAAATATCGACGGCAGGAGATGGAACTGATAATTAACTAGGCGCTCGGTTACGACAGGTCCGGTTATCCAGGCATCTTGTTTACTGAATGCCATTGGGAATGATTAACCATTATTGCCAATTTGACTGTTTATTTTTGGAACATTCGATCTAAGAAGTATTAAGGTTTCACATAATAAATTTTTTACAGTAACTACAAAATTAGAACATATATTAATTAAAACGCTGCAGCGTTTACTATTTAATTTCAAATTAGGCTATTGTGAGTGGTCTTGCTAATATTTTTGTAGGTTTATGAAGGGAAGATGGCCAAACAGGCTAGATTTTGGACTTTGGATATGAGTAAGGGGTATCGCATCTTCAAATCCTGTCTGTGGCCGTTAAATTTTTATCAGTGCCATCGACCCTGTAGCCTAATATATCGACTCTCCCCTCTATTCTCTTTGATGAATTCTTTGCAAAGGCTAATGGCCCAATAGGACGGCTTAAAAGTTGATCTATTAAAAAAAAGTTATCTGCAGTAGTAGAAGTTCCGAATTCTTCCAGTTTTCTTCTGCATAATTTTACGAGATGGAGTACATTGTTTGCGATCAGGGACAGTTTTTACAATAATGATTATATTAAGTTTATCGGAAGAGAACCTTAATAACGCTACATAATAAGTCACAGGTTTTGTTTGTCTCCAAAAGATATTTTTTATTATTATTGACTCAATTTAAGTATCATTATTGATGATGATACATCAATAATGAGGTCTTTTGCGTTATACGACCTAATTTCTTTATACGTTTCCTTGTTTAATAAGAGCGTTTCTCTGATGCATTAATGCTATGAACACATTGATGTATTACATCAATACATGAAAATAGGTAAGCAGTAATCAGTGAATCATTGTTCCTTATCTTATCGCAAAATTCGGTTTTATCTGGTATTGACGCAGGTCCCGGTCTACCTATGCAAACGCAGTGTCTTGATGTGCCTAACATAACCTTCTTTTAACTTAGAAAACGTTTAAAAAAACGAGGTCTTATGACGCAAAAGACCCCAATAATGTTATTATTGATACATATGGACGTCGATTAGCGTGTTGTAAATTTAACACATTTGTACAGTAATGCATTGTGACGTTAAATGAAGTAAAACCTATTAGTATTAAGAATGATCACTATATCGTTACTTGAAAATCTTGCTAAATTAACGAGATTGATACATCTCCTATTTACGTGTAGTCTCATTCATTTTTATGTCTTTATAATATAAATATAATACATATTATGTAGAATAGCAAATCTAAAAATATACCATGGATTACAACAAATAACGAAAGTTTGTTATACGCTCGTCTATTCAATTTTGTTCTCTATAATAAAGCTTGCATTTCTTAGGTCCAATACATCATATTATATCTTTGATAAAATAGTTAAAAATGTTTTAGGTAAATAAAAAATTAATACATATGTTTTTTTTCTAGGTATGTAACAGCTCAGAGTAATGTAAGTATATAACCTACTGGAATTGCAAGAACATATGCGTAGGTCCAAACACATTAGGGATTGACACATCTTGAAGATTAATATATTCAATGGGCAGATTAAAACAAGTAAATTGTTATAAAGAACAGAGGAATAATTATTCATCAATGCCTCAACATTGTGGGAGATTTAAAACTATTAAACAAGCTAATTATAAAGTTAAATTTTATTACTATTAATGATCAATTAAAAATAACAACTTGCTCATAAAATTGTTTGTAAAATCGATCCCATTTAGTTTGCATGAAATTCTGCAATCCAAATTCCTTAAACATCGTGAACACATTTTGATAAAATTCAATGCAGTAAGCTTCGGATCCCAATGTCTCCGAGGGAGAGAAAAGGGTTTATAAAATAATTATTGCAACATAAAATATTCAGATAAGAAATGAAAACAAAACCGTCAATCAGGTGTCAGGGGTAGGTTGATAACACTCCTCCCTCACCAACGTGCTATTGAAAGAAATCTTTCGACTGAGAGAGCGCAGACAACTTACTACTCGTGAAAACTTGAAAACTGCAAGAAGGTCGACATTTTAAAACGTAAAACATTCGTGGATACGTTTATCAATGGTACAATCCAAAAAACCACACTGAATAATTAAGTGATCTGTAATAAATCTAAACTGACTACTTATGTCTTACAAATAACATTATCCAAAATAACACCTTGTGCTCATACATAAACGGTCTAACGCTATTTATAAGCATAGTTAATCAAATGTTTCGATTCTTTTAAAGTCAATGGCAACTAAAAGCATTGTGTTACTTTTTGGCTATAAATATAACAGCATATGACCTTTGTGTAATAAAACTCATTTTGGAAACAATTAATATAGGTGTAAAACTTAATAAATGACTATGGCGGAATATGCTTAGTGATTTACAAATTTCCAAGTGGACGTCCTTTATAAATTTCCGGAAACTCACCTACTGTAACCGTTTTTCCCACAAGATTTCATATGAAGAATATAGTTTCAATTCTGTATTTGATAATTATTATTGACGGTTGATCACTTAAATACATGTTTTTGGTAATTTGCTACCGATATTGTCACAAAAAAAAAACACTCCGTTTTTAGGATTGGAATATATATTCTTCTTATGTCTTGAGGGTTTTGACACCATAAGATTGAAAATAAACTAACATTTATAACTAATCAATATGTGGTGATGAATTTGTGCATGCCACGGTAACAATGGAATAAGTTTTACATCACTTAACCTTAGGGTGACTCTGGATTGGCTGAGCGTTAGCTATGCCTATAACTCAAAGGGCTTGAGGACTTTCTTTCTGTCTGTCTCTCTGTATGTATATCACCATGGTATCTAAAAACAAATTGACCATATTATATAGACTTGAAACTTATCATGGAGTTTTATTTCTATTTAGGCAACAATGAGTTCGACGATTGTACATATCACTCCATGGAAATTGGCTGAGCGTTAGCGAATATTTTTACATTGGTCTTATGGGGAACCATAATGGCAACGATAATATAGCAGAATACATAAATTTGTAGACATATGTACGATTACATGAGGTTTTAACATATTGCACTTTTATTAGTACATTAAAGGAAAACAAATTAGAATGGAAAGTCAACGTTAAAGGCACTCTTTCATTGTGGCACCTCACCAGCCTCACAGAAACTTTTATTATTTTAACACTGCTATGAAAACTTAAGGAACAATAATTTTACATAATTGTACAATGGAAGATATTTTCTGAGACATATCATCTGCAGACTTTAAATTTTGTAAAAAATTAATTTCTACATAAAAATAATGAGTTTTATAATTGTACACATCCAACCACGAAACTTGTCTGAGCATTAGAAAAGCCTATCACTTAATGAGCTAATGCAAGATGTCTCTTTTGTTTGCCATGTGGATGTACAAATTGTGTTGCGATTTGATAGTAATAGTTATTAATTCAAAATAAAACAATTTATGACTGTATTCTGTTTTCATCTAATTGAGTGAAGAACCAGAATGTTAGCCTAGCATAACTTTTGAATCTTTTACTTTATACAATGAGCATAAGTATGCTATATTTCTCCTATTAAAACTGAATATACAACACTAACGTTATAATAAGAGCTAGATATAACTATTAGAGTGACGTCATCAATTGTCAATTACATAAAAAGCAATATAAATTTACTTAAATTGTATGTATATATATATATATATATATATATATATATATTTAAATTAAATAAACACACGCACGCACACAGCACAAACGTTCCCTTAGTCAGAGGTCAAAGGCAAAGGAAAGCTGATCGCGGACTTTTCATCCCATTTCATCCAATTTTCCAGTCACAGTCAGGTTCTTGTAGAGGACAACTTGATATCTTGATTATACATTTCTTAAGTGTAACTTGGACGTATCACCTTTGTTGCAAATATTTTGTTATTACCGACATCATAATAAAAGTATTATCAAGTATTGGATCTGAATATGAACTATCTTCTCCTCTTATAAATTAAGATGAAGAATACAATATATACATTTATATTGTATAACATTGATGACATTGTACATCCTAACATAGTAAGTGAAAGTTAAAAATTGCAAACAAATATTTAAACATTAAATACTATATTAATTATAACTTAAACTTCAATAACTACTTATATTTCATTTTTCAGAATTTACGAATTTTATAATTTCATTCCTTTTTAAATGAATTTTTTATTTTTGACAGTACTGTGTTTGCTTTCTTAGGTATATCGTTAAAGAAAGTGTCTTTCGTTTCAGTGTTATTAGTATATATTTTTACCCAATATAAGGTATACCCAATACAGTATATCCGTTATATAGTCTCGAGGAAAACTGTATTTTTGTGTAAATATGGAAATATTGCTATTGTAGAAAAAGGCCAACTTATTAGTATTGATGTACTATATATTTCGCATTACGCTTCATCAGGTGCAATTTAACAAAACGTAACACATAACATACAGTAAACCAAAAACAGATAAATAAACATAATATTTTTGAAATATAAAACATATATTCAAACTATGGTTGTAAATATGTGATGAATGTTCAGATCATTTAAATTATTTATCGAAGATTCAATCCATAAGGACATTTTGATTTTGTTACAATTTGAAATTCTTGTTCTAAATTTTTTATTGTTGACTTATTTGAATGATTATTAATTATTCGTATTGGTTTTACTTTATACAAATTTTCAAAAGATTCATTGTGCATTTTACCATTAATGATTAATTGTTTTGTTTCATCATTATGCCTGAAATCATAACGATTACCTGTCATTCTTATTCTTAGATTAATTGTTGTAGAGCCAATATAGTATTTCAGGCATTTTTTTACATTGGATTTGATATGCTACTTTTTTCGTATAACATGAAAAATCGCCAATAATGTCGTAAGCATTTTTAGTTGAATTGCTTTTAAATTTTGATGACTCTTATATTTGATACATATCATGCTTGAATTATTACATGGATGTGCTCCCTTGAATTTAGTTTCCCCAACAGAATCAGCAGATAATTTTTGATTTTGGTATAATATCCTTTAAGATAGGAAATCTCTAAAAACAATACGTGGAATACATTTCAGAAATGAGTCTGTCAATGGAGAATTTTATAGGCTTCTATAAAAATGGTGTTAATTTTGTAGAGGAAGGGATGATATTGTGTAATTAATTTAGGCTCATTATAATCTTTCTTTTTTTGACACAACTATTAAGGTTACTTTCATTGAGCTGTAACTTTTCATTCAATAGATTCTCAGGATATCCCCGTTTAAAAAAGCATTTTGTGTGTTGTGTGTGTGTGTGTGTGTGTGTGTGTGTGTGTGTGGTGTGTGTGTGTGTGTGTGTATCATGTAATAAATAAAAAATAATTTGTGTTTTCTAGTTTCATTCTAAAAATGTCTATCGTTGTGTTGGTATAAAATATTTTGTTCAACATTTATCTCTTCCTTTTAGAGATATTCTTAGTATTGTAAAATTTATTGTGAAATCGGATGTCAAGTAAAATTCAAAGGTGTTTCAGTATCTGTCATGTGTGATTTTTAAATCATGGAATATTATGTTGTATTATAAAAATAATCTTTTGCGTATTTAATTTCAACAGTTCAATAAAGATGTAAAAAGATTGTTGCCCACTCGTGCCCCGCCGGGAATCGAACCAGGTTCGTTTGTTTAAATAATTATAAATATTAATATAATAAATGGAAATGTAATAAAGAATGTGGACGAATATAACTATTTAGGATGTACCATAACAAGTGATGGAAGAGATGAAAAAGATATCATGAACAAAGTCACAAAGGGAAAATCTATAGTTAGTCAGTTAAATTCTATACTGTGGAATCTTAATATAAGAAAGGACATAAAGAGAAGGATTTATGAATCAATCATCGAAAGTACAGTAACGTATGGTGCAGAAGTATGGACAATAACTCAAAAGTTGAAGAAAAGAATAGAGACAGTAGAAAATAGTTATTGGAGAAGGTGCTGTAGACTGACATTAGAAGATAGAGTTCCAAACGTGACAATAAGAGAGATAATGAATGTTCAATCATCAATTACGGACAATATAGAGAGAAAACAGTTACAGTGGTATGGTCACATGAGAAGAATGAATGAAGATAGGATCCCTTGGAAAGTATGGAATTGGAGACCAACAAGGAATAGGAAAAGAGGAAGACCTAGGTTAATGTGGAAAGATGGAATAGAGAAAGCCATGCAAAGAAGAAACATTGAAGAGGATGCATGGCTATGCAAGAGGCAATGGCGTATTGACTGCGACAAACGGCCAGAATAGCTGTAAAAGTCGCCGTAAGTAAGTAAGTAATAATTATTAATATTACAATATTATATAAATAAATACCCTCTGTTATTTTAAACATCACCTCGAAAGAGCTTTCATTCTACCAATTAGAATTCTTTTGATCAGTCGCTTGAAAAGCACAACTCGTCAAATGGGTTTCCTTTGTTTGTCTGACCAACTCTGTCTAAAAACGACCAACTTTAAATTATATGTTGGGATGTATATAATTTATACTGCAAATAATAACACATTATGATATAAAGTTGAAAAAATTAGATAGTTAACGATAATTTTTCTATAATTAATATATTTTTAACCAGTCACTTTCAAATAATTAACTTAATTATAATTATCAAGATACTTACAAACTTTAGGACTTATTAGAAGCACATAACATACTCTAGACATACCAGATAATTTCACGCATGCTACCTTAATTTAGCTTTTATGCATGAGGTAAAATATGTTAGTCCTGCATTAGTAATTTTTCTTTCAAAGTTAACATATAACTTTGTCATGTTCCAATGCAAGTATATTCTTTCTTAAAGTATCCATCAACTTATATTAAAGTTGCAATTTAAATAACACCATGACGAGGAGCATTAAAGTTGCTCTTACGGATTCTAAAGACTTATCATTACATATAAACTATGCGATTTAATACTAATTATGGAGTGTACTGCTCCAGGTGTATTAAAGTTACATGAACTAGATTGCCTATCAAATGTCTAAACAAAATATAGGCTGATAGTTAATTAAATTACATGTTAATATTATATATGAGCATAAGTAAATCACTGTATATATGCTTAACTTAATTTTTTAACAAGGGTCACATTTTTGCCACACGCAGTTATTTCATACTGTTAAATATATAAATGTTGACCATAAAATGAACGATTTTAATGCAACCACGAGTTTTAAATTTTTGTATATGTAGACTATAACGAAATACCAGGTGTTTGTGTTAATTATGATTGTAAGGTTAAGTTTAACGTAAGACTATATACAAGGTGTTTGAAAAGTATGGGTACGGCTTAATATTTTACAAACCATAGCAGATAACATCTTTAAACTTTGCACAGTGTCATATGGCTATGTAAACTATTTTTCCTTGCTATTACCATTACATGCCAACCAGGGGGGGACGGCCCACAGAGGAAAACATGGAAATCTTAAATGAAAGCATGGGTCGTTAAACGCCGCGTACCGCATCAGAATACGACGATCCAGTCAGAAATGGCAGCGCATAATGTACTTCACAATGTGTACCTAAAACAACCCGCCATTTCTGATTGGATAAACCTTTTGAGATGCGGTTTGCGGCATTCAACTCTACTCGAGCTCTTTCATCACTCGACCCATGCTTTAATTTAATATTTCCATGTTTTCCTCTGTGGGCCGTCCCCCCATGGTTGGCATATCATGGTAATAGCAAGGAAAAATAGTTTACATAGCCATATGACACTGTGCAAAGTTTAAAGATGTTATCTGCTATGGTTTGTAAAATATTAAGCCGTACCCAGACTTTTCAAACACCTTGTATAGTCCTACCATCGTTTCGAAAAATAGAGAGTTTATTCATTCATTCACTCAGAAATAACCAACTAAAGCTTATTAAAAATTTAGAGAAAAGAGTAATTTATTATCAGTTTTTTATGTGAGTAAATTTGAGTGTCAGTTTAAAAATGATATAAAATTCTGTACTATTATGAGAGAAAATTAATTAACTTTTACTTAATGTACTTTTTGTGTTTAAAAATAAAAAACACATTTTTTTCTAATATACGTGGATTGAACCTAAATCAGATAAAAGTACTTTTTCGTCCAGGAGGTTTAGGTGACAAAGGTGTGTTATTGCACATCTGTAAGTTGTATTTTAAAATTAAACTCCAAAAAACTGGCAAGCTAAAATCCCAAGTGTTTATGGAATGGAGCAGGAGATTCCCATATGGTGGGTGAAAACTGGCGATGCAGCGCTGTATTGAAAATCAAGACTGCTATTGCTGAATAACGTCCATAATATGGTAAGCGGTGACCCCGGCTTTAGCACTGTCATTGTAAATCCTTTTGTCTACTTTTGTGGGCGTTTAATATTCTTTCCCTCAATAAACAACATGCAGTGTGCTGTGAGAAATAATGTGTACATTATTATTATTCTCGATTTTATCATATGTTTTTATCTAAAAACCAGTTTATTGTGAAAGACGCTAAAATAGATAATTTAAAATTCTATAAAATCTATTATATACATTCACTATTAGACATCCATACCAAGAAAGTAGATAGTATGGCGAATAGCATTTAATTTTAAAATACGCTTGAAACGTTGTTTGAATCTTTACTCCTATGCAAGAAAAAAATCTTTCTTAATGATAATGTATGTCACTCTATAGGTTTTGGTTGAGCGTTAGCGAAATTTTGAACACTTTCTCCTAAGAATAAACCATAATGGCAACGAGTAAATCACAAATATAACTAAATAAGTAAACAAATTCAGTACAATAATATGACATTTTAACATTTTCCTTGAGCAAAATTTAAATTAAAGATGGTGTTTAGGATATCATTGAGGAAATTTTGGAAGATGTTTGAGGCACAACCACTTTCTGATTTACAATATAACAGAGTCTAAAATTACTTTATTTTGAAAATAATTAAAGCTAAAAGGTGGAATAGGTTGCAATAAGGTGATTGATGTTAAAAACAGATTGCTTTCCTGCATTAAGACAAAAACAAACAAACGAAGGTGAAGTGTTGGTTGTAGAAGTATGAACCACCCAGTCTCAGCTCAGTCCTGCACTTAGATGACAACAGTTAGTGGCCGTAAACTGCACTTGCATTAAGGAATATGTCTTTTAGTATCCCCCACTGTCATTTCTACAAATTTTGATGTGTTCTTAGTTTGTTTACTTTAAAATCATAACTGTAAATATCTGGAATATTTTAAAAGCAATAGTAATTACATGAATATTTTAAATTAGAATTAAAAGGATTTATAAGAAAATGAATGTAATCCTTTTTGTTTTCACGTTATTTGTCTATATTAGTATAAAACATCTTTATTTATGGTATGTTACAGTAAAAAATCTATATATTAACATTTTTGAAACAAAATCACCTTGGCAAGAAATTTTACTTCCAAATAATATACACCTTTAATATGTTGAACTATTTTCAATTACCTCCTTCACGCTAAAAAGCAGTTGGTAAATCTAAATCTAAAATCAATCAATGTCTAAAATGAGAAGAACAATATTCTAGGAGTCGTTTTTCTGCCTGTTTAAAAAAACAAAACATTAGGTGCCGGGAAGCATTTCCTGACATCTAGGAGACTGCATGGAATCTTTTGACCTGTACCTGTTCTTAATTTTCACTATACAATCACACGAGGTGTCTTATTTTATTGAAAATGCACTTAAGAACACTTTGCACTTTTTATTGTAAACTGAAACATTTTTGACATTTCAATGATGAATTAAAAAGGTCTGACTTTTATTCTGAATACCCAATGACGAAATAAAAAGTCCTTGGATGTCTATTAATCTTAGCTTTCATACAAGATACCACCATAACTCTGCAATGAAGAATAAAGCGAAAAAATGTATGAAGTTTCATATTTTTCTCATGTGGTTGACGACTCGTATTGCCTGAAGATTATGAATGCCAGTAAAGCCGATTCTAAAGGAATCTCGTCTGCCGTCACATGATAAAGTTGATCATGTATCAGAAAAAGTAACATTACCTTTCTCTGTAAAATAATATATAAAAATACATTTTTCCATAATTTTCTTTAAGAGTTCATTCATTTCAAATATTGCCACAAGATATACTGAAAGATTAACAATACAGTTCTTTATATACTTATCCACAGAATCAAATATCTACAAGAAATAATTTATTGCATCCGTAAATCAGCTGTGAAATAAACTCTTAGAAGTCAGATGCATATTAGTCCGGATGTGAACCCAAACCCTTTTTATTGGCAACTAAGGGGAGGTTGGATAGTTTCATTCTGTTTCTGCAGCTACAATAATGAAACAGAAATAAAATTCAAACGTACTCTATTCAATTATTATCTATTGCAAATGTATATTGTTAATCCAGTGTTGTTTCTTTGTACACTTTGTTACTGTATTTCATACTTTAGTTTTAAACTTTATACTCTTTAAAAGGATAACTAAGTTTTTAAACTCAAAACTTGTCTCAATAATTATAATTGTAGTACTATGAAGGTCAATCCGTATATATATATATATATACTATATATACCTATCTTTAACTAAGAATTTTAAAAACCGTACACTGGAAAGAGTTTACAAAATATTCGATGAGGATTTGCTTTTTAAAAAAGGGTGGCACGCATTATATATATATATAAACTCTCACTTACAAGACTTACATATATATATATATATACATTCATTAAATTTGTATAAATATATATTTAATTTATTTCAATATAACAAAAAGTACTTGCTCCGCCGGGACTATATATATATATATCAAATGCATGCCACCCTTTTTTAAAAAGAAAATCCTCATCGAATATTTTTTAAAGCTCTTTCCAGTGTACGGTTTTTTAAAATTCTTAGTTAAAGATAGGCTTGGAAGGATGCTCAATTTCTATGTTATAACTTGTAAATAATCTTTGTAGTTTTATTTTCATAACTGTATAAGTCTTGTAAGTGGGTAAGTTCTATTCAAACATAAAATGCATATTTCTATCGTATTACTGAATTAGGTAAACACCAGTCACACTTTGACAACGTTTTGGCTTGAACAGAACTTGAAAACTGATCCGGGCTTTTTGCCAAGACCGCGGTCGGGAGCTTCCCCAACAACTGGAACACTCTAACTCTTCGGTGAACACAAACAGTGATCAATCCCTTAGTTTCGGAGATGTCGTTTTCGATGTGGAATCGATGGGGACAATTACAACCGTTCTCTAACAGCTCCATTCAACATGACTTGTTCATCTTCTAAATTGAATTTTAAGTGCACAATATTTGTATAACACATTACTGTACGTATGTCAATTGACAGCTTAAAGTATGAGATAATTGATTCTTCAAATACACATAATGCAATACAGTTATCACTTTCTAATAGCCACTGCCACGTTTACAAGTACTGTAGCAAGCTCTAAGCAAATGTAGTTTTTACGAGGAAATCCGATCTCATAATGATTACCTGGACCACCTTGCTGATAACGAGTAGATTTGAACTTTTTTATTTGAGTAGCATGTAAAATTTGCTTCCTAATATTGTAGAAATTGTACTATAAAAATACAAGCATTTAAAGTATTATCTTATGATAAATTTAAATATTAATGAGTTGTGTAGTAATAATCACTATTTAAAGCTGCAAATACATTCGTATTTAAAAATATATATGTTTTATGAAATGTTTAAACCATATTTTTATTTAAAAATTCCAATCCATCAATGGGTATAAGTTGTGTCACAAAACGGAACAGTAGTTAGTTAAAATTGAGGGTTTTCCGAGTGAAAAGTTATAGCCTATTTGAAGTTAAAATATGTAGAAATATATGAAACCTCTTTGTTTAAAGTTGGTTATTGAGAATAAGCATTTAGTGAAGAAAAGACAAGCAATTAGAGAAATATAAGCAGTTAGTATCCCACTTTTATTCGTAATTGTGTAATGTCCTATTATTCCCCTTACTTTCTTCTTTTTGTTCTTTATTTTTGTATGTACTAATATCTCCCCCACCGAACGAAGACAATAGATTGCAATCCTCGAAATTTTGTGTTATACTTTTTGTAACATATAACAATGGCAAATGTCCGAAATCCTGTTAACCTTATGAAAATTGTTAATACATTTAGATGTGACATTCTTTATACTAATATTACCTACATATAACATGTTTTTATTTCCAATCAGATAATAATATATTTTAACATCTCGTATTAATTAATAATACCTATTTTGTATATGGAAATATAAAGTCCACTGTTTCGCAATGGAGTTTTCGTTTTTTTTTTTCTCTAGATCCCGAAGTCAAATAAATATTATTTTTTATTTCTTGCTTATTAAATTTTTTTAATTTTACAGTTAAATCTTTTTTGAATATTAAGAGCTAAAGTGGCCTAATTTCATGACTTATAACGTGATCTGCTAAGTATAAATATGAAGCCGCAATTAGTTTACGCTTGACCATATTCTATACTCCGTTCATTATGTTGGCTTCATACCAATTCTGTGATGATTTTCAGACAAGTAGTGTTAAGCAATTTTAGTCGGAGTGTGCCATCCTTGCAACAGTTTATGTTTTCTATTTTATTTCTTATTAATCAAACTTGTGGTAAATGTTATATTTTAATTTTATGCATTCAAAACTTTAAAATATAAAGTTTATTAGTTTTTATTATTTTGGATTATTTAAAATTATGAGTAGGTTCATTTTTTTTTGTCTCTCGTACTTACGAAATAGTAATGTGAATGTAATAGCTAATCAACTAACGACATTATTTTTACTCTGAGCTGAGTACTGAGTATGTCTGACAAAATGCGTGTGACTCTTTGTGTTCAGTGAACAGATTTAGAGTTTTATTGTAGTAGTAACGTGTATACGAGTTCAGTGGAACGCAATAGCAATACGTTAGTTACAATGGGTTCCCTACCAAACCATTACTTACTATTGGTCTGGTAGGAAACTCATTGTTGTCAACCAGTTAAGATAATAAAGAGTAAACGATATCACTGAGAGACTTGTTCCGTGGGCCACAACTATACTTCCGCTGACATCGATCTTTTTAACGTTTTATATCAACAGTTTCATCGTGCTTCTAACAATGATAAGCTGTGCTACTTGTTTGGGTTGAAAATATGTTGAGGTTTTATAAGTAATGTGTCAGGATTGTTGATTATCAATTGGTGTTATTGTTTGCTGATGTGATTGGATTGAATGTTTTAGAAAAACTTGACGAGGATATGCAAAGTTACTCAATTTAGCGAACAATTCATTTCAAATTATCCATTTCTTATTGAAATATATGCTCCCAAAATCCCCTAAAAATTGCATTCATCATTTGTTCTTTTAATAAACTAAATAGTTATAAAATATAACCTCATAGACTTCCTTATGTGTTCAGATTTGTTTGTGGTTAATAATTAACATTAGTTTTATTTATTCGATAGTCAACAGAAATAATGTAAATTACATCTAGAGATCCTCTATGTGATACAAACGATGTTAATCAATGAAGCCGAGCACTTCACAGATCATTACCTCATCTCTTATATCCAATTTGTCACCATCAAAGATGAAAGATAATTATACGTTTTGCAAGTATTCGTTTACTGGCTTAAATAATTTTATTCTGTATGGTTACACAAAAATGTGTCATCATTCTTATATTTTATTTTCACCAATTTACGTACTACAATTATAAATATTGGGATACTCAGAAAAGTGATTAAAAATTTGGGATACCCAGGGTTGAAAAAATGAGGTTTTGGAATAATACTATTTACATTTGCACGTGGTTACAGCAAAATCGTATGTGTTCAAAATCCATTTTTAATTGATTATTTAATTGTTTATCAATTATGTGTGCATCTAATTTCTTTTTACATGAAAACTACTCTAATAATTTGAATTTAATCTATATTTTTATCCTACTAGATACTTTATTATTAAACTCTATAAATATTTAGATTTCAAACTATGACGGAGACAATTTGGTAATGATGTTTGATGTGTAGTCGTGAATTTCGCAATATGGTCTTGAAACTTTCTACTGTTCTTGTTTTGTTTCTGAATCAATAAAATCCTAATTGAGTTTGTATGTATACCCAAAGATAATTTTCTTTAAAGGTTGCTCCATTTTAATTAAACTTTTACCTGCCCTATAATATCATTTATAACAAAGCAGTTTTTCAATTTGTGAAACTTCAATTTACAAAGCATATTATACGAAGAGAACATTTGATTAGAGTGTAACCAAGCGAAACAATAATGCGGCCACTAAATAAAGGCCAGAGCCAGTATTCACTGGCTAAGACAATAATTCAGCAATAATCAGACTTGCTCCCAACCGCACGCCACAGATCCCAGAGTTAAGTTACTGAGGGGTGGACTGTAAAATAGTACCAGACATTTTGATTTTATTGTGACAATCAATCCAATTAATGCATAATTAACATTAATTAAGTTAAAACTGTACCAAGACAACAAAAACTTTAGATAGCGTACAATTTGTTAAGTTTGTTCTACTATGTAAACAGAAGTTTTATAAAAATATGACAGGATCCTTTTTTTAAGGGGCCAAAAAACCTTAAGGATAAGTTACTCAACCACAAGCATTAAAAAAATCTAGTAGTGTGCGATGAACTCACCAAAGCGATAGATAGCGACTAACTAAAAAAGTCGTACGCCATAAAAACCAAAGCATACATATTAAGTATCAGGTATAAGTTTTTATATACTTATAAAGTTGACTGAAGCGAGCACCAATCACGTCACAGAATAAACGTACCGAATGCGAATCCGCAAAATAATATGTCCTTGACCCATTAGCGACGTTGGGACGTTAAGGTAAAAGTTCTTGACAACTGATGACGAGGAGTGATTCCAATAATCGAAACGTCGTATTTTATTTAGTCACATATTACGATAGCAAATGTCAGAAATCGTATTGTTCTTTAAAAAAATTCATCTCGGTAATAATCTTTAAATAAAATAAAAAAATTAAAATATCATAGTAAATGTCCTTAAAATTATATCCAACGTAACTAACACATGAATAAAATTCATTTAAAGTGTAAATATTTTTCAAATAAACCAATATTTATGTTATATATGCTGTGGATATTATGTTTCTTTCTTGACAAATACTTGCTTTTCCGCGCCTCTTATCTTTTCACTTAGGAAGATGGAAAATTCTTAGTTTCCGTTAGTAATATTGTAACTAATTACTTAAATGTTAGATAGATTCTCTATCAAATTTACATTTAATTTAAAATAATACTTGACCTCCATCTATTTTTCCCCAAAAGCTAGATGCTGGTGGTCATCCTAAGTTTAGCGCTAAAAGAACATTATTACACTTTAAACACATTTTAAGCCCTTACTTTGAGTAGTAGAAGTATGTGAATCTAGTTTTAAAGATATTATTATTATTATTATGGATTATAATACGCATGCCATCGCTTTATAGTTTTATTGATACTGCTATTGATTATTCAGAAAGTAGTTCAATGTTTGTATTTCATTGTTTTATTATTTGGGAAGCATAAACTTTGCAAGACAAAGTAAAAAAGGTTTTATATGTGCATTAACTTATCTTTAAAATGAGATATCTGAATAATTTTTCAATCAAAATTGAGGGCCTAAAATGTTTCAAATTCATCCTTTTCTTATGTGGGAATTTCTCATGGTCTTTACTCGACAGGCATGTGTTTTAGTCAAAATTTCGGTTTTTTAAATTAAAAGTACTCATTTAAAATCTTATTTTTACATATTATCAGAGTAGATTTGTATCTTTTTTTACAAATTCCATAAAAGTTTGGATATGCTTTATCTGCATTAATAACCTAAAACAACTGTACATACAATGACTTCTTATTAATATGGTACGTATTCGGAAATACAAACGGTTTTCTTCTTAAAGTAGATCCTCTACTGCTTATTTATATCTTTTGTTTTTAGGGCTTGTTTTGATTTATCCCCTCATCAACACAGCGCCAGCCCGCTACTTAAGACATATCCCTCTCATAAAGATCTCTGACCTACCGCAACATTCTTTACGTTTCTTTTCTTTCCTTTGTACTACTTTATTTTCGTAATAAATCCCCGCTTGTTATTTTTGGAGAAGTTGTACTCGGACAAAAGTGAGACTAAATTAACAATTTGATTAACAAAGTACATTAAATAAAATATTTATTTGTAATCGTATTCTGTTATATTAGCCTCATAAAATATATGATGTTTTACTGCCTTGAGTCAAACCAATCATATTTATAATCTACCATAGCAAAATTTATACGGAGAAATTGAGTATACTTATATCGTCCTCTACAGTCAGATTATGTTTCTTACTATCAAAGTATGGGAACTATAATTATATACTTCTTCTCTCTCGACATACCACATTATATAAATTATCACACGTTGACAGACATTAAGTTATATAACTTATCACACAGAATGGAAATACTATATGAGTAGTAAGCAAGTTTAATTTTGTTTGAGATAAATTGTTTAAATGATTTTTTCATCGTTTTTAAAGTCACCGTACATCTCATTATCTATAAGGACACCAATCCAAAAAGTCTGAAATCTTTTCTGGACATTGGTTGCTATGGTATATACAGTATTATTAAGTGTTAGTATTTTTTTTTTAACTAAAAAAATTTAAAACACATTCAAAATTCAATTAAAAAGGGTGTTATAAGTTTTTTGTATAAAAAATTTAACAATAATTAAATAATTAACAGTGGTTAAGAAAAGCCGTCTGGTATAACACTCAGATATATAACGTTTATTATATTTTTAGATATAGCTAAAGGTTTTATTCTATTATCATATTTTGATCAATCTAAAAACTGACATTTCAAAATGATAGTAGAAGCCTACTGAAATTTGTAAAATTGTACGACTATGTATATTTTATTGAAAGACAACTAATATGACATTTTATATAACTGATATGACTCCTTTTTTTGTTCGATTTCTTAGTTTTTATTTTAGATTATTCAGACAATTAAAACCCTGAAAAATACGCTTCGAATATATAATATAACTCCTCCCTCTATAGAGGCTGCAACATTTTCATTTCCATCTGTCTGCCTGCACGAAATCTCGAGATCAAACTCAGCTATAGGTATGAAATTTTGCATGAAGCTTCATTTTTATATAAGCAAGAACGAATTAGATGATGGTGTAAGTCACTCCGTGTGATTTATCTGAGAGTTAGCAAACGTTTTAACATTGTTCATATGGTAAATCTTGATATCAACGAACAAATCGGAGAATAAATATATGTCATCAACATATGACGACATTTTAACTCGTGGCATAGTGACATATGTAGCCTAATAAAATGAAGACTAGACTTCAATCTATAATACATATAGATTGAAGTCTAGTCTAACTCAGTTAAGCCTGTTACGCAACACGTGATAAGGTGTAATCATATCTTACACTTATTATTAGATACTAAGAAACCAACAGTTCCTTCTTAAAATCCTGTTATCCTCCGTTTTGTCAGTCAGTGCAATAGTTGTGTCAGGTCCTTGGATACTCCGATATATCGGTTTATTTATAAAAAAAAAAAATTTATATTCATTTTAGTATTTTCCTATCTGTCTCTCTCTTTGCGTTGTCGTTAAAATGGGCGTCTACTTGTATATCGCTTGTATGGTAACCGAAAGTGCTGAGCTACTCATTGAATCGTTACGAATATCACTCCTCAGAATTGAGGAATGTGTTAATCGGTTTTAGTGAAATTGGGTCGCAGTATAATAAGCGTCCACCAAGACAAGGAATCAACAATCGATTATAAATATAAAAACTATGGAATAGATCAAAACATTTTACCTATAAATATTCATGATTAATAATTGCTATAACTTTTATTTTGCAGACAGTTCGGTACTATCGTAAAAGCTTATAACGTTATTCGGTTCGCCGTTATTTTTCAAAATTAATTCAAGCAAAGTGAAATAATTGAATGGCAGTTTACTAGCGGCCGCTATACAATGCTGATAGATGTACGTGTATTATTTGTGTTATACGGTGTCAGAAACGTCTATACTTAAAAATAGTAAAAAGTAACTAATATTACACTGTTTTGTGTTTTACATTTTATATGTTAGGAAACTATTGTCATTTTACAGATTCACTTTCACTGTTCTAGAGTATTCTTTGCACACACCACTTTACCCAATTACCACGAAAAAGCCACTGAATCTACTTCAATCATACATAACATAAACATAACCCAAAAACAAAATATAAACTAACTTTTAGCACATTTAGCAGAAACTGTTTCGACCAGACGACACTACTGCACACGACTGGAGACAGACTAAGAGGAACAAAAATATACATGCATGCACGCATACATTTATAACACTGCACTCATAAGAATTATTTTCGAATATCAAACCACGTTTGAGTAATTTATATTGTTTTTGTTGTGTGATCGTTATATTATTTTATTGTTATTGTTATATTAAGTTATAACCGCATTCATACAATTGCCAAATATAAATAGAAACATGATGTCTGCCCTAAACCGCAAATAAATCATCATTATTATTTTCAATATTTTAATGTAACTTGGCGAGGCTAAACTGTACACAACGATGTAAGTGAATAAATAAAATATGTTATACATAGCCTAGACAGATTCTTTATTAATAAATAAATTATTACCTTTGATATCCGAACTATTCTGCAGTTTGTAATACCCATAACGTAATTTGGTTTTAGTAGTTATTATATCGAGGATTCGTTTCTCATGAATATTGATAATTCGATAAATATGAGTATCGATGGTTCATTATTCGTGGTGGCTGCTTATTATACTGCTCCTTTAAATATTCTAAAAGTAATTTTTAGAATTACCCGTATTGTGCCCCTTAGAAGTTGAATTGGAACACTTAAAGTGTCACGATTTGCCAGAACATTTTCATTCTATTTCTGACAGTATATTTAATAACTTTTTTTAACTAATCTAACTAAAACTAAAAAACTTTTTTATGGGTTAATCAAAGTAAAAAGTATCAGTTTTAAATGAATCATTACTGTTTAATGATTTAGAGCACATATTTTACTGGCTAAAAGTTTAACCGTGATATTATTTATTTAAAATGCATTGGAATTCTATAAATTGGTATACAATTTCAAATTAATGAAGGAACTGTAAAAGCATTTTCCGTACATGTTTCTTTAAGTTTATAGTTTACGAAAAAACCATAATAACTTCAAATTTGTAAACAATATGGCATGGTGTTTACCTACACTCTGTTAAAATCTATTATACCTGCAAAATTTATATAAACTATAATTTTTAAAGGGGAGATAAAACTGAAAAAATCCATAATGTTATTTTTAAACGGCGTGAGTTATTAATATTTACATATTGTAGTATTTCGTTTGAAAGTCTGGATCTATCTGACATAATGCTATAACATGTTAAAATAAAAATTATTAGTGAAATTATAATTTTTGTTCACAAAAAAACTGGATGAAACGTACAAGATAAATATTTTTTTTTGAATGTTTGGAATTTTGATTATTTATATAACTTAGAATTTCACATCTGATGGTCTTATAAGAACAAAATTGACAGTAGTCAGAAAATGAACTAAATACATTTTGAAAAACACGTGTTTATATTTAATTTCAATGTTATGTATAACTTAAAAACAAGGGAGCCTTGCATGCAAGCCGACATACGAAAACCTAATTTTTATTACAAAATAATATATTTTCCTTTCTCTGTTGTATAAGTTACCATGGGACAGGTAGGATAACAGGCAGTTCACCTATTTAAGTAAAACTGATGCCCCTAAGACTCCATTATTTTTAAATAGGCAATAACTATGACAGTTCCGTATCGAATGAAACAAGCCTAATTGTGAATATTATTGAAATATGTTATCAATTGCACAGACCCAATCAACAATACAGGATAATCCGAAATCCGAAATGTGCTTTGTGGTGTAAGTCCTTTAAAATGTCCAGTAGATACTAAACACATCGTCTGTTCGAAAGTTATTTTCCTCTCAGATGTAACAGATGTTAGCGTTGAATGTTTTTGCGAAAGTTTTCACAAAGAAGAAACTTTCAGAACTGACCTTTCCAGCTGAAACTGGCTTCTGGTTGTCAACAGCTCTGTTGACACCTAACAAAATATGTGGCACAGTGTGTTGTGCTTCGTCCAAAATCTTTGTAATTTTTAAATTTAAAAGGAAAGTACACGTTGAATTTAACTAATGTGTTATTGTTTCTCTTAAATGTTTAAAAACTTATAGTAACAATTTATATAAATATCTTTACTACAAAAAGTGTGTTATATTGTTTATTCAAGATTATTTCATCTTATACAAGGTGTTCAGTAAAAGTATTGCAATACTTTAGGGATTTTGTTCTACGCATAGCAATAAGCAAAAATGTTCGTATGAATGTATGTCCTAAGACTTTTCGGTTTTTAATAGCGGACCTTAGTTTCGATAAAAAACACTTACAGACAGATTACTCAAGCAAATTAAAAAATCGAAATCATAAGATTCGATCATATAAGATTTTGATATATAGAAATCTTAAATCTTGAGACAACAAAAGTTAACAATTAATTGTGATAAAATAAAAAATATACAAACCAAACACTCAAATATCTCTGTTCACCCTGATGTTCATAAATTTAAGTGACTACATTTTTCTACTTATACCAAATCAGGTATAAAATAAATATTTCATTTAAATATACAAATATTGAGTTAAAGTAAACAAATGTTACGAGCTTGTGTTAACCATTTGTGGATTTTACAAAATTAGCATTTTAATAAGATAGATAATAATCTTAAGGGAAATATACCTAACCTTTGAATGTGGAAAATGTCACAGTTCTCATTATTAAAATACCATTTAACTTTCAGTGTTATTATGAACTGTTATCCTGAACACTGGAGATAATTAACGTTGATACGAATTTTCTAACAAACAGTAATCTTAAATGTTATGTTTGCTCGGATGGTGCCTTAACAAACATTCGGTTTTCTAACTCACACCGAGTTGAGATTTAACTAACACAATTCAAAGCGTGAAATAATTCAGCCCATGCGAAAATGCCTCATACGTGAAATTGAAAGTTGGAGTTGCAGAATGTATACATAACTGTGGGTGCATTGCTAACTTGCACCGTTGTGAGTATAGGAAATGGGCAGTTGTGGTAGATGAACTGGTATTGTGCTAGATGGCTTTGAATCGTAATAACTAAAAAAAAATAGAAACCTTGTTTATTGGTATTTAATTAAATAACATATAATTCGACAAAGTGCAAACCGTTTTAAAAAAGACCAATACATACCTTCAATTTTACAGGCACATTTATACACTATTGATACAGATATATATATATATATATATATATATATATATATATATATACATTTATAAATGGCAATAGCCTTATTTAATTTCAATAAACATTGAATCACAAAAAGTAGTTGCTCCGCCGGGAGTCGAACCTGCATCTCTCAGTAAGCGCTCTGTGGTGTAATGGTAGCACATTCACCCGGCAAGTGAGAGATCCGGGTTCGTCTCCCGGCGGAGCAACTATTTTATATATATATATATATATATATATATATATATATATATATATATATATATATATATCAATAGTGTACACATATCACATTGAATCACTAAAAGTAGGTACTTGCTCCACCGGGATTTGAGTCAAGCCAGGATCAACAAACATATTAAACTGTTCATGTCTCTCAACTGACGATATTGTTTACTTTCGAAAAAATAATTATTAATTTGAATCAGAAGTGCTCATACGATTGTAAACCCTGAAATAAGCGCCACTCGCAATATAGCTTCGCTATATGTTTGGGTATAGACATGTATTTTAACTGTAAAACTGAATATTACTTATATTAGAAGCTCACACTTATTTTGCTGCTTTATATTATTTTATATTTTGTTGTAGTTTGAAATAAGTACAAACAATTTATTATTTGTTAAATTTCCCTTAATAGATCATTTTATTCAATTAATAAATTCAGTTTACAAATGTCTATCTTGCAGTTAATCACTATAGTGATTTACAGAATCGTAAACTATTTGACCGATCATTATGTAAATTTTAATGTATACGTATTTTTCCAGGTAGAAGGTTTATATGTTATGCCGATTGATGTAACTCACTACAAGGCGGCGCTGTAAAAGATAAAAGTTTTAAGAGGTCCTTCACATTAAAAACTGCAATTACGAGACAGTTACGTATATTAAATAGCCAAAAACTATTTAAAGGCGCTAAGTTATGATGTATTTTATTTGTCTTTAAAATACATTTCTGGTCGAACTTAAAACTCGAGTGTTAAACTACTTTATAATAACGTACATGTACGTGTACATTAGCTATAAAAATACACTTTTGACAGATTTTCTTGATAGGGGCAACAAGGCAAACTCTACGGCGCGGCGTTGGAAGTATAATTCACTTGAATCAGATGCGCTCGTACACGAGCAAAGCTTATGAAAAGCGTGCGAAGCCGCGGGAAACATCTAGTAATGGCATCATAATGAAATATGTATATAACAGGAACAAAATTATAAACATACGTACGAGGTCCACGGCATGAATGCACATTAAATGCAAATTGATTGTACAAGTTTAGGTAAATTTTGTTTCACTCAACACATCATAATAAGGTAAATAAAACTCAATTCATGGGTAAACGAGTCCAAACCAACTATGTTCGGTCAACTGAAATTATTTGGAGCAGATCCAACTACATGGAGCTCTCATATAGAGTTACCTTTGCAGTGATATATATGTCACATTTATATGATTATAACAAATTGCATATGTTATTTACGGGATTAAATCGCAGAGAGTTTAAAGTAAAGAACAATTGTACCTCTGCCCTTAAGTCGTGTGACACAGTTTGCCTTAATTCTTGGTGCACTACAAGATTTTTTAACGTAAGGCTGTATAAAACGCCAATATTCATCCATAACAGTACGCAAATACTACTTCATAACTCATTGTATCTTTCACGGAATGTTATAGAATTAATTTGTCTACAACAATACCGAATGATAACGTATTCTAGCACACACAGAAAGTCCGCTCACAAATATTGAATGATACAACATCAAATGCAGCAGCAATAACTATAGTTAACGTTCCGAGTAAACAAACAGCAACTATAAACAGAAAACAATAACAAAGAGTACAAAGTGAACTACATTAATCTGCTGACTGAATACAATTAGTCCTCGATAGCAAAACAGTAGTAAAAATAGCAGTACATTTTATTACATAGCATAGCGTAATAGTAGTAAAAATAGCAATGCAGTGTATTACATGGTAATGAAACTTATTATCATGATCTAGACAAGCACAGCTTGTTTAAATTTTATCAAAGAGTAAATTTTTATGAAATCGTAATTTATTGGAGCGCTAGTGATACCTATCACTTGAAAATCTGTAATATAAATACGTCTGTATGTCTATCTGGCCGCACAATATCTTGGAAATCACAATATGAGAATTAGAATCTTCTGAAATTATAAACAGTTGAGGCAGATTCCAGTAAAAGTTTGACTAATGAGTAGGTGTAACTGACACCGGCTTTAATTTAAAATTATAATTCTGGTTCAGTGGGTAAGAAGTGCCGGCTTGGTATCGTTTGTTTCTAAATTTACTTTTGTGTATTCAACACGAATATGTTCAAACAATGCTTCTTACGGATTGTTAACTGCGATAATGAGACGCTCTTTATTTAATATAGCAATAAAATCACTGTGTTCTTAGAAGCACAGTATCAGAACATTTAGTATTAAATACATTTTGTATGTGTTCAGTTGGAGAAAACATGTATGGACCGCTCTTATTATGACAGTTACAGAAAAAATTATGAAAAATTAAATATGCTACCCAAATCAGCCTGATATTTATGTCTAGTCTTATCTGAGTTCTTACGATTGAATACAGTTCGTTATTCAACACACGTTGAAAACTTCATTTCAAGTTAAAACAGTGAACCTAGAAACGTCATAGACAAACGTATAGTTTAAAAACTTTAAATAGTTCAAACAGAAACGTTGTAGACAAACGTAATGGGCGAGACCAAGTGCAAACTTAAGGAGATGGAAAATACAATAGCTTGTCTTTGGATCCGAGCTGAGATTTATATTCAATAATAATATAATGAAAATTAATACATTGTTAGACTGTACAGCAATATAAGTTTTGACTTATGTAAATGACAGATATTATCGATTTATTATGGTTTTTGTCTTGTGGGTATAAAAGAGTACGAATGTAACACAGTGAAAGAAGTTATATAGATCACTGTAATATACTCATTGAATCATTAGAGTAAATATATCTTTTGAGTGACTGGAGAAAATTTAATTTTTATTTAATACAACAACGAAACCACTGTGTTCTTAGAAGCACGATATCAGAAAAATTTGTATTAAATGAATTTTGTTCGTGTTGAATGGGAGAAAACAGTAATCAACGGCTCTGTTTGTATGGCATTTATGGGATAAAATATAAATAGTTAAATGCGTTACCCATTAAAGCCTGATAGACTTATCTGAGTTCTTACGATTGAATGTAGTTTATTATTACATATACGTTGAAAACTTTTACAAGTTCAAACAGAAACGTCGTATACAAACGTAATGGGCGAGATCAAATGCAAACTTAAGGGGATGGAGGATAAAACAGTATTTGTGTTTGGATCCGAACAGATATAATTTGATTAATATTCCATAAAAATATAATGAACATTAATACATTGTTAGATTGTACAACAATATGAGTCTTATATAAATGACAAAGTATTATTGACTTATTATGGTTTTGTCTTGCGAGTATAAAAGAGAACGAATGTAACGTAGTGAAAGAAATTATATAGATTACTGTGGTATACTCATAGAGTCGTTAGAATAAAAATTTCAATTTTTGACTAGGCATTACCGAAGTCAATCTTTTCAGTGGCTGGAAAAATGTAATTTCTGTCTGACTGTCTGCTTTACACGACATGTCGAGAACGAATTTATCTGTAGGATTGACATTTTGCGTGAAGTTTCATCTCCATATGGGTAGTACAGAATACTGAGTTCAAGAATGGTACATGTCACTCTATTGAATTTGGCTGAGCTTTGACAAGTATTTTTACATTGGTCTTATTGGTAAATATGATGGTAACGAGATAATAGCAGAATAAAATCTCAATATTTAGTGACCTAGTTTTATTGCCATGAGTACTATTATGGGTAATAGCCTTGATGATATAACGTTATGTAATAATAAGAAACATAGTAATGACAATAAATACAATGAATTCAGTGGCAACGTGGAATTTATGGTATGATTATCAGAATTTCCCCCAATTTTGTGTATAAAAGAAGCTCTCTTATCACCCCCTCAATCGGAATTTAATTTGTCCCTTCCATTCTCCCTCATCGTTTCATTCCCCTCAAGTCATGTTTTATTTAGTCAAGGCAACGTCTGTACTCTGTGCCCTTACGCTGGGAGTGGATACATATGTCTACAAGACTTTTGAGCTCTAATTGAATTAGTTGAGTTTTTATTTTGCATATAATTTTCACTGAAAGTTACCCCGGGTTTCAGATTTTATTTAAAATAATCTTCTAATTAATTTATGTAGCCGACCATTTAGCATTCAATGGTTAAAAAAGTAAAACCCATATCCTGTAGACGTCCTTCTTAATTTAATATAGAAACTCCTTTAACTCATTTACCTCCACTGTAGAAGAAACTATCAATAAATACCTTCTATAGCCCATAATGTTCACTACTAAAAACAGTTTTATAAGATTTGAGAAGTCTATAATAATTATTATTGTATGTAAATTTTAATCTCAGGCTGTCTATTTTGTATATCGTAATCAATTAAATATTGTCACTGAGTAACGTAATAAAATTACATAATTTATAAAACAATACTCCTGATTTACATCACTGGATTGTATGATAGATTTAAATATTTTAACAATCGTATAGTATGGTCATCTGAAAACGGATTTCGATTTATTTAAATCATCGTTAGTCTAGAAACCACACACAAAAGCGTTTCCATATAACATTTTCATACACACTAGATGTGGTTGTTTGTTATAATAAACAAATTAATTGATCAAACAGATAAAAAAATTTATAATTTACAGAACAAATCAAATCTGGTACTAATTGACGGTTTTGGATCATCACATAACCTAACACATACTGTCACTGTATTTGAACTTAAAGTCACTTGCAAACTGTTTGATATGTAATATATAAGTTCGATACTATTTATGGTTTTTGGCTGATTAAATCAAAACCAGTATCAAATAAAAACACTTTTTTGATTATTTAGTTAGCAAATAACCGTCTCCTCAAACATTTACCTTATTATTTAAATACAAAATGTTATAGAAATTGTATTGTAGTACTCTGAACAAATTAAATCCATTTTAAATAACAGCGACCTATTATCTGAGTTTATAAAGAATATCCAAGACTATCAACAGTTAATATCTCAATCTTATGAACGAAGTTACTTGTAATGTAAAATAGTATGTTTTATTGAACATTATAACCTGATATCAAGAATATTTATGACTAATAACCTTATCCAACTCATATAAGAAGTTTTCAAGTGCATACTCAAACCTCTTTTCTGTGTACACTTATTCAAGCATAGTATCTTTCGTGTAGGATTCACATGATATAAAATAATACGCATATAAACAAAAAATTAACAAACAATATTTGTAAGAAACAAAGTAATTGATATAAAAAGCCTCATAAGAATAGTAGTTATCATTGAGTCAACAATCATTTCATTTTAGACACGATTATTTACAATGTACATAGAAACCTTTACAGCGTATTCCTTTAGATTTTTCTGAATTATTATAACCTATACAATAATGGGTAGCTTTATATATTTTTCTATTTAAATATTATGTTACCAATTGATTTTAAATTATATATAGTCATGATCAAAATATTCTCCGATTTTCCTGCGAATAAAAATATTTCTTTGCGATTGAAAGAGTCCTATCCGTCGTGGACATATACTCATCTAGCCTGGGTAGAATTAAATAGCAGAAGGGAAATAGATTCCGAGAGAAAGTTGTCATTACTTGCTTCCTTCGAATTTCAACTTTTCAATCAGCTCCCGCCATGATAAAGATGAGCAATGTATTCTAGAGTAGCCAAGGAGATCACTCTCCCTCTCCTTAAACCGTTATTTTATTAAATATGAGTTGTCATATATGAAGATTATCATAAAAAGAGTTAAATCATATATTTCTATAGGAAGGTGATACTGTTATATTAACAGCATTAAATGTATCCTTACACTGGGGTATTTTCAGTTTTTAAATCTCAAATAAAATAAATGTCCTGATTTACGTGTGATTGGTTATCGTTGTTATTTATAATATCTTTATACTGGATCTAAAGCCCTGAAAATGTTATTTGTAAACAATCAGAGTAATTTAGCGCAATAGCTGAAATTAGATTTTGAAGTGTTATCAGAAAGGATCGCCATTCATACAGGAAATTGGAAAATCAATATTCAAATAATTTGATTTAATTCATCATGACCTGGAAGACAGGAAATTTTGATATTCTTGATTATTGTGAGAAGTATAAAAGTACAGTAAGATATATAATCGGAAATATAACAATAAGTAAATAACGAGCAAGACATGTACAATAGAAAATTTTTGTTTGTCATTATACTTAGTAATTTCTTAAATTTTTTGTTCACATTTACCAAATACCTTATACAATTAATACCCATTATTGAGAAAAATAATTGTTTAAATGTAACCCCACACCCAAACTCGAGTAATTATCAAGGGTGGATCCAGTCTTAAATTTGGGAGGGGGCCACCTAACTTTAGTTTCCTATTGTTGAAGGCAGGAAATGTTACATTACAATACAACAAAAATAAAAATTTTGGAAAGGAATGTACTCATATTAAAAGTTTAGTCCTAAATATAATGATTACAGTACGAGAATAATTAAGTTTATCCCTCAAAAACGTCTTTTTTGAAAAACTCAAAGGGGGCCATAGCTATATACATATACACCATTGGGAGACACTGGATCATATACACAAATTTTTGAAAACATTTAATACTTTATAACTAAAAACTGACAATCCATTGGAACTAATGTGATTGGATGAACACAAAATTATTACCACATGCCAGTAATTCAAGTAACAAATTAAGTATTTTCTTATTGGAAAAGTTTCTATTACGTATCGAGAATGTTTGAAATGAGTTTCTTTTTACTCTAGAAGCTGAAGAAATTTTCACTAAAGGAAACTACAAGATTCGATCGAACACAAATAAAATACTGTAACAATCACACTACATTTTATCTTGTTGCTTCCGACAGCCAATCCGGACGAGCTTGGTATTGGTCAGTAAGCCTCAGCCAATTTCCAGAAGTTATTCGATAAACTTATTCATGCTAACAATGGAAAACTTTTGGCAACAGTTCAACGCTAACTGTTATAAAGCCTTGGCGAGCACAAAACAGGTTCTTGTTATCGAACTTCGCGATCGGAATTTAATCTTCCCCTCTTGCCCATTTGCTGCATATCATCCCCCCGCCCCCGCCCCGCACCACTGCTAACCTCGACTGAGGAAACAAAAGTCGCATTGTAACAGTCGTCTTGAAAGACTATCCCTTATTTAATCTAGTACTGTTGGGTAGAATATTTGTTTAAAGAACCCAAACTAGCACATGGAACAAATGTTGATTAATACTTTACATTGTATTAAATATTTCAATAGAAACACGTTTTGGGGTTGTTTGTTTTACTAATGTCGTTTACTATTATGTCAACAATTACAATTAATAAAATGACTGTTCTGTTTCTAAGCGACAAAAACATTCTAATCTATTCCTTCTTTTACTAAACTTCATATGTTACTATGTTTCATGTTAAAATGCAATATCATCTACTCGGCTTGTTTACAAAATTGTTTATTCTACGTTTTTATCGTTGCTATAAATTACCCATAGTGTGAAAACTTTTACTAACGCTCAGCAAACTCCCATGGAGTGGCTCATGTACCAACATCAAACATGATGTCGCATATACTCTAATTTTATGAGACTTTTCGTCCGTATTTAATTTTATACACAGCGCTAACATAATTACATATTTTTACAATGTGACTCTTTAAATTTGTATAAGTGGCAATAGCCTAATTTAATTTCAATAACAACATTGAATCGCAAAAAGTACTTGCTCCGCCGGGAGTCGAACCCGGATCTCTCACTTGCCGGGTGAATGTGCTACCATTACACCACAGAGCGCTCACTTTTTCAGATTAAATTATTTTGTATTTGGCCGTATCTGTCACATATGCGTTTAATATTATATTATATTAATACTTATATATATATATATATATATATATATATATATATATATATATATATTATATATATATAAATAAATGCTTCATGCAAAATTTCAAGCCTACAGATCAATTCTTTCTCGATATATCGAGCGGAAACAGGCAATATACAGAAAATAATTTTTTTTCCTGCCACACAAAAGATAGATTTACTCTAATGATTGAATGAGTATATTACAGTGATCTATATAATTTCTTTCACTGTGTCACATTCATACACTTTTATACCCACAAGGCAAAATCCATAATAAATCGATATCTGTCATTTACATAAGTCAAAACTTATATTGTTGTACAGTCTAACGATATATTAATTTTCATTATATTATTATGGAATATTAATCTCAGCTCGGATATAAAGACAAGCATTATTTTATTCTCCATCTCCTTAAGTTTGCACTTGGTCTCGCCCATTATTTTTGTCTACAACGTTTCTGTTTGAACTATTTAAAGTTTTTAAACCATTCGTTTGTCTACAACGTTTCTAGGTTCACTGTTTTAACTTGTAATGAAGTTTTTAACGTGTGTTGAATAACCAACTGTATTCAATCGTAAGAACTCAGATAAGACTAAACATAAATATCAGGCTGTTTTGGGTAACATATTTAATTTTTCATATTTGTTTCTGTAACTGTCAAAATAAGAGTGGTCAATACATGTTTTCTCCAACTGAACACAAACAAAATGTATTTAATACAAATTTTTCTGTTATCATACTCCTAAGAACACAATGATTTTCATTGTTGTATTAAATAAAGAGCGTCTCATTATCGAAGTTAACAATTCGTAAGAATAACAGTTTGAACGTATTTGTGTTGAATACACAAAAGTAAATTCAGAAACAAACGATAGCAAGCCGGCACTTCTTACCCACTGAACCAGAATTATAATTTTAAATTAATGCCGGTGTCAGTTACACCTACTCATTAGTCAAACTTTTACTGGAATCTGCCTCAACTGTTTATAACTTGCAGAGGATTCTAATTATTATAAAAACTGGAAAATCTTCGTTGATATTTGAGACGTAAGTTTTATTTCGGATTTTGTTGTTTGTAAGTAAAGTTACTTAATTAGGAGGCAAAGAACCTTATTTGTACGTCAACTTATCTGCGATATGTACGTCTTTTTATACATAATTTGGAATAATCATTTGATTTATGTTATCAAATTTAGAATAGCTGTAAATTGTAATGTACAGTGAGAAGACTTCCCAGCTTATCAATCTTATGCTCAAGGTTGTAATTGATAAAGAACCATACCAAAGTAGCCATACGCTAAGCTACAAAAATAATATTTAGACTGTCTCCACAAAAATGGGGGCTATCCAAAATATGTGTACTTTTAGATTTTGTGACCATTTTATTTACAGGCTCTTCATTTATTTTGCTTTCTCTGTGTTTTGGTTTCTCTGTTCAAAAAAGTCGCAGATAATAAACCAAAAGATGAGGCGTACGGTTTTTGGGAATGAGGTAGTCGTAAAAAATAGTATTGAAAATATTCTTTATTACCGTGTACTTTAAAGATTACGTTTTACAAAATAATATTAATATCCTTCCGGTACAGCATGTAGAAAGTTAGATTTCATATTTGGCTGTCTGTAATCTGAATGGATCAAATTGAAAATTTGGTAATAGTTTTTACTATTTATCGGCTATAATGTTAATATATTATTAAAATAACTTGGAATCCTCATGGCTTTTTTACCTAACAAATTATAATTATAGTTTTAAGCACAAACTGGTTAAAAAAAATTACAATTTTAAAACATTTAAGCATTTGAGCCTGTGGTATTGGTTGATTTTTCTTGTAATTTTGCTGTATTTTATAACAAGTATTTTATATACTTCTCAAAACTTGGTAAAGTTACCTAACAAAAGCTTTCAAAATATTATTTTTTAGGCTGTAAGAGATATCGAAAAACATTTAAGTACAAAAGTACTTGACCCAACAGATCGTAGTTTTTAGTTATGCACTCAAATGCCTATTTATGGTATTTTAGGATATCTTATCCTTAAATCATAAGGGATATAAAACAGTTCAAAAGTAAAAGCTTTGTGTTAAATCCGTTGAATGGTTTATAATTTTTCTGTTGTCATATATTTTGTTATAGCTGAAATACTGGTTTTAGACGGATTCAAAAGAAGGGAACATTTTATTTGTTGAAATGTGGCCTGCAAACGATTTTCTGAATCAGTTTGATATTGCTGCAGTTATTAGGTGTATATAAACTTGCGTTATATTACATATTTCTGTTATAAACAGGTGATGGTTTTGGGGCCTTGGCCCCAAAGAGGTATAAGAGCTTGAATTTTGGAAAGTAATTTAACAAAGACGAATAAAACATTAGATGGTCCAAACAATAATGACTATGAAAAATAAACTGTTGTAAAATATAATATAAAACATTAGGGAAACTAATAACATATAAACTGATTAAACCAAATACAGAAATGTTACAAGCTTCAGCGCCCGATAAAGATGTGCAGAATAGAATTAAAAGCCAAGCAGTCTCTCTTTTGCCTGTAACTGTATAACAAAGATAATTATTGTTTCAGGACATTTGAGGACATGGATTCTCTTACAACTCTCACTAATTTCTCTCTTGAAGAGGCATCATCAGCACCTTTCACAAACTCTTCGGGCGAGATCAACTCATTCTACTTCTATGAGGTAACAGCAAACTTGGTTTATGACAGTGACATATTTTTTGGTCTAGTAATTTGACATAGACTAAGTTACTAACCGTATGTAAGGATAAAAGTTTTCAAGAAATCGATGGTGAAACACTCATAAAAGGGCTTTCCACAGAAAACTTTTACGTGCTGGTAACCTAGACACGCCCTAGAATTATAAAACAAAAGTACTTTTAGTTTTGAAACACACCTATGGACAACATTTGTAAACAATACTGCATTTAAAATTTTAGAGCACTTTTACAGTTTTGTTTACCACTCTTTTCCCGAGTGGAAAGATATTGAAGTAGGGAAAGAAGAATATTTGTCTTTATTGTGGTTTTAAACTCTCCCTCTGGCCGTCCAAATCTTTTCTCTGTAACACAGTGAAGTGAGAAATTGTTACATTCAATGAAATGTTTAGATTTATCATACGACGCAAATGTATACAACTAGAAATCCGTTCATTCTTTCCGTATGAGATACAGAGTAAACGAAACTAGAGGTCTTAAGGGAAATTAAATTAATCATCAGATAATTTCTTTATCAAATATAAATATTATACTAAATTTAGTAGAAATCATATCTCAATGACCATTATGTCTTGGTTATTTTCTTTAGACGTCAAAGGAAGGTATAATAGCATTATGTTATATTATTATTTATAATTAATAACAGTTAACGTATTCTTGAAAAGAATGATGTAACACAAACTGAGTAATTGCACTTTCTCTTGGTTACCGAAATCAAGGTCATATTTTTTAACTTCATGTAAAAGCAAAATAAAACGTTATTTTAAAATTATAATATTTTTAACTATAGCTAGAAAATGTGGTGATTAAAGGAATGAATTTTAACTGATCATGAAAAAATGTTTTTTTCTATAATCCATGATATGGATATAAAATATATGGAGGTTACAGTACGTGTAACTATGAATGTTTGCTATGCTATGCAATATTGTTTGCTTATTGGAGACATACTGGCTGGGAACTTAGCTTTCAAGTTGTAGTTCCAATACCTATACCAGTAACTTAAAAAATATAGCAATTAATATTATAATAATAATGTAATATTATATATCATTATTAATAATTAATAACAGATAACATCTTCTTGAAAAGAATGATTTAACACAAACAAAACAATTGCAATTTTTGTTGGTTACCAGAACCAAGTTAATATTGTTTAACTTCATGTACAAACAAAATAAATTGTAATTTTAAAATTATACTGTATTTTTAACGATAAACTTTAAAAACAAATGTTGTGATGAAAGTAATGAATTTGAAATGATCATGAAAAAATATTATGCTTTTTTCTATAAAACATATGGAGGTAACAGTACGTGTAAATATGAATGTTTGCTATGCAACAATATTGTTTGCTTATTGGAGACATACTGGCTGGGAACTTAGCTTTGAAGTTGTACTTCCAATACCTATATCAGTAACTTAAAAATTTTGCAATTAATGTAATAATAATAATGTAATATTATATCATTATTAATAAATTATAACAGTTAACATCTTCTTGAAAAGAATGATGTAACACAAACAGAATAATTGCAATTTTTCTTGGTTACCAGAACCAAGATAATATTTTTTAACTTCATGTGCACACAAAATAAATTGTAATTTCAAAATTATACTGTGCTTTTTAACGATAAACTTTAAAAACAAATGTTTTGATGAAAGGAATGAATTTGAAATGATCATGAAAAAATATAACGCTTTTTTCTATAAAACATATGGAGGTAACAGTACGTGTAAATATGCATGTTTGCTACACAACAATATTGTTTGCTTATTGGAGACATACTGGCTGGGAACTTAGTTTTGAAGCTGTACTTGCAATACCTAAATTAGACTTGCAGGATAAGGTTGACGATGCAGATGGTAACATACAGCTGCAAGAAAGAGTTGAAGGTTTACATAGCTTTCTTTCCCAAAGGCATAATGAGGTTACCAAGTTATAGTTACCGGCAAACGGTGTATTCCCAAATCAGAACCATACCTCCGCTGAGGACGGTTTAGCCGAAATATTTCCAATACAAATATGAGATTGATGAGAAAGAGTGAAGGTGGATCTATTGCATCCCATTGCCACCACGGTGTTTGCAGCTGAAGAATGTATATGCACTCTCGATCCAATTATGAAGCTAATGAGATGGGGCAGGTGGTATTGAGTTCTGAGCAAAACCGATTTATTCCTAATCCAGAAATGAGGCTGTTGAGAAAGGATTACCGAGAAGTCGATGTATTTCCCATTCCGTCTAGCAGCTGGTGTTACAGATTTAGTAACATGCCTTATATTCCCACCATTCATTTTCTCTACTATTTTTACCTTTTTCCGTTTCTTTTATTTGCGAAGTTAGGGTTACTTCAAAAATAGTGAATAATAATCACAAATATTATAATTATACCTTAATACTGTCAGGCTTATGGAATATCTTATAATAATCTGTAAAAATATCTAAAGAATAAGTAATGGAAATAAAAACATTCCTCTAAATGAAAAAGTAAGTAAAGCTTAGTACTCCGGTATTCACTGTGCCGAGAAAGCGTCTTGCTAATGATAGATGTTATCAGGTTTGATGTCACCCATTACCCCCACCCGCTCTCCAAACACCACTCTCAGACGACTTCCCCTGCCGTTCTCGCAGCCAGAATCTTGGCGTTACTCTTACTATCTGCAAAAGCGATGACAACTAATTTGAAGCAATTAACTGCTGGAGTTAATTGCGTCACTCGTCCCTCATAATGATGAGGGGATTTGAAAATGTCGTGAATAATTCAATAGTATTGTACTTATGAATTGCATAATGTACTTGTGAACAAGCACTTCACTAATATGTTTGAATTAAATTTATTTTCCTATAATTAAGTAACAATATGTTTTCAGCTGACTTAAAGCATGACGATATTACCAAAGTAGCAATTAAAAATCTCTAAATTACGGACAAATGGGCTCTCAAAACTGTTTGGCATATTGACTCTGTACATCTCTGAGACCTTTAAGACAATTTTAAAGTAGCCTATAATATCTCTTCACCCCTATTTTGTCTCATTGTATCAATCCAAAACACATTTAGGGTATAACAGTCATTATTGGTTGGGATCCCTTATACGAATAAAAAGATAGCTCAAAAAATCTAAAGATCAGTGACAATAATTTATAAATCTCCATCTTCGTCACTATTATATCTCACTGAATTATTGGAATCACAGTCTAACACTGCCGACGCATTACGTAAAATAAGTTCAATAAAAAAAAGTCTCACACTTCGTAAAAGATCCCCATTTTAAGTACTTCAAGTGAAAAGACCCCAGCAGCTGAATTCGGTTATTGCTAATGCCTATAATTTAACAGATATTAAATGCCAGCAGGCTGTAGCTCTAAGGCTAAACACATGTGTTACCTAAAACCTGCAGATTAATATTATCGCTGTTAAAAAAATCTAGAAAATTGTATTAGTGATTTTGAGATTTCACGTGATTTCATTAACCTATTGCCACAGCGCCCATAAGAAAGAGCACAAAAAGGTTTGATAAAACGAGTTTTTAATATCTTTTCACTTTTCTTAGTGACACCCTTTAAAGTAATAGACTCTTAGTAAAAAAAGATAATGGCATTTTTGTTTATGATTTTGAGTATTTAAGTTATCTTGCTAACTTATTGGCATCACTAATAGTAAAATAACAACATTGGTAAAGAGCTGAAAAATTCAGAGGAATAGAGATATTTAATGTCCTCTGACTTTTTGACCCCAAAATTAGTAGAATTCTTCCTAGGACCAAGAGTAAGGTGAAGTTTGTAACACCTTTCTATCACGAGATAATGTGAATACAGAAATAAGTACGGACAATTATATTGGCTTAAAAAGGTAATTAGTGTTTTAACCGCTATAGGCGCAATTTATTGACATGCAAAAATACAGGAACATTTTAATTTTATTTTCGAACTGAGAGTTCAGCTCCATGTTATCTTGAAATCTGAGTGTAAAAAAATGTAATGTGTAGAAAACTCAGTTGCTCTACCCTGCTTTGGTATCGTGTGTAAAACACCGCAGTGGACTCAATTGCACATCTAATGAGACAATGAGAGCACCTCTTCATCTAGATTTCACTATCTCCTGTAGTCTACGTGTCTCTGATGTTGCAACCGCGCAAACAGGAGTCAGGTCTGTGACAGCAGCAGGACATGGAGTTAAATGTTCATTCGCGTTGCATCAACCCTTCCCACTATATCTACTTTATTTTATTTGTTGAATGTCATTTGCTTATGTTACTCGAATACGAGTAGTTTATGATAGCTATCTTAAAAAAGATTTGTGTTGCATTCGAAGGCTAGGTTATTTGAAGTAAAATTTCTGTAAAGAAAAGTCAGCAGAACTATAACTTTTTTAATAAACCAGTGTGGTATTAGAATTTGATACTAACTCATAGGTACCATAGACTAGAGCCAAGCATTTCCAATGAGTAACAAAATTAATTTGTGCCAAATATTTGAACCTGGCTTTAACCACGATATTTTCATACGAATTCTTTCTCTACGCACCCAACTACAACATAAAGAAAATGCATCCAGTTTTTATCCCTCAACGTCATCTACACAGTCATTATTTTAGTTTATTATAGTGTGTTTGTATCCTACGCAGAAGCTCATACGGTACCATTCAGACAGGGAAATATTATTGGCTTATACAGTAAAGTATTACTGGCCTAGAAGTACCTACTAACCAAATAAACTACTGTGTTAGTGTTTAGTGTTTTAGGACTAAAATAATAACAAAGGAAAATACTTAACATTTTAAATTAATAGTCACAGATTAACGTGCAATGCAATACATAACAATAAACAATGCGAATTAGTTCTAATTGCATGTAAAATACTTTAGTAAAGTTTAAAAATACACTTCTTTATAAGGTATAAATAATAGTTTAAAATAGTCTCGATTTTCCGCAACTGTTCTGTAATGAAGGTCAGGATTGGAAGGGGGTGAAGTAGCTGTTATTGTACTAGTTAAGTGTGCGTCGGAGTTAACAAATCCTACACAAGATTGTATCACAAGTGCTGGCGTTGAGTGGCACTTTGACCCGGGCCACGTACCGTATTAATCTTTAATGAACTTAGGAATAAAACAAACAACAAAGGAAACTTCTTAATATGTTTAATTAAATCATATACACAAATACACAAACAATTTAGTACATAGTAATAAACAGTGTGGATTAGTTCCAATTTTTAGTTAAATATTTTATTATGTTATACCTAAAGCAATCCCATTTTAACATTAAAATATTTTTAAGTAGACTTAATTTAATATCATTTAATCTTAATATATATTACAACACATTAATATTACAAGATAGCTTAAATTAAAAAAGAAAGCATTAAATATAAATAAGTTGATAACACAAAGACCTTGTGAAGGAAACAGGATTTTTCCGGACATTTGCCATCGTTCAGTGAAACAAGAAATCAGTAACTCTACGTTTCGAGATCTGCAATCTGATCTCTTCATCAGGTAAAATAACTAACCTAATACATTAAATTTAATGATTAGTGTTGTGTATAGTTTTTTATTAAGTGCATGTTTATAGAGTTATTGAAGTTGACAAACAACATGGTGGTTGTGATTCCTGACTTAGGCGTGCCACAACGCTTCGGTAAGATTTTTTTTATTTTAACCTAGTTTGTAATTATGTATGAGGTTAGTTCTTTACCTGAAGAAGAGATCAGATTACAGATCTCGAAACGTAGTGTTACTGATTACTTGTTTCACTGAACGATGGCAAATGTCCGGAAAAATCCTGTTTCCTTCACAATCTTTCCATCGTCAAAAATAACCTTCAAACAAAGGACAAAGACCTTACTACCCATTAAACAACTAATAAACATCATATATTATATAGTAATAATAGCAGTAAGAATACAATAAATAATAAGATAACAATAAAAATTAATATTTATTAATATAACAATAGAAATATTAATATAACAGTATTAAGTTAATAATGAATAAATAACAGTTAGTTAGGCATGATTATGTATGCGTGTGTTTATGTATGTATGCGTTATAAGGATAATATTAATTAGCCAATAATTTAAATAACAATGTTGAAGTATAAAAATAAAGCAAGCGTATGATTAACATTGTAAAGCATAAGCTATGTATGCCTGTGCGTGTATTTTAGTACAGTCTTAAAAATACTTGTATAAGGTACAAAATAGTAATTTTAAACATTCTCGATTATACGTAACTGTTCTGTAATAAAGGCAAGGAGAGGGAGGGGGTGAAGTTAGCTGTAATTGTGGTAGTTAAGTGTGCCTTGGGGTAAACAAATCCCACACAAGATTGTATCACAAGTGCTGGCGTTGAGTGGCACTTTGACTAGGGCCACGCACTCTGACAAATCACCGGCGGTCAACATCACGCGATCTCTTGTATATAACACTCAATATAACCTGTTAGTAATATTTTTAAACATTTACCTGCTTTATTTTTTCATCATATAAATCACAAATCAGAATATGTAACGAGTTAACACAACTGCTTGGTGAACTGCATGTGTGAACAAAATTTATTTACGGTTCCAGATTCTAAGAAAAATTTCAGTAAGTGAACAGAAAGTACATTCAACTCAAAGTTATAGCTTTCAATGCTGACGGATTCAACGATTAGTTTATCTGTAATTACTTAATTACTTGTGTAAATCACTTAATATAAAAACAAATCAATGTACACAAATAATACCTTGGTTTCTTGTTTTGTCACTCATCCCGCTTCACCTGAATTGGAGAATGACAGATAACCTTATAAGAGTCTTAAATAAATGACGAAGTTACAGAAGGATAAATGTTCTTAAATGCTTCCAATTATCATTGGTTTTAGAGAAGATTAAATTATAATAGTGACCTCACAAGGACTATTTGTGTCTAGTCGGTTAGTCAAAGCGCACCCCAGACTATTTTAGTACGGTATATCTAATCCTGTGACTTCAACAAGATTAACGAGTTTTCTCCCAATATTGTCATGAAATTGGGTGATTCGTTAGATCCAAAGCCCGGTCCTTTTCCTAAATCTTACAATACAAAATAATGTATTTGTGGCATATGTGTTTCCATAAATAAAAAAAAACATTTCTTCCAAAGGCTTCATGATAAAGTAAGCAGAAAGAAGAACAAATACTAAATTCTAATCAGTTTTATTTCCAATTCATTAACCGAGGCTTTGTTGCTTTCTAACTAAAAGATATATCTAGGGAAGTTTTGCCAACGCTGATATTGTTTGTGTCTGGAACATATTTTAATGGCTTGGTAAGCAGATGACTTACCTATGCCACCAGCTGGTTTAAACCAAGACAATACTGTTTGAACCAGATCTTGAATGTTCATCAGCGTGCGTAAAAACTGGTATGGCCAGGAACCCAACTAAAACTCACAGCATTAAGATTAATCAGAGACGATAAAGTCTTAACTATTCCTATACTAGTTTTGAAGTGAGCCTCATTGAGTGTAAACTTCTTAAGAGCTTACTATCATATATAATCAGAATGGGCTGATAGACTTAACTAAATGTTTTAAGAGCTTAACTTATGCAGCACTAAGGATTTAGTGCTGTACTGTATTAGCGCAAACTAGCATAGCATATAGTTTTTCCTGGAAAACTGCGCAATGGTCTACCAGACTTCCATTAAGAGCTGTTTTGGATGATAAACCATAACCAAAATCTGTCCTTTCTTCAGAGAGCCAACTGTATACCAGACTATGTTTAATTTTTTAATTCTAATCGGTCATTTCATCTCCAATCTTCTTGAGCTTGGACAGCTACGATAAACGGTTTATTGAAGACAGACTCCATGGCCATCATGTGCTTTTTCGTATCAAACACCGCATCCTTTAACGTCTTAGCAATGATGCGGTGGTACGTGTTCATTGAGTTTTCTCTTCGGTAATCCGCATTTATTTGTTTATATATATATATATATATATATATATATATATATATATATATATATATGTTATTATTAGTGTAAAATAAACAAACAGATTTATCCAATTACTTTATTTTATTTACTGTTGAAAATACTATCTAGAATTTAAAATTATACAACATTTTCTTAAATAAATAAATAATCATAAAGGTTGGTCCCTTTTAACACTGCTACCAACTTTTAATTGTTGATATTAAATTTCATAAATACACTATAAAGACGACAAGAAACCAAATACAAAGTCATTGTTACTAATTCAGTAAATACAGGTTAAGGAGTATTGAGAAAACAGTTTTAAATATTTACTGTACTTAAATCTTTTGTAAATTTAGTCACAATTTGTTGGACATGATCAATAAAATCTAGAGCATCGATTTAAAATAATTCTAAAGGAATTATTGTGCATATTCAGCAAGTTAAATTTTAATTCTAGTTTAACTGCAATATAATGAGAAAAAAATATTCCTTACAACTGAAAATGTATAAAACATAGCATCGCTTGTTTACCAGCAATTAGTACCAACAATTTCATGTACTCGTATTTCTTTTCAAATTCTGTCTAACATCGTAATAAAGTGTTGATTAAGCCATTTCAACGCATCCTGACTTCTTCGGCAAATGAGTGGTCATACTCTTTACCTGTGTATTAATACGGAAAGCGTAACTTTTAATGAGCAAATAAAGCTCAAATGTGTATTTACAAATTAAGTCGTATGTTTAGTTTCTGAAACCGTTAAACTGTAAAATATACACGACGGCGAAATTATGCTAAACACGCAAAAACATATTTTGACTACACGATAAAATGTATAACTTAGACAGACTAAGTAAATACTTTCTACCGTAGTTTGCATATAAAACAGATAGTTAAGTTTATTCATCCAATCCTAAAAGTGGTAGTTCACTTATAAAAGTAACTGTTATTGTAGTTATTGTTTGTTTCTTTAATTGGCACTGCTTCACACTAATCACTTGTGTGCTGTTATTAAAAACGTAATACCGAAATAAAAGTACTAACACAATTTTAATAAAGCTATTTGTATTCATAACATTATTGCAATCAAATACCAAATTTTAAAAGTATTAAAAAATTGTAATTAAGTTGTAATTGTAATTATGCGTATCCATAACAATACTGCAAATAATGACCAAATAACAACAGCAACGAAAAAAAGAACAGTATAACCTATGCAAAGAAATACAATACTCATACATTTATTACACTACACAACCCTCCATTCATTTCTTGAGGATATGATAATTTCATAGACGATCGAAAGGAGGAGTAATGTGTGTCTATTACAGTCACATATTATTTTTTATTGTAATTATTAGAAGTTAGTCTGTATTGAATCGCATTACAAGTGAGTTCATGTTTTAAAATTCTTTGTTTTCTAAATTTGGTTTTATCGTAAATGAAAAGTGTTCTAACTACAGAGTATTTACTTTTATAATTTTCCAAGAACAGCAACTATTTTTTTAACTGAACACAACATAACGCATCCCCTGTCTATTACAGAAACGTTTGTGTCCAAATTGACTAACGCCTGATTAATTAAAGCAATAAACAACTAAAATTATATCAGGATTGCCACCAAACCCAAATAATAAACATTAGCAGTCTTAAACCGCTCATACAAACTATATATTGCAACAACACTGTATTTAAAACCAGTTGTAGGGTATACATTATAAATTATATTTAGTGGTTGTTTCTAAATGGGAACGTACAGTTGTAAGTTTTATCAGACACCGTTATAAAAACGAGCATTTATTTCAGGATATTAAACACAGCACAGGATATCCCCGTTAGTTAATAATAATCAAGACAAGCACGAGTATTGTAGAAACGCTGATGCCGATGATTAGAAATTAAAACACAGTGATTACAGAATAATACAATTTTTCATTCCAAACCAATTCAAATTATGACATTTCTCATCCCTAAATTCACAGGGATATATTTACATGATTTATTTGCGCTAACAGGGACGAGGAGGTTTCCCAGTGATTTCCAAGAAATTGGTTTAGTTTAGCGCCATGGCGTCCAGGTTGAAACCTAACGACCATTGTTATGTATAGACTACGTTTTGGGGTAATCGTTAGTGACGTGAGGTAGCTTTTTCTCCCGTCATATTTTTCATTTTACATTTTCACTTCCGATATAATAGTGTAATTCCAATAATAATGTATATCAAATTTAGAATGTGTAAATACATGTAGTTTATCGTCTAAACAAAAACATTTTATCTTTAAGTTCACTGACGTATGAAAATTTGACTCCTACAGCTTTGTTTGGAATTACTTCCTTATAAAATATTTATGTATAAGTAATTACCATGAAATAAATGTACCTTAGACTACTTTTTTACAAGTACTCGAACTATCATGTGGTATAAGTGGTAGTTACCAGTTCGGTTTGACAAAGATAAATATTATCTTTAAATTATTTTTTTTTCACTACGTAGTTTATAGTTATTTTTTAAGTATTTCAGTTTTGAATAAACCGGAGGTTCTATATACAATTATCAAACATTTCACATTTGAACACTAATAATGTTGTATAAACTGAAGTTTTGACGTTTTGGAGAGTAAACAGTTTAATAATCACTTTTCACGTTTCAAAATGTCATCGGAATGTGTGAAAGTTTCTTGTTTTATTAAATTATAGCACATTGCAAAGTCGTTAAAATGCATATAACGTATCGGCTTCAAGAGTTTCTATTCTATTAAAATTAGAAATTTCTCTTGACCATTTTCAAAAATCTGCCTTCTCAATATATCTCTCAACTCTATATTTATCATGTCAATCCACATATCGAATTTTAAATCACTTCATTCTATCTATAGCCTTTAGTTTATAGTTTTATAGGCTATGTGGTAGATTTCTTATATACCAGTTGTTTCGAATGTTTTTCAGGGAAAAAATAATTGCGGCTATTTTATTTGTTAGGTGTGTGTAAGATTTAAATTTACATGCGGATGGAATATTCTATTGTAATTAAACGGTTCACGGTTAGTAATTTTGTGGTATAACCATCAGTTGTAACAATTGAGCTCTTTGATTTAAAAATTACCGTTTCTAACCGCAAACAAGTATAAACACCCACAAGTAAAATAACCGCAAAAAATATTAGATTTCTCAAACCATTATTCTTAAACATTGATTGTAAAAATAGGATAATAATATATGCAATATATTATATTTTCAAATTCTTAGTATATAGTATATTATATATGTATATTATATATATATATATTTCGAGTCCCGGCGGAGCAAGTCCTTTTTGTGATTCAATGTTTATTGAAATTAAATTAGGCTATTGGCACTTATACGAATTTAATGAGTAAATAAAAGTCATTTGACAGGTATTTGGTCTTCCGATCATATGTTAGTTTGGTTATTTAAACACATATGTGAAAGAAACGGCCAAATACAAAATAATTGAATCATAAAAAATGAGGGCTCTGTGGTGTAGTGGTAGCACATTCACCCGGCAAGTGAGAGATCCGGGTTCGAGTCCCGGCGGAGCAAGTACTTTTTATGATTCAATGTTGTTATTGAAATTAAATTAGGCTATTGCCACTTATACAAATTTAAAGAGTCACATTGTAAAAATATGTAATTATGTTAGCGCTGTGTATAAAATTAAATACGGACGAAAAGTCTCATAAAATTAGAGATTACTAAAGTTTTACATTAAGAAACTTCATTACGCAGCCGTTAACTACGGTACCGAAAGAGGCAAGAAGTTTAATACTGGCTTCATAAAGAGAGAGAAAGATAAAACGAACCTATATATAAGGAAACTCGTTACGAATTCACTAAATATAACCATTTATAAACTAATTACAGTGGTAACGAATACTTGACTCCTTCATTTCTAGAAAGGTTCTCCACCTTTAATTTCTGTGACAGAACGTGTGCACATTTAGTATACTATTTCAAAATTTTCCGTGATTCAATATATTTTAAAAGATAACACTTTTAGATAAAAATTGCTATAACGTTCTTAAAAGCAGGGTCTTTCTTAATTCAATTTTTCTTTGATATAAGTTATGAATAAGAATTATGCAGACTATTGTTTTGTAAGCCAATGACATTTTCAATCAAATTTGCCTTATTTATAAAATTTTATTCAATTAAGTATATCAGCCAAAACATTATCATTTAAAGTTTTTTTCATACTTACCTAATACGATAGTAACTGCTTACAGCTCATTTATTGCATAAGATGTTATTTTATTTTTAATTGTTTTCCTAACTACTCGTATATTCTCTATTCGTGTATATAATATTTAAATGCCCATTAATGATTAAAAATAAAATTAATTGATAATACTTGATATTTTTACAGATTTTACTGAATACATTTATCTTGTTGCAATTATTTTTAATTATCAAACAATATTTATATCTTTACTTTATGAAGTAACCAATTAATTAAAAAAGTACAAAGATAAAAATAAAATTCTAGAAGATAAAATAAAAATAAAGTACAAAGTATAAAGTACAAAGTAGAAAGATAAAATAAAATTCTAGAAGTAAGCAATAACGAAAGAGAATACTTGATTATATATTACAAAAGGTCATTAAATGAAATTTAAATCAAATTTTATATTTTCCAGAAAATACAAAAATGTACAGCAATCGACGAGTACTATTTGAATTTTTGAATTTTTAAAACATTCACATCACATCATTATACCATATTCATCATACCATATTCATTCTTACCAATTTCCCCCACTTCCAGTCCTAGTGTTCAGTGGCATAATGATTGTGCAGTTACCCAGTCGTATGCCACAAACTCGTCAGCACGACTGTGGCAATATTTTGACGCTAAAAAACCAATATTACATGCCCGCTTTTACGCCTTGGGCATCGAGATTTTTTTAATTGATTCTGGCAACTTGTTTACAAAACGAACTCCTGCCTGTGAGGGTAAGCATTCGTAAACCACAGTCCTGTGTCTGTCAGTTAGGTAAATATCTGTTCCTCTTGTTTCATACGCATGTATGTTTCAATCACTCGTTATGGTACATTTAGACATGCAAAATAAATTTGTCTCTAAAATGTACAGGCTCGGAAGAGTCAACAATTATTGTAGTTTTTAAAACGTTTCCTTGCAAGATTCTCGGTAATTCAAATGTTCGTCAACTTACACTATCAGGTTACAGTATTGTTTGACAGTTACAGATGGTAAGAAGTTCACAGAGTACAATAGTTATTCATATATGTTATAATAACTATCCCAGATGTAAGTAAAACTAAATTGGCTCATAATTAAGAAATAAATACTATAATTTATTTCAAAAATATTAATTTGTTGTTACTTAGACTATCCCATCAATCCGTCTACAAAGGGTTGAACCTTAAAAGAGGACTGTTTGAACACATCTATAAAGTTTTAATTAATTTCTTGGAAATCAAACCCGTGGGCATACGGTTACTAAGCATCGGGTTTAATAATCTCAAGAACCTTTTTGAACCGTGGGTCTAGGTTTTTAATAATGACTCATCCCCAATATGTTGATCTTAATAATCCAATTGATATTTTTTTTCTTATACGTTTAGGGTATTTATTAATAAGGCTATTGGTCAAAGAAAGAATAAGATATATTTTAAAATATAAAAATATATAGAAAAACACAACCTTTGTTTGAGAAAAAGCGAAGAATGTATTTTTACAGACACAAGTAGTACAAAATTGAAATCGTATTAAAAAAAACAGCCGTGAAGTCAAAAAACATAGTTTAATGCTTATTAATAGAGTTTTCGCTTATTTTTGATTAGTCACAACATATGTTTATTTTACTTTTGATATAAAACTGGGAATAATAAATTTTAACTTTTTATGATGATTCGTTTAAACCAATGCTAAAAACACTCCGACATTTTTCAGTCTCTTCTCAAAAATTAATTTAGATGTAACAGTGAAGTTGTTGGTTCTGTCACATATGTTTTTACATGGTTTGACATTTAAGTTTCTAATATTTAAAAAAATTATAAATTTAACTGTAAAAATACTTTTTTAAATACATAAGTTTGTTCTTTTTGTACTTACATTTGTAATTTTTAAACTTGGTATAAAAAATCTCGTTAAACTTTATAAAAAGCGTAGTTAATGATATTAAAAAATGTCAATACTCTATATATTTTGATTCCTAAGAAACGTATGCAAAACTCGTAAAAGTATTGTTTTTTAATAATTGTGATGGAATTTTGGAATTTAGACAGATAACTTATTCACAGAAAATCTATTATTTCAAACGGTTCCTGCCTTAAAATAATCCTTTACTATCTGTGGGACGATGAGGATTTTCTTCTTCGTCTTCTAGCGTCGTTGTGTGTGTGTTATCTCTTGTAGTAATTTTACGGGAAAATAAACTCGGTCCTTGTATTTAATTTTCTTATCTATATTTAATGTTTTAATTTTGTTATATAATTTCACGTTTACCAAACTACTTGTCATTAAAAGAAGCAATAACTTAATAAACAGCCAAATGAATTGTTGTTATGTCCATAAACAGTTTTGGGATGTTCACTCTAAATGGCGCTTTTACTAATTTCTTAGGACTTTGAGTGTGTTCATGTGTGTTTACTTTTTCCTGAGTTATTGCTTGTTAATAATTAAATAGAAATGAATTTATACAAACAATTTAAAAATAGATCTATAGAGCATCTTTTCAAAATATGTTTTACAATGTAAATAAAACTAGACTAGAATTTCTTAAATATTATATGTTATATATCAAAACAAAATAAAATTATTAGGGATAAGAAAAAGCTAAAAACAAAAAAATTAAAAATTTATAGTTTGCTTTCCCTTGTCTCCAATATTTATATTATTTACGCCAATAGTAAGTGGGAAACTGTATTAATACTCGAAAACCTTCTAGCTTACAAGGGGATTCTCCTCATTGATGTTGTGCATGCGTGTGTGTATTATTTTAATACATACAATTATATATATATATATATATATATATATATATTCATTAAATTTATATAAGTGGCAATAGCCAAATTTAATTTCAATAAACATTGAATCGCAAAAAGTACTTGCTCCGCCGGAACTCGAACCCGGATCTCTCACTTGCCGGGTGAATGTGCTACCATTACACCACAGAGCCATATATATGTGTGTATTTATATATAAAACTTATTTTCCATTTCTTTATTGATGACCTGTCGGCTATGTGATAAAACATTAATATTCCACCTCCATTGGCATCTTTTAATATGTAGATTTATTTGAATATACATAACTATAATATAAGAATTTCAAGTCGTAAGTTCATTTTAGCACAATGTCTTGCTATAATTTAGGAATACCTTTCAAGCAAGGCTCAATACACCATCTAACATCAATAAAAATTGAAACAACTCGTTTGAACACTACATATAGATGTGCAATAATTTCATGTTTGTGTAATTTTTCAGTACTTCCTTTCTAATAACCATAACAAGGTAAGATTACGCCACACTACATGTCACGTGACAGGCTTTGCTAAAGGTGCATGCAAAATTTCAAGTCTTATTTAGCTCATCATCATTTACAATATGTTCTGCGGATATTGTGTCAGCCTACTTAATGATATGATATAGTGACGCTAAATTCCATAGTTAGACAAACACCATCATAGAACTCATTCTCATATATCTACAAATGATGTTGAATTCTAAACTTTATGTTTACAGAAGAATTGTTCTTGCCACATAATACATTTACAAATTACATTTTTGTTCATTAAATTAGGTTTTATAATATGCTGTTTAAATAATAAAAACCTAAGCTAAGGACAGTACTACAGAGCATGCGTGCGTTAAAATCAAACCTTTTCATCGACTTTTAACATTTACTTTCATTTTATTATGTTTTGTTAACTCTATGATTATAAAAATAACAAGTTAAATCTCAATATGGTTGAACTCAATGTGTTTCCAAATTATTTATCTTGATTTTTTATAGTTGCCATGATGGTTATCCATAAGACTAATGTAAAAATATTCACTAACGCTCAGCCAAGTCCTAAAAAGTGAGATGCACCATCATAGAACTCAGTGTATATAGTTACGTTCTTTTTTTAGATAACGTACGGACAGGTAGACATATAGACGCACAGACAGAAATGAAATTTTTCTAGCCCTTCAAAGGATAGGCTTGCTGACGCTCAGCCAATTAGTTTTAAGCGTTAATTGCTAGAAAACTTTTACGGGAAAAATGAGGCATTTGCAGTCATACTCTTAGTGACAACCGACCAAGCCCGGGAAGATTAAATTTTTAGATAATATTTTTATTATATATAATTGTGTGTGTGTGTGTTTTAGGTGTGTTCGTTTTATGTATACGTGTAAACATGTATTGAAATCGAAATTTAAAACATATAGGTACTGTGTTGGACTACTACAGTTTAAAAAGTGTAGTAACATAATATACCTTGAGGTAATACATAAATTGAGGAATCAATACATCTCCACAATCAAAATCATCAAAAAAACCAACTTTAAACCAACCAAATAATATTTATGCAGCGTATCTAGACACTATTTGAATGAGCTAAATGTTGTTTTGATAGTCCGTTTATAATTTAACTGTATGCTACTTTTATAATTGTATATATTCAGTTTTCTCTTTATATACATGATTTATAATAGTTTATAACGTTTAATCGGGTCAGGGATAGTTTATAAATAAATTTATATATATTTTATATATATATATATATATATATATATAAAACCCTAAGACACCGGATAGAACAGTCGAGAGGGGTAAAATTCAGGGTTCGAACGGGAGAGATAGTTTCCAAGTTCAGCTCAGACCCGAATTAATGTAACCCCAAAAGCCGAAGCAAATACAGCACCGATGATCAACGGATCAACAGGCTTTCATCATCGCAGACTCGGAAACGAAAGGAAATAAAGGGAAGGCGTCGGCATTTGTTTTAGGATGACTGTTCCACTACCTAAACGTTCCGTAATACGACAGATGCTAGTTCAACTGAAGCTCGAAAACGAGGAACTCTGGTGTCAACGTACGTCAAGCGACCCAGCGGCCTCGACACGAAACGATAAACTAAATAAAAACTAAATGCGAACACTAGTTCGCTCGAAATCGCGCCTAGCTCACTAGAGCTCGAAACTAAGGAACGCCAGTGCCAACGTTCGTCAAGCAATCCAGCGGCCTCGAAACGAAACGATGAACTAAATAAAACTAAACTAAATCATGCCTACCCGGAAGCTCAGGAACGCCAGTGCCAACGTGCGTCAAGCAACCCAGTGGCCTCGAAAAGAAACGATAAACTATATAAGAGCTAAATTCAAACTATTCGTTACTAGTAATAGAGTCTAATCCTATTCGTACTGATCTATTTTCTTGCTATAGGCTACTTTATATCTAAAATTATATTCTATTAGCAGCTGAAGTACGTAATGTCATGTACTTATCTTATCGTTAGTGACTGGGCAAGTGCAGGTAAAAACGTGTTTTGGCAGGTAAATAAGTACCTACTTACTTGCACCTTATCGTGGCGTATGTGGAGGCGGCGACTCTGACTCGACGACTCCGACTCGACGACGACTCCGACTGAGATACTCCGACCGAGAGAGCGAGGCAGCAAGGCACAGCGTACTTACGTACTGTAGTACTGGAGTCGTCCGCTGTAAGGCGCTTCAGCCCTTGAAGCGAACTCAGGCGGATTTATCCTGAAACTCTGGTTCTTACCCGGTCGAGCCGGACCTCGTCAGCTGACGTCTCCTGCGTTGATGTTGAGCTACTAGAGTATAATTGTAGGTGGAAGAAGTAAAGATCTTAACATGTCATTAAACTAAAAATAATTCTCCTCTCAAAAAATTAAAAATGTCTTATTTAAGCACCTGTAAAAAATGACATGTTACAAGTTTATAGAACGTCTTTCACAATTTCAGTAATTTTTTACTGTTAAATTTATTTAAACATATTTAATTGACTGTAAAAAAGCACTCGACAAACTGTCCCCTGAATTTCAAAATTCAAAACAATAAATAAAAAACATAAACATAGTGATATTAAACAACTTTTTATACCTGTTTGGTGTTACTTGTTTGTATGTTTTACAATCACTTATGATGAGAACATATTAACAATTCTAATCTGATTATTAAAAACACTGTTCATAAAAAACTGGAACTGTACTTGAAAGTGAAAGTGATAAAACACTGTACTGTAGTGAAAGTGATAAAACATTATTGTGGTCTCCACCCTGAGGCCTTGTGGGGATCGGTTTCGTTTAGCACTGGAAAAAACAGATTGGTTCAGATGTAAAGAATTACATTACATATTGAACAGCTGTTCCTATCCCATAATCCAATGCAACTCGGGAATCAATATGAATTAATTAACATCCTTAATGTTTATGAATTACCTTCAATCATATAAACCGAGGAATTAACCCATTATGATTACGCACATTTTTACTAGAGAGTTATTCATTAGAATATTATCATGCGAATATCAGAAGTGTGGTTTACAAATCATACGCTATAATTGCTCTGGTAACTGTATTCAGTAAACTACGCATGTTTTAAAAATAGACTGTCAATTTCATGTCATACGATAGCATTTCCATATTGATTACAGGCAGTGCTTGCGTCGTCACGTTTGACGGGAAAAGGGAGATTTGCTCTCGCAAATAGCTTCAAATGTGTCTCAATTTATACCATATCGACTTATCGATGTACTATTACTGACTTATTTACTTACTACTATTTACTCTTTCATAGAGCAAATTTAGTTTCTGTTGTTTTTTATACTGGAATTCAGACTTTTACTTTGCGATGGCTTCCAAATCATATTCTATGCTAGTCTAAATCAAGTACAAAGATTAATTATATTATTGTTTTAATAACATTTTTTAGATCTAACATTTCATTTAAGGTATTATACTTGTATTATTGAAATAAATACAAGTAAATTATTAGTCATATTAGTAGTATTAGTCAAGAGTCATTTTTGCTATTCATAAAATTCCTATCAGATTTTCGTAGCTTTTCAAACCAAAAACTGTAGCACTAAAATCTAGTTATGGATCCTGATAACTCAGAGAGTGGGTCTATTAGATAATATTTTATCGTTATCTCGTACTATTTGTCACTTTGTGGATTTATAAATTCAAATATTTGGTTTGTAACGACTGAAAAATATTTATTTTATAAAATTTTAACTAGTAACAATTACTCGGGTATCTGGATATACCCTTCCATCTTTATCTATGAAGAACTAAACAGAGTGTATCCATACTTTTAACTCACAGTGGCATTGCAAAACCAGCTATTGGTATTCCCAGGACTTCCTAATCGGCTTCGGTCAGACAAAACAAAACCTAAAACCTCGTAAATGCTATGTTAATCATGGTTGTTGATTGATGTTTTTGAATCTTGTAACAACTTGTTTTATGATTTTGTGTCCTAATTTCACTAAATAACTAGTGAATGAAAGTTTTATCTGCCTTACAATAACTTTAAATGTAATTTACACTGTAGAGGTTTTATAAAGAAATTCAAATTTTAATTGGCCAACATAATTTGAGAGAGTTACATATGAGACCTTTAGTTTGCGCAATTCTTCTTCTTTTATAATACCTTTAAATTGAAGTTTCACTTGCTAGAGGTTCCTATTTTAAAATAATTTGACTTACCTCCAAAATACCTCATTTTGGGAGGGGGCGTCATTTTTCATACGTCAAAAAACTCTTCAGTTGCTCATAAAAACATCCCCCAAAGTAAATCACTCTATCTCTATCTATTCATAAGAAAGTATTAGGGGAAAGAACTTTTAAGGCACCCATTATATATAGTTAAATATTGTTTAAAAGATTAACCTTAAAACCCGTTACGATACCAGGGTATCTCGATGACACAAAGTGAATACCCGACTTTTGAAATGTCGAGTTTATAAAAAAAAGCCGCCAAGTCTTAAAAGTTCAGAACTGAAAATTGAGTCTTGAAAAGAAACTTAATAAAAACTTAAAAAAGAAAGATAATACAGATTATATCACTCATTGTAAAGGGGGCATATATTATAACTATATATTTTATTTGATTTATTTATACATTATTTATACATATGATAATCCTTTTTTAATATAGACAGATGGATCATTTAAAAAGTATACTCTGGAACAAGAATTTATTACATTAATTTTGATTTTGTTACATTCTAAAACCTTGCTTCAAAATAACGGCAAGTGAATTATAATACTATGAAAAATTCAAAACAAATAAGTAAACATAATCTAATTGGAAAAAGCCTCAGGTAATTTACAAATAGATTTATTTTCGAACATGTATGATAGATATTGTTGTGTAATATCGATTTCCGTCATCATAGACTTAAATTCAAGATACTTAACTCCAAAAAACTCAATGTTTTGGCATGTTCTACCCCTGTCGTCGAGAACCTTGATATATATTTTATTCGCCATAACATTGAATTTTCGAGACATAACTTATCTCTATTTCAGCTTATATCTTGTTAAGATACAAAGGTACCAAACAAAATAATAAAAATATGAAGTGTATATTTTTCAGACAGTTTTTAAGTTACACACGCTGCGACAAACATCGGGAAAATCTTAAGATTGGATGCTAACTTTATAAAAATAAAGTAAACTTTTTGTAATCAAACAGAATCACCCATTATATACGATTAGTAGCACTCTCAACCAACTTTATAACCTGCAAATTGTGAAGTGCTCATTACTGCAATATAATGAAACATTACTCAGCAAGTTGTATGCATGTCTGGGTAAACACACGGTTTATAGGATGTGACGCTAAGTAAGGGGTAATGGGCCGAGACTTATTGATAACAACATTAGCGGGCTGACAATAAAACTGCTTAAACGTGCTTTCGCCTCTCAAGCACCCCCCCTCCTTAACCTCCTCCTCATTCCCTATTCCTCGTCAGTATGTGCTTTTCTGTTCAAACGGTACATTCTTGTAAGATAATAGTTTTATATCTTATACGCTGAATCTATTAGTTTCTAAAACTTTCAGATTTAATTTAGAAGGTTTTAATTCTGTATTATTAAAAGAATTTTTTGAATTTGGTGATTTTATGTTCCCAATCCTACACTCTTTCATTCTAGATGTACCTTATGTGCATTTGAAATAAGGCCACCTATAGGGGGTCTGCCCCACAACGGGCTTCCAAAATTCCAATTTTAAATCTTATGAGAATTTTTTTCAACTTTAAAACAGCTGATTACCAGAACACACGTATTGCTCAGGCAGTTGTTGTCAATCCGAAAACAGACTATATCAGGTTTTAGTCAAGAAGTCGAGAGCCAATTTATTTTTTGTAAGTACACAACTTGATTTTTCTTGAATCGATAAAGAAATTTCCCTTAAGAAAAGTCGCCAGTGACACCACTTTTGATGGAGGTTGGAATGGAAGGATATCAAATTATAAAGGAATTATTTGCCCATAACATTTGCTAGGAACGTCGTAAAAAAATTTTTATTCATGTCATTGTGTTTCTATTAAGTAGGCCATTAAAATTATATGTCACAAGATAGGAGTTGCAATTCAAAAATTTAAAGTTACTCCAGTGTACCCCCTTCGGAAGGGGGGGGAGGAATTTTTTTGTCTTTCAAAAATCCAGAAAAGTATGTAATAAGTATGGTGAAGGTTGTACATCTATATCACAATCCGTTTGGAATACAGGATCATACGACGAATACGTTGATCAGGACTTAATTTACACTGTGTATATATGTATGTGTAAATAAAATTATAACAGAAATACATATTTTTCCAGTTTGGTAATGTAGAGCTCTTACAAAAACATTAGTGAAGCAAGTACTCAAACTCATCTATTAAATACCAATAAGGGTAATGGATTTTACATTAAAGTGACTAGAACTAAGAAGCCAACAACTCATATTTCTGGAAATAAAAAAGTTTGATCAAAATCGTAATTAAATATAAAAACGTTTTAAATCAATAATGAAGTACATGCGTTAATGAATTAAACTCTAATTTAATTATGTCTGAAACATCGATACATTGAAGATAGACAAACATCAATAGAAGAGATAATTTCATTTGTTATACCAAAATGTGCTAAACATTTTTTAAGGAACAACTACGATTTTTTTAGAGCCAACTATATTCATAGTGTTTATTGCGTTATAGAACCACGTAATAATAATAATAATAATATACATTTGAATTATATACGTACATAAATTATTAATGAACCGATGCAACTCTTTAAATATGTTTAAAACAAAAGGACAGTTTCAGTGATGTAAGTGAAAATGTATGTGTAAACCGAGTTTACAAATGTATGTAAGTGACATCGTTACCTCTCGTTTAGAGGTGAATATCGGAATTTCGTAGAACCTCTCACTTGTAATCTAAATATAGGGCGTTTCATGCAGTCCGACAAAACTGGGTTAAGGTATAAAAACAAGGAAATAATTTAATAGAACGTATATCCGGAAACGTGTAATTTTATGTTATCTCGCTACGCTAGCTTGTTATCTCGAATTATTTATTCTCGGAAAGTATAGCTCATTGTGCCATGTTCAAGCACTACCGTTCCCTGTATTACCATAGTTGTCAGTAAAGCCACTTCCGAGAAATTTGTTGTGTGCATATTCAAATTGTTATTACGTTTCGTTCATATGACCGTTACGTATTGATACCATGCAATGATGTAGTCTTAAATCGTGACTGGCGCCTAAGTATAGTACAAAGTAGTTATCTACACCATTTAATTATGTTTCAATTTTCAACATGAAACAAAAAAACAATAAAAACAAGAGTAGAAGTTAATTGGAAGTTGTTTTTCCAATAACGCTCTGTAGTGAATCGTAGATAACCAAATCAACGTTGAGCGTGACTGCTGCTTGGGTGGGTGAACGCTGGGTGATGGCTTCGCCTAGTAAAATAAAACATTCTTTAAATATTTACTGTTTTTTTAAATAGTATACGTTTAATATACTCTAATTTTCTTATATGGCTAAGTTATATGCATATCAGTAATTAGGAAAAATCGGTTGACAGAAGTGTTATAATTTGGGGACTTAAAAGGAAATACTAACCTCCATGTTGTTTTATATAAATAATGCCAATACCGATAAATATCCATATAGAAAATGTCGGTACAAAATCAGTACATATGTTTCCTTATGTCAGCACATAAGTTACCTTATTTGGATCATTAGTTTCTCAATGAAGGAACAACAAAACATCCATAAACTTGCAGGAGATGGAAATATTTCATTGCTGTATGTTCTACTGACAACCCGAAAGGCTTATAATTTTACATAAACTTTTATCCCGTATATATTAGCAACAATGGTTTCGGTGATTGTCGGTGAGCATGTCACGCGACGGAATTTGGCAAAGTGTTAGTACATATTGTTACATTGATCTTATGGGTAACCCTGATGGCAAAAAAAAAATGGAAAATAGCAGAGTGAATAAATAAGCTGAGTACAATCATATGATATTTTAACATATGACATTCTGCCACTTGTAGATTATTCATACAGTATATAAATGTTTATTTAAATTATTTATTATTTAACACCGCTATGAAACCTAATTCAATGTAATAACATAAGAATGTATTTTTCTGCTAAAGATTTAGGAAAAGTTCATGGAAATTGGTTAAAAGTTTTTGAAGCCTGTCACTCAGTAAGGCTTACATCATTTCTCTTTCGTTTTCCGGGGATGTTAGAAATTTTTTTCTGTAACATTATATGCCGTTCTATCTGTTACAAATTAGCAATTTGAGTGACATTTTGCATGCAATACCAGTGAAACGTGTTATGTGACACGTAATTTGGCGTACTCCTCACCTTTTATTCTAGTAATAGTGTAACTATTGGTCTTATGTTCCCAGACGGAGCAGTTCACGCTGTTGTGGATCCTGTTCATCGCCATAGTTGTCGGCAACACCTCAGTCCTGGCAGCGCTCGTCCTGACTAAGGTGTACTCCTCACCTTGTATACTAGTAATAGTGTAACTATTGGTCTTATGTTCCCAGACGGAGCAGTTCACGCTGTTGTGGATCCTGTTCATCGCCATAGTAGTCGGCAACACATCAGTCCTGGCAGCGCTCGTCCTGACTAAGGTGTACTCCTCACCTTGTATACTAGTAATAGTGTAACTATTGGTCTTATGTTCCCAGACGGAGCAGTTCACGCTGTTGTGGATCCTGTTCATCGCCATAGTAGTCGGCAACACCTCAGTCCTGGCAGCGCTCGTCCTGACTAAGGCTCGCAAGTCTAGAATGAATTTCTTCATCAAACACCTCGCCTTTGCAGGTGTGTGTAATTTTTACTGGGGTTTACATTTTTATTTCGTGTTCTCATAAATATAACTCATAAATCTTTGGAGTTAGATATTTGTTCTCTTGTACACTCACTTAATATCACCTCTGCATGGCAAAAAATAAAAAAACTTGTAAATAGTTAAGTTTCAAAAAAAAGGCTTTAAAACTATGATTTGTAATTATAGTATATTTTGTTCAACTTTGATACATAGCTAGCTGTGGTGTATGTTGTAAAAAAGTTTTTGAATTTTTCCAAACTTAAAGTAGCAGCATTAAACTTATTAACCGTATCTTTAACCAAACAATACTTATGAAAAGTTTGATTATTTATTTATTTATGATAAAAGGTAACTAAGAAAATACTTTTCCTGTGATTTTTAAATCTAAGAGCATTTTATGAGAGTTACAGTTATTTTTTCTGACCCCTACAAATTAATTATACTAAACATTCACGAATATAAATGTTACTTCATTTATTATTGAATTCATTACGTCATTTCAAGAATAGATGAAATTGTTTGGAACCACTTTATTAATTGTATGTATTTAGACTTTTAATGCCACGTCTTATAAGTTCATTAAATGTCTTAATATTACATCTATATCTACATGCCAATTCGCAAAAGGGATTATTATCTTTTGTGTTGTATAATTATTAAACTGTACTACTGGATATTAAAATTTAAATAATTTAAACCTAATGGAAGTCATCCACACGTAAAAAGTTTGATTACTTTTGTACCATGTTTTCATAGTTATTTAATTTTGAGGTTTGTATTTCGTTCGAACAAAGGAGTCGAAAATCGGTTGAAGACTTGGTTGATTTTAGACTGAAACTACTTGATTGATGGGGATTTTGCCGACTAAGCTTCCCACCCACTACCATTGACGAAGGAGTTGCCTATTTGTCAATCTTAAATTTATAGTGCTACGAGTATACATTTTGGACTCGTAACTGTTTAGGTCTGAAATTAATTATAACTAAAATATTCCTTTCTGCATAATTGGAAGAAAGATAAATGACTTAGTTAGTGTATCAAACTGAGGAGGATGCATTTTTAATTTTGAAAATTAATTTCAAAGCACTGATGGTATGTTTACAAACTCGTTATTTTCAGTACCAGATTATTTTCTGTACTTTTTAAAAAAAGTAAAAAAGTGGTAGTGGTGATGGTGGTAGTAGTGGTAGTGGTAGTAGTGGTTTAGTTTGGTTATATGATAGTGATTTTCATATTTTCTTTTGTCTGTAAGTATAAAGATATCCATTGGGTATAAGCTCAGCAATATTGCTGATCGTGCTATCCGTGGATACCGGGATAAGCGATACCACAAAAAAGCCGTTTGATTGTACCCATCGTATTAAATTGACGACAGATCCAAGGATATATCCGTGAACCTTTGAAACATTATGAGCTTGCAGATCCTTGCGGATTGGCTTTCCCTTTCTTGTCCATATCACATTTACTATAGTCCAATTTGGAGATGCCGTGTTGTCAAGATTTAAAAACATGAAAATTATTTACATAATTAGACCATACGAATTAGTGAATAACAAAAATATGTATAAAACATCATTATGAATTCTTCTGCATGACAAATAAAAAGGGAATCTGCAATAATTTGGGAAAGGTAAAAAGTGGTTAGTAAATATAAAACAATCTCAAATTCAATTTCTTTAAAAAAATTAAAAATATTACTTGGTGAAGGTATTATAAATGTATAATAATAAAAAAGCTCAGAATTGTACTGTTAACCTTTTTTATGCACATGTAAAAAAAATTATTTTAATGTTTTCCTCGTTTTTATAAATCAACAAAGCTCAACACATATAAATGGGCTGTAATGTAATAATTATTGTGCTTGAAACAATAGATTACAATAGGGTATTGGTAAAACATGTTAATGAAATCTCTAAATAATAGCACAATAAAAACAAGTATTTACACGTTTTTAACTCAAAACATTAGGAATTCTTTCGTGCAGATAATATCATGGAATGGTAAATTAATTAAACTTAATAAGTTACCTCATTGTTATATTAAGAAAATAAAACAAGTCATTAGAGATTAAAATATCAAGGAAGGAAGATGTTTTAAATATTAAAGGTCAATCTCGTCTTGTTTTCAGCGTACACTTTTTAGTGTTGTTACTTTGACATTTGTTGAGTGATTTAGATATATAAACACGAATAGCTATTGTATAATGGATTGAAAAATGTGTAAATGTTCGTATATCTGATACACTTTTTCAGATAAATATAAATGTAAAGTGCATAAATATTTACAATATGTAAAAAAATAAAATGAGAATTCAAACAGCAACATAAACATAATACATAAATACAATTTGAACCCCAGCTGATAGTCTATAAAATTCACTATTGGGAAAGAGTAAAAATAATAATGACTTTGGTCTTAAATTGATGCCTCTTGGGTGCCTTGTTTGCAAATCTAGTGTGGTGTGTATGTTTTAATATGTTTTTTTTTTTTTTTATTTTAACCAGCGTTCATTTATAATTCCATCGATTTTGTTAATATCTTTGATAGTGCTGTAGATGGACCTTATATTGGTCACTGTTAAATTACATGAAAAACATAAAACCAACATTTAAAACTTTTATTGTTTTGTGAGGCCTTTCGATAGCGAGGCTATCATCTTCAGACACATCACAAAAGTTTAATTTTTTTCATGTAATTTAATTTTTGATAGTGGAACCAACTTTCTAGAAGATTTTGACTGCGCGCATTTAAAGCGTAATTGGTCATAGGCTTTTCTACGTTGTTACGGACAATCTCAAATCAGTAGCCGTTTAATTTTATGCGTAAAGGATTATATGTTTGGCAGACGTACTGTTTTGCAAAAATTGCAATTAAATTACCTTTTAGTTGCTACATCTAGTATTTACTTTGATGGGATATACTCGTACTGTGTTGGTTACATTACTTTTGAAATGTTTGCTTGTTGACTTGATCTTACACGTTCCACAACAAAGTTTATAAGCAACATGAATCCAAACTTACTTTTGTATATACTTATTATATATGTTTAATATTGGTTGGCTTTTTTAATACAACTCTTGGAGATCTGAAATATAAATCTTTAATTTCTTTAGAATTGTGAAATAGAATAAATGCTGTTCTCGTGATTGAGTTAATTTTGTGAATTTTAAAATAACAATTGGTTTTTAAGTAAATGGATATTTGGAATAAAGTGGAAGATGGAAGTTCCGGGAAATGTAGGACTTCATAAACTTATTGTTTTACGATGTATCTCTTAATTTCCCCTTTTTGTTTTAGAAAATATTTAATAATTCTATAAAATTCTTTGGAAACATATTTGTCAAGTAACTTGTCAAGTATTTGAGTCAGATAATGCCTTAGCTTCTTATCTCCTACATCGGCCAGTATAAGTATGTCTTTGTTATTTTGGGCTGATCTAATAGATTTTATTTTAGTTTTATATACTTCATAAATTTTAAATAACTTATATATCCATTTTGAATTAAAGATTGAGTAATTCAAGATCAGTACACTATATATCTTGTATAAATAATGATGTACATTCATGATCACCATTGTTTTTATTGTTTTAACATTACTCACATCAATAATTCTGATGTCATGACAGACTTACTGGTGGGGATCATTAGTGTGCTGACGGACATCATCTGGCACATCACCGTGTCCTGGACCGCCGGTAACCTCGCCTGCAAGATCGTGCGTTTCTTACAGGTAGGCCTACACCATCTCGTATACTCGTATAGCCCCATTTCCATTCACTCACAAGCGCGTGTTCAATGCTTCAATAATGAGTGATACATTCACGCGTAATAAATACGTCCATTTGTTCTTAGTTTTAAATTACGACTATCTTTAGTTGTATATAATCTTTCTTTACAATATGATTCTACTTATCTCACTCAAACAGTTGAATCCTGAATGATAGGATTGCTAGAGTAAAATAAAATAAAGATGTATTATTTTACCAGGCAAAGTTAGGGCTAAGAAGCTCTCTCTAACACTTAACGTGGGGACCAATGGCTTAAAGGTGACTTCCCAACCACCACTAATGGCCGGGGAGGCGGGCTGCTTGCACGGACAAGATCGCTCAGCGGTCACTCATCCAAGCAGCAGCCACGCTCGACGTTGCTTGATTTGGTTATCTTGCGATAACCGTTGTACCCGCTACATTTCGCCATTGCTAGAGCTGTAGGGAATTACATTATCTAAGTTAATTTTGAAGCTGTAATAATGGCCTACTCAAATCAATATATACAATGACGTTCAAAATTGGAATTAGGAGATTTTTTAAAGTCCGTAATTTCCGGACGATATATTTCTGAATAATTGATGTAGGTAATAAACCTATTGTACAATATAGATAATTATGTACGTAATCATACTACATATGATTAATATAACTCTTATAATTGATAGAACTAACAGTTTCGTCAAACAATACAGTTATGAGTGTCTACTTCAACGAATTATGCAAATTACCAAACAAAATTATCCAAATTATAAATATCTTAAAATGTACTTACATGAAAAATATAATAAGTCAAATACAATATCCGAAGTAGCTTCGACTGTTTCAAATATTAAAGTAAGCATCTTCCTCTATATGTTTTATTTTAAATGAGTTATAAATATGTTTTATAAATATACCTCTGTGTCAGAAAATAGAAAACAATTTTTGTATTTTTTTACTTCTTTCAGTTGGTTTGTAAACTTACAGAGGTTTAAACAGTTTTTTAAATAACTATTAATTTGTAGTGAACAATTTATGAAAAATGGAATAATGCAAGATTACTTTGAACCTTGCGTATTTATTAATTGGCTGGGCGTAGCGAGGCCTATCATTCAAATTCAAATTCAAATTACTTTATTTGCATCATATATACAAAAGGCCGAATGTAGGGCCATAAGGCCCTGTCTTACATTTAACCCTGAAATAATAGTATAATAATCTATATATAAACAATTAACCCCTTAAGTCAAATAATCTACATTCCAGAGGATAGACAAATTTTTATTTTTGTATTTATGTCTGTCTATCTGTCTATCTGCCTGTTCGTTTAATATCTGTAAAATCTACTGAACTATACACTTTAAAATTTTCACGAAACATCCTTTATGTATAAGCAACATTAGTAAACATTGTAGTAATCGTCGATGTCATTCCATGAGATTTTGCCGAGAGTTAGTGAACCTTTTTACATTGGTGTTATGGATAAGCATGATGGGAACTATAACATCGCAGAAGAAATACATTTGTGAATAACAAAGTATAACTATATGGCGCTTTGCCATGTTACATAGTAACACGTATAGCCTAAAGAAATGAGCTATAGACCTGCAATATTGCATGCAACCTGAGCATAGCCTGTTAAGCGACACGTGGTTTGGTTTAGGACTACTACTTCTTTTACTCTTGGGATGAGGTGAAAAAAACGTGTCGTCGTGGTCATATGAACAAGTGATATGCATGTTAAAAAATATTATTGATCTATATGAATAAATGAATGTATTTCCAATCAATATAAACACAATTTGTAAACATTATAATTTTTGGAAATTGACTGAATATTTTTACAAGTAGTGTGGCCAGTTAGTAAATGTAAAACACAATAAATACACATTTATGAGAGTCTAGCACCTTAGATTAATTTTGAGCCGCCATTTTGGTATACTAAAAATATTCATGCAATATTACAATTCAGAAAATAAATTATATACAATAAACAAATACACAAAGCAAATAATTTATACACCACAAATACATACAAAAATATAATTAACAATAAATATAATAAATACCAATAAACAATGGTAAGAAGCAATATACAAGATATACAAAGATCACAGAAACTCTATTAAAGTACTTTACACTTTATGACATCACAGTACTCAAATAGCCAATGTCTTGCAGCAAAATAAGCCAAATAATTACTTGTTGACAACATTTTTTTAAATTTGGAATATTTTTAATGTGTAATGGAATGTAATTAAAAATTTTGCTCCCAAATACTGAAAAAAAGGCGACAATAGATTTATTTAATTTGGGTAGTAATTATTTATATTTACATATCTAGTACAATAATGTATATTGCCGTTGCCAAGGGTTTAATGTAATTAACAATTTTGCTCCCAAGTACTGAAAAGAAAGGCGACAATAGATTTATTTAATTTAGGTAGTAATTATTTCTATTTACATATCTTGTACAATAATATATATTATCATTGCCAACATTCCCACTTGTAATAAAAACAATCTTAGGACTTAGGACTACTGAAAAACATGTTGAATAGGTTTAATATTTGTTTCTTTGTAGAGGGGAAAGGAACTATCCTTTTTTAGTGTTTTTAACACGACTCGTAAAAAGTAGCTTTGGGTGGTCTTATCCATAATTTAAAGTATTCTGTCGAATTACGTTATAAATATTGATTGTACTTGCCGTAGAAAAAGTTAGCTGTGAATATTTGTTTCTTTGTAGAGGGGAAAGGAACTATCCCTTTTTAGTGTTTTTAACACGACTCGTAAAAAGTGCTGTTGGGTTGTGTCTTATCCATAATTTAAAAGTATTCTGTCGAATTACGTTATAAATATTGATTTTACTTGCCGTAGAAAGAGTGAGCTGTGGTGTATTGTATGTCTTAATGTTTATGTTACAGGCAGTAGTCACATATTCTTCCACATATGTTCTAGTCGCTCTCTCCGTAGATCGTTATGACGCCATCATTCATCCCATGAACTTCTCTGGCAGTTGTGAGTAATGCACCAAATACATCATGAACATAAAGTGCAACATTTGTTCGATAAAATTAGATCAAAGTTAAGCCCAAGAGCTATTTATATTCAGCTGTCATAGCAAATTGAATTACACCGTTTCCACTATTAATATTAGGCACAGCTAGCGAATAAAACAAAGAAGCATCCGTCAAGTGAGCTTTGACCACCAGACCAGGCATAATGAACAGCTAATGACTAGCCATTTGGAATGTTTATACGTGACAGACGCTACAGAACTGGGCTACAACGGCTTTGATAGGGCAGTAATGGCCTGTTTTAGAGAGACATAATGACGTTTAGGACAATAGCTTGCTGCATTCCCGGGTGGCACTTTTGATCTAGAATTTCAATGGAAGAAGCGTTTTACATCAAACTTTAAAAGCTTTTGTGTTGATGAAATATAGCTTTCAAAGAGTGTATTTAGTTTTTCTACAATAGATATTACTTTTGCACTTCTTTCTTATTACATTTCCTAATAGTATGATATGAATACGTTTTAAATTAGGTAAATGGTTTTATTCACTATTAAAAATAGGATGAAAATATAAATATAAAACCATTTTTATCATCCGAGATCCATTTAAATCTTTTATTTATTATTTAAAATTAAAAATAATGCTTTTCTTTAAATAATATAAACATTTCAAAATAATGATATCAATCAAAATTTTTACCAGAGCGAATTTTAATTTTTTTAAATTGCATAATTTTTATGTTTGGAATTATTTTTGTATTCCTTTTTTGAATGTTTTTTTGTGTGGTTTAATTTGCTTAAAGAAATGCAAAAACTGTGTTTAAAATATAAATTTTTTTGCTTTTTCACATTACGAGGGGTTTATTTAGTACAAATAAAGGCTCTTATTACCAAATAACAAAAAAATGTTCGTTTACATTAGAGATTTTCGAGTTCAATAATAGTAGTTAATATTGCAATATAAAGGCTACTTGTCCACAGTCTTACAATAGCAGTTTAAATCTATACATATACAGGGTGTTCTTAAAAAGGAGTCACAAACTAATGTAGGTGATAATATTCATCATTTCAAACAAACATGCAAGAAATGTTTCGTTAAGTGGCTATCAGCTATTTCGTATTTTTTACCAAAAAATTATTATCTTTAAATTTGTTAATCCAAAAATAAAATTTTGCACATAGGTCTGAATAAATAAGAGGAAAATTAAAAATATTATTGTGTTTAAATTCCTTTAACATTAACAAAATGGCGTCTGTTGAAAATTATTTCAGTCAAATAACCAAAGAACCAGTATATTTATAAAAACATAAACAGTACAGGAGGAACAAACAACTGATACCTCTCAACTGAATATGTTTGGCGCTCCCGGTTTGTGCAAACGTGTCTTTAAAGTGGTCGTGCTCGCTTATGCGTTGACGGATTTCATTGAAAAAGTTCCTTTGAAATTGAAATAAAATTTTCACAATATTGCATCTCTTGTAAAATATTTATAAAACCTGTATGTAAAACAGCTGATGCCCATAAAACATTGTATAACTATACTTTTTTGTTTTTTATTACTTGTTTGTTATTTGTCTATCAATATTTTCAATTGACACCATTTTGTTAATATGAAAGAAAATACACTTTTTTCTCTTATTTATTCAATAAAATTTGCCAAATTTGGTTTCTTCAACTTAAAAAATTTTACATATAGTATTTGAGTTATAAAAAATTACAGCAAGCGGCTAAAAAAAAACATTTCTTTACTTATGTTTATACTACATTTTTTATTACTTATAACAATTTGTGACACCCTGTGTGGGTGTTTATATATATATATATATATATATATATATATATATATATATAATATACATTGTGTTTATATATATATATATATATATATATATATATATATATACATTAAATTGTATATGGCAATAGCCTTATTTAATTTCAATAAACATTGAATCACAAAAAGTACTTGCTCCGCCGGGAGTCGAACCCGGATCTCTCACTTGCCGGGTGAATGTGCTACCATTACACCACAGAGCGCTTACTTTTTCCGATTCAATTATTTTGGATTTGGCCGTATCTGTCACACACACACACACACACACACACACACACACACACACACACACACACACACACACACACACACACACACACACACACACACACACACACACACACACACACACACACACACACACACACACACACACACACACACACATATATATATTTATATATTTAAAGTAAATATGTTTCTTTGTTTATTAATAAAATTATTTGTATTTTGAGATGTTAACACCTGTCCACACATAAGGATAGAGTGGGCATGTACATCGGCTACTAATAATATTATTTTGTAACATTAACTTTTGTAATATTTATATTTTCCCACGAACAGAATTTTTTGTATTGCATGGGGCTTGTATTGATTTAAAAAATGTATTTTAGTGAATAATTATATTTGTAATAAAATGGCAAAAGATTAATGAAAAATTAACAGTAGTTAACAGAAAACACTCTGGTTACGTTTAAAACTTAAGAAACTCTAAAATATCCCTCATGGTCTTTACCACGGCTTTATTGGAGATAATAGAAAAGAAAAGCCTTATATTGAAATATATTGGGGTGGAAGTTATACGTACGCTAATATACGTAATAAAGGCTCAATAATTAAGGTATAGGTTTTAGACCGCATGTTTACAACGCTAACCAAAGTTTGAATATTGTCGACAGGGAGGAGAGCTAGGATCTTGGTAGCCTGCTCCTGGCTCCTCAGTGTCCTCTTCTCATCGCCCATCATTATCCTTTATGAGGAGAGGGTTATACAAGGTACAGAGTAGAGTATAATTAGTTTTATTGATTTCTTAATTCATTACTATATCCGTACATTAATTTGAATTTATACGATAAAAAATTTTATAATTTATTTTTTTGGTACTATATCAATACTGTTTTGTCAAACCATTAAGATATAGTATTGAGTCCTTTTTGAAGTATAAAAAAATTTAAAAAATACAAATACGAGTGTTTTTATTGAATAAATTTGACATGAACTCAAAATATTACATACAGACAATTCTCATTGAAAACTGTTTAAGTTACATAAAAATACTTATGTGCAATAATTAATCTCAATTAAGTTTAAGTAATTCCGAATTCTTTTTTTATTCAACGTCTTTGCTGCAAAAATAATACCATTCATTACAATAATATTTTTAGATTAAAAACACTTTTAAGTCCAAATTTGAATTAATATTTTTACTAATATAATTTAATAAGTGATCATGTAAATATATATATATATATATATATATATATATATATATATATATATATCACTATATCAATTGTTTATAGTCTGGCCTATATATTATTCTGTATTGTGAATGTTCTCTATATCACCCTAAAAATATATTCCTTAAACAATTATCAATAAAATGGCAAATAGAGTAAACGAATATTTTATTATAATTATTAATATTTTATATTTGCTATCAATTAATTAATTATTTATTTTATTTCTGATAGTCTGTAAACGTCTCTCTCTTAAATATATAAATAACTTAAATTGCAAAAATGGCTACTAACTATATTGAATGTTCTTATTTTGTCTACACGTTATTAACTTAAAACCACCAGAAGAGTCCTTTAAAATTAATAATATCCTTCTTGATTACCATACAAGAAAGCCGAGCGGAATCAGCGGTTGTAGGGGAAACAACTCCTACTTCCCCTTCGCCTATCACTAGTCTGCGGTTACGTTAGGTTACCCGCTACTAATGCATCTCATCAGAAACCATAATTATGTTTGCATTGTTTAAGACTGCTAGAGAGTCAAAACAAACACACATCTGGTGTGATTCTAAACATCTTAACTCCTTATTTCACCTATAACCGGATTGAAAGTTTTAACAATATTGTATTTGAAAAAATAAAATTAATTTTATACAAATTTTGCATGCCCTCAGTTATTTTCTACTAAGCCAAGATCATCTCTGAGAGTTATTTATGCCATTTAAATGGCATAAATAACTTATGTAGTCTTACTAGTAGCAAAAACTACCCCTGCAGTACAATAATACAAGTTTTACGCAGCTTCACGTAAATAAAATCGAATTCGTTATTCGGTATTTTTAGTAGTATTTTGATTACCACTGTTCTTTTATTTGTGTTCGACATTATCTATATTAGTTCCATAGTACTTGATTTGTTGACTTTAATAAAATCACTTAATTTGTTTAGAGTTTTACCTTTTAGGATTTATACGATACTAGATATAAAAATGTAATAATTATTTTTTTACTGTTCCAAATTTTCTGGTTCAAGCTTTAGTTTTCCAGCGCGGCAAAATGAGAGTGCAACTTTGACATAATAACTTCAGTACAAATAAAGTTAGAGAACATAACTGTTAAGGACGTTTTTTAATTTATAAATAATGAGTTCCTGATTGTATTTGGCCGTCGATGTACTGACACTGGAGAAAGAGAATAATTAGTGGAAGAATATTTGCATTGAACCACGTTGTACTTTTTTGCTTGTAAAATGTGGATAAATATCGCGTCCTCTCGCTCTCACAGGAAGACTGCAGTGTTGGATAGAGCTGACTAAGCTGCAGTGGAGAGTGTACATGACTCTCGTGGCTCTCCTGCTGTTTGTCCTGCCAGCTCTCATTATCACGGCTTGCTACACGATCATCGTGTACACGATCTGGACCAAGAGCAGCATGCTGAGTCCCTCCCACCACGCTTCTACTCCACTTAAGAGTTTGTATCCTTTTCACTTATCACTTTCTTTCCTTTATGACGAGTAGAACTTGCCATAACATTTAATTTCACTTCACACTACCCGTGCACTTGAGGGAGAACAGTCAAAACCTTGAACACAAGAATGTTATGTGTAATCTGACAGAAGTATTCTGTGTAGTCGATTAATTAGCTAATTGAAATTTCCATATTTCAATTCCTTTATAATTAAGGTACTGAATACAATAGACGTGCATTAAATTATTTAAATTTTTCTCAATTTAAAAATGTTATTTTTATCCAAACATGCATGCAAGATTTTATCCGTTCCAACAGTACATAATACACTTTGTAGTAATAAAATTGTTTACTTGATCCCAGAGGAGCATTTTGGTTGTCAACATATACTTGTACACTCCAATCACAAAACGCTTTACTTTCATACCAAAACAATTAAAGGTCAAATAATATATTAAGTCTCTTTATATATCAAAATAAAGCATTCAACTTCCAACGTTTTCCTTGTTAATTTTTTTTATGATATCTAAATCAGTTCTAGTAATAAAGTAAAAGAAAATACTAATTCTTCAAATAGTGAGTGTATAATACTCTCGTAAAGTAAAATTTCATGAATACTATTAAAGCATGGATACGCGCTAAAAACTAAAAAGGAAAACAATGCCGTTTTTGGAGTTGTTTAAAAACAGTAATTGCACAATCTTTGCACAATCTTAAATCTTAAGAAAATTAATACAGGTGTGCTTATTAATTATATGTTATTAAAAATGATTATGTGCATATTTGTCTTTTTTAAGTTACTCTATTATTAAGATTTTATCAGTCAAAATTATTGCACTATAAGTACCAATCACATTAAAATATGTTGTTTTGCTAATATTTCATACACTAATAAATAAATGTATTAATTATATTACGAATGTATTCGGTGATGTTGCAGATGGAGATCGGCTGGACGAGGCAGAGTTGCGTAGAGCCAGCTCGAGGGGGATTATCCCTAGGGCGAAAATTAAAACTGTGAAAATGACTTTTGTTATAGTGTTCGGTGAGTTGTTTGTTATAAAAATAAAAATAAAGTTTTTATTTTTATAGTAGGTAGTTAATAACCTACCCACAACATTTAGTGGATATAATTCTTATACAGTTGCACCAAACATTATTGTGTACAATTGAACTACATCAATCTTGAATACAAATTAAGAATAACAGTTCATAAATAAAGCGATTACGTTATAGAAATCATGCTATTCCATTTTCTGCTATAAGTTTTTGTTATTATGTACGTATTAAAAATGTTCATCAACCTATATTTATTATGAACCTTTAGTATTCAAGTTTATGTTCAAAATATCCAAACATGTGGATGTTTCAAAATCATGTAACTCACGCATGATAATTACGACATTGATAAGTTATGTAGTTTAAGAGAAATGTACGAGAAGTTTACTAAACGTACATAATTTAGAGTTGTGTAGTTTTTTACGTAATCTTGGTTGTGTAATTTGTACAAATTTTTAGTAGGCTACATTGTTTTAAAAAGATCTATAGGTAAAGCTAAAATAATAATATGTTGTGTTAATTATATTCAGTACACGTGTTGTGTGGCTGAGAATCGCCGAGGGCTATCGTTGTTTACGAACCTGTTATCCTCATTGTAATTGCTTTACAGTGATTGCAAGGTTGTTAGTTACCAATTGCATCATTTTTTTCTAAAATAAGATTAATATGACTGTTCATATCGTTGAACCTTTTTTCAATCTGTAACATTATTTCATAAAAGCTGTGTTTGGAGATTAAAACCACAAGGAAGGGGAATATAGGTTCACGATTTAGATTGTTGATAAATGAAACCTCACGTAGTTGTTACACTATAACATTATTTTGTAAAAGCTGTGTTTGGAGAGGAAGGGGGATATAGGTTTACGATTTAAATTGTTGATAAACGAAACCTCATGTAATTGTTACGCTATAAAATTATTTCATAAAAGCTGTGTTTGGAGATTAAAACCGCAAGGAAGGGAGATGTAGGTTCACGATGTAAATTGTTGATGAAGGAAACCACACGTAAGTGTCATGTTTGCGGATAGATACCGACAGCGTGGGGCGTCAGTGGTACACTGAATCTTATTGAAGTCCTAGAAATGAGATTATCAATGTATGGTTGTAATCATCACATGCGTATGGAATATTCAGTTCTAATTTTGAATTAGCAATTAATATTGTCACCACAATAGAGAGAATGCATAAGTCGCATGCGTTTGATGTGGTTCCGCGTTCAGTTTTATCATTTATGATCTATAAACTGTGGTTTATCATAAATCTGTATAATATCTTTCGTACATGGATGCTTATAGATCAATTAGAAAAATAATTTAAATAACTTTATTATCTTACATTAATTAATTACGATATCCTTAAAACTATTGAACATATTTAGATAAAACTATGAACACATGATCGTCTATCATTTTATGCACACTCTGAAAAGTGATGACAAAGTTTTTTTTTTTTTTTTTTTTTTTTTTTTTTTTTTTTTTTTTTTTTTTTTTTTTTTTTTTTTTTTTTTTTTGTGAAAAACCAAGAATCATTAGAATCGAGAAATGGATTTAACCACTGTGAACTGAGCATTAGTTTTTTACATTTTGGTTCATTCATGACTATTCTCTAACCAATAGAAAACTAAAAGCTTAGACCATACTAAATCATAATAACCTCCATACGAGTGGCTTAAAAAAACTTGTAATCCATAAAAATCGTTTTTTTATTTTCTGAATAATAGAAGATTTTAAAAATTAGCTAACTTAATTCCACTATAAACTTAGCGCATATTGTCGTTTTACCTCTTTGGTCCCATTAAGCTTTACTACTCAACACCACGGTTCTCCACCTAACGCTAAATATGATTTATTTCGTTAGTAAAACTAACTGATATGAATTAAAGTTTACTCGAATACTGATATTACTTTATTCTTTTAGATAAATAATATGTGTCTATATAATCTATATAAATATGGATATCTTATATAGATATGGATATGTTATAGGATATCTTACTAACAAGTATCTTGATCTTTAAGGTATCACTATTTGACTAAGGTGCTCCAATCCGAATTTCAATTTTGTACCAATATTGTTAGTAGACTTTCCTTTCAAAATGTTGTTCAGGCAAGACAATTCGTTCCTTGGACCCTCGTAGACGGAAAAATACAAAATAACACATGATATCAGGTGCTATTAATTCTTATAGTTAGTCCAGCACCTATTTTAGGAATGCTGGAAGTGCTGCATTATAAAATAGTTAGCTTTGTCACTACTACTATACTGCGTTGAAATGCATGAAAACCCAAAAATAATATCAACATGAAATTAAACATGCATTATTAATAGTTCGACTATAGAGTTTAGAAACAGATCGAAAAGTGTGGCAACAAAAGTGAAGTGAGCAGGAAGGACCTTTTAATATCAATGGACATATTTTATACAATATAACGTTGAAGCTTGAGTTCAATTGATTTAAAAAAGCTTTCCACAACGCAAAAGAATTACACATATATTACATAACTATTTCCATTAATTCCAATTAAAAGCTTAGTTACAGTTGCACTATTGTGTTCCAGTATTCATTCTCTGCTGGAGCCCTTACATTGTGTTCGATCTGCTGCAAGTGTACGGCTTCATCCCCCAGACTCAGACGTACATCGCTGTCGCTAACTTTATCCAGAGTCTTGCACCGCTCAACTCTGCCGCCAACCCCGTCATCTACTGCATGTTCTCCACACATCTCTGCATGCCTCTCAGGTAACTTTATCCAGAGTCTTGCACCGCTCAACTCTGCCGCCAACCCCGTCATCTACTGCATGTTCTCCACACATCTCTGCATGCCTCTCAGGTAACTATATCCAGAGTCTTGCACAACTCAACTCTGCCGCCAACCCCGTCATCTACTGCATGTTCTCCACACATCTCTGCATGCCTCTCAGGTAACTATATCCAGAGTCTTGCACCGCTCAACTCTGCCGCCAACCCCGTCATCTACTGCATGTTCTCCACACATCTCTGCATGCCTCTCAGGTAACTTTATCCAGAGTCTTGCACCGCTCAACTCTGCCGCCAACCCCGTCATCTACTGCATGTTCTCCACACATCTCTGCATGCCTCTCAGGTAACTATATCCAGAGTCTTGCACAACTCAACTCTGCCGCCAACCCCGTCATCTACTGCATGTTCTCCACACATCTCTGCATGCCTCTCAGGTAACTATATCCAGAGTCTTGCACCGCTCAACTCTGCCGCCAACCCCGTCATCTACTGCATGTTCTCCACACATCTCTGCATGCCTCTCAGGTAACTATATCCAGAGTCTTGCACAACTCAACTCTGCCGCCAACCCCGTCATCTACTGCATGTTCTCCACACATCTCTGCATGCCTCTCAGGTAACAATATCCAGAGTCTTGCACAACTCAACTCTGCCGCCAACCCCGTCATCTACTGCATGTTCTCCACACATCTCTGCATGCCTCTCAGGTAACTATATCCAGAGTCTTGCACCGCTCAACTCTGCCGCCAACCCCGTCATCTACTGCATGTTCTCCACACATCTCTGCATGCCTCTCAGGTAACTATATCCAGAGTCTTGCACCGCTCAACTCTGCCGCCAACCCCGTCATCTACTGCATGTTCTCCACACATCTCTGCATGCCTCTCAGGTAACTATATCCAGAGTCTTGCACAACTCAACTCTGCCGCCAACCCCGTCATCTACTGCATGCTCTCCACACATCACTGCATGCCACTCAGGTAACTATATCCAGAGTCTTGCACAACTCAACTCTGCCGCCAACCCCGTAATCTCCTGCATGTTCCCCCCACACATCACTGCATGTCACTCAGGTAACTTTATCCAGAGTTTTGCACCGCTCAACTCTGCCGCCAACCCCGTCATCTACTGCATGTTCTCCACACATCTCTGCATGCCACTCAGGTAACTTTATCCAGAGTCTTGCAACGCTCAACTCTGCCGCCAACCCCGTCATCTACTGCATGTTCTCCACACATCTCTGCATGCCACTCAGGTAACTTTATCCAGAGTCTTGCACCGCTCAACTCTGCCGCCAACCCCGTCATCTACTGCATGTTCTCCACACATCTCTGCATGCCACTCAGGTAACTATATCCAGAGTCTTGCACAACTCAACTCTGCCGCCAACCCCGTCATCTACTGCATGTTCTCCAAAGTACTATGCATGTTTTTTTTTCTCTTAGGACAAGAAGCTTATAAATTGCAAAATTTCACTTAGTCCTGTAAGAACCTTTGCGCTGCTGCTGGAGTGACAGGATATTCAGGATGGGTAAGGTTAGGGAGTTGGGGCCGCCTCCTATCGAGATCCATGAGGAAGAATTAGGGCACTACATCTCAAAGTCATGTCTCCCCGGTAAGAAGGGGAGGCCAGCTCTGAACCAGCCTCTCCGGTCAAAGTAGGCAGGAGGTGGCACACCCTTGTTGAGGCTAGCAAAAACCTCTGAGGTTAGGGAGAAACCCCACCAACTCCAACAGTCATCTCCCACAGTTGACTAGACCTATTGAATTGCCCACGAACCCCAGAATCTCTCCAGTGATGTGTCGCTCCTGGACACCCATACGGTTGCCCAGATTGAAGTGACACATCGTTTTGCTGTGCCCAGTGGTGAGTTCATCTGCAAGGTATAAACCAGCCAGAAGTGATCCATGCTGGGTAACTGCATGCCTGCTAGTTAACTTTATCCAGAACCTTACACCGCTCAACTCTGCCGATAAACCCGTCTTCCATGTTTCCATACATATCTGGGTGAAAATTCCTTAGAGGCAGGAAACTGTAAGGTGTAAGGTACTTTTTCACAGCTAAACTCTGCCTGTGTCCTATGTATGAAGATACAAATTTTGATAAAAAATTCCAACTGTCACATTTTATGTTGCGACAGGAGATTGCCGGTGTTGGGGTGGCTGTGTTGCGGCACTGTTCCGCCAGGCGGCGACTCCAGCACGCTCACAGACACGGCGGCTTCTAGTCAGCGTACAGCACAGTCTACTCGCCGTGTAAACACTGTGCAGCTGCACCTCTGAGACAACTTACTGCACTCACTGCACGCCCGGTCCTCCTTCTGTGTTACAGGTTATCACTATCATTACGTTTCCATTCGAGTTAAATTTACAACTTTAAACTCAGCCATTCAGCCCTTGCCCTTGTTCTCACACCCCCAAAACGGTTTAGTGCCTTCTTTTATATATCGAAAATCTTAACTCAGTACTACACATATTATAAACATACTAAAAGTGGCTGGCCACCGATATCAAAGCCACCTTGTGTTTATAACCCTTTAATATTATTATATATTTAATGTAACGACAATAAGTTGTAGTACACACAACTATGAAGATTAAAAACTTAGATTCAATTTTCATACCTTCCTCATTATTTGGCTTCCCAAAGGCATAACTTTATTCAGGCGTTAAACTGGCGTAAACTATCAATATTAAACATGGCTTATAACTTTGTAAAACATTTTTTTTGCAATATGCAAATTTCTATGCACATATATAGCCATTTGTATACCAACTTTAGCCATGGCCTATGGCAGAAGCATGTGTCACACTCTATCACAGAAAATTTGAATGTTATCCAGTAGGTTCTGTATGTTCAACAATATAGTAAAATATATTTTTGAGAGCCTAAGATAATGCACCTTTTAATAAGGTATATTACAAATACATTTAATGTAAAAAAAGATTTGGCTTTCACTCATTTATTTGAAGTCATTCACAAATAGTGTTTGTTCAACACAAATATAATTGTGCAGCTTCGATTACAATAGACTTTTACATAGTGCCTAATGATATTCAAAAAAATACAAATAAAGTGCATATAATTTATACTGGAAAGTTTAAATAATAAACTGCAAATATATTGTAAAAATTTTATAAAACTCTTTCATATTTTTTAAAACACATATTTTTAAATAAATTCTGTAATGGATCAAATTTTATAGTTCCTTTAATTTTTTAGTTTTTCATTTGTTTCCCATATTGTTAGTACAAGACATTTTCTCGAAATTAGTTAATTTTAACTATTATACAAACAGACACCATAGTATTTAGATCTTTTATACCAAACTAAAACTGCTTTTCTCCAACTCTAGCTATATGTGAACTGACCCATACTTTTTGGAACATCGACTCCAAGCGCCGAGTCTGGAAAGCCACTACAGTGACTTCTCCGTCACACGTATTAAAGGAAAATCCAAACTGGACGTTTTACTTCGAGCTCCAACACGACTTTAGTAAACTGTCATGGTAAGTATTAATGACAGAAATACACTTACTACATAGCATTCACTATTTCTCCATCAGTAAACAGGTACGGTATATGTGTTACAAATGTCATGGACTATTTGAGAATTTTTACATGATCTTTACACGTAAGCCTTGTTAAACCTTTAATACTGTCAAATCAAACACAATCTACACAACCTTTGATTGTGTAAAAGCTAACCTTGTGTAAAAATAAAAGAACACGTTCCTGCTCCAATTTCTTAACCGTTTCTATGGCACGTTGAAATCTATAAATAACTTGCTATAACTGTCATGGACACAGACTATTTGAGAATTGTTACATGATCATAACACGAAAGCCTTGCTGTGGCTTTAGTATTGTCACATCCAACACAATCTATAAAATCTTTGATTAAAACTAACCTTGTGTGAAAATAAAAGAACACGCTTCTTCATTGCTTCTCCAATCCCTTATCGGTGTCTATAGTACGTCGACGTAACGAAACGGCAGCACAATTTATATACTGGCATAATTTCGACTGATGAGAATATTGTAACAAAAATATTGAATTTAAAATTTATTTAATTTCATGTTGAAATTTAAATTTTTATTGATAACATTGATGAGCATGAAAAAATACAGTTATCTAACAGATTTGTTCAATTAGCCTAAGTGAAGCCTCTTCTAAGAGTGTTACGGAAAAATCAATACAAATGTTTGTCTGCGGGTACAATGATACTGTGCAAAACATTTTGATGATCACGTCTGACAATTATCTGCATCCCAACGTAAGGGTACGTTTTGAGCAGCCCGCCTGCCCGGCCATTGGTGGTGGTTCGGAAGTCACCTTTAAGCCGTTGGTCCCCAGGTTAACTGTTAGAGAGGGCTTCTTAGCCCTAACTTCTCCTGGTAAAATAAGACATAATTTACTTTTTTTACGTTTTGGGCAAAGACTAATATTGGCGTAGGATATATCTCATATGAAAGGTATGGTGCACAAAATGAAGGAGCTTGCTAAGCTGTGGAAGTTGTCGACTTCTAGGACTAGTAGGTCGCAAGAGATTTGGGTTCACCAACCTGGGAGGTGCCCGGGTGCTTTTTGCAATAGAAAATCTTTTGGCAGATTTACGACTGCTAAGAGAGTTGTGAAAATACACGTCAAGTCTCTATGAGAGGAGTTTGATTATGTTCAAAAATTCAAATGAGCGGTTGCATGTTTGTTTGTGGGGCATGAGATTCTGGGCAGCTTTTAATCAAAAAAAGGTGGTAGGGACGCAAATACAATGGCTTGTCTTATAACTAAGCAGAATGTTGCATTTCCTATTTTATTCGAGTACCATCCCAGCTAGTGTAGGAGACTAAACCCAACTACCGAAATCTGATTATTTATTTGTGTTCCTTACGGATTTTTAGAATAAAACTATTACGAAAACGTGTCTCTCACACACGAGTAGGGTTGATAACAATAATCGACGTTACCTATCGCGGAAACCACTCATATTACAATCCCATAAAACCTTTTACTGTCAACTGTAGTCACTTTTACATGAACTGTACACCAAAAATTCAGATATTCAATAGATCACTTGTACTGGAGTATCATGGGGGGCCATTTTCATCCCATTAAGAGAACAAACACAGTGAGTGAGTTACTGTATAAATAGATTTTTTAACACATCACTAACTTAAAATAATTGTTTTGTTTGTTGTTGACGATGAATTACTGCGCTAATTTCGAATCTCTTTAACAGTTTGTAAAGCTTGTTACTGCCATCCAGAGTTAATCAGTCTTATTAATTGTTTTTTTAGTTGTGAAATTTGTTTAAACTGTGTTTAAAAAAAACGATTTATTTTAAATAATAAATATGTCTTAGTTCTTGTCTTAGACAAAATTAATACGTTAAATTTTGAGAATTTTCAAAGTAAAATAATTTTATATGTATTGTAACATAGTTATTTAAAATATTAAATTCATTCTACCAAGAGAAAGAATTTTGTTCCTATATTTTTTTAGTATATCAAGGATTATTTATATATTATTAGCTTCTTAAATACTTTTATTTTATAGGAGTTTTAAATGTGATAACTACTGTAGTTCTGAAAATAATAAATCCACTTTATTTTAAATAGTGGTCTTTCAAATTTTAAGATTAAATTATGGATAAAAGGATTGTATCAGGGTGTATATTGTAAAATTATTTTTTTTATGGCGAAATTTAATGGTTTTTTTAATCTATTGGACTAGAAAAGAATCCTATTTTCATTTTTTTGGCAAAGCGAAACATAGCAAAAGTAATTGTAATGATACGATTAAATATTTACACAACATAATTTTGTCATTAGTTTGAAGTTTTTAATTCTATCGTACTGATTTTTTGTTAATCTTCGACTAAGTTCTCTTTATTTATAGAAATTAACACAGAAAAGAGAATAACATATAAGAAACAATAAATGAATCCAAAATGTGTATTTAAAAAAATAATAAAATTTAGAAAATAGGATGACGGGATGAGAAAATGTGGGATATGTGGCCGGCAAACTCGGACAAACAAGGAGATCAGGATTTATTCTTTTCGCAGCATGAGTTGTTAAGGTTTACAAATAACCACCACAATATTTCCCGGGTATTTAAGGACCTTAAAATGAATAATTCTGAGTTTTCATAATTTTGAAATTGTAATAATACTTCCCGCAAAATATACATTAGTTAAAAGATAATAAGACACAATATATTGTTACAAAGTAGCAATGAATTAGTATAATAGCGGACGTGTATAGCATGCGTGATACCATACAAATCTCTTATTCAAAGCCACGATTCTGGCATAAAGCTTCACCAAAACCATCACTACGTGGTGTAAAATTTCAATTACTTCTTATACACTAAAGTCTCTAAGTATAACTATTTCAGTATTTCAATAATTTAAGTATTTATAATTTAGAATAAGGTTAAGCATAATTACGAGTATTGTATTTCCGTATTACTAAGGAAAAGTAACAATTTTGAATAGGTTTTGCTTATTAAATAAAGCGTTGGAATTGTGATACAAAGGAATTCTTGCAACGATACACCGGATGACATATATTTTGCATAGCAATATTTTTGTGTAACTACTTTACATACAAACCTTTTACATTACATTTTAGTTATTATGTTATTAACTCCACTTATAGGGTTATCTATATATATATATATATATATATATATAATATATATATATTATATATATATATATATATTAATGTAATGAAAATAACTAAAACCCTTTAAATTAAAACTTTTTATTACATACACGTGTTTCGGTTTGTAACCATCATCAGTATACATTAACCTCTAAATAAATAAATAAATAATAAACAATTAGATATACACATATAGACCTTTTAAACATATGTTAAATATAAATGACACAGTTGTAATTTTCTTATTAGTAATCTGTATTTAATATTTTAATTTTTTCAAAAATTGGATTTGTCTTATTTTTCAGATTACTATTTAAAATTTTATGAGGATCTTTACTATAATTTAGATAAATATGTAATTCTTCTTTTGTGTTTAATTTCTCTCCTTTCCTTTCGATATCTAAAATTTCCATGTTCTTTTCAATATTTATGTAGTTATGGTCAGTCTCCAATAAGTTTTCAGCAAAATTTGATTTTATTGTAGACATGTTATTTGTTTTTAAAGCTTGTATGTGTTCTTTAAACCTGTTATTAAAATTTCTTCCAGTTTGCCCAATATAATAGCTTTCACAGTCACTACAGTTAATTTTGTATACTCCAGATTGTTTGTATAATTCCTGTTTGTCATCATTTTGGTTCACTTTGTTTTCAATAAGTTTAAATGTATTATTTCTTGTTTGGTGATTGATGGAGAATTTTGAATTTTGAAAGGTTTTTCGAACAGCTTTGTTTAATTTAGTATTGAATGGTACACATATATATTTCTGAATTTCTGTAGTATTATGATTAGGTAGTATTTTGTTGGTTTTATTAATTTTTCTTGTTTTATTCTTAATCATTTTGTCTACAATTTGGGGTTGATATCCATTTTTGACAGCTAGGTATTTTATTATTTTTATTTCTTTATTTTTATTTTTTCATCACTCATTGGTATATTTAACATTCTGTTTACCATTGAGTGAAATGCTGCTAATTTGTATTTCCAAGGATGGTTAGAGGATGATGGTATTAGAAGATCTGTTTGGGTTGTTTTTCTATAAATTTCAAATGAGTGATTTCCATTAAGATTAGAAATACTTATATCAAGAAAGTTAACTTTGACTTTTTGGATTTCTTTAGAAAACTTAATTGTTGGTGATATAGAATTGAGAAATGTTAAAAAGTGTTCTGCCTGGTTCTCATCTCCATTGAAAAGACCATTTAAGTTAATCAAAATTATTTTCAATACAATAGGGACTTTTACAAACAAGAAGATGGGTTGGCAATGGGATCTCCTCTTTCAGGCCTTCTTGTAAATATATATATGCAACATTTAGAAAAGAACAAAATAATGAGTGACACTAATCCATTTAAAGACAAAATAATTTATTGGTTTAGATATGTGGATGATATATTATGTCTTTTCAATGGAGTTTTAATTTAAAGGGTTTTAGTTATTTTCATTACATTGAAAAAGTATATTTTAAAACTTCTAGATCATTTTGAGTGTATGTACATTGAAACATATCTAAATATTTCACTTTTTTCTGATATTGATACAACTCTCACTCGATTGAATTTCATCAGGAGTGTTCCAGAGATAAATTATCTTTTTGCTGTAAATTAATATAACATAAAGTGAAAATAAAACATGTGACATGTGCAATGATACATTCAAATAATATAAATTTCAAAAATTAATAACAAACAATATCACTTTGATTTCTTGACAAGGGTATAGTTAAATTATTTAGATAATAGGGCAATAATACTTTAATATTTAATTCAGAAAATAATTTCCTTCATAGTATTATTAGGATCATCCGTATTTTTCCATATTGTGTATTTAGCTTCTAAAACTCTAATTTGAAATTATTGCTCATAACGAGTAGAATGTACAATACATGTTTACACAATAATCTGCGTTACCTTCATTGACGGTGCTGCAGCCTTTGCATACAACTGTTAACTAAAACTGGACATCCAGATTGTTTAAAGTACACTGTTTGCTTCAATTATATTGTGATCATTTTTGTCTTGACAATAATAATATTACCCAGAATTACTACGGGAAAAATCCCAAATGCGTTTAAAACATTAAAATACGTTTTTTTAGTGTTCAAAGTCATAATAAAATTAATATATATCGCAAATAAACCTCAATTTTAGATCATTTAGATTTTTATTTTTTAAACCTACATTTCAAATTATCACTTAAGGATAACGTGGAGATTTTACACGCGTGAAAGAAGTGTTTCTCTGCAATATGGTATTTTAAAGCTAGCTTGTGTTTTTTTTTTTTTCACGAAATGGGCAAGCGCGTCCTCGAGTTACCTGAGCTTTAGCGAAGCCTTATTCTCCTGGGGCTGGACAATTGTATTTATGTCTGTCTGCCATCTGTATGTGTATCTGAAAAACAAACTAACCTACAACTTTGTAATTTTGCTTGGAACTTCATTTTTATACGGAAAAGAATACATATCAACTCGTATTAGCAACAATGAGTTCGACGATGGTGCATGACACTCCATTTGGCTGAGCGTTAGCGAATATTTTGACATTGGTCTTATTAGTAACCGTGATGGCAACGAGAATGTAGCAGAATAAATAACAAATAAAATTGTTTGTTATTTCTATAAGCAAATTGAATTCATCATTTGAGATACTCGTATCTATATTTAACTTTTATTCAAAGAGTAAAAAGAAAAAAGAGTATAAAATAAACGTAAAAACTCGTTGACAAGAATAAACTTCTTACGTTGCAGTATCCTAGGTCACGTAAATTAATGAACAAAAACAGTAATGAATTGCGAAGCAAGATATCTGAATTCATTTGTTGACTTTTAACTTTATGTGAAACTCTACGTCTACATAGATAAGAATTCTATGATGTGCATTGAAGACTATGATTCAGTAGGCAGACAGTATATCTTTGTCTGCCGGGAGTAATGTGGGAATTTCTTTATGATTTATCTGCCTTTCTATCTGTCGGCAGAATATCTGGAAAATTAAATGAGCATGATTTGAAAATTTACAAGCAACCTCAGCGAAACCTGTTGACACTCGACACGTGGTGTAGCGTGCCCATGCCTTGTAATTAAATGACTTAAACCTTTCAATTTTGACAGATATATTATTTTAGAACACAGTAAATATCTCGGTGTAGCTTATTTATTACTTGTGTTACTTACTAAAACGTTTATGGTGCAATAACCTCTTTGTTTCAGGATGGGGCGAACTACATGCTCGGCGCAGATACTGTCTTGGAAGCCAAATAGCAGTATTTTAATGTCATCTTTTCAAATCATTTTGCTGTTCTTCATGTGTACTAAAACTAAATTGTAGGAATTCCAATGGGATATATGTCTTCGTAAAAGCCATCAGTGATACCAGTGTTTCTGTACCTTACCAATATATGTTCTCTATTCGTGTTTTATAGCTATAGTGTCTCATCCCGATTATTTTTTAGGGCCAATGTCTATGAAATTAATTTTTTAAGATTATTCTAGACAGGTTTTATGTGAAATACTCACATTTACCCAAACTGGAAGCATCAAAATAAAGGTTAATAAATATTTCAATCTAAGTACAAAGTTTACTTTCTGTGTAGGTATATTGAGTTATAGTAACTATGTTCTGCCCTAAGTACTAGATTTTTGTATCAACGTTTTAGAAAAAAGTTACCTGTCATACCTAATACCTCCATAAGGAACTTCTTGTTCACAAACTGTTGAACAGTAACAGTGTTACACGTAACATTAACTGCACACAGTATGCTGTTCTGCCTCGAGAGTTTGTTGAGTTCTGCAACTCATCACTGTTGACAACTTGTACATCAATGCCTGCTAAACCTCGATTAAGTTGTCTTGTTAAGCTGCATTAAGCTGGATTTCAGGACTAATGATGTTTTGCTGCAGAACATTGAAATATGTGACATTTCTTTATTTCTTTGGCTATTGCCGCTGCTTTGTTACACAGGAACACTTAAAGAGTTTAAAGAATATAAAAATAGAATACATTCTGGTTAACTGTGTTTAATTGCAATGCTTCCTGTGGTCATCCACAGTCAATCCAAAATTTTTACATTTCAGAGATCATAAAAAACCTAAAAGAAGGCAGACATTTTTTTGTATTTTAAACATTTTATTTTTTATGCCAATTGCAAGAATTCTTCTCAAAAACAATCAGTGGATGTAATAAATAACTCTTCAGATCCAAAATCATTTGAAATCTCTCCATATAAGTAAATATTGTTCACGAATGTTCAATCTCCGGGCTTACTTGCAATGATTTTACAAGTGGACTCAGACACCACGTACTCTTATTGTATTACTGTAAGTCACATATTATTTGTCAGTTGTAACTTAACAGGGTATTTATTATATTGCACTTAATCTAAGTCATTAAAACATGAGTATGTATATTTTATTGTTGCGTGTCCATTAAAAGACATTAGTTTAATGGTTTGGAAATAATAAATTATTTATTATTGTTGTTGTTTTATTTTCCTTGTTGTTTATAAGAATGTAAGTTCATGTACATCTAGAATTAAAGGTAAAATTAGGAAATTTACTAAAAATGTGTAACAACTGCACGGTATTTCAGGAAATATCAATTACCATGAAACGAAAAGGTTTATTTGGAAATCACTTTTAAATTATTTTATTTTACCGTATTGGTCTTTCTCTGCATACCTTCTCACTTGACTCGTAACCTCTTTGTGATGAGAATATAAGATAATGTTAGTGAATTGTAACATACATTGGAGGGTGGTCTACAAGGAGTTTGGCACACAAAAATTAACGTGAGCATAGCTCAAGATGTGTATTGTTTTAAAAATAAGTTTTCTTTTATTATAATAACTGATCCCAGGATTTTCCCTTTAGAATTCATCTGTACTAAACAATCCCTTTATAATGATGTACATCTTGAGCAAAGCTTACAGTAAAAACTCCTTGTAGACCATTCTCCATTGGATGTCTACTACCTTAAAAATACTTCAATAAAGTCCAGTATTCATTTACTAAGTTTAACTTCCACAACTTTAGTCAAGACAAGAATATTAAACCATCTAGAACAGGACCTATACTGTAAAATGTTTCAAAGTTTAAACCTGCGTATTTTTTTAAATGTGAACCCTTTGAGGTCGGATTTTCGGCATTGTACTCTAACTATTAAAGACCTTTAATTTGATGTACTACTCGACCTATGCTCTCATTTAAGATTTTCTTTTGATTCCTTACGTACCATACCCTTTGACATGGCAAAGAAATGGTAGTTACTTCAAAAAGTAGATGTATAGATGCAGTAATGATGTACCAAGTTTGTGTTGCTTTAACTGTAACTATTATGGAATTTTCAAGCCCGTGCGGGACTTGTTGACACCATGTATATTCACCAGTTAAAAATCGATGGATATATAAAAGTTCAAGATCCTACCCGCCTAGTTTCCTTGAAATTGCTGAAGACATTTCCTCTAAAAAAGAAACTGATCGCCAGCCGCGTCAATTATGGTGAAGATCGAAATGGTACAGTATAAACATTATTTCAAACTTAAATTATAATTATTTCCCAATTTATATTCTTCTTATCATGACACAATTATAACCGACCATCAAACTTAGAAACGATAGTTATATATCGCTCAGACAACGACATAAAGAGATAGAATAGTCGTTGGGATAGACCGTTGTGTATGTGATAAGCTGACACTGATACCAACCGTCTCACACATAAACATTCATTTATGTGTGTGACGGTTGGTATTATTCTGCTGTCGATTCCAAGAAAAACTAGTTTGTGGTCGTATGCAATACAAATTGGCTCTTCGTTCCTGGACTTCAAATGATTATTCCGAATTTCATAAAAAACAAAAGAAACATTAAGGCACATGTTCTCAGATATTGTTCTACTATGTCTTCAACTGTTCAGCTTGGGCAACACACTTTTTTACTTTTTTTATAATAAGCTGGTATTTTGTTAAAATTAAACCAAAACTTCGAAAATTACTACTAATTCTAAAACCTTATATATCTAAAACGGGGCAATGGTGAGCAAGCTCTGTACAACTAGCTTTTGATTTTTTTTCTACATGTAACAGCGTCTTTTATGTAAATACTGAGCAAAAGTTCCATACTCAAAATGGAATCTTGTGGAATACCATATTTTGCAAATCAAAGGAAACTTGTATTACTCGACCTACAGATATTAAAATGACTTTGAAATAAGTTGCGTAAATCAACAACGCCAGATTTTTTAGAAAAATTGTATGAAAAATGTATTTTAAAGACATCTAAAAATTTTAATAAAACTAAGGTTATGCTTATAACCCAGATTGTAATTGCATTTCTGCATGTACCAGAATGATGTAATCTTACATGCTGGGTACTTGTTTATTATTTATCAAACAGTTATTATCTAAATAAACTTTGTATTTATATCTATATTATTTCACAAACCCAACACAATTGATCACTGTAACATGATTATGACTATGAGCTGAAATTTAAAAATTTAACGGATCCCTTTATGCTCTATAGGTTGTTTTATAAATATAAATTTCAGTTAAATATTTTACATAAAACGTGGATTAGTTTGTCATAGCAGATATTTGGTCCACTCTTAATTAGGAAAAATTTTTAACAGCCTTGTAAAACATATCCACGTTGGTAATTAAAGCGTTACAAAGGTATTTAGCTAATTTTAACAAATGTTTGCTATATAATTAAAATAAATAAGGTCGACAATTTGGTTAATTAAACATTCTTAAAAACATCAAAACTTTGCATATATTAATCTTGTAATATTTTACCATAAGTCTACGTCATTGAAGAAATTCTAGATAATTTACCAGGATTTATAACAGTTCTTTCTGTTTGATAAGATTTTATGTAATTAAAACTAATTTACAACTTTTTGAAAACAAAATAGTGGGAACTAAAAGACATTGCCATGTTTAATTGGAGTTCATGCTCTAAATACAACTGTGTAATTTTTGTTTTAAGTGCAAACTACTTTTTAAGGTATTAGAATCTAGTGTGCAAACTGTTAAGGGATAAAAAAATTGCATTGTTTAAAAGCTGGTGTTATCTTAGCAATCTGTGTACATATCTTTTGGGAGTCAGTTAGTACAGAACTAAGTAGTTTCAGAACGTAATGATTTCTTATAAGTGTGATGAAAACCTATTTTATCTTTTGATCGATGTATGTTATTGCTCAATATTTTCATAAGAAAAATCAACTATATTTTTAGAATTATATTTGGCAACACAGAAAACTGTTGCTACTATTGTGGGTATTGGACCCCAAACAGGTCAGGTAAAGCTTATAAGGTTTTTATTAATTCTTAAAATATTAAGTTGAATATTTACTAGTAATTATTGTGGATAAATGCACATGTGAAAATTAATTCACACAACTTTCTTGACGTGATAAACCTTTAATATCTGGCACGTGGTCATTTCTTGTCTCAAACCAAGGAGATTCATCTTGAAATATTACAAAATATTTAAATATTAGATTTATAAGAACTCAAAAGGTTTTAAAAATGTAGAGCTTTTCATTCTTAATATTTTCCTTATACCAATCATTATCTTAATACAAAATATGCAAGGATTTAAAAGTACTACACTCTACGCTGTACTCGTAATTAAAAAGAACCTTCATGCCAAAACTTCTGGATGGATATTGTTTGAAAACTTTAACATGGAATATTAAGATACAACCGTACTTGAATAATATTGATAAATATGATAAATATTATTTTTCTTAATATAAACGCGGTAGTTTTAATTGTAGGATATGGAACTATGATCTAAAATATTAAGGTTACTTTTGTAAAGTGGGTGTTTAGGTAATGTTTTATTGGCTGAGCTTTAGCTAAGTCTATCACTCGAGAGGCTAGAAACATTCCCTTTCTGTCTTTCTGCGTATCTGTGTGTGTGTTTTTTTTTAATTTTGAAAATGATATAACTTATAGCCTTGAAATTGTCTACATAAGCAACACTGAGTTCGATGGTGATGCATGTCTAACCATGGAATTTGTGTGAGCGCAATTTTTTTGTGTTTTTTAAATAATTGTTTGTCCGTCTATCTGTCCAAAGGACATCTTGAGGATAAAACGAGTACAGATTAGAACTTTGCATGCAATCTCAGAGAAGCCCGTTACGCAACATTTGGTGTGGCGTACTTGTAGCATCAGTATTAACGCGTTTTTATGAATGCGTCTCAAACCAAAATAAAGGATGGAGCAAGGGAATGAATGAAATCGAGCAATATTTACCTCCTTTTGGAAACTATTGCAATGATATAATAATTTATATATAATACTATTGGCTGTACAATAGTTTTAGCATGCTCGTAAAGTAAAATTTAATCGTTACAAGTGAATATGATTACACACATAATTTATCATTGTTTATGACGTAACTTAATCAAGTCCACGTTTTAACAGACGTATTTATATGGTTACACAGATTTTACCTTCTAGTGCTTTAAGATATTTCCAGATAGACTTTCTAAATATTTGAAGTGTTATGATTATAATTGGATGCCAAACTTTAGAGTGATTGTATCAAATGTTTTACAAATGAGCTGCCAAAATTAATAATTTAATTAAATGAAATATTTTTTTAATTATGAATTAATAGTTCATTATTCAAATTAATAAATTTTGACATTTCGAGATGACTGCCACAGGGTGTTTGAGTTCAACTTCTTTTCCAACTTCATCGGAAGGGATATTTAAATATTTGAAAACGTATTTTAACGTAGAAAGTAATTTATTACAACTTGCGTTAATTTATGAAAGTTTTTACTCTCATGTCAGTTAATTTTAGTTAATAGGTTAAATAATAATAATGTACTAGTAGCAGTATACGATGTCAAGTAGAATTAGGGAATATCAGAAATAATAGCGTTATTATGCGTTATAGAATAACAACGCGTGTTATTTGTACGGTAACCTATGTTGTCCTATGAACACTATACGCAGTAGTTTGATGTAATCGGTTCACTGCACAAAAAATGTCTGTAAGAATATTTGTGTTGTCTAAACCTAATAATCAAACATATGATAATTAAGTTGTTGTGGAAAGGACGTTACATAGACAGTTGTTATCATTTTGATCTTGTAAGCATTTTTGTATGCAAATAGTTTTAACTTGTTGGAAAAGTTCTAAATGTATGAAAGAAAATTCACTTGAAGTAATACTTTGTGCAAGAGAGGAGTGTTCTTACAAAGGTGTTTAAAAGAATAGTCGTTGTGTCTAAAAACTAAATGTGATTCTCGCCTGTATTATACTCCTCAACATATCATTTTAATCGTCTCCAACATTCCTTTTCATGTTACTTTATTCAGTCTTTGACTACTTCATTCAGACACAGTAGTGACAGAACCATTCCATACGTTCCTTACCTATTATAATTAAACTAAAAAGATGACTTCGCAGTATTCTTAGCTATACCCATTCTCCGTACTATGAATACTGAAATCATCGCTATTTTTATGTGACATATACTCTTCTGTTCTCATCTTGTTGGATAAATTTAGTGAACTTTTAGGAAGTTTAGGAAACATTTAGGAGTCACGTGTGTAACGGTGTCTGATTTTAGACGCTGTTCTAAGCTGAAGGTGACATGCAACTTAATCTAACACTTAAGAATCTAAAATCTTAACATTAAATTTACTAAAAGTAATAATACAGTAATTACAGTTTGAATTATAATTATTTTGATCGATATTGTTTAGGTAACTCATAATAACTTTTTATTTTGTTTAAATTTATAGAATATAATTAATCTAATTGATTTGTGTTCATGTGTGCTTAAAATCACGATTCAACTTTAAAAATATCTTCTTTAGTACAGCATGTTTTCTATTATTTTTAGTTTGGTGTCACGGATTAACATACGTTATATTATAACTTACTAAATCTTTATATATTTAAAAGGATTGTATAAAACAAAACTGAATCTTTATTGAATAAAAATTAACAAAACTGTTGTACTCTGTAATTGTTTAATTTTATACAAGCAAAATATGTATTAAATTAAATTTTAATTCATGTTTAAAACTGACTATACTTGGAAATAAATAATCCTTCAGCTAGGTACTTTTAAATACAATAGGGAAACTTAAAATTCAGTTCTCAACTATAAAAATCAAAACACGATATGTCCGAACACACAATCAAAATTTTAATAAATTTTGTTTCTCACTGAAAATCAATAAATTGAAATGTGACCAACGCAGATAATATTGTTATCAGTAATAATCGCCAAACAGGTTGGTAATGTACATAAACGTGAGCACAAATGTAGAGACAAAATTATATGAAAACTGTTCTGATTATAGAAACAATGTACACAACGGTATATAAGCAAAATTATTAACGGCGAACATTATGCACAAGGAAACTCGTGGGTCGTCGGCCCATTATCTCAGGTAAAGGTCATAAATGGAATATGTAAGAGGCGGTAACAAATGCCATCACCTATCCTTAACGCTTCAATCCCTGTGCTTTATTAATAATCAGAAGTATACTTTAAATGTACCACTCTAAACAAAACATAATAGTTTATTTCAGCTTCAGTTAAAAACTTCTTTAGTTAGAAGTTTTTATTTGTAGCCCACCCACTGCTATCCTTTGTACGAGGCAGACTGTCAAGCATGTACATTATTTAATATATCCGTTTCAGTTATGTATTTCAAGTTACTTGTATCCAAACATTAATTATACCCGTCAGTGTTAGTGTAGTTTGTCCACAAATGTTACCACTACACCACAGAGCCCTTACTTTTTACGATTAAATTATTTTGTACTTGACCATTTCTGTCACGTATAGGTATAAATAAGCAAAATACCATATTTATCGTAAGTCCAAATACCTATCAAACAACTTTAAAGGTTCGTTAATTTGTATAAGGGCAATAACATGATTGAATGTGTGTGTGTGTGTGTGTGTGTGTGTGTGTGTGTGTGTGTGTGTGTTTCTAAATCTCGCCCTGGTTTGTTTCAAAATCTCCAAATATGTAGAAATGAATACGAGAATAAATGTGAGGAAATAAATAAACTTGGATGGCAATTAGTATGACTGCCTCTATATTGATCAACTTAACCCCAAATTCGGCTAACCCCATAATTTATCAGAGACTCCAAGGGGAGCGCGAGATAAGGCAAGGTTAGTGAAAAATGAACAGATAAAAATTCTTGATAAACATAGCATGTATTTCTGTAGATGGAGCTTATATTGGTCAATGTTAACTTACATACATGAAAAACGTAAAACCAAAATTTAGGACTTTTATTGTTTTGTGAGGCCTTTCGATAGCGATGTGTCTGAAGAAGATAGCCTCGCTATCGAAAGGCCTCACAAAACAATAAAAGTCCTTAATATTGGTTTTATGTTTTTCATGTAAGATAGCATGTATTTGAGTAGACCTAGAACTATCAACAACTAATAGTAGATTTGGATTTCATAATTACTAATAGTTACGACAATAAAACTGTTTTATATAAAGGAATATATTTTAAAGTTAAAGTTATTAATACAATTGTTTAAATATAAATAACTGGACAAATAACTGTTTCAGGTTATTTCCCTCACTGTTTTACGTAATATTTAGTCGTAATTATTATTACATTAGACTAAAATTATTATTAAATCAATTGGTTGGTTTGTTAGATACATTTTTAAAGAATAATAATATTTATATCCTTACAACTAACTAATTGCTTTTGAAACATTTCTACTTTAAATTAGGTTTACTCGTACAAAATAAAAAAAGTTTACTTTCCCCTGAGCATTTTGAGGAATAAAAACGTTGGAATGATTATTTCGTTATGAGGTTGGCAGTATATTGTGTTGTCATAAAGGGTGCTCATAGATAAAGGGACTTGGGTCTCTCCAGGATAACAGAGCATACTTATAACCTACCACACACACTTTCATGTTATTATCTGAGAAACCTTACTTGCTACAGGGTACTGGCTTTTTTCATGTGGAATCGACGCCACACACTACTCTACTGTTCTCCTTCAGTTTCTGGTCAGATACACTTTTATAAATAATAAGTATAATACTTGTATTTATAACCCAAATCAAACCATACATTCTACATCCAGGAACTTATTTTATACATATTACAAATATAAAAGAGCGCAAATTTGCAAATAATAGTTGTCAAACTAACGATGCATTTCCAGGAAAGATCAAAGGCAATCTTTCTCAATTGCTGAAGTATCCCAGTATGCTAAATATATTACAATTTTATTACGGCAATTACAATTTTATATTGATACAACAAATAACTCGTCTATGGTGGTAAGGGTTGATTCAATGCGAATGTTATCATGTAATCATTCTGTTTAAAAATTGTATTATGATGACAACACCATCACATTAATTTTTTGATGGAAATACAATTAATTTGAACTATAAGTGCAAACCCTAAAATAAGAATAACTCTTTGCTTAACATCAGGTCGTCTTAATCGTAAAAAATGAGTAACTAAAGCAAGACATATGTCTAATTCCATTTAAAAAAATATATAATAGAACCCTATCGTATTACATCACAAGTACTTTCACCACGAAAGCTATGAACTTCGACTTCGGAGTTCTTCTATACTGGGTTTAATATCTATTTTAGAATTTCTACTGAAATCATGTGAACCATTCAATCAAATACACGGACTTTTGATGGTATGTACTAGTACATAAATAATTACGAATATATTACCAATAAGTATATAACTCAGACACTAAGCAAATTTACATAAATAAATTATACAACTAAAAATACAACAGCTAAAATGGCCATTGCATCGATCCATAGTCATAATAATACTCATACACAAAAAAATGCATATTACCAATAATAATAAAAAAAAGATAACGAATACAAATTTAATATATTAAGTAAGCAATTTAAATCATATACCCACTACTATTTATATTTTCTCATTTTTATGACACCTTTTACCTTCATTTTTAATATAGTGATATAGAAATACAGAATGATATTTCAGCATAACAAAACTGTTTTCTACATCTTTCTAAAAAATATTCCTTAATTTCTACTTCTACACCTAAATTTCCTCATTTTAAATCTATAATCTTGATCATGGGAAATCTCAATATATATTTATACATGTAAAATACAACAAGCCAACACGTGCAAAACTATTCTGTGCAAATAAACGTTTTAATCCCTCTGATCTGCAAACAACACAGTGAATGCAGAATAGCTCTGAGCCATTATGACAGGATGTAACTTATGTGGATATATCCAACCATAGTGAATATCAAATATCACATATCAAGTTGTGCTTTCTAGCCAAGAAAACTTTAATTGGAATATTTCATAAATTTGTCATAATGTTATTTATTTTAGGATTTGTTACTGTACTTTTCCTTTTTTCAAAAATATTCTCATAATAAAAATTATTGATAATTTTCTTTATTTTAGAAACTAAATCCCATACACGATAATTTCAGTTAAGATTATGTTCTATTATACAAACATTGATGACTGTGACATTAAAAACTAAATTCATGTCTTAGAAGTTCTTCTTTCAAACTTTGATAAAAAACAAACTAAACATTCGGATTTTAAAACATCAATTCTAGACTGTTTATTTTCTATAAATCCCTTAGATGTATTTCCAGAATCAGGCTTAACTTTAACTATTTCCAAAGTGTGTCTGTGTCCAGTTTTCTTTATTTCAGAAACTAAATCCCATACACGATAATTTCAGTTAAGATTATGGTCGATTATACAAACATTGATGACTGTGACATTTTATAACTAAATTCATGGCTTAGGAATTCTTCTTTCAAACTTTGATAAAAAACAAACTAAACATTCGGATTTTAAAACATCAATTCTAGACTGTTTATTTTCTATAAATCAGTTAGATGTATTTCCAGAATCAGGCTTAACCTAAAGTGTGTCTGTCAAAAGCCGTGTAAACGAAACTCAAAAGTTAATATATCCGAATTTATATTTAATTATAGACGATCGTTTGTGTATACAATAAATAATAATGGACCAATAACCGCTTCCTGTGCCACCCCAAATTTCAAATCTAATACTGGACCATTATCTCTATTAATCTTAGCAAAATTTTTCTTTCCTTTACAAAAATAAACTAATAAATTTAAAACTAAATCATCTACACCAACATGCCGTTTTAATACTTAGAATAATACTGAATGTAAAGACGACTTCTCAAGAAACTTTAGGTCACTTGTATAAAAATAATATGTAATTTCTTAATACAAACTTGTCGTAAATAGAATACAAAAAGCTTCTGGATGGAGTAACGAATACTTATCAGAAATCCTACTGCGATGCGGCCCTTGCAACAGCAAAAGTTCCGGAGATATGAAGGCTCAAAGAGGTTTTTCATTAATAACTTGCGGTATTACAAGTGGTTGGCATCTTCTCTTGTGAACAATGCACATGAACAGTTCAGAACGATAGCCACAATCAATAACTAGCATAATATAGCGGCATTTTTACAACCCTTTCCTACGCTTGAACTTTGATCTTTATTACCTTACAAGCGTAGGACGGCATGAAGTGAGTCGATGACTTTGTTACGTCGTTGTTGTCGGTTAGCGAGTTCAGAACGATAGCCACAATCAATAACTAGAATAATATAGCGGCATTTTTACAACCCTTTCCTACGCTTGAACTTTGATCTTTATTACCTTACAAGCGTAGGACGGCATGAAGTGAGTCGATGACTTTGTTACGTCGTTGTTGTCGGTTAGCGAGTTCAGAACGACAGCCACAATCAATAACTAGAATAATATAGCGGCATTTTTACAACCCTTTCCTACGCTTGAACTTTGATCTTTATTACCTTACAAGCGTAGGACGGCATGAAGTGAGTCGATGACTTTGTTACGTCGTTGTTGTCGGTTAGCGAGGGATTAATTAATAGCTATTTCAAGCTTTTATTGTTTTTATTCAGGAATTTACTAATCAATGGGTGATAATAAAAATTATTTTAAAATGTGTCTGGACAGATGTGGATATGAAAATTAAATATTATCCAAGATCATTTCATTAAATGGAAATCACATGTAAAACGCAACAGGGCCTTCTTAATTTTATAATGGTTGTGTAATAAGGGAATTTTCTTTGTATAACAAAATAATAATTAACTCTCCACATTTAGACAATATTTTACTTCTAATACTAATTCAGATTGAAAATGTGAATCAATATGCTGATTATACTAATTGGTGGTGTTTAAGCTGGTAATAAATTGTTTTTGGTTTTCCTTGAATTCAAATAGGTTCAAAAATCAATTTGAAAACAAATAAATCTAAATAAAGGCAATATCAATTGAGGCAGAACAAAGATATATTACTTAAATAATTTAAACAGCATTCTGCTGTCTTCGCAGATGACAATCCTCTGGAGAAAACCGATTTTAGCATAATTTCTAGACATGCACCTGGATTAAAGTCTTACAGTGGATATGTTTAAAAAGTTTCCGCAACAAACCTACTTCATGAATGTTTGTCCTGCTCAATCTACTCAGACATTGTTCATCAAGGTACTTAAAATAACTTATTTCTGTCTCGCGTATCCATATTTGCCTTACGGAAATAAGATTGAAAGAGACTTTAGAGTAATGAAAAGAAAGCAATGAGAATAATTAGATAATTAACATAAACAGAAGAGAGCTTGCAGGGTAGCCTTGTGGGAACTTAAGTTAACTTTGTCTTTGAAGTAGTAGGTTCTGTCAACCAACAAAGTGCACTTTGACTCAAGACAGGAATATCCATCAGTACAGTACAGGGGCTAATTACCGTGGTCATTTACACCGAACGGTAAACAACAAGTATATACTGTCCCTAAGATTTTAAAAATATTTACCAATCAAAATCAGTTAAATGCTTACCTACTGTTGCAAAACACATGTATTCTGTCGGGGATCCACTGGAATAATTAAATTCATTAATAATTGTTTCCAAGTCTAATATCATGAGTAAAAGAAAGTGAATGCGTCCAAGACAGAATTTTTATATGATTAATAGATGGATTAATGATTACGTAGTTTTAGTTGTTTTTATTGCAAATTTAATATAACTAAATTTTGTATATAGAATTATTAGCATAAATAAATGAAGTCTGCTTGATTTGATTACCATCAAAGCCTTAAAAATGAACAAATTCTAAATTGAATGTCAAAAATAAAAGTACAATACTGACCTCTCAATTAGATATGTTGGACAAAATACAAATATGGGATATGATATGAAATTACAGTAAATATAGAGTAAACGTATTGTTTGTTTTACTATTTAACTAACAAAAATATCCGTACCTAACGCTAATGGTTCTTTTAGGTATAATTGATTTTGATGGCTAGATATTATCCAGTCCCACTAAATAATAAAGTCAGGACAGAAATTGCACTCATTACCTTTTTTGCTTGAGGATGGTTTTACATTGTAGATGCAATTGTATACTTGTGGGATGTAACTAAGGAATAAATTACCATAATTATCTACTGTTTATAAAGCATAGTTACTGGATTGAAAATATTTCACGATATTAATTGTATCATTTACTTTACCAAACATTTACGGCCACAATTATTGTTGCACTTTAGTAATGTTATCAATTTTTAAAATCCAATAGTCTTGACCTGTTGTTGTACACTCACGTGCCAATATAATCACCTTTTTACACTTCGTGGTGGGAAATATTCGCATTGCCAGGACATCAATAAATGAACGCCATTAAATTCTCATTTCTTTGTAACTTATCCTATGATTACACAAATTTAATTTGAGAGAACACAAGGTATGTGCTGTTGTTTACAGGCTATTTGTACGTGCCGTTCAAGACGGTTTATTTATTGTCACAACTAAAAGCGAAATACATGTTTCTAACTCTAAAAACTTATGCATATATGGATATATGGTTTGCACCATTTAGCTAAGCATAAAGTTGCCTACATATGGTCTAATTTAATAAAATCTGTTTGAGCTGTTTTTAGAAAATTTTAGTTTTTTTAGTAATAATACCTAGTCAAATATTTACAAAAATAAAGTAATTTACTGAAGGTATTTGTAAATTACGCCTATACACACAGCAATGGAAATACATATTTCTAAAGGCACAAAGACTTAAAATGATTTAGTTGTTTGTACGTGTATGTATGTATGTACTATGTAAGTACATATTGCATTATCATGTTAAATGTCAAGTGTCCATGTGATAGCTATCGGGTGTCAAAGAGGAAATTGTCAGCTAAACGTAAGAGAACCCGCTTCTACAAGTAGGTAATGAAATCTGCCACAAGCTACCAGTTATGAATAAATAGGTTGAGTTATAGAATCTCAAATATTTTGCAACAAGGTTTCTCTTTACTCTAGGAAAACACCAATTGCATTTTATGACTTCAGGCCAAAGAAAAGGTCATCTCTGTGGACATAAAGGATACTTTGAAAGGGAAATGGGAATAAAATTTAGATAGTTCCGAGAAAATTACATATTTCGATCACCTAGTCTATTACGGGCCTCGTAGACAATAAAAACTTAAAATCTTTTAGCGAAAAAAGATCTTTTTTAATATTTTTAGTGAATAATTTATCAGCAATGTACTGCAAAGAACATAATTAGTAAGTGCATTTAAAATATATGCATGACAAGTACCTTGTGTTATTCCCTTGCCACTACATATAGTATCAAAAAACGCGGGGAAATAAAATTATTACATATTGATATAAAGTCAAATAATCGATAAAATTACAAGTTATTTGGTCTTTATTTTACTTACTCTCCTGAAAATTAAAATCAACCTAGCCTAGGTAATTTGTATTAAGCGGATTTTGAAAGGGAAGGAATAAAAAATTAACAACAATTTCCAATTCCAATCGGTGAAAAACGAATTAAGGATTAGCGTGAACCTTATGTTTTGTTTAATATATTTTTCCATTAATTAAATCTTTTATCATATAATTTCTAATTGTAAAATTTATAATATTATTATTTTACTTAGTTAATTATATTCTTAAATTTCTTTCTCGAAAAATATCAAAGGGGTGCAAAAAGTCAAAAACTACAAATATTTTTAGAAATTTAAACTATATTTTATGATTGGATTAATTCCATAAATTAAACCGCTTTTAATCAATAAGAACACAGGTAACTATTGTATTCTGTGTATTTAAAAAATGTGGGAAATATTTTCGTATATGGATTATAAGGGAAAATAAGCATACAAGTTTTTCCATCTCTATTCTGGAATGCTATTTCTGTATGCCTGTATTTTCCTATTTGTTTATAATAGCTCAGAAATGGTTTACGCTACAGTTGTAATTTTCCAAGTTTGTGTGTCTTATTAGGATGTTACATTTTCCAGAAATAAAACCTGTACTTTAAATAGTTTCGAAATGGCGGCTTTATAACATTTTTAAAACAAAATTCATAAAATCCAACGACAAGAGGAAAGATTTGTTAAAGCATATAGAATATGGCATCTCAGAAAAATTCAGTTCAACAACCTTCAACGTTATAAAGGTTAATTTGGATACGTGTAACTTGAAGCTGGACCAGAATACTATGACATACATATCGTATCTAAAACATCGTAGTGCACACAATTGTGATGAAACAATGATAATACCTCTTCAGCTAGATTACATCAAATTTTGTTAAATGGGTGTCTCTGATATCGACACGATGCAAAGAGTTAATTTTTAGCTTCTTCTTCGCCGAATTTTTTTGGACCTCTTCGTCATATTTACTTATTCCTCTTCCATTATTTATCAACGTTAACAGATTTTTATTTACTTTTTTAGATCGTCCATATATTTACAAAATACTAGCTGTTTCCCGCGGCTTCGCACGCTTTTCGTAAGCTTTGCCCGTGTATGTGCACTTCTGGTTCAAGTGAATTATAATTCCAACGACGATGTAGAGTTTGTATTGTTGCCACGATCAAGAAAATCTGTCAAAAGTGAATGTTTATAGCCATTGTCTACGTACATGTACTCTATTATAAAGTGGTCTAACTCAAGCTTTAAGTTCAACCAGAAATGTATTTTGAAGACAAATATACATCAAAGCTTAACGCCTTCAAATAGTTTTTCGCTATTTAATATACGTAACTATCTCGTAATCGCAGTTTATAGTGTGCAGGCGCTTTAAAAACTTTTAACATATGCAGTACCGTATTTGGTGGCGAGATACATCAATTAATAGCCATAGTATATAAACCTTCTCCGTCGAAAAATACATATACATACACATTTTCATAATGATCGGTCAAATAGTTTACGATTCTATCAAGGACAAAAACGCAAACATTCATTTATATATATAAATATATATATATATATATATATATATATATATATATATATATATATATATATATATAGATTCAATGCTTCGCATGCAGATACACAAGTTATGATTATTTGTGAAATAACTTTGATAGTATCCATTATTTTTAAAGGTAGTATTTAAAAACTATTTCAAACGCTGCAGAAGAAGGTGAAACAGAGATAAACTCAACATTCACATTGATTCAACCCCTTCTACCATACCTAAGTTATGTGTAGAAGACGCAGTATTCCTTACATATAAATTCGGAACTTATTCTATTATACGTTTTAGTATAATTTAAGGTGTAGTAGTCTAATGGATCGATCTAGGGGCGGAATGTAAAACAGTTTCTTAGTTAGCGCCTATGAGACGTAGGAGTCCGAAAACCTACAACCTCAATTTTTTCTCGCAATATCCTTCAAAGATTTAGACTTCGCTGAAAATCAGCCAAAATCTTTGGATTAACATATACTGTCATCGAACTCTTATCTTATCTATGTAGGCATGAAGTTTAATTCAAACTTTCAAGTCTATTACTCATGAAGAGATATAATGGTTGTGAGTCTATCAGATCGTCTTAACCTACTGGTTTAGTTTTAGTAGTAGAGTTTAAAAACTACATTTGCTCAGTGTGGTTTACTTTGTTGGCACATACCAACGCAGCTCCTAGCACTCATACCTCGTGGTATGAGTGCTAGGAAACTTTTTAGCTTGGTTATGCTCGAGTTGTTCTTTAAAGGAGTTTTTTTCAATGATCTGAGTTTAGTAGTTTCTCAGAGTTACAGTGGATTGTTCCTTTCAAAAGACTATGCCGTCCACCATTATCATGGCTGCTAAAGCATAGAGGGTATCACCTACTGTGCCATGCGCTTTGGTTTCCTGGAATAACCTGTGATGGAAAATGAGTAGACACTCCGCCTAGTGAAGGTGTTTCGATGTTTCGTCTCTTCAGACACAAATAGACAGCAGATTTCATCTGCCACCGTGTTACAGCGTACTCAGTTGAAGATTGTGCAATTCTTCGCACTTCTTCGAGTACCATCCCAGCCAGTGAAGAGACTAAACTCTACTACTTCTATGGTTAAGTTTGCTATCGAGATATCGTTTCGGAATATAGAGAAATAAACTAAGTTACAAACATAAGAATCTTTGAGCGTCTGATTGATGGCATAGTTTTAAGTCTATTACAGTCTATACAATCTAATATCAAGATAAATATGATCTGAGATTTACTGGACAAACTGGGTTCGTTATCACTCAGCCAAATGCCATGTAAGACATAATCAATCATTGAACTTGATTGAAGACTCTTGGAGCAATTGGAAAACTTTTAAATGTTATTAAATGTTAATAAAACCAATACTTTTCCAAATTGTGTATTTTTAGGACGTATGATGAAACCTTTGGTTTCGAAAGGCCTCGTCCAAAAAATAAACAATTGTCGATTGAACTTGATGTTGTCTAGAAGTTTAGCTTCGTGTAAAATATCAAAGTTGTAGCTCAATTCGCTCTCGAGACATAAAAGCAGACAGGCACTAAGGCAGAAGAGAAATTGTTGACAGCTCCCTGAGGATTAGCCTTCTCTATCTCTCAGCAAATACATAACACGAATGTCAGTCTAAAATTTCTTGGAATTGGGATGAGTAAATTCATTAGATTTTACGGATTGTGTTTTAAACACATATTTAACGCCAGTTTTGTAATCTGTAAGGTCGGAAGCTGTAGTCATATCATGCATATCTCTGTGGTAACTTGGATTTTTGGGGTAACACGGTTGTTAAAAAAGGTTCATGTTATTTGCTTTTTAGTTTGTCATATTTCGGTTGTTAGACATATTGTATGAATTAAATGCAGTTGTAAATTTTTCACGCATATCATATATTAAACATTTTTTCATAAAACCATTTAAAATGTCTTAAGGAATTAAACTATGGGGAGTATCACCCTATGCATCCACAGTCTTACTTGAAAAAAAAGAGAAATTCTGATCATTAATAGACAACCCCCTTTAAGTTCTTGCTGTCGTCCACGTGAACCTTTAACCCTTACGTCTCGTTCCATATATAGAACAATTCTTCTTAGACTGAAAAAAACTCATGATCTTCATACTGTTGGAGGAAATCGCTGATTCTCTACCAGATAAGTTGGTAACCTCCCACTCTCAGAGAGGGAAATATCTCATGCTGGAACCCTTTACTTAAACAAACGTCTATCTGAAATAAAAGAAACAAAAAAATCAATTTTAAAGGTGTTCTGAAAAAATATGTATTGAAAAAATTAATTTTTAAAGTATTAGTAGATTTCTTTCTAACTGAGACTAAAGAACATCAATCTTAGCTACTGTATCTCTTAGTCTGTAAGTCAAACAATTTATTGTTAGTTCCTTAGTTATAAATGAAGATTCTAATTTATGACGTCTAAGATGTATATATTGTATAAACTGTATACCGATTCAGAAAAATTAATTAATTGAAAAGCATTTCTTAGAAAAACCTCAAAATTGTTATTTTGAATGACACTGAGTAAAATATGTGTTATTAATGAATACAATTATAACCCATTAACAACTTTAACTTATTTTCACTAAAAAGTTCAATTTTAATTTTCCACAAAATAATGTATTCTAAAATACTTATTCATACATTCTTGAAGCTCTTTTCTTATTGGAAATTATATATTAATTTAAAACAAACTCTCCAATAATATAAGTTTTATATTTTTGTGAGGCCTTTCGTACTCAATGAGAACATCTTTGGACCCACACAACTGAATACAAGTAATAATAACAATAGTAACATAAACAATTTTGTACTAAATAAAAACATATGTCATCAAAAATACAAAGAGATAATATTATATGACAGGACAGTATGTTACATGTAGCCTATATATAAAAAATAAAGTTGATATTTAGTTAGATCAAATAAAGTAAAGGTGAATTTTGAAAAGGCCCAGGTTCGTTGTTTACTAGATTATTTTGGTTCTTCTTTATAAAAATTGTTTCACATGTGCACCGAATGACGATAACACATGGGGGTGGTGACTTCTGAGGTCGTAGTAATAAATACTCGAATTGCAAAGTTTACTTATAAGTTCAATTTAATTCAGCGAAACTTACAAGCACCACTTTTAGTTGGTAAATTAAATGTATACCTTGCCACGTTGCTGCCAATTAGAGTACAAGAACTAAAAATGTATATCTGATAGGTGGGCCTAAAATATCCAATGTTCTATGGAATTAGGCCTACGATGTTTTACTTTATAAAACATTAAGATTTTACTTCCCTTCGCAATGTGTAGACTCACAACCCGGGTGTCGGCGTCTTGGCACGAGACATTGAAGCTTTAGTCTAAGAAGGGTTATTTCTAGTCGGTAATTACTAGAAGAGGAGTCCAAGTTAATGAAAGTGGTAGCCATCTACTCAAATAATACGTGAGCTCGCCTAAAACAAATTCGCGACGGTATTAGCCATTTAATGAGACAAAAACTTATGACGACCATGTGCTCGTCAGCAGGACGACGCCACAACTTGTATCTATTTCAATCAAGCAAATAAAAGATCTTCAAGGGTAAGTTACTTTACTATTTACAACTTTACTTTACGTTACATTCATTTTTATATGTTTTGCATCAAAGGAGTTAATTTAATAATACGGAATGATAAATTTTACTTACGGACAAGGCGCGCGAGGTCAAATCGGTCACGTAGTTGGGCTGCTACAAAGGGTTAGAATAAAATATTCATACGTGTGCCAATTAGGTAGTTACTCCGCCGATAATTTAGTACCGGAACATTGGATAAAAAAAATAATATTAAATTGCACTGGCTGACTAGGTTGTGAAATGTTACATTATATAAAATCTAACTAACTAACGGTACACATGCATCAAGGATTTTTTTATTTTGTACTTCTTTTAATAATTTTGCATTTAAAAGAGAGTGTCCAGTTTGAAGTGCATGTTTTGCCATGGCTGATCTTTCTTCTTGTTGGTATTTTAAACATGCCCTATGTTTCTTAGCTCTCTGTGTTAACTTTCTTTTTGTTTGGCCAATGTATTTTAAATCACAATCGTTACAATTAATTTGATAAATTTCAGATTTTTCTTCTTCATTAATTTTATTCTTGGGATTTCCTAATATATTCTTTAATTTAATTTTGGAATTTATAGATACATTAATATTGGCATGTTTCTTCAAACTTTTAGTAATATCTTTTATTACTTTTATTCAGTTATGTGGGTCCGAAGATGTTCTCATTTACTACGAAAGGCCTCACAAAAATAAATAACTTATATTATTGGAGAGTTTGTTTTAAATTAATATACTTACTCATAGTATCTTTATTTTACTTTATAGGAAGTTATAAAGACATTTACCTAAACGAAGAACAACGTCTTGAAGGCGTATTTGCCTATTTATAAATTCACGAGCTAACTTAGAAAGAAAGTATGTGTTGTGAAAAATCACATACGCAAACGCATATATCGTGCAACCCTTTTGCTTATACGTATTTCACTTCCCTGGGGGTTTGCGTACTACAATAGCAATATCAATTGCAATGAGAGACATTCGTAAAATATCAAGCCTCCAGCCCACTCTGTTCGGAGGATATTGTGTTTACATGGACACAGACAAACAGACGCTGGCTTTCCAGGAACGGGATTCTTCATTTACCTCCAGTCCACACAGTCTATCGCTACGTAAACGTTTACAAACGTTCACATTATCAACTCGACCGTGGAGTGAGTGCAAGTGGAGAAAAGGTGTCCACTGAATATCAATTTTAATACACACCCAATGTCAGCTACAAGTCCTCATTATACTGTGGATACCTAAATTTTGATAAACATTTTTAAATCAAAGTTCTAAACCGTTATTTATGTTTATAACCGTGTTGGCAGGTTTGTTACACCTCAGTTCCATTTCGTCTATTATTCATGTTATAAGTACTGATTTACAAATATTTAAATTAGTGCACACTAATGAGACAATAAAATTATATAATTCTTAGAATTGTTATTCTATACTTAAAAATTATTTTAAAACTGAGCGCTTTTAGTTTTAATAAAACTATAAATTCATTAGCAACTAACCGCGGCTGCGCACGCAAATTCTTAGGTTTTACACCTGTATGAGCACTTCTGATTCGAGTGAATTATATTTCCGACGCCAATGTCGAGCTTGTTGTCTTGCCACGGTCAAGAAAATATGTTAAAAGTGTATATTTATGGCCATTTTACTTAATATAATATAACAAATACTACAGTCTTAGTATATATTTATATAATTGAATTTGCATTTTTCCGATCAAGGGAACATGTATACTCAGCTCTAAACCTACTTCTGTCAAAAGACAACTAAGATACGTTTCTTAACATTCTACAAATATATAGTAAAAGTTGGACTACTATGTCGTTTAAATGTTCACTGCTAGCAGTTACCCGCAGCTTTGCATTTCTTGTTCGAGTGAATTATCTTTCCGACCCCAATGTTGAGTTTATATTGTTGCCACCCATGATCTATAAAATAAGTGTATAATTGTGGCCATCATAATTTACTTCGTTTTTAGTATTCTTTGTTCCATAGTTGAATTTGCTTATTTCACAGTAAATGTAAATCACACATCAGAGAAGCCTACTTCTGTCAAAATACAACTAAGATGGCTTTCATAATTTTATAGTAAAAGTTACATAGTAACTTTGTCTTTTATATCTAATACCGCACTTAATATTTTCCAGTTAAAATTACATTAACAATGATACTATTTACGTGTTTGTTTATTTATAAACTAAAACGTATTTTTAATATTTTAGAACATTTAGATCTAGAACTTATACATTCCTTCATAAGCACAGTCCAGTGAACTTTCATCTAGCATAGTTTTAGCTATCTGCTTCAAATCTTTGGAGTCAAATTCTGACCACTTTACGTTTTAGGGCATTTTATAAGGTAGATGAGTACTTACCTAATCGGTGAAATCTAAAACCGGGGTGAAAATTAATGGTTATTCTTAGAGAATTTATGCACTATAAACGTAGACAAATTGAAAATAGAGATCAAATTAATTAAACACATAGCTGTGCTGTTTTAAAATAATATTTACAAGCTACATGTATTATTGCTATGTCACATTTTGTGTTGTCATATGATTGTGCCTTACTGTTATTATAATCAGATTTTACTCATTTTGTTTCAAAATTTATTTATTCTGTGATTTTCTCGTTGCCATCATGATCATCCATAAGACCATAAGTAAAAAGTGTTCACTAAAGCTCATCCAAATTCCATGGAGTGACATAAACCATCATCGAACTCAGTGTTGCCTATACGAAAATGAAGCTTAATCCAAGACTTAAGTCTATATGTCATGCAGATAGACAGAAATGAAACTTTTCCAGTCCCACGAGTAATAGGCTTCGCCGACGCTCACCTAATAATTTTACAACAGTACAATTTTGCGTAATTAGTTTACCTTGGTAAATTTAAAATGGTGGGTAAAACGGACATAGAAATGAGATGAGTTATGCACTTCGCTAACGCTCAGCCAGTTAGTTTATTGAACTGTATTAGTAGATGATCCTTCAACATCAACTTGGTTATTCTATTCCATTAAATGTTTCCCTTTCTTTATATGCTGTACTGGAAACGTATGATAAAGCTTTGGAAGCCATTTCCCGGTAGTTAAAGCTAACAGCAATCGTGTATTTAGCTGGTAAAAGACAAAATGCATACCCCAAGAGCAATAGGCTTCGCTAACGCTTAGCCAATAATTTTGCAAAAGTACAATTTTGCGTAATTAGTTTACCTTGGTAAATTTAAAATGGTAGGTAAAACGGATGTAGAAATGAGCGTGATTTAATGATATACTTCGCTAACGCTCAGCCAGTTAGTTTATTGAAATTTATTAGTGGATGATCCTTCAACATCAATTTGGTTATTCTGTTCCATTAAATGTTTGCCTTTCTTTATATACTGTACAGGAAACGTGTGATAAAGCTTTGGAAGCCATTTTCCGGTAGTTAAAGCTAACTGCACCCGTGTAATTACTGGGTAAAAGACAAAATACCGGTGTTTGCCATGACCCGGTCGCGAGTGGTGCGGCACGGCGCGGTTAGGGCTGGGGTAGCCTGTAGCGCTCCCACACGGGTCAACATTCCACCCCCGACAAAATCCATAGCCGGCATCCTCCCACGCGTGAATGGGCCACAGCAACAGGTAGCATGCGCAAGCGCTCGACCCACACACACCGGTCCCATTCATGATCTCACTCCTGTCGCGGGGCGCCGCCGGCTCACACCGACACTGTAAGTAAACCCATTCATTTTCTCGACTTTTTACAATTAAGTAATAGCAGTTGCGTAAATCGCGAGGAGCACTGGCGTATCCGAATTATATAAACGGTTCATCAATGGTTAGCACACTAAAAGACTCAGTAAGTAACAATTAATTTTTTTGTTGTAAATTACAAAAAAGTAATATTTAATATTTTTTTTTATTTTACATTAAGTTTATTTATCAGCTGAAATTATTTTTACCCACATACCAAACGTTATACAAAGTTGATGGATTTTCCTGTATTGTCACTTTTAATTTATAAACTGTGAAATAATTATTTTTCTTTAAACACAGTTTTGTATAGCAAAATTCATATCAAAAACATTTATATTAAGTACAATATAAGTCCTTGCTACTTTCGCGATGTTAATGTACATCTGTCTCCCCATTATTGAACCCCTAAATTGGACAAGTTATAACTTATTTCCTATTGGTGCTAACGACAGTACGTTGTTCCATCTGCATTATCGACTTCATTATGGCGTGATTTATGAATACAGCTACAACATGGGCATGATCATTGCTGATCTTGAATCTATAATATTGAAGGTTCCATGAGAAAACAAAATGAAGAAATATGAATGAGATATGAATATTCTAGTTTCTAAAATACTAACTGCTGTTCCGGGGTATAAGCTATTCCCACCCATGCGTTATGTTGGTCCATGATGCAGTAGATGGAACAGTTCACTTTTATGTTCAGTGTTGCTGCTTTAGGTTGAGGCTATCTCAAGGGAGCTCATCCTTATCGCGCTGGATTTGAAGCGGGGCGTTGGATACTATGGATCAATATTATTTACAGATTCCCCTTGTGGTTTTGGAATTTACAAGTAATTAATAAAGGTTGTGAAAATGATTAAAAATCGGCAAAATCTCAAATTGGAACTTTTAGTTTGTGTTTACACATTCTACTAATTTTTGTATTTATTAACCGTTCTATAAGTAAAACATTTTAATGTATAAAAATAGGTTATTGTAGAAGAATCACCTGCTCAGACTTTATGTGGCTTTCAAGGATATAATACTGAAATATTAACTAAACCCACAAAAATATTGAAATTGTATTTGGAAAGCATTTCTTAACTCACAATAGTATTAAAATTCAAATTGATAGTTGCTGTTCAAAATTATTTTTCCTTCCTCTCACTTTAACGCTCGCGTAATTCGTATATAATTTGAAAGCAACCTCCATAAATAAAAAAAAAAACAGAGGTTTTTCAATTTTTCAGGGACCACGCAAACTAGGGTCGGTGGTAGGGTTGTCTTGCACGTTTTAAATCAAAATGTAATATTCCCAGAAATCACCCAATTTTCTCATCAGTTAAGACTGCTCACACTAGGATGGTGGGTGTTGTCTCAGCTTGGCTGTTGATACTTCAAGCATGTGATTCTTCAGTCTGTAGCGAACTTTTTTTTCGCAAGTAGCTCTGTTAAGCAAGATAGTAAGATGTTTCGTAAACCGCTTTGAGTGTCTAACTATTCAAATATGTAGTGTCTAGTTCGTTGTTTCACAAGTAGGAGATGGTCAAACTATGATGATGGACTAAAGTCTCAGTCATGAAGCCTTCGACCTTAAGTCTTCTACCGATTCTATTGATTCAGCTCTAAACTGCACAAAGTAAGATGATAAGGTATTTTGTGAGCCGCTGATAGAGTCAAACTGTGAGATGTTTCTGCCTCCAGACCGCCGCTACACCATAAGAGGCTGTGCAAATTGGAATGGTGGAATGTTGTTTCAGAGACTTTAAGCGTCACACTGAGAAAAACTTAAATCTTCAGACTGCTGTTACATCGCAAGAGAATTAGTAAACTTGAATGGTAGGATGTTGTTTCAGCCAGTTTGAGCATCAAACTGAGAAATATTTTAGTCTCTAGAAGCTGTCCTAGGCTACGCAAACTAGGATGGTAGAATGTTGTTTCAGCTACTTTGAGCGTCAAACTATAAGGGTTTAGTTTCCAGACCACTGTTAAATTGTTAGAGGCTACAAAAAGGGGAATGGTAGGATATTTTTCAGTCACTTTGTGCATCAAACTGTGAATCTTTAGTTTCCAGACCACTGTTACATTGTAAGAGGCTACGCAAAGTGGAATGGTAGGATATTGTTTTAGCTATTTTGAGCGCCAAACTTTGAGGGTTTATTCTCCAGACTACTGTTAAATTGTTAGAGGCTGTGCAAATTGGAATGGTAGAATGTTGTTTCAGTGACTTTGAGCGTCAAACTGTGAATTTTTAGTCTCCAGACCGTTGTTACATTGTAATAGACTACACAAACTGGTATGGTAGGGTGTTGTTTCAGCCACTTTAAACATCAAACTGTGAGTGTTTAGTCTCCAGACCACTGTTAAATTGCAAGAGGCTACGCAAAATGGAATGGTAGCGTGTTGTTTTAGCCAATTTGACTGTCAAGGTTAGAGATAGTTTCGTCTCCGGACTGTTATTACGCAGAGTCTAAGTAAACTGAAATGATAAGATGTGTCAGCCGATTTTAGCGTCAAACTTGATCATTGATTTCTCAAATGGCAGTGATTTAACTCACCCCCAGAACCTTTCTTTCACGATTTATGCAGTCACAACTAATAAACTGAAGGAAACATGACTTTTCAGGACATTTTCCAACGTTCAGTGATACAAAAAATTAGTAACACTACGTTTCGAGATCTTCAATCTGACCTCTTCTTTAGGCAACCTAACACATAATTAATTAGAAACTAGGTTAAAATAAACTGTAAATAATGTTTGAATCATTTTAATCTTTTTCGTGGCTTTCCATAGTGGTTTGTTTCTGTATTACTTTATGTTTTATGATAAAAAGTGTACTGACAATACCTATTGAATTGTATATACGATCAACGGTAATAAAGATCTTATGTCTTAAGGCAAGATTCAGGTAATGCAGCCAGTCATGACAGAGAGAGTTTGCACTAAATGCAGTACAGATGAGAGCAGACTTGGTAATTACATTCTTGACAGGAGGTGTAAAATTACATCACACGCTGTGAACGCTGTTTTTAAGCTCGCTGTGTTTATTTTTCCACTGTACTGCAAACGTCCTTCAACCTCTGTGTAACTTTTGTTTGTGCGAAACGCTTCAGTTGCAAATTTTACATAAACTACTACAACGGTTTCAAAAGTAAAAGGAGTTTTGACCGCTTTGGCTGTTCACTTTGCCGCCCAAGGATCTAATTAAAAACTTTACGGCTCTGTTTAAACTTAAACTTTGATCCTGCGGGTTTTTAACTGCAGATTTATCTTTTGGAATCTATGTTTGTTTAAAAACAATTCCGACCCTTATTTCTCATATGGGCTTATGCTTAAAAGGAGTGTAACTATTTTGGTGTATTGTGACGTAGTTTCGTAATTATCCTCCTATATTGCTTCAGTGTACGTAATCAGTAACGTAAGGTCACCTGTTTTTCTGCCTCTCGGTAGACTCTTAATACTGATAATATAGGTGCCGAAAATTTTTATCAAATAGTATTTACATAATATCGCAACCAAAATACTGCATAATATTATGTGTTTCAGAATCAACCTGTTTTATCCTAATATAATAAACGTGAGATTATTTTCTTATATTTACAATCTGCTTTATTCGCAATAATGTTTAATCCGGCAAAATGTAACCTCAAAAACTTGCAACGCTGATAATATTGATAACCGTACATTTTAATATGTAAATTCCACTTAATAGCTTTAACAAACTTTACATTTCACTGTTCAGAAGTTACCCGTATAATCTTGGTTCATAGGCTTACGCGGCCAGTACCATAACACCAGTCTTGTAGTTCACACCGCACCGAACCATCACCATCTTCACCACACACCGTGAAGATCCATCCATCCATCACACCACCATCTTCGCCACACACCGTGAAGATCCATCCATCCATCACACCACCATCTTCGCCACACACCGTGAAGATCCATCCATCATCACACCACCATCTTCGCCACACACCGTGAAGATCCATCCATCCATCATCACACCACCATCTTCACCACACACCGTGAAGATCCATCCATCCATCACACCACCATCTTCACATAACCGTTAATCTTCATTAACTGAATATGGTTCTTCACATCGAGGCCGAAATATTTCAAGAAGTTACTCGTGAGCAATGTTTCGACGCTATGTACTTTAATGACAGTTATCAGGAAAAAGTCTGCTTGAAGCTTTGATTAGTTTAATCCTTTCTCTTGTATCACACCCTATATGAGGCATGACGTTTTATTGACACACACACACTTACTTTAACTTTACCGCAATTTATTATAAATACACAACAACCAGAAAGTTTTTATTTGTACACTTAAAATAAGAAAGATCGGCATTATAAAACCACCTTCAAAACGATGTTTGGTCAACCATATTAAAAATAATCAAAAAAAATGTTAAGAATGATATGCGCTGGAAAACTGTCAAACTGAACAAATACGGAGATGGCCGAGCTCACCCGAATTCTCACGACGTAATTCAAATCCACTGCCAAATTTAAGGGCGTTGTTTCGACAGTAGCTTCAATTTCTCCGAGCACCGCTACATAAAGACTTATTAAAAGCTATACACTTCTCGGTGTTTGGTCGTTAATAAGAAGATCCAACAGAAGTAATTTAACTGCAATAATAAATCTCATTAACAATTAAACATTTGTAATTCTTCATCTAAAATTAATTATTGACGACATATAGTTTGTAAGAATAACAGGATGACGACATGTGCCATGGTTAGGTGTAACTACAAACATAACAGAATGACATAACCAAGAACAACATTTCGAGAACGTTTGCCCACTTCTTCAGGTATATAACCCTGAAACCTAAAGTTGAGCATGTAAAAAATTTACAATATCTAAAAAATGGCGATAAACGTCAATGTAAACATTTAAACAAAAAGTTACATGTAAATAACATAAAAGATACTCGCATGTCTGTACTCAGTACCAAATAAGAAGAAGCAAACAACACAGATATACCACTGTAACACTGCAACACACGCACTATAACAGGCAAGGTGTACCGGACAAGATTACAGTGAGTTGTCATGTTCTGTTCGTCATGACAAGACACAGGATGTCGTGAGTTTGCGGAATGTGGGATGGACTCCTGATACGCTCCCGGCTTATTGCTTACAATTATCTCTTATTTGTTTATTTTGCTTGTTTAACCTTCAGTTCTGTGATTTAACTCCTTTTCAGGTAGATATTGTTTCCAAAACACCGTGATGTAACACAAAAGTGAACCTTTTACCAAAAGATTAAATTTTGTATATTGTAGATATAGACGAGGAAGAAACGGATATTAATTTGCTCATCTGTAACCTCTACTACGACTGTACAAAGTTCTAAAGACCTGTGAGCCGACCATTACGAATCGTTTTAAAAACTATATCACAATTTTGTACTTTTTCGTACCTTTTTGTACGAATCACTGAAAAAAGTTATTAACCGTTTAAAAGTCAGCTCACACGTCTTCGTTATGAAAAATAAACTTTATCGTAAGTTAAAATAAACTACACCATATGTTTTTACTAATTTTGTACCACCAGTTTTTATTGTTGTACCAGTCAAATAACGGCTTTAAAGGTAAATATTTCAGTTTTGCTTGAGAACTAGACGTGCCATTGCCCATGCACTGCTGGTTGCAGCTGATTAATTACAGCCACTGTACGGAATACTACAAAGTAATATTTGCTGGTTGGTATAAAAATTCTAATATCAAAAACTAAAATAATGGCCCAGCACAACTTTATAGTATATGGACATAAAATGTATATTTTTTATAAACGTAGTTTTGGTTTCGAGGTCGTAGTTTAGTTTGTAGTACTATCACCTCTGGAACGTACTAAACGTTGTAAACAAGTGGTGTTATTGTACACAGGCCAGTAATCAGACCGGTTTGTCCGGAAAATTTACCGGGGCCCGGCCCGGGCCTCGGTGGAAAGGCCCGTGTCGACTGACGGCACGGTAGCGGTATATAACGGGGCACAGCCGAATATCTTTTCCAGGGCCCGCCAAACCTGAGTACGGCTCTGATTGTATGCAAGAACAAAGAGAAGAACTGATTATGCATAATACAATTTTAACCCCCAGAGCCCGACCCAAATGAAATGAAAGTTAACTTGTAATTAATTTTATTTTAAAGCTAATTTTTTATAGAGGTCTGAGTCGTACGTTGACTTGTTTATGTTTACTTTTCAAGTATAGAAATGTTTTTATTATCCAACGATAACTATTAATTGTATATACAATCGTAAATTTACTTTAATATACCATATTAATAATATTTTTAAATGATGCAGTGATGATCTGCTTGTGTTTGATGTGTGTAACCATAAGTGAACCAAGCAGGTCAGTTTTAGGACACGAATGTTCCTAAGATGGCCCACGGATAAAAAATATGTACCATTTATCAATATTATGTAATGACTAAATCTGTATCTAATGACTATTTTTAAATCATTCACGTACAAAATTAATTTTAAGAATTAATTGTTAATTGTGAAAATTATTATAAAAATGACAGTTGATAATTTCTCATTGAACAGTGTACTTTGCAATTTCAGAGTTACATTTAGTCAAATAGTCACTATCCAAGAATCTTGAAGTCCTTGCGGTTTAGCCAAAGGCGTGGGATTGGGATTAACACTGTAAACTTTAATTACTTACCAAAGGTGCTTATGACACTTCAAGATAAACAATTCATTTGGTATTGCTTACAGCCTCACGTTGATTTCGATATAATTTGTTAGTAGTTGCTCGTAAAAGACGACAAAAGATTACAGTGTTAAATAATCAAAAATTTTCCAGGCATATAAAATATTTTGAAAATTTCGATTTTACGTATCACCTGTAATTTCCATACGACGACCCTCACGAGTGCTTTTTTAAAATTTAATGAGAAGTATTTCATTCTATCGTAGCTGTTTCTAATTTTAGCTTATACAAGCCTAGATGTGTTTTTTTTATTACGACCAACCTTACAATCAACGTTTTTTAACTATTAGCTCAAAATGTATGATACAACAAGCAACATATTGACATTTAGTTTTGATATCTTTAGCATAGATAACTCGTCTACATGTAAATATCTTTGATAAACTTTTCTACGTAGGTTTTTTTACTTAGGGATGGTTTTATACCTGGGAGTCATCATACTCAAAAATAAGAAACAAGTTTTAGGAGTTTGCGTCATATTACTTATTAAATATGTCAAATTTTCTTTGAAGTACTGTATACCTAAAATTGTCAATTAGCCCTTTCCTGTTACTAATTTTTTTATAACTAGGATAAATAACATATTTCGGACATTTGCCATCGTTATAGGTTATAAAAGGTATAATCCAACGTTTCGAGGATTGTAATCTATCCTTTTCGTCAGGCGAGGGAGATATTAATATATACAAAAATAAAGAACAGAAAGAAGTAAAGAAGGGAACGAAAAGGGTTCAAACTGTGCTAGTAGTAGCTTGTGCTAGTGTGATGTGAGATTGTGAACCTCGCACTTGTGATTTGTGCTCGGGACTTGCATCCTGTGTAGTGACAACGTATGGATTGAACTCCAAACAGCTTTTGGATATGTTTGAACCCTTTTCGTTCCCTTCTTTACTCCTTTCTGTTCTTTATATTTTGTATGTATTGAACCTCCCCCACCTGACGAAGAGGATGGATTCCAACACTCGAAACGTTGAGTTATCTTTTATAACCTATAACGATGGCATATCCAGTTATCCTTTCAAAACCTCCATCGTCTATAACAAACTTTAAACAAAGAATAGTAGAAATAAGTGAACGAGAGTCGGTGTTTACTACGCAAAGAAGGTAATAATACCACGTGGTTTATGTTATAATACTTTGGAATGAATGTTTTTCAGATGTTAATAGCCAAATCGTGAGTCTTTTGATGCACGAGGCTGTAAAGAAACGACCTTGAGTTTTTATTCCGTAAGAACAATGTTAAACCTCGTGCACTCGCTGTTATTTTTATCTTAGCGTTGTGGGAGATGTCATTTTAAAGATATTATTAATGCGCATCTAAAAACATTTTAGCTTTTCTTGTGAAGTCCATATTTTTTTAGTATTTAAGTAACGAATTAGAAAAAGGTATGAGATTTTAATCTGAATAAACAAGAAAAATATCTAAAAACTTAAAAAAGCTTTTGAATAAGTTAAATCATTTCTAAATAAGTTTAAATAAGTTATATCATTAAATGAGACACCACCCATAATTCTAATACACGTAAGGTAAAGAACGTTGATTGGTTGAGTTTACTACATCCGTCACTTCATATATCAACTTTAATAATTTTTAATTAAATTATTCTTAAACTTGATTTAAAACGGCTGACAGGCTATAACTGTGATAAATTAATGTTAAGTCATCACTAGGTGACATATATCACACCCACATAGTGTAGCTATAAGACATTTTCCCGTGTTTTATTCAACATTGTTATAAGTAACGCGTCAAAAATCGTGTTTATTTTTTTGTTTGCTTGTGTTACTATTATTAGTTTACTGAGCAACAATATTATATAATAGAATTGCATAATTTATTGTATTGTGTAGTAAATTGACAGTAAGAAATTGTGTAATAATACTGAACTTTATTGGCTGCTGCGTTATTTTTCCACGGGCCTCTATCAATATAAGAGTGGGAAAACGCATTAAAATAAAAAATATATTTTTAATGTAATGTTTAATGTCACGAGCTGAGTTTCAAATATATAATACATTTAATGTTTTCTTTTAAATAAATATAATTGAACTTATAGTTCATTCTTATCTCCTCTCAATCATAAAGCTGAGAGGTTATTTAAAATCATTATGTCTGAAAACTAATTACATCTACTTACTTTTAGTATTTTTTTTAAAGCTTTTTCCACATGGCATTCTTTAGGATAGCGTTATCCAACGCTTCAATATTTCTATATGGAAATGAGCTCCCATGTTCTCAGTTTAGTGAGAATTAAGCCAAACTTTTTTTGTATGAACATTTTCCAAAATAACACTTTCAGGAATAGAAACTTTGCTGGAAAACTTTTGTCACTCGAAATTCAATATTTAGATTTCAAAATAATCAACTACGAGGTTATTGCAATTTAAATTGATTTTAAACTTAATGTAACATCAACATTGGAAAATCCAATACATTACTTTTTTCAACTCAAAACTAAAACTGAAATAGTTATATTGTTCTGCACTGATACACAAATAAATTTTTGGAAAAGATGCTTCTCACAAAAATCGAAATATTTATTTAGAAGTATATATAAGTAGTTCACTATACTTAATCTCAAAATTAACTATTACCAATTCAAGTGTTATTGTATGTTTCAACCGGTTCAAGAATTATCAAAACATACTTGCATCTGTTAAAAACGTCACCTTTTTCAGTAGTAAATCCCCTTAACACGTTGACTGAGGTAGATGCTACAAGAATCTCTCTTTAACCAATAGGTCACGGGTTCGATTATCGGGGAGATCCTAAAAATTAGCAAATGGGGTTGAACTGTTTTTCCTTAAAAACTTTTAGGTTAAAATTTAAAAAAAGCCACTAGCATAGAAAATTTCCAAAATAAGTCTATTTATAGCAGAACCATAGTAAGGAAGTTAGTTAGTTAAAACTTGTTTACCTGGAATAACTAACTGTGTTAAAATTACTAGCAAGAAACTGAGAGAAAAGCATTTTTGGTAACAAGCCATTTCGTACGGAAAGATTCATATGGCGGACGACTACAAAGGCTTAAATCTGTAAGAGTGGCAAGAGTGACTGAGGAAGTCATAAGCCGTCTTTCTAGAGGAGAGACGAACAATAGTTATTACTTTGCAACAAGGAGAGGGTTTGTAGGAGACGTCTTTGTAACGGTTGTCGTGGTAACTAACTCAATCTCAACTCAATTCCAGAATCGTATACAGTAACTTTAGTAATTAGTATATAATAGGCATGTGAATAATTTAAATCAGAGCGTACAATATGATTCACTCCTCTTACAGCAACACACTCTCCCTCTTAATAGGGTGCTACCTGTCACCTATTTTTATGTGTAATTTTTTTTATTATTACTACACCAAGTTTCAATAGTAAATTAAACGTGTTCAATTATATTATGCCTGTATTTGATCAATTACAACAATTTTAAATGTATAATAAATAGTATATGTCCAACTAATATACTGCACGACAATTATTGTAAAATAATGCAACTCAACAATAGTGAAAATAAATTATCAATGTATTTATTCATTATTAAAAAAATAAATAATTCGAAATACATAATTTAAAAATATAAATTTTATTATTACATATTGTTAGATATTTATCAATCAATAATTATTTGTTAGTAATATTATTTCATTTAAATTTGAGTGACTTAACTTTGTTTTGTTTTATTTTAATCATCTATCTATATATAAAGTATTAGGACCTTAGTAGGGATTAAAAATATTTACAACACGATGTTTACATTGAATACTTACAGGATCGTGCTTTTAGTAACCTACGCAAAGTATTGCTCTTTATTCACAAAAAAAACATAGTTCTTTTTAATTTATGACTAACTCACTGTCGCCACTTCTCTAATTTAATATGTTATTAATTTGACTATACGTTAATTGCATTTATATCAAAGTACCTGGCTTTAGAGTATGACAGGACGCTCAGAACTTTCGAGAGACACATTGATTTTAGCAAATCCATTTTGGATCACAAATTAGATTAAAATTTGTAAGAATTTTGACAAGGTTAAATTAAATTGAAAAGGGCTGATTCAATATAAATTATGAATTTAGCTCCATTTCACCTTCCACTCAGTGAAGGTCTGAAAACTAACATTTTCACAGACTTGACTCCTGGAATCCAAAAATATCAGCAAAAAGTCGGTGACTGAGATATTTAAAACGATTTTATGCACCGTTTTGAAATCAGACACTTAACTACAGCAGACCTGTGTCTGGTTTACCCAGCAAGCATCCACTGTAATATGGATACTACTGTTCTAAATTGTCCACTTGATAAGAAAATGGGAAAGTAAGGTAAAGATGTCTTATTTTACCAGGCAAAATTGGGGCTAAGAAGCCCTCTCTAACACAACCTGCGGACAAATGGCTTAAAGGTGACTTTCAAACCATCACCAACGCCTGGGCAGGCGGGCTGCTTGCAAAGACAAAAACGCTCAGAGGTCACCCATCCAAGCAGCAGCCAAGCTCGACGGTGCATGATCTGATTATCTTGAGATAACCACTGTACCTACTACGCTGCGCCATTGGCACACACATCTCCATCTAGATTACACTTAATGGCTACTGGAAAAGCCTTTTCTTTTGCAATCCAAGTGACTCTGATGTCGAAACATCGCAAAGTGCTTAGATCGTATTGTCGCTGAATTTTCGTGGATCTCTTTGGGACTCTGGATGCCAGGAGTGAAGTATGTGACAGTGTCAGGCTTCAAACGCCGCTTCAGACTTCACCTATGACGAGGGTTAAATGGAGCTACACTCACACTCAAACGTTTAAATGTAAGGAACAGTGAAAAACTAACAAGTAGTGGAATGGACAAAACCCTGTACATATAATGGTAGTGTCGCTTTATTAGTGATGGAGACTCTGATACAATGCCCTAAGAACTATCTGAGACATAAATCTTAAAAAACGAATAAAAAACAGTTATTTTAGCAATAAAAATACATTGGTCATAATATTTTTAACACATCCAAACTGACATTTTGAATCTAATTTCATGATAAGTATATGACAAATTAAACTGCAAATAATTTGCTTGTTTTATTCATTCCCAAACATTACCTTCAAATGTAAATTTATGAATAGGTATAACTTTACACACTAACTATTGCCAATCTACATATAGGCCTAATTGAATAGCAACAAATAAATTATTTACCAATACTTGTAAAAGATGGATCTATCTGTTTATAAGATGTAAAGTCGGACCAATTTTCAAAGCAAACTTTGCTTATTTATAAATTATTACCATCCAGATATTGATTATATACAAATTTTTCATGATAGTCGTTATTAAAAATGTTAATAACCGAAAACTTCAAAATCCCCACGCCTTACAAAATACAGTATTACCCTGTAGTTTTATGCAAAGAAAATGTTAAATGTTATTAAAAATTATTATTTGCCATTTAGAAAATTTAATATTTTTATTTGTTTCAGGTGTGTCACACGACAGGCCAGTGATTCCGTCTTCCATCAGAATCGTTTTAGGATTGTTACTTGTCTAAAGTATAATACCTAGAAAAGAAGTGTTCATTGTTATTTCTAACTATAAAAAAGCACTGGGATTATTTTTGAAGCACTTCTTCCAAGCAACCAGGGACAAAATAGTTCAAATTTTCTGCCAGTTACAAGACATTATCATCGTACAATCTTAAAAGTTCTCAACAATGACAAGAAAAATCAAAATCTTTCCACAAATATAATGGAATGTAACCACAACTTCAAAAGATGTTTTCTTCCAGAAATGTACGATAGTTTTAGGTGGTGCATTTTATCCGAAATAAACTACTCGATGAATTTCAACTTCAGTATGATGGAGGTGTTCAAGATCCTGCAGGAGCACCAGATTCACGATGAAAACGTGAACCACACTACGGAGATGATACTGATCTTCGTCTATGCCTTTATGATGATTTCGGGTCTCTCTGCCAACCTGATTATCAGTTTCGTGGCAGCACAGAAGAGCCAGATGCACAGTCCTAGGAACCTTTACATCGTCAATCTGACGGCATCAGACATGACTCTATGTGTCATCTGTATGCCTTTCACCCTGATCTCCATCGTTCAGAGACACTGGGACCTAGGGCCTGCTCTGTGCAAGTTGGTGCCAACCGTTCAAGGAACGAATATCCTCGTGTCTGTTGGTACCATATCCGTCATCGCCATGGACAGATACTTTACTATTGTTTGCCGCCAGGAGGTTCAGAATACAAGGAAAAGGGTGGTTTCTTCGATCGCAGCCCTATGGATTCTCTCAGCACTAGCCTCCACACCAGTATTTTATTACCAGGTCAGTACCTACCTAACACAGGTCACCTATTGCAGTACAGTACATTATTATTTTTAGAATATTAAATTTTACTCTCAATCCCAGAATGGTTCATTTTAGGCTTGTTTATAACTGTCTGTATACATACACTGGGTACAGCAAAATTCGATGTGTATAGGATATCCTTTAGATGTAAACATGTAGCTTATTAACTAACTGAAACTTTCGAGTTGGTATTAAGGTTAAAGGGCAACGTGGTCAATATGTCTAGTTGATGCGGTGAGTACTGTTAGGAGTTATTTGAGCATTAGTGATATTTCAGCAGACCTAAATATGATTAAGGATTAATGAAAGGAGTCTTTCTTCCAAGGACTAAGGTCTTCTCATGGCAGCTGCACCATGGGATCTCGGAGGAAGTGGCCCCAAATTCTAACCCTTACTTATCTTGGAATTTCGTCACTACGGAAGCCACTCAAAAAACCTCTGACTTTCAAACGCAGTAGAGGTTTTCTTGGATTTTTTTATCAAAGAACCAAATACTTTGCAATTCCGCGAACTGAGGATTTCACCAGTGCAAATAGTTTGACCCTCTGTCATATGCAGCAAATAATTAAATTTTTATTACTTAAATATATTATTAATTATAAAGTAATAAACCAAATGTCAAGGATTCAAGGAAGTAACCGTGAATAGACAAAAACATATTTTTCAAAAGAAATTTTACAAAAAATGGTCTACATTTATTAGTAATGGTCATTTTATACTTTCTCTTTTATCTAGAAAGGTGGGTTTTTTATGTTGTGAGCCAATTAATAAACGTAAGAAGCTGACAATTATAAAGCCTTATTAAAACCCAAAATTGTCCACATAAAGTTCAACATATATTTGTTCGCACAGCACATTACGCGATCCCATTTTCAAAAGTATTGTAAAGGTGGTGCAAATAGCGTTTAGTTAGGATAACTACTGTTGTGAAACTTTTTAGTTATAACTCTTTTAGATAGGTTTTCTTAAAGGAGGAAAATAGAAAAAAAAGATTGTTGATAAATATACAAGGTTTTGTGGGTATTTGAAGCATAATAATTTAAGAGCATCTTATTATCAGGATTAAATATAAACCGTTGCATATAAGAATATGATTAGGTTATTTTTTACATTATATAAATAAAAGATAAATGGAATGAATGGCATTTTCTTATTTCACTACATAGTATTTTATTTTAAACATGTCATTCTCTTAAACTTAACCTTAGCTTCTTAAAATGGTATTTCCTGGATTAATAAATTACATACTACAATGTAACACACATGTTAGTCTTCAAACTTTTCGTTTGGAACTCGTTTAAAATTGCACAAATTTAATACTTTAAGACCTTTAATTCTTCATGCAGTGGTCACATTTTGCCTGTCTCTAGAAAATTAAACAATATACATCCATTCCAAAATCCGATTACACCACCATGAACACAACTTAGCGAAACTGACCACGTAACAATCTCAACAGACCCTGGTGCCAGTCAAGTTCCACAACATGATCCTGTACGAGATGTGCGTGGAGCAGTGGCCCTCGCAGAAGCTGAAAGTGTTCTACACCACAAGTGTGCTGCTGGTGCAGGCCGTGATACCTGTGATGGTGGTGGGGGTGGTGCATACTCGCATAGCGTCTCATCTGCGTAGTCACGCACGCACAGAGCACGACCAGACCAGGATGAATCGCAAGATAGAACGTAACAGACGGACAACACTGCTCCTCTCCAGTGAGTATCAGGAGTTACTGTTCCTACAGGTGTTTATTGCAAGGTAGGAGTAGTACACCATGTGTCGCACAACACGTAACAGACGGACAACACTGCTCCTCTCCAGTGAGTATCAGGAGTTACTGTTCCTACAGGTGTTTATTGCAAGGTAGGAGTAGTACACCATGTGTCGCACATCACGTAACAGACGGACAACACTGCTCCTCTCCTAGTGAGTATCAGGAGTTTCTGTTCCTACAGGTGTTTATTGCAAGGTAGGAGTAGTACACCATGTGTCGCACAGCACGTAACAGACGGACAACACTGCTCCTCTCCAGTGAGTATCAGGAGTTACTGTTCCTACAGGTGTTTATTGCAAGGTAGGAGTAGTACACCATGTGTCGCACAGCACGTAACAGACGGACAACACTGCTCCTCTCCAGTGAGTATCAGGAGTTACTGTTCCTACAGGTGTTTATTGCAAGGTAGGAGTAGTACACCATGTGTCACACAACACGTAACAGACGGACAACATTGCTCCTCTCCAGTGAGTATCAGGAGTTACTGTTCCTACAGGTGTTTATTGCAAGGTAGGAGTAGTACACCATGTGTCGCACAGCACGTAACAGACGGACAACACTGCTCCTCTCCAGTGAGTATCAGGAATTACTGTTCCTACAGGTGTTTATTGCAAGGTAGGAGTAGTACACCATGTGTCGCACAACACGTAACAGACGGACAACATTGCTCCTCTCCTAGTAAGTATCAGGAGTTTACTGTTCCTACAGGTGTATATTGCAAGGTAGGAGTAAGTACACCATGTGTCGCACAGCACGTAACAGGCGGACAACACTGCTCCTCTCCAGTGAGTATCAGGAAGTTTACTGTTCCTACAGGTGTTTATTGCAAAGGTAAGCTACACCATGTGTCGCACAGCACGTAACAGATGGACAACACTGCTCCTCTCCAGTGAGTATCAGGAGTTTCTGTTCCTACAGGTGTTAGGTTTGATCGTCTTTGGTTTGAAATAATATAAACATTTTATTTTTTAAATCTGTTCGACTAAACCATTCCATAAATAAAGGCTGTGGTTCAGAAAAAACGTGCAGAAACAAGTCAGCCAAAAGAGCATTTTGTTAGACGGAGCTGCCTTAACATAAATGTAACACAAATATATATTTTGCTCTACATTCGACTTAAAACTAGATTGGCATTAAATGTCATGTTTACACTAGGCAAGTAACATGACTCTACAATAGTCGAGCCGTGTAAAATATCATCATCAGTTGACGATGTGTTTAGTCAACGTTTTAGAGTTTTTATAACAACTTAATTTAGTTTTTGTAAGACATAAGTTTACCTGTTAGTGGGTTTCGTTAAAATAACTAGTTCGAAATAAACTCTCCTGAGATGTTAAAACTTCTCTTTTGCAGTTGTAGCAATCCTGTTTGCCCTGAGCTGGTTGCCGCTGGGGAGTGTTCTCTCTGCTCGCTGATGTGCTCTATCCGGCAGATGTTTCCACCAAGGTGTCCCCCCAGAACCTGTATGTAGCATTCGCCATCTGTCACGTGATAGCGATGTCCTCCGCCATCACGAACCCAGTGGTGTACGGTTGGCTCAACTCCAACATCCGCAAGGAGTTTCTGCAGCTGATCCAGTCTAAATGTTCACCCCATCCCGAAGAGGGCGTGCCAAAACCTGCCCCGGCTGCTGTGACTAGATCCGCTCTGTCTGTCACCACCCAGACCATGACAGAGGCTAAACCGTCTTCCTCGCAGGCAGTCCCCGTTGTCTACCAGAACGAACCGAATCCACCAAGGGAAATCTCTCTCAGTTTGGACACAGCTGTGTAAATATCGTTTGTCCACCTACATAGACTAATGGTCATAGTCTCGGCTCTTTAACCGAGAGATCACGGGTTCAAATCCGGGGGAGGTCCAAAAATGTAATAATAACCAAAACCAGTGCACTTTGAAGCCGGAACAGCTGACGCTGAGGCATAAATGAGATAAAAAAAGAAAAAGAAAAAAGACACTATCGTCATTCTTCTCAGCAAAGAAGAGTGGCATGAGTTACCAAGAAGGAGTGCTACAATTTAAACTGAAATAAAATTTAATATCTCAATCAAGACAGGGTCTAGATTTCTCCACATTAACAGAATCTACTTTATCTTTTGAAATTAACCCGTTATAATTGTTATTTCATCGATTCGGTTCCGGCCAGAACACTAACAACCACTATTATACCCGAATTATACTGTTATAACTACTTTTATACCAGACATTTTTCCCGAGTAGTTATTATTAATGTCTGTGATTAACTAGTCAATTTTGATGAACTTGTGATTTATAGGTTCTGTTATTTACTTAGTAAGGTGATAAACTGTGCAAAACTACATTGTTAATTAGTTATTTCAAAATATTGGAAATCAATATATATTTTTCTATGCAGTGTGTCTGTAATAAAGTGATAAAATTCGTTTTAATTAATACTGTAGGTGTACACTTTTCGCATCAGTCTTACATAGTTTCCTCATAGTTCGATAAATATTGATAACTATGTTGATGTGTGCGTACATGAAATAAACATAAACTTTTTCTACTTTTCTATGTGTATGTATATTTAGTTGTATATAGAAACCCCTTATCAAAACGTGCATGCTCAAGTCCAAAGTAGTGGTTTACTAGTTACATTTTTTATTCACTTTTATTATCAAAATATTGAAAGCCTTTACAAATATAATGAGAAATTATAAATAATTTTTATGCATAAAATATTGATAAGAACTCAAATACCGTACTGTAAACACTCTATACATTTTGTTTTATGTAATTATGTCAGGTGGAAAGTTTGTTATAAATTGTTAGAAACTTTGTTACGTATTCTTAAATCCATTACAATCCTTAATAATTTTATAAGAAATATTTTATTTATTTTATTATGACATTTTTGTAATAGATAAACTACTATTAAGGTTAAAATTTGATACTGTTAGTATTAAATATTTCTAATTATTCCATATAGAAATATTTAAATTCATAGTTTAAAAACCAGTGCTCAGTTAAACTTTAAATGTTTACCTTTATTCCTTCAACCACTGAATATACTGTATAAGTTATATGAATAGATACAAAAACGTTTATCTAATTACTATCAATGCATGTCTTTAATGTGCCATTATATAGTGGTTTTACATTTATGTAATATTTGTATTTTACTATTAAATAAAAAATATTGATATTTTTCATGTTTTAATGTTTGGTGTGTAACGGTTAGTAATAAGTTAGGTATAAACTCAATGTGCATTTAGATCCATAAGTTTTATTGCAAATAGCTGTTACTGTCAGAAGCACAAATTAAGTATCGAACTGGTTGTCAGAGTTCAGAGGTAAAATATCATCAAGCATTTTGTAAAAAACGTGACCATAATATCTGAGTAACCCTACTGTGTCACAATAATGTACATAAATAATGTCATATTTGTCAGAATTAGCTCAATTCTGATATATATTGTGCTTGATAAGCATTTAACTATTTGTGTTTTTAATCCCTACATTGGACACATTTCTTGCAACCCAGTCCAACAATTGGACAAAACACAAAACTCTATTAAAATTTGTGTACACAAACGGTAAAGATTTATAGTGTGTTGTTTCTTCATGTGGTATGACATTGTATGTATGTCATTGATACATGGTAAATAATGTTAATTAATTAAAACTAAACTAATTTCTGGAGTTGGGTTTTAATTTATTTCCTCATGTTATAAAACACGAAACATTATAATATTGGCCATTGGAGATGATAATTTTATGATTCTTGCAAGTGATTTTTCAAGATACGGTACTGCAATAAATATGCCACCTTTTCTCAGTATGCTTAATAATCAAAGCGCGAGTATTACATTGTTGTCTGGTTAAAGATATTTAAAAAAACTGTACAGTAATATAAAACTAAGATTAAGCAGTTATGTTTTAATTTGGATTATTCTGTAATTGTGTCAGTTAGGTGGTGTACAGAGTTTTCCACTCCGAATGTCGTGATTTCGATCCAATCTGCCCTTAGATTTGGAGGCCAATTCCTCAGAAATACCAGTATATCTTAAAAGTGTTTTCAGTCAGAAACAACTAAAACTATTCAAAATTATGCCAATACTACTAGTTACCCAAGGATTCGAACGCAATTTCGTGGTCTTTGTACGTGGGTGAGCACTTTTGGTTTGAGTGAGTTGTACAGCATTTCCGGCGCCAATGTTGAATTTGCTTTGTTGTCACAGAAAAATTAAGAAAACCTGTCAAAAAGTGTATAATTATGGCCATTATAATTTACTCAAATCTTAGTAGTTTTTTCCATTGTTATCTTGCCTTGTTTCTCGATCAAGAAAATATGTATATATACTTACACAGGTCTGAGAAGCTTACTTTTCGTAAGACATAGACCCGACAACTAAGATGGGTTTTATAACAGTCTTTAAATTTATAGTGAAAGTTAGACAGTAACTTTGTCTTTCATATCTCCACTACAGCACTGAAAAAGCACTGAATACTTAATACTTAATATTTGTTAAAATGTATAGTTAAAAGTATATTTTTACTAAAACCTTTCATTTTCTTATTGAGATATTCCTACTCTGTATTCAACAGTGGTTGCAGAAAAGGTTAAAGTAAGAGTATTATTACTATAAAAGTTAATTCCATGCACTAAAATTGCACAAAAATTGTAAATAGTGGTTAACTTATTTTAACTTATGGTTGTACTGTTATAAAACAATGTTTAGGCAGAACAGTTGATTATGCCTGCATTTAACAGGCTCTTTCAGTTAATATTTCGAAACTTTAGAGACCGTTGAAAAGGATTCGTGCACTGCAGAAGCTTTAAGATTTTTCTTAATTTACACGTTTTCTTAGCGACATCATGAAGACATACACTATATCACATCATTCATGTATTCCAGAGGAAAAATGTCTCCGTCAATTTTAAGAAACACCAGGTTGTTTGCTTGGTACAGTGCTAACTGGCCCTCGAATCTACAGGTATAAATATCACATGGGTATTTGGCAGTAGAGGAATTCATGATTCTGGAATTTTGATGTGTTATCTGATAGGTACTATCTTGATGAATATGTTTCGTCACCAGCGTTCGTGCCAGTGCCCAACACTACAGCAACTACATTAAGTAACAGTTGGCTATATTCCCGTCAATGTACTGATGGATGGAAGCATTATTGTAATCAGACACTGCAATAATGTATCTGTTGAATAATAGGTTTGATTTTATTAATATAACTAATACAACCTAAGCTAATAGATGCTATCTTGAGGGTTGTTTTTGTTCGTCGCCACGAGTACGGAAATAATAGATGAAGTCAATCATGATCGAGGGTTATTTAAATATCCAGACATAGAAAAAGCCAATCTTCTCATATTTGGATGGCAATTCTTTCTGTATTTGGACGACCGTTCCTCCCTTAAATTACACAATAATGATATGAATACGTTTCCGCTGAAAATAAAAATACATGTCTCTATAATTGTCCATATAGATACAATTATTTGAATCGGAGTCCGGTAGTCAGTGTGATGTATTACTCAATTATAATTCTGTATGGTAACACTTATTTACTTGCTATATTAGGTCTAAGTAAATTTAGTTTAGATCTTAGTAGTCTACTGAACATTAATTTGGCAGGTATCTCATTAGTATATTATGAACTCTGTAGTCAAAGTTTCTGTAACCGAACAAAGTCCTATTTAAAGCTAGTAGGTACGGTATTTAAATTTTCCTGAAACGCTAATATCATTTTTCATTAAGCACATTTGACTGGGTTCTCAAACTGGTCTAGATTAAAGATAGTGAAAATGTATGTTTCATACCATTGAGTTAAATTAATTCCTTAATTCAACTGGAGTAACATAAATGGCGGTCAGCTTTTCTATAGTTAGCTTAACGGAAGTAGAGTCCTTTTCAAATACTTCCAACTACTTAGTGTAACCATCGATTATTGCCAAGAACATTTTATCTTTGAGAGGACCTATATAATCAATATGCAACCTTTCCCATGGCATACAGTATATGGATAGGGCTAACCAGTGGTGCAGTAGACCGGGAACGCGTGGGAACGGCGTTCCCACACTGGTTTTAGCCGTTTTGGAAATATAAAGAAATGGCCAATGTTTTGCTGAGTATTAATTTCGCACAAAATCATTTATATCAATAAAAGAAATATTTTACAAACATTTGTAAACTAGAATTAGATTTAAGCTGATCAATCTTCCTTTATTCAGTAATAATATGAATCAATGTCTGATTTCAAAGATAACCTTTCTTGTAATCTAAACTGTGCATAGAATATTGTAGACGTTTTATTGTTGTAGACGTTATTTTATTATTGTAGACGTACTGTAGACGTCACTTGAACGTAATCATATCACCATCTAGATCGAGACTTACCATCATCAGACATTTATCAGCACTCATGTTTATCAAGCTGAATGGACGAAACATTAGGAGATGGAAACCGGAGGACTACAGTTCGAGGACTTTAGCTGTGCGCGTGACCTGGAGTGTGTGGTGATGGGCGGGAGGGGAGGCGGGGTAGCATTATGCGCTGCTTCCCGAAAACATTTCCTTTGACTCATGGTTAAAACCCTCCTTTCAGGAATCGTATTGGCCCAAATAACTCATCGCACTCGCCACAATCAGTCTGTTTTGTGACAGTGCTGAGTGTAGCTTGTGCTTCGCTTTTACCGATAATGTCTGTTGAGTTAAAGTCAAAAGTCAAAAGCCTATTCATAGTCAGGCTTGCGAAATTGTGAGTAATGTTTATACATTTATGAAGGAAGAGGCAGACCATCAAACTGTTAAAATTCCGTTGTCAAAGGCTCGCCAAAGAACTGCTGCAGCAACTGGAGTGTCAGAGCGAGTTGTGACTAAAATAAACAGTTAACTTAACAAGTTGAAGGTTAGTAACATGTGTGAGGCAAGTTTTACTACATCAAACAAAAACCGTCAACGACGTAGAATAGTTGACAATGTCCATGTTGAAGAACATTGAATAGGTACCGACTGCAAAACTTTTGAGGGAGGCGCTAAGGGACAAAATATATTTCCAGGGTTGTGAGAAACGTTTTAGGTGGGTATTAAAGGACCTGGAATTTACTTGGAGAAGGACGGCAAACAATAGGAAAATATTAATTGAAAAGCCAGAAATCCGAGAGAAGAGGATAACATACTTGAGAGCGTTGAAAAATTACAGGGAGCAAGGACGCCCCATAATTTATTTAGACGAATCTTATATACTATCGTCTCACGTATCTAACCAAACTTGGTCAAATGGCTCAAATGAAGGGTTACACGTGCCGATTTCCAAGGGCGAGAGACTAATAATTATCCATGCGGATGGAGAGAAAGGGTTCTTGCCCAATGCTTTTACATTTTGGAAAGCAAGCAACCATAGTGGAGACTACCACGACAATGTGAATGGGGACATTTTTATGAAGTGGATAAAGGAAAAAGTGTTACCGAATTTAGAACTAAATTCAGTACTAGTATTCGATAACGCGCCCTACCATAACATACAAATTGATAAAGCTCCTACTTCAAAAAGTAGGAAGCAAGATATGAAGTTGTGGCTTTCAAAAAACGGAATACCATTCTGCGACGATATCCTTTTATCCTGAACTCTACAACTTGTACGTCAGGATATGGCTACTACAACACCGCTCAGTCGATGACACGAACTCGACGAGCTCAACCTGACGAAAAAGAAGTGGGAGAGGACGTATTTCCTGACTATTTATAAACAGTGAATTATATTTCTGCTTTATTTCTCTGCTTATAATTTGTTTAATATATGTTTAATTTAAAGAAAGTAGTTATGACAGTAAAGTTAGCTGAATTTTCATAACATTCTTAAGAACGTTTAGTAATGTATTGCAAAATAAACAATATAAAAATAAGATTCCTATTTTTTTTATTTTATGTTTCCTATACTTTTTAATATAAGTTAACGTTAACTTCCTGAAGGCTCACTGTTATTTCGTGAGCTTAGATACATTCAATTCTATGCTCGAAGTAATTGTAGGCATTCTAGGAAATCATATAAATTCTAACTACCAGAGGCAAATTTATTACTATCATTAAAATAATTGTCAAAAATATTTAATTGTACTCAACCAAACAAAAGGCTTAACATTTATAACGTACGAGTAGAACAAAGAATGAGGAAGTAAGCCCTCCTATTTATTTACTTCAATAATTGAAGTAAATAAATAATTATTATGTTGTTTTGTCTATACTCTTTTTTCTTCATTTTTTAAGCCTCAGCTTAGCTATGTCGGCTTCGATGTTCACTGGTTTATTTTCAAAGTGCATACTCACTGTTACATGTCTATACATGATTGTCCCTCCCCGGGATTTGAACCCGTGATCTCTGCAGCTAGAATTTTAGCATGTGTTTTCAGTAATGCACTTGAATTCGTACACAACATATTATCTATTTTACTAAACATATATTATAAATCAGTAAGAATGAGCAGAAAAACTTCAAGATAAGCCATAAGTGTGAGCAGCGAGAATACTGCTGAAGGCAACAGCATAACGTAAAGTAATTATTCCTTACACATTTGGATAGATTACAGTCAATAAATACATGATACGTTATGGTATATCAACATAGAGAGGCAATATTCACAGTAAATCTCAATAAAAAGGCTGTATGGGTTGTAGAATTGTGCCTAACCCAACCTGGTAAAACGAACATGTGTCGTCTGCTGTGTTATTAGTGAAATGAAATTTATATTGAGGTTAGGTTTGTTTACCGTTTGTTATGAACGGTTTGTGTTTTGAATGTTTTCACAACTTATTTTTTTGTTATATTTATAAATATTGCTTTTTGGTTTTATTTTGATTACTAAAAAAGGAAGTTTATTTATAGTGTGGACACTATAATCAAATGAGTACATCTCTATTGTCATACTAAGCTTATGTGCAAATAAAATAAAGAATTAATTGGTGAAAAAAGATTTTGCATCCTAGGCTCTTTTGTATTTGTAACTTATTTAAGGAAATACGATTTTATTTATTTATGACTTAAGTATGTGCAGTTCACCTGGTGAGAATGGTGATATAGGCTTGCTTGTGTAGCTGAAACCATTTTGTATTAAAATAGGTGTCAATAGGCCTACAAATTTTATTTATTATTATAATTAGCCTATTGAAGTATCTCATTAATCTGAGGTCTAGTACACATTTTCAGAAGATATTGTTGTGCTGTGCTTTTATGGTTTGTTGCTTTTTATCACAGGCTAGACACATCCAATATAAGCCTAGGCTGATATGACTTACATATTTAATGCCTTAGTCGTATTCTAGAAACTCTATAACGTTAATATGGTGGTGTACGTAAACGTTATAAATGTTTTAGCAAGGAACAGTACTCGGCACTGTTTACACAAGAAATGTGTCTTTAATGTGCCTTCAACATTTTATTTAGTGAACAGAAATCCGTGTTTATTTCTCTCATCTTATACATGGAAAGACAAACATAAATGTGATGACAATAGACAATATTTAAAATATATCAGTTCAACCTGGATAAGAAAATTATCATATGAACGAAAAGAAGAAGTACAAAATGAAACAACTGTACTTGAAATACCTGAGTCGTTTAAGACATTGAATAGCAAACAAGAGCAATTTCTTCAAAGTAAACTGGAAGACGAGGCAAGAACAACTAGGCCACTAACAACTGAAGATTGGAATTCCACAATATACTCGGTATTAGAAATGCCAGGAACTATTAACAAAGAAAACATATACGCAGTTACTCTAAATTTATGCTGTGAATTGAAATCTCTGACTCTAGGCAAATCATTTTTCAACTATTTAAGATCAAATAAAATCAAAATCAATCGTGCTACGTACGGTAATTATTTGCGGTTGTTTTATGTGTGCTCTGATGACTGTACAGATGAAGACTTGGAGGAAATTGAAACTACATACAGAGAACTTTTACATTTATACCCGTTACTTGATAGTTACACAGCGGAAAAAGCTGTTTGTGCTTTGTCAATTACAAAAAATTGGCGTGAGTACGAGAAACTGTTCAAAAATATTAAATTATTTTATAGCCCTACCCCATTTGTATATTCTGTTGTGATTAAAACAGCGTTTAAACATGGAGACTTGGACTTAGGATGGTCAATATTAGAAGAAATATATTTAAATGGACAGTATGTACCTGATGAAGTGTTTATTTTTTGGCTAGAACAAGGAGGAAAAAATAAAAATGAACTACTGATAAAATTGTTAGACTTCTTTGAGAAATTCAATATCATGCCATCTTTAAGAATGAGTAAAGTATTGAAAGAGAATTTTGAAAATTTAGGTGGACTTAGGAAGGGAACATTTGTAAAAATTTCAAAATGGTAAGTGACACACTAATAATACTTATTTAGCCTGTGTTGTTCTTAAGTCTTTGCTATATTTACAATCAGTAAAAAAACTTGAATAATTGTGATCAATGTAATAATTAAGTCAAGCAAGATATTTGGTAGAAGTAAGATGTCTATAATTATAATTATAAGTAGACAACTGCTAGGTACTGACTTATATTTTTTTTTAATTGTAATTCTGGCCTACTTTGACACCGAAGAACTTTATGAAATTTGGTGAGTTAGTTCAAACCACATACCAAAGAAACTACACCAATTTTTTCCAATATCTTGATTAATGTCTGAGTCAAAGTTATACCCTTTTATTCAGGATGAAATTCTGAAGTAATATGTGTAATTAGTATAAATCTAAATACATATTAAGCTCCTTAACTGGGCCTTGAAGTAAAAATGTAGACCCGTCTCTAAAATTTGACATGTGTTCAAAACCTGGTCAAAAACTAGAGTCTGACTCCTGAACCCAAATTTGGAGTTATATAACCAAAAACTAGATTAGATTTGTTATTAATGGTGAAATAAAATTTACGGACTTTTGTGTTAAACAAATCTTAAATCTAATATACAGTCAGAACCTTTTTCAATGTCTAGAACATATATTATAGCCATAATTAATGCATGGAAAATGTTAAATGCTTTAAATTTTTAAAAAATCCACTGAATAAATTAACTGATTTCCTTAAAAACAAATAAAAAAATATTTACCTTTTGTTCTTAACCAAATTGTAAGTCAATTTACCAATAGTATAACCATAACTACGAAAAATACAGTTACTTGTTAAGTTATAATGGAAGTATAAGCCTAGCTACCTGCAGTATTTAGTTAGTATTAGAGCCTATCAAAAAGAGTTTTTCAATATAATTTATCATAAATATATCACCAAAAACTAGATTAAATTTGCTATACAGTATAATGGTGAAGTGAAAGTCAGAACTTTTTTCAATCAATAATCGCCATTTAATATACTTTATTAAGAAAATCATTTCCGTTAAAGGAAATTTGTATAGAAAGGCATCCTGAGACTCATCACAATATGTATTCAGATTATAGCATTGGGAGAATGTAGCAGTGAGCAAAGGAGGAAACATCTCCAACAAAAACTATTAAAAACTTTCTTGTATATATGTTTCTTGTATTATTTTCTGAGGAGCGTGGCTCTTGATGGACAATATAGAATCTCCCTCCCCTAGCCAAATCGGTCTCACGTGCACACTCACAGCCCTAATGAACAGACTGATCTCTCTATCATTGACCGTGTTCCAACATTCATTGATCACTTTCATTACTTCTTATTTACATTACTAAAATTTATATCTGTGCTGCCTTGCTCGAGTTAACCTCTGCAATACACATCCTTTTTTTACAGCACTGTCATCAACAGTACTCTGCCGATCAGGTTCGGCAATAATTTTGTTTGCTAATATTTCTATTTTAACACCACTCCATAACATCATCTGCATTTAGTGGCTCATTTACAGGCAATTTTTTTGTTAACGTAACATTAACATTGCTTTCGAATCATTTGTCGGTGGCTTTCTAACTTCCGAATGTAACATCCTCCAAGGATAGGAAAGACTCAGGAGGGTTCACTTCTGGCTGGTTTATACCTTCCAGTTGAATTTACAATGGACACAACAAAAATCGATGTGTCACTTAAAGTTGGGCAACCTTATGGATGTCCAAGAGTGGCACACCACTAACCGCAAATGTCGAGATTCTGGGATACAAGAGTAGTTTGATAGGTCTAGTCTACTGCGGGAGATGATTGTTGGAGTTGGTGGGGTTCGTTACATAGGGGAAAAAGGGGGGTACCTTTGAACACTTTTTGAAAAAATATTTGTGTATTTTTTTAAATTAATTATTTTGATAAACAAGCATGGGGACATTGATCTTTAGACTATTATGCAACAAAATTACTTAAATTAATGTTTAATAATCTTCAAAATTATCTAGGCTAAAAAAAAAAATTAAAGTTCACTGCATGTTGTTCAAATGTACCCCTTAGTGGGGTACATTTGAAACAAGCCTGGGGTAGGTTTGAACAAGGACGGGGTGGATTTGAACATTGGATAATTAGTAAAAGAAAAAAACTAAGGAAATACACAAAAACATTTTATTCATAGTGTGCACTAATCAAAGGTACATTACAGATTGTGTAAACAAAATTTAGGTTCAACTTCTACTTTTTTAACATTGAGTATTTTGATCGAATTCTCCTTTTACACTTGTCGTCGATGAGAAAGGGTCCATTTCCAATCAAAGGTACTGGCCCGTAAAAAAGATATTTTATTTTCTATCACTTGAACATCATCATGTTTTGGCCACTCATATGAATCTCCAAGTCCTTCTTTCAAAAAACTTAATTTTAGAAAATCCTTCATCCGGGAAATCAACCACCCTTCCTAAATACCAACTTATATCATAAAATACAGCATAGTATTTTTCAAGCATCGGACATATTTTTACTTGTTTAGACAGGTTAGGCCTATCGAAGTTGTCATCTTCTTCAGAGCTCTCCACCCAGTCTGATTCTCCACTTTCCATATAAATTGGGTCAGGATCGTCACAGTCAGACTCGTATGAAATAGATTTATGCTTATTTGTTTTTCTTCTTTTGTTATGTCCTGATTTTTTGTTTTTTTCTGGTAAATCTAATTTTCTTTTTGCCTTTATGTCACGCTGCTTCCTTAGTTCTTTCTTTTTTCTGTTTTTCTAAAAGCTTTCTTTTGATTTCTTCTTCCAACCGAATTTTTTCTGGAGTGGCCGTAATTATTTTCGATTTTCCTGGTTTCTCTTCCTTTTTTAACATTCTACTGAAGATTTTGCCTGCAGCTGGGGATAAGGCCTAACAACCTCTGGACTAGGAGACACTGCTACGGTTTTTGTTTTAAAATCCCATCATTTAGGCTTTCATTTTCAATTGATGTTGAACCTGTAGGTCTAGCATTAGATGTACCTTGGCTGTAATTTTCATTTTCGCGTCCTAGATTAGAAGATTTCGTAGTGTCAGGTGTAGGCGTACTAGAGGTTATCATCGCTTCAGAAAATGGGAAATCTTCATCAGTAAACACAGTTGTAGAATATGGCCATATTCCACACTCCTCAAATCCTTTTAAGATATTCTTCCTTGTAAATGCTAAATTAAAAGCTTTTGATGCCAAACCCAGCTAAATCATGAATTGAGAGTTTAGTCCGGGGTTGTTTGTTTAGCCAGTTATTTTGAACTGTGGCTAAGTTTTGTTTAAATGGTCCTAAAATTGAAAACATCTAGAGGTTGGACACGATGGCTACAATGAGGAGGTATTGTCACAATACAAATACCATTATCTCTTGCGTATAATATTGCATCCAGAGTGCAATGGGATTCGTGGTTGTCGAGAATCAACAAAACTGGTGATTCTTTTGAGCAGTGGCTGTACTTCACAAAGTGCTCCAGCACTTTGAGGAACAAAGCATTAGTGATCCACCCACTAGTAGGGGAGTTAACAAGTCCTAAGCTTCCACTGATAGCACCTACCATTAAAACTGTCATGTAGTCTAGCTCGGGGGGAAATATGAAAACTGGAGGAATGGTATTGCCTGCCGCATTAACAGTAGCAACCATTGTAATAAGGCTTGCCTCTTTCTCCAGACACAACTTGGCCTACTTGTTTAGTGCCTTTTTTAGCTACAACATTTGGGGCTTGCACGACAGTTTTAATCCCAGTTTCATCAAGATTGTAAATGTCACTCGGAGAAAATTTGTGTTTTTTGTAAACATCATCTAAGTTTTTTTGAAATTCTTCAATGTTTTTCCGATTGAAACCTAATGTTCTAGCTAAGCTTGTGTTTTCAGGTTTTCTCAGTGATAAATCTTTATGTCTTTTCATAAAACCTTTCAACCAATCTAAACCAGCTGTTTTATTATCTTCCCATTTTTTTGGACATCGGCCAATTTTTCTGCATACTGAAATGCAAGAGCTCTAATGATTTTGTACGTGAGACCATAGTTCATCGCAGAACATGTAATAATATATTCTTCTAGCATTTTTTCTTCTTGAGCTGAAAATACTTGGTTAGAAGAGTGTACTTGCTATTAAATGTTAAAAGGGGTGCGGGTGCTGAAGGGACTCGGATATCAGTGTGCTCAGATGGTAAATTTGTCTTTAGAAGAGCCTTTGCTTTTTTTATTCGATAGAATAAACATGGTATGAACCAAGCCAAACGATTCTGCTGCTTGACGTATTGGGACGTTTTTTTCCAAAACAAGCTTAACAGCTTCCTCCACATCTCGCTCATTTATCTCTGGGCCCACTTTTTTCTTGATGTAGTTTCTAACCATTGTAACCTGAAACAATACAAAGTGAGTTATTACCTAAACATAATGTAAGTTAGTAATTATTGTTTTAGTAGGCCAAGGCCTACAATGTAAGATCAAATTAGGTTTGTTTCAATATTAGGCTGCTGATATCAAATTTTTTTTAATGAAGAGATTTAAGACGTAAGACAACTTGTGTGTTTTAATGTAAGAAAAGTACTAGATTTAAAAAATATAAACATGGAATTAATACAAAAAATAGGCCTCATGCTTATTCTATCTTGATGATAGCCTACCATTATATGTTCTAGGTTTAAAACAATTCTCTTAATATTTATAATTTCCAGTAAAAAAATAAAATAAATAAATTGTTTAACTTGTACAAATTGCTAATAAATAACCTAAAAAATTCGGCTTTCTTATATTTTACCTTTTTTTACAAAACCAGTAACTTTTATGAATAATTTTAGAATGTTCAAATGTACCCCCAATGTTTGTTCAAATGTACCCCACATGTCACAGTAGAAGAAACTGATTTTTTTCTTAGTTAGTTGAACAGATTATCTTATGTTATTATATTCAAAAAATTGCTCAATAAATGTACTTACCTTAGAATATAAGGTTGGTCAATTCTTCAATTCTTTCTTCCGCTGACAGTCTTACAACTCAAAACTCAAAAGTTTACAAAATGTGGCTAAAACCTAACCCTATCTGGCACTGAATACAAAGGTTTAAAAGAAATGGAGGGAAACAGGTGTACTAGGTCATACAGATGAGAAGAAGAAGTAGAAAAAAAATCAGGCAGTTAGCTCATCAAATGGCGGGAAATTTAAAACTTGTTCAAATGTGCCCCCAGTTCAAAGGTACCCCCCTCTCCCCTAAGTGTCAGAGGTTTGTGTACCAACCCCTGCCTGCTTTGACTGGAGAGGCTGGTTCAGAGCTGGCTTCCTCTTCTTCCAAGGGGACATGACTGAGATTAATGCCCTAAATTCTTCCTCATGGATCTCAACAGGAGGCGGCCCCTACCCCCTATACCCATCCAGAATATCCTGTCACTCTGGAAGCACTGCAAAGGTTCTTGTTGGACTAAGTGCAATTTCTAAGCTTATTTTCCTAAGAGAACAAAAAAAAGAGGTAGGAAACCATATTTCGTTGAAATTCATTTTTCGAGTTTTAGGAGTTTTTTAATTATTCGTCAACTGATTCCTTGATTAGAAATGATAACTATATTTTTTGTCAGTAGTTCCTTTAAAATTTTTAAAGCATTTTACTAAAAAATCTGAATGTGGGCTTGCGGCGTAAGGTATAAAAATATTGCCCTAGTACAACTATTTGTGTGTTTTATAGCATCAGAACATCTTTGTAGAGACATTTTTTGGGCAAACATTTTTCAACAATAGGTATGCCTAAAAATTAGTTAAGAAAACTTCTAAATCACTGATAAATCTCCAATAATCATTCATGCATTCGTGTCTACTACACATTAAACTGCTGTAAATAAAAAATATTCACTTTTTGTATTTTTTACAGGGGAGAATGCAAGAGTTGTCATGCAAAATTAGATCAAGCTTCAGTTAGTCCAGAAGATTATAACCAATTGAAAGAAGCATTTCTTAATCCAGTTCTTATTGGAAAAGATATTTTTCAGAAGACCAAACCTGAAGAGTTTAATGAATTCCTAACATTTTTAGAAAAAACTGCTCCATACGATATTGTTCTAGATGGCTTGAACATTGCACTGAAAGTTCCTAAAAGCAGAAGATCTCCTAGTACGTTTGCATTCCAGGTAACATTTCAGACTGAAAATGAATATACAATTGTTAACAAAACAACAAAGTAGATAATTTGGTATCAATTTACAATAACGTGACCATGGAAAGGTATGTTCATTTTTTTCCCCTGAAAACTACAATTTTTCCTGAAAACAATCAAAGGAGTTACGATTTTTTGAAAACTCTGTTTTTGACAGTATCTCTGGCAATTTTACTGAAATGATGCTGACAAGTACGTTAATTCTGTCAATGATGCCTGCCCGCTGCGCAGTGCTGCGCACTGCTTGCTCTTTTAGAAAAAAAAATTAACTCGAGCTTGCAAAAGTCGAATCCCAGATCACGTGATGCCCCTGATCCTTAACCCTCCAAGTGTTGTTCGACAAAATTTTGTCGGTTATTTTCCATTTTTAACGCAATAATGCCCGAATATCAATTAAATATAATATCAGGCATCAATATAATACAATAATATACTTTCCCCCCAGTTTATATGCACCTGTGATAATAATACTTGGCTATAAATGCCCAACCCATGAAAAAAAGTCCATTTTTCATGGTCACGGTATTGTAAATAAATACCGATAATTTAATACACTTACCAACACTAAAACCTTAGCCGTTTTAAAAGATCTCAATAGTCCAATTTGGATGAAATCTCAACAATTTCAGTACGTTTCTAAATAGATTCTAAATAAAGTGGTACATGTTTAATGTCTAATAACATCTTGTTCAACAGTTATTGAATATTGAATTTTAATTTGGGTAAATTACAGCTGAAACTATATTATACACCAAAAAGATTATTCGATTTTTATCAAATTCGGTAGACACTCATACTGGTTACGTGCCGAGCAGTCCAGGACTGAATATCAAGCCACGTGCTGGTTACTTGGTCTAAGTGATACCACACTTTACTGATAAGGGCAGTTCTTTTTCTGGAAATATCGGACAGATAACTTGGAATGGTCTTTACTGGTTGGTTACCTTTACTAATAAGATTGTATTTCATTTCATGTTGTTACTGGCAGCACTGAATTGACCTCCTGTTTGTTGGAACGTTCGTCATTGATTTCGTTTGTCGTCAGCGCTCTGGCAAAGTCACGTCGGCTACTTAGCCACAATATTCAGTTGTCTGACGTTTGTTGTAGTTGACCAAGAGATCGGGTGATGTAAGCTTACAATGCGAAAAATGGATTGTGAATCTCATGCAAGAGGTGCGACGTTACTTTATGTATATTGTCATGTTTTTGCAGATTATCATGAACTAAACAATTTCTCGTTTTTTTTCTAAAAAGTATACTGTACAAAACTTTGTTTTATAATTACTTTATGCACGATTAAAGCGTCTTTGTTGTTTTTGTAAAATAATGTAGGTCTTAAACTATTGTAAATTTACTGTATACTATATGAGGGTGAGTGGTAGAGAGGGCTTGATAGTCCTAACTCCGCCTCTTTAATAAAGGCATTTTTCAATATTTAATAACATCAAGATTTATCAATAGATTACTTGAACATAATAATTATTTTCATTTCATGTGTCTACATTAAAACAACTGTAGAATAAACTGTCTTATTTATATACTAATCAAAATACACAAGAAAATAATGTACAAATACAACAAATATCTAGAAAATGTATGGCTTCTTGTCATTGCCAAAGATGAATAAAACGATTGTGGTATTGTACCATGCCGTCTGAGTGAGTTTGCCTGAAAAAACTCAGCGCAACTGGCTCACCTGGCCGCTCAATACCCTGCGGTCATAGGATTAACCCTGGACCTGGCAATGAACATCATAATGTTGATCTGGATCGATTCCCAAGTAACAATCTGCATTATAATTTGTAAATCTGACACGCACCTGTTTTGGCAGTTTAAACAGTACATAAGCCAACACTACCACTACTATTTATATACCGTTTCGAACAAAAAGAATTGCTAATTTCATTAGTGAAATTTGTTTTGCCGTTTTAGCAACAGCGATGTGTGGGGTTGGAACATTGGGAAAGAATCAAAAGTATTGATGTATAAATCTTATTTCCAACCAATTTTATTATATGGAGCAGAGACGTGGACGTGGACTAAAAATGATTTAAGCAGATTGCAAGCTGCAGAGATGAGATTTTTAAGAGGGATAGAGAAGACTACAAGAAGAGATAGAATAAGGAACGAAATAACCAGAGAAAGATTGAAGGTAGTTTCACTGCAAGAGACAATGGAAAGAAGAAGAATACAGTGGATGGGGCATGTGAAGAGGATGGGAGATAATAGAATGCCTAGAATAGCACTGGAGAAGGAGGAAAGAGGAAGAAGACCAAAAGGAAGACCGAGAGGAAGATGGGAGGATCAAGTGTGGAAAGACATAGAGAGAAGGGGACTACAGAAAATGCAGGTGGAGGAAGAGAAGACCTGGAATGACAGACAAAAGTGGAGGAGGCTGTGTACGACGACCCGTGATAACGGAAACGTCAGATGATGATGATGATGATGATGAGGAGCAACAGTGATGTCATAGTGATGTCACAGAACAATCGTCATCATCTACCCATTTTGAAGCCAATGGCTGTCTGTTTTAGTCTTTAGATTTAGTCACAAAAGATATCCGTTTCACGAGATATTGTTAGTTAGTTTTAAATGAGTTTATGATGAATCTTTTTAAATCAATCTGTAGTTTTTTTTTAAATGTGATATGTTATAATTAATAAGCCTAGTTCAATCTAGCGTATTTTGTGCAGTTCAGTGAAAGTGTTTGAGAGTTACAATATTATTGATATATCAGGGGTATGGTTTTTTTATATTGGGTTATAACTGTTTTAGGCTCTCATTTCAATAATGACCCAAAATTGTAGCAGATTTTTCACATTAAGGAACTTGTTGACCTGTCAAACTCAAACAACCTAGGCCTTGACAGTGATATATAGGTTTTCATTTTATTGCTTTCTAAAACCTCAACTAAGCCAATATTTCAGCAAAAGTTCAAAATTATTATTTATTTATTGTAAAATTAATATAATCAGAGAAATATTTCCATATCAAAATTTCGTTTTTTTTTTTTTATTTTAAGTTTTTAATATAATCATACCTATAGTAACAAATTTAGGTACATCCGACCACTTTTCAAATATATAAAAAATTAATAAATTTTTATTACTTAATTAATTGTTTTGTAATGAATATAAATCTATAAATGTTGGTATATTTTAAAAACATTTAGTGTAAGAATTATATTTTTTGTACGTTTTTAAAAAAAATTGTACCAATAGTAACTAATTTAGCCTTTCGTTTACTGTTTGTTATTGATAATTTGCTTGAGATGTTTTGTGCTGAATAAACTATTCTACTCAACAACCTAGGTCAAAATAAACAAATCATTCCAGGGTGTTGTGATATGAATAAGTCAGGAACAAAAATAAAGAATTTGTGTGTCAACTCCATTAAAATTCTCTATAAAACATGCACTTAATAAAATAAAAACACGAATTATTGAAACCGAACCAAACAATGCAGGTCACAATAGGTCTGCACTGACTGGCCAACCACTGAACACTGGCCAGAGGCTAATAGTATAATAGTGCATACTGTACTGCTCTGTTTATACAAGCCTTGGAATTTTTTACTATAGGTGTATTGGTTTAAAAAAATGTATTTTGTGAAAAAAAACAAAGCAGTAAAATTATTGTTAAAAAAATAAATAATACAATCATATCTAAATCTATATCTTGCTAGACAGCACTGAAGGCGTTGGACTCTAGTGTGTTCAACTCCAAACTTGTCTGGGATTACTATCAAGTCGTTTCTTCCCCTGGGAACGAAAGAGCTCATGCCCTGGCCAACTTGGGCACAGCGTCCAGTGTGATGGGACCTCAACCGTTGTGTGGCATTTCTAGGTGTAAATCCTTTTGAGCTGTCTCGAAATGGGTTCACGCTGAACATGAAAGAAGGCGGAGGCTGCATCCAGGTCTAAGAATGAGCAGAAAGGTTCTACAATTGCCTTCCCCTAGGGTGGTGTCTGACCTTCTTTCACTAAGTATATTGGTGTCTTCTCGGGTTGTGGATCTGATTATTGGACAAGGTTACCTGAGGAAGCATATTCACAGAGTCAGTATCTTTTTGGATAATGTGCTCTGTAGAATGTGTGACGAGTAAGAGAAAACTGCTGAAAACCTGCTCTTTGATTGTCCTACGATAACAAGTGAGCGGTTTGCCATCTTTGGTAGTTTGGACAAGGGTGGTAAATTTCCCCAGGTTCTGATAGGTTGTTTTTGGCGGTTTGTAGAACTGCTGAAACCGTAGACTGGTCGGCCTCAATGTGTGCTTCCAGGGTGCGCAAAAGGCACTTGAGGCATAAGTGCATAGGCCATCCCATAGAAGAAGAAGAAGAAATCTACATCTAACGACAAAAAATATATATATTAAGAGAAAAATAATTAGCCCAGAATGGATACATTGTATCAACTTTTAAAAAAGCTTACAACAGGGCTGTTGTTTAGGGAAATTTGAACAGCCAGTTGTAGTGTTAACCTATTTTAAATTTAATAGGTTATGTGAAATTGTTGGTTATTTATAAAGTCATGAATCAAATTGTTAATATAAACCGTGATATGTTAACTTAATGAACTTTTAATTATTTTGTTCTGTTAGGGGAGTGTATTTTTTTCTATATGGTTTATTAACTGAAACTTATTTGAATATATTAAAACTGTTGCCAAATAACTGTAGTCATATTAACTTAATATGAGTAAATCAATTATATAAGTAATTTTACTTAACAGAGTATGTTTTGTTTTGAAATATAATTGGAACATGCAGTATTACCATAAATAACAAAGTAATGCATTGTGAATTTTTTCAGTTAAAATCAGTGGTGCAACATTTTGCTTGTCAAAAAGCAAAAATTTTGATTCTTGGAAGAAAACACATGAAAAGGTGGCCATCAGGAGACATGAGCTATATATACAACAATGCACATGTATTTCTCACTGAGGATATGTAAGTAATTTTGTGATTTGTTACCTGCAGAAAATATCAAGGAACCAATATAATGCACTGTTTTTGCTTGTGACAACTTAAGGCCACCTTGTCCTTGATCAATGCCAAAGGATTCTACTTAATGTCTCAGCAATTGAGGATGTTTAGTTATGAACCATACATTTTATTGTAAGTCTGAATGTACAGTGTTATTAATAACATTGTTCTTCATATCCCTTGTTTTATAAGCAAAATGAGACATCCATGACGTAGATAAGGATATCCCATGTAGGTGAGCTACAGATATATAGGCTACCTAATTGTTTATTGCATAGACTCTATGTTGTTGAACCTATAATGAACATTATTTCAATACTTAAATGTGCTTTAAGCTTGTGTCCAGATAATGTCGCATCTGGACCTAATTGTTTATTGCATAGAGACTCAGAGGCTAGCAAGAACCTCTAAGGTTAGGGAACGAACCTGCCAACTCCAACAGTCATCTTCCGCAGTAGACTAGACCTATCGAATTGCTCCTGCACTTCAGCATCTCGACATTTCAAGTTAGTGTTGTGCCGCTCCTGGACATCCATAAGGTTGCCCAGATTTAAGTGACACATCGGTTTTTGCTGTGCCCAGTAGCAGGTTCAACTGGGAGGTATAAACCAGCCAGAAGTGATCCCTGCTGGGTATACTAAACAATTTTACAATCATATTATATAATAATTACATACATTAGAATCACTAACAAATGAAAATTGTCTAATAGAAAAATATTAAAACAAGGACAATGACCGAAACAATATTATTAATTATACCATGTAAACAAAATTTGTATAATTAAAGAAAAGATATAGTCAAATTATTCATTGCAATGACAAATTAAATCCATAATGTTATTTTATTTAAAAAATTAAGTAAATTATTCATGGTCTAGCATGTGCAATGTTTTTAGAAATGCATGAAAAGCATTGACAGGGAGCCCTGACATGTGGAGGGCACATTCTTCCTGCAACTCCACTTGTGAGCACCATACAGTAGTTAACTTACAAACTTATCAGATTTTAATATTGAGGGATTGGACCAATATTTGAAGTTTGTTTCTGCCTCAGCTCTCAGGATGACCCGTTCCTGCTGTACGCTACTCTGTACAGTGGTCTTGGCACGTGCTTCGTGTCCCAGGACCTGATGAGAGGACACAAGTTCCTGCTCGCTGACCCGAAGCTACAAGCCACATTTATCAAGTGGCAGGCAAAGCACCAGTTCTGCATCTCTTACATTGACATGTACGGCAATGTGGGTCTTCAAGTAAGTGGTACATTCTCAGTAAATACTTGGTTCTTTTCTCCGCTCTCTTTCTTATTGGCATTGAATATTTATGGTAGTTCCTTTAATATGATATTCAATTGCAAATTTGTGGAAAAATCTGTTCAATGTATTGTGTAGAGCAATACCAAAGGCTTTCTTGGTTCCATGTGTAATACACGGGCAGTTTACTCTTAGTTGTTATCAGAATATTCATTAGCGGTTTCTTTTTTTTTGTTCTCTTAGGAGAAGAAGCTTAGAAAATTGCACCTAGTCCTATAAGGATCTTTGTGCTGCTTCCATAGTGACAGGATTATTTGAATGAGAAAGGTTGAGAGTTGGGAACACCTCCTGTCGAGATTCATGAGGAAAAGTTTAGGGCATTAATCTCAAGTCATGTCTTCTCAAAAGAAGGAGAAGCCAGCTCTGAGTCCATCTCTCTTGTCTAGGCTGGCAAGAACCTTTGACTCTTATGGAACAAACCCTACCAACTCCAACAGTCATTTCCTACAGTAGACTAGATCTATTGAATTGCCCTTGCACCTCAGAATTTCAACATTTGTAGTTAGTGATGTGCCGCTCCTATAAATCCATAAGGTTGTCCAGATTTAAGTGACACATCGGTTTGCTGTACCCATTGTGGGTTCAACTGGAAGATATAAAACAGCCAGACGTGAACCCTCCTAGGGAGTAGCAGTTTCTTTATCAACCTGCAAAACAGTGGCCGCAATCTGATCCTTATTTAGTTCTTCATTGTTTCACAGCAATCATATTAGTCAGTTGCTTGGATATTTGTATAAGCTTTTGATAAATTCTGTAACAGCTATTTCACTCACAACCGTCACTTCTGTCACAGTTTGCACCATGCCCAGCCATTCAAATAGTTATTTTTACCCTAATGATTTACCCAGATGTTTACTGCTTACTTGACTCTTCTGTGTCATTACTTGGATATGGAAGCAATTAACTTTTGGGCTAAACAACATGGACTGAAACTGAATGAAAATAAGACGCAAGCAATGACTATAGATAACTAGAGACTGGTTAATCGGGATATCCCGCAGAAAATAAAACTTAACTGTCATGAACTAAACTACCAATAAAATATAAATTGAAGAATCTCGGACTGACTATGAATACAAGCCTAAAATGGACTAACTATGTTACAATAATTTGTAACAAAGTCTTTATTGGCATCCATTGTTTATAGAAGTTTGCTTTTTATTGCTTTGTCATTCAATATTAAGGTGATATTGGTTAAGACTCTTATATTTCCACAATTTAACTTATGTGACGTCGTGATCAGTGATTTGACTGTTTAGCAATTGGACAGACTGCAGCGTGCCAGAATTACCGTATTAGATTTATTTTTAATCCTAGACATCAATAAGCATGTTTCATAATTTTTTCACCAGTTATCATTCCTGAAACTTCAATTTTTAATAGGTTGTTTACTGTTCAGGCTCGCTGTCTTTGTAACGCTCTTGAGGGTTGTGTATGCTTCGGGGTGAGGGTCAGGGACTGAGGGACTGCGGGGGTCACAGTAGGTGGTGCTCGCAGCGTGTGACGTCAGACAATATGTTAGAGCTTGAATGTGTTTTTGTTCTATTATTTTATTTTTTACATTGTTAGCTTTTTTCTTTATCTTTCATTAAGAAATATATTATTAAGTTCATGAGTTACTTCATGTAACTTAAGCAATTTTGTTTACATGTTATAAAGAATAATTATGTTAAAATTTTACAGTATCTGTATTCAATTATTGTTAATTTTCTGTATGTATATGAGGTTGAGTGGTAGAGAGGGCTTGACAGCCCTAACTCCGCCTCTTTAATAATGGAATTTTTCATTTCATGTCAACCCCTTTACAGTGCGTTGTTTCATTTCATCTCATGAAGTAACCATTGTGTCAATTAATTTTTTTAGTCTATGGATTTCATAATGTCTTGTCTCAAAATTGAGCTGATATACAGAATGTATTAAAAAGAACTCCCTAGCTTTAATGGTTCCTTAAATCAAAGTGACATAAACTATTCTAGTTTGTGGTATGTGATTCATCAACTCTCCAAGTTTGGCTACCCTGCCGCTGGCATCCTCATGAAGTCATTAAGCATCTACGCGACACTCCCTAAGTTAATGTCTGGTGTGGTTTGATGAAAGATTGTGTAATTAGTCCCTTCATCTTTGTTGAAAAAACAATAAACGGAGACGTTCACTATGAAATGTTTCCAGAGAATATCTTTCCCCAAATGGACGATATTGAGGTGGAAAGGAGGGTTGTGTTTTTCCAACATGATGGCGCCCCACCTCATTACAGTAACCGTGTACACATGGTTCTTGACTTTCGCTTTCCAGGAAGGTGGATAGGTAGGGCTGGCCCAATACCTTGGCCACTATGAAGCCCAGACTTAACCCCACTGGACTTTTTCTTTAGGGGCCACATAAAAAATGTTCTGTAAAAAAAATCATAGACATCAATCATTTAGGCCAAAGAAACGTTGTGGCGGTTGGGACAGTTACATCTGAAATGTTGGTGAATACGTAGCAAAAAGCGGAATATTGTCTCTACGTGTGCAGGACAACAAATGGATCCCATGTTGAAGCCTACTAACATTAAACAAAATTTGAAGGACTTCTCTTTCATGACACGTACTCATTGATGTCGTTTTTAATTAGTTTGCTTATTAAATTTATACTTAAACTCGGGAGTTCTTTTTCAAGCAACCTCTATTTTCAGCTATGATCCATTTATTAGATTATATCTTGGTTCATTGGTTGGATTAGAGAAGTTACATTTTGTGGTAGAAATACTTTATCTACCTTAGTCAGTTTTTCACTACAATGTGTACACCACACGCACAATAGAACATGAAGTTTTTGGTCTTTAAACTTTCAATGGCAGGGACAAACATGAGAGTCCCAAAACTTTTAATAGCTGATCCAAACAGATTTTTTGGTTATGGGTAGATAAATTAATATTTTATCAACACTATAGGTAAAAATACAATTTTTATATTTGTCTTATGGGTAACCAAGATGGCAATGAGAAACGCGCAGGATAAAGAAATTTGTGAACAAATTGAGTGCAATCACATGACATTTTGTCATGTGACTTAGTAACACATGTGTTGAAGAATTTTGTTGGATTGATTATACAAAGACTTTTGTTACATTCTTGCATGCCCACAGATACTATGTGTATTAGTTTATGTTGTATGGCAATTTAACTTTTAATCATAAACGTCTATATAGACCATGGTGGTTCACTTCTAGCATAGAACAACCCAAAAAATGGTTTAATCTGTTACCATTTCATGTTATATTAATTAGTTAGATCAAATTGGCAGATGTTATTGTTTGATTTGTGTGCAGGAACCAGTGTCATTCATGCAGAGCATCCAGTGCAACGCGAGGGGTGACTGGCACATCCCGTACGTGGTGAAGGAGGATCTGCCCCACAATGTGAGAGTGGATAACTACCACAGACACTGGCTCTGCCTGTCGTCACAACCATCGCAACAGTCTTCCAGCTCTTCCGGCTCTTACAACAAGCGGAAACAGCCTGTCTCACATAACAGACCTAAGGTTGTCTTAAAGTCTCTGTTTGACTCTTAGATTCAGTGTGATCTTTCAATTGTAACTACAGTGTGATTGTTACCTGTATAGTGCCAAAGCATCACTGAGTTATTTACGATGTAGTTTAAAGGTACGGGGATCTCTGTGGGCGATACAACTTAGTTATAAAATGGTATTAAACACTATTATGTCCACGACCACTTAAAATTCAATCTGCTGTAACATTATTTTAATTTTTGTAAATCTTACATTTTTTTAATTTGTGCAAAATATTGTTTATATTTTGTGACTAATTCTTTCATTTAATGTATAAAACAAAATAAGAAAAAAATGTCTGTAAGCAACAGAGTTTATGAAACTTTCCTATGGACATTTTATGTCCTATGGACACTGTGGGATAAGACATTAGACCAGATTCTGTAGCACTAAAAGATAAAGAATAGAAACCAAATGTGTAGAATAGATTTTTACTATGATAATAAATTTGTTAATTTTGATCGTTTTCAATCATTATACCTACATTAATGTTTTTCTTGGTCTTTTTCAAAATCTGATCAGTTATCAGTAATTTAAATATTTCAAAATGTACAGTCCAGAGAAATTTCATAATTTATAAATGTTCTGAATGGCAATTTAGGATGTAAGACAATTAGGAAGATCAGGAATTATGCTTGAATAAAGCTACTGATCATATTAATAAGTTAAGTTATTCTAGATCTAGAATGTAGATTGACTTCTGGGGCCTAAATACAAACTCCATAAAATGCTTATAGACAAAAAAGCAATTTTTAAGAGTATTAAAAAAGAACTTTGATGACCGGTTTCTTTCTCTTAAGATTAACAAAATTAAACTTTGTGAAACATTTGTGTGCACGTTGCATTTTTATAACAGGCAATGGTTAGGTATTATTTCTTACTCTTAAAAGTGTGATTGTTTTGTTTTTGGGTTGGACTGAGAAACTTACTATAGTAAAAAAATGTCTCCCGCTTGTATTCCACATTAAGTATAAGGAAAGGGTAGAATAAAAAATCCTAAATTTTGACTGTGTCTTACTCTTCAGTAGACATGAGTAGAGTGCTTATCGTCAAATGATTTTGGATATAATGTGTGGACAAACATACGCAGGCGTACTCACAAACACAAAGACATGAACTTTTTTAAAATGACTCGATTTAATAATAATACTTTTTACTTAATACAATTCATAATTACTTTCATTGCCTAAAAGGAAATACATGCTTGCATACTGTGTGTGCCACTGCTCACTAACTTTGTTTTACCCTCATTGTTTTCTACATTAATATAATACTAAGTTATTTGTTCATATTTGAATTTTATAAAAAAAAGAAACGTAAGGTTTATTGTAGGAATAGTTAAGTAAATTTAGTTACGACAGTTTTTCAACTTCATAATATTCTATAAAATAACCCTTACACCCTAGTAAGGTATTCAAGTTGTGGTATTCAAGTTTTAGCTTACCTTGTTTTATTTCAAAAATCCTTTATTTATATAACATTGTTATTACTAAAAATAAATAGGCATTGAAGACAGTTTTTAGCAGTATTTGTATTTAACATATAAAATAAATAAATAACACAATCAATTGTACACCCATACAATTACAAATAATTTCCAGTAAAATTGCTTCAGGAGTTCCACATCTATACGGACTCGAGGCCCAGCTGAAACATAGAAATAAATTTATTACTTAAAACAATTGAAAAGATATGATTATAGTATGAACTATAATTAATTATTTTGCTTTTACTCACTTGTTAAAGGAGATTGGCTTTTAAAAGTTTCAAAATGGACATATGCTTATTTTCTCACGTTTTACAATACAGCTAATACTGAGTACTAGGTGGCTGATCTGAACATTGTAAAGGTCTGCTACTGTAGGCTGAGTAACATAAACATGTTCAACTCTACTGTAAACAACTGAGGTTACCCAGTACTGTTTAATCTGAGAATCATTGTTGGCTACCAAACAACTTAGTGTAAGATCCCAGAAGTTGCTACTTAGGATAGGTAGTAAACATTTGAAAACTCATTATCATCATTTGAACTAAACATATTTTCCTCACAACAGCAAACGTGAAACAGCTTGTCATATACTCTCAAAAACTGTTATTTCTAATTTTTCCATAACCATAGCAGTAGTAAAGTAGCTCATAATGTCAGTCGTCCTAATGCAATCTAAAAATGTAATGTGAAGTTGACATCATTTGTAGGTTAATGCAAATGATGTGTCGAGACATTATTTTAATATATGATGATAGTATTGCAATGCTGTATGTTGTTTTGTGAAAAGTATGGCAGTCTTGTAAAAAATGTGATTGAATTAAAAACTGTCACACATTTCACAAGACAACACACAACATTTTTGTAATGCCTATCAGCTTACACATATTCAAACAATATCTGAAACATCAATTATCTACATTAACCTCCCATTGGTGCTTAGTAAAGGTCTAATAGAGATATTTGAGAGCTACTACGTGTTTGTTTTCAATCATGTGATTCCCATTATCTCAATGTTTTAGAAGGATTAGCAAGAGTAGTATATTCTTGGCCTATGTCATGTTCCCTCCACCAAATGATTATTCAAGGACTTTCTACCTAGTTGACCAAGAAATTTATAAGCCAACCATGGAGAGGTTAAAGTAACTGTACAATCAAGTGACTGAAGAGCAAGTATCCTAGTCATGGTACTCCACTCATGTGATATTGATGGATACGACATATATGATTTCTTGTATGTGGGATGATTGTGACATTAGAGACTTCTGAAAACTAAAGGACAACATGAAGACATAAGTATCTGCAGCTGTTTCCAAGTACTAACAGCTCTTCTGCCTTGATGAAGGCTTTATGTCGAGTAGTATGTCAGGCTTTACGAGTTGCATCAAGATAACTCCCAGGAAAGGGTTGGTTCAGTAATTGATCATCATACACACTTTAACCCTTCTTGAGTACAAGTGTTTATCTCACCCATGATCAATTTTTCAGGCAGAACTTTGTTACATAAGTTCTTTGCCAGCTTGAACATTTAACCCTGTCACACTCATAATAATATGCAAGTGCAAGTTGATCTGAGTCGTGCATTCTGCAGTGGCACTGAGCCATCTATCGATTCAAGTCTTGCGAACAGTTGAGGGTTAAACTTTGTGCCAATAAGAGATACATTGGAATAGAAGCATTTGGAGAATGGTTCTGAATAAAGAACCAACTTCAAATTGTTATTTATCTTATATGTAACAGAGCCTAATTGTAAAACTAAAGGAATAGCCAGCTATCTAATTTGTCATTACTGTCTCGAATTTTGAAGCAGAAATACTCAATAACCAAGTTCAAGATCATCACCAGCTAGAGTATGGAGGTAGGCACAGGTTTAGACAAGACAACCATGGAAACAGGACCTGTTTTGTGCTTAGCTTGAAAACAAAGCATCTGAAATCCTAAACCTCTATGTACTAAATGGAACCATACACTACATTATTAATGTCTGCAGTTGGTAAGTAAAAAGGTAAGTTGGATTGTGAGTGCGTTAATAATATTGTGGATGCAGTTTTTATCTCTCTGAACGTAAAATATTTGCTTATTCAGGGATGCTACAGGTCAGGGAAGTCAGGGAAAAGTCAGGGAAAAAAAAACATGACTGGAAATCAGGGAAAAGTCAGGGAATCCGGTCTCAAGTCAGGGAAAAGTCAGGGAATTTCGACGTTGGTCAGGGAAAAATATAAAATCCCTTTACACAAATAAACTTACTGCCGCCGCGCCGAGTCCAAGCCTGCAGACGACGTCAATCTTTTTGTACGTATTAAACTGTGTTCACTTTATTTTTTGCTTTTTTATATTTGCCACCCTGTTAGCCTCAACACCGCTTTTTTCCACCAGATTAGAGCAACTTTAGCACCATTTAGAGCAACACCCATTAATTGCCAAAAACCCTGGGGATTGCATCGAAAAAACTCAGGGAAAAATGAAAAATTTGGTCTGGAAATCAGGGAAAAGTCAGGGAATTTCATTATTGGACTCCTGTAGCAACCCTGTTATTGCTTCTACCATGATTAAGTTTGAACTTCCTTTTGGAATTTTAAACCAAACACTGTAACAGATTACTGGTAGATAATTATTAAGAAATGTGTAATATAACGTTTACCTTAGTAGAAGCAGCCATAGTACAGTTGGCCACTATTACAGCTACCTCGCACTTGTCCTCAGAGTTTTTCACTGTAAAAATATAATTTTTGTTATTTTACATTCCTTCCTCTTATATTTGGAACTTTGACTGCGGTGTATGTCTGCATTAGAGTAAAAATTTTCAGCATGAAAAATATTTAGAAGGAAAAGGCACAGTATGTGCAGCATGAGAATTTTAGTTTGAATTTTTTATAGAGTTGCTAAATACATCCTTTGATGTAAATATTGGCAACATTGATATTTGAGATTAAAAAATTCAAAATGATACGTTATTGTTTTTTAGGTAATTGTATTTTGAGCATTTCTAATTTGAAAATATTTGAGTCCTATCAAGTTTGAGATTTCAAATAAAATTACAAAAGTAATGCATTTGTATCTTTATGACTGTTAATACAACAAATATTTGCAATATTCTTGCTGTTATCTTTATACTTTCACTGTGAAATATTTAAACAATGTCTCTTACTTATGACATTTTTATCATTGTTCTCTTAAATGCACTTAAAATATATAAATGTTAAAGCCGTACTCACCCTCCTTAGCACAGATATCAACAACCTGCCGAGCCTTGGCCAGTTTTTCCGGAGATCTCATGTATGACTGTTTGGCCAGCTGGTACACTCCTTCCGCATTATACTTGCCTTCTTTGGTCATCTGCATTGTTATAATGTAGTATATAAGATAGTAGAATTATAAATTTCTAAGGTGTGTTAATTATTGTTTTGTAACCCTCAAGGTATGTTGTACATATCAATAGATTATTTTATTTGTTATTGATGTCAATAACAAAATTATTTGCTTTTTTGAAATCTGTTATAATTTAGGAATGAACACAATTACACTAATAAACTTATACATATTATATATATATATATATATATATATATATATATATATAAATATATATATATATATTCTTTATTTTAACGAGTCTTGAGAGATAAGCAATACATATCTGGGTCAGAAAAAGTTTAAATACGGAAAATATCAAATTCAGTGTAGCTTAAAAATTATCTGTAAATTGTGTTTCTTTTTATGACAATACCTTCAGCAAAGTTTAGTACTTTGGTACTATTATCTGAAGGTCACTATTTTTGGTTGAGTTTTTCTAACCATGGATTTTAAAACACTACATTTTTAGAAAGAACAGACTTTATTTGATTTACTGTGAAAATTACATGTTGTTAGGAAGCCACTCTGTCCCTATCTACTACATGTTATAACGCGATATAAGTAGGTTAAGACTACTGTTCTACTATCTAGGCCTACTATTTATTAGTAGCCCCAAAGTTAAAAATAACCTTTATGAACATGATCTGAGCTTGAATTTGAGTACCATCTCAAGGGATGTTTTTCTTTTCCGACATAAGATCACGTTGGACGATCTAGTAGGTGATGTGAGGTCGGGAAAGTACCAATTGGAAATGCCCCTGGCCATCACTGTGGACTTCGGTAGAAGAAAAACATCCCTCGAGATAGTACCTAAATTCAAGCTCGTAGATCACGTGAATGCTTGTTAAATTTTTATATTTATAATACATACGTATGTATTTACCTACTTATAATAGTCTATAACAAATAGTAGATGGGGACAGAGTGGCCTCCTTGCCGACATCGCATCCTTTTGGAAGGCAGAAAACAAGAACCAATCATCATAATGGAATGTAATTTTAACATTGATCAAAATATAGGCTGTTCATTCTAATGTTTTTTTTTAGGTCCCCGGTAAAAAAAAAACTTCCAAAAATAGTGGCCTCCAAATAATACTAAAGTACCCAAAGTTTAAGTGCATTTGGATAATAATTGTCTTTTGAGTGACTATAATTTACTTAAACAATATTTGAGTAGAAATTACTTGGCTACTCTTGTCAGGTAAACATTCTTTAAGAACATATATAAGTGCATGACGGGGCAGGTACATGGTAGAGACTCACAAACTCAAAACTGATCATTTATCAACAGTTTTATTATTCTGTAATGTTTGTTTTCTTTGTAAAGACGTATTATAAAAATTCAAAGTGATTTAAAAAATATGAGTATAAAAGTTTGTTATTTTCTAATGAATTTTTAAAACCTTACTTACAAATGCTCAACTATGATTAATGTTATTATTAAGTATTAAAGTCCTGGAAGGAGCTCTGATATTGAAAAATAAAACTTCATTCCACTTGGTTAGTATTTTCTGTGAGAACTTTAAATGTCAGTGGGACAAAGAAAAGTCTGAAACTAGAGAGAATAATTTCAACTCTGTAGGTATTCAGGAAGTGGTAAATTTAATTATGAGCAAGTGAAAGCCAAATCACTGAGTGTTAAAGTGATGATTGCATACTTACCACGCCAGTATTTTGAAATATGCATGCTAGAAGACACTGAAACAGCACAGAATAATTTTAAAAGAAGTTAAATTAAGTTCATTTTACATCTTTTAATAGAACACAATGTATTTGAGTTTGACTTTCATTGGATATTCTAAATATACTTTTACAATTTAAAAAAATTATAGCAATAAGTATTCATCGAAGTAGTGGGTAAGTAAATAAATCATTTTCTGCAAGTAGATGCCTCACATATGTGCATAACACTTGTCAATATACTCATACAAGCTACCAATGTTGTAAAATACAAACTTAATATATTTTATTACATCACTACTTAATATGATACATTATTAAATTTGTATAACTATATACTTAAAGTTACATTACATAAATATGTTAGTCTTTTACATCACACACATCACAACTTGCCTTTTGCAAGTAGTTGAATGCTATTAACTGGATAAAGTCGAGTTATAAAAATTCTATAGTTTGGGTCCATAGTAACATGATGAGTTTTAACCAAGTTAAAGCCTAAACTTATCTGAGACAGTATAATTTCTTTGTCTAGTACTGTATGAATGTTGCATTGCATTGTTTATGTATTACTAGCTGTTTCCCGTGTATACTTCTGGTTCAAGTGAATTATATTTCCAACGCCGCCACGATCAAGAAAATTTTTCAAAAGTGTATGTTTATAGCCATTGTACGCATATATGTATTACTTTATTATAAAGTGGTATAACACTTAAGCTTTAAGTTCAATCAGAAATTTATCTTAAAGACAAGTATACTTCATAACTTAGCACCTCCAAATAGTGTTTGGCTAATTAATAGATGTAACTGTCTCGTAATTGCAGTTCATAGTGTGCAGGCACTTTGAAAACTTTTATGTTTATATACACAAATAATAATTTTCATAATAATCGGTCAAATAGTTTACAATTCTATAAAGTATATACAGACAAACATTCGTTTTTATTGGTTTATCAGTCTAGTTTTTATCTGTGTAATGAATATATGTGGAAAAATATTTGGCACATAAGCCGTGATATGAAGTATTTAAGAAAAAAAATTATTAATATTTTAAGAAAAGTATCATCACCTACTTTGCAAAGAAATCCCTTTTAATTACATTGTATTTCACAATTAGATTTCACTTATAATTGATTATAACAATATAAGGAATACAATTAAATAATTGTATCTTATATTATAGGAATTATATTTTTAAATACTCTATCACATCATCTCCGACTGAAAAGTTCAATTTACTTTATTGATTTAATGGACAATACATAGACAATAATTGAATGTCACTGAAATGTGATTAACTCTAATAAAAAACTTACCTTCCCGTGTTCTGTTGTTGGAATACTTTGACTTCTCTGGAATGCAGATAGTTCCTCTGTACAACACAAAAGAATGTTTCTAGATTAAAAATTCTTGCTATACAATAGCAACAGTATGAAAGTATCTTGTGAAGCATTTAGAACTGCAAGTTTGTTTCCTATCTGTATTATTTCTTCTTTATCTTTATTTTAATCAAACATTTTGACAAGTAAAATACATAGACCAACAAAGTTTATTTTTTAACTAATACGGTACCTCAATTTAAAAAAAAAATAAGATTATATTTAAGAATGAGTTATCCATTCAGAATTTGTTTTTTGTAGTAAAATATTTGTGTATTTTCAAAGGCATCACCAACCTGTAATTTTGTATGAAATAAAACAGTGTTTGGACTTTTATGTCATTAGAGATTACTGTATAACTATGCCATATTAATTCTAAGGAAATGTACATAATTCATTGATAATATCAAACCTAAATTTTTTTGACTAAAGTTTACCCTTAAAGTACCCTAACAACCTTTATGGACATGATTCTAGTTGCTATGATTTGAATTCTATAAAAAAACACAACTATGATTTTATGTCATGACAATTTGAAATTGGCGTTATTTATTAAAGTACAATAATAAATCACTACCAAAAAACAAATCCAGGATGAATTCAAGTTTTCCTGAGTACATCCTACATTTATAATGTATGTTCATGTTTCACCGATCACTCAGGTTAATAAATATGCTTTACTAAGGTGAAACTTCGATAATTTACATCAGTCCGACTGGACTACTCTGTTAATTTTCTTTGCATGATTGAGCGTGTAAGAAATACACAGCATATTCATTCAGTTACTCTCCTTATCTGTGGAAATGAGTTTTTACATTCCATATTAAAATAATGTAATTTGGCCTAATGAGTTTAACACACCAAAGTACTACCATTATTTCTTGTCCTGTATGAAAAATTTATTTGCCTCAAACTATACCTCTTGACTAAAAAAATCGATTATCAAGGTTTTTGCAACAGACATAATATTCTGTAATGTTATTTAATAAAATCTAAGCAATTAAAAAAAAATTTCCATCAATTAGTTTTTATTTTATAAACTAAATAATAATAAAGTAATATAGTAAAATTATTGTTTGATAACCCTTTTTGCCAAAGCTGAGCATTAAATTGTGTACTGGACGGGTAATTAAATAAATTTAAAGCCAATACTAATGTTTTACAATGTGATACACTTAAAAGTAATAATTCTTAATTTAGCAGTTAATGAGAGAATAATACAAATTACCATGGCAGGCATCTCCCTAATATATCAATCTAAAACATTTCTACTTACAATAAAATATCACTTTAAGGAAAGCATAGTAGAAGAAAATTTTTATAGTTGTAAATTGTGTAATTATTAAATAATATTGAGCCTATCCCTTACCATCTGTAGCGTTTGACTTTTCCTGACACATTGCGTACATTTTCTGAATATCAAGCTGTTGTCCAGTTATCTGCAAAATATTCAAGCTCTTGTTTTACAAAACATTAATGAACGTGAATATATTTCTAAGCACAGCCAATAACATAGCACAAATAAATAACACAATGCAAGAAAATTTAATCTTTGTTGTCTTCTTGGGATGTAGGTTGCTATTGAGTATCATTGTCCCAAACAATGTTATTTTGTTATTTTCTACAATATTTTTAGTATGTTTATGTCGTAAAGAGGTAATGTTGAGCAAAAGTGTAAAATAATCTAGATAGATATTCATGTCCGTGGGTCTTGATAACATGATAACATTGTATTTTACAAGTTATCACAGTGTGTACAAGTAAAATCGAAGTTGATAGTTACAAGCATAATAAAAAAAATTATTGTCACACATATTTTGTAGTTGAGCTAAAAAATATTGTACAACCTAAGATTTTGTGAATTTATGATAATGTAATATGGAATTGCATGTAATATACAACTATGTTCAGCTTTCGTACTATTATTCTATATAATTGCTATAGTATTATATTTTTATTAGACATTGTTTTTTACAAGAACTTTATCTCCATTACTGTATTTATTATTAGCAAGAGTGTTTAGACATTTTGAAGTGTTAATGTAAAGATCTGTTTTGCTGATTCATGCCAGAGAAAATGATCTACTACTCCACCCATTTCATACTAATAATTTACATGATTTTATCAGCAATCCTCCATTAAATTCATATTAAAATGACAAATATTCGTGACTAATAACAGATTCTTGTTACACACATATTACGAAGGATTTTTCTCATTTGCCCTCGTTCAGTGGTAAAAAAAATCAGTAACATTACGTTTCGAGATCTGCAATCTGATCTCTTCTTCAGATAAATAACTAACCTAACACATAATTACAAACTAGGTTAAAATAAACAAATCAAACCAGAGCATTGTGACAAGCAGAAGTCAGGAATCACAACCACCATGTTGTGTACCAACTTCACTAACTCTAAAACATGCACTTAATAAAAAAACAAAACACAACACTAATTATTAAAACTGAACTACAGAATACAGGCACAATAGGTCTTTATTTGCCGATCAACCACCTACAACTGAAAATCCTGTTTCCTTCACAATCCTTCTATCCTCAAAAACAAACTTCGAACATATATTATCACCAACCATTATTTCTTTTAGTTTATACATTTGATAAGTATTTCATCACTTCAAGACTTTGCAGCATCTGCTTAATTAGTGGCAACTTTTATAATGTTATAATTAAAATGATTTGAGGTAACTCACCAGTTGGATTGAGGCGAAGGCGATAACCGCAGCGACGAGAACCCTGTAGCAAGTGTCCATGTTGATCAAATCCAACTCACATCCTGCCCTACTTGTGTTTATATAGCCACAGTTATGTCCCCTGTCACAATGCGCCAGTCATTTCCACTGTTTTGTGCTCGGTAGTAAAAATGTCTAGTGACTTCCCTCGGGTCAGGGCAACATCCTGTGGCGTTCCCCAGTTTTTTATGTCTGTTGGGACTTTTTAAATTACAAATCATTGGTAAGATAAGCTTGATTGTATATTTGTATTGTTTTAACAAACAATATTTGATTTTCATTGGAAATGGTATAAGGTTTAGTTATACCTTTGATTATGCTACTAGTATACAATAACGTAGCCAGGAAAAAATTTTTGGGGTCAAGACAACTGATATTTTCCCAAAGTGTATAGAAAGTAAGGCCTCATATTGTTCCTTAAAAAGTTCTTGACCCGTATCTGTATTGAGAACGGTCTTGTAGCAGTACATGTAAGTAATACTGAATTATTTAAATAATAATAATCGTTCACTAAAAAAGTCACTGAAACAATTAAATATTTGGGGGGGGGTCCGGACCCCTTGGACCTCCTTGCTGACTATGTCCTTGCTAGCATAATCTGAGGTTATACACATGTACTGTGTGATAGTAGATCAGCTGAGAAATAGTAAACAAAAATCCATTTTTAATTTTTAATTGGACTTGTATAGCAAGAAATAAAATAAAAATCATGAACATGAATAAAGATTGAGTATTGTTTAAATCAGGAAAAATTTTTGAAATATTAAAGTTTTGCCTATGATTTAACATAAAATAATCATCTTTTACATTGTTTACTGAAAATTTTGATTTGGCAGTAAGTCTAATTATGTATAAAACTGAATTATTAGAACCCCATCAATAAATATTGTGAACTGGATAAGTCAAAACATTGAAGAATGTTGTATTGAATTAATAAATAAATAAATGGCTTTGTAAACAGTGCCTGGACTGTAGTTTGTACTCAAAGTCAAAGCATCTTTATTCATATTATGCTCATGAGTACAATAAATGGTATCAATTACAATTTAATTACTTCAGTAATTAAAGTAATGCAAATTTCATAACATAGTCATTGTGTACAATTCCTGAAATGAGTACACTGTATTTCAAATGAAATATTTGTGTAATTTAGTTTAAACTTCTTTATATATCCAATACTTATTTCTGTGTTGAAGTGAGAAATGTTATATTTCTCATATTTTATAAAAATGTTTAGAAATATTATCAGAGACCTTTATTTGGTTTTCAAGTATGGATATATGAGGGGGCTAGAATCAAAACTCGTCATGTCCATTATGGGTAAATGTTCAGAAATCCAAAAAACTGTTTGGGATATTTTCTCTTTTGCAACATAGTTTTTTATGGTAATTAATGTGGTTAAAGGATAAAAGTAAATGTCTAATAAGATCCATTTTCAAGCCTAAAAGGTTGAATACAAGGACTATATAGCATAAAATAGTTTTTGGACATGGCAAGTTTTGTTACAAACTGTTGGACATAACTAGTTTTGTTTCTTATCTTCAAGGACATGGCTAATTTTGTTACTGAGAAATAGAGAGAAACAATTGGTTTTTATTGCTAGTAATAATAATGAAATGTTTACAGGTTTGAGAAAAAAACACACTTTTATTGTTACAAAACTGTACAGTGTTACAAAATCTAAACTAGTTGTTTTGCTAAAAAAGTAATAAAATTTATTTAAAAGCTAAATAAAAGGCTTAACTAGGCTTGAAAATGAAACTATACCGTAGCTTCCTCAATAAACTCTCGTGGTTCACACCAATCTTTCATCATTGCCATTATTATTCACAACATGATCAGCTGATGTCAAAACTTGTTTATAATATAATAGTGAAGGTTCATTTTGCCAATCTTCACTGAAATGTTTTTTTCAATAAATTATCCACATCATTGAGTTTTTCGGGTTTTACTTTGACATGGAAGAAACAAACACTTTAGACATAAAATTTAATATGGACTTCCCTTTCTTACAAGCACCCTTGTATTTACCAAAATCCCTCCTATAATGCTCTTCGCCTCTAACAACGACACCAACCATTTCTTAATCTTTTAATAAAAATCCTTTTCTATTTATTAAATTGGAAATGCCAATTTGTTGTGCGCTTAAGCACGTCATCCTTGCTAAAGCTTCAAATAAAAAATGTCACTGTCCTTACCATGTTCGATTGTGGTTCCATGATCTTTAAAAACTTGCAAATAATCCTCTGGAAGAAACGATCGTATCTTTCTTCCTCAACACCTTCTCTATCCGTCCAAAATCACGATCTGGAGGAATATATGAATGCCCGACTACTGGGAAAATCTGCACTTTATTAACATGATTTGGAGCATCATGTGCAAGCCAATAGGATAACATTGCTACCACCGAAGTGTTCTTATTTTGGCCACCACACCCATCTGATATCAGCCTTACCTCTTCACGATCGTTTGTAAATTCTGTATGACAAAGACTGTGATAAATTTGCGGATGCAATATCATTCGAGCCTTAAGCTGCTTCATTTTCTTTCCAAACATAAAGAAAAACATTTTCTTTTGACTGAGGATCTTTTGATCATCCTTTACACATAGTAAAGTTGTAATAATATAACTGGCGGGAATAGTATGCTGCCTGGTCAGGAACCTTGAGTAAGACAAGAGTTTTTTTGGTAATCATATAAGAAAATAACAACTCTATCATCACAGGCTTTGACCTCTTCCTGGAGTAGCTCGTAATTTTGTATTATTCATTATAATGTTTAAAACTTTCACCTAGAAAGTTTTTAACTAATATAATGCTCTTAGCAAGGTAATTAAAAATGAATAACAGTGTATAGGTCAGATTTAGAACCTACTACAAAATACATCTCATTCCAAAGAACAACAATAAAATGCTATTGCCGGCTGTTAGTATTTTTTTCAATTTCCACCATGCAGTTTCCATAGTAATTAAAAACTAGGAAACTGTTCCAAATTAAAAGGGAAAGAAAAGGAAAAGTGTAGTAATGTTAAAATGGTCCAGTTATGATTCTGTCAACTTAATCAGCCATCTGTTTTTCTAAGGGACATGGGCGAGTTTTGTTACCAAGTGGACAAGGCCGGTTTTGATTCCAACAGCGTGTTTGGACAAGACCAGTTATGTTTTCTAACCCTGATATTTAACTATATATTTAAACAGGTTTTGGCAAGTTTTGATTCAAACTATCTACACATTTGAATAGAGGCATGCATAGAGAATAAGATCCACACTCCTAACTCAATTTCTAAAAAAAATTGGACATGGCGAGTTTTGATTCTAGCCCCCTCATATGGAGTAACCAATATTGCAACCATGTTTTAAAATATTTTGGTCTGAAAATTTGTAGTCCAGCAGGTGTGTAATCAGACATACTTTTCTCTGAGGAATATTTCTGGGTGTGGAAATCTGATTTTACTTCATTGTGAGATTCTGAACTCTGTTTAGGATTCCTGTCCCTTGGTAGTTTCATAGATAATAAATGAAGTTATATCAGTGATCTTGAAGGGCAGTTGAAATTGACGTTTATTACACAGTTTCTAAATTGTATTATCTAGTGATGGAAGGGGCTTTGACCAGCAGATTAGGTTTGACTCACTAAGTGATGATTTGGAAACATTGAGTTAGAAATCTGTATTATTGACACTAATAAATCATCTCAGGAACAAGAAACTGGCAGATTACTATTAAATTTACTTGCTTTCTTTTAAGATTTATTTGTAATTTATAGTTTATAATGTAATGTTTGTAATAATAATTGTTATAATAGTCATTTGATGGAACAGGACATTAACCTTTCTGTGGAAACTCAAAGAGTATGGGCTTTACAGCTGTCTTAATTAGATGCACACAACATACAAGAAGATGAAAATGTCTGCATGGCCTAAAGTGAATAAGCTTGTTTTTCAGTCATGGTCCCATGGATTTCCATTGGTTCTCTCCATGAGCAGGTGCATGGATTTGTATTCTCCTATCTCTGGACGCGTATATCTGAGAAATATGCTCATACAATGATATTTTAGAAATAATCCACTCTATAGGTAATAACATATGCAAGAAGGTACTATGGAACATTTGACTGTCTTGTGTAAACAAGATCGTTTGGCACTTTGGGCAAGGATGGTCAGTTTTCTCAAGAAAACCTCATTGGTTGTTTTTAGAATATTGTGGGATTGAAATTGTAAACTGCTAGGGCATCATTTCATACTTCCAGGATCTACAATGGACCTTCTGAAGCTATAGCACTTACCAATAAATTACCTCTTAGCAAAGAAGAACCCTAGTGATTGCCCAAATAGCTGAGACGTAAGAACCAAACTTATTTAGGATTTTGTACTCTAAGATGATTGAATTCTGCACCAACTTTTCATATCAGATGTCCTTTGCTTCAAAATTGTACTTTTGAGATGCAGTCAACCTCAACAACTGATTATTCTAATATTTAGAACAGCATACAGAGAGTCATAGGTAATCTCTGATCCAACCAGTCTTTTGAAGTATTTGGGCTCTCCTTTAGTTTCAAATTATTTCTTGAATTGTGAAAGGTTCTGACACATAACCTTTCCTGCAAATGCCTTGTAAAATATTTTCCACAGTCCTAACCCTTAAAGATTTGCTGGCATCACGTATTATCAATTTAAATAATATGAATTTATTCTAAAGTGAGTTCTCTTTAAACACTGTGTGTTTGAGCTTTTAGACTGTTTTTTGACACTGAGCGTTTTGTAGTTCTGTTTGGTTTCACCATTGGAAATATCTGTAAATTGTTAGGCATGAAAGGAATTTTCAAAATAACGTTACATTATTTTAAAGCAAATTTTATAATAGAACCGTAAATGGAAATTTAAAAGTTAACATTATTGTTCCAGTAAGTAAACACCATTGAGCTTAGATTTGCAGATGTATTACTTACCTTGGAAGTAAAGTAAAGTTTGAATAAATAAAACACACTTTTATTCAGTCTTTGAGATTGATTTATTATGTACCTGTTTTTAATAACAATAAAGGTGTACAATTTACTTCGAATACTTTGTAGAACAATAAATACCATAAGGGATATACTCCTTTAATGTAAGTTTTTACTTCTTATATCTGGCTGTATTTCATTAATTTAACTTCTTGATATCTTGAAGGACCTTGTTGAAATGTTTCTCACATCTAAAAATAACATATCATTATTTCTAGGAATACTCATACTCCATACAAGAACATAAGCATTGGAATCAGTTGAGAATTTTATTTTGAAATATGCAATGTTTTATATATCATGTTTTAACTTAATTTATACACTTCATTATTCAATTACACTTATACTTTCAATAAGAACTAACTGTAATATATTTTAGATAGCTAGAGATTTAGGTAAATCTGTTCTTGAGACTGGTGGTTGGGTATTTTAAATTTTGATTTCTGTCAGGTCTATAAACACAAATTTCTAAAACCTATTTTTATTCTGATCCAATGGTAATTAAGTATTTAGAGAAATACCAAGAACTTGGACACCAGAGCTTTTGCCATTTAAAATCTTAAAATCCTCAGAAACTGATTATCAAGTTCTCCCGTTCAATGTCAGGAAAGTCAATCTCAGAATTTTAAAGTCCATATACCACACTCTAGGCTTCTATACCAAACACTGAAATCTGTAAATATATATACATATATATATATATATATATATATATATATATATATATATATACATATACATATATATATATACATGAATGTTTTTCTGTATGTCCTTTATATACTCAGAAACTATTTGTATTTTTCCACTTAGAATGTTTATATACTATTCCCATTGATGTAACTCACTACCAGGCGGCACTACAAAATATAAAAGCGCGTGCACTTTATAAACTGCAATTACGAGACAGTTACGTATATTAAACAGCCAAACACTATTTGATGGCAATAAGTTTTTATGTATATTTGTCTTTAAATAAATTTCTGCTTGAACTTAAAGCTGGTGACTGTTCGACCACTTTATAATAAAGTTCATGTACGTGTACAATGACTATAAACATACACTTTTGACAGATTTTCTTGAGTCAGTTGCCACAAGGTACTCTAAATCGGCGTTGGAAATATAATTCACTTCAACCAGAAGTGCACACACACAGGCAAGCTTATGAAAAGCGTGCAAAACCACGGGAAATAGCAAGATTTTTATAAAACTAAAACTTTATCATAATGTATTATTGAAGTTTCGTAAAGCAATAACTTTTAGACAAGGAAAATCAAGTAAAGATTGAACTTCTTTAATTATTTAAATATAAATCATCTTTTTTTATCAAGAAATTAAACATTTTCTGAGCCCAGTGAAATGTTTATTTGAGATACACATATGTCAATAATAATAAGTAATTTTCATGCTAAATCAATAACATGGATAACGTAGTAAGTACTTGTATAACATTCAAGATGTCACGGGACACTATTACAATAATGATTAATTTAAGAGTCAAACTTACAGAACATTATTTTAGACTACTGTTTCTCAGCCATGGTGACTTTATGTATACTGATTATCATCTATTAATATTCATCTAAGTCCCACTATATGTTTGAGTTAAAAAGTACCAAGTGTAAATTGTAACTAAACAACTTAGTGGCCCTAACCAGAAAAAGTCAATAAATTATGAGCAGATTACAATACTACATCAAAATATTAATATATTGGAAGAACCATGTCAAACTTAAACACAAGACTCAAATTGGAGGGACTGCCTTAAATTTTATAAAATTTTTACAGAAAAATGCACATTTACTGTTATAAGCACACCAAAAAAAAGAACTGCTTGGATGGGGTGAGTAGCCTGGTATGTGGTATGATAACCAGTTTGTATCATCAAACAGAAAGACTAAAGCATCTATGTTTTGCCCGTGGTATCCTAAGTATTGCAGGCATTAATAGTACATTGATTTATTTTATTTTATTAATAGTGGCTTTTGAACTAAAATTTTTTGCTAATATATAATAAAACAAAAACCTATTTTGGAAAATGCTGAATTTGTTTTCTAGACTTGCAGATAGTATGCACATTGATATAGACTTAACAACTCATACAGAATTCTTAATCCTATAGAATTCTAAATTTGTTTATATTTAGCTAAGTACATATATGTCCATATTAATGAAGTAAAAATAGACGTGCAATATACAAACAAAACAATAACAATGAAGGAAAAATCTTTTTCATTTTATATAATTGAAATTTAAAAGACCCATTTACTCAACATTGTCCTCTAATCCCTTTTTTGTTTGTTTTAGGTTAAAAAACAATTTTTTAAGGAAATAAATAAGTTTAAATTGTCAATTATTGATATCAATTTGCAGCTGAAACCCTGTATTTCAAATTTAATAAAGATTTGTGGGAATGCTTTACCATAATTCCTATTCTTACAGCAGTAAGGAGTACTTTAGACCATGTTTCCCATTAGAGGCTTTGTTGAAGTTACATGTGAAATTACCAACCCATAAGTTATTTAGTTCTTCGGATATCCTACATGCAAACAAGTAAACAGAAGAGACAGTTTTGCAGCCCTCTGTGTGATAGGTTTTGGTAACTTTTAGCTAAACCTCGTTTAAGGAATACACCATTATCAATGTCAATCTTTCCTGTGTAGAAATGAAGTCTCGTTAAAAATTTCAAGTCTGTAACTCAGTTGCTCTTGATATATTTCCTGAGTGATACGGTTTCTAGAACTCAGCCAAATCCAGTGTGTGGGCTGGATTATCATGAAACTCAATCTTGCATATATCGAAATGAATTTCTGTGATTAGTAGAAGACAGAATAGTTTTATCTTATAATGATCTCAGTAGTTATAATATAACAGTACTGTATGTAATGCCATGTGAAGGTAGGTACTGTAGATACCTTTGCCTTCAGGAGGTCTTCATGCATTGGGCAACAGCTGCAGCATGCTCACATCGGTCTGTCTCTTGAAAACCTGTAATTTACACAAGCAAGCCATGAGTCAATGATGGTGTTACTATATTCTGCTAGAGGTCCTTATTCTTCCCTTATAATGGTGAGCAGTATTGCTGGTTATTGTTTTATGAACAAAAGATGGCAAAGTTTTAACACACTGTTATTGTAGTTGTTCCCTTGAATTTATACTTGCGGCAAGTAACATTGGGATGTTACATTTATTAAAATTTTGATTTATTCAGATTCACCCCCTCCCCCCAAACTCGGGTCCTAGTTACACCACTGAAGTGACTTAACTCTAAAATTGTAATTATGATGCTATGGTAAAAATTGTGGCATGTATTGCATATGAAAAATATTGGCAATACGTACTTTGATTTCTGCACGTCTTTATTTTATCCTTGGCTCTCTTAAGTTGCTTTCTCTTGTTTCTCAGTGTACCCTCAGCCATGTTCAGAGCTTGATCAAAATCATACTTCCCATCTTTCATCTGTAACAGATATGTATTCATTGATAATATTTATTTTATTTTACCATTTAACAGCTGTTAAACAGAAATGTATTGTTGTATTGCATTGTAATTCATATTCTTTCACACCATTCTGAAAATCCTGAAACGGAACAGTTTGAATTATGCTATAGAACATAGTTATTATTAAAAAATATACTAAATTTCCAGAGTTACAATAATTTATGTATCATTGGTTTCAGGTGTTTTCCTAAACTCATCACTTAATTTATTTTGCATTTCCTGTTTAACCCATTGGGTTAAACATATTTTTACTATCATCTCAACTGGAGTCATCCTATTAAAAATGCTAAAAACGTAAGAGTTTTGTTATATGTTTATAAAAAATTTATTTTTCAAGTTATTTGGTTATATTTTATATCTTTTTGGATTAACATGAAATGGGCTTTAATAATAAATAGATAGTGATATATTTGGTCATAATTTAAAAATAATAATGCTATACAATCTAAAAAAAGTTTAGAATTTTTTAATTAAAAAAGAATTTTTTTTACTCAAATAATATAAAATAAAATATCCCATTGTTGCCTTTATTTTATTTGAAATGCATTTCTCTACCTAGCAATACTAGAATATGTGTGTGTGTGTATATATAGTTTGTCAGAATAAATGTTTTTTCTAAATACTGAAAATTCCAAGAATATTGATTTTTTTCTCTTGTAGTACACTAATATTCTTATAGTAACTTATTATTAATTTAAATTTCAATTAATTGTAGTATTGCAGTTTTTCTTATGTGTTACAACAATATTAGTCTAATTTATGCTAACATTTGGTTGAAAAAGGAGTTAAAAAGAAATTATTTAGATAGCGCTGTACTTGTCACGGAACGGTTCCGTGATATAAATTTTGAGCCCAGACTAGCTGTCACGGAACCGTTCAGTGATACAAGGCCAATGGGTTAATCAGTTAAATAATGCAAAATGTAACTGATTAAATGAGGAAAGTGATCATATTATTATTATTCACCCTTACTAGTTCTGCTGCATCCTACCTGGCAATTGTTAACCATCCAATTCCCACTATTTTTATACCATTCACATCAATCGCAAACACATAGAATTTTAGAACAGAAATGTATTGTAAAGTAATAATGTTAAAAGTTTGCATTATTATATATTTAAGTAGTTTTAAAGCTCTATTCCTTGTCCGCTAGTTGTTTTTTAAACTTTAAAATGTGCTAATTATATTATTTGTAATAAAAGTTATTTTTTTTTTTTTTAATAAATTTCACACATTATGTAATGGAAATTTATTAAAATCCAGTAACTAGTGTAGTGTTGTAATAGATTGGCTCAAGAGGCTCCTCCTCCTTTTGTTGATAGTAATAATATATGATGAAATTGAGGGAAAGGAGGATCAAAATCGAGTTGAAACGTTTGCTAAACCAGAAACATTAAATGAGTCGAATTCATTTCGTTTACATCAATTTCAATCACACAAATTATAATATACATAGTTATTTTGTAAATATTGTAAAATAATCATCAAAGATTTGACCAAATGTTTCTTTAATATAAAATGTTCGATTTTACAGTAGTGGATACAAGGTGTACCAATTTCCCCAAAAAAAAACATGTCAAGAATCCTTTTAGAATGAATTAAAAGGAACGCATATGGCATTGCTTCTATATGCATAACTCTCCTTCATTATAAGGCCGCGAACATTGTCCACACTCAAAATTAATAGCCAGACGGAGTTGGACCTACAATAGTACATTATTTAAACCAGGAGTGTTACTGTAAACTGGATTTAAATTCCGATCAAACATCAAAGATTCACAACAATAAACATAATTTATAAATTTCCATAGAAACAGCAAATACTGTACAAATTTTTAATATAGTTTTTGTTAGCTACATGATGAACCTGAAGTACGATCTCAATCACTCTTCAAAAGATGATCCTTCAAGCTTGACACCATCAACTGACAAGGCCTGGACTCAATAACATGGATAAGTTGCTTCTACATTTTTATATCTAATCAGTTGATGATTTTATATCATGATAAATATCATTTCATGTTTCTCTATCTCTCTTGCCCGAAGCACTTTTACATGAGTTCGTAAAAATTAATCACAACTTTTGATTGATTTTGGTTTCAGTTTCAATATTTCATTTGTGGAAAATAAAAAAAGTTTAAAGAATAAAATTTAATACTAAACTAAATAAAATGCCAATTACTATTCAATTCGTCTCAGTATTTTCTGTCGGTTAATCTAGAAGTTGAGATTTTCATTTGTGTGAGCAATGCTCCTAATTTCCTGGGGAAAAAATCGAGTGTGTCAGTTATGTTACTTTTGCTGGGTGCCAAAAAAGAAATTATTACCAAATATTTTCAAACTTGCTACCCTTGCAACTAAGTAAGACACGTATTTCATCCTCCAGGTAAATGACAATCTGCTAATGAAATAAAGCAACTGAAATTTGTAGTTTGAGTCTAATAGGCTGCTTTCATGTAAGTTGGCAGACACTGACAAAATTGCTGGTTTTTAGTGTGACAAAGTAGAAAAATTATGATCTGAGACAAACTATTGATTGACATTTTTATATTTTTTGCTTAAATTGCACAGAGAGAATCTGTTGTGAGATATTTGCTTCCTTCTGAGTTGTGTACAACTAAAAAGTACTCCTCTTACTTATACTTGAAATATTATATTAAAATAATATATAAATTTTATATATTTATATTTTAGGGTATGACTATTTAAAGCACTTAAATGTTTACCTATGACGAATCTTATTGCATTGTACAATGTTTAACAGCAATAAAGATTTTATAAAAATTGCTGTAGTGAAAAACAAAATGAGATCCACGATGAGTGAAAATCAGTTACAATGATTTTCAGTATGGAGAACAAAATTGTGTCTTTAAATTTTGATGACATGATAAATAAGGAAGAAAAGTATAAATATATAACCACTTGTAAGCTTTTAAGTATTTGTTTGTTGCATTTAAAATAGCTTTGAAAATAAACTGCTTGGTTCTTGGAAAGGAGAGTTTTATTTAGTATTTAATTACTTTTGACAAATTTAAAATGTAATATACTTTATAGAATCTATTCTGTAAGTATATTACAGAATATACTTACAGCTCAGATTTGTTTTGATCCGTATACTTTGTAGAACCTATTCTGTAAATATATTACAGAATATACTTACAGCTCAGATTTGTTTTTGATCTGTTATCAATCCTCAATGTGCTGAAAGTTCACAGAGAGAATCTGTTATGAGATATTTCCTGCAATGTGCCACTGGAACATACTCCTCTTACTTATACTTGAAATATGATTGGCTACTTTTTCAGTGAGAATTATGATACGATTTGTAACATACAATAATATTGCTGTACTTTTGGGACATTTATTTGAATAGTACGAGTTCACAATAATACATACAGAATCCGAAAAATCGTGTTAATAATAAATATTAAGCACAAAGGCTGAACTAAAAGTTTTTTGAAAACTAATCTTTAAACTGCTTAAGTAGAATTGGGTCTGTAAATTTCACCTAGTATAGTTAGTTACCGAAATCCAAGCCAGAGTGTTCTGGTGATCTGAAGTTTGTAGCTGTTTCTGACGTCAAAAAGTTTGATAAGATTTTATATAATCTGAGTAAATTACAATTTTGTATCTGTTCAATGAAAATGTTATATTCCATGTGTAGGATATATTTGAAAGCATCTTACAAAGTTCTGCGGCTCATTTAGTTAAAGCTGAATTGAAGTGACATCTTTTGCTGATGGGGTCTAATGCTGAAGAACAAATTCAAAACCAGAAAATAGCTGCCTTTGTTTCCATGTAGACAGAGTATCGATAGTAAAACAATTCATCAGACTTTCGTCTTTCATTACTACGGTATGTTCTTACGAGACATAAGTTTGGGCAAGAAATATTTTACACTCTAACCAATAGCAAATGTGTTGTGGTTAATGGTATTACAATACTCTTATCACAATGTTCCTAGAATACGAGAAATTATGAATGGAAGTCTGACCTGGATTCTTAGATCGTGGGTGTAGAATACAAGTATCTAATTTTTGTTTATTGCTAGAATGATGATTTTATCTGAAGATTAGTTATGCCGTATTCTTTCGTCCTATAATAGTATTACGAAATGCAGAGTGAAGAGTAGGCCTATATTATGAAACAATCACGATCAAAAATCATAATTTTTTAATTTTTGAATTAAAACAATACATTTTATATTTTTGTCTTCCCGCTCCTTACCTTTGCTTTCAGTGACAAACGTGAGTGAGGGTAACTAAGGATGGGTGTAAATAGAAAATTAAAAGAATGGTATATGATGGTCGCAGATGACAACGAAAAAGGTACCGGTACTTACTTATTTATTCAGAGTCCTGTACGTGGTAGAATTGAGTTGATTAACTTTTTAGAGCATTTGCATTTTAGAGCAATCTTGTTCCACGTACCATCAGTGTTTATTTGGTTACCTACCAGAACGCTGGGTTTACCGTTCTGAGTAGCCTAGAAACTGTGCCTAAATTGAGTAAGATATCTGCATTTCGAACTACCAAACTCCCCCTAAATGATTACCGTAAAGCCGAGAAAATAAAAACAGTGGGCTTAACATTATACGTCCGAGACATAGCCGTCTTGAATAGCTGGTTATCTCTATCATTGGCCACTTTGACAGCATGTAAATGATCTAGCACAAGAGTTTGACTTCCAACCTCAGCGTCAATAACATACTGACTGTCGCCCATATTACGCCTCTCTTTCTCGTTGTTTTATAAAGGGGAGCCTGATACTCTTTTCAGTGCCTGTCCTCATGTGCCACTAGCATGTGCGAAGACCTAATCAAACGGAATAAGAAGGAGAGTTTGTATTGTACAAGGTCAACGGAACTGATAATATTATGTGCCACGGCCACCGACAGAATATGCAGGATTTGATCTTGCGCTGTCTGTAACTCAGATTCAAAGTCCGACATCTTGCGACCTTTCGTCCTTTTTCAGTGTCTGACGACTGCTACCGCCACAACCCTATCATCACCAGATGTAGTTTTGCCATGCTGTCGCATATAATTTCATGATGGTTGTGACCTTGAGATTGGTATACACTGCATCACGTAACTGACACGAACATAAGCTCGGAACCTGACACTCAGTCACCTTGTGAAGAGGAAGTTGTTCCGGACATGAACTAAATGTAGTCAATCAGGACTTCCAAGAGAAATGGGGATAACCCATGCAGTTTAAACAATGGCGTTTGGACTCTTCATACTCGTACATTCAATATCCTATGGCAAACTATAAACTCCTTCAGCGGCTGATTCTTTCAATGTTCTTTTAATAGCTGTTTTAAAAGAATTCGCTTCTCGACCGACTCGAAATATGAATATGTTGTAACAACTGATAATGTTGTTATAATATCTCTGAAATCTTCCAAACATAAATTAGATATGATGGTAACCAAACAAAGGATGCTTACTCGTATTTCACCGTGAGTCTATTATGTGGTGAGCGGCCGACGATGTGTCATTTGTTTACCACAACCAGCACCAATACGATTCAAGTACAGAGCAATAAATATATTTTTGAAATAATACTCTACGTAGTACGGAATTGTGTCAAAAACGAGGAACATCAACAAGATATCATCATCAGAATATTTAAGAGGTATTTCAGAGGTTTTGTCTTCACCCAATTACGAACTATTACCGACCCATCTCGACGTTGAAGTACACATTTCCTCAGACACAGACATCTACGAAATGCTATGACGTAAGGATTAGTTAAAGACTATGTATCCACATTAACTGAAGATTCCATTGGACAGCAAAAAATCGTAGGACCGGGAACAATATGACCAGGTGACCGTGTTATGCGTTAGATTTGTTATTTACCTGAAGAAGAGATCAGATTGCAGATCTCGAAATGTAGCGTTACTGATTTTTTTATCACTGAACGATGGTAAATGTCCGGAAAAATCCTGTTTCCTTTACAATCTCTCCATTGTCAAAAACAAACTTCAAACAAACATAAATTATCACAATAAGGGTGCATCTATACTTCGCTATACGACTACTTATGTGTATTAAATAAATACTTATTTGTTTCCAGTGCAGGAAAAATTTAGTGTTTACAATGGAAATTTAATTCCTCATAACATAAATGATTATGATGTTATTTTTGCAAATTTAACTTGACTCTTAGTTTGTATTTAAAGTATAAAAAGTAGCTAGGATTTCATATTAAATCAGGTTCTCTCTATCACATTATGTCGTTGGGTTCAAATCTGATTAAGCTTCAGGATGGCTCACCCATTTCCTCCTTCCTTCAAGGAATAAATAAAGGATCCTTAAAATCGAGTCGCTTTGGATGAGCAATGGTTGCAAGAATTTGCTTCAAAGGTACAAAATCAACTGCCTCAGTATAAATTCAAATTATTTTTGATAACTGGCCAGTGTTACAGCATCGATTCTCTGTTTGTTATAAAAATACTTGTATTAACAAAAAGAGCCTGTACTATAAGCGTGGTGCTTGAACCGTAAAAATTGGTCGATAGTAATCGCGATAATGAACGTGGTAGTGCAAATTTGAACAACTTGGCAACACTGTAAGATGATATGATCGATGTCTTCAAATTCGGAGTTAACGATCAGATAATCAAGTAACATTTTCAGTAGGCTATGTTTTGACAAAGATTGCCTTAAGTCCACTTAACTAACTGTATACCTAATACTGCTACTATAGTTATTATTTACTGTTAAAATTATTATTTTTAAAGAATTATTGGTGTAATTTGTAAATTTTATCTATTTTGTCATTATATTCAACTTACCAAGTGTGATTGTTCCATCATACACGCCAGAAAACACTAAAACATAAAAATGTCAGTAGTGATAATTTAAAATGTAATAATTGTATTTTAAATAAATGAAGTTAAATCGTTATTAATTAGGTAACTATATAACAAAATTATAATGTTAAATATACCAAAAATGCATTTGATTTTATTCAAGTAAACTATTTTAAGGCTTTGTAGATGTGAACACCGTAATAAAAGAAGGCTACATCAGATCTGACAACGAGCTACCTAATAATAATTAATTTAAACATCAAAATATTTCTTTATAAGAAAAACTTCCAAATGGATATAGAATGATGGAATGAGTCATATTCGATACTCGCATTGATTAAACTAACTCCAATTGCTTTGAATCGTTTACCATTATGATGGATTATATGTATAAATATTTGTAAACATAATGTGAAAATGAAACAAAATCTATTTTTGAGAATATATAGCAGTTGCCCACCGCGCCGGTATTTAAACCCTGTTCTCTCACTTGGTGGAGGTAAAAAAGGTAACTAACTCTTCCTTGCAAGATAAAAATGTGAATTTGAACATTACTGGTTCTGCAAGTTATACAACTTGTCAGCAGAGTCCAATACACAAAGTAAAAAGTTATACAATCTAAATAAGTTTTTATGTATTTCAATCTTATTATTTTATTAGGGGTCTTTATTTAAAGTCTATGACACTGGATGGGCTTAAAATAACAATTACAGTAGTGGCTAGTAAAGATAATTACCGCAATAAAAAAAAAACTGACATAGCATCAACAATAAAACTAACTATAAATAGACCTAAGCAAAACAATAACAGTGACTTAACAAGAACAACAACAAGCGTGACATAACATAAATCTAATAAATTAAATAAATATTAACAGAAATAGAGTACAAATATATGAAAATTTCTATAAATTTGGAACAATAGTAATAACAATTTGTTTAATTCCTTTTTACACAAGTATATATCATTGTCATCCACTATCTTGGCAAACAGACCCAGTACTTTACCCCTAAGGTAATTATTAATTGTTTTCAAATATTATTTACATTAAATTGTATAAATGGCAGTTGCCTTATTTAATTTCAATAACCATTGAATCGCAAAAATACATTGATGGCGGAGCAAGTACTTTTTGCAATTCATTGTTTATTGAAATTGTTTTCAAATATTTTATACATGAGCATTAAAGTTTCAGAAACGAGATTATAACGCATGGTTTGTGACTTAAGTTTTTAACAAATAAAGACATGTTATTCTGCTTTAAATTCCTCAAGTTCCTAATGGATAAAAAGCTGTTTTTTCTGTGTTCAGGAAAGGTTGTATTAAACGTCAACAACCAAACTTATTTTGAAAAATCAAAATAAAATTTTTCCAACCGAGTCCCGATTGTTCTAGCGTAATAAACAAGTCTACACTAATTTTTACGTCTACAATACAACAGCTGTAACATACCTTTCCAGTTGTTGTGGAAGGCACAGATCCTTGTTTGATGATTTTTAGTTCTTCTGTAAATGACAAAGACATTAATTAATATGTTACCAGCTTGTACACCAGAAAACCATACTTTACTTTGAAACATTTCTCAGATGTTAAAACAAAGCTTATGTAATTCTTATGGGGGTTTCAGAGTTTTAATGTGTTACACATAAACTTTTTAAACTTTTGCTGCGATTTTTCTTTGACATAAGAGACACTTTGCGACATTTCAGAGCCAAAGATGCATCTTTCTTACCAGACTAACCGAACTTTATCCTTTTACAGAAGTAATTTGTCATAATCAACTTATCATGAACGAGTATATACTCCTTTTCACCTACCATCAGAGACGTTCTCTTGTGTCTTGCATGTGTTGAAGGCTGCCATACCCTCCGTGGACACCCTCCTAGCAGAAGTCCCCTGATAATCGAACATCCATTATAATGTTAACTGTTTTCTCAGTGATTTATTATTATTCATCCCTATTTACGAACCATGATTGTTATTAATTTCTTAGAGAACAAATTAGAGTTTAAATAATATATTGATTTGTAGATTAGTCGTACTTTAAAAAATATCTTTAACAGTTCACACAAAATCCACACTATCCAAAATGAACACACTCTTACATTATCACACTTTGAATAAGGAGAATGATGAAACAAATTTCATCAAAACAACGGTTTATATTGTTAGTTGTGGTTTTAATAGGAAGTAAAATAGCTCACCGCAAAATTTTCTACTAAACACCAAACTATACTCACTTTTATGAGAAGGACGGCTATTAGAGGCGCGACGGTTTGTAGTATGTGTCTCACCATGGTCAGAGAAAGGAAAGGGCAGTGCACAGTTGGGGAGGGCTTATAATCAAACAGGTGACGTCATGATGGCGTGAGGATTGCAGGAAACGATGGGCCAGATAAGGACGGCTGGGAGAGATCGCCCTGGACAATCAGGTTGTCACCTGATGGAGTGCGTCATAACATGGAATATAATCACAGTATACAATCAATGTGTGTTTAAGGACAAATTTGTCTGTATTTCCTTATATACAGTAAACCAGTTATAGAGATGGATAACAGTTTCAGAGAGTTTACCGGAATTTAGAAATATGTTTGGAAAATAAATATAAAATTTGTAATATTTTATGAAATAAGAGAAAGAAGGACTCATTTCCTGAATTCTTATCGATTTCCAATAGTGGGTGTATCAGCAATAGTCACAACCTCTAAAAAAACCCCTGAACACTTAAAATTATCATACACTATACATAAGGTAAGTTTTAAGTAAATATTTCACACCAAAAACCCATTATAGTAGCCTCCTTCTAACTCTTCGTATGGGAATTTGAAATAAGTACTAAGAGTTAAATTAGTCTTTTGTGAATAATTCTGTTCATAGTTTGAAAAATGCCTTCGATATTTTATTTATTAGATACACATTTTGATGTATGTTTAGTTATAGAGTTTAGTTCTAGTGTTGTTTAACGCCATATATAAGGTTATTGCTTTTGCTGTAGAAATTCCTAACTGAAAAACTAAACTATTTTGATGTGTAAGATATTTTTTTTTTTTTTGGTGTTCAAGACGTGAATCAGTAACTGAATTTATATTAGTGACTAGTTATTATGGCGCTTTATTGTGGTAAAAAATATATTTACGCCATAGGCAGACAGTTCAAGAATAATATATGTCTATAATAGATCATATTTGGCATTATGTTACTAACATAGTAAGCATACATAAGTAAGTTATCAGCATAGGACTAATGCTTTGTGTATCCGTACGTTGCTTATATCGTCAATAAAAATAAAGAGCCGATAATAGATCCTTGTGGCGCGACGTACCACACGTAACAGATTTCCAGTCCTATCTCATTCTCTCAGCACATTGAACCTTCTTCCACCTTCTTCCTCCTGCCATGTAAGAACCTTAGTATAAAATGCATTAATATGTAGTGGGAGTTCCGATGGCCGAGCGGTTTAAGACGTTGGACTTTAAGCCTTAATTTCAGATAGCACAGGTTCGAATCCGGTCTTTAACCCTTAAATCAGGACCATCAACGTTGTACTGTATTGACTCTCATTCTGTTTGATAAGATCATCACACAGGCCAGTGGGCCATGAGGACGGGCAGAATAAGGCACAAAAGGAAATCGGCTTCTCCTTTTGTAAAAAAAATTAAAAAATCTCAGATGTCTCAAATTTGCAATTACCACAGTATGATCGACAGTGTCGAAAGCTAAAGTCAAAATAAACTAACATATTGTATTGCCTTTTATCAATGGCAAATAATGTGTTTATTTTGGTAACGTAGTTTCAGTCCTCTGATACTTTCAAAATCCATACCAATAAATCTTGAAAACATATTGCAGTTTTACAAATTGAGTAATTTGACAGTACATGATTGTTTCAAGGTCATTAGGTAAAGTAGGCACGATACTGATGAGGACAGTAGCAGTACAGTAATGAGTGGTTGTTGTAAAGCTGTCATTTTGTTGCATGCCAACTTCCTGTTTATATTACTGCAATCGTCGCTACACGGGAGTGATTGTAATGGTCTGATACGTGTTGTCTGATTGTATAAACCTCTCCTTAGTTCTATTTTACTCAATCGGAGTGTAAAACAGCGCCAACGCGATATGATTTTAGTGAATTAAGTCAAGCGAAAAATAAACAACAATAGAGCTATTATTTTAATGCAAGTTCTATGTCTAATATATTACCGTTTCTTTTCGTACATATAAATTATATTTATATAACTTTAATTGAAAACGCAATATTCAAAATGAATTGCCATTCTTTTGTTTATTCATATTTTTATACTTATTAGTGTTTTTAAAGTCTCAAAAGAATATAGCAGTGCTTTTTTAAACTCTTCTTTGCAAACACTTCTGAATAAGTTTAAGATATATAACAGAGACAAATATTATTACCAGTAGCTGTTATAGTAATCTTCCTTCCAACTTCCCACCCCATTTTTCTTTACTTAATGAACTTCCTCGGCCCAATCTATTAGAAAAGCTATAGCAACAAGAAAAGCGATTAGAGTGAGTGAAAAATCTTCACCTGATAATGACAATGTGTATTGAAGTAAATATCACATGCAAAAATGTACTGTGATTTTCCATTACAAATAAATAATTTATTTAAAAATATGTGTTATCTTCATAAATTCTTTAACGCGCATGATACCCTCATATTTCTCCAAGAAAGGTTAGCATACCAAATACATTTCGGTAAGTTTTGTTTGCTGATTTTTTTTGTACCAGCTAATTTTCTTTCTTTCCTTTAAAATACTAGAAAAAAGGTAGAATTCTCAAAAATAACAGTTATTGGACAGATATGTATTTGTAGAGGCTGTATGAAAACGTGAAAGAATGCATGGGTGAAGTTTTATGTTTGAATCCTCACACAATTCCGACTTTGTGGGTATCAAGGTAACAAATAGAATCCATAGGCCTTACATCAAAAGAACAATCCTGAGTTTTCAGATAAAATTAAGCGCATATCTTTGATGTAATAGTTTTATATTTGTTAAGAGTAAAGGAGTGTAGATTTACTGAATTATAAATATTGTTCTAATATATTTAAAAAAAAACTCCGAATAGCTGAAAAAACAAAACTAAGAATATTGAGGGACTAATCTAATAGTTGAATGTTTACTAGAATAAAATTATTGAACATTATTTTTAAATTATTAAGAGTATTAAAAAGTGAATAGATAGACCAGAATAATCCTCTATGAGTACTTGGTTTGTTCGTTCCTGTTCTGTTGGTAGTTGTTCCCGAACTGCGCGTAGCCTAGACCTAGTTCAGTTTAAACATTTCCTGTATAATTTACATTGTTTTGTACATAGAGCGTGGTTGCGTTTGTGTCCCTGAATGTAAAAACCTGCAGCCCTTCAATTATAACGAAGGGAATGTTTTTCTTAACTTCCCATATTTCTCCCGTATGCTAGAGAAAAGTCGGTCTAAAACCACATTCCAGTCCTTTAAAAGAGGTGGTTCACAAGCGATACTAAGTGACAGCTACTGTTGGTGAAGAGTATTCATGAAATATATAACTAAACCGATGTACTCGTCACACAGCGATGTAATCAACACAGATGTGTTGATAAGCCTTTTAGGGTTGTAAGGAATTTCTGAAGATGCAGTGACCACTAAAACACGGTTAATTTTCAAAAATTTGTCACAAAATGAACTTAAACAACTAAATCAATTATATTAGATATATTTCTAATTGTAGAACTAGTCACAAATATAATTGTATGTGATAATCCTTATTTGTGATACTATTGAGCTATTGAATTAGACGTTTTACACTATAAATAAAAACAGACACGTTCAAGAAAAAATACACCTCAAAATCATCTACGACAATATTATGCTGTTATATTACGAAAAGAATGTGAAATGAGGAAATAAGAAATAGTTTAGTCCAATGAAATTTATTATCATTGATTCTTATTAACACAATAACAATAGTTAATTAATAAAATAAATAGTTAATTCCATTAACTAAAGAAACAAACATAGCAATTAAAGTTTATTAAACTTATAGTTATGTTTGTGTTACTGATCATGTTAACCTATTGTATTTTTATGTATTTTGTTATTTACGTTGTATACAAATAAAATTGTCCTGTAAAACCAAATATATGAGAAGGACAGTTTTATGTAAACTTCTTTTAATTACGTATATTTTTACAAATGTTATCACAAACTTTATGCGGCTTATGGAAAAATATCTTAAGGAATGATACTCAAAAAATATAAAAGAACATAGAACTCTGCATTACGCATAATTTTATGTCTGAAACGCTTACATTGTGTTTGTTTGTTTTTTATAGATATAAACTGAACATGTTTTGGGTACGGTCCAATAAGCGGACCCGGTTTTTTATATCGAAATTGGCAAACGATATTACTTAATCATAACCATCGATATAATCAATCGATACTGATGAATTATTTTTAACAACTTAAATAATCTATATGAACAGCTGTAAACACTTTCAAATAACAATTAAGGTAATATTTTAAATTTCACGTAACATTGTGTATTAAAATGGCCGTCAATCTTAGGAAGCTTCACGAAATTGCTTTAAAAGACGATAAAATATGTTTTTTATGGCTTCAGGATGTTGGGTTAGTACCTAAGAATCCATTATGTGATATTTGTGGAAAGTTAACAAATGTAACTGTCAGAGGAGCTAACATGGCCGTCTTCAGATGCAAAAAAAGAAGGTAATGGTGGACACAACTTTAGTAAAAACGTTTTCGTTCTGTTTCATTTAGTTAAAGTTATGAGTTTCCCTGATTTTGGTTATGTTCATTTATTATTTGTTATCATTAAATTCACATTTTAATTTAAACATATGATTGTTATTACTTTTATATCGATTGATAGTCTATGATTCGATATGCGAATATTAGGTATCGATGATTATATTCTTCGATATAAAAAACCGGGTCCGCTTATTGGACCGTACCCCATGTTTTCTATGGAAACTATTTAAATTATCATGATGAACTGCATGACCCACAAAGCCACGAGTCTAACTTGTGACAGGCCAGGATAAGGTATCTCAAGGCAGTACCTGCCATGATAAACAGCTTCACTTCCGCAGAGTAAGGCCGGAAGTGGGTAGTAGTTCTTTTACCATGGACGAAAGATGTGTAATAATATTCCCAAATTCATCAGAGATTTTATCTCTGTTCATACTTAAGAAAAGCTTAAAAATCTATTGAATCTAGCTAGTCATTGGGCAGTAATAAGATAGTAAAGTAATTACTACCATCATTGATACTTTGAGTACTGTAGTTTGCACCTACTAAATTGTTTTCTTTATTTTGTTGGTGTGATATCCTGCCAACCATTTATAATGTACTAAGAAACTCTTAAAATAAAATAAATTTGTATTTTTTAAATATTAGAAAGCCTGGTTTTACGAGTTGTATCTGTATCTGACCTACAAATGTGTATTTTAGAAATAACAATTTACCACAAAATATCATGTATTTATGTGGCTTTATCAAGGGTTGATAATTTTACTAAACTACTAAATTACTAAGCTTAGCCTATGTGTATTCTCCCCGTAAGAGATTGAGCATTTCCAAACCATTTAACCGTATAACAAATGTTCAAAATAAAAGAAAATATAATACAAAAGAATTATTTTTGGTTTTTTTTGTTAAGGAGAAGCCGATCTCCTTTTAAGCCTTATTCTGCCCGTCTTTAGGAGCCACTGGCTTATGCGAGGATCTTATCAAACAGAATAAGGGGAAGAGTCGATACAGTATCGATGGCACTGATAAAAAGTGCTAGCAAAGGTCACAGACAGGATTCGAACCTGCGTTATCTCTATCTCAGACTCACAATCCAACGTCTTAGACCGCTCGCCATCGGCACTCACAATAAAGTATATTATACTTATTAATGTTTATCTTAAATTTATATTTTATATTGAAACAAATGGGCTTAATATATATTAGTGGTTTCCTAAAAACACGTTAAGGCTAATTAATGTACTATAATTTAAAGTACTTGTACGTTGCATTTAGCGTTGTAGTAGGCCTACAAACATAAGATACTGCACAGATAATGTTTTTGATGTTAAACTATAAATCACACTTTAAAATAAGTGACTTATTATTAGGTAAGTATAAATTTGATCTAGCTGCAATTATTTTAATCGGAGTTGTCTAGATTGTATATTATCATTTTAATGGATTTGTCTCCACGATATTTAAGGCAATGCTTAAGAAATTATATACATTACTCTGACATAGATTACACTCACTCTTAAAAGATTTTTCATTGACTCCATCCATTGTGACAAAGAAAGTTGTCTTTTAAATATGTTTTTGAAAAAAAAAAAATCACGTGTCTTTACTATTTTAACAGAACGCTGATATAAATTACAATAAAACCAGGAAAACATAGAATACGAGTCTTTGCAATACCACATACATACAGTCTTTCCTAATACTGCAGAGGTAAGGAGACATGTATGGTTCTAAACCGGGAAATGGCGCTGAATGATAAGAAAATAAGAGGAGGAATAGAAGTCATTTCTTTTACTAAGCCTGTGTCTACATCCAACTGTTAAGTTTAGAACCAGTGTATCAAAGACGAATAGTAAATAGAGGATATTGAGTACCGGAAAATTTAGGGCCAAGAAGGGCTCACCTCGAACCTGGTACATTAATTTCGGACAAACAATATTTCGGACAAATAATATTTCGGACAAAAAATATTTCGGACAAAAAATATTTCGGACAAAAAATATTTCGGATAAATAATATTTCGGACAAACAATGTTTCGGACAAACAATATTTCGGACAAACAATATTTCGGACAAACAATATTTCGGATAAATAATATTTCGGACAAACAATGTTTCGGACAAACAATATTTCGGACAAACAATATTTCGGACATACAATATTTCGGACAAACAATATTTCGGACAAATAATATTTCGGACAAACAATATTTCGGACAAACAATATTTCGGACATACAATATTTCGGACAAAACAATATTTCGGACAAATAATATTTCGGACAAACAATATTTCGGACAAACAATATTTCGGGCAAACAATACGCCCCGTTTCATATTCACGTTTTGCTACATTATCAGAACTTATAATCATTGTACTACTGTTGTTGCGTTCAGGATCAGACTATTATACGTTATTACAAAGGTAACAAAGTGTTATTTGTTCCGCCCTTAGTTCGAAACGAGCGTTCTTACGTAATTGCCCTTGTAATGTGATGTTTGTTTTAGTTGGATTACTACCCAATGCACACTACAAACCATTGATAAACTTGCTATGTTTCCCAGTAACAGCTGATTTATAAAACAGTAGGTAAAATGTTATTACTGTAAGGATTCCTAATAGTAGAAGTTCCAAGCTGCTGTTAAGGCCTGACAGGATGGGTTGCGAAGACGAGCATTCTTCCCAGTGTTGTGAATTGATCTCACCATAAATCTTACCACCGAAATGTATTGTATTAATATAATGAAGAATATATATGAAAGTAATAAATTCACCGCGATAACTAACTTTTCAAATTACATTTATAAACAGTAGGGATTAAATAAAATTAATTCATGTAGCCTAGCTTTTGGTAATTTTAGGTTTATCAAGTTACGTAAATCAGTATAACTACGACATAGGCGGCTATTAAATTTTTGAGTCGGTATTGTACACTATACACTTGAGGTATACAATTTATTTAATACTAGAATACTTGTATACGTATCGATGTTGACGATTGATTTCTATCTAAGGAAAAATTCCTCTATCGATTGACGAAAAGCTTCATTGTAGGCTTTTACTATACAACGCATACATCTTGGATCCTTAACCTATAAGTAGAGCCTCGAAAAGGCGTTTGAGAAAGTTGGATTGGTCACATAAAATTATAATAAAGTTTTAGACTTTATTATAAACTAGTAATATAAATGTTAAAATAAAGCCTAAAGCTTAACATTAGTCTCGTATGTCATACAGATATTACGGTAGATTCATTGCACCGGTATGAAATTTTTTTTATTTATTCACCCTTTTTATTCACCTTTAGAATGGATTTGTATATATTTGTGAATGAGCATCACTTAATCAATGTACAATTTTAATAATCGTAAACACTTTCACTGCCGACAACGTAATTTGACGTCGCGCAAGGAGTTCTATAGACTGCCGACAACGTCATTTGACGGCGCCGACTTTTACAGTAATAAAAACTCATTTAAACGACTATGAAATTCGGCATTGATAGTCATTCGCTAATTCGATGTTTTTGTTTCTTACTCTATGTATTATAATCTATGAAATGTTGTTGGCAGTCATCTGTAACATCGGAAAAAAAGTGGTTTGTTTACCGCTTCGCGTCGGGCGTCGGCTATTTGTTGTCGTTCTGCTACCGTAGTTCGTCGTCTGCGTCGTTATTGTTTTGCTTGCTATTACGTTTGTTTATGATTGTTTTGTGAGTAAATACAATGAATCGTAACAGTATTGAAGACAATCAAGTTCTAGAAGAGTTACTCAGATGTTCAAGTGACAGTGAAAGTGATGATTTATTCCAAGATGACACAGATAATGATCCCGATTTTACTACTGATGGACTTCTTGGAGATGCAAGTAAGTTTGTTGACATTGTATTTTTACTCAAATAACAAATATAAGCAAATTAGTAATAAAAACATTTATTCTTGTGTTTTGTAAATAATTGGTTTATTACAGAATTTTACAGTTTATTGTTTATTTTATTTTATTTATTTTTTATTTTTTATTTTTTATTATTCAAGACTTTCCACACTAAAAAAAATATTTCAGCATAAGTAAATTTTAATTGTAAAACATGTGTAGCTATAGTGTTAGTAATGACAATTCTAAATACAGAAAAAAATAATAAAAAATATATTATGCTACAGACTAGTACATGGTGATGTTTTTTGGTCAACTTTTTATTTTTTACAAAAAAACGTTATGTTTTTAAGTTTTCAACCAAGACTTTCTGTTTGAAAATATTTATGCATGAGCATCTGTGTAGAAAGAGGAAGAACTTAGCTTTAAAAAAATGTAAGTCCTATGGTTTTCTTATAATTAGTTAAAAAATTATATATATTTAAAAATCGTTAAAAATGGGCGGCAGTGTAAGAAAGTTGTCAAAATTAGGAGGCGGCAGTGAAAGTGTTTTAAGTGAATACATTTTTAAGGTTCAGTGTAATCTGAGATTTGTTGAGTGCTATTACTTTTCCCTGTGCTCCATGTTTTCAAAGTGAAATTAATATTACATGATGTCCGATCCTTGGTTACATGTTATTAGTTAAAGGAATAAATAGAGGGTTGTACATAGGGTTTAGAATAAGTAGTTGGTAATAAATACAGGATGAATGGTTTATTTATTCCAAGAAAAACAATCATTTTAATGTAAATTATTTATAAAATCACATCATTTTGGCCAGCGTGCAGGGTAGCGTATTGGCTCAACGTTACGGGGTATATTCACTCTGTTCCATCACCTGAAACATAAGTCATGGATGTACAGAAATATTTTTACGTAGTATTCCACAACTACGACTTGTAATGAATATAACCTAGGATTTTCATCTCATAATATGGATACAAATGTCTGTAATTTTCAACGCTGCGTAAACCAGAAAAATCTAGTTTATGGTCTTTACGCCCAACACGTAAGCCTAAGAATGAAGATTAAAAATGTTTAATTTCATCTAATACATCAATAGCCTTATAATATAAAATTATTAGTCTTTTAAAGCCAGGTGTTAAAATAGTAAATTTATCACCTATTAAAATTAAAATGTTTGTAAATTTCATACAAAAATGCCCCCCCCCCCCCCCAAAGCACAAAAATGCTCTCCCCAACGATGGAGACACACCATAAATTACACTGTATTACCATTTTCAAATAACTTTTTTATAATATTCATTTATTGTGTTTTGAGGGAAAAACTGAGATAAATTGCTTTGAAATCGCTGCAGGAATGATCATGATGCTTACCCCTTTTTCAAGGATCCCGTTCTCCAAGCACTCTGCTGCCGAGGGTCCAATGTCACATCCTTTACCTGGGTTTTCTTGTACTGAAACAGAATAGGTTGTCAGCACTGGAATAACTCGCCATAGTTCGTGCTAAAGAACGCTTCATTCTGTTAGTCCTGAGGTTAAAAATTAATTAACCTTGAAGACATCTTGCCAATGTATAAACTGTGTCTAAAAACACACTGTCAAAATAAACACTAGTATCCACACTAGTGTTGTATAATATATTAACACTTGGGTATTTCATTATTGTTGTGTTTTATTAATTTGGTTCAATCTGTGTCAGTTACATAGAAAATAATCATACAGATGACGTTAAAAATACAAAATATGCATGAAAAAGAGTAGAAGTAGACATTAATGGGCTCACCCCAACGATGGAGACACAATATAATCATGTGTGCAATACAAAATTATAACATTCACTAAAATACATTAAAAATACAAAAATGTTTACAAATATGAGTGACTTCGATATTTATGATGTTGAGCAATGATGAAGTGAACTGTACACGGCGATTAGTAGTTCGTATAAGGACGGATAATTCTGTATTAATCAAAAAGCTCAAATCGTCTAAAGGTTAAGTACATTGAGCTATCTCATGTAAGTTAGTTAGTATCTACAATAATCAAAAGCATACCAAACATATATAAACATAATATTGAAGTAAAGCATGTATTTTCAACACTTACACTTCTGAGCACAGTCCTTTACTATCTGTCCAGCTTTTTGTTTTTTGTCAACGTCATCACCAAAAATAGCCTCTGTCGCGTTTAAGGCTCCTGCCTCATCAAACTTAAAGTTCTTTATCTACAACATAACAAAACTTAATTCAGTACACAATTAAGCATATCGCTGTTTAAGTGATTTACCATCGCAATGCAAGTTCTATTATAATAGTATGTTGATTAATTGAAATGATACATTAATACACGTAAAGTTTTACTTACATATCCTAACTTTTCGCCAATACACATGATGAAGCACTGTAAACAAAACAGAAGTCATATATTTTTAAAAATTGAAACAAAAACAAAATTTCATTTATTCAATTAAAAGGTTACCGGTACTACAAAATTAAAAAAAAACTTTATTCACACTTACAATATTATCATTACTAAAAAGTTTAATGTAACCTAATAAGTGGAAGAAACATTTTTTGTTATTTGCTAAGCGTTAGTGACACACTGGGGCTGTAAAAATGACGTTTCTGTTTTTCTGTCTGTCCACATGATATCTCGAAAACGAACTGACGTACAGATTTGAAATTTTGTACAAACTTTCTTTAGCAACACAGTGCTCGATGGTAGTGCATGATACTCGATAAAATTTGGCTGAGTAATCTTACTCGGTCTTACGGGTAACCATGATTTTTAAGAATAAATAAATTTGTAAAGAAGCTTGATGCAATCACATTAGATTTTAACATGAGACATATTAACACATGTAGATTATTCATACAATAAAAATATAAAAAAATAATGGGGTGAAATTCTATGTTAAAAGTCTGTGACAAGACTTTATTTCAGCGCTCTCTTGCGTTGCAGCATCCTCTCTACCTCACCAGATCGTTTATTATTTAAACTCTACTATGAAACATAACTTAGTAAAGAAAAATATAAATATATAATGTGGCAATGTATCTCAATAAATAGCATCTGCAAGACTTAAAGCTTTTAATGAAACTCATCTACCATAGATAAGCATGTATGATGGTGCAAGTTAATATTAATATGGAATTTGGCTTAGCGTTATTGAATCCTTCACTTAGTAGGGTAAAAATATTTATTTTTTGTCTGAAGGGGAATTTAAAATTTCTATTTCGTATGATGTCTTATATGCTTTAAATTTGTATGTAGACTTAGCGAAGATTGTTACGCGACATGTGATTTTGTGTACTCTTACGTTGTTTTAAATAAAGCAAACTTTGCCAAAAAACGAAAATTCTTTGTTGACATTGATATTTATTAGAAGTAATATCAGCCAAGAGTTGTTTTTTTTTTTAGTGTTATACATTGATGTTTTACCTCTGAAATTTCTACCATTTTCAGTCGTACAGAAAGAGTAAGTACTTTTAAATGAGAGGACGATTTTATATTTAATTAAAAACAAGTAACTAAGTAACATTTTGCATAATTTTTAGCAATAAACACGATTAAACGTTTTCTGAAATGGAAAGGTTACTATTAAAAATCCAGACATAGATACCTTGTATTTTTCTTCAGAATACTCGTGTTTCTTGACAGCTTCCATGTCCTCTGTAACAACACTCACAGTATAATAACAAATACATGCATGTATAGTGACTCCAAGAAAGAGTCAAACATGAGGCAAGTAAGCGTTCTGGACCATTATATTGTTTTCAATAACATTCCTAGTCAGATAATCAACATTCTTTCAGTATTATTGCAATAATTTTACCTTCAAAACGTACACTTGTATCGAGTATAACATTTAAAACTGTGCATTCAGTGTAATCATTCAAGGCTTAAATATTTGTTTTATCACAGCCGAACTGCAAAGTAGTACTTGCATTCTATTCCATAAGATAAGAATAACCCATTCTTTCTCCCCGTTGTTATTTACATGGACGTAATATTCTAAATAAAATGTGATTTTGTGACTTTTAGACAGTTATCAGGTGTCCATTCAATTGATCTTAAATCTAGACATACTCAATAATTCTAAATGTTTTGAACTAACATATATAGACAATTTATACTTGAAATAGTGGAAAACCTTAAAATTCAAATCTGCCAAATATTAATTTTATCAAGTTTATATGATAAATGTATTAATAAAAGGTAGGATCTTAATACATTTAGACTTAAAGTGGTGCGAAGACAATATTTAAATATAGGTTGGTTAAGTATTTTTAGCCGATTTTAACTAATGAATGTTTCAAGATGGCGGTCAATTACATTTGCACTGAACTTTTCTCGCGTATTTTATAACATAAACCAAAATTGGAATTTCCCTTACAATTTTCAAGCTATTTCAACCAACATTTATCCTTACTTACTTTTCGATAACTCTTAAGGTTTCAAGGTAATGACTGTTTAAAGTGATGGAAGTATAAAATCGATTATAAGTAAGTATGTTAAAAAGATTTGAAACGGCTATATGTGAAATCTACTTGTCTTCCGACTGATCCGGAAGAGGTATTTAAATACATACTCTAGATATGTTAAAAACCGAAAAACCAATAGTAAACTTTTGAAATCTAAATCAAAAATTGTTTTGAGGTATGATAATGTTAATTAAATTATTTTTTAAGTTAATTAAAAGTGTGAACTTAATCAAGTGGTCTAAAGGTGCATCAGTTATGTTAGTACCAAATGTGTTTCAAATTACTTGAATTACTATTGTTTTTAATATTTTGTTACTTTTTTAATTAATTTGTAACTGAATAAAATGTAACAATAATCTAAAACGCGAATACAAAGATTGCCCAAAGGTTTTAAAGATGATTTTAAAAAAATCGTATATAAGCATATGTTAAACATAAACAACACTGATAATTTTGAACGTTTCATCGTTTTTGGGAATTTGTTTGACAAAAAATATCAAATACAGAATATGTAAGAACAACACTAATTATTATGGATGATAACGCGTATACGCTGAGATGTTATCAAGTTGTCACTTCTGTGGCGAGACAACTTCCTGTTTGCACCAGGGACAATAATCACTACGCTATAGTGACCTTAAGTGTCACCTGTTGCACCTTTTTCTTAGCTCTGTTTTACACAATCAGAACCTAACTAAACTCTTAACTCGGGTCAATTTCTTTCCACTGATATCAGTGATACTGATTTTTTTGTATCACTGAATGATGGCAAATGTCCGGAAAAATATCCTATTTCATTCTCAATTTCTTGAACAATATTCTTGTATGTTTAATCGTTTATATTTTATCTTTGACACGTCTAAAATGTGTGACTGAATTCATGCAACTTCATTTTTTGAAGATACTATTTTACAGATATTATTTTTGTCCAATACGAACTTATATAATTTGACCAGGTAGCTTAAAAGATTTTTTGGCTATAGTATTTTTACTATAGTTTAGTACTATTCCGTTATTACTTTTCTTTTTAGAAAATATAAACGGAACATGGAATTACTATAATGAACATTTTATTTATGATAGTCATTAATAGAATGTGTTGGCTTCAAATATTTTATTTATTACTTATAAACATTCCAATACTGTTTTCATGGTTGTACTAGTTAATTAAATAACACTTTTTATTATAACGTAATTGCAAATTAAATCGTAATAAAATCATTATTTCGAATGAATAACAAGCTTACAATTACACAAAGGTTGTTTATATATATATATATATATATATATATATATATATATATATACGTATACAACTTATTTATATACATACCCTTGCTTAAATTTCCCTCCTTCATACACGTCCTCGCATGTTCTATTAACATCTTCTTGTCAAACTCGCCCTATAAATATTAACAGTTTTGGTTTCTTTTTGTAAACATAAATTTATGTGATTACATATATAAAATTGTAATTCTTTAATTCAGCACTATTACATATATAAAATTGTAATTCTTTAATTCAGCACTATGTGATAGTTCACAAAACATGGAAAGAACAAAATACTCAATTCAAATCCTGATAGTAATAAAAATAACTAAATAACCTAAAATAATATAGTGCAAGTTTAAGGCTATCAAACTTTAAACATATTATTGTACGAAGCTATTTTGAACTTTGTAATAATTTCAGTTTCAAATAAAGGAATAGATGTATAGAATATAGCATTTGTGTTTTGTCAAATATATATATATATATATATATATATATATATATATATATATATATATGTGTGTGTGTGTGTGTGTGTGTGTGTGTGTGTGTGTGTGTGTGTGTGTGTGTGTGTGTGTGTGTGTGTGTGTGTGTGTGTGTGTGCGTGCGTGCGTGCGTGTGTGTGTGTGTGTGTGTGTGTGTGTGTGTGTGTGTGTGTGTGTGTGTGTGTGTGTGTGTGTGTGTGTGTGTGTGTGTGTGTGTGTGTGTGTGTGTGTTTGAAAACGTTCAAATTGCGTTTAGTAATACCAAGGTGGTCGAATTAACACGTTGACGACATTTTCGGACGAAATTAATTAATTATTTTTTTAGAATGTTATTAATAATAATAGTAAAAAAGTGCGTAAATGAGTTTTTTACATAAAATGTCTATGTAAGTATAACGAGAAAGGAATATAGGCTTTGCAAATTTGCACAAAAAAACGATTGTTTTATATGTTTTTCTTTCAATGTACCCCAAGTTATCCCAAGGGGTGCCTGAAAAATCTGTTTACATTTTTTCATGGTAGTTTGAGGTATTTATTCAAGTGCGGGGTCAAATTTAACAAACCACAAATACAGGCAAACAATAAAAACGCAATATTGAAATGCATAGCAACGTGTATCCCATCAGGCGTACGACGCACTTAACAAAAGCCTGGTGTGTACCCGATCGGGTACACGACAGCAGTTGAGAAAGATCGCGTGTACCCGATGTGGTATACGTCATCGTGGACGTGTTAATACATGGTAGTACTGTAAACTGTTTTATAAAATTATTTTAATTTTACGAATTAAACCAGACAACCTATGTTAGTATAGTTTAGACATAATGGGTGTAATATTTGGTAAACTCCATAATGATTAACTTTAAAATAATAGCATAGAAGGAAAACAATTAAAATTACAAAGTAGCATGTCTCAATATTAATTAAATTTAGTGGGTTTAATACTCACATCAACAATAGTGATAGCGGCACAGACGAGAGTTACCACAAAGGCAAGATAGAGAGATGACTCCATGGTTTGAAGTGAAGCACGTACAAACCTGTACTACATGAAATCATTATATTACACAGGAATATATACACTGGGTTCTCTCGATTATTCAATTTGCATCGTGATAACATCTTGGTCAGATAATTTAAAACTCATTTGTGTATTATCGTCCAGAGCTAAATCGGAAGGAAGTTGATTTGGATTCCATGGGAATGAACATATACCCTAAATAAAGAGGGTAAAATCACATTACATACCAAACGACATACACCTGGCTATATTGTAAAATTATTTAAATGTATTAAAGTGTAAATTCTTAAAAGATTTTTTTAAATTATTCATGATTGTTCATTTTTATTATCATACTATAGGATGTATCCGCGGCTTCACCCTCAATTACTATGCAGGATTCCGTGTTTTTGGTTGAATAACTCCCACGACTTCAGTGACACTTGAAATATTTTAGAACAATGTGGAACAATTCCAAAGATGAAGTTGGTAGCTTTCTTAGTGAAAGCACTTATGATGTAATACGATATGATATGGGACTTATGATATTTTTGAAATATAATTAGTCACATACCATGCATTAAGTACTTATTGTTCAGTGTTCGTGGTTAAGAGATCAGAGGTTATACAAAATGGTGAATAAATCTCGTTACCCTAAACGGCCTTGACCTTTTTTTCAATTACGCAAATTTTAAATACTTTAACATTTCCCTTAACTTTGCTGTTTGAATATGTAAAATATTTATTTTAAAGGTATTATAATACATAAAAGTTTATTGTTAAAATGTGTACTTTTAATAAATAAGTTTTGTACATGTAATAAATTACTAACAACAATATTGAAAAATGATTGAAAAGTTTAAAAAATACACTCTACTCTAAAAGCCCGCTTTATGGTCTATGATAAAATGCTTAAAATTAAATATTTATGACACTGTACAGCCAAAAAGTAAACAAGCCAGACACATTATGGCTTTAATATTATTGTTCAGTTACGACATTAAACAAGACCGTTGGAGCAAATAATTCTCAAAATGGAGAATTTGAAATCCTGCTTTATTTTGTACACTATACTGTACATTGTAGATACTCAATTAGCATATAAAAATTTGAATCATAAATATTTAAAATACATAGAAAAAACCATTCTTAGTGTAAGAATTATATGAAATAGATTAAATCATTTTAATATGGATAAATTCCTGTAAAAACAAAGTTACAAACGAGGTGGCACAGATGTTGGCCTATATGGCATTTTTAATCAACAAAAGAATTTGTTTTTTTTTTTTATCACTGTATAGAACAGTGCTTTGTTGTCACTCTACAGTGTATCAGCAATACTCACAGACTTGGATACAACACAGAAGAATTCTCAATGTCAAGCTGAAGGTTGTGTCTAGATGCAGACATAATCTGTTACATCTGCAAAGCTAGATTTCATACAATGCCTGGTCATGTTAGTGTTTTTTAATTGCTGTTACCCAGCTTACGGAAATATATCACAATGCACCCCCAAAGAATAGAAAGGATTCAGAACTCTGAATTTCGCTTCATTTTCTATCTGAAGAGTTTTCACTGCGTGTTTTCTTGTAGAGATGAACTGAACATGTTTCATATGGATATGATCTACAGTATCATGATGAACTGCATGATTCACAAGGCCATGAGTCTAGCTTGTGACAGGCCGGGGGTGAGGTATCTTAGCGCAGTACCTGCCAGGATAAACAGCTTCACTTCCGCAGAGTAAGACCGGAAGTGAGTAGGAGTTTCTCTTACCATGGACCACAGATGTATAATAATCTTCCTGAACTCCTCAGAAATGCTGTTTTTGTTCATACTTTTAAGAATAAGCTGAAAAATGTATTGAGTCACCTAGCTAGTCAATACGTAGTCATAAATAGTAAATAAATTATTAGCATCGTTGTTATTTTAAGTGTTGTAGTTTGCACCTATTAGTTTTATTTTTTTTCCAAACAGATTGTATAAAAATGTATTATTTTTTTATGAACTGTAATATATTTCTTTCAAGGACAAATTATTCCTTAAGACAAATTAAATTATGAGACATTTGTGCAGATACTTTAAAGTTCGAGAAATAACAACAACGTAGGTTTTAACCACAATTAATATTCTAAATACTGTAAGTATTGTCCAATACACATCAACACTTGAGTTATACAATGTATTTCATACTGTAGTACTAATACATCATATCGATGTTGACTATTGATTTTTATCCAAGGATAAATTCCTTTATCGATTCTCTAAAAGATGCATTGTGGGCTTTTAGTGTGTGAATTGGATCTCTGATCCTAAACTATGAAAAATAGTTTTTACCGTGATATTATATTGATTTTTCATATTAAATATTGTTCGATAAAAGTAGTATACATTTTAGGTTATGGTTACGTTAAAATTGTTTGCCGAACTCCTTGTAGACCATCCTCTATTGGATTTGAAGGGTCAATAACTACCTTAAAACCTATTTCTTAAGTACAGTATTTATTTACTAAGTTTAACTTTCAAAACTTTGGAGCCAAGACAAGAATATTAAATCCCCTAGAACAGGACCTACATTGCAAATTTTCCAAACTTTATACCAGCGTAAGTTTTCAAATAGTGGACATTCTTAGGTCGGGTTTATGGCATTGTACTCTACTAATAGAGACCTTTAATTTGATGTACTACTCTTCCTTAATGTACTTAGATGTACTACTCTACTTAACTATGCTATAATTTAATATTTCCTTCTGACTCCTTACGGGCACAGGGTTCCCTGACATGACAAAAAAAGTAATTACTTCAAAAAGTAGGGTTTTAGGTGCAGTAATGAATGATGTACCAAGTTTTATTGCTTTATCTGTAATCGTTCAAGAACTATCAAGCCCGTACGGGATTTATTTAACACCCTGTATAAATGTTAACATAAATCGTCTGCATTATTCAGTATCTGACTCACAGACTTTATATTAGATTGTACTAGTATAGAGATGCCATTTTATTTCCACTTTATAATGGATTTTTATTTATTTATGAATCATGATTACATAATCAGTTTACAATTTTGAACTGCAGGGTAAATTTTTTAGAGAAAAGTGGCGTATATAGTTATAGGCCTAGTGGCCACTTTGTTGGAATCAGGAAACGACTTGGGTTTTGTCGGTCAGCTTAGGTATGCTTGGGTCGAAATTGCGGCTTAGTGTATGATAGGCCAGTGAAGTATCTGAATATGAGCAATTCGTTTTGGCTGCAAACTCCAATTGCCAATTGTAAATTGCTGTCTTATTCCACTAAATAATTTTATTTTAACGTTTGCAATTCATATTTAAAAAATTCCTGGTAATTTGAAGTCTGGAAAATTTTAGAGTTTGAAGTAAGAAGTTTCAGGTTTAATTTTCGTCAATTGGTAACGTAACTTTTTGATTTCAGGAAACTTTCAAAGTAATTTTCAATCTTTTAAGTTTTAAATTTTTTATCTTTTTACATTTTTACTTTTTGAGTAAGTTTTATAGATGTTATATATTATGATATTTATTGCAATTTTCACAAGTATTTAATTTTAATTTTAAAATTAAATCTTTTAAAAGTAAAACCAAGTAGAAATGACAGTTTTTTTTATAAAGATTAACAAGTAAATAAGATTAACAAGTATTTCTGAAGAAATTTTAGTACAAGAATAAAATTTCATTCCATAAAATAGATCTGAATAATTTAGCACAATTACTAGGAAGGATACTTGTTTCACTAGTAATTTAGCACAACCATATTGGCTAGTAGTTTAACACAACAATACAAATAAAACCTTTCCAACTGTTCGGACCACCAAGACTAATCTTCTCTTTCTCAAGTAATCTAGGATAATGTTCCCAAAATGGGCAGGAACCTCATAATTTGCAAACCACATGCCTGCTCTAGTAGATCATTTGCGAGGTATGCAGTACTTAAAAGAACAAACCATCTCTCTTTTCACGTATTACGGTTTTTTGCGTATTACCAAGAAGACAGAGTCCTTCTCAGGCCCAAAGCATCGAGTCCTTTCCAGAGCTGAGTAATAAGTAGTTCCACATCCAGAGGGTTGCAAGTACACATATCACATAATTTTTTAGGATCACACATGATAATGGATCACAAATTTCATGTCGAAATCATGCCCCATCATCCGATATGGATTAAACTAACCATGCCTATGGAGTTTCATGTTCAGCTTCAGATCTATTGTTCAATTTGTTCTCGAGATAACGAACTTTCTCTTGGACGAATTATTTCATGTTACATTATGAAATAATGGTATAATTTCATAAAATATTAATTTCTGGACCAACAGCAAGATATCAGCTTCAGGTTACGGCCCCCTAGTTTAATCCTATAAGTATTAAAATATTAAATAGTCACTGAATAGGGGTTTATTATAGAAATTTTGGGGCTAAAATTCTCCCATTGGATCGTAAAGTTATTATTGAATTATAAATTATTTACAATATATAAAACTCATTTTTGAATGCATCATTCAATAATAACATTACCCCCGTTACGGGAATTTTGGGAGAGTTGTGTGTACCACATTTTGAATATTTTGAGGTCCGGTTTGCGAACAGCAATTTATATTACTAATTAGCAGTTTTTCATTAGTACATTATTCTTTGTATGCTATTAGTTAGTTTTGCTTTCTAAACCCTTGTATACTTTCATTTAGGAAGGTAAACGTTCAGTCAGTAGTTAGTTAGTTTCAGTAAGTATTTTTTTTATATACCTTTGTCTGTAATGATATGCAATTCGTTCTGTCTTTAGGAATATTGGGACACATTGCGTACAAATGTTTTCTTTTTTTATCCTTCAAGTTATTTATATAACGGAATTTACATAAAATTCGTACATATATTCACTTAGCAAAGAATATATATTTAATCATTTATGTTTTATACATTACAAATTCAATATATAATGGAATTTAAGTATATACTTTTACATATTTTTGGGCTGAGCTTATCAGTTCAAAATTATAAAACTATAATAATAGAATAATGAAATTATATATCTCTCTATTTTATTGTTAGATGTGACTTTTAACTTTTTACATCTATATCATTGTCTGTGGTTAAAAAAAGCTTTATAATAAAATAGGACTCGATCCTAAAATTTAGTAATATTACAGAAAGTGCATGTTCAAATGTTAGAGTTTAAACACTATATTTTAGTAGAAAAAAACCCGTACGAATTTAAATAAAGTTTTAAATTCGCACATAAATTTGATAACTGGGAGGAGATAAGAAGGTGCATCGAGAATTTTGTTGTAAATTATATTCTCATATATGTCGTTATGACGACTTCTACATTCCCTTGATACATCTTACTTTATGTTTATAAAAATGTGTTCAATCTAGCGAGACTTTTTCTACAAGTATTTTTTATGAAACATTCACCATTCATGCAAGACAAATTCAGCAAGTATAAAAGAATTTTGAAACTCGTAAGTATAATCATAGCTTACATAACAAAAACGTTCTGTCCATATATGTTTTAGCCGAAGAGTCCGATCTGGTCAAAAAGTGACAAAATAATCTCACCCTCGCTATGCTCGAAATATTCTGTTGAGAGCTTAAACTTTTTTTATAAAGTAGAAAAACACAGGTGAAAAAAAAACACAACAATGAAACAATAAGTTTGTTTTGTTTTATCAACAAAATACTCAACAACTAATACATAAATTATGACTATAAAGACGTTCTTCCGAGAAGAGTATTCTAACCCTGCTACTGACAGCGGAGTGTCACGTGCCGGTGTCTAATCTTTTAGACTGATGTTTTGCTGAAATGATCAAAACACATTTTTTTGATTAGTAATCAAAATTAAATTAAATAGTTATAAATACAATCCCTTGTAATCATAATGAACAGATTTTCAACAGATTGCAAATAAAATGTAATTCATTACTTTAATTACTTCATAATTTAATATAAAATAAAAAAAATCTGGCACACAAAACTTCGTCCATGCTAGTTTATTATAATAAGAATATATATTTTATAACCTATAAGTTATCTTGTGGTTACCTGTGCAGATTTGATTTTGGCGCATGAAAGGTGTTTAACAGCTGCTTCACATTTATCTAGCCCTTCCACGTCTGAAATAAAAAATACTTTGTGTCATAAAACATCTGTTATTATTAGTGTAAATGTGCAAATACATCTCTATCCTCTATATATCACTATATAGCTAATGTTCATTACACAGCCGATTCTATACTCATTGATGTTCGATGACTCAATACTTACTTAAAAGGCTTCCCAAAAATAAAAATTGTAATGATCTGTAAAAGAAATATGAGTCCAATAATTTTTATATCATCGTGCAGTTTGTTCTAAAATACTGGTAATGTTATAAAGAACAATACATGTAATTCGTTCAAAACAGTTTACACACATTCTATAGATTAATATATTTACACACATTCTAATATATTATTCCATGTTTTAAATTAAGCTGTGTTATTGGTAAATACGAATAAATTTAAATATTAATAAAAATAATAATAATAATTTAATATAATAATAATATTTTGGTTTTAAGATGTTTTATTTTCATTGTACATGAATGGAGATTATAAATAAATAATCGGTATAGCTCCTTTGTAGTTTGTGTCGTAGTTACAGAAACAAGACTAAATACGAGTATTCTTTTTAGAAGCACCTTAAAAAAATTCACCAATATTATCTTTAATGGTATTCAACTTTTGTAATTGGTTAGGTTGTCGGTATTTTATTTTATGTCAGGTATTTGAATCGGTTAATTTATTTTTATTTAATATACACAGTACTTTAAGACACTTCATAAAGTGAAAAATAAAACATTGAAATATAAATAACTTTTTAGAACGATAAAATTTTATATTGTTCCATTGGGGAGAAAATCTTAAATAGCTATGACTATAAAATTTAAAAACTAAGTAAATTCACCCAAAACCGATAAAACCAGCACAGTGAAGACATTTGTTCATATAAAATAAAAAAATAATGTTGCAGATCTCAAGAGTGCCTTCGAAGTTTTTTAATTAAATTTTCCGCAGTTGTCAATCTAGGAGGATTAATATTCATACTCATGTTTAATGTGTAACATTTAATAATTAATTATTGTCTCAGCTTGCTCTTTTATTGTTCACGCTGATTCCCTCTAGTTCATTTGTGACATGTTCATGCAATTTTGAACATGCCGTTACGATTAAAAATCTTCAACGTAAAAATTATAAGCTAAGAATTACATTTTTAAATACAATGAATGTAAATATTAAATTAATTGAGCTGGATAAACCATGAGGTATTTTAAAATGTATATGGTTTCATTAACATAAAATAATCACCTTTTAAACAATTTTACTGATAAGATTATTTTATTCTACCATGTACACTATATGGAACAAAATAATGTTCTTTTTATAAATGAAACCGTGGATAAATAAATAATTAGAAAAGTTATAATACATTGCTGCATTCCTGCATGGTATCGCAAGTCTTAATAATGTGTGATAAGGAATATAAATAAAAATATCGTTCTATTAAAAATAATAATTACAAAATTCTGTTCTTTAAATCAGTAGCGAACTATCATATATAACCTATATATTCCTAGAATCTGGATTATATCAGTTAGATTAATACTGTGCTTACAGGTTAAACTAAATCAAATGTCCTGCATTTATACATAATTTATGAGTAGAATTGTTTAACAGTGCCGTAGTATGCTGCAATATACGAAAGCAGAAAGCACTGGCGGTAATGTTATTTTGTTTGATGGTTTTCCGTGATGTTAAAAGGGCCTATGAACCAGAAACAATCTATGTCTAAAATATCCATGGGATCACTATCTACATGGGATATTTTACGAGAAAAAGTTATATGAATAAAAGTGCTTGCTAAGGAACTCTGGTGCTGATGTAATTTTCATAGATGAAGTATGAAAACATAAAAGCCCTAAGGCTCTTACAATCAACTAGACAAAGTAAATTATAGATCTGGAAGGAGTCTTTATACCTAGGGATAGTATGTAGAAAATTTTTTTGCTGTACAACTGTGGTGACAAGAGCTTGAGGTATCTTGAAACCAAGGATAACTTAAAGTCAAAAGACGCAAGAAGCTGGGAGAGTCTGAGCGCAGAAAGACTTGGGACAAGAATACGGTGTCTTGGAAAATTCCAATGTTTTACTTGTGTTAAATACTAGTGAATAACCGAACCAGTCAGATCCAGAGACAGTAATAACCAATGTTCAGATAACTCAGAGATGTCGAGAATGATACCGATTATATAAATAATCAAGGGATGAGGCTCTGAAGGTTATTAGTTAGAGTTCAAGATATCACTAATTCAAAGAATGAGAAATGTCTCCAGAAGTTGTAAAAGGTTTTGTGAACCCACTAAAGTCTGTACTGACTAAATGGAACAGAAAAATAAAGATAAAGATATCTAGAAAGTCAAAAGTATAAAAGAAGAATCGTGAAGAAATTTTACTTATTATCAGCATGCTTAGAAACGAAGAAAGTCTAAGATAGGTATCGTAAGTCTCCTAAAAATAGTTGAACAAGTCTTAGTACAGTGAACAATGAGATGTGAGCCATTCATACACCTTAATGATTCGTTTTAAGTTGTAATAGTCATTAGTAATAGAATATTACAACTGCAATTTGATATTTGCTTAAATGCTTGAAATTTAATCAACTAATCTTATTTTGTGTGATTTAATAATTACTATGTAGTTTAGAGACTGGTCGGACTTTTTGAAACCTTCCACAAAATGAGCAAAAGAGTTATGTTTTAGTCTATCAATATCAACATCAGATCAATATCAGAATATATATCAACATATAACCAATGATCACAAACCCATCTTGCTGCACTCCTCGGCGATGGCAATCGACTTCTCGATGTTTTCAGGCAGGTGAGAGAACACTTTGGAGAAATATTCCTTCGCGCCCTCAGGCTTGTATTTGCCATCGCTGTCATACTGTAACATTTCATATAACGATAGACAGATCCAGCTAATAGTTAGAACTCAATTCTTGTTCATAAAACCATTCTAAATACCTCAATTAAACGTGTAAAGTAGATTTTGCCAATGTACTCACCACTCCTTGTGATCTTAGAAGACACTCCACCAAACACTGAAATCATAATAATGAACTAAATTAGTATTGATAATTATGTGAGATTAATGACTAAAAGTTATTAAAAAGTTATCAAAATGAGTTCTGTTTTATAAAAATGTATTCGAAGAATGCTAATTAATTTAGTTTAAATCGAGTGTATTTTTACAATTCCTTTAATACAGGTCTGATTTTAATAAATACTGTTTTTCACAGGATAGCCAGGATTTATATTCCTTGCAAAGTACTGACGATGACTGATTCAAAAGGATAACAAGAATGATACGTAATTTTTATAACATAACATCGTTACGTATAACGAAATTATTGAAATAATTTACTAAAAATGTTTCGTTTGTTTTGTAATAAGTAATAATAATATGTAACCTTTATATTCCTGATTACCTAACCAGTTTCTTTAACGCTAAAAGTTAAAAATGACTTTTTTCATTAAAGTGGAATGAATCATAACGGCCGATAATAACTAAATTTTCATCAAAATGAGCGAGCATAGTGATAATTTGGTCTATGCAGGATGTCCAGACTACAGGTAGATAAAATATGCAGGATTTGGTCTAGTCTGGAACCTAAATTAAAGTCATGGCAGTATTGGGGTTACAGACTGTAAATTATTTTGTTGCTTGATCTTAATACACGGAAAATGCACAATGACTGTGTTATGATTGAATATTATTATAATCATTCTACTTTAATAAAATCTCTAGAATATTAAAATGCAAGTACTAATAGCAACCTGTTTTAAGTATATAAGTTTAGTTATTATCATAATAACTGTAGTTTCTAAGATAATTTGCAGATATTAGATAAGGGAGGAAGGGGAATAACTTTAGTGCAATGATTTTGTTAACTTTATTTTAATATTAGCAGTCTGAAAGTTAGCGAACAGGTTGCTAAAATTTTGTATAGACTTGAGGGGCTGGAAAAATTCCATATGTCTATCTGTCGGCACGATATCGCGAAAACTTCATTTCTATCTGACGAAAAATAAGTTTGATTATGATGCATATCACTACATGGGATTTGGCTGAGCGTTAGCGAATATTTTTTAATTGTCTTATTGGTAACTATAATGGCAACGAGAAAACAGTAGAATAAATAAATTTGTAACAAACTCAGTATACTCATACATAGCAATTTTACATATTAACATGTAGCCTAATTATCCCCACACATCCAACATCATTTTATGATGACTTTGTATGTAGAGTTTGATTATTTAAACACTGATGTTTAAACAATTTGTCTGAGCAAAAATTTGAATGGATTATTTCTAAATATATATCTCGAAAAATTACATCCGTATACTTAAAGTTTTGCAGGAAACTTCCTTCCTACATAGAGAGTTCTATGATGTTGCATGTCCAATCATGGAATTTCGCTGAGCATTGTAGAAGCATATTACTTAGTAGGCTGACACAATTTCTCGTACGTTTGTAAAAGATGCTGGGGGTGTAAAAAATGCTGTCTGTCGTTCTAATAATTGTCAATAATGAAATGAGCTATAGACTTTGCATTAAACCTCGGAGATACCTGTTACTCGACAAGTAGTGTGGCATTACCTTTAACCTCGTTTTATTAAAATAATAAATATATTATAAACCCCTTCCAGTGTTATAAGATGGAAAAATAGGCAAAGGTCTTTATTGACATATTCATAGAGAACAGTTCACTGCATCAAAGTGTGTAAAGATTACATTTTAGTTAGGTTTATCAATTCTTTTTCTGTTTAGAATGATTTATCTTTTAGTCACTGGGTTAGATTATGAAGGAAAATCTTGAACACTAAAATATCTATTAAAACTATTCATACTGCTTCCAGCTACGTTTAAGTATCGATTTAGGAATATATAACTTATGTATTGCTACACCCTCTACAAAATATCAATTTTAAAATTTGTTTCTAGAGACTATTAGTTGTCAGTAAATATCTAAAACATTTTAGAATTATTTTGTAAAGTATGTCAATTATACTGTAATAGGCTTATGAACTATTTTCCATATATTTACGATATAACTACAATCTACCAGGATCTCTCTCTATAAAAGCACTCGCAATAGAAATTAAGAATAAGAAATATTTTATTCCAAACTTTGTACAAATTTACAATAAATGAAATGGTGGAAATACTAGCCATCTGAACAAGTAGCGATGGCTAGTGCAAAGAAAACTTAACTAAGTGTTTTACACTGACAGTCAGTCTACATAGCTATTGATTATGATGTATATGTATATTTAAAAAAATTTCAAGTAATAAAAACAACAAATAAATAAAAATACTATTTTATTTAGAGAGTCTCTCAGTATAGTACACAGCTTTACAGAACAACGCAAGTCAGTCTTAATTCTAAGATCTTATGCTATAGTTAACTTAGCATTCGATCTCTCCTAATAGTCTCTACGTCCTTAAGGTTCAAAACTGAAACAAATTCCGGTGTTTCAAAGTACAAAATGGATGTAAAGCAGTAATTAAATTAATAAACTGGTTACTGACATCAAACTAACTTTATAATCTTCAAGTGCAACAATACTTAGTAACACGACTTACCATTCCTTTGTCGCTTGTTGGTATTTTCTCATTCTTGATGGTCTCTTCAAATGCTGAAAAACACACATAGAATTAAAAACAGTTATTTACTTTTGAGAATGTTATATTACAAAACAAAATATTTGCACTACACATGTCTTATATAACAAAATATTTAAGTTTTTTTTATACTAGCTGTTACTAACGGCTGTTGAAGCAATATCGTATGGCTTGCACGAATTATTTTGTCTAGTGCTCTTAAATTGTTAAGAGCACTAACGATTCGAATGAATTATATTTTCGACGCCAATATTCAATTTGCCTTGTGGTCACGATCAAGAAAATATGTCAACAAGTTTATATTTATGGCCATTAAAATTTTATCTGGTCTCAGTATTTTTGTACAACAATTAATTTTTCCTTGTTTTATCGATCTAAAGAATATGTATAGGCTATTCATAAATATGTCTGAGAAACCTACTTCTTTCAAAAGACAACTATGATGGGTTTTATTAAATTCTTTAAATGTACAGTAAACGTTTTATATAGTAACTTTGTTTTTAAAATTTGCATTACAGTACTAACGAAGCACTGTATACTTAATATTTGCTAATATACAAATATATATATATATATATATATATATATATATATATATAATCTTTTATTTTCTTACCTGGGCTCAACAGCGCTTGCAGAAAAAGTTTAAATAAAAAAATATTGTTAATATCACGCTAACATGACTATAAATGTAAAATAATTGAAAATAGTTATTACATTAATTAAACCTATTGTTAAGATGCCATAAACAATGTTCACATGGACCAGTTGATTACATTTAACACGATCTTTAAATTAATAATATTTGTTTGCTGTAATACATTTTTAGAGACCTAGATGGTATTTTGGAAACTTTAGAGATCAGTTAGGCGTAGCCAGTAGGATTTACAAAATAATAATAGTAATAATTATTACTATAATATATTATTATTAAGAAATTATTACTGAATAATTGTTACCACATGTTAACCAGGGATTCTAAGAACATCCATGTCAGATGTCAGTATAATCGGTCCAGTAGTTTCTACATGATTGAGTAAAACATAAACAAACACACAGATATACTCCATTAGATTTTAATATAATAAAAACACCAACATTGTCAGAAAAATAATAATTTTTAGTGGAGATATTAGTTTAATCCACATATTAATATATGAATCTTCTTCAGTAATCGTTAACAGTTTAATGTCCATGATTTTATTACTTTAAAGGGTACATCTTCTGTCACGGTGAATTCGTTAGTACAAAAGTAATTAAGGACAGCCAGGAAGATGTTTTTAATGTCTTAAGGTAAGTGATGACAAGACTTATATCATTCTTACATCAAAGAATATCTATAACTTATTTTCTTGACACACATATCAATGTAAAAAATGTACAATTTTGCACTAAGTCACACAGTCTCTATCAATTTCACTGACTTAAATCTGTAAATATGTTAAAAAAAAAAATACTTACTTTCTTCTGCCTTAGTTTCTTCCTTACACACATTGAATTTCTTTTCGTACTCATCATAATCAATCTTGGCCTGGAAATAAAGTTCAAAATTAATCACAATTGTATTTTTCAAATGCTATTCCTGAAATCCCTAAGATTATACATTAAATTGTAATACATAAAAGTTTACTATACACAATAATGGTTTATTTTTCAATAATGCTTAAAAACAAAGTACGTATGGGAATAAATTCCGTCCTCTGAACAATGTACTTTATACAGGATCGTTTTGTTCCACCAGGATGGGTCGTAAAGGGCTGATTGAAGTGCTTCCTTGTTATGGTCTCCACGTTTTCTCGATCTGACATGTAACATTTTCTCTCCAGTGACAGAATTCCTGTGTGTAGGTGTCTCTGTTGCTTGCCAATTTGCCCAACTTTAAGAATCATAATTCTGTATTTACTGTTTCCAATACCGATTCAAATATATAAGTTGTTCCTGTCCTTTACTAATAGATTTTGTAATCCTTACATGAAAGTAAGCAGAATATTCAATATGTGTTTGGCTATTCTCCTTATTCACCATACGTATGTTTGTAGGTTTAATACTAGAAATGATGACTAACAAAAGTTACAAGTTACATCATTGTATTCTTGCAAGATTATTGCCCTTAAAAGATATAAATATATTTGGTTAAAACAATTTTTACTTCCAACAGATTCAAAAAATAGTGAATGTTTTAGACCTGTAATGTTGAATTTCACGAAATAAAATAGCATAAATCATTATAAAGTAAAAAAAAAAACATAACATTTATGATGAATACAGAATAATGGATACTTTAATTTATGATGAATATTCTTTCCTTAAGAAATATTATAGGGAACTAATTGATTTATCCATCTTATGGACATTATCCCACATTTTATGAAATAATAATAGAAACCAATTGCTTTATATATATATATATATATATATATATATATATATATAAATCCTTATATTTAACTGCATATGACCAGTATAAACTCCTTTTATTAGTTTTCCGACTGTCCAAGTTTTTTTTACAATGTTGTTTTACTACTTTGTGCACTCTTCACAAATTTTATACTAAATTTTTAAAGCAGCTTTTTATTTTTTTTATAATTTTGGACTTAAACATTAAAAAAGTAAAAAACTTCTATACTGCTACTTAAATATTTTACTTACATTGCTTAAGTTAAAATCACAAATAGGCAGAATAAAAACGTAAGTAATATAGGATATTTATGATAAAAATAACGTTTTGGTTTTTTTTCTTCGCTACTATACATGGTAAAGCTACGTCGTACTAGACGCTGTACACATTAAAAAATTACATTAGTGGTTTTCCGCCAGAAATTATTTTCTCATAACAATGTTCTATGAGTGCGTTACTTTTAAGATTACATAGAATCATACTATATATATATATATATATATATATATATATATATATATATATATATGTGTGTGTGTGTGTGTGTGTGTGTGTGTGTGTGTGTTTTATTGCATATTTTATCAAGGAATATATCTGTATTCCTTATTAATTATATTTACTTGCTTCAGTGCTAAAGTGGTTAAGGATCCTTAAATCCTCTATCCTTAAAGGACTGTGTAATAGAACTAAATCAAGCTACCCCAAATTGGAACAATCTTCTTCCCTTATATGAAACAACAATTATTCTTAAAACAAGTACTATTCATTTGACATATAAAGGTAATAATATCATTGGAAAATACAAATAAAAATAATAATAAATTCGAGTACATGAGCATTTTGATGAATTCAGTATAATTATTTTATATGTGATTACTTATATCATGTATAATATACTTACATTATGTTTTAAACAACAATTTTGCTAGCGTTGTAGTAACATTTTGTTACTTTATTCTTTTATGATTTAGTGAATTATACTACGAGCACCTAGATTATACCACTAAAATATTGAATGTTGTATCTATTTATTTTACTGCAGTAGCCACTAAAGTTGAGTTAGATATACAATTTAACGTAATCATTTCATTAGATGTATACCTATTATTAAAAACGAAAATCGTCAATATTACTTAATAACGTTTACAGAGCCGTTTTTTAAACGAGTTTACAAAACTCCGCTTCTCATAAGAAACCCGGTTTGGAGTATTTGGTGTTGTTTGATTGTCGTTGTAAAAGCCTTCAACAACGGCCTCATACTTACCTGGATGGCGATATATCTATGATTTTTTAAAATTATTAATAATATCTTTTTAAACACTCCTGGACCTCATACATTTTTAATTACAAAAGTTGTAATATTTAGTACATATTTAATAGAACTGCTCTTGTACAGACATTTATTTAATGAATTTCAGTATTCGTAAAAATTTGACAAGTTGTATTAAACTCGTTCGATAATTTTAAACCCAATTTATTAATAAAGAATTTTTTATGTGAAGCCTATTACTTGATTGCGTCTATTTATTACAGCTTATTTTGACTTAGTTATGCTAAGGTTTGTAAATCAAAATTCTTTTCCATAAACGAAAAAATCACTTTATAGTTATGAATGTTGATTTTATCATTTTTATTTTAATTATCTTATTTCGATTTAATTATTAAGCTCGTCTAATGGTTTTCAAACATAAATAGAATATCAGCTTCCTTGGTACTGCATTATTTAAATAAAATATTTTAACCTCACCGAATAAAATTGTTTTAGTTAATTAGGTTTCTCTTTAGATAGTATTTAAGATTTCTACCTATCTACATTGTTAGACAACATACTCACGTGGACTAGGGCGAGAGCCGCTAGCAACAGTGCGACGAAGACCAAACCTTGGCTCTCCATGATGGAATCTACAGGCCGGGCGCAGGTCCAGGTTATATACCGGGTACCTACGGTCAAGGTCAGGACGCCTCTCAGCCAATTGGAGAAAACAATACAGATATTTCATTATCACCAGCTGATTCTAGTAGCTAGCAGTCTAAAGGTAATACTGAAGACAAGTATGTTGGGTTGCTACAGCAGTTGTAGTTAGAAGATTACATAACATCCTTGTCATGTTTACATGACAGCAACAAAATTTGGATGGAATGGATTTTTACAGTATTTTCTCCGTTTACGTCATGTTATCGAATCTTAAGTCACAGACTTAATAAATGTTCAATAATTAGTTCAATTCCAACATTAGTTCCCTCATGAATAAACAAATTGATTCATTGGTAGTCTATTACAAACATAAATTGTAAAAGACATCCTCCACTTCGTCAATACAAAATTTTAGGAGAGAAGCCATAGTGATAATACTCAAGAAAAATAGTATTTTAATTTACTGAGATAAAATAATAGCACAATAAAGTCCACAATTCATTGAATCTAATAACCTGTGTGTTTGGCGTTTTCCTAAAATATTTCATAAGATTTAGGTGTACTAAATCCTGAACCTAACCGTTATTGTACTAAATCCTGAAACTAACCGTTATTGTACTAAATCCTGAAACTAACCGTTATTGTACTAAATCCTGAAACTAACCGTTATTGTACTAAATCCTGAAACTAACCTCCGTTATTGTACTAAATCTGAAACTAGCCGTTATTGAACCGTTATTGTACTAAATCCTGAAACTAACCGTTATTGAACCGTTATTGTACTAAATACTCGTACTTAAACTAACCGTTATTCTTTGTTTGAAGGTTATTTTTTTTCAGTGTCCTCTGGTCAGTCGTAGGTGGTGAGTAGACGAATGAAGACGTATTGTGATCTGTATTCCGTAGTTCAGCTTTAATGATTAGTGTTGTGTATAGTTTTTTATTAAGTGCATGTTTATAGAGTTAGTGAAGTTGACAAACAACATGGTGGTTGTGATTCCTGACCTAGGCGTGCCACAACGCTTTGGTAAGATTTGTTTATTTTAACCTAGTTTGTAATTATGTATTAGGTTAGTTTTTTTTACCTGAAGAAGAGATCAGATTGCAGATCTCGAAACGTAGTGTTACTGATTTCTTGTTTCACTGAACGATGGCAAATGTCCGGAAAATCCTGTTTCCTTCATAACCGTTATTGTACTAAATCCTGAAACTAACTGTTATTGAACCGTTATTGTACTAAATCCTGAAACTAACTGTTATTGAACCGTTATTGTACTAAATCCAGAAGCTTATTGCAATTATTTTTACAACTTGAATTCCATTATTACAAATTGGATCTGCACTGAGCATATTAAATGTTACCATTGACTTTGCATTAATACGTACTGTAATACATTTGCAGTAATTGCTATATATTATTGGTTGAGTGTTATCGAAGCTTACCACTCTAGAGGCTGAAGAAATTTCATTTATGTCTGTCTGTCTGTCTGTCTGTCTGTCCGCACAATATCTCGAAAACGAACTGACCTCTATTAACTTGAAATATTACTACTACTTAACTTGGTTCATTTCTATATGCGTAATACTGAGTTCGATGTTGGTGCATGTCACTCCATATGATTTTACTGAGCGTTAGCAAATGTGTTTATATCGGTGTTAAGGATAGTCACGATGACAGCGCATAGAAATTCAAATAGCAGAATAGATAAATTTGTAAATAAAATGTCCAGAAATATAACATTTCAACAAATGCCTTTTATTTTTAGGGTAAAAAATGATAACGTGGATCATTTGCTACTTAAACTTATGATAAAAATGACATCAATTATAGTTAATTAAGTGATTACTTACGCAGATTACTTACTTAAGACTCAAGAAAATCACTCGAGTCTTAAGTAAGTAGATTTTGGCACCGACAATCTGTGATTAGATTGTCGTGCCAATATTAGATTTGAAAGCACCTTTGCGTTTTAGCAACCTCCTTCGTTTACTGGAACTGTTATTTTGTTGTAAAAACTAAATTAATGAACATAAACATCAATTTATTATGTGGCAAGATATATCGAGAAACCTTTTAATCTGTAAACTTTATATTTTACATAAAACCGACCTTCATTGAAGGCTCTCGGTAGGCTGGCACGATTTCTCTTTTATCTGCCGAGGGTATTTAAAAACTTATCTTTTCATGATTCTGTGACTTCTCAAGAACGAAATGAGCTACTGACTTGAAATTTTGCAAGCCACTTAAGCGAAACCTGCTACTCGAAACGTGTTATTGCGTACACCTACCTTGCATAGAAACAGTGCCACAATTCTACATATGTTCTTCCTGTGATAGGATTAAGTGATAGTAAAACTGGACACTTAAGTATTACTTATATTTATGTTGATATTTACACGACATCGTGCAGCGCACAAAAACGGTATTTTAAATAGTTTTTTGGTAATTCTAAAACATTTAGATTGTACACATTACACCCAATTTTATGTAAGCATTGTAAAAACAATACGCAGATACACAATAGAATTCATTGGACTTTATTTGGAACTTGGATTATTACCACATTTGCCACATTAATCAAGAAACTATGTGGAGCATTTCTCAATAAATTCCTGTTCAAAGAAACACGTTTGGAAAAGGTTCAAAGATTCCCCTTATTTTTCACCTAATATTCGTAGCTGTTATCCACCAAATTATGCTCTATCACGTTCATATTTAATGGAGAAATAATATTTTTAATAATAATTGTGTAATAATGATGATCGGATAATTTGGCATAAACACTGGCACGGAATAGCCGATGAAGTCGGCAACTTCAAATTGCATCGATCTGATTAATCTCGCTAACTGACTGAGTAGCCTCCGGCGCAGTAGGGTTAAGGTCAGTTCATTGACCGCAATCAGAATATTTCAGAGTTTGGAGCGAACCAACACAAGCACACCCATACACCCCAGGTCAACAACTCCTCCATAACTGGTTCCATCTATCTCGCCAGTGCGGTAGGACGGGTTGCCTTGTGGGAGGACTTGCTCACGTTCTCTTTTTGCAGTGAACTCGACTAATATCTTCCTGAACCAAAACAGAGGTCGTTCGTGTCCGTTGAGCCTGAACCGTTGGGTCAGGCCATTAGTTCACATTCTGCAGCTGAAGAAAGTAAATGAAGCTTTATGAGAGTTTTTTTTTATTCTTAGTCGCTGTCACGTTTCAGTAATGTATAGAATTCCAAAAAGTGACTGAAAAACATATTCATAATAAGGTTGGTGAACTACAGTATTAGATTAGAAAGTCTGGAAACACTTTCTAAACAAAGCATTAATCGAGAGGTAATTTCTTGCAACTAAGATTTATACGTTTAAGGGGTTTCACTTTATTTGGAAAATAAAATAAAATTTATCTTGAAATTTGAAAGTACTACAAATATGTAATGTTTTTATATAATGTTAGTATGAAATATAAACTCGTATTGAGTTTTGGTATTGTTAGAGTACTTTTTAATATGTTAGCCTACACGCAAAAATGCACCGAGACAGAATGTAGTCCAGAATGGTCGTTAAATTACTTAAATATAAAAAGCTTTAGCCTCGATTGCTGTATTAAAGAAAATATTAAGATGTAAAGGCCTAACTTCTAAAAACTATCAGTTTTTACAAAGAAAACACACAATAAAACCAGCCACCATAGTTTAATTTTCATTCCCAAAATAAAACTTTAGTGTAGGAAGTAAAGGGTCTCACTAGCAGTTCATAAACTTTGATATATTTGCTAATAAAAGAGCATCAGATTTCAGATGCTGCACGTAAGAGGAAGGTGAACTGGAGCTAAAATCAACATTCGAATTTGCTAATTATCTTCTTCCGATTATTTGTGTAATACTAAGTTATGAACGATACAATTGTACATGAAAACTGAACTTATCGTTTCACAATCACACGTCAATAAAACTTGGTGTTTTACTGTGTCAAGAAATGTTTATACTACAGATCCATTACAAATATTCTTTGTACTCTTGAACTGGCAGCTCCCACCTTTTGTTAGTTCCGGGTCCTGTCTGACATTATACCGGCCCTCTGTACGATTTTCTGCATTCTGGCAGCATTCGGTCTTTGAAAGCTCTGAGAACTTTGGCTTGGTCAAAGCAGCTTTTCGCATCTAGGAGCTTCCAGCTTCTAAGACCATACACCCTTCCTTCTCAACGGTAACTGTCTCCAGTAGTCTTCGGCTTCTAGAGAGTCCACTGCTACCCCCGCCTTCTTAAAGCACCGAGTTTTTTGAAACTCTCAGCCCACGAACATCCGGTCTTTAGCAGCACCCAGTCTCTTCCATCTATCAGTTTTTCAAAATCTCTTTTTGGTAATAGAGCCCACCCTCTTAGTTTAAAGTTTGCATAAAGAGATCTTTAATCAACTCCATACAACTAAGTGGATACAGAATAAAAAAATCTTATTTCTGATACCAATCTATCTAAATTCATTTTTTAATTCTTTCATAAATTGTATCATTCCTAGGCTCCTCTTCGTTCTTCTCAAACAGTTCCGGAAAAAATTGGCTTTACATAGAACTTTCATGCTACTTTTCAAATTCAAGCTTTTGGTGAGATGCAAATTTTGGACAACATTCGTGAATAAATATTTTTGCACCTGGGGCTCCGCTAAAATCCAAATTTCCGTTAAAACAAGGTGTCTAGGATAAATAACAATAAAGGAGTTTTGACCATAGCGCTCCACCAACTTGTGTGCACCGAAAATCCAATTTGAGCGTATATTTATCATACAAAAAGTACATCTATGCCAATTGTTGTTAAAATCCATCCAGTCATAAGTTGTCTATAGTGCAGCTATTGTGTAAAACGGGGTTTCCCCTCTCAGAATCCCTACATCGAACATGACATTGCATTTGCAGAACGCCGTTGCCAATTTACATAAAGATTCTTTAAGAATTGCGTAATCGTGATGATACATAAATAGATTAAATTAAAAATACTCAAATACGTTGCAATTGAGAAATAAAATATGTACCTAGAATCCGTGAATAGTAATTTTAATGGTTTAATTCTTGATTAAAATCTAATTACGTTAAAAATTACAAGTCGTAAAAAAAGTACGCACGCCAGACAGATCAGCTTGGAAGTCTTTGTTTTCGCCACACAGTGGAAAGCATCCTGACCCGGCAAGCGATTCCAAATGGACCGATGTTCTCCATTTTAAAGTTAATAGAGAGGGAGTTCAGATGGAGCTTCACATCAAATGTATATTCTTTAAGTTCAGTCATTCTAAAATGATCGTGTACACAGAGGAAACGCACATCTGCTTTCGTACTTGTTGGAGAGATAAACAGTAAATTGCATATTATAGCTATCATTGCACTGTTTTCTAGTTCTTAGCCATGTTCTAAATTTCAAAACATGTTTGTCTTATCATAGTTTTTCAAGGAATCTAGTTAATATTAATGGTTCAATACATAATATCCATTCTATTTTTGATCAGTAATATCAGTGCCAAATACCATTAAACACAGTATAAATGTCCTTTGCAGTTTAAGTTTCAATGAAGATGACACAGCAGATCGTACAAAACTTGAAACCAACAAATCTAATGAAGTCACTTTATCACATATATTTATAATTAGTGTACAATTAAATATGTATTGTAACCTTCAGAGCATGCTAAATAACTGATTATATAAGTTCTCCAGTTCAACTGAAAAAGAACAGACAACAACTAACAGCTCCTAACCTAAGTAGCAATATAAGTAAACTGCAAATATTGTCAAGGAAAAGGGTAATATTTACAGTTTACTTAGCAGAAAAGCAGTAACTGCAGTGCAGAAACTGGGTGGGGGTTTGCAGATAATGCTCTGACTTCTACTGACAAAGTATGCGTATATTGCATATCTTAAACACTATTGCAGATACAGCTTTTTACCTAACCCACCATTGAAATACATACAGAGTGTTCCGTAACTCTCTGGACAAAGGTATAGTACGTTATTACTCACGTCAAGACAAACATATTTCACCATATGAACATGGGTGTATGTTACTTAGTTTCCCATCTATTTGTATTTATGTGTTTTTAAGAAAATAAAATTAATATCTTAAAATCTAATTCATTAAATTATACCTAATTTGTCTCAAATGTTTATAATAACAAGGTGAGTTACTAAAATAACTATAATTAAATTATCATAAGTATTTTCAAAATGGTGGCCATAAAAGTTTGAAGGTGGCCATGTTTTTGAAGGATAACAGTTTTAGAGCATTTTATCACAAATCTTACGACACCAAAGTTATTTAAATCGAATAATAAGTAACTTATCTAAAGGAGATTTACTGTGAAAAGACATGCCCCGCTAATTGCTCATGAGGAAATCTGATTTCTGTCTGTCGAACAAGTAAACCTAGAGAATTGAAATTTGAGGTGACATTGTACCTGTACTACCTCTACAGCGGTGTTGAAACCCATAAAGATCTCTTAATAAAAATGACATTATCTGCAGAATTTGTTACAGGTTGTCCTGTAACTTTCTGAACAAAAGTATACCACGTTATTGCTTAGGTCCAAACCTTATGATGATAATATTTCACCTTATGAACATGGGTCTCCGATGCTTAGTTTCCATCTGTCTGTCTGTATTTTTTTATACAAAATAATATTTTAAAAAGTAATATATTAAATTTTACCAAATTTAGCTCAAATGTGTATAATAATCACTATATCATAAAATTATCTTTAGTATTTTAATTATCGGCTATTACAAATTTTAAACTTTAAGCATCTTAAAATCTAAAGCAATTTTCCTCAAGAGTTGCGAGAATAACAGTTTTTAGAAGGGTTATATTTTAATTTAATGACAAATAAATTATTGAAATCGGATAATAAATAATTGATTTAGAGCGGATTTACTATGACAAGACATGGCCCACATTGAGAGCTGCCCTTTATTCAGTTTTTGTTTTGATGGCTATTTGCTGAGAACCTCAATCAAGTCTTTTCACAGTAAATCCGCTCTAAATCAATAGAGTAGCTTTTTTAATTTTACAATTAAATATATAAATAAACTAAAAACCAATTTGATAAAGGATGAACAATGTGAATTTTACAAAGAATGTATAAACAGGTCTGAAATAAGGCTATGGGCAAATTTAATGCAAGTACTGAAATACTCCAGGAGACAGGGCGAAGCAAGTTTGAGGCAGGAGAAAATATCGCCAGGAAAGCCGATGTTTTCGAATACACTATAGTATTCTATGAAAGTAATGTGATAAGTTTGTCAGTATCATCGCTGTATTTTCAATATTATGATGAGGAGGACGAGACAGTGGCGTCTTTGAAAATTATTCATTATAATACTTTCAAAAAGCCGTAAAAAGAAAGGACGCTATTAAAATGCCATTTTGGGAAAGGCATTTTATAGAGTACAAACAGTACGTTATGTTTACTATAGTGCTATTTGAAGTGGGTAAAAATATACCTGTTTTGCAATGTTTATTCAAAAGAAATTCGTTCTAACTTGTATGTATAATTAGACATAAAGTATACAACATTTTAAATTCCCTTTTTTAATAGGCCAGTGCTAAAAATGATAACTTTTCTGATAAGTATGAAACGTACCCAATAGTATGTATTTAGGTAGTCTGTTGTAAAATGTAGCAGATTTATATCGCCGGTTTATAACCTACATGTACAGCCTGTTAAAACCAAATTAAATAACACTTTTCCTATCCTTGGTAATTACACTTCCATAAGAGAAAGCGATATAATTTAAGTTAGACAACACGTATTTTTAGAATAATTAATTTAAAAAATTATATAAATAAAAAAAATTGACATTTCATATTTACTTTTATTGAAACGTATAAAACTAAATAATTTGGAAAATGCACTTAGATTTATTACTAAAATATTGAAGGTACAAACAAAATCCTAACACTTTTACATTAGTCTTATAGAAAATCAAGGTTGCAATGGGAAAATAGTAAAATAAACAGATTTTAAAACAAACTGGGTATAATCAAATCGTAGGCTTGCCCCGCTTATTGACTTTTTCTAGAACAATTCGTTGACTAGCTTAATGATATATCTGACATAATAATACACGGGATGAAGCAAAAATACTAGTTTTCTTCTGTAGGGTTGGTTCTTCCGTACTAGGTTTTAACGGTTTGTTCTGTAATAGTGAGTAGAGTAAATTATTGTCTTAAAATATTTTATTTTATACTTAAAGCTTTTTATTTCTGTAAGTTATTCTAAACTGCAATATTAAGTCCAGAGTATATTATATCCTTCTAAAATATTTAACAATACAAAATTTGTTTTAATATTCTTACGTAATCATCTTAATTAATTAAATCAATTTTTGGCGTGAATTGTCAGATACTATTATATTGAAATATTCAGATTTTTACAAGGAGTAGTTATGTTAAAAATTCAAATGTTTGTATGCAAAAAGCAAATAAATATTACCATAAGGATAACATCACATTATCATTGATCTTATACTAAAATATAAAACTGTTAAGAATAGTGTATATTATTCGTCTGTTTACTCAGTTGTAATTTATTTTCGGTAATTCTAAGCAATATATGGGTCAACCTCGATTTTTCTCATATTACAATATAATGTTCCAATAGTCAATTAGAAAAGGAAATGACTAGAATTTCTTGCCGGAAAGCAGTTATAGGGAGCAGGCAACTCATATTACAATATAATGTTCCAATAGTCAATTAGAAAAGGAAATGACTAGAATTTCTTGCGGGAAATCAGTTATAGGGAGTAGGCAACCGCGAGAATTACCTATTAGTGATCAGGGGCACTGACGTGATCTGGGCTTCAAATTTGGAACTACTCGAGTTAATTTTTTTTTTTCTAAAAGAGCAAGCAGCGCGAAGCGCTGCGCAGCGGGCAAGCATCGTGCGTGATCTTCGTATATACTGAATTGATTCAGGCCAAAGGAATGACACAGATTCCTTTACCAGATTTTTACGGAGATTTTGTATTGGGCGGATTATATTGGTTTACTTTGCTTTCCAGCATGTAATTATGTGTTTAAAATTGTTTTACATACATTACCTACATTATATTGTAATATGTAATAATAATTTATCAGAAATTTTTAATAAAAAAAAGGATCACGCACGATGCCTGCCCGCTGCGCAGCGCTTCGCGCTGCTTGCTCTTTACAACAAAAAAAAAAATTAACTCGAGTAGTTCCAAATTTGAAGCCCAGATCACGTCAGTGCCCCTGATCACTAATAGGTAACTCTAAGCAATATATGACCGTCTGGCGGTTGCCTGCTCCCTATAACTGCTTTCCGGCAAGAAATTCTAGTCATTTCCTTTTCTAATTGACTATTGGAACATTATATTGTAATATGAGAAAAATCGAGGTTGACCCATATATTGCTTAGAATTACCTTATTTTCTTCTTCCCCTCAAAAATCAAAACCAAAAGACATGCCCCGCTCTGGCGTTTTATTTTTGGTTCTGCTGTTTCTAGTTGAACGTTATGAATAAATTGTACACAAGTATTCGGGTGTTAACTAAAAAAGAATTTCCTGAATAATTTTCCATCTATTGCATACCTTAATCAGGTTTTAAGAAGTACATAAGTATCCTCTCATAATTTCTCTTAATATAGGTACCTGTAGATATCTAAAAATGCACTAGCTACATTGCCAGTTGGTTAAAATAAGTAAACGTTGCTTTTACTTTTAAATAAGTAAATATCTGTTTCTGATACTTTTTCCAAACTTAGAGCCAAACAGGTATTTGTTAAAACGGCTATGCCTGAACAAATTATTAGGCTCAATTTGTGCCTTCTTAGTTTTTAAATGATATTCAACTGCGATTAAACGTTCCAGAGTACGCTCCACAAGCTATATCCAAGATGGGGTAATATTGAGCCGATATTTTAGTTTAAGAATGTTTATATATGAAGAGGCGAGAGGTATGTTTCTTCTTTCATCTTGAAAAAGTCGTCGTCCTTTTGGTTGTCCTCATTGTAATGTCCTGATGGATATTTTTACTGACCATAAATTATCCTTTCAAAGTATGCCAACTAAAAGAAATGTATTCATTAAAACATAAGTGATGGCTTAAACATAATTTGTCTTATAACTATTTTTCAAATTTTCATTTCATACCATTTACGACCCCATTAAGGTGATTACAGCTCTTTTTATTACAGCTTTTAAGATACAATTTCCTGGAAGAGGAAACATTTTTTTTAATTAGTGATTCTACGAGGAGTGATAAGTCTTTGAAGCAGAATTTAGGAGCATTCTATAATCAGCTCCAATAAATAGCATAGGGTTTACATGAAAGGGACCTATTTTTCTAATAAAAATACATTAAAAACATGAACATTTCATAAATTATGTTTAATTTTAAAGATAAAAGTCATAAATGAATTAAAAACATTGACTCCTGAAAGCTATTACTTATAAAAGCACTTCTAAATTTTAACATTATCACTACCCATATTATTTGAGTTTGATTATAATCATCATTGTTGACTGTAATAATTTCCTTCTTGCAATTTAATTTCGCATGAAGTTATAAAAACATTCCGACGCCACAGCTAAGTTTGCCTTTTGTCCTGATGAAGAAAACACAAATGCATAGGTCTTGGATACTTATTTCGGTCGATAAGCCTTTACTTCTAGCCCTTGTCATCATATACGGAAGGTCCAAGATATTAACGGTGACATAGTGCCATGAGTTTCTCTTGAAGTTCTGTCACAAAATCTATACGAGTAATTAATATGAAGGACTGAGAAGCCTTTTATGGTAATAGGGGGAAAATCCTGTAATTTTTCGTTCAGTGTTTTAAATTGATTAAATTCATTACTGGTGCGACCTGGAATAACAGTTAAATATTACCTTTGTCTTTACTATCTGCACCACTACTGATCAACCACAGTTTTAAAATTTAAATTGTAAACAAATATTTCTCCCTCTTTAACGAACTTAAAGTGTCAACATCCGGCTAGTGACAGTAAAATTGGATTGTCCAAACATAAATAATAAAACTTTTGAGAATTCTGCAATATTCCAGATAACTTTTCCAGGTCTCCCTCTTCACTATAAACCTTCCTCGGATTTCAAAGATAATAGTAAGATAAAAAAAAGGAATTAGCCTCACTGGTCCATCCGACCTTGACTTTAGTGCTGAGCAGCACAATTTGTGATAAAGTGTTATTTACAATATTATTCTATTAAGACATATACTTAAATGTAAATTGATTTTCGGCGATCTTGAAAGATATGAAGAGGTTAAAACTTTAATTGTAAATGCAAAAATGACAAAGTAATATTGTGGCGTGTATATAGTGTATTTTATTTATAGAAACTAGAATAAGTTATAAAAATGCATAGTTATTATTTAAATTTTGAATTAAACAATAATTTTAAACAAATACCATAATATAATGAAGTTTTTATTACAGTACACGAAATATTTATATAAATATATATATATTATGTCATATATATGTTAATGTTCTGTGTCATATATATTAATGACACAATTTTAAGAACTCCTACATACGTGTGTGACATGTCTTGAAAAGGCGGGAGTAAGAGAAGCAAGAATAGAATATTTGTATTTTATTTAACATTATTTATTTATTTAATTAACAAAAAAATTTCTTAACACAGACTGGGAGAAATTTCTCTCTCTGTCAAATAAAAAAGATTACACGTGCTGCGTTTGTTGCCCGTGTTTAGTCCTTGAAGCTGATGTTGTGCTGAAAAAGAGGAATTTTAGATTAACATATTGCAACATATAAATATGTATTCTAACATATTAATTCAAACATGTTTAGTATACAAAAAATATTATATTTTGTATATTACGTAGTTGCGAAAAATTCTGTATAAATACAGATTAAAAAATACCTCAATATAAATATTGAATAAACATTTAATATTATCATGACTGTTTTATTAGTTAATTGTAAATTAAATATTCAATTTTTAATTCTACTTGGTTTGCATTAAAAACAATTAATATAATTCTGTAAATCGATTTGCCATTCACTATTGTTTTTGTCTCGGATAAAAAAACAACTTACAGTTTTTAAACATATGTAGATAAATATGGACTTTGCTGAATTCTATTTATTTATCATCGATAAATATAACATGCTATTGCGATAAATATATTGGAACATATATTTATTCAGGTGGTACGTACCTCACGTAGTTTTTTCTGACCACACTCTACGTGTTTATAAGCAACTTCGCACTTGTTCAATCCCTCAACATCTGCAACTCAAACAAAATTGATGTTATAGATGTTGATTGGTGACATACATTGGTGTTTACAGATGATGATAGTATATTGGTGTTTACAGATGTTGATGATAGTGCATTTGTGTTTACAGATGTTGATGATAGTGCATTGGTGTTTACAGATGTTGATGATAGTGCATTGGTGTTTATCGATGTTGATGATAGTGCATTGGTGTTTACAGATGTTGATGATAGTGCATTTGTGTTTACAGATGTTGATGATAGTGCATTGGTGTTTATCGATGTTTGATGATAGTGCATTGGTGTTTACAGATGCTGATGATAGTACATTGGTGTTATAGATGTTGATGATACTACTTGGTGTTTACAGATGTTGATAATAGTGAATCGGATCACAATAAAATTAGTACAATAAATGTATATAACCATTAGTAATTTACTTTTCCTGTGGTTATTTCCCCCACTTAATCGTTTTGACCACTATCTCAATTTTCTGTGCTGTGCACTTTGTTAACAAGCATTTCTTTCTTAATCTACGCTTGGTTTATTAAAATATGACACTGTTGATCGATTAATAGGTCAACCCACACCCTTTTTAGTAACAAAATCATCAATAGAATAGATGCAAAGTTATTCACACCTGTCTTGAACTAAAACTTAATTAAATACAAAACGTACATTTTGTAACCCACGACGACAATTAGGTCAACTAATTTGAAGGGATTTTCGTTAGAAGTCCAACCTCTCTTCATATTTTACATCCCTAAAGAACAGGAGAAATATGCTATATTAAAATTATATTTTATGTTTCTAATATTTCAATTTATAATTTCAAAATATTAAGATTCAGCGAACCTAAAACCCTTCTTGGTTTTAATTATGTTAACAATATTTCGATGAGGCGTGAACCATAAACTTCATGAACGTTCATGAATCAAAATTTGTTCATTCGTTGCACAGTTGGTTTTCATTATAAAATAAAACGTGAAATTTATATTTTGTGTTGCATATACATTACGTCCGTGGATAACAATACTAGTATGCAAATATAAGAAGTAAATTAAACATTTTACCCTTTTATCACAGATGTTTCATACTATTTCATACTTTACTAAACGTGAACAAAACTGCAATTTCCCTAAATTGAAAACTTAGTTTTTATAACAAAATATATGTGCTGTTTTGAGGGTTTTATGTAACAAAACATTTTTATTTTTATTTGGAATTTTTTCAAACTCTTTAGCTTTCACTATGAACTCAATGATATAAGGTGACCGATATAGGCAGGCTATTTGTTTTCTTAAATATTTAATTCATAATTATCAGTCTAGACAGAATTGAACTTTTTGGAAACTAAAAATATTTTATCCTCATTATTGCAAAATGTTTGCAAAATAGGAGCTATTCAGTTATTAAAGGAAACATTCAGTTTACTAACACATATTATAAACTACATATTTGTAAGATCTGATAGTGCCAAACTGTAGATACTTCAAATATAAAAACATTTAATCTCTCAAATGTAGGCCTACTCAGAACATTTCATTTTTGTCAAATCGACCTATACCTGCATTAGATAATATATCTAAAGTAAAAAAAAAAACTACCAGCAACTCACCAATCTTTTTACACTCTTCAAAAATCTCCAACACCTTGTCAATGTTCTCACGTTTGTGATCGAAAACCTTACTGATGTACTTCTTGGCGCCCTCAGGACTGTACTTGCCATCCTCGTCATACTGCAGAATCACACAGAATACTGTCAATTATAAATACGATCAATACTATCAATCTCAAGCAGAACATTTTATTTATGATACACAATTGGAAGAAATTGGGGGTGAACTTATGACATTTAATGAAAATAATCGTGTAAATCTTATTAAAATTTTCTTTAGTATCAAACTATTTTGCTTGAAGAAAAGGCCATAACAACAGTAGTTACTTTGTTTATAAGATTATACCAATCTAGAAATTACTTCTGCAGTAGAAATCGTGGCAGTAAATTTGCTAATATGCTATGTATTACAATTTTCACTCACACAAAGTAAAAAACATTTTCGGAAAAATCTATTTTATACTGTTTATTGAAGTAATTAATGAATTACTTCATTAAAATATTTTCATTTCGTTAACTTTTATAACTATTATATATAGATAAAAGTATAGATAAAAATGTCAACTCGATAGTTTAATTTACAATTTCTTTTTTGATAAATCTGGAACACACTATTTTGCCAACATAAAAGGTGTTGCTTCTTTAATTCAATGTTTCAATACATTTTAGCTTTAAATTTGAGCTTATTTTTTATAAGTTCTTTATTGGGCTACCAAAAACATTGATTTTTAAGATCATCATGTCAATTTGCATTTATTTTTTTGTAGTATCAATCATTCTCTCGATGAGTGCTTTTATTTAAGGTACTTAGCTATGGTTTATACTAACATGACCAAAAAGGAAAACGGGACAACTTTACTTAATGATATGTTTTAAGACACAATGATATCTGAACCTTATGAAATTCATTTGTTATAATAATGAGTACAGTATTAATTACGTTGTATAAACTTCTTCAAATTTTTCAAAAAAATAATAACTAACTTTATGAAAATAGTAAACGGTTTACTTACGACGCCTTTGAGTCTCATTTTACACTCCAGCAAACACTGAAAACAGGATATGGTAATTAATTTACTAATAATATAAGTATCCTAATTACTTATTAATATTAAAGAGGTCACAGAAGGATATAAAGTGTATAATTAAATAAATTCGGGAGTTAACCCTTTTCATAGCGTTAATCCATTTGTAGATACATCACCCTGACTGTATCAACTCTCAGTATATACTGCAAAAAAAGAGATTAAAACACTGATTGATAGAAACACTGATAGGAAAATCTACATTCGGTGTAGTGGTAGTCTGTAAGGTGAATAAGAGTAGTTCAGCAAACACAAATGTACTGTCATGCTAACAATATCTGATAGATTGATACAGTTTGCTACCGTGTGAATACAAAATATCAGATCTTTACGTTAATAGCGTTTTTACATAAGGTGGTTATAACGAAAAGAGTTGCCTTGGTTGTTTAGGGTATATGATGTTCAGCCTTTGTCGCAAATATAAAAAAAAATATTTACGTAAAGCCACAGACAGGCAAAGACTGAGGGATTTCAAGAGTAAAGAAAGAACACAAAAATCGAGCCAACATTATTTTTGAATATATGGGTATTATTACACCCAGTAAGCCAACCTTAGCTAGTTTGTAGAATAAAAAAGAACATACTATTCTACTAAGTGATTAATAATATTACAATTAACACATAATCAAAGTAAATTTTTTCTTAGAACGCATGTTAGCCATAAAGCAACGCTATTACTGCTTTCAAATAACTATTTTTTCAAGTTGGCTTGCAGTCATAAAATTTAAAGACTCCCCAAACTATTTTTATGTAGTATTCCATTAGTTTCACTAGTATCACTGTCCCGAAACTCGAAAGGGGATTAAATGTTTTAGTTATATCATGCTTTTAGTTATAACTGTCACTAAATACTACCAAGAAAAGAGTTAAAACGCTTACTCATAGAAACACTGATAAGATCATTATCTATTTTACTATATTTATGAAAATTACTATGTTTAGCATATATCAGCTTGGCTCAAATCCGTAATTATCAATTTTAATTTACAGGTTTTTTAATTTTCAATTTGAATAAAAAAACCTGTTTTAGTCTTCGAAGGTAAGACTATAACTTTCGTGTTGTAATCACACAGCGTTAATATCATCACTCACCTTTCCCTTCTCGCTGGACGGTAGTATATCCTTTTTGTATGTGTCCTCGAAAGCTGAAAGAAAAAGTAATTCAGTTAGAAATAGCGTTACAGCAACAATACAATCATTTCAAGCTAAATGTATCATGTATCAATATAAATATATAACATTGTCTCGTATATTATAACTTAACTTTCATATAAGAACTGAACATTTTCTAAAATTAAAATTTATGTTTCTAAATTATACCTCAAAATTTCAGTATTGTTGTACCTCAAAATTTAAACTAAAATACTTAGGTGGACCTTACACGATTTAAAGTTATTTAATGATAAGAGTACTATTAATACGCAGTAATATTCATGTTAGTTTGATAAAAAAGACAAAATAATCAGAAATTCCAAACGAAATTACATTATAACTGGAATGGTAAAACTGGCCAAATATTTTCTCTTAACCATCTAATATTACAAATAAACTTGCACTAGGTAAATAGCACTTTTAAGTAGCTATATATAAATCAACTGTTTAGGACACTTTTGACCGTCCAGGTAGCGACATAAAACTGTACAGGCATATACTGATCATACAATATACACACTTATTACTCATATGGTTTTGGCTTCAGAGTTCTTTCAAGTAGGTATTTTAGAACACTCATGGTGTGTTGAAAGCAATTCTCAACACAACATAAATATCCTGGAAGGAGCGGTCGGTTTAATATTGTGGGGGAAGAGTTAAGGATTGAAGGATTTAATATTTTGATTGGTAAATGATTATGATTGTAAAAAGATTGTATTCACACAAATGTGATTGTTTGCGATACCTGGCCCCTTAAACTTTGCTGCCTTAGCGTGCGCAAACACATTTCCGTAATGATAAAAAAATCCATAATGATTTAAAATTACCAACACAATACAGTAGTTAGTCCACGTGGCACCCAGGCTTACGGTAATGAGATATTCAAAACTAAGTTATTGGAAACGTACAAAGCACCCATACAGCGTGAATAAGGTTACTGAAATGCTGAAGAGATGTACAGTAATAAGTTATATGTATACAGAATCTTCATCAGTTTTTAGGGTAGTTTCTTTATTGCTCTCCCAACTACTGCACAAAACTGAAAAGATCAAATCATGCAACTTCTTTCTAGTTTATATAAGAGCCATATTCATTTTCTTTATTGGTTTTTGTCTCTTGCTGCCTACAGGAGAGATATCAGAAAATACTTAGTAATAAAAATAATTTAAAATTTATTTAATATTCATTAGTATTAATTTTATAAATTATATTATGAAATTAATATTTTATGTATATACATACTTTCTTCTGCTCCCGTCTCTTCCTTGCATTTGTTGAAGAATTTCTCAGCCTCCTCGAGATCCACTTTGGCCTGCAATCACATAAGGCGATTCCTATTAAACTGTTGCAGTGGGTGGAGAATGTCCGTATTCTCCATTATTAGTACTTAGTATATTTAGTTTAAACTAGTGTTATATTATATATTGTAATTTTGTAACAAATTATAACTAAATATCAGTATAAAGTACAACCCATAAAAATTAAGTATTTGCAACTGGAGTATTTTTCAACTAAGCTTCATAAAGACATTGTCATGTAAAATATTTGTTTAGGAAAAATAAAATACAAAACAATTACATTATTTGAAATTGTGTTATTTTATTAGAGAATTTCATAATATCTTTTGGGACTAGTTCCTTTTGGAACAAACCCTCCAACTAAATTTCGGCAAAGTTCGATCTTGTCTCGTTTTATACAAGCTAATACTAGTGTGGCTTAGAAATAATATATATTTCTTAACAGCCTGGTATATTAAAACTTTGAGAGAACAATTGTTTTTAAAAGGAAATTACATAATATTAACTTTCAGCATTGCATTATTTCAGCTGCATACATTCTTGTACAATTTTATTATTATTTCATGTTTTGGAGGAGGTAGTTTGGTTGAAAGTGACCTGACGTCCAACACGTCTACCCAACAAGTTGGGTTATGTCCACAAAAGTGGAACACCTGATTGAGCATGGTGGAGCATTGTTGTGCAACAGATTTTGAGTCAGTTCTAGGTTTATGTACCGGTTTCTATGTTTAAAAAAGAAGAGGAAGATGAAAAATCGGTGCATGTGATGTAAAATAATATTTTTCCAATAACCATACGAGAAACATGCGAGGCAATTTTTAATGTTTCCATGGATGAGTTCTTAAAGGTTAGAATCATCATCATTTTTTTTTTTTTTTTTCTTAAAACAGCGTAGCCGTCTTTATTCGTGTATTTATTAAGAAACACCACTATCATATTGGCCAACTCGGGTAAATAACTGAGGCCGTGTCAAGCGAACCAATAGAGTTGGCTGTCGTGCCAGACCGTCTAACCATATACAAATATTCGTCGGGCATGTTGGGACTCCTCAGTCCACACACATGCTCTGTACATGCTCGGCCATGCTCTGTAGTATGGGGGAGCTTAGGAGGACAAAGCCATGCCTACGTTTTGATCTTCCACTTTGCGTTAACATTAACATTCTATTCAAAAGTGGAAAAGAATTTATACAAATGTAAACAACTTGTTAGAGCCTTTTAATCTGCTATACAGGGTGAGTCTGACCAACCCGTGCAGTATTTACAGCTGTCTTAATAACTGACTTCCAAACTTTTTCTATCTCTTTTCTCCATAAATTTGGCCTCTCTGAATCTGTTAAAATTATTTTTAATTTTGAAAAATGCCCCTAAAGGGCCCAATTTGGGGGGTAGGGGTACTTTTTGGGGAATTTTCAAATGTAAACATGGGTCGTGTGATACATCAATTTAAAGGTCTTATTACAAACCGAACATTTTTGGCGCAAACAAAAGTTAATTATCTTAAACCGTATGTACAGGGTGTACCAAAACGTTTTGAAATAGGACTTTAAAATAAAGTACCGTGTTACCCTACCTACAAAACGGAACAGCTCCAGATTTTTTTCCTAACTTGCTATTGACCTATTTTTCAATGAAATATGTGGTACGGGCATTTTTCACTGGATTTTCTAAATTTAAAAAATATTCAAAATTTAAGAACACAAAAAATCCTAACACTCAAAATTCTTAAATAGCAACATATAATAAATTTTATATCAAATAAAAGGTCTTTTTAAAACAAACTTTTTTTGTATTTAACTTTTTTCCCTATCTCTTACTGTTTCAAAATGGCAGCCGAAAAACTGAATTACGTATATCTGTTTACAAAATGTAACAAATTAATTTTAAATTATATGAAATAAAAATATGTCCTTTAATTTTTAATTTGCTTAATAGCTCGGAATGACCTCTGAACTAGCCATAATCTTACCTTTCATTGATTTTGCTAGTAAAAGGTGCTCGAATTGTAGTCCGTCATTTGCTAAACACAGTTCTAATCTGGAACTTAAGCTATCTACAGCTCGCAACACTTCTTCGTGGCTGATTGAATTTATAGCATTCCGGATTCGCTGCATCATATCTTCGGGTGTTGTCGGTCGTAAAACATAAACTAAGTCTTTCAGCCTACCCCAAAAGTAAAAAGTCCATACAGGTCAAATCAGGGGATCTTGGTGGGTAGTTAACTGGACCACCTCTTCCAACCCATCTTCCAGGATATTGTTCATCAAGCGTTTTGTCGCACGTTGTGCGAGTAGTGAGCCGGAGCACCGTCGTGCATAAACCACATATTGCCAACAACTTCGTCAGGTACATCTATTAATAAGTTAGGCAAGTGATTATTTAAAAAATTGTTATAAGTCTCTCCATCTAGTTTGTCCTTCAAAGAAAAAAGGACCTACAATTCTCCTACCAACAATACCACACCAAGTATTCACAGTCCAGTACCTCTGGTTGTCAACCTCTCGTATCCAGTGGGGGTTCTCATGAGCCCAGTACCTCATGTTGTGACGGTTAACTTCGCCGTTGCTCCGAAATGTAGCTTCGTCACACCATAGTAGATTGCGAAAAAAATGTTCATTTTGTAGCAACTTTTCTCTTGCCCACAAAACAAAAATTCATTCTTTGAATGCCATCATCACCATGAAGTTCTTGATGCAGGGACATCTTGTAGGGATGCATTTTATTGTCTTTCAGGATCCTCACCACTGAACTTTGACTCATACCAGAATCAATAGCTATTCTTCTGGAAGAATCATTTGGGTTTAGTTGCACTGCCGCCAATACTTCTGGTGCCCTATCACTTCTTACAGGCCTTGCAAGCGTTTTTCCCTTATTGCTGTCAGGCTGTACCTGTCCTGTTTCACGAACTCGAATAGCAAGTCTTTGAAAGGCCATTCGTGAACTGAGGTTCTCTATTTGGAAACCGTTCGGCATATACCCTCGCAGAAGCCACATAGTTTTTGAAAACATTCGCCTAACACCATTAGCATATCGAATGCCTCTGCATTTGTGTACGGCATTTCGAAAAACCACAAGCTGTCCTTAACAGCAGACACCAATGAACTGAACTAAGGGTAGCCTTATCACATTTGTCAGATAAAGATGTCTAGCCAGCTTACCGCAAGTGATAAGCCTGTTGAGGGTGGTACAAAGTACCTTTCTAGTCCAAGACTGCATTGAGATTATGCATACATGAATCAATGTTATCTTTAAAAAGATAACATGGAAACTACTACAAAAATATTGGGCCAAAATTACAAAATTAAAACATGCTTAATTTTGGCCTGATTTCATAACAAATTCTGTTTATTTAATCACAAAAAACCTGTTTGTTCAAATAAAAATAATTTGTTACATTTTGTAAACAGATATACGTAATTCAGTTTTTTCGGCTGCCATTTTGAAACAGTAAGAGATAGGGGAAAAAGTTAAATACAAAAAAAAGTTTGTTTTAAAAAGACCTTTTATTTGATATAAAATTTATTATATGTTGCTATTTAAGAATTTTGAGTGTTAGGATTTTTTGTATTCTTAAATTTTGAATATTTTTTAAATTTAGAAAATCCAGTGAAAAATGCCCGTACCACATATTTCATGGAAAAATAGGTCAATAGCAAGTTAGGAAAAAAATCTGGAGCTGTTCCGTATTGTAGGTAGGGTAACACGGTACTTTATTTTAAAGTCCTATTCAAAACGTTTTGGTACAACCCTGTACATACGGTTAAAGATAATTAACTTTTGTTTGCGCCAACCCCCACCCCCCCCCCCCCCCACCCCCCCCCCCCCCCACCCCCCCCCCCCCCCACCCCCCCCCCCCCCCACCCCCCCCCCCCCCCACCCCCCCCCCCCCCACGGTTTCCTCAGCAAGCACTTTTATTCATATAACTTTTTCTCGTATTTTCCCATGTAGATAGTGATCCCATGGATATTTTAGACATAGATTGTTTCTGGTTCATAGGCCCTTTTAACATCACGGAAAACCATCAAACAAAATAACATTACCGCCAGTGCTTTCTGCTTTCGTATATTGCAGCATACTACGGCACTGTTAAACAATTCTACTCATAAATTATGTATAAATGCAGGACATTTGATTTAGTTTAACCTGTAAGCACAGTATTAATCTAACTGATATAATCCAGATTCTAGGTATATATAGGTTATATATGATAATTCGCTACTAATTTAAAGAACAGAGTTTTGTATTTATTACTTTTAATAAAACGATAATTTTATTTATATTCCTCATCACACATTATTAGGACTTGCGATACCATGCAGGAATGTAGCCATGCATTATAACTTTTCTAATTATTTATTTATCACGGGTTTCATTTATAAAAAGAACATTATTTTGTTCCATATAGTGTACATGGTAGAATAAAATAATCTTATCAGTGAAATTATTTAAAAGGCGATTATTTTATGTTAATGAAACCATACAAATTTTAGATTACCTCATGGTTTATCCAGCTCAATTAATTTAATATTTGCATTCATTGTATTTAAAAATGTAATTCTTAGTTTATCATTTGTAAGTTGAAGATTTTTGATCGTAACGGCATGTTCAAAAATTGCACGAACATGTCACAAATGAACTGGAGGGAAACAGCGTGAAAAATAAAAGAGCAAGCTGAGACAATAATTAATTATAAAATGTTACACATTAAACATGACTATGAGTATTAATCCTCCTAGATTGACAACTGCGGAAAATTTAATTAAAAAACTTCGAAGGCACTCTTGACTAAATTGATCTGCAACATTATTTTTGTATTGTATCTGAACAAATGTCTTCACTTTGCCGGTTTATATCGGTTTTGGGTGAATTTACTTCGTTTTTAAATTTGATAGTCATAGCTATTTAAGATTTTCTCCCCAATGGAACAATATAAAATTTTATCGTTCTAAAAAGTTATTTATATTTCAATGTTTTATTTTTCACTTTATGAAGTGTATTAAAGTACTGTGTATATTAAATAAAAGTAAATTAACCGAACCAAATACCTGAAAATTACAAAAATTGAATACCATTAAAGGTAATATTGGTAAAATTCTTTTAAGGTACTCGTATTTAGTCTTGTTTCTGTAACTACGACACAAACTACAAGGGAGCTGTACCGATTATTTATTTTTAATCTCCATTCATATACAATGAAAATAAAACATCTTAATACCAAAATATTATTTTATTAATAATAAATTTATTCGTATTTACCAATAACACAGCTTAATTTAAAACATGGAATAATATATTAGAATGTGTGTAAATATATTAATCTATAGAATGTGTGTAAACTGTTTGTGAACGAATTACATTTATTGCTCTTTATAACATTCGCAGTATTTTAGAACAAACTACATATTATATTATATGATATTAAAATTATTGGAATTCATATCTCTCGACATATCAGTACAATGTTTATATTTGGAAAGCCTTTTAAGTAAGTAAGTCATGGAACATCAATGAATTTAGAATCAGTTTTTGGTATGAACATTAGCTTAATCATGATATAACTAGAGGATAGAGATTTATTTGTAAAGCCACCATACACTTATAATATTATGAAACAGTTGTTTTTATGGTACAAAGTATTTTTTTTTTTTTTTCAGACGTTGAGGGGCTAGATAAATGTGAAGCAGCTGTTAAACATCTTTCATGCGCCAAAATCAAATCTGCACAGGTAACCACAAGATAACTTATAGGTTATAAAATAGATATTCTTATTATAATAAACTAGCTTGGAAGAAGTTTGTGTGCCAGATTTTTTAAATTTTATATTAAATTATGAAGCAACGAAAGTAATAAATTACATTCTATTTGCAGTCTGTTGAAAATCTGTTCATTATGATTACAAGGGATTGTATTTATAATTATTTAATTTAATTTTGATTACTAATCAATAAAATGTGTTTTGATCATTTCAGCAAAACATCAGTATAAAAGATTAGACACCGGCACGTGACACTCCACTGTCAGTAGCAGGGTTAGAATACTCTTCTCGGAAGAACGTCTTTATAGTCATAATTTATGTATTAGTTGTTGAGTATTTTGTTGATAAAACAAAACAAACTTATTGTTTCATTGTTGTGTTTTTTTTCACCTGTGTTTTTATACTTTCAACAAGAGTTTAAGCTCTCAATAGAATATTTCGAACATAGCGAAGGTGAGATTATTTTGTCACTTTTTGACCAGATCGGACTCTTCGGCTAAAAAATATATGGACAGAACGTTTTTGTTATGTAAGCTATGATTATACTTACGAGTTTCAAAATTCTTTTATACTTCGCTGAATTTTTCTTGCATGAATGCTGAATGTTTCATAAAAAATACTTGTAGAAAAAGTCTCGCTTGATTGAACACATTTTTATAAACATAAAGTAAGATGTATCAAGGGAATGTAGAAGTCGTCATAACGACATATATGAGAATATAATTTAACAACAAAATTCTCGATGCACCTTCTTATCTCCTCCCAGTTATCAATTTATGTGCGAATTTAAAACTTTATTTAAATTCGTACGGGTTTTTTTTTACGAAAGAATAGTGTTTAAACTCTAACATTTGAACATGCACTTTCTGTAATATTACTAAATTTTAGGATCGAGTCCTATTTTATTATAAAGCTTTTTTTAATCACAGACAATGATATAGATGTAAAAAGTTAAAAAGTCACATCTAGCAATAAAATAGAGATATATATAATTTCATTATTCTATTATTATAGTTTTATAATTTTGAACTGATAAGCTCAGCCGAAAAATATTTAAAAGTATATACTTAAATTCCATTACACATGTATATTGAATTTGTAATGTATAAAATATAAAATATAAATTATTAAATATATATTCTATGCTAAGTGAATATTTATGTTTGAATTTTATGTAAAAATTATGAAACAGCTTAAAGTTTCACATCAAAATTCCGTTATATAAATAACTTGCAGGATAGAAAAGAAAACATTTGTACACAATGCGCCCCAATATTCCGAAAGACAGAACGAATTTCATATCATTACATACAAAGGCATTAAACCTTCCTCAAAAGCAAAATAGAAGGAGAAAAAATATAACACATAGATATTACTTGAATTACAGCGCAACCCGATGACCAGACTTAGGAACTATAATTGAAAAAAACACTTTGATCACTAGAGAAATTGTTTGCTTCTAGAATTCTTATATCTTACTGAGACGTCTGGATTTGCACTGTCTTTTCTTCGCATAATGCTCCTGGATATAAACACTATTTTAAGTATTTTATAAAATACTGACTGAAAGTTTACCTTCTCAAACGGAAGTATACAAGGGTTTAAAAAAAAAAACACTAAATAAGAGCATACAATGAGTGGTGGTGTGTCAATGAAAAGCTATTTATTAGTACATAAAATGCCGTTTGCAAATCCGACCTTAAAAGATTCTCGTAACGGAAGTATACAAGGGTTCAAAAAATAAACACTAAATAAGAGCATACAATGAGTGGTGGTGTGTCAATGAAAAGCTATTTATTAGTACATAAAATGCCGTTTGCAAATCCGACCTTAAAAAGATTCTCGTAACGGAAGTATACAAGGGTTAAAAAAAAACACTAAATAAGAGCATACAATGAGTGGTGTGTCAATGAAAAGCTATTTATTAGTACATAAAATGCCGTTTGCAAATCCGACCTTAAAAGATTCTCGTAACGGAAGTATAGAAGGGTTCAAAATAAACACTAAATAAGAGCATACAATGAGTGGTGTGTCAATGAAAAGCTATTTATTAGTACATAAAATGCCGTTTGAAAATCCGACCTTAAAAGATTCTCGTAACGGAAGTATAGAAGGGTTCAAAAATAAACACTAAATAAGAGCATACAATGAGTGTAGTGTGTCAATGAAAAGCTATTTATTAGTACATAAAATGCCGTTTGCAAATCCGACCTTAAAAGATTCTCGTAACGGAAGTATAGAAGGGTTCAAAAATAAACACTAAATAAGAGCATACAATGAGTGGTGTGTCAATGAAAAGCTATTTATTAGTACATAAAATGCCGTTTGAAAATCCGACCTTAAAAGATTCTCGTAACGGAAGTATAGAAGGGTTCAAAAATAAACACTAAATAAGAGCATACAATGAGTGGTGTGTCAATGAAAAGCTATTTATTAGTACATAAAATGCCGTTTGTGAAAATCCGACCTTAAAAGATTCTCGTAACGGAAGTATAGAAGGGTTTCAAAAATAAACACTAAATAAGAGCATACAATGAGTGGTGTGTCAATGAAAAAGCTATTTATTAGTACATAAAATGCCGTTTGCAAATCCGACCTTAAAAGATTCTCGTAACGGAAGTATAGAAGGGTTCAAAAATAAACACTAAATAAGAGCATACAATGAGTGGTGTGTCAATGAAAAGCTATTTATTAGTACATAAAATGCCGTTTGCAAATCCGACCTTAAAAGATTCTCGTAACGGGTAGTATTACAAGGGTTCAAAAATAAGAGCATACAATGAGTGGTGTGTCAATGAAAAGCTATTTTATTAGTACATAAAATGCCGTTTGCAAATCCGACCTTAAAAGATTCAAAATAGTCAATGTGGTGGAACACTACTCTCCCGAAATTCTCGTAACGGGAGTAATGGTATTCTTGAATGATACATACAAAGATAAGTTTTATGTGTAAAAGACAAAATTATAATTAAATAATTAACGATCCAATTTGAGGATTTTATCCCAACATTTTCAATAATAAACCCCTATTGAGTGACTATTTAATCTTTTAGTATTTATCGTGTAAAACAAGGCAGCCGCAACCTAAAGCCTTATTTTGCTATTAAAATAATAATATTATCTTAACATGTGTTTAAATTATAACAATATTTTATAATTTGACATAAAATAATTCGACCAAGAGCAATTTCGTCATCTCGAGAACGAATTGAACAATAGATCTGAAACTGTACATGAAACTCCATCAGTTTGGATGATTGGGCATATCCATCCTTGCTATAATAGTTCGACATGAAAGGTGTGATTCCCTACCATGTGTGATCCCAGACAATAATGTGATATGAGTACTCGCCACTCGGATGTGGAGAACTTATTACATAGCTCAGGAAATGACTCGATTCTTTGGGCTCTCAGGAGTCCGTCCTCTTGGTAATATACAAAGACCGTGAAACAAGAAAGGTTGTGATTTCTTTCTCAATCTTTTCAATTACTGCATACTTCGCAAATGATGCGGGAGTGATAAGTGGTATTTAATCTGAGCCACGTATAAATACAATCAGCTATTCTGACCTGAATGCATGCACACAACATACAAGAAGACATTGAAAACAGTGTATTAACCGCATAGGTGATCTTTGCCACTTCTAAGTTTAATGAATGTTTTTGGGGAAGATTTATTAATACAGTGCAAGGGGCTTCGCATTCATAATACAGTACAAACCAGGACTCGAGTCAGCAAGGGATGCTTGACAAAAAAACGTGGTAATTAAGTATACGATGACCAAAACTAAATTTGTATTGTACAAATGACAGCAACTTAAGTCCACACACATCTACACACTAACCCTACACTAGTTAGTGTTTTCACCTTTACTACTGCTCTATACAGAGTGAAAACCTATTACTATCTCCACTATTCTACGCTGTAAGGATAGGTAGTTAATGGGTCCCCACTATGAGCTAGGAGCACAATCTTTCCCGCAGCCATTGAGATTAGTTCCCAGAAAATTCACAAAGGGGGTTTAACACTCCTGTCGACCTGTCTGGAGCCTCCAAAATCGGATAACTATCGTGGTTTTGCAGATTAAAAAACATTGAAAGTGCAAAGTACTTCAGTATTCTTATAAATCAGCTCATGTGAACATTGAAACAATATTAGTGCTATTGTGGTACGTATTATTATTATTATGGGCTCATGAAAAAACAGGAGGCTAGTATGTGGCAAACTTCACAAATAGGCCGTTCGAACTTAAAAGCCACACCGTCGTCCATTGGATCTTTTGTGTGAAATATGCTTGATGCCGGGCGAGTACGGTATGTTCGTACAGAAGAGTATAAAGAAGACTTCCAATGTTTTGATGTCATTCCTAAATACAAGCCATGGTTTAGTATCGTAGCAGGAAATTTGTTGTAGTATTTCTGCTTGGAAAGTCCTCATAGAAAATGAACTGTACATTTTCAAGACACAAAAGTTTCTAGGACTTCGTGCACACGATGGACGCTCCTAGTATTGATCTTCACATTGGTTTTTTATGGGACATACTGTAAATAATAATTTTCTAGATTCCTTTAAGGCCTCTTCTCAGATAAAGATACTTGTAACAGTGAGGGTCGTTTAACTCTCTAACACGACCTGTGTGGGGTTAATCCAATTAATACACATGCAATCTTTGTAGAACACGAAAACAAGATTTTCCAATGTATGGGCAGGAATTGTAAGCAGTTCAGTAGTTCATTTTATAGTTTTTACTTTGATTGCAAACATTACAATAAAATTAGACGTCGTACAATTGATGACAATTGGAGTTTGCAGCCAAAACGAATTGCGCATATTCAGATACTTCACTGTGTTATTATACAGTGAGTCACAGTTCCTGACCCATGCCAACGGCAAGCTGATCGACAACACGTTGGCAAGCCAAGTCGTTGCCTGATTCCAACAAAGTGGCCTAGTTATAAAAAAAATTCCGCTAAAACATTTTACCATACAGAACAAAATTGTAAACTGATTATGTAATCCTGATTCACAAATAAATAAACATCCATTCTATAGGTGAAATAAAAGGCATCTTTATATTAGTACAATCTAATATAAAATACTCGTATGTGAGTCACATACATGAATAATACAGACGCGTTATGTTCATTTATATAATTAAGTTTCATATACTTCGAGTGAATTCACTTTTATAACTTCTACAATTTTATTTTAATTTTTAATGTGAACTTTAACTTAACCATTTTCTCATACGGCTTTCCAACAATGTTCTTATATTTTATGATCAGAGATCTTATTTGCTCAGTAAATCCCACAATGCATCTTTTCGTGAATCGATAGAGGAATTTTCCCTAGGATAGAAATCAATAGTCAACATCGATACCATGTATTAGTGCTACAGTATGAATTGTATAGCTCAAGTTTTCACTTGGTTAGTGGACAATACTGATTTAGGATATCATTTGCTATCAAAGTCGACGTTATTGATTTATATCGATCTTTACGTATAGTATTTGTATATACCTCTCATAATTCAATTTGTTTATTTTAATTTGTAGTAACCGCCCTTGAAATTAATATATATTATATTCCAAATGCTTACAGAGAATAGATACTCATACAAGTTTACTGCAATATAAACTCTCTGTTTTAACATTTATACTACGCAATAATTAATAGTATCGATACATCATTTTTGCAAAAAAGAAATGATCAAGATGCGTTTTCAAAATATGATTTTTTGAACTATTTTTATCATACAAGGATTGTAAAATGTTTCAAAACAAATAAATACAGTTCATAAAATAAACAATAAATTTTGATACAATCTACTTAAAAGTAACCAAAAATGGAGAAATACTGGATGCAAACATCAACACTTAAAAGTAACAATGATGTTAATAATTAATTTACTATTGTATAACTGTTATTGACAAGCTAAATGACTCAATAAATTTGTCATCTTATTCTTATAATATGAGCAGACAACATCTCTAAGGAATTCAGGAAGATTATGTACTAATCGTCCATGGGAAGAGAAACTTCTCCTATACACTTCCGACCTTACTCTGCGGAAGTGAAGCTGTTTATCATGGCAGGTACTGGGTTGAGAGAACTCACTCCTCATGGCCTTGTGAGTCAGGCATTTCGTCATTATGTTTTAAACCATTTCCATAGAAAACATGTTCAGTTTCATCTCAACAAGAAAACACACAGTGCAATCTCTTTATGTAGAAAATGAAGCGAAATGAAGCGAGTCCGGAATCCTTTCTATTCTTGGGGGTCCAATGTAATGTGTATCAGTAAGACAGATAACAACAATTAAACACACTGACAATACCAGAGATTGCATGATATCTAGCTTTACAGATTTGATGTAACAGCTTATTTCTGCATCTAGACAGATCTCTCAGCTTGACATTGAGAATTCTTCTTTGTTGTTTCCAAGTATGTGAGTATTGCTGAAACACTGTAGAAAGTGACAACAAGGCACGATATAGGCCAACATCTGTGCCACCTTTTTTTATAGAAATGTTTCCGTATTAAATTGTTTTAATCTATTTCATATAACTTGTCTACTAAAAATTGTGTGTTCTATACATTTAAAATATTTATTCGTATGTAAATAAACTAGTTTTAGAAACGTTTTTATTCATTTTCTAAGGGAGTATCAACAATATAAAGTACAACGTGAAAAATAAAGTAGAATAAGAATAAAGAAATAAGAAAGTTAATTAAAGAAGGATTTTAAATTCTTAATTTTAAGAACTGATTGCGTCAACGGTCTTGTTTAATGTCATAACCAAACAATAATATTCAAACCCGTATTATGCCTGGCTTGTTTACTTTTTAGCTTCACAATGTCTTAAAATATTTTATTTTAAGCATTTTGCATAGACCATAAAGCGAGCTTTTAGTTTTAAGTGAATTATTATAATTGTTTAAACATTGTTTGATATTGTTATTAGTAATTTAATAACAAATATCAAAACTTGTGTAATATTACATACCTGACACTGAAATTATTAAAAGTACATATTAGCAATAAACTTTGATGTATCATAATACATTTAAAATAAACATGTAACATATTTAAACAAAAAAATTAAGGGAATTTTAAGTGATTAAGTTTTTCTTATTGAAAAAGGTCAAGGCCGTTTAGGTTAACGAGAATTATTCGCCTTTCGTTTAAGCTCTGATCTCTTAACCATGAACACTGAATAATAGGTACTTAATGCATGGTATATGACTAATTATATTTCAGAAATATTATAGCTCCCATATCGTATTACATCATAAGTGCTTTCACTAAGAAAGCTACCAACTTCATCTTTGGAATTCTTCCACATTGGTCTAAAATATTTTAAGTGTTACTGAAATCGTGGGAGCTATTCAATCAAATACACGGAATACAGCATAGTAATTGAGGGTGAAGCCGCGGATACGTGCTATAGTATGATAAAAAAAATAAAAAATCACGAATAACACAAAAATAACTCATAAGTTTTTATATTTTAAGTTTAATACATTTAAATTATTTTACCAAACAGCCAGTTGTATGTAATTTGCTATGTAATGTGTTTACCGTCTTTATTAGGATATATGTTCATTCCCATGGAATCCAAATCAACTTCCTTCCGATTTAGCTCTGGACGATAATACACAAACGAGTTTTAAATTATCTGACCAAGATGTTATCACGATGCAAATGGAATAATCGAGAGAACCCAGTGTATATATTCCAGTGTAATATAATGATTTCATGTAGTACAGGTTTTGTACGTGCTTCACTTCAAACCATGGAGTCATCTCTCTATCTTGCCTTTGTGGTAACTCTCGTCTGTGCCGCTATCACTATTGTTGATGTGAGTATTAAACCTACTAAAATTAATTAATATTTAGACATGTTACTTTTTAATTTTAATTTTTTTCCTTCTATGCTATTTTTTTTTTTTTAATTACTCATTTTGCAGTTTACTAAATATTACACCCATTAAGTCTAAACTATGCTAACATAGGTTGTCTGGTTTAATTCGTAAAATTAAAATATTTTATAAAAAATTTATATTACTACCACGTATTAACACGTCCACGACGACGTATACACCATAGGGTACACGCGATATTTCACAACTGCTGTCGTGTACCTGATCAGGTACACACCAGGCTTTTGTAAAGTGCGTCGTACGTCTGATGGGGTACACGTTGCTATGCATTTCATTATTGCGTTTTTATTGTTTGCCTGTCTTTTTGGTTTGTTAAATTTTGACCCCGCACTTAAATAAATACCTCAAACTATCATGAAAAAATGTGAAATGATTTTTAGGCACCCCTTGGGGTAAATAAAAGAAAATATACAAAAATAATTGTTATTGTGCAAAATTGCAAAGCCTATATTCCTTATATTCGTATTCGTTATACTTATACGTTTGACGTAAAAAACTAATTGCGAGTTTTTTGTTATTACCTATTATTAATAAAATTCGACGTCAAATAAAAATGTCAGAAAAGTGTTAATTTCGTAAAAAAATAATTAATTAATTAATTTCATCCGAAAATGTCAACGTGTTACCTCGACCAGCTTGGTATCACTAAACGCAATTTGAACGTTTTCAAACACACATAACATACATATATATATATATACATGTATTATATGTATATATATTATATATATAACAAATGCTAATTCTATACATATGTATTAAATATGTTTTATAGCTTTAAACTTGCGCTATATTATGATAGGTTATTTTTATTACTATAAAGATTTTAATTAACCATGTTTTGTGAACTAAGGTATATTGCTGAATTATAGAATAACAATTCTACATATGTAATCACATAAATTTATGTTTACATAAAGAAACCACAGCTGTGAATGTTTACAGGGCGAGTTTGACAAGAAGATGTTAATAGAACATGCGAGGACGTGTATGAAGGAGGGAAATTTAAGCAAGGGTATGTATATAAATAAGTTGTATATGTATATATATATATATATATATATATATATATATATACATACATATATATATACACATATATATGTATATATATATACATACATATATAATTACACAAAGATTATATATATATAATCTTTGTGTAATTGTAAGCTTTTTATTAATTCTAAATAATGATTTTATTACGATTTAATTTGCAATTACGTTATAATAAAAAGTGTTATTTAATTAATTAATACGACCATGAAAACAGTATGGAATGTTTATAAGTAATAAATAAAATATTTTAAGCCAACACATTCTATTAATGACTTTCATAAATAAAATGTTCATTATAGTAACTCCATGTTCCGTTTATATTTTCTAAAAAGAAAAGTAATAACGGAATAGTACTAACTACAGTAAAAATACATTTTGTAGCTTAACAATCTACCTGGTCAAATTATATAAGTTCATATTGGACAAAAATCAGGGCCGTCCCCAGTATTTAATGCGCCCGGGGCAAATCATGCCTTGGGGGCCCCCACATAAAAATTACATTTCGTCAGTACAGCCATACCAAGTGATAAGGAATTTTTGGAAATTGTTATATGTAAATAAATACTCCAGTTTTCTGTGTGTAACAAAATACTAAATATATTATATATGTACATTTAAACATGTTTTAGAATAGATAATAGAATATTGAATAGACCTATATACATAGATATAAAGAAATTATTACTTTGGCTCTTTGGCATACAATACTTTTGTGGAACTTTAGGGCTATTAATAGTAGTAACAGATATAAACGCAATGCATAACTATTTCAATCTTAATGTCATAACTATTATTTACCTTTGACAGAGATAGTTTTATTTTTAAAAAGAAATCTTCCTGGCCTTTGCACTAGCAAACTTCTTGATTTCTAACTTCAGCCTTTTACATTCTTCATTTTCAATAGACAGCGTGGCAAGGGATGACAGTCTCTCCTGAGACATTGAAGAACGCAAGTAGGTTTTTATCAATTTAAGCTTACTAAAGCTTCTTTCACAACTGGCAACAGATATGGGAATAGTTAGAAGGATTCGAAGTGCAATCCATAAGTTTGTGTATAGGTCCTTTCTGTCTTCTTAATCACTTTAAAAATTGTAATGGGGTTGCCTTAGCTAGGCTTATTTCATTCACAATAGTTTTGACATGAAGGAGTTCCTGATAAAGTTCTTTTCCGCTTATGTCAGAGGTTTGCCCAAACGATAGGTGTTTCTGTAAATTTTCACAACATTCCTTCAAATCTTCTGCGTGAGGGAGTTGTTTAAGGTCGTATAAGAACCCCCATTTTAAGTTTTGGTTTGAAAACTGAATCAACCTTTCTTTTAGGGAAGCCTGCATAATGTCCAATAGTGGGTAGAAAACTTTCTTTTCAAGTCTTCTTCTGTGGTTGCTTTGTAGTCACTTTTATTTTCATAATCAAAAAGCTTATTTTTTGTTCTTTGGCGTTTTTCTTTAAACAATGGTTCCACGTCAGTGTCACTACAAAACTCTTTGGCTTTTGAAACTGAGTAATTTAAACAGTCTTTACGAAAATCATCTATGAGCTGTAAAGTTTTTGCAGCAGATTTGATGTTAAAGCAATATCAGTGCTTTTATCTTGTAAGGTTTTACTTATCAAGTTTACCTCAAAACAAAACATCGTGCCAAACAATAAGGCAAACCAGAAATGAAAAGTCTTCCATGTGAATTTGGAGGGACTTAGCTTCAGATGAGATTGTAGGGTCATTGACAGTTTCACTCAGTTCTACAAGAGCGTCAAGGACGTCTTTGTACTGGTATCGAACGGCAGATACAGAACTTATTCGAGCCTCCCATCTTGTTTCACAAACCTTTTTCAAAGTTAAACCTTTTAACACGGTCACTGACAACGCACCAACGTTTTGGAGATGATGCGAAAATAGTGTAAATCCTTTGAAGGATTCCAAAAAGTAGAGTAGACTTGACAGATGATCTGGCTCCATCTGCAACAACCAAGTTGAGGCTGTGGCATCCGCAGGGTGTAAATACAGCTAAAGGATATTCTGAGGATATTCGTGATTGGACCCCTTTTTTAGCTCCTGCCATGTTTGCGCCATTGTCGTACCCTTGCCCGCGGCAGTTACTCATGTCCAAACCACATAACTCTACCTCTTCTGTTAACAATTGAGTCAATGCTTCCCCTGTTGACTCCTCAGTAATCGTGTAGCCTATAAAACTTTCTTCAATAACAATTTCACCATCGATCTCCTCTTCTTCGTGAACATAGCGAATGGTGAGAGATGTTTGTTTGTTCCTTAAGACTTACGTCTGGCGTACAATCCAACTTAACTGAGAAGTACCGTGACAGCTCTATTTTCTCGATTATATTGTTTTTCACCTCCTTTGCCAGACAGTTTATCAACTCATTTCGAATATTGACACTTAACATTTGAACTCGATATTCACTCTCTTCAATGCATCTTAAATGTTCCATCATAAACGGATCAAACTCTCCTAGTAACTGGATAAGGCCAAGGAAGTTTCCGTTATTTTTTGTAAAAAGTTTTGTTGAGTTTCCACGAAAAGCCAAGTTGTGTTCTGCTAAGTAATTAATAATAGCAATAATTCTTCTTGTTTTGCCATCTCTCGCCTTCTTCTTGTATTTCGCCCATAAGCTCAGTATAAATTGCTGCATTTTGGTTGATTCTACGTTCAGCTTCAATCTATTGCTGGGTAAGCTTAAAATGCTCAGATGACGTTTCGTGAGATGAAGCTTGCTCATGAAATTTTTTCCAATTATTGAATCCTTGCTTTTTGCCAAAACTTGAGTGTGGATTATTGTCAAATAAACGACATGGAAAGCAGAACACTGCATCAGAAGAGCAAGAATAAACTAACCACCGCCTTTTCACTTTCTCGCCATTTTCTGCGTGGCGATATTGAAAATCATTTGAAAAATGACGCTTTTCACTGTTTAGTGGATAGTCATTATTACTTTTTTAAATGACGGAGCACCCCTTGTTATGATTTCATCTCTCTCTCTCTCTGACAGTTAAATTTTCAGGCCAAGTTGACGGGTCATTTGAAAAATGTTTATTTTGGTAGTTTAACATTTCAACAGTTCCCTTCTTAAGCTTGTCACTGGTTTCCTCCTTCAGTATTTCAGCAGTCTCCTCTACCTCAGTTAAAATTAGGTCTTGTTCACATTCATGGTCGAAGTCCTGGGTATTTGAAGTAGCGAGTAAAGATGAAGTAGGTTGTTGGGTAGTGCCCTCAGCTATTGTGAAGAATTTTGTCAACTTGGGTACTTTACTTAAAAGAGCACTGTGAGCTAATTCACTGTCTTTTGTTAATTTCCGTCTCTGAGTACCTGATAGTTTTTTATACATTTTAATAAAATAATCTGAAATAAAATGAAACTTTTTCAAAAAAATGATGCTTGATTACTTAAAATGAAATTAAAAAATAATTTTTAAATCTGTTGGTCTACATGTTGCGTAGTTTTTATGCCTACGCTACGAAAGGCAAGCTAGAGTGCACATAGTACCTTGGTCGAAACAACATTTACATAATTATTACCAATACATATGACAACCAACACATATTTAACTACCACATGTCTGTAGCTTTTGTATATGTAGGTACTAATACAATACGAAGCTCACCTCTCACGTACACATTCGCTTAATTTCACAGTTCTAAGCCTCTACAAACACTAAACACACTAGAGTAGTTAGCAACCTAACCTATACGGTGTAGACGCAATGACAGTGACAGTTGGAGTTGCGAGTGCGGTGTTGCCAAATGGTCTAAGTTGTTTTTGCTGGGCGGTGTTTCCAAACTTAACTTACTAAAAATAAACAGTATTTTTAAGTATATGGTTCAAACCAAGTTCTTTTTAACAAATATTAAGGCACCGGATTGGGGGTTTGTATGTATGTAGTAGAATATCGTTGAAATTTTGTTTTACAAATTTAATATTGACTATGAGTAAGGCACCTCATAGCCGCGGCGCGGCGCCCTCTTGGCCGCAGCGCCCGGGGCGACCGCCCCGTTCGCCCCCCCCTTCGGACGGCCCTGACAAAAATAATATCTGAATGAAGTTGCATGAATTCAGTCACACATTTTAGACATGCCAAAGATAAAATATAAACGATTAACCATACAAGAAATTGAGAATGAAATGGGATATTTTTCCGGACATTTGTCATCATTCAGTGATACAAAAAATCAGTATCACTGATATCTGGAGTTTTAACAGAGAACACTTTAAAAATAAATTATTATTATTTTAATGCAACTTTTTAACTTTTTAAATTCTTTTAATATTTATTATTAATATATTTATTCATTATCGGTGTTTTGTAGTTTGTTATTTAATATCTATATTCTATTTCGTGTTATTGTATTTGTTAAAATTTTAGTTTATTTATTATATTTATTTCTATACATCTACTAATAAGATGTTTAAAATTGAACAAACAAAGACTGGTAAACCCTGTATAGTTTTTAATAATGTCAAATACAGGCAGCATAGGACTTTGAAAAGTGGAGAGTTATCTTGGCGCTGCCTTGGAAAAAGTTGTGGCGCATCAATTAAAACCGATGAAAATATTACAAGAGTGACGGTTTGTAATAGCAAACATAGCGGTGAACACCCTGTTACGATGCGTTATCTCTTATCACCGCATCGCAACACTCGAGCTGTAGCGACCACTCCTTCGACGGCGCCGCCAGGATCCGACACTCCAAGATCTGGCTCATCGACTGCATCCGCCTCAACATCGGTGCCTGACACTCCACCTGCACTCGACACACCGTGTACACCTTGCACAGGGCCTGTCTATTCCACCCCTGGCCAGGTATCCGTGCTGACCGTCACACCGAGTGGGGGGCTCCCATCTGGTTCACCTGACGACCTGGTAGAGGAGATCTTTATACTTAGAAAAGAGATAGAGCGCCTCAAAAACGAGTATCAAGGATTGTTGAACCACACAATCGAATCTGACACTCGTTTGCTCCAGTTCACCGACGAGATCTTCACGGTGAACAACTCGCCTCGCGTCAACCAGATCGTCCGCGCTTCCGCGACAGTGGACTGCGGGATACAGTGCGAGCTCCCGCTCGACCCACCGTTGGAGCCCGCATCTCCCGCTGTAGACTTTGGTGCACAGTGTGACCTGTCACAAAACCCTGTTTCTTCTGCGGTGTGCAGGTGTGCAGACAGCACTGAGCTTCTAAGTGAATTTAAAACCACAATAGAAGTACTGGAAGCTGAAAACCAGTGCATAAAAAATCAACTGCAAACTTGTGGGTGCATGGTATCTAGTTGTTCTCAGATGTGGTCACAAGTTAAAACAAAGAAACCGGCATATCCTGGAAATATTCAAAACAAATCGTCATTGCAATCACCAAACAAAATTAATAGTCTACCGGCCCACAAATATATAGAAACAAATGTCCCTAAAATAATAACTACAGAAAGAAGGCATAAAATTAATAAAAAAAATAGACATTCCTTTAAGACATCCATTCCCAACAGTAAAACAATAATTATTAATGGCGACAGTCACACCCGGCATATCACGGGACTTGTGCGGGAGTTGACCGACTCTGCGACCTCGATTGGCGGCGTGTGCATGCCTGGTGCCAGACTGCTGGACATAATCAAGCTGAACCAGTCATCCCCTGGACCTGGACCTCGATGTGAGGTACTGATTGCCGGCACAAATGATTTGGCAGTCGGTGCCCAGAGAAATATATTGCTGCCCGACAAGCCGATGCCGAGTTCGTCATTGCCACCCTGCCGCACCGTCATGATCTGCACCCAGACCTTCCTGTCCACGATGAGACCGTCCTCGTCAATGCTTACATCGAGGAACTGGCTGCCCGATATAATGCCAGAGTGCTAAACTTGGGGGGGATCGGCCGAAAGTTCTTCACGAGGCACGGACAACACCTCACAATGAGGGGCAAGCGGCTGCTGGCTAGGATGATTGTGAGGGTCGCATCGGAGAGACCTCTCAAGACTGCGGGGTGCACCGGGCCTGGCGATTCCAACTGCCTCCTCCTCTCCCACCATTAGCCAGGTGCCAGCTGCTGTCAACCCTCAGCACCAACACTCCGGAAGACTGCAGCACATTTCGTACCCTGAAGCTCTGAGGAAATACTCTGTGCTGGACAGTGGCGATAAGTCCGGATCTGCTGCGGCCGTGCCACGGGAAGTCAACGGAGCTCAGGCTGCTTCGATGTCGCCCGGAGGCGGGGTTCTTGCTGGTGCCACAGAGGCCTCCGAGTACATATCGCCAACTATACGACAGACTGACTCGCAATCGACTTTTTTAGGGAGCCCACTTTTCGGCAAAGGGCTAAGTTAGCCAACTCAAATCGGTACAAACAAAAAATACACAATAATGATTCATTACGACTGCTTCATCAAAGTGCCCAATTAGCAACTAACAAATTGGAAGAACTTCAACTTATGGCTGAAGAACTGAAAACAGATATTCTCGTTGTAACCGAAAACGGTTTTAACAGTGAAAATATTGGTCTGTGCAAAATTCAAAATTATAAATTGGCAAACTCATACTGCAGACAGGTCTCTAAGGGAGGCGGTGTTGCTATTTTCTTAAAACGAAATTGTATCTTCACAAACTTTACAATCAAAGAAACGTCTGAAAAACATTTTGAAGCAGTCGGGGTCAAACTTGAAACAAACAAATCAAAATTAGTCGTCGTAGGCATATACAGGTCTCCTGGAGGAAACGAAGACGTTTTCTTTTATAGTTTAGAAGCTTTACTTACGGACCTGGGTAAACAAAAAAATTACATTCTGATGGTGATTTTAATGTTAATGCACTAAACAACAATCACTCATCTACCAAGCGTTTAGTCGATTTGCTAAGATCATTTGATCTTGAACTGTTGGTGAAATCTCCAACGAGAGTAACCACTAATACTCAATCGGCTATAGACAACATTATTACTAATATCTCTGATGTCGCAGTGACTGTGGTCAATACAGCAATCTCTGACCACTATGGCCAAGAGGCTATTATCAGAGGTAAACTATTCAAAAAAGAACCGAAAATTCCCAAACAATAAGAGACACAAGGCCTGGAAATATTGCTCTCCTCAACGCCTACCTTTCTAAAGAAAAATGGGATTTTCTAAATTCGATACAACCGGTTGAACAGCAGTTTAAAACTTTTAATGAATATTTAAATTTCCATTTCAACACCTGTTGTCCTACTAAAACAGTTAAAATCGGTACAAAAAAGACGTAAAATACTTGGATTACAAAAGGCATCCTTGTTTCAAGGGAAAAACTTAAGTTTTTTTCAGAAATCAATAGAACCACGACCAACGAACAATTTAAAGCCTTTTTTCGAGTTTACAAAAGAACTTATAGGAAATCATATGATGTTTCTAAATTAATTCTTTTTTCCAAAAATATTTCCAAAACTGTCTGGGACATTATAAACAACAAAAGTCGCGAAAATAATCAAATAAAAGTCCAAACAGGGGATAGACTTGTGAGTGATGCCTCAGAGGTCGCTAGCGAGTTTAATAGATTTCTTGCATCTGTTGCTGGTGGGCAAGATCCTCGTTCATCACTTCCACAAGGAAACCCCAGGCGTAGACAGAGCCCAGCAACCTCATTGGTGCTGGCTCCTGTGTTTGAGGAAGAGATTAATCAAATAATTCAACAACTTCCAAACAAAAAGTCTAATGACATTAATTTTATGTCAATGTGGCTCATAAAAAAATGCTCAAAGCATATAGTGAAGCCACTGACCAAATTAGTTAATCTATCGTTTCTAACAGGAGTCTTTCCCTCTCTCCTAAAATTGGCAAAAGTGCATCCAATTCATAAGAAAGATAACCCCAATTCAGTAAATAACTATCGGCCTGTCTCTATTTTGCCTGTATTGAGCAAAATATTCGAAAAACTTTTTTTGTCAAGAATGCTAAATTTTTTAAACAAACACAACCAACTTTCAGACGACCAATTTGGTTTCAGAAAGGGAAAGTCGACAATTGACGCTATAGTGAATCTTGTCGATATGGTTGTAGAGGGAATTGAAGGTCATAATCACACATTAAGTGTATTTATTGACCTTTCAAAAGCATTTGACTGTGTTGACCACAAAACACTGCTTGACAAATTAGAATCCCACGGCATTCGAGGCGTGCCACTTTTATGGATTAGTTCATTCGTAAACCATAGAACACAGGTCGTCCAAATTTCGAATCAAATTTCAAAACCTACTGCACTGAGATATGGAGTTCCCCAGGGATCAATACTCAGTCCAATTCTTTTCCTGATATATGTTAATGACATTGAATCATCACTACTGCATGGAAAGCTTGTGCAGTACGCAGATGACACGACTCTCTGTTTTAGAGGAAGTACAAAACAAAATTTAGAAATACAGACCTTTGTTGACCTTAACAATTGTGTCCAACATTTCAATAGCCTCAATCTTCAAATAAACTCATCAAAATCAAATTTCCTAAACTTTTCAATGCGCTCTATAGATATTGAAAGAGGTCCTGCTGTTATGGTTGCAGATACATTATTGGAAGAAGTCTATTCTTCAAAGTTCCTTGGAATACACCTTGATCGAGGGTTGACATGGAAAAATCACATTGATTATGTTTGTGCCAAATTATCCTCAGGAGTTTATGTCTTAAGATCTTTGGCAAAATACTGCCCAAGTCAGGTACTGATTACGGCGTACTACGGGCTAATTTATCCCCACCTTTCGTATGGAATCGTTTTGTGGGGAGCCTGTGCAAACAACCATTTTATGAGAGTTTTCAAATTTAAAAAAAAGCAATTCGCATTATCGCTAATTTAAACTTCAGAGAGTCGTGCAGGACAGCTTTTAAAAATTTGCAACTGTTGACTTTGCCATGTCTCTACATCTTAGAAACAACCTTATACTGTTTGTCTAAATGTGCCTTAACCAGAGGACGAGACATACATGAATATGAGACAAGAGGCAGAGATAACTACCGTTCGGGAATGCACAGAACGGTGGTTTATGAACATTTGCCTTCGCAGGCAGGTGTTCATTTTATAAACAGATTGCCAAACAAAATTAAAAATGCCTCAACGCCCAAGGTGTTAAAAGCTCGTATCAAACTCTGCCTGGCGTCAAACGCTTTCTACAGTGTTGATGAGTTTCTGGCATTCAACTGGGAGACCACGCGATGAGGAAACTGACTCCAGCGCCGAAAGTGGGCGTAATTGGCATGGAATGAATGGGGAGTGAATGTTTGAATGTTGTAAGTTTAAATGTGGCCTTGATGTGGGATGAATGGAAAAAATTTAGACATGAAAATTGACGTTTGCTATGCAATGTATATTGTCAACTGCAATTAAACGATTTGATTTGATTTGATATCAGTGGAAAGAAATTAACACGAGTTAAAAGTTTTAGTTAGGTTCTGATTGTGTAAAAAAAATTATGGTTGCCTGCAAAATCGGTTTTACGGGCGAAGATTTTACGTGACAACGTCTTTTTCTCGGTAGAATATTTATTGATATGAATATTATTAAATTGCACAACAGGAACAAGGAATTGAATGAAAATAAGAATTGCACAAATTTTAACTATAGAAATATATTTTGTTTACTAAAACATTGTACATAATTTGAAATTAATTAAAATTTGTTATTGTAAATGGTAAAGTTGAATAAAACATTTACTAAAATTGGAATTTGAAATTCTTGCTAAACACAGTTAAATTCTAACTCCGCGCGTGGTGATTGGTCGGTTTAGTTCGTTTGTTTGGTCGCACTGTTATGACAGGTTAGAGGTTATAATTTGTTATTTTAAATGTTTGACTAGCAATACGCGCTGTTTCTTCTCAATCGACTGAATTACGATTGATTGCAGAGTGATTTAAACTAATAATTTACTTAACACTATCAACATTTGTCAATAGTATGACATAACCTATAAACTCAGTTTCTCAACTTTTGTGTCAATCTAACAATTAATCAATCAATCATAGTTTACGATAATGAAATATCAGTGTACAATTATTTACCTTTATTGTTGTAGTTGTTGTAAATGACGAATCTAAGCACTCCACATTTTCACGAATAAACATAGTTATCTGCTTTATCCCGTGCGGCGGACCCACAGTTATCTGCTTTATCCCGTGCGGATCCCGTGCGGCGGACCCACTGGACGGGCATCGTAACGTTAACGGGCGTTACACTTTTTCATGAGTGACTCCGAGCCGCAACCTAATTTAAGACGTTGTCACGTCAACAGAGCGAAGAAAAAAAAGGTGCAAGAGGTGACACTTAAGGTCACTGTTGCATAGTGATTATTGTCCCTGGTGCAAACAGGAAGTTGTCTCGCCACAGAAGTGACAACTTGATAACGTCTCAGCGTATACGCGTTATCATCCATAATAATTAGTGTTGTTATTACATATTCTTATTTGATACTTTTTGTCAAACAATTTCCCAAAAACTATGAAACATTCAAAATTATCAGGGTTTTTTATGTTTAACATATGCTTATATACGATATTTTTAAAATCATATTTAAAACCTTTGGGCAATCTTTATATTCATGTTTTAGATTATTGTTACATTTCATTCAGTTACAAATTAATTAAAAAGTAACAAAATATTTAAAACAATAATAATTCAATTAATTTGAAACAAATTTGGTACTAACATAACTGATACACCTTAGACCACTTGGTTAAGTTCACACTTTTAATTAACTTAAAAAATAATGTAATTAACATTATCATACCGAACAACAATTTTTTATTTAGATTTCAAAAGATTATTATTGGTTTTTCGGTTTTTAACATATCTAGAGTATGTATTTAAATACCTCTTCCGGATCAGTCGGAAGACAGGTAGATTTCACATATAGCCGTTTCAAATCTTTTTAAACATATTTACTTATAATCGATTTTATACTCCCATCACTTTAAACAGTCATTACCTTGAAACCTTAAGAGTTATCGAAAAGTAAGCAAGGATAAATGTTGGTTGAAATAGCTTGAAAATTGTAAGAGAAATTCCAATTTTGGTTTATGTTATAAAATACGCGAGAAAAATTCAGTGCAAATGTAATTGACCGCCATCTTGAAACGTTAATTTGTCTAAAAAGTCACAAAATCAGATTTTATTTAGTATATTACATCCGTGTAAATAAGAACGGGGAGAAAGAATGGGTTATTCTTATCTTATGCAATCGAATTAAAGTCCTATTTTGTAGTATGGAGTTTATGCCAAAAATCTTTAAACCTTGGATATTTACACTGGTGCACAGTTTTAAATGGTTTACAAGATAAAAGTGTGTTTTTGTAGCAAAACTAATGTCATTTTACTAAAAGACTTGATTATCTGACTATGAATTGTATTGACAATAATATAATGGTCCAGAACGCTTACTTATCTAATGTTTGACTCTTTCGTCGAGCCACTTTACATGCATGTATGTGTTATTATACTGTGAGTGTTGTTACAGAGGACATGGAAGCTGTCAAGAAACACGAGTATTCTGAAGAAAAATACAAGGTATATATATGTCTACATATTTAATAGTAACCTTTCCATTTCAGAAAACTTATTTATTGCTACAAATTATGCTAAAATATTACTTGGTTAATTGTTTTTAATTAAATATAAAAGCGTCCTACCATTTAAACGTACTTACTTTTTCTGTAAGACTAAAAATGGTAGAAATTTCAGAGGTGAAACATCAATGTATAACACTAAAAAAAAAAAACAACTCTTGGCTGATATTACTTCTAATAAATATCAATGTCAACAAAGAATTTTCGAATTTTCGTAAGGTTTGCTTTATTTAAAACAACGTAAGAGTACACAAAATCACATGTCGCGTAACAATCTTCGCTAAGTCTACATAAAAATTTAAAGCATATAAGACATCATACGAAATAGAAATTTTAAATTCCCCTTCAGACAAGAAATAAATATTTTTACCCTACTAAGTGAAGGATTCAATAACGCTAACCCAAATTCCATATTAATATTAACATGCACCATCATACATTCTTATCAGTAGATGAGTTTCATTAAAAGCTTTAAGTCTGCAGAAGCTATTTATTGAGATGCATTGCCACATTATATATTTATATTTTTCTTTACTAAGTTATGTTTCATAGTAGAGTTTAGATAATAAACGATCTGATGAGGTAGAGAGGATGCTGCAACGCAAGAGAGCGCTGAAATAAAGTCTGACTTTAACATAGAATTTCACCCCATTACTTTTTATTTTTATTGTATGAATAATCTACATGTGTTAATATGTCTCATGTTAAAATCTAATGTGATTGCATCAAGCTTCTTTACAAATTTATTTATTCTTAAAAATCATGGTTACCCGTAAGACCGAGTAAGATTACTCAGCCAAATTCTATCGAGTATCATGCACTACCATCGAGCACTGTGTTGCTAATGAAATTTTGTGCAAAATTTCAAATCTGTACGTCAGTTCGTTTTCGAGATATCGCGTGGACAGACAGAAAAACAGAAACGTAATTTTTACAGCCCCCGTAATTTTCACTAACGGGGACACAAAGCTTAGCCAATGACACAAAATGTTTTCTTCCACTTATTAGGTTACATACAACTTTTTAGTAATGATACTATTGTAAGTGTGAATAAAGTTTATTTTTTTAAATTTTATAGTAACCTTTCAATGGAATAAATGAAATTTTGTTTTTGATTCATCTTTTAAAAATATATGACTTCTGTTTTGTTTACAGTGCTTCATCATGTGTATTGGCGAAAAGTTAGGATATGTAAGTAAAACTTTACGTGTATTAATGTATCATTTCAATTAATCAACATACTATTATAATAGAACTTGCATTGCGATGGTAAATTAAACAGCGATATGCTTAATTGTGTACTGAATTAAGTTTCGTTATGTTACAGATAAAGAACTCTAAATTTGATGAGGCGGGAGCCTTGAATGCGACAGAGGCTATTTTTGGTGATGACGATGACAAAAAACAAAAAGCTGGACAGATAGTAAAGGACTGTGCGCAGAAGTGTAAGTGTTGAAAGTGCATGCTTTACTTCAATATTATGTTTATAAAAGATCGGTATGCTTTTCATTATTGTAGATACTAACTAACTTACATAAGATAGCTCAATGTATTTACCTTTAAAGATGATTTGAGCTTTTTGATTTATATATATATATATATATATATATATATATATATATATATATATATATATACAGAATTATTCATCCTTATACGAACGAAAAACCATACAGTGTAGTTTGTTCGTTGTAACATGTTGAATTGGCGTGAGAAACTGAATTTAGGTTAGCATTGCTGCATCCATATTTTACTTCATCTATGAGTATTTTTTTAATATATTATATACAAGTATATACTCAAATTAAGGGTAGGAACATTTAATTTGAAATTCCATTATATTTTCAATGTCAACAATGTGCAAGGGTTAACTCATGTTGCAAGAAAGTAGTCAGGAAAATATTTGGAGGGGGGGTCCAGACAACAGATATTTTCCCGTAGTGGACCCCATTTAGGGCCACATTAATTAGTAAGACCCCATTTTGTTCCTTAAAAAGTTCTTGACCCGTTTCTTTGTTTAGAACGGTCTTTCAGCAGTATATGACAGTAATACTGAATTATTTAAATAATAATAATCGTTTACTAAAAAGGTAATTGAAAAAATTGAAAATTTTGGGGAGGGATCTGAATTCCCTTGGACCCCCTCGCTGGCTACGTCCTTGTCATTTTTAATAAATGAGTTATCAGAGAACTTAACAGGACGAGAACTGATTCCTCTTGTTGTTTTTCTCACCTGTAGATTGTTGTTCTACGAATATTTATTTTTCAAAACATGCCTTTAGATTTAATTGTAAATATTTATATCGTAATATAAATATACATCTCTCTGTTACTGACTTATTTGTGTTACAACTAGATAACAACACACCAAGTATCACGGCGAAGTTGAGTGATAGATTGAAGGAGTTGCATACCATTGCTACCAGTTAAAAATAATAAATTCGTAATAAATGTCTTTTAATTATTTTGTCTGAAAACATTCCGGTGTAATCCACGGCCTTAAATATATTTAATAAAAATAGAATTTCGAGGATAATTAATAACTTTTATACACTCTTACCTGTTCATTAGAATAATACTAAACTTTCATTAGCTCAAGGAGTAGCTTGCGAGCGATCCATGTCACTGTAATGTTTAAATACGATGTCATTGCAGAATATATTTTTAAGAAGATTTTAAATTTACAATTGTGTATTAGGAACCGTCTATACATAAGAACTATAAGTGACACCTATTGCATAAGTTCAAGACTAAATTGGCTACAGCATTTCTAGGTAAATTCTGCCAATCACCGTGTACAGTTCACTTCATCATTGCTCAACATCACAAATATCGAAGCCACTCATATTGGTAAACATTTTTTTATTTTTAATGTATTTTTGTGAATGTTATAAATTTGTATTGCACAAATGACCATATTGTGTCTCCATCGTTGGGGAGAGCCCATTAATGTCTACTTCTACTCTCTCTTATGAATATTTTGTATTTTTAACGTCATTTGTTTGATTATGTTCTATGAACTGAGACAGAATGAACGCAAATTAATAAAACACAACAATAATGAAATACCCAAGTGTTAAATATATTATACAACACTAGTGTTTATTTTGACAGTGTGTTTTTAGACACAGTTTATACATTGGCAAGATGTCTTCAAGGTTAATTAATTTTTAACCTCAGGACTAACAGAATGAAGCGTTCTTTAGCACGAACTATGGCGAGTTATTCCAGTGCTGACAACCTATTCTGTTTCAGTACAAGAAAACCCAGGTAAAGGATGTGACGTTGGACCCTCGGCAGCAGAGTGCTTGGAGAACGGGATCCTTGAAAAAGGGGTAAGCATCATGATCATTCCTGCAGCTACTTTAAAGCAATGCATCTCAGTTTTTCCCTCAAAACACAATAAATGAATATTATAACAAAGTTATTTAATAATGATAATACAGTACAATTTATAGCGTTTACTGTGAAATTTAGACAAGTTTTCATTTTAATAGGTTATACATTCAATATTTCAAAACCTTACTTTATGGAACTAATAACTTTATATTATAATACTATTGATGTTAGATGAAATCATTTGTAATCTACATTCTTAGGCTTACGTCAAGACCATTAACTAGATGTTTCTGGTTCATGCCGCTTTGAAAATTGCATAAATGTTTCTGCACGATGCGAGCCGAAAATTCTAAAATTATATTCATGACACGTAGTTGTGTAATACTATGTAAAAATATTTCTGTACATCCATGACTTATGTTTCAGGTGATGGAACAGAGTGAATATACCCCGTAACGTCGAGGCAATACGCTACCCTGAACGCTGGCCAAAATTATGTGATGTCATAACTAAAATATATCAAAATGGTTGTTTTCCTTGGAATAAATAAGTAAACCTTTCATTCTGTATTTATTAACAACTACTTATTCTAACCCCTTAGGCGTACAACCCTCTATTTATGCCCAATAACATGTAACCAAGGATAATATATCATTTGATATTCATTTCATTTGGCACTGTGAAAACATGGAGCACAGACTAAGCCATTAGCACTCAACAAATCAAAGATTATACACAAACTTAAAATATATATTCACTTAAGTACTACCTACGATTGTTAAAATTGTATATTGATTATGTGATGCTCATTCACAAATATATACAAATCCGTTCTAAAGGTGAATAAAAAGGGTGAATATATAAAAAAAATTCATACCGGTGCAATGAATATCTGTATGACATACGAGACTAATTTTAAGCTTTAGGCTTTATGTTAACATTTATATTACTAGTTTCTAATAAAGTCTAAAACTTTATTATAATTTTATGTGACCAATCCTACTTTCTCAAACGTCTTTCCGAGGCTTTTCTCATAGGTATAAGATGTAAGATAGGTTAAGGATCCAAGATGTATAAGTTGTATAGTAAAAGCCCACAATGAAGCTTTTCGTCAATCGATAGAGGAATTTCTCCTTAGATAGAAATCAATCGGCAACATCTATACGTATATAAGTATTCCAGTATTAAATAAATTGTACACCTCAAGTGTGTAGTGGACAATACTGACCCAAAAATGTAATTGCCACCAAAGTCGTAGTTATACTGATTTAAAAATGTCCCGTCTTTTAGGTGGCCTGCCGATTCTTAATAGTACACTTAGAATCATTTGATGAGTTGGGTCAAAGTAACTAATTATTTTTGTAAACATATTTAGATAGTTTTCGTTATGTACTTCGACCATGAATGAAGTCAACTACAGTATCAACTCTTGCGTCAGCACATCTTCATAAATGTGTACAACTCTAAAAGGCTTATGAACACATCTGTTGATTACATCGCTGTGTGACGAGTACATCGGTTTAGTTATATATTACATGAACTCGCCTTCGGCTCGCTGGGGGCTACGCCCCCAGGCCCCCAAAATAAGTGCTTAAAATTCGGGGATAAGAGGAATTCGGTGACAGGTAATTTAGAAGTAGAATTTGTTAATTTTTATCCCAATGTAGCAAAAGTTTTGACTTTAAGGCTTAAGTTTTGATTTTGTGGCTTAACCGTTAGAGATACAACAAAAAGCGACTGGACCTTTCTTGTCGGAAATTTAATTTTCTCTTTCGATTATGCCATCAGATTTAAGCTACGACCTATAATTTAGGCATTACAGAGCTTAGGACAATAGACTGCACTGGGCAGTTTAAAAATATCACGTAAAACTTAAAAAATCAATACTTTAAAACGCGTTATGCGGCCAAACCGTTGAGGATAGGACAAAATGTTACCAAACACTTTTTGTAGATCACGCAATTTCATAAATCCTTTTAAAAATTTGTTTTGAGCTACGACCAATTGTTTAGCCGCTATCAAGCCCGGAATGTAAATTTTTAGGCGAAAATTTCCAAATATATTCACTTAATCGCGTTTTGCGGTCAAACTAATGGAGATAGAGTAAAAAGTCACTGAAACTGTTTTGTAGATCATCTTATTTCCTAAATCCACCTTTTGTTTTATTTTGACCTCCGACCAATGGTTTCACCGCTATCTACACCAAAAAAAAAAATTTTCACGTAAAAATTACACAAAAAATGCACGTAATTACTACGTTTTTTCGGCCAAACCAATGGAGATAGGGCAAAAAGTCACTGGACCTTTTCTGTAGATCGCGCAATTTGCTAATTTGATTGGTTAATCAGATTTCAGCTATGACCAACGGTTCCACCGCTATCGAGCTCGAAACATTATTTTTAGCGAAAAAATCTCTGGAATGTCAAATATTAGAAGGTTTTGTCGCTTAACCATGGAAGATAGACTAAAAAGTCACTGGACCTTTTTTGTAGTTCACTTCATTCCTGACTTTGAATTTTTCGTCAGATCCGAGCTAGCTCCAACGGTTCGCCCGCTATCGGGCTTACAAAAAATGCCTCCAGGGGTGAAGAATGCATGAATTTTCTCGAATTTTTTTGAGAGGTTTAAAAGTAAAAAAGCCCGGTTTTCAGACTTTTCCTCCGGGTCGTATTGCAAAAGGTACCTGCATGCCAAATTTCAAGTTTCCAGCACTTCTAGAACTATGTTAGAATTTGTATCTATATATCAGTGAGTCAGTCAGTCAGTCAGTTTCACATGCGGCTGTATAGTATATTAGATAATTCTTCACAAACAGTAGCTGTCACTTAAGTATCGCTTGTGAACCACCTCTTTTAAAGGACTGGAATGTGTTTTTAGACCGACTTTTCCCTAGCATACGGGAGAAATATGGGAAGATAAGAAAAACATTCCCTTCGTCATAATTGGAGGGCTGCAGGTTTTTACATTCAGGGAAACAAATTCCCGTTTCTCCATGCATTTCTCGGACAAACAATATTTTGGACAAACCATATGGCACCACATGAACAACGCAACCACGCTTTATGTACAAAACAATGGAAGTTATACAGGAAATGTTTAAACTTAACTAGGTCTAGGCTACATGCAGTTCTGGGACAAATACCAACAGAACAGGAACGAACAAACCAAGTACTTATATATTTAACCTATTGAGGGTTATTCTCATTGATTCGCTTTTTAATACTCTTTTAATTATTCTTAAAAATTATGTTCAATAATTTCATTCTAGTAAACATTTATGAATTAGATTAATCCCTAAATATTCTTAGTTTTGTTTTTCAACTACGTATTCAGTTTGTAAGTATATTTATTTATACTAGTACAATATTTATAACTAAATAAATCTACATTTCGTTACTTATTACAAATATAAAATTCTAACATCAAAGATGTACTCTATTATATAAACAGTCAGGATTATTTTGTGTATGTAAGGCTATGCATTCTAATTGTTACCTGGACACTAAAAAAGGCGGAATTGTCTGAGTATTCAAACATTAAACTTCATCCATGCTTTCTTTCATGTTTTTACACAGCTTCTTCTAATACACATCTTTCCACTTACTGTTATTTTTGATAATAAAACCTTTTTTCTCAAACTTTACTTTTCTATCACTAGTACAGATTTAAATCATTTTGGTATTCCCCTAGCTTGCTTTGACAATGGAAGGATTGTGAAGGTAACATAATTTTCCGGCTATTTGCCATCGTTCAGTGGTACAAACAAATCAGTAACACTACATTTTGAGTTTTGCAATCTGATCTATTCTTCTGCTGAATAACTAAACCATTCGTAATTATAGTTTATTTAACAATTCACAAATCATACCAGAGTGTTGTGACACACATAAGTCAGGAATCACAACCACCATGCGGTGTTTCAACTTCAATTACTTTAAAACACGCACATAATAAAAACAACACACAACACTAGTTATTAAAACTGAACTACAGAGTTCAGGTCATAATAGGTCTGCCTGCATTCGTCGACCAACCACCTACGATCGTACGACACAACATGGTGATTGTGATTCTTGACTTATGTGTGCTACAACGCTCTGAAAGGATTTGTTGATTTTATCCTAGATAATAATTATGTGTTAGGTTAAATATTCACCTGAAGAAGAGATCGGATTGTAGACTACGAAACGTTGTGTGATTGATGTTTTGTATCACTGAACGATGGCAAATGTCCGGAAAATCCTGTTTTCTTCACAATTCCCCTAGCATTAAAATGTTCCAATATCTGGCATTTGTCTTAAGGTGATCCAAATATGATAGTATACAATAAAATTGTTTGTATTTTCAAAGTGTATATGATTTACTTTGATATGCTTAAATTTTCAGCTTTAACAGGTTTGATTTTAACCGTCTTGCAAACGTTCAAAACGTTGAACATCGTCACATAGTATTGGCACTTTATTTACAAGACACATACGTGCATAATGGACGTTAAACCAGTTTTCTAAACATTACACTAGCTCTGAATTAGCAGAAAAATTTCTAAAAAGCCAAAATAAATACAATATTGCACAATATAAAAAAAAACATTTACTGTAAAGACCAGTTGTATTCGTAATAGGTAAGCCTCGATACTACCTGCTTCATCTTTTAAATTAAATAAATAAATATTTCATATATAGGTTACACCTAGGCTGTTTTTTATTTAGGAATTCTAAAAATCTACTTAATTAAAGCCTTTCTTCAAAATAATACGTCACCAAACCGTATTATTTAAAAAAATACGATGCATAGATAAAAAATCTATTATTTCTTCATCTTATTCTCAAAGTGAAAATTAACTCACACATTGATAAAACATGGCGTACCAATCTGTGTTTTGCTGAAAGTTACACTCAGAAATCATACTTATACTATTTACTGATTAGAAATTGTTATATTTATCTTAGGTAACATATTTATTTATAGAACTCATCATCCAAATGCGGGAAGAATGTATGTCTAGGTATTATAACAGTACCATTTACAAGTACACAATATTGTATTTTGTAATAGGCGAAGACAGAACTATTTCTGTAATTAAGCGAGGAAGATTGCTTAATTCTTCTCAAACCACTGAAGAACTGTTGAACATACATTGATTGTCTCACAACATTGTGTAGTCTTAGCATTTAATCAGGAACGATATTTAAGGTAAATTTGTTAATTTTATGATCCTGTGGATAATTTTATGGGTAAGAACTAGACTTACACCAGACCAGAATTACGAGTAAATACGTGAACTAGGAGATCTTTGCAGAATTTTCCACATTAATAGTTAAAGTATGTCCTTGAATAACAGGCTAATGAAAGGACACTTTAAGCCAAGACCTCTATGTTTACCATGGGAAAAGTATTAGTGGTTTGCAGTATTCTATAAAATCAGAGAGATGCCTTCACGAGAAGATTCATACTCAAAATTTGCTTAATTTTAAAGTGTCTTGTTGAAATAAAACATCAACTTAAAAGTTTGTTCGTTATTTACCATTTTGCTTGCTAGAAGAGTGTGAGTAACACTTTAAGTAACTAATTCAAGTTGTGCATCACTTTAAGTATTTTACCGGGTAAAAAAGTGATATAAAAAGGAAGGAAATTGGCTAGTCGTAACAAAACTCACAGGAAGGTACTTGGTGTGCTAACCTTTCTTGAAGACGTATGAGGGTTCCTACAGCTACTGATAATAATATTTGTCCATGTTATGTATCTTGAACTTATTCAGAAAAGAGTGTAAGGAAGATTTAAAAAAAGCATAGACGCTGCGCTAATAACTGACGCTGTCCATTTGAAACTTTGAAAAATATTAATAAGTACAACAAAATTGAAAAACCAAAAAGAATTACAATTTATTTTTAATATGACATTATCAATTAACGTTATATCAAAATAACGTATATGTATTATGTTAAAAGAAGAGGTAATAATTAGACATGGAACTTGCATTAAAAATACCTCTATTTTGTTTATTTTTCATTTGACTTACTTCACTAAGAGGTTATCGCAATGGTGCTGTTTACGCTCCGATTGAGTACAATAGAACGAAGGAAAGGTTTATACAATCAGACAACACGTATCAGTCCATTACAATCACTCCCGTGTAGCGACGATCGCAGTAATGTAAACAGGAAGTTAGCTTGCAACAAAATGACAGCTTGACAACAACCACTCATTACTGTACTGCTACAGTCCTCATCAGCATCGTGCCCTGCTTTACCTAATAACTTTTAAAGAATCATTTATTGCCAAATTACTCAATTTGTAAAACGGTAGTATATTCTCAAGATTTATAGGTATGAATTTTGACAGTATCCGAGGATTGAAACTGTGTTACCGAAATAAACATATTGTTTGCCATTGATAAAAGGGCAATGCAATACGTTATTACAATTTGACTATAGCTTTTGAAATTATCAATCATACTCTAGACAAAATTTGAGACATCTAAGATTTTTTGCTAAAGTTCTTAAATGGCAGGGGGCCTTAAGTATGTGGAAGGAGATTCAATGTGTTGAGAGCATCAGATAGGACTGTAATCTATCACATTGTGGTACGTCGCAACCACAAGGATCTGTATTCGCCTCTTAATTTTTTTAACTGTATTTAAAAAAAATCTAAATTCATTTATTTTCAGAAAAGCATTGATTATATTGTGTTTATGTATAACTATATCTAACCCTCTAGAATTGCTAATCGACGGTGAAAAATTGATTGAAAAAACGTTTTTTGATTATATTAAACCTAAATTACATGCATATTGTTTTACGTAAATACATTTACATTAATGTTTAATTACATTAATTCAACAATAAATAATTGTAATAATAATAAACAAGTTAAAATAATTCATAGATGTTAAAGATATTTCTTTTTATAACAAAATATACAGAAACTCTTAGTTTAAAAATTAAGAAAACATTGGAGTTGTAGATTGAATATGAAAAATACTATACAGTTATTATAAATATGATTTGACAATATATATTTAATAAAGTGGAAATTCGTTCTCAAAACCATTGTGATTGATCTTTGCTTGCCTATACTTTGAGAGAAAAAGTTGCCAATAGGGTTATCAAAGCTGGGTTGTTTAACTATAATGATATGTCAAAAGAATGGAAAGCTAACATAATGGGTCATATATTAACGATATAAGCAATGTATGGACACACACAGAGTTTTAGTCATATGCCGATAACTTACTTATGTATGCTCACTATGTTGGTAATATAATGCAGGATTAGGATTTATTATAGAAATATTAACCCTGAACAGTAGGTCTGTCTGTGGCGCATACATTTTTTTACTGTAATAAAACGCCTAAAAAAACAAAGTTTGCCTGAGTTGTCACTTCCAGATGGTGCTTGATTCACGGTGCTCAGATATTTTACTCATCAAAATAGTTAATTTTTCAGTAAAGGATTTCTACAGCAAAAACATTGACCCTATAGATGGCGTTAAATACTACAAAAACTAGTCATTAAGTATAAAGCAAAATGTTTATTTAATTAACAAAATATCGGTTGCGCTTTTTCAAGCGATGAACAGAATTAATTATTCCCAAAATACTAAATCCACTCTTAGTATTTTGATTTATTCCAAATTCCCAAATGAAGAGTTAGAAGGAGGCTATTAGAATGGTTTTTGTTACTGAGAATGTAACTACAAATTTACCTTGTGTTATAGCATAGGATAACTTAATTCAAAGGGCTTAGATTTATTTATTTTTTTCGAGAATAGAACAGCCGGTAATACACCCAGGAAAATCGATAATAATCCATTATTTAATGAAGTAGTTTCATGTTTTGTATTTATTTGTTATACATACTCCTAAACTCTAGTAAACTCTCTGAAACCGTTATCCATCTCTATAACTGGTTACTGTATATAAGGAAATACAGACAAATTTGTCCTTAAACACACATTGATGTATACTGTGATTGTATTCCATGTTATGACGCACTCCATCAGGTGACAACCTGATTGTCCAGGGCGATCTCTCCCAGCCGTCCTTATCTGGCCCATCGTTTCCTGCAATCCTCACGCCATCATGACGTCACCTGTTGGATTATAAGCCCTCCCCAACTGTGCACTGCCCTTTCCCTTCTCTGACCATGGTGAGACACATACTACAAACCATCGCGCCTCTAATGGCCGTCCTTCTCATAAAAGTGAGTATAGTTTGATGTTTTGTAGACCATTTTGCAGGAAGCTATTTTACTTCATATTAATAACACAACTAACAATATAAAATGTTCTTTTGGTGATATTTGTTTTATCATTCTCCTCATAAAAAGTGTGTTAATGTGTATTTGTGTGGACTTTGTGTGAACTGTTAAGGATATTTTTAAAAGTAAAAATAGCAAACAACTAATCTACAAATCAATATAGCTAAACTCTACTTTTTTCTCTTGAAAATTAATAAAAATCATAATTCGTACACTGGGATAATTAATATTAAATTACTGTGTAAACAGTTAACATTAAAATGGATGTTCGATTCTCAGGGGGCTTCTGCTAGGAGGGTGTCCACGGAGGGTCTGGCAGCCTTCAACACATGCAAAACACAAGAGAACGTCTCTGATGGTAGGTGGAAAGGAGTATATACTCGTTCATGACAAGTTTAGTAAGATAAATTACTTCTGTAAAAGGATAAAGTTCGGTTAGTCTGGTAAGAAAGATGCATCTTTGGCTCTGAAATGCCGCAAAGTGTATCTTATGTCAAAGAAACATCGCAACAAAAGTTAAAAAATTGTAGGTGTAACATGTTAAAACTCTGAAACCCCAATATGAGCTTTGTTTTAATATCTGAGAAATGTTTCAAAGTAAAGTATACTTTTCTGGTGTGCTTATTTACGTACAAACTGGTAACATATTAATGTATTTGTCATTTACAGAAGAACTAAAGATTATCAAACAAGGATCTGTGCCTTCCACAACAACTGGAAAGGTATGCTACAGCTGTTGTATTGTAGACGTACAAATTAGTGGGTAGACTTTTGTATTAAGCTAGAGCAATCGGGATTCAGTTGGGGAAAATGGTGTCTTAATTTCTCAAAATAAGTTTGGTCCTAGCCCTTTAATATACCTTTCATGAATACAAATAAATACAAAGATACATTCTTATTCATGAGGAACTAACTTTAGGCATTTGAAGCAGAATAACAGGTCTTTATTTAAAAAAAAAAAAAAACTTATTTCCAAGTAATATGTAGTTAAAACGATACGAATTTTCATCTCCACGTTTATATTTTTAAATAATAGTTGTAGTATGTGTTTATATGTTTTTTTCTTAGATTTTCCTCTCAAATAGCTTAGGCTACAGGGGATAAAAAAACTGCATCGTAAACAAATGGTTATTCTTGAATAAAACAAGTTTAAATTAAAAAAATGTGATATTATTAAATTATATTTAACTTTAAAACTTTAATTTACATATTTTAAAGTCATAAATTATGCGTTATAATCCCGATACTGAAGCTTTAAAACTCATGTTTAAAATATTGGAAAACAATTCACAATTTTAAATAACAAGGAAGATTTTTTTTTAACCGCTGTCAAGTGAGAGAACAGGTTTCGAATACGGGCAACTGCTATCTATTCTCAAAAATAAATTGAGTTTCATTTTCATATTATGTTTACAAATATTTACACGTATAAACCATCATAATGCTAAACTATCAAAAGCAATTGAAGTTAATTTAATTAAGGCGAGTATGGAATATGACTTATTCCATCATGCTATGTTGAAGTTTTTCTTCTTTAGAAATATTTTTATCTTTAAATTAATTATTGGGTAGTTCGTTGTCACATCTGATGTAGCCTTGTTTTATTATGAAGTTCACATCTACAAAGCCTTAAACTAGTTTACTTGAATAAAATCAAATGCATTTTTAGTATATTTAACATTATATAAATTTTTTAAAATAGCTACCTAATTAATAATGATTTTAACTTCATTTATTTAAAATATAATTATTAAATTTTAAATTATTACTACTGATATTTTTATGTTTTAGTGCTTTCTGGCTTGTATGATGGAACAATCACACTTGGTAAGTTGAATATAATGACAAAGTAGATAAAATTTACAAATTTTACTAATAATTCTTTAAAAATAATAATTTTTACAGTAAATAATAACTATAGTAGCAGTATTAGGTATACAGTTAGTTAAGTGGACTTAAGGCAATCTATGTCAAAACATAGCCTACTGAAAATGTTACTTGATTATCTGATCGTTAACTCCGAATTTGAAGACATCGATCATATCATCTTACAGTGTTGCCAAGTTGTTCAAATTTGCACTACCACGTTCATTATCGCGATTACTATCGACCAATTTTTACGGTTCAAGCACCACGTTTATAGTACAGGCTCTTTTTTGTTAATACAAGTATTTTTATAACAAACAGAGAATCGATGCTGTAACACTGGCCAGTTATCAAAAATAATTTGAATTTATACTGAAGCAGTTGATTTTGTACCTTTGAAGCAAATTCTTGCAACCATTGCTCATCCAAAGCGACTCGATTTTAAGGATCCTTTATTTATTCCTTGAAGGAAGGAGGAAATGGGTGAGCCATCCTGAAGCTTAATCAGATTTGATCCCAACGACATAATGTGATAGAGAGAACCTGATTTAATATGAAATCCTAGCTACTTTTTATACTTTAAATACAAACTAAGAGTCAAGTTAAATTTGCAAAAATAACATATCATAATCATTTATGTTATGAGGAATTAAATTTCCATTGTAAACACTAAATTTTTCCTGCACTGGAAACAAATAAGTATTTATTTAATACACATAAGTAGTCGTATAGCGAAGTATAGATGCACCCTTATTGTGATAATTTATGTTTGTTTGAAGTTTGTTTTTGACAATGGAGAGATTGTAAAGGAAACAGGATTTTTCCGGACATTTACCATCGTTCAGTGATAAAAAAATCAGTAACGCTACATTTCGAGATCTGCAATCTGATCTCTTCTTCAGGTAAATAACAAATCTAACGCATAACACGGTCACCTGGTCATATTGTTCCCGGTCCTACGATTTTTTGCTGTCCAATGGAATCTTCAGTTAATGTGGATACATAGTCTTTAACTAATCCTTACGTCATAGCATTTCGTAGATGTCTGTGTCTGAGGAAATGTGTATTTCAACGTCGAGATGGGTCGGTAATAGTTCGTAATTGGGTGAAGACAAAACCTCTGAAATACCTCTTAAATATTCTGATGATGATATTCTGTTGATGTTCCTCGTTTTTGACACAGTTCCGTACTACGTAGAGTATTATTTCAAAAATATATTTATTGCTCTGTACTTGAATCGTATTGGTGCTGGTTGTGGTAAACAAATGACACATCGTCGGCCGCTCACCACATAATAGACTCACGGTGAAATACGAGTAAGCATCCTTTGTTTGGTTACCATCATATCTAATTTATGTTTGGAAGATTTCAGAGATATTATAACAACATTATCAGTTGTTACAACATATTCATATTTCGAGTCGGTCGAGAAGCGAATTCTTTTAAAACAGCTATTAAAAGAACATTGAAAGAATCAGCCGCTGAAGGAGTTTATAGTTTGCCATAGGATATTGAATGTACGAGTATGAAGAGTCCAAACGCCATTGTTTAAACTGCATGGGTTATCCCCATTTCTCTTGGAAGTCCTGATTGACTACATTTAGTTCATGTCCGGAACAACTTCCTCTTCACAAGGTGACTGAGTGTCAGGTTCCGAGCTTATGTTCGTGTCAGTTACGTGATGCAGTGTATACCAATCTCAAGGTCACAACCATCATGAAATTATATGCGACAGCATGGCAAAACTACATCTGGTGATGATAGGGTTGTGGCGGTAGCAGTCGTCAGACACTGAAGAAGGACGAAAGGTCGCAAGATGTCGGACTTTGAATCTGAGTTACAGACAGCGCAAGATCAAATCCTGCATATTCTGTCGGTGGCCGTGGCACATATTATCAGTTCCGTTGACCTTGTACAATACAAACTCTCCTTCTTATTCCGTTTGATTAGGTCTTCGCACATGCTAGTGGCACATGAGGACAGGCACTGAAAAGAGTATCAGGCTCCCCTTTATAAAACAACGAGAAAGAGAGGCGTAATATGGGCGACAGTCAGTATGTTATTGACGCTGAGGTTGGAAGTCAAACTCTTGTGCTAGATCATTTACATGCTGTCAAAGTGGCCAATGATAGAGATAACCAGCTATTCAAGACGGCTATGTCTCGGACGTATAATGTTAAGCCCACTGTTTTTATTTTCTCGGCTTTACGGTAATCATTTAGGGGGAGTTTGGTAGTTCGAAATGCAGATATCTTACTCAATTTAGGCACAGTTTCTAGGCTACTCAGAACGGTAAACCCAGCGTTCTGGTAGGTAACCAAATAAACACTGATGGTACGTGGAACAAGATTGCTCTAAAATGCAAATGCTCTAAAAAGTTAATCAACTCAATTCTACCACGTACAGGACTCTGAATAAATAAGTAAGTACCGGTACCTTTTTCGTTGTCATCTGCGACCATCATATACCATTCTTTTAATTTTCTATTTACACCCATCCTTAGTTACCCTCACTCACGTTTGTCACTGAAAGCAAAGGTAAGGAGCGGGAAGACAAAAATATAAAATGTATTGTTTTAATTCAAAAATTAAAATTATGATTTTTGATCTTGATTGTTTCATAATATAGGCCTGCTCTTCACTCTGCATTTCGTAATACTAGTATAGGACGAAAAAATACGACATAACTAATCTTCAGATAAAATCATCATTCTAGCGATAAACAAAAATTAGATACTTGTATTCTACACCCACGATCTAAGAATCCAGGTCAGACTTCCATTCATAATTTCTGTTATTCTAGGAACACTGTGATAAGAGTATTGTAATACCATTAACCACAACACATTTGCTATTGGTTAGAGTGTACCGTAAAATATCTCTTACCCAAACTTATGTCTCGTAAGAACATACCGTAGTAATGAAAGACGAAAGTCTGATGAATTGTTTTATTATCGATACTCTGTCTACATGGAAACAAAGGCAGCTATTTTCTGGTTTTGAATTTGTTCTTCAGTATTAGACCCCATCAGCAAAAGATGTCACTTACATTCAGCTTTAACTAAATGGGCCGCAGAACTTTGTAAGATGCTTCTAACAATATCCTACACATGGAATATAACATTTTCATTGAACAGATACAAAATTGTAATTTACTCAGATTATATAACATGGCTTAGTAAAATCTTATCAAACTTTTTGATGTTGGTAACAGCTACAAACTTCAGATCACCAGAACACTCTGGCTTGGATTTCGGTAACTAACTATACTAGGTGAAATTTACAGACCCAATTCTACTTAAGCAGTTTAAAGATTAGTTTTCAAAAAACTTTTAGTTCAGCCTTTGTGCTTAATATTTATTATTAACACGATTTTTCTGATTCTGTATGTATTATTGTGAACTCGTACTATTCAAAATAAAAGTCCCAAAAGTACAGCAATATTATTGTATGATACAAATCGTATCATAATTCTCACTGAAAAAGTAGCCAATCATATTTCAAGTATAAGTAAGAGGAGTATGTTCCAGTGGCACATTGCAGGAAATATCTCATAACAGATTCTCTCTGTGCACTTTCAGCACATTGAGGATTGATAACAGATCAAAAACAAATCTGAGCTGTAAGTATATTCTGTAATATATTTACAGAATAGATTCTACAAAGTATACGGATCAAAACAAATCTGAGCTGTAAGTATATTCTGTAATATACTTACAGAATAGATTCTATAAAGTATATTACATTTTAAATTTGTCAAAAGTAATTAAATACTAAATAAAACTCTCCTTTCCAAGAACCAAGCAGTTTATTTTCAAAGCTATTTTAAATGCAACAAACAAATACTTAAAAGCGTACAAGTGCTTATATATTTATACTTTTCTTCCCTTATTTATCATGTCATCAAAATTTAAAGACACAATTTTGTTCTCCATACTGAAAATCATTGTAACTGATTTTCACTCATCGTGGATCTCATTTTGTTTTTCACTACAGCAATTTTTATAAAATCTTTATTGCCGTTAAACATTGTACAATGCAATAAGATTCGTCATAGGTAAACATTTAAGTGCTTTATATAGTCATACCCTAAAATATAAATATATAAAATTTATATATTATTTTAATATAATATTTCAAGTATAAGTAAGAGGAGTACTTTTTAGTTGCACACAACTCAGAAGGAAGCAAATATCTCACAACAGATTCTCTCTGTGCAATTTAAGCAAAAAATATAAAAATGTCAAACAATAGTTTGTCTCAGATCATAATTTTTCTACTTTGTCACACTAAAAACCAGCAATTTTGTCAGTGTCTGCCAACTTACATGAAAGCAGCGTATTAGACTCAAACTACAAATTTCAGTTGCTTTATTTCATTAGCTGATTGTCATTTACCTGGAGGATGAAATACGTGTCTTACTTAGTTGTAAGGGTAGCAAGCTTGAAAATATTTGGTAATAATTTCTTTTTTGGCACCCAGCAAAAGTAACATAACTGACACTCGATTTTTTCCCAGGAAATTAGGAGCATTGCTCACACAAATGAAAATCTCAACTTCTAGATTAACCGACAGAAAATACTGAGATGAATTGAATAGTAATTGACATTTTATTTAGTTTAGTATTAACTTTTATTCTTTAAACTTTTTTTATTTTCAACAAATGAAATATTGAAACTGAAACCAAAATTAATCAAAAGTTGTGATTAATTTTTACGAACTCATGTAAAAGTGCTTCGGGCAAGAGAGATAGAGAAACATGAAATGATATTTATCATGATATAAAATCATCAACTGATTAGATATAAAAATGTAGAAGCAACTTATCCATGTTATTGAGTCCAGGCCTTGTCAGTTGATGGTGTCAAGCTTGAAGGATCTTCTTTTGAAGAGTGATTTGAGATCGTACTTCAGGTTCATCAAACACACGTAGCTAACAAAAACTATACCAAAACTATATTAAAAATTTGTACAGTATTTGTTGTTTCTATGGAAATTTATAAATTAAAATGTTTATTGTTGAGAATCTTTGATGTTTCATCAGAATTTAAATGCAGTTTACAGTAACACTCCTGGTTTAAATACTTGTACTATTGTAGGTCCAACTGTATCTGGCTATTAATTTTTGAATGTGGACAATGTTCACGGCCTTGTAATGAAGGAAAGTTATGCATATAGAAGCAATGCCAAATGTTTTCCTTTTAATTCAATCTAAAAGGATTCCTGACATGTTTTTTTTTGGGGAAATTGGTATACCTTGTATCCATTACTGTAAAATCGAACATTTTATATTAAAGAAACATTTGGTCAAATCTTTGATGATTATTTTACGATATTTACAAAATAACTATGTATATTATAATTTGTGTGATTGAAATTGATGTAAATAAAATGAATTCGACTCATTTAATGTTTCTGGTTTAGCAAACGTTTCAACTCGATTTTGATCCTCCTTTCCCTCAATTTCATCATATATTATTACTATCAACAAAAGGAGGAGGAGCTTCTTGAGTCAATCTATTACAACACTACACTAGTTACTGGATTTTAATAAATTTCCATTACATAATGTGTGAAATTTATTAAAAAAAAAAAAAAAATAACTTTTATTACAAATAATATAATTAGCACATTTTAAAGTTTAAAAAACAACTAGCGGACAAGGAATAGAGCTTTAAAACTACTTAAATATATAATAATGCAAACTTTTAACATTATTATTTTACAATACATTTCTGTTCTAAAATTCTATGTGTTTGCGATTGATGTGAATGGTATAAAAATAATGGGAATTGGATGGTTAACCATTGCCAGGTAGGATGCAGCAGAACTAGTAAGGGTGAATAATAATAATATGATCACTTTCCTCATTTAATCAGTTACATTTTGCATTATTTAACTGATTAACCCATTGGCCTTGTATCACTGAACGGTTCCGTGACAGCTAGTCTGGGCTCAAAATTTATATCACGGAACCGTTCCGTGACAAGTACAGCGCTATCTAAATAATTTTTTTTAACTCCTTTTTCAACCAAATGTTAGTATAAATTAGACTAATATTGTTGTAACACATAAGAAAAACTGCAATACTACAATTAATTGAAATTTAAATTAATAATAAGTTACTATAAGAATATTAGTGTACTACAAGAGAAAAAATCAATATTCTTGGAATTTTCAGTATTTAGAAAAAACATTTATTCTGACAAACTATGCATATTCTAGTATTGCTAGGTAGAGAAATGCATTTCAAATAAAATAAAAGCAACAATGGGATATTTTATTTTATATTATTTGAGTAAAAAAAAATTCTTTTTTAATTAAAAAATTCTAAACTTTTTTAGATTGTATAGCATTATTATTTTTAAATTATGACCAAATATATCACTATCTATTTATTATTAAAGCCCATTTCATGTTAATCCAAAAAGATATAAAATATAACCAAATAACTTGAAAAATAAATTTTTTATAAACATATAACAAAACTCTTACGTTTTTAGCATTTTTAATAGGATGACTCCAGTTGAGCTGATAGTAAAAATATGTATAACCCAATGGGTTAAACAGGAAATGCAAAATAAATTAAGTGATGAGTTTAGGAAAACACCTGAAACCAATGATACATAAATTATTGTAACTCTGGAAATTTAGTATATTTTTTAATAATAACTATGTTCTATAGCATAATATTTCAAACTGTTCCGTTTCAGGATTTTCAGAATGGTGTGAAAGAATATGAATTACAATGCAATACAACAATACATTTCTGTTTAACAGCTGTTAAATGGTAAAATAAAATAAATATTATCAATGAATACATATCTGTTACAGATGAAAGATGGGAAGTATGATTTTGATCAAGCTCTGAACATGGCTGAGGGTACACTGAGAAACAAGAGAAAGCAACTTAAGAGAGCCAAGGATAAAATAAAGACGTGCAGAAATCAAAGTACGTATTGCCAATATTTTTCATATGCAATACATGCCACAATTTTTACCATAGCATCGTAATTACAATTTTAGAGTTAAGTCACTTCAGTGGTGTAACTAGGACCCGAGTTTGGGGGGAGGGGGTGAATCTGAATAAATCAAAATTTTAATAAATGTAACATCCCAATGTTACTTGCCGCAAGTATAAATTCAAGGGAACAACTACAATAACAGTGTGTTAAAACTTTGCCATCTTTTGTTCATAAAACAATAACCAGCAATACTGCTCACCATTATAAGGGAAGAATAAGGACCTCTAGCAGAATATAGTAACACCATCATTGACTCATGGCTTGCTTGTGTAAATTACAGGTTTTCAAGAGACAGACCGATGTGAGCATGCTGCAGCTGTTGCCCAATGCATGAAGACCTCCTGAAGGCAAAGGTATCTACAGTACCTACCTTCACAATGGCATTACATACAGTACTGTTATATTATAACTACTGAGATCATTATAAGATAAAACTATTCTGTCTTCTACTAATCACAGAAATTCATTTCGATATATGCAAGATTGAGTTTCATGATAATCCAGCCCACACACTGGATTTGGCTGAGTTCTAGAAACCGTATCACTCAGGAAATATATCAAGAGCAACTGAGTTACAGACTTGAAATTTTTAACGAGACTTCATTTCTACACAGGAAAGATTGACATTGATAATGGTGTATTCCCTCAACGAGGTTTAGCTAAAAGTTAGCAAAACCTATCACACAGAGGGCTGAAAAACTGTCTCTTCTGTTTATTTGTCTGTATGCAGGATATCCCAAGAACTAAATGACTTATGGGTTGGTAATTTCACATGAAACTTCAACAAAGCCTCTTATGGGAAACATGGTCTAGTGTACTCCTTACTGCTGTAAGAATAGGAATTATGGTTAAAGCATTCCCACAAATCTTTATTAAATTTGAAATACAGGGTTTCAGCTGCAAATTGTAAGCAATAATTGACAAAATTTAACTTATTTATGTCCTTAAGAAACCTTTTTTAATTTAAGCCAATGAAAAAGGTAGGCCAGGTTTAGAGCACAATTTTGAGAAAATGGGTTTATTTTTTATTTCGTTTTAATTATTTAAAATGAAAAAGATTTTTCCTTCATTGTTATTGTTTTGTTTGTATATTGCACGTCTATTTTTACTTCATTAATATGAACATATATGTACTTAGCTAAATATAAACAAATTTATAATTTTTTAGGATTAAGAATTCTGTATGAGTTGTTAAGTCTATAACAATGTGCATACTATCTGCAAGTCTAGAAAACAAATTCAGCATTTTCCAAAATAGGTTTTTGTTTTATTATATATTAGCAAAAAATTTTAGTTCAAAAGCCACTATTAATAAAATAAAATAAATCAATGTACTATTAATGCCTGCAATACTTAGGATACCACGGGCAAAACATAGATGCTTTAGTCTTTCTGTTTGATGATACAAACTGGTTATCATACCACATACCAGGCTACTCACCCCATCCAAGCAGTTCTTTTTTTTGGTGTGCTTATAACAGTAAATGTGCATTTTTCTGTAAAAATTTTATAAAATTTAAGGCAGTCCCTCCTTCTATGAGTCTTGTGTTTAAGTTTGACATGGTTCTTCCAATATATTAATATTTTGATGTAGTATTGTAATCTGCTAATCATTTATCCTCCTAAAAGGAGTACTAAATAAATTTTAATTTATTATCATAAATCTGCTGGTTAGGGCCACTAAGTTGTTTAGTTACAATTTACACTTGGTACTTTTTAACTCAAACATATAGTGGGACTTAGATGAATATTAATAGATGATAATCAGTATACATAAAGTCACCATGGCTGAGAAACAGTAGTCTAAAACAATGTTCTGTAAGTTTGACTCTTAAATTAATCATTATTGTAATAGTGTCCCGTGACATCTTGAATGTTATACAAGTACTTACTACGTTATCCATGTTATTGATTTAGCATGAAAATTACTTATTATTATTGACATATGTGTATCTCAAATAAACATTTCACTGGGCTCAGAAAATGTTTAATTTCTTGATAAAAAAAGATGATTTATATTTCAATCATTATAGAAGTTCAATCTTTACTTGATTTTCCTTGTCTAAAAGTTATTGCTTTACGAAACTTCAATAATACATTATGATAAAGTTTTAGTTTTATAAAAATCTTGCTATTTCCCGTGGTTTTGCACGCTTTTCATAAGCTTGCCTGTGTGTGTGCACTTCTGGTTGAAGTGAATTATATTTCCAACGCCGATTTAGAGTACCTTGTGGCAACTGACTCAAGAAAATCTGTCAAAAGTGTATGTTTATAGTCATTGTACACGTACATGAACTTTATTATAAAGTGGTCGAACAGTCACCAGCTTTAAGTTCAAGCAGAAATTTATTTAAAGACAAATATACATAAAAACTTATTGCCATCAAATAGTGTTTGGCTGTTTAATATACGTAACTGTCTCGTAATTGCAGTTTATAAAGTGCACGCGCTTTTATATTTTGTAGTGCCGCCTGGTAGTGAGTTACATCAATGGGAATAGTATATAAACATTCTAAGTGGAAAAATACAAATAGTTTCTGAGTATATAAAGGACATACAGAAAAAACATTCATGTATATATATATATGTATATGTATATATATATATATATATATATATATATATATATATATACTATATATATATATGTATATATATTTACAGATTTCAGTGTTTGGTATAGAAGCCTAGAGTGTGGTATATGGACTTTAAAATTCTGAGATTGACTTTCCTGACATTGAATGGGAGAACTTGATAATCAGTTTCTGAGGATTTTAAGATTTTAAATGGCAAAAGCTCTGGTGTCCAAGTTCTTGGTATTTCTCTAAATACTTAATTACCATTGGATCAGAATAAAAATAGGTTTTAGAAAATTTGTGTTTATAGACCTGACAGAAATCAAAATTTAAAATACCCAACCACCAGTCTCAAGAACAGATTTAGGTACCTAAATCTCTAGCTATCTAAAATATATTACAGTTAGTTCTTATTGAAAGTATAAGTGTAATTGAATAATGAAGTGTATAAATTAAGTTAAAACATGATATATAAAAACATTGCATATTTCAAAATAAAATTCTCAACTGATTCCAATGCTTATGTTCTTGTATGGAGTATGAGTATTCCTAGAAATAATGATATGTTATTTTTAGATGTGAGAAACATTTCAACAAGGTCCTTCAAGATATCAAGAAGTTAAATTAATGAAATACAGCCAGATATAAGAAGTAAAACTTACATTAAAGGAGTATATCCCTTATGGTATTTATTGTTCTACAAAGTATTCGAAGTAAATTGTACACCTTTATTGTTATTAAAAACAGGTACATAATAAATCAATCTCAAAGACTGAATAAAAGTGTGTTTTATTTATTCAAACTTTACTTTACTTCCAAGGTAAGTAATACATCTGCAAATCTAAGCTCAATGGTGTTTACTTACTGGAACAATAATGTTAACTTTTAAATTTCCATTTACGGTTCTATTATAAAATTTGCTTTAAAATAATGTAACGTTATTTTGAAAATTCCTTTCATGCCTAACAATTTACAGATACTTCCAATGGTGAAACCAAACAGAACTACAAAACGCCCAGTGTCAAAAAACAGTCTAAAAGCTCAAACACACAGTGTTTAAAGAGAACTCACTTTAGAATAAATTCATATTATTTAAATTGATAATACGTGATGCCAGTAAATCTTTAAGGGTTAGGACTGTGGAAAATATTTTACAAGGCATTTGCAGGAAAGGTTATGTGTCAGAACCTTTCACAATTCAAGAAATAATTTGAAACTAAAGGAGAGCCCAAATACTTCAAAAGACTGGTTGGATCAGAGATGACCTATGACTCTCTGTATGCTGTTCTAAATATTAGAATAATCAGTTGTTGAGGTTGACTGCATCTCAAAAGTACAATTTTGAAGCAAAGGACATCTGATATGAAAAGTTGGTGGAGAATTCAGTCATCTTAGAGTACAAAATCCTAAATAAGTTTGGTTCTTACGTCTCAGCTATTTGGGCAATCACTAGGGTTCTTCTTTGCTAAGAGGTAATTTATTGGTAAGTGCTATAGCCTCAGAAGGTCCATTGCAGATCCTGGAAGTATGAAATGATGCCCTAGCAATTTACAATTTCAATCCCACAATATATTCTAAAAACAACCAATGAGGTTTTCTTGAGGAAACTGACCATCCTTGCCCAAAGTGCCAAACGATCTTGTTTACACAAGACAGTCAAATGTTCCATAGTACCTTCTTGCATATGTTATTACCTATAGAGTGGATTATTTCTAAAATATCATTGTATGAGCATATTTCTCAGATATACGTGTCCAGAGATTGGAGAATACAAATCCATGCACCTGCTCATGGAGAGAACCAATGGAAATCCGTGGGACCATGAATGAAAAACAAGCTTATTCACTTTAAGCCATGCAGACATTTTCATCTTCTTGTATGTTAAGTGTGCATCTAATTAAGACAGCTGTAAAGCCCATACTCTTTGAGTTTCCACAGAAAGGTTAATGTCCTGTTTCCATCAAATGACTATTATAACAATTATTATTACAAACATTACATTATAAACTATAAATTACAAAGAAATCAAGTAAATTTAACAGTAATCTGCCAGTTTCTTCTTCCTCAGATGATTTGTTAGCGTCAATAATACAGATTTCTCACTCAATTTTTCCAAATCATCACCTAGTGAGTCAACCTTAGCCTGCTGGACAAAGCCCCTTCCATGACTAATGCAATTTAGAAACTGTGTAGTAAACATCAATTTCAGCAGTTCTTCAAGAGCACTGATATAACTTCATTTATTATCTATGAAACTATCAAGTGACAGGACTCCTAGAGTTCATAACCTCCTGTACAATGAAGTAAATTCAGATTTACACAACCAGAAATATTCCTCAGAGAAAAGTATGCCTGATTACACACCTGCTGGACTACAAATTTCCAGACCAAAATATTTTAAATCATGGTTGGAATAATGGTTACTCCATACATCCATACTTAAAAACCAAATGAAGGTCTCTGATAATATTTCTAAATATTTTTATAAATTATGAGAAATATAACATTTCTCACTTCAACACAGAAATAAGTATATAAAGAAGTTTAAACTAAATTACCACAATATTTTATTCGAAATACAGTGTACTCATTTCAGGAATTGTACACAATGACTATATTATGAAATTTGCATTACTTTAATTACTGAAGTAATTAAAATTGTAATTGATACCATTTATTGCACTCATGAGCATAATATGAATAAAGATGCTTTGACTTTGAGTACAAACTACAGTCCAGGCACTGTTTACAAAACCATTTATTTATTTATTTATTCAATACAACATTCTTTAATGTTTCGACTTGTCCAGTTCACATTATTTATTGATGGGGTTCTAATAATTCAGTTTTATACATAATTAGACTTACTGCCAAATCAAAATTTTCAGTAAACAATGTAAAAGATGATTATTTTATGTTAAATCATAGGCAAAACTTTCAAAAATTTTTCCTGATTTAAACAATACTCTATGTTTATTCATGTTCATGTTTTTTATTTAATTTCTTGCTATACAAGTCCAATTAAAAATTAAAAATGGATTTTTGTTTACTATTTCTCAGCTGATCTACTATCACACAGAACATGTGTATAACCTCAGATTATGCTAGCAAGGACATAGTCAGCAAGGAGGTCCAAGGGGTCCGGAACCCCCCAAATTTTTAATTGTTTCAATGACTTTTTTAGTGAACGATTATTATTATTTAAATAATTCAGTATTGTACTGCTAAAAGACCGTTCTCAATACAGATGCGGGTCAAGAACTTTTTAAGAAACAATATAAGGCCTTACTTTCAATACATTTTGGGAAAATATCAGTTGTCTTGACCCCAAAAATGTTTTCCTGGCTACGATATTGTATACTAGTAGCATAATCAAAGGTATAATAAACCTTATACCATTTCCAATGAAAAGCAAATATTGTTTGTAAAAACAATACAAATATACAATCAAGCTTATCTTACCAATGATTTGTAATTTAAAAAGTCCCAACAGACATAAAAAACTGGGGAACGCCACAGGATGTTGCCCTGACCCGAGGGGAAGTCACCAGACATTTTTTACTACCGAGCACAAAACAGTGGAAATGACTGGCGCATTGTGACAGTGGACATAACTGTGGCTATATAAACACAAGTAGGGCAGGATGTGAGTTGGATTTGATCAACATGGACACTTGCTACAGGGTTCTCGTTGCTGCGATTATCGCCTTCGCCTCAATCCAACTGGTGAGTTACCTCAAATCGTTTTAATTATAACATTATAAAAGTTGCCGCTGATTAAGCAGATGCTGCAAAATCTAGAAGTGATGAAATACTTATTAAATTTATAAACTAAAAGAAAAAACTGTTAGTAAAATATGTGTTTGAAATTTTTTATTGACGATGGAAGAATTGTGAGGGAAACAGGATTTTCAGACATAGGTGGTTGGTCGGCGAATAAAAATCTATTGTGATCTGTATTCTGCACTTCAGTTTTAATAATTAGAGTTGTGTTTTATTTTTTTTAAGTGCATGTTTTATAGTTAGTGAAGTTGACATACAACATGGTGGTTGTGATTTCTGACAATGCTCTGGACTAATTTATTTATTTAAACCTAGTTTGTAATTATTAGGTTAGTTATTTACTTGAAGAAGAGATCAGATTGCAGATCTCGAAACGTAATGTTACTGATTTTTTTTACTACTGAACGAGGACAAATCAGCAAATCCTTCGTAATATGTGTGTAACAGGAATCTGTTATTAGTCACGAATATTTGTCATTTTAATATGAATTTAATGGAGGATTGCTGATAAAATCATGTAAATTATTAGCATGAAATGTGTGGAGTAGTAGATAATTTTCTCTGGCATGAATCAGCAAAACAGATCTTTACATTAACACTTCAAAATGTCTAAACACTCTTGCTAATAAATACAGTAATGGAGACAAAGTTCTTGTAAAAAACAATGTCTTATAAAAATATAATACAATAGCAAATATAGAATAATAGTACGAAAGCTGAACATAATTATATATTACATGCAATTCCATATCACATTATCATAAATTCAAAAAATCTTAGGGTGTACAATATTTTTTAGCTCAACTACAAAATATGTGTGACAATAAATTATGCTTGTAACTATCAACTTCGATTTTACTTGTACACACTGTGATAACTTGTAAAATACAATATTATCATGTTATCAAGACCCACGGACATGAATATCTATCTAGATTATTTTACACTTTTGCTCAACATTAACTCTTTATGACATAAACATACTAACAATACTGTAGAAAATAAAAAAATAACATTGTTTGGGACAATGATACTCAATAGCAACCAACATCCCAAGAAGACAACAAAGATTAAATTTTCTTGCATTGTGTTATTTATTTGTGCTGTGTTATTGGCTGTACTTAGAAATATATTCATGTTTCATTAATGTTTTGTAAAACAAGAGCTTGAATATTTTGCAGATAACTGGACAACAGCTTGATATCCAGAAAATGTACGCAATGTGTCAGGAAAAGTCAAACGCTACAGATGGTAAGGGATAGGCTCAATATTATTTAATAATTACACAATTTACAACTATAACAATTTTCTTCTACTATGCTTTCCTTAAAGTGATATTTTATTGTAAGTAGAAATGTTTTAGGTTGATATATTAGGGAGATGCCTGCCATGGTTAATTTGTATAGTTCTCTCATTAACTGCTAAAATTAAGAACTATTACTTTTAAGTGTATCACATTGTAAAACATTAGTATTGGCTTTAAATTTATCAAAATATTGGCAAAAAGGGTTATTAAACAATAATTTTACTATATTACTTTATTATTATTTAGTTTATAAAATAAAAAACTAATTGATGGAAAATTGATTTTTAATTGGTTAGATTTTATTAAATAACATTACAGAATATTATGTCTGTTGCAAAAACCTTGATAATCGATTTTTTAGTCAAGAGGTACAGTTTGAGGCAAATAAATTTTTCATACAGGACAGGAAATAATGATAGTACTTTGGTGTGTTAAACTTATTAGGCTGAATTACATTATTTTAATATGGAATGTAAAAACTCATTTCCATAGATAAGGAGAATAACTGAATGAATATGCTGTGTAATAAACAAGGAAGTTGTAAGTGATCCAATACAGGTTGGAAATATATTTAATAAGTTTTTTTGTAAACGTAGTTGATAAAACAGTATTACCCAATTTACCTTCTAGAAATAAAAAACAATTAAATTTTCCACATGCTCATACGACAAATAATAGATTTAGATTTAATCAGATTTCAGAAACTCATTTAAAAAAAATTGTCATGTCTTTTGAAAATAAACCATCATCTGGAAATGATGAGGTTACTATACAACTAATAAAACAATCTCTCCCATTCATTTTACAGCCATTAGTCCACTTAATAAATTCATCTCTAATTTCAAGCTATTTTCCGAATCAACTAAAGATTGCCAGATTAATCCCAATTTTCAAAAAAGGTAACCCAAATGACCCCTCATGTTATAGGCTGGTGTCTCTTCTTCCTGTGTTTTCTAAAATATTTGAAAAAGTAGTTTATATTCAATTAGTGAATTATTTAGAAAACAATAAATTATTAGATAAGCAACAACATGGCTTTAGATCGGGAAAGTCCACTACTACCGCTGGCATTGACTTTATTCAGTCAATAATCAACTCGGTGGATAGGGGTGAAAAGGTAATTGGAATTTTCTTGGATCTCACACGGGCATTTGATAGCGTCTCACACCAAGAACTTCTAATCTCTCTTAACAATCTAGGTATTCAAAATAGAGAATTATTATGGTTTGAATCATATTTAACAGAGAGGAAACAATACGTGGAAATAGAACACACATCATCTAAATTAAAACCGAGCAGGTGTCACATTATAAGAAAATATAAGTCTGAAATAGAAAACCATTAAATATGGAGTCCCTCAAGGATCCATTCTGGGCCCATTACTTTTCCTCTGTTACATTAATGGACTACCTAAGGTGGTTCCGCAGGACTGTGGCATTTGTTTGTTTGCAGATGATACCAACATCACCATATCAGGTAATTCAGAAGAAGATATAGAAATATCTTCTCACATTAGTCTAAATTTAGTTAAACAATATTTAGATAACAAACAATTACTCTTAAATTCAACTAAATCAAATTTCATTTCGTTTTCCACTCAACAATCAAGAATAACACCCAAATTTGATATTAATTTAAATAATAATGATATATCCCAAGTTGAGCACACAAAATTTTTAGGACTCATAATTGACGAGAATCTGTCATGGAACGAACACACTGAGCACGTAATTTATAAAATGTCTTCTGGTATCTATGCACTCCGACAGATGTCGCAGATTTGTAGTATACAGACATTGCGGACTATATATTTCTCACTAGTACATTCACACTTAGCCTATGGAATTAGTATATATGGTGCAACGACAAAGAAAAATTTAGACAAAATTTTACGCCAACAAAAGAGAGCTCTTAGAGCAATGTTTAGACTAAAAAAAACAGAATCTGTCAAAAATTTGTTTTCAGAACACAAAATTTTAACTGTTTACAGTCTATACATATATGAGACAGTGATATATATAAAACAAAATGAGAGAAATGCAAAACCTACAAAAATTTTACATCATTATAATACTAGATTTAAAAGAAATGTCCCTCAGCACAAATTAGAATTTTTTCAAAAAAAGAACTGATTTTATGGGCCATAAATTTTTAACAAAACTACCAACAAAAATAATAAATGAACAAAATCTTATTAAAATGAAAAAAGAGTTAAAAATATATTTGATAAATCTGGCTCTGTACTCCCTTGATGAGTTTTGGGAGGGAAGACATTGGGAATGCCTGGTATGTAATTTTAGTATTTCATGTATATAAGCTTCTGGATTGTTTATTTCTTATTACATTGTATAATTTTAATTTTAAATGATATATAGATTAATTAGTATATTGTAAAAAACTTATTGACACTATTCATGTATACGCTGTACTATGTACGAATAAAGAATTTTTGAATCTTGAATTCTTACACGCTCAATCATGCAAAGAAAATTAACAGAGTAGTCCAGTCGGACTGATGTAAATTATCAAAGTTTCACCTTAGTAAAGCATATTTATTAACCTGAGTGACCGGTTAAACATGAAAATACATTATAAATGTAGGATGTACTCAGGAAAACTTGAATTCATCCTGGATTTGTTTATTGGTAGTGATTTATTTGTGTACTTTAATAAATAACGCCAATTTCAAATTGTCATGACACAAAATCATAGTTGTTTTTTTATGGAATTCAAATCATAGCAACTAGAATCATGTCCATAAAGGTTGTTAGAGTACTTTAAGGGTAAACTTTAGTCAAAAAAAATGTAGGTTTGATATTATCAATGAATTATGTACATTTCCTTAGAATTAATATGGCATATTAATCTCTAATATAGTAATCTCTAATGAAATAAAAGTCCAAATACTGTTTTATTTCATACAAAATTTACAGTTTGGTGATGCCTTTAAAAGCAACACAAAAAACAAATTCTGAAGGGATAGTTTAGTCTTAAAACTTTAAAAAATGAGCTTTGTTGTTCAATGTATTTTACTTATCAATCTGTTTGCTTAAAATAAAGATAAAGAAGAAATAATACAGATAGGAAACAAACTTGCAGTTATAAATGCTTCACAAGATTCTTTCATACTGTTGCTATTGTATAGCAAGAATTTTTAATCTAGAAACATTCTTTTGTGTTGTACAGAGGAACTATCTGCATTCCAGAGAAGTCAAAGTATTCCGACAACAGAACACGGGAAGGTAAGTTTGTTATTAGAGTTAATCACATTTCAGTGACATTCGATTATTGTCTATGTATTGTCCATTAAATCAATGTAGTAAATTTGAACTTTTCAGTCGGAGATGATGTGATAGAGTATTTAAAAATATAATTCCTATAATATAAGATACAGTTATTTAATTGTATTCCTTACATTGTTATAATTAATTTTATAAGTGAAATATAATTGTGAAATACAATGTAATTAAAAGTAGGTGGGGATACTCTTCTTAAAATATTAACAATTTTCTTTTCTTAGATACTTAATATCACGGCTTATGTGCCAAATAATTTTCCACTTATATTCATCACACAGATCAGAACTAGACTGATAAACCAATAAAAACGAATGTTTGTCTGTATATACTTTATAGAATTGTAAACTATTTGACCGATTATTATGAAAATTATTATTTGTGTATATAAAGATAAAAGTTTTCAAAGTGCCTGTACAATATAAACTGCAATTACGAGACAGTTACGTATATTAAATAGCCAAACACTATTTGGAGGTGCTAAGTTATGAAGTATACTTGTCTTTAAGATAAATTTCTGATTGAACTTAAAGCTTAAGTGTTATACCACTTTATAATAAAGTAATACATATATGCGTACAATGGCTATAAACACACACTTTTGAAAAATTTTCTTGATCGTGGCGGCGTTGGAAATATAATTCACTTGAACCAGAAGTATACACGGGAAACAGCTAGTAATACATAAACAATGCAATGCAACATTCATACAGTACTAGACAAAGAAATTATACTGTCTCAGATAAGTTCAGGCTTTAACTTGGTTAAAACTCATCATGTTACTATGGACCCAAACTATAGAATTTTTACATTTCAACTTGCAAAAGGCAAGTTGTGATGTGTGTGATGTAAAAGACTAACATGTTATGTAATGTAACTTTAAGTATATAGTTATAAAAATTTAATAATGTATCATATTAAGTAGTGATATAGTAAAATATATTAAGTTTGATTTTACAAAATTAGTAGCTTGTATGAGTATATTGACACGTGTTATGCACATATGTGAGGCATCTGCTTGCAGAAAATGATTTATTTACTTACCCACTACTTTGATGAATACTTATTGCTATATTAAATTTTTTAAAAGAATATTTAGAATATCCAATAAAAGTCAAACTCAAATACATTGTGTTCTATTAAAAGATGTAAAATGAACTCAATTTAACTTCTTTAAAAATTATTCTGTGCTGTTTCAGTGTCTTCTAGCATGCATATTTCAAAATACTGGAGTGGTAAGTATGCAATCATCACTTTAACACTCAGTGATTTGGCTTTCACTTGCTCATAATTAAATTTACCACTTCCTAAATATCTACAGAGTTGAAATTATTCTCTCTAGTTTCAGACTTTTCTTTGTCCCACTGACATTTAAAGTTTCTCACAGAAAATACTAACCAAGTGGAATGAAGTTTTATTTTTCAATATCAGAGCTCATCCAGGCTTTAATACTTAATAATAACATTAATCATAGTTGAGCATTTGTAACTAAGGTTTCAAAAATTCATTAGAAAATAACAAACTTTTATACTCATATTTTTGAAATCACTTCACTCACTGAAGTGACTTTTGAAGTGAGTGATTTTTGAAGTCACTTTGGGAGTGCCGATAGCCGAGCGGTCTAAGACGTTGGACATTGACATGAGTTAGAGATAGCGCGGGTTCGAATCCTGTCTGTGACCGTTGCACTTTTTATCAGTACCAAAGACCTTGTACTGTACCGACTCTCCCCCTTATTCTGCTTGATAAGATCCTCGCACAGGCCAGTGGCCCATGAGGACGGGCAGAGTAAGGCTTAAAAGGGGATCGGCTTCTCCTTTTTTACATTACATACATTTTTACAATACTAATTAAGAAAACAAACATTACAGAATAATAAAACTGTTGATAAATGATCAGTTTTGAGTTTGTGAGTCTCTACCATGTACCTGCCCCCTCATGCACTTATATAAGTTCTTAAAGAAATTTCACCTGACAAGAGTAGACGAGTAATTTCTACTCAAATATTGTTTAAGTAAATTATAGTCACTTAAGAGACAATTATTATCCAAATGCACTTAAACTTTGGGTACTTTAGTATTATTTGGAGGCCACTATTTTTGGAAGTTTTTTTTACCGGGGACCTAAAAAAAACATTAGAATGAACAGCCTATATTTTAATCAATGTTAAAATTACATTCCATTATGATGATTGGTTCTTGTTTTCTGCCTTCCAAAAGGAAGCGATGTCGGCAATGAGGCCACTCTGTCCCCATCTACTATTTGTTATAGACTATCGTAAAAGTAGGTAAATACATACGTATGTATTATAAATATAAAAATGTAACAAGCACTCACGTGATCTAAGCTTGAATTTAGGTACTATCTCAAGGGAAGGTTTTCTTCTACCGAAGTCCACAGTGATGGCCAGGGGCATTTCCAATTGGTACTTTCCTGACCTCACATCACCTACTAGATCATCCAACGTGATCTTATATCGGAAAAGAAAAACATCCCTTGAGATTGTACTCAAATTCAAGCTCAGATTATGTGAACGTTCATAAAGGCTATTTTTAACTTTGGTGCTACTAATAAATAGTAGTAGAACAGTAGTCTTAACCTACTTATATCACGTTATAACATTTAGTAGGTAGGGACAGAGTGGCTTCCTAACAACATGTAAGTTTCACAGTAACTCAAATACAGTCTGTTCTTTCTAAAAATGTAGTGTTTTAAAATCCATGGTTAGAAAAACTCTACCAAAAATAGTAACCTTCAGATAATAGTACCAAAGTACTAAACTTCGCTTGAGGTATTGTCATAAAAAGAAACACAATTTACAGATAATTTTTAAGCTACACTGAATTTTATATTTTCCGTATTTAAGCTTTTTCTGACCCAGATATGTATTGCTTATCTCTCAAGACTCGTTTAAAATAATAAATATTAGTGTAATTGTGTTCATTCCTAAATTATAAAAGATTTCAAAAAAGCAAATAATTTTGTTATTGACATCAATAACAAATAAAATAATCTATTGATATGTACTACATACCTTGAGGGTTACCAAACAATAATTAACACACCTTAGAAATTTATAATTCTACTATCTTATACTACATTATAACAACGCAGATGACCAAAGAAGGCAAGTATAATGCGGAAGGAGTGTACCAGCTGGCCAAACAGTCATACATGAGATCTCCGGAAAAACTGGCCAAGGCTCGGCAGGTTGTTGATATCTGTGCTAAGGAGGGTGAGTACGGCTTTAACATTTATATATTTTAAGTGCATTTAAGAGAAACAATGATAAAAATTTCATAAGTAAGAGACATTGTTTAAATATTTCACAGTGAAAGTATAAAGATAACAGCAAGAATATTGCAAATATTTGTTGTATTAACAGTCATAAAGATACAAATGCATTACTTTTGTAATTTTATTTGAAATCTCAAACTTGATAGGACTCAAATATTTTCAAATTAGAAATGCTCAAAATACAATTACATAAAAAACAATAACGTATCATTGTGAATTTTTTAATCTCAAATATCAATGTTGCCAATATTTACATCAAAGGATGTATTTAGCAACTCTATAAAAAATTCAAACTAAAATTCTCATGCTGCACATACTGTGCCTTTTCCTTCTAAATATTTTTCATGCTGAAAATTTTTTACTCTAATGCAGACATACACCGCAGTCAAAGTTCCAAATATAAGAGGAAGGAATGTAAAATAACAAAAATTATATTTTTACAGTGAAAAACTCTGAGGACAAGTGCGAGGTAGCTGTAATAGTGGCCAACTGTACTATGGCTGCTTCTACTAAGGTAAACGTTATATTACACATTTCTTAATAATTACCTACCAGTAATCTGTTACAGTGTTTGATGTAAAATTCCAAGGGGAAGCTCAAACTTAATCATGGTAGAAGCAATAAGCAAATATTTTACGGTTAGAGAGATAAAAACTGCATCCACAATATTATTAACGCACTCACAATCCAACTTATTCTTTTACTTACCAACTGCAGACATTAATAATGTAGTGTATGGTTCCATTTAGTACATAGAGGTTTAGGATTTCAGATACTTTGTTTTCAAGCTAAGCACAAAACAGGTCCTGTTTCCATGGTTGTCTTGTCTAAACCTGTGCCTACCTCCATACTCTAGCTGGTGATGATCTTGAACTTGGTTATTGAGTATTTCTGCTTCAAAATTCGAGAGAGTAATGACAAATTAGGTAGCTGGCTATTCCTTTCATTTTACAATTAGGCTCTGTTACATATAAGATAAATAACAATTTGCAGTTGGTTTCTTTATTCAGAACCATTCTCCAAATGCTTCCATTCCAATGTATCTCTTATTGGCACAAAGTTTAACCCTCAACTGTTCGCAAGACTTGAATCGATAGATGACTCAGTGCCACTGCAGAATGCACGACTCAAATCAACTTGCACTTGCATACTATGAGTGTGTCAGGGTTAAATGTTCAAGCTGGCAAAGAACTTATGTAACAAAGTTCTGCCTGAAAAATTAATCATGGGTGAGATAAACACTTGTACTCAAGAAGGGATAAAGTGTGTATGATGATCAATTACTGAACCAACCCTTTCCTGGGAGTTATCTTGATGCAACTCGTAAAGCCTGACATACTACTTGACATAAAGCCTTCATCAAGGCAGAAGAGCTGTTAGTACTTGGAAAACAGCTGCAGATACTTATTTCTTCATGTTGTCCCTTTAGTTTTCAGAATTCTCTAACGACACAATCGTCCCACATACAAGGGATCATATATGTCGTATCCATCAATATCACATGAGTGGAGTACCATGACTAGGATACTTGCTCTTCAATCACTTGATTGTACAGTTACTTTAACCTCTCCATGGTTGGCTTATAAATTTCTTGAAACATGACATGGGCCAAGAATATACTACTCTTGCTAATCCTAAAACATTGAGATAATGGGAATCACATGATTGAAAACAAACACGTAGTAGCTCTCAAATATCTCTATTAGACCTTTACTAAGCACCAATGTGAGATTAATCTAGATAATTGATGTTTCAGATATTGTTTGAATATGTGTAAGCTGATAGGCGTTACAAAAATGTTGTGTGTTGTCTTGTGAAATGTGTGACAGTTTTTTAATTCAATCACATTTTTTACAAGACTGCCATACTTTTCACAAAAGAACATACAGCATTTCAATACTATCATCATATATAAAATAATGTCTCGAGACATCATTTGCATTAACCTACAAAAATGATGTCAACTTCACATTACATTTTTAAATTGCATTAGGACGACTGACATTATGAGCTACTTTACTACTGCTATGGTTATGGAAAAATTAGAAATAACAGTTTTTGAGAGTATATGACAAGCTGTTTCATGTTTGCTGTTGTGAGGAAAATATGTTTAGTTCAATTGATGATAATGAGTTTTCAAATGTTTACTACCTATCCTAAGTAGCAACTTCTGGGATCTTACACTAAGTTGTTTGATAGCCAACAATGATTCTCAGATTAAAACAGTACTGGGTAACCTCAGTTGTTTACAGTAGCGTTGAACATGTTTATGTTACTCAGCCTACAGTAGCAGACCTTTACAATGTTCAGATCAGCCACCTAGTACTCAGTATTAGCTGTATTGTAAAACGTGAGAAAATAAGCATATGTCCATTTTGAAACTTTTAAAAACCAATCTCCTTTAACAAGTGAGTAAAAGCAAAATAATTAATTATAGTTCATACTATAATCATATCTTTTAAATTGTTTTAAGTAATAAATTTATTTCTATGTTTCAGCTGGGCCTCGAGTCTGTATAGATGTGGAACTCCTGAAGCAATTTTACTGGAAATGATTTGTAATTGTATGAGTGTACAATTGATTGTGTTATTTATTTATTTTATATGTTAAATACAAATACTGCTAAAAACTGTCTTCAATGCCTATTTATTTTTAGTAATAAGAATGTTATATTAGTAACATTGGATGTTAATAAGGGATTTTTCAAATAAAACAAGGTAAGCTAAAACTTGAATACCACAACTTGAATACCTTACTAGGGTGTAAGGATTATTTTATGAGCATATTATGAAGTTGAAAAACTGTCATAATTAAATTTACTTAACTATTCCTTCAATAAACCTTAGCTTTTTTTTATAAAATTTAAATATGAATTAATAAGTTAGTATTGTATTAATGTAGAGAACAATGAGGGTAAAACAAAGTTAAAGTGGCCCACAAAGTATACATGCACGTATTTCCTTTTAGGCAATTAAAGTAATTATGAATCGTATTAAGTAAAAAGTATTATTATTAAATCGAGTCATTTTAAAAAAAGCTCAAGTCTTTGTGTTTGTGAGTATGCCCACATATGTTTGTCTACACATTATTTCAACAATTGTTTGACGATCAGCACTCTACTCATGTCTACTGAAGAGTAAGACACAGTCGAAAAGTTAAGATTTTTTATTCAACCCTTTCCTTATACCAAATGTGGAATACAAGCGATTGACTTTTTTTTACTGTAGTAAGTTTTCTCAGTCCAACCCAAACACAAAACAATCACAATTTTAAGAGTAAGAGATAATACCTAACCATTGCCTGTTATAAAAAATGCAACGTGCACACAAATGTTTCACAAAGTTTAATTTTGTTAATGATAAGGGAAAGAAACCGGTCATCAAAGTTCTTTTTTAATACTCTTAAAAATTGCTTTTTTGTCTATGAGCATTTATGGAATTTGTATTTAGGCCCCAGAAATCAATCTACATTCTAGATCTAGAATAACCTAACTTGTTAATATGATCGGTAGCTTTATTCAAGCATAATTCCTGATCTTCCTAATTGTCTTACATCCTAACTTGTCATTCAGAACATTTATAAATGATGAAAGTTCTCTGGACTGTACATTTTGAAATATTTAAATTACCGATAACTGATCAGATTTTGAAAAAGACCAAGAAAAACATTAATATAGGTATAATGATTGAAAACGATCAAAATTAACAAATTTATTATCATAGTAAAAATCTATTCTACACATTTGGTTTCTATTCTTTAATATTTTAGTGCTACAGAATCTGGTCTAATGTCTTATCCCTCAGTACTAAAATGTCCATAGGAAAGTTTCATAAACTCTGTTGCTTACAGACTTTTTTTCTTATTTTGTTTTATACATTAAATGAAAGAATTAGTCACAAAATATAAACAATATTTTGCACAAATTAAAAAATGTAAGATTTACAAAAATTAAAATAATGTTACAGCAGATTGAATTTTAAGTGGTCGTGGACATAATAGTGTTTAATACCATTTTATAGCTAAGTTGTATCGCCCACAGAGATCCCTGTACTTTTAAACTATATCATAAATAACTCAGTGATGGTTTAGCACCATACAGATAACAATCACACTGCAGTTAAAGTTTAAAGATTACACTGAATCTAAGAGTCAAACAGAGACTTTAAGACAACCTTAGGTCTGTTATGTGAGACAGGCTGTTTCCGCTTGTTGTAAGAGCCAGAAGCTTGTTGCGATGGTTGTGACGACAGGCAGAGCCAGTGTCTGTGGTAGTTATCCACTCTCACATTGTGGGGCAGATCCTCCTTCACCACGTACGGGATGTGCCAGTCACCCCTCGCGTTGCACTGGATGCTCTGCATGAATGACACTGGTTCCTGCACACAAATCAAACACTAACATCTGCCAATTTGATCTAACTAATTAATATAACATGAAATGGTAACAGATTAAACCATTTTTTGGGTTGTTCTATGCTAGAAGTGAACCACCATGGTCTATATAGACGTTTATGATTATAAGTTAAATTGCCATACAACATAAACTAATACACATAGTATCTGTGGGCATGCAAGAATGTAACAAAAGTCTTTGTATAATCAATCCAACAAGTGAAACGTAGTGAAAAACTGACTAAGGTAGATAAAGTATTTCTACCACAAAATGTAACTTCTTTAATCCAACCAATGAACCAAGATATAATCTAATAAATGGATCATAGCTGAAAATACAGGTTTTTTTTAAAAAGAACTCCCAAGTTTAAGTATAAATTTAATAAACAAACTAATTAAAAACGACATCAATGAGTATGTGTCATGAAAGAGAAGTCCAAGTTTTGTTTAATGTTAGTAGGCTTCAACATGGGATCCATTTGTTGTCCTGCACACGTCGAGACAATATTCCGCTTTTTTGCTATGTATTCACCAAACATTTCAGATGTAATTGCCCCAACGTTTCTTAGGTGTAAATGATTGATGTCTCTCATTTTTTTCACAGAACATTTTTTATGTGCCCCCTAAAGAAAAAGTCCAGTGGGGTTAAGTCTGGGCTTCATAGTGGCCAAGGTATTGGGCCAGCCCTACCTATCCACCTTCCTGGAAAGCGAATATCAAGAACCATGCGTACACGGTTACTGTAATGAGGTGGGGCGCCATCATGTTGGAAAAAACACAACCCTCCTTTCCACCTCAATATCGTCCATTTGGGGAAAGATATTCTCTGTAAACATTTCATAGTGAACGTCTCCGTTTATTGTTTTTTCAACAAAGATGAAGGGACCAATTACACAATCTTTCATCAAACCGCACCAGACATTAACTTAGGGAGTGTCGCATAGATGCTTAATGACTTCATGAGGATGCCAGCTGCAGGGTAGCCAAACTTGGAGAGTTGATGAATCACATACCACAAACTAGAATAGTGTATGTCACTTGGAACCATTAAAGCTAGGGAGTTCTTTTTAATACATTCTGTATATCAGCTCAATTTTGAGACAAGAGATTATGAAATCCACAGACTAAAAAAATTAATTGACACAATGGTTACTTCATTAGATGAAATGAAACAACGCACTGTAAAGGGGTTGACATGAAATGAAAAATTCCATTATTAAAGAGGCGGAGTTAGGGCTGTCAAGCCCTCTCTACCACTCAACCTCATATACATACAGAAAATTAACAAATAATTGAATACAGATACTGTAAAATTTTAACATAATTATTCTTTATAATAACATGTAAACAAAATTGCTTAAGTTACATGAAGTAACTCATGCAACTACTAATAATAATACTTAATAATATATTTCTTAATAAAAGATAAAGAAAAAAAACTAACAACGTAAAAAAGAAAATAATAGACCAAAAACACATTCAAGCTCTAACATATTGTCTGACGTCACACGCTGTGAGCACCACCCACCGTGACCCCTGTAGCCCACCAGTCCCTGACCCTCGCCCCGAAGCATACACAACCCTCAATACTTCTAATATCGTCAGGATGAGCGTTACAAAGGCAGTGAGCCTGAACAGTAAACAACCTATTAAAAATTGAAGTTTCAAGAATGATAGCTGGTGAAAAAATTATGAAACATGCTTATTGATGTCTAGGATTAAAATTAAATCTAATACGGTAATTCTGGCACGCTGCAATCTGTCCAATAGCTAAACAGTCAAATCACTGATCACGACGTCACATAAGTTAAATTGTGGAAATATAAGAGTCTTAACCAATATCACCTTAATATTGAATGGCAAAGCAAATAAAAAGCAAACTTCTATAAACAATGGATGCCAATAAAGACTTTGTTACAAATTATTGTAACATAGTTAGTCCATTTTAGGCTTGTATTCATAGTCAGTCCGAGATTCTTCAATTTATATTTTATTGGTAGTTTAGTTCATGACAGTTAAGTTTTATTTTCTGCGGGGTATCCCGATTAACCAGTCTCTAGTTATCTATAGTCATTGCTTGCGTCTTATTTTCATTCAGTTTCAGTCCATGTTGTTTAGCCCAAAAGTTAATTGCTTCCATATCCAAGTAATGACACAGAAGAGTCAAGTAAGAAGTAAACACCTGAGTAAATCATCAGGGTAAAAATAACTATTTGAATGGCTGGGCATGGTGTAAAACCGTGACAGAAGTGACGATTGTGAGTGACATAGCTGTTACAGAATTTATCAAAAGCTTATACAAATTATCCAAGCAACTGACTAATATGATTGCTGTGAAACAATGAAGAACTAAGTAAGGATCAGATTGCGGGAACTGTTTTGCTGGTTGATAAAGAAACTGCTACTCCCCTGGAAGGTTCACGTCTGGCTGGTTTATAACTTCCAGTTGAACCCACAGTGGGTACAGCAAACCGATGTGTCACTTAAATCTGGGCAACCTTATGGATGTCCAGGAGTGGCACATCACTAACCGCAAATGTTGAGGTTCTGAGGTGCAAGGGCAATTCGATAGATCTAGTCTACTGTAGGAGATAACAGTTGGAGTTGGTAGGGTTTGTTCCATAAGAGTCAAAGGTTCTTGCCAGCCTAGACAAGAGAGATGGACTCAGAGCTGGCTTCTCCTTCTTTTGAGAAGACATGACTTGAGATTAATGCCCTAAACTTTTCCTCATGAATCTCGACAGGAGGTGTTCCCAACTCTCAACCTTTCCCATTCAAAAAATCCTGTCACTATGGAAGTAGCACAAAGGTCCTTATAGGGCTAGGTGCAATTTTCTAAGCTTCTTGTCCTAAGAGAACAAAAAAAAAAGAAACCGTTAATGAATATTCTGATAACAACTAAGAGTAAACTGCCCGGGTATTACACATGGAACCAAGAAAGCCTTTGGTATTGCTCTACTCAATACATTAAACAGATCACATTTTCCACAAATTTGCAATTGAATATCATATTAAAGGAACTACCATAAATATTCAATGCAGATAAGAAAGAGAGCGGAGAAAAGAACCAAGTATTTACTGAGAATGTACCACTTACTTTAAGACCCACATTGCCGTACATATCAATGTAAGAGATGCAAGAACTGGTGCTTTGCCTGCCACTTGATAAATGTGGCTTGTAGCTTCGGGTCAGCGAGCAGGAACTTGTGTCCTCTCATCAGGTCCTGGGACACGAAGCACGTGCCAAGACCACTGTACAGAGTAGCGTACAGCAGGAACGGGTCATCCTGAGAGCTGAGGCAGAAACAAACTTCAAATATTGGTCCAATCCCTCGATATTAAAATCTGATAAGTTTGTAAGTTAAATACTGTATGGTGCTCACAAGTGGAGTTGCAGGAAGAATGTGCCCTCCACATGTCAGGGCTCCCTGTCAATGCTTTTCATGCATTTCTAAAAAACATTGCTCATGCTAGACCATGAATAATTTACTTAATTTTTTGAATAAAATAACAATATGGATTTAATTTGTCATTGCAATGAATAATTTGACAATATCTTTTCTTTAATTATACAAATTTTGTTTACATGGTATAATTAATAATATTGTTTCGGTCATTGTCCTTGTTTTAATATTTTTCTATTAGACAATTTTCATTTGTTAGTGATTCTAATGTATGTAATTAATTATTATATAATATTATTGTAAAATTGTTTAGTATACCCAGAAGGGATCACTTCTGGCTGGTTTATACCTCCCAGTTGAACCTGCTACTGGGCACAGCAAAAACCGATATGTCACTTAAATCTGGGCAACCTTATGGATGTCCCAGGAGCGGCACAACACTAACTGGAAATGTCGAGATTCTGAAGTGCAAGGGCAATTCGATAGGTCTAGTCTACTGCGGGAGATGACTGTTGGAGTTGGCAGGTTTGTTCCCTAACCTTAGAGGTTCTTGCTAGCCTCTAAGGCTAGAGACACACAGTCCCGGTTACCGGGATGCCGACCACCGGGTTGCCGGTAAACGGTTTGTTGTATGCTGGCCACACAGTCCCGGCGATAAACACCAAATTGTCTCTCAGTTAACCTTTGAGTGTTGTTCGGAACGAATCATGCTATCCAAAGTGAAGTTAGTTTGTTGTTTAGAGGCTCTAAATGAATTACCAAAACAACGAAATAGGGTACATTGGGTTCATCCATTCAATGTAGATGCTTAAAGCTGAAAAATGTTCCATAACGCTGGAATACCGTGGACACATTCTATAAATTTGTCTGTATCAAACATTATCGCAACTTTACACTACCCTCGACAGTAAAACACGATACACGATTACCAGCAGCACACCACAACAGCTACACCACTGACACACAGACTTGACTGGAATCGGGACCCGGCGGCCGGCACTGTGTGAGCACGCACGACAGATATCAAGTGTTTTGTATTGCCAACCCGATTTTCACCGGCTGCAGGGCTCCCGGTCGCCGGGTAGCATGCTTGCCGGCCGGTCTGGGACCGGCACGCTTTGTGCCGCACAGCACCGGCATTGTGTGTGCGCTCTTCAACAAACTACATGTTCTCATCAATCCCGGCCGGGATGCCGATCACCGGCATCCCGGTAACCGGGACTGTGTGTCCCTAGCCTAAGGTGTGCCACCCCCTACCTACTTTGACTGGAGAGGCTGGTTCAGAGTTCAGAACTGGCATCCCCTTCTTTCGAGGGGACATGACTTGAGATTAGTGCCCTACATTCTTCCTCGTGGGTCTCGACAGGAGGCGGCTCCTACCCCCAACCTTACCTATCCAGAATACTCTGGAGGCAGCGCAAAGGTCCTTACAAGACTAGGTGCAATTTATAAGCTTCTTGTCCTACAAGAGCAAAAAGCAATGTTTAGTATTATTAATTGTATTGCCACTTTTGTAGTTATGAATTTATTCATATGTTTAAACTACATGCACTAAAAAAGTATTGATAAACACAAACACGAAAGAGTTAGCCATCTTGTAATAGTTACCATAAATTAACAACTTTAGTTCAATAATAAGTATGTATTTAAATCGGCACTATACATGTTAAACGTACAGTAACTATCAATAAATTTCGATAATTACACTGTTAACAACGACTAAAATTACTAAAAACAATTTAAATTTGAATAGGGCGCGTGGACATAATGCGTACGAGTTGACATTAGGGTAGGCAGACTCTACGGTAGAAGGATTGGGAAAGTTCAATGGCGTATTTTTTGAATGGCTTGTTTGAGGAATTCGCTAGAATCTACCCCCTTGACTACACTAAACATAAGCTTTCCTACAGTAAGAACTGTATTCAACTCTTTAGCAAACTAACACTTCTGCTGCTCCGTACATATTATTTATCTTCCTATTGTACAAATTCAATTCACACATGTGGAATATGTGGATGAGATATATTTGGACTCATCCTCAAGCAAGATTGTCTACACACCTTGCCTACCAGAACTTGATATTATCAGTTCAGTTCACTGTTTGCCATCTTAACACCTCAAACTAAATAATATTTCTGTACCTTTTTCTAATCCGAAACTCAACTCTGATGCTTTATAAACCATTTATTGGTGACGATGCGACATTATCTGGACACAAGCTTAAAGCACATTTAAGTATTGAAATAATGTTCATTATAGGTTCAACAACATAGAGTCTATGCAATAAACAATTAGGTAGCCTATATATCTGTAGCTCACCTACATGGGATATCCTTATCTACGTCATGGATGTCTCATTTTGCTTATAAAATATGGGATATTAAGAACAATGTTATTACATTCAGACTTACAATAAAATGTATGGTTCATAACTAAACATCCTCAATTGCTGAGACATTATGTAGAATCCTTTGGCATTTATCAAGGACAATGTGGCCTTAAGTTGTCCACAAACAAAAACAGTGCATTATATTGGTTCCTTGATATTTTCTGCAGGTAACAAATCACAAAATTACTTACATATCCTCAGTGAGAAATACATGTGGCATTGTTGTATATATAGCTCATGTCTTCTGATGGCCACCTTTTCATGTGTTTTCTTCCAAGAATCAAAATTTTTGCTTTTTGGCAAGCAAAATGTTTCACCACTGATTTTAACTGAAAAAATTCACAATGCATTACTTTTTTATTTATGGTAATACTGCATGTTCCAATTATATTTCAAAACAAAACATACTCTGTTAAGTAAAATTACTTATAAAATTTATTTACTCATATTAAGTTAATATGACTACAGTTATATGGTTCAGTTTTAATATATTCAAATAAGTTTCAGTTAATAAACCATATAGAAAAAAAATACACTCCCCTACCAGAACAAAATAATTAAAAGTTCATTCAGTTAACATATCACGGTCATAATAACAATTTGATTCATGGCTTTATAAATGACCAAAGATTTCACATAACCTATTAAATTTAAAATAGGTTAACACTACAACTGGCAATTCAAATTTCCCTAAACAGCAGCCCTGATATAAGCTCTTTTAAAAGTTGATACAATGCATCCATTCTGGGCTAATTATTTTTCTTAATATATATTTTTTGTCGTTAGATGTAGATTTCTTCTTCTTCTTCTATTGGGTGGCCTATGCACTTATACCTCAAGTGCCTTTTGCGCACCCTGGAAGCACACCATGAGGCCGCCAAAAACAACCTATCAGAACCTGGGGAAATTTACCACCCTTGTCCAAACTACCAAAGATGGCAAACCGCTCACTTGTTATCGTAGGACAATATTAAAGAGCAGGTTTTCAGCAGTTTTCTCTTACTCGTCACACATTCTACAGAGCACATTATCCAAAAAGATACTGACTCTGTGAATATGCTTCCTCAGGTAACCATGTCCAATAATCAGATCCACAACCCGAGAAGACACCAATATACTTAGTGAAAGAAGGTCAGACACCATCCTAGGGGAAGGCAATTATAGAACCTTTCTGCTCATTCTTAGACCTGGATGCAGCCTCCGTCTTCTTTCATGTTCAGTGTGAACCCATTTTGAGACAGCCCAAAAGGATTTATACCTAGAAATGCCACTCAACGAGACGCTGTGCCCAAGTTGGTCAGGGCATGAGCTCTTTCGTTCCCAGGGGAAGAAACGACTTGATAGTAATCCCAGACAAGTTTGGAGTTGAACACACTAGAGTCCAACGCCTTCAGTGCAGTCTAGCAAGATATAGATTTAGATATGATTGTATTATTTATTTTTTTTAACAATAATTTTACTGCTTTGTGTTTTTTCACAAAATACATTTTTTTTAACCAATACACCTCTAGTAGAAAACTCCAAGGCTTGTATAAACAAAGCAGTACAGTATGCACTATTATACTATTAGCCTCTGGCCAGTGTTCAGTGGTTGGCCAGTCAGTGCAGACCTATTGTGACCTGCATTGTTTGGTTCAGTTTCAATAATTCGTGTTTTTCTTTTATTAAGTGCATGTTTTATAGAGAATTTTAATTTCTTTATTTTTGTTCCTGACTTATTCATATCACAACACCCTGGAATGATTTGTTTATTTTGACCTAGGTTGTTGAGTAGAATAGTTTATTCAGCACAAAATATCTCAAGCAAATTATCAATAACAAACAGTAAACGAAAGGCTAAATTAGTTACTATTGGTACAATTATTTTTAAAAACGTACAAAAAAATATAATTCTTACACTAAATGTTTTTTAAAATATACCAACATTTATAGATTTATATTCATTACAAAACAATTAATTAAGTAATAAAAATTTATTAATTTTTTATATACTTGAAAAGTGGTCGGATGTACCTAAATTTGTTACTATAGGTATGATTATATTAAAAACTTAAAATAAAAGAAACTAAATTTTGATATGGAAATATTTCTCTGATTATATTAATTTTACAATAAATAAATAATAATTTTGAACTTTTGCTGAAAATATTGGCTTAGTTGAGGTTTTAGAAAGCAATAAAATGAAAACCTATATATCACTGTCAAGGCCTAGGTTGTTTGAGTTTGGCAGGTCAACAAGTTCCTTAATGTGAAAAATCTGCCTACAATTTTGGGTCATTATTGAAATGAGAGCCTAAAACAGTTATAACCCAATATAAAAAAACCATACCCCTGATATATCAATAATATTGTACCTCTCAAACACTTTCACTGCACTGCACAAAATACGCTAGATTGAACTAGGCTTATTAATTACTCGTATAACATATCACATTTAAAAGAAACTACAGATTGATTTAAAAAGATTCATAGTAAACTCATTTAAAACTAATTAATAATATCTCGTGAAACGGATATCTTTTGTGACTAAATCTAAAGACCAAAACAGACAGCCACTGGCTTCAAAATGGGTAGATGATGACGATTGTTCTGTGACATCACTATGACATCGCTGTTGCTCATCATCATCATCATCATCTGACGTTTCCGTTATCACGGGTCGTCGTACACAGCCTCCTTCACTTTTGGCTGTCATTCCAGGTCTCCTCTTCCTCCACCTGCATTTTCTGTAGTCCCCTTCTCTCTATGTCTTTCCACACTTGATCCTCCCTATGTCCTTTCCTCGGTCTTCCTCTTGGTCTTCTTCCTCTTTCCTCCTTCTCCAGTGCTATTCTAGACATTCTATTATCTCCCATCCTCTTCACATGCCCCATCCACTGTATTCTTCTTCTTTCCATTGTCTCTTGCAGTGAAAACTACCTTCAATCTTTCTCGTGTTATATTTCGTTCCTTATTCTATCTCTTCTTGTAGTCTTCTCTATCCCTCTTAAAAATCTCATCTCTGCAGCTTGCAATCTGCTTAAATCATTTTTAGTCCACGTCCACGTCTCTGCTCCATATAATAAAATTGGTTGGAAATAAGATTTATACATCAATTACTTTTGATTCTTTCCCAATGTTCCAACCTCCACACATCGCTGTTGCTAAAACAGCAAAACAAATTTCACTAATGAAATTAGCAATTCTTTTTGTTCGAAACGGTATATAAATAGTAGTGGTAGTGTTGGCTTATGTACTGTTTAAACTGCCAAAAACAGGTGCGTGTCAGATTTACAAATTATAATGCAGATTGTTACTTGGGAATCGATCCAGATCAACATTATGATGTTCATTGCCAGGTCCAGGGTTAATCCTATGACCTCAGGGTATTGAGCGGCCAGGTGAGCCAGTTGCGCTGAGTTTTTTCAGGCAAACTCACTCAGACGGCATGGTACAATACCACAATCGTTTTATTCATCTTTGGCAATGACAAGAAGCCATACATTTTCTAGATATTTGTTGTATTTGTACATTATTTTCTTGTGTATATTGATTAGTATATAAATAAGACAGTTTATTCTACAATTGTTTTAAGGGGAGCAGGCCACTTTTAATATCCCTATCTCCGCCATGTTAACTTATGTACCTATTACTTAAAAACTATAATAGATACAGAATTGAAACTTTGCATGTACATACATACACCCTTTTTACATCTTTACACCAGAGGATTTTGGAAAATATACTTTACTTTTATATTTATGATTTTTGTATTTTTTATATTGTTAAAAAAGCCTAAAAAATAACTTTGAACATTTTTTTGTTTTTTTTTTAAGTGATATTTTTACAAACCCTTTGGTATAAAGTTGTATTACGATAGCTTAAAGTTGTGTAAACAATTTCATGTCTTTACTATTAACGGTTACTGAGTTTACAGGTACATATACATGAAAAATTATAGTTTCGGAAAATGAAGAAAATGTTGAAAAGTAACACTTAAAAAGTTGTAATGAACAGGTAAATAAAACTATACTGCCTGACTGAAGCTTCTCTATTGCATATTTATTCATTATTCTTATCTTTTACAGTTGTTTTCTTTGCTGATATACCTCTTGTAAAGCTTTTCACACTGAATAATAACGATTTGTTTCTTGTAAATACAAACACCACCACAAAAACTGTAAAAACAAAACAAAAATACAGCTGTCAAAATTCAGCTGTCAAAAGAGCCGTGGTGTTCAGTGCCTCTAAAATACATGTAGCAGTTCCATTGAAGTAGTACTATAACAAGTAAATAATAGTACTGGTGTAAGAGAAACGCACAAATCGGTTGCGTCGCGCTCAGTTCTTGATTGTGAGGATTGAAGTGTGCGTGCAAAACCGTTTAGAAAATATTTTTTTAAAGCTAAATTATCAAAAGAAAACATATACATGCTATATACCATTGTAAAGAGGAAAATTTCAGGCTATTTAAAAACTGAAAAAACCAAAAAACCAAAGAAATTGAGTATTAAGTGGTCTGCTCCCCTTAATACAGACACATGAAATGAAAATAATTATGTTCAAGTAATCTATTGATAAATCTTGATGTTATTAAATATTGAAAAATGCCTTTATTAAAGAGGCAGAGTTAGGACTATCAAGCCCTCTCTACCACTCACCCTCATATAGTATACAGTAAATTTACAATAGTTTAAGACCTACATTATTTTACAAAAACAACAAAGACGCTTTAATCGTGCATAAAAGTAATTATAAAACAAAGTTTTGTACAGTATAACTTTTTAGAAAAAAAAACGAGAAATTGTTTAGTTCATGTTAATCTGCAAAAACATGACACTACACATAAAGTAACGTTGCACCTCTTGCATGAGATTCACAATCCATTTTTCGCATTGTAAGCTTACATCACCCGATCTCTTGGTCAACTACAACAAACGTCAGACAACTGAATATTGTGGCTAAGTAGCCGACGTGACTTTGCCAGAGCGCTGACGACAAACGAAATCAATGACGAGCGTTCCAACAAACAGGAGGTCAATTCAGTGCTGCCAGTAACAACATGAAATGAAATACAATCTTATTAGTAAAGGTAACCACCCAGTAAAGACCATTCCAAGTTATCTGTCCGATATTTCCAGAAAAAGAACTGCCCTTATCAGTAAAGTGTGGTATCACTTAGACCAAGTAACCAGCACGTGGCTCGATATCCAGCCACAGACTGCTCGGCACGTAACCAGTACGAGTGTCTACCGAATTTGATAAAAATCGAATAATCTTTTTGGTGTATAATATAGTTTCAGCTGTAATTTACCCTAATTAAAATTCAATATTCAATAACTGTTGAACAAGATGTTATTAGACATTAAACATGTACCACTTTATTTAAAATCTAACGAGATATAATTGTTGAGATTTCATCCAAATTGGACTATTGAGATTCTTTAATAAAACGGCTAAGGTTTTAGTGTTGGTAAGTGTATTAAATTATCTACTTTGTTGTTTTGTTAACAATTGCATAGTCATTTTCAGTCTGAAATGTTACCTGGAATGCAAACGTACTAGGAGATCTTCTGCTTTTAGGAACTTTCAGTGCAATGTTCAAGCCATCTAGAACAATATCGTATGGAGCAGTTTTTTCTAAAAATGTTAGGAATTCATTAAACTCTTCAGGTTTGGTCTTCTGAAAAAATATCTTTTCCAATAAGAACTGGATTAAGAAATGCTTCCTTTCAATTGGTTATAATCTTCTGGACTAACTGAAGCTTGATCTAATTTTGCATGACAACTCTTGCATTTCTCCCCTGTAAAAAAATACAAAAAGTGAATATTTTTTATTTACAGCAGTTTTAATGTGTAGTAGACACGAATGCATGAATGATTATTGGAGATTTATCAGTGATTTAGAAGTTTTCTTAACCCCTTGACTGCTGTAAACGTACATATACGTTTTTTTCGTCCGCGGAGCCCTCACTGCTACGCCCGTAAATGTACGGAACACGATGTATCTCTTTGTTGTAGTCCAACTACTACTGAACAAAGGGCGCCCACACCATCTAGCGGGGGCCTTCAATATGGAAATTATCTGGACACTATTCTCTTGTTTGAGGTTGGTGCTTTGGGCCTTACCTCGATATTTTTTATATTTTCAAACTACCACAAAACCACGTGCAATTTTCTGAGTTCTGAATAAGTTTTGTCCAAATGGTCAGTCAACAGAAGTGGTTCCTTAGTCTTGTGCTTTTTATGTGTTTTCGGACTTATTTGAGGTGTTTTATTTATATAGTGTTTATATTTATATAAATATAAATTACTAGTATAGTATTAACTACTGGAAAAAACATAATTTTGTTGTTGTTGGATAAATTAGACTACCATTATGATGATCGTGCTCAATGTAGAAATTGTGCTTACGCCGAACTACTCGATGGTATAAGAAGCTTTTTTTCCATTTTTATTGGATATGTCTATATTAAATGCACATGCACCATATTAACCTTTGTCAAACAGGCAGAAAAAACCAACGTTGCAGCAGTTACCACCTAGAGCTTGTTCGCCAAATAATGCGTTGATAATTTAGGAACCACGGACAAAACAGAAAGGGTGGCCCGACCCCTCCTGTGGGATGATAATTTTTCAAAAAAAAAAAAAATGCGATCTAACACAGGCGTCATTTTCCATCTTCTTGTTTAACCATCCACGGAAAAAAAAAAGGAAAAATCGCATCAACGTATTTGTCACGTTTGGTAAAAACACAAAACAAGGAGGAACAAGAAAACGCCCGCGAAATCGCGCTACCAGTTGCGCTGAATGCGATGTTGGTGCTGTGTGTTGAGTGCGACGTGGTTTTGCACTATTCCACGAACTCAAAAAATTATTCGAATAATAACTCAAAGAGCTTTACAAAGATGTTAAATACAAAACAAATGTTCTATAAATAAATACGTTTCTTTTCATTGTGGAGTATTATTTTTCACTTGCTAAAGAATTATAAACAGATAATTTCCTACCCATCTCTTAGTTCCTATCAACCCCCCTCCCCCCCACCATCCCAATTTATATAAAATAATACGGGTTTCCCCCTAATTACTCCTTCATTGTATTTCTGGAAACTGGCCCTCTAAATATAATAAGTACTCAGAGTGCAGTGTATAATATTGTTTTATGCCAATAAAATTGGATTAACATTAATTTTCGGTTGCAAGTGGCCAAAAAAACTCCCCCGCAGTGAGGTGATGTCAAGTACTGCAAGAGTAATCACAGCATTCAAGGGGTTATACTAATTTTTTCCCCCCACCCCCCCCCCCCCCCACCCCCCCCCCCCCCCACCCCCCCCCCCCCCCACCCCCCCCCCCCCCCACCCCCCCCCCCCCCCACCCCCCCCCCCCATTAATCTGCTATATACCAAAATCAGTCGATTTACAAAAATGACTGTAACCAACAGTGCTATGAATATTACCTTAAAGCAACTATTCAAAGATAAATATAATAGCAATCGTTAGCACACGTATAATTCGGCTCGTAAATTTAATGTCACTCAATCACCACTCCGAGATTGTGTACAAATAAATATTCGTTGTGGCTAAATCATTCAGTCAAACGTAAATTTATATTAAATAAAGATGATAAACACTCGTAGACGTTACAATTTGGTCGCTTAGCTGTGGTACTAGCAACAAAATAATTAACTACTAATTAATTAAACTCAACCAAGACGTCACCCTTCGGCAATTGTTTTGATAAGAGTCTTTTTCCCATTTCCTTACTGTACTTGGCTCATTATCATCTACTATGTCAAAATCTATTGCAAAAAACTTGTGTCTTTTTATATCACCAACGAATCGGCTTCTTACAGCACAACAATACATTTTCAAAGTTTATTTAAAAACAAACTATTATACACTTTAACAAATTGTTGAGAACTTTGGAACTTTTAGTCTGTAATTGAGCGAAGCAATCTGGTGTATTCCATGTGTTTTGAATGAGATAATTCTCATTACAATCCATTGTGATTCAAATTTTTTTCTTGTTTCTATGCTGAAGGTCAAAATAAATTACACCAAAGTCGTGAAAACCGGTTACACAGTTTTTCTCTTCGTATTGTCTGACCGGAAGGACACTGGCTAATACATAGGTATTATGATCTGGAAGTTCCCATCAGTTTCAGGTTTTAATTGTTGACGCCAACACTGTGATTCAATTGATCAATTTATGTGTGATTAGTATCACTGATCATATTAATTTGCGCCAGATACTCGAACGCATATACTTGTATTTATATTTTTTAATCTAAAGTGATGTATGTATTTAATTTTTATGGCTGACGTGCGTCAATACCATTCAATGATACCATTCAATAATTTACATGTGGTTAGTATTACTCATCATATTAATTTGCACAACATTATCATTCAATAGTATACCCTTATGTTTGATCTTTTTTCTAATCTAAATTGGTTTATGTAATTAATTTTTATCACTGACGCAGTTGTGATACAATTGACTAATTTTACGTGTGATTAATATTAAATATTATATTAGTTTGCTCCACATTATCGCTTAAATAAAAATTCTTGTATTTGGATTTTTCCAAATCTATATTGATGTATGTGTAATGTATGTATTTAATAATCCTTAATAGCTGTTGTTTTCATTTCAATTAATATTGAAGAAAATAATGATTATTATTGTATATACGATTGTGACACCAAGGAATAATATTTACGATTTGTTTTTCTCTTATGGAAATAGAGATATAATATATGATATGTGTACTTATCAGAGATATATATATTTCCAAATTTTATTTTGGAGGAAAGAATAAAAATATAATATTTATTTGAACTTTCAGGATTATTTCAAATACACCGAGAAGAACTACACATATGATACTATATTTTGGGTATTCCATTAGATTTTACATCCACAATAGCCTATGTCTCACTTTAGAATACTTAATATTTCAATATTTCGTTAAGTTTTGAATTGTATGAAGCAATAACGGTTAGTGATATTTGTTTGTGATTTTATCAATTAAAAGTTATCTTATACAATTAGCGAAAGTCGTTATGTCATACTAATAACACATATTTAAGTGGTTTTACATAGATATAATTTTCTAGACGAGTATTGAACGATACTTTTCATCACAATACAAAACAAAATCATATGAAATCTTTTAAAAGATTATCTGACATTTCATAGTCTAATTCTTCCAATAGGGAAACGCAAAAATAATGTATAATTAATTTTGGTGTTAAAATCAGTTCTTAGAACATATTGCACTATCAAAACGAATAATGGTATTTCAATTGCTTATAAAGGGAAAGAGATGTTTACATAGGGAAAGTAATGCTTTGGAGAGGGAAAATCAGCTGATTTAGCTACAAGCGAAACGATCACTTTCGCAAATCTCGTCTGTATTAGAAAGTAGTTCATTATCATACAGATTGATGAAAACAATTATCTTTTGAATATTTTCGCTAAGTTCGTTAACCAGTTGCGTACGCAGATTTTCAGTCCAATGTGGGGACCGTTCAGTTTTTTTTATTCGCACCTTTATTTATGAGCCTAAAGGGAAAGTAAACATTGGTTTAAAATGTATATAATATTTCTTAAAGATTTTCTCACAAACAATTTTGTTCTATCTAGAACGATTAGAGAGATATCGCAAAACAAAAATGGATGCTGTATATATCTCAGGTAAGTTCACTGCCCAGTTTGGTACAGCATTTCTTAAAAAAAGCACGGCTTTGAAAAATTATAACTCCATTATTTGTCGAGTTAGGAAAAATCTTTATTTCAAAATTTGTTCTAAAATAAAAGGTACTGCTATTTAGGTTTTGCCAAAAATTAAATACACATCCTCCGAGGACGAAAATATTGGTAATAACCGTAAATAACAAAGCAGATAATATTGCATATTCTTAGCATGCAAGGAAGACATATGATCTGCGTATATGAAAGCTGAAAACAAAATATCCCACACTTGCCAAATCGGACCTACATATTTACACGCAATAAGTTGAAAAGATCAACTACGTTCTGAAACTTTTAATCTTTTACTACATATTTTTATGTCAATATAGAAAGTTTAGACTATAAAAGTTCAAAATAATAGGAATATTTTCAAGAATTATATATATTTTAAAAATTAGTAAAGCCCATATCAAACAAAGAACATAGAGGTATTATTGTTAATACTTATGAAAAAAAAATATGTAATTGGGATTTAATAATGTGAGCTAAGACAAGAAATTTTGTATAATATTTGATAATATCATAACAGTTAAATCCACCTCATCGACACATTTCTAAACTAGGTGTACTATCAGTTACATAATTACAAAATTCTACCCCATGTAAAATATTTTGTACGATTTTCAAAACCGATATTAAAAATATTTCTTACGATATCAAACTGAATGTGTTGCATGCCATTAAAAATCAAATGTATTATTTCACAATACAGTATCCAAAAATTATTTTTAACAATTTTGGAAATCATAAAAGAATGCTAGCTTCTAAATAAAAATAATTTATAATATAAAACAAACCGTATTTCCTCGGTAGCTGAAATAATATTTTGTATATTTTTTTTAATGCTACATAGAAGGACTGAAAGTTAGATTACCCGTAACTTTCAAGCAGTGATGTTATTAGTTACTCAGGATTTGTTCATAAAGTATTGAGACTGGATAACGCATGTACAGTAGGTACTTACGTGGGCGATGGCGATGAAGGCCAGAAGCACGGCGAAGAGTAGTCCTTGGCTGCCCATGGTGAAGTCTGCAGTCAGAGTTCAGGTGGCGGTTTATATATCCACGGCCAAGGTCATGGACCGGCAGTGGCCGGCCCCAGGATCATTATATTGGATCAATTCGTCCTCCGTAATCGTCAATACGAATTTCTGCATTATATAACACTTCCAATGTTATAGCTTTGTGGGAAGAGATATATAGCTACCATTAAATAATTAAACTTACATATATTTAACTTACCTTTCCCTAGTTAAACGGAAGAAATTGACTGTCACTTGGAAATGCTAAATAGAAGATGCATTGTTTTTTACACGTTAAATTACACAACGCTGGTGGAATGATAGATAACTCCCAATATTAGTCAACGATACTCGTATGACTTCCAATTATTTATAAAATCCATCATCTTGAAGACAAAAGTCCTTATAAGAATATTAATTAGTTTCTAAAAACGTGGACTTGATATAGGTACAATCAATCTTAAATTATGTCGGTAATCATATTCAATTATGACGATTTATGCTTCTAAAACTTCTATCGTGAAACATTTAGGGTTATCAAAAACTAGAAGAATAGATATTGCTTGAAACTACTTGGGAATTTGATGAAAAGTCTCAATTTTAATGTGATTTTTGAAATATTAGAGAAATATTTCTCACAAATGCGAATGGCCGCCATCTTGAACATTTTATTGCGCAAGACTAGTTAAAAACTCATCATCAAAGCTATGTGCAAATACTGTTTTGTACTAATCTGGATCTATTACCAATTGCGGTAGTTATGGTGTTCAAAAGCCCGCGTTATATTACGTTATTCCATACATGAAGGGGGAATAAAACGTATGAATACCTCATATTCATATATTGTTTCAATAATTTATATTTTTGTTTACATCTTGTTGTTTATAAGCTTCATATTGCTATTGTATCATATTCTCTCGATTTATACACTTATTCTTTTTACTTTATATTTTGTATTTATATTATCTTATCGCTTGTATCATCTATTGCGTAATTTAATGTAAAATTGTTTTGTCCGTTAATAAAATAAAATAAAAAATATTAAATGTTTCATGATAGCATCTAGAAAACCACTCAGAATACCTCTGTAGGGTATAAAATTGTTCGATTAGCATCACGAGATTGCCCCTGCCCCCAACATCCAACTTTTGGGCCCATCTAAGAGATTAAAAATAAAACCTCCCGTTAAGTTGCACATAATTGTAAAGATCTTTATGAAAGATGCTTTACAGTAAAACCTAGAGGTCGCTATCGCAATCCAATACAGAATAGTGGCTAATTGAAATGCTTATGTTTAAATTTGTTAAAAATACTAAGTTATAAACGAATTTGTGGCATTTAATCCCCTTTTGAATTAATGATTTTTTATCATGAAAGTGAAAAAATAAGTGGAACTGTTTGTAAAATCATTCGGCTTACTAACTTCAGTGTTTCTTAACAGATGATCAAACTGTTTTGTATCAAGGGTCTGACAATGAACTAACCCGTTGGGAATCCTGGAGTGGAAAGTTGGATTGATTCCTGCGGATAGTGAATATCTTGCACTATTCGGTTTCCAAAACCGTTTATCTACCGTGATTTTGATTTATATACATCTTTAATGCACTTCTTTACAAATTAATCACTTTTTTCAGTCGATAACACAATAATTCTTGAAGGTAGCACCTATTTTTAAGAAACACACGTATTATAAAATTAAGTACAAAGTTTATTAGAGATATCGCATTGTGTAGAGAATTCATTCCTATTGCAGAATTTATAAATACGATGTTTCATAAATAACGAAGGAAACATTCATGGTGTGTTATATTTTACATTATGTCAATAACGAATTGGATAATTGTATATTGACATGTAACACAAGGCTATCTCAGGCTATCTCAGGAGGCTAACTTAGGAGGCTATATCAAGAGGCTAACTCAGGAGGCTATATCAAGAGGCTAACTCAGGAGGCTATATCAAGAGGCTAACTCAGGAGGCTATATCAAGAGGCTAACTCAGGAGGCTATATCAAGAGGCTAACTCAGGAGGCTATATCAAGAGGCTAACTCAGGAGGCTATATCAAGAGGCTAACTCAGGAGGCTATATCAAGAGGCTAACTCAGGAGGCTATATCAAGAGGCTAACTCAGGAGGCTATATCAAGAGGCTAACTCAGGAGGCTATATCAAGAGGCTAACTCAGGAGGCTATATCAAGAGGCTAACTCAGGAGGCTATATCAAGAGGCTAACTCAGGAGGCTATATCAAGAGGCTAACTCAGGAGGCTATATCAAGAGGCTAACTCAGGAGGCTATATCAAGAGGCTAACTCAGGAGGCTATATCAAGAGGCTAACTCAGGAGGCTATATCAAGAGGCTAACTCAGGAGGCTATATCAAGAGGCTAACTCAGGAGGCTATATCAAGAGGCTAACTCAGGAGGCTATATCAAGAGGCTAACTCAGGAGGCTATATCAAGAGGCTAACTCAGGAGGCTATATCAAGAGGCTAACTCAGGAGGCTATATCAAGAGGCTAACTCAGGAGGCTATATCAAGAGGCTAACTCAGGAGGCTATATCAAGAGGCTAACTCAGGAGGCTATATCAAGAGGCTAACTCAGGAGGCTATATCAAGAGGCTAACTCAGGAGGCTATATCAAGAGGCTAACTCAGGAGGCTATATCAAGAGGCTAACTCAGGAGGCTATATCAAGAGGCTAACTCAGGAGGCTATATCAAGAGGCTAACTCAGGAGGCTATATATCAAGAGGCTAACTCAGGAGGCTATATCAAGAGGCTAACTCAGGAGGCTATATCAAGAGGCTAACTCAGGAGGCTATATCAAGAGGCTAACTCAGGAGGCTATATCAAGAGGCTAACTCAGGAGGCTATATCAAGAGGCTAACTCAGGAGGCTATATCAAGAGGCTAACTCAGGAGGCTATATCAAGAGGCTAACTCATAGGCTAACTCAGGAGGCTATATGAAGAGGCTAACTCAGGAGGCTAACTCTATATCAAGAGGCTAACTCAGGAGGCTATATCAAGAGGCTAACTCAGGAGGCGAGGCTACTCGAGGCTAACTCTATATCACGAGGCTTTTATCACTAACACATTCACAGCTACTCTCCAGCACAAGAACACAGTGGCGTCAAAATGACTCATATTAGCGCTACAGGTAGTCATTGAGAGATAATCTCAGACTTATTCCTGTTATGGTTAGATTCATGACGAAACCTCCTCCAAACAGTTTTTTCATTGGCCAAATTACCTGGATAGCTTTTGTATCACTTAAGACCTTGAAACATCTAATTGTAATTGGAAGAACTTCTCTGCACTCCAAACATCTCGTCTGAATCTCTCACGACGGAGATTTTATCCAGCACACTTAACTAGGAAGCGTATCAGAGACTTCGAGTAAATCTACATTTCAAGATGTATATGTTGAGAGTAGATGCAATCTTTTTTTTAAGATTGTATTTTATTTTATTATTTTTTTAAGATTGATTTTAAGATTATTCAATAGTGTACTTTTTAAATGTGTAAATCTCCTTATGGTAATACAACCAGACTTAGAGAAATAAACATACAAAATGTATTTGTTAGCTCTATCCAAAACGCTCTTTACGTTTGAATATTCTTGGAATCGCCACACATGAACTAATGTGGCGAAACTTCTTTAAAGTAAATGTAGTTTATTGTCTCTGGAGCAAACGGAACAGCAAGTATATTTTTAAATATATAGATAAAGTGTAAATACTCGCTAAAAATCACTATGACAAGTTAATGAAGGTTGCTTTTGAAATTTGAAAATTTGAAAATATATATCACCTATTGGTTAGTCTCATAGGCTATAAACTTGTACATTATAAATCCTGGGTTAATTTAAATTACAGAATGCCCATTTTATATTTGTGATCTGATCCATCTGATCCATAATTATGATATTGAGGATATTCTAGAGCATCTCTCACTCAAATCAGAGTGGTTGAAACCGTACTTGCACCTTGAAATTTAACCATAATATCGCGTTATAAATTTTTTTAATGTCTCTTCTATAAAAAAGGTTATAGGAAAGTATTGGTGAAGATTATTTTCACCCTTTGCCTCCAAATTTGCTTTTTACCAATCCTATAAAGGCACTGAATGTTCATTCCAAATTTTGATAAGATCAGAATTATGATTCTGATTATTACAAAATCCATACCAGCACCTTAAATTTCACGAGTACTCATTCTAGGACTTTTAAAAAAGCTTTTGAGACTTTCCTTAAAATCTATTAAACTTACAATGCTATTTATCCTGGTACCCTATATATACATAAAATCTTTCAGTATCTCCAACCCTTTTCGTACACAGAAGTCAATATTTTTTGTAGCTGCATCTCCTACGGATTACCCCTACGTGCACCTCCGAGCTAGCAATACTCAATGAGGTGTCATACATAAAATGAGTATTCACTATTCAGAGATTGCACTGACGTAAAATTTACCATAGTACAAATGGTGTTTGCTCAATTGTACAAAACTTTATTCGATTAAATAATCGAATTCAAATTCGAATTCAAATGAATGTTCTGTTCTGTTACCTGTTACGGTAAACAACTAACTAGTAACTTCTAAAGAATGAAACCGCATCTTTTCTGCTTGCATAAACGCAATATTTAAAAATTTTCAAATAATAATTTCAGTTCCTGGTTTATTTTTACAATGAGACACTACTAAATCAAGTGAAAAAATTGTATTTTTGTATTGCTCGCTATTTATGTCGCCATTAGGATCACAAATAGGTGTTTAAGTAGAAACTTTGTCTCGTTAATAATTCACAATTACAATGATTTTTATTCCTTATCAGTAAATAACGTTGAGGGGTGGCACTTTTGTTGTGGAATTGTTTTAGGGAACCACAATAGGTCACGTGACTCAGGAAAGTTGAAAATATTTTACACCCTAGCTCTGCTATCTTATATCCGACTCTTTTAAATAAAAAGCATGATCAAGGTTTGGGATATAATTAAGGACGAAATTTGTACGAGTTTAGTTGTTTTGTATATACAATTATGTTATCCCTCGTGGCACTCCTTTTGTCACAAGAGCCTACTCTCCATTTATTCATAATCACCTTAACATTCTTCAAGTAATACACAGACGTATAAAGTTTTTAAATTAAGTATTAAATAATTTTTTATATCGCTATATAATTTTTAATGTAATGCTATATCCACGTAAGTTTACAGAACTAATATGGTACCTACACAATATAAAACTGCAATAAAAAATGTATCTGCTTTCGGAATATTTCGATTAAATGTGATATTAAAATATGTATCCTTACATTTAGTTAGTTTAAAATATTTAGGGAATACTTATTTATGAGAATAAAAGTTACTATAATATATAATGAAGAAAATATAAATATATTATTTCGTGTTATTAATTCATGTAAAATTGTAGCTTGTGCATTTTAATGCAACTGTGGTAGTAATTCCCTTTTATTTTTACAAAGAATTTGTTTTTACAACAGTCAACAGAATTCGAGTCATTAAAATCTTCCAGTTCTAATTTAAAAAGCTTAGATGGTTTCTCACATACTTTAACATTATAATTTGAAAATTAGTCTATTACCTAATTACAATATACTAGCAGTTACCAAACTTTACATTGTTTTTGACGTTCTTGTAGCATACAAAGCAGTTACCTTTGGATGCAAAATAGAAAATTCAAAATTTGTTTGGGAGTTTTAGATAGTTTATTTCCTTGCAAGGCATATTGCAGTGTACTACAGTGTATTATTGAATATTATATAGTGGCCAGAGGTTGTTGTATTGAAAGAATTGTCACAACACTTTTTTAGTTATTATTACGATAAACACACAATTCTTATAAACAATGTCACAATATTAAAATGTGAAAAAAATGAATTATATTAAGAACCTATTTAAAAATAATATTAGGCTTAATTATTATTATTGTTATACCAAATAAAACCCGCCATTTAATAATAACTTAAATTTTAACTATAACACTGCGGCTTATATAAGCTTACTATTTATTGCACATAGTCAAGAATATGAGAGCTAATTTGAATTGTATAGGCACATACATGATTTTTCTTGTAATTACAACCAATTAGAACATGTATACGGGGTTTTTGATCTACTATATTTTACGGACAATCATAATCACTGCGTCTTTGTCTTTCGTACAAATCATGTATTAAATGTAGTAATGTAATCCACTTTAAAACTCTGCAGTAAATAATGCATACAGAGATTTCTATAATAATGCTTATATATATATATATATATAAATGAATGTTTTTTTGTTTGTCCTTTATGGAATCGCAAAATATTAGACAGACCATTATGAAAATTTGTATGTAGTATACGTATTTTTCCACGGAGAAGGTTTATAAGCTATGCCCATTGATGTAACTCACCACCAAGCGGCGCTGCTAAAGATAAAAGGTTTCAAAGCGCCTGCACACTATAAACTGCAATTACGAGACAGTTACGTATATTACATAGCCAAACACTATTTGAAGGCGCTAAGTTATTATGTATATTTGTCTTTAAGATACATTTCTGGTTGAACTTAAAGTTTGAGTGTTAGACCACTTTATAATAAAGTACATGTACGTGTACAATGGCTATAAACATAAACATATTTTCTTGATCGTGGCAACAAGGCAAACTCTACATCGGCGTTGTAAATATAATTCAATTAAACCAGAAGTTCACATACACGGGCAAAGCTTACGAAAAGCGTGCAAAGCCGTGAGAAACAGCTAGTTATAAATACACTATTGGGATTTATCTATTATGGAAAACACATGGAAAAACTCACTGTAAAATCACGTAGCCAAATTTCAATCCACCTACCTACCCAAAGTAATTTTTAATTACTTTTAACAAATTAATGAAATTATTTTTAATTTAGGCTGACTACGAATTTACTAAGCAAACAAATGTATCGCACATAAAATTTACAAAACCCTTGCTTATTTCTAAACCTTGTATACTGTTTACAAAATATATCTATAATAAATAAATAATAAATATAAATATAGTAAGTAGTATTTACTATAAAACATGGTTTTATTATTGTTGGTTGCAGGAAGCTTCAATCTCTGGTGCATGAGTAATTCCCTGAAGTATTCTCGAACACAGGACCAAAGTGGTACCAAATTACTAGTATTAGTGCTATAGGTAGTTATTGAGGTAGATCCTCAATTCTGACTCTCATTACAGATCAATTTTCGAGGAAATAACCTTCATTAAGAATTTTTTCATAGACCACATTGTCTGGATGACTTTGATGTCACCCCCTTGACCTTGAAACATCTAACTGTTGTTGGAAATACTGCAATTTGAGGAAATCAACATCTCGAGTACTTTTTTTAACAATTGTAATTAATTATGTAAAGGTATGATGATAAACATACATACAAAACGTACGTATTAGCGTTGTGCAAATCCGCTTCAAATATCCTTTACCTTTATATATTCTTGGAATGTGAAGCCATTTTTCAAGTCCCGAACAAGACTTTTAAATATAAATTAACTGCATACAATGATAAAATTTACAGAATCTGCTAACGGTTTAATACTTATCGAAACCTTAAACCTAAACTGTTTTATATGTGAACTTTCTATACATTATTTTTTTCTATAGATACAATTTTTAATTCCTTTGGTATTAATTTTACATGATAATTAAGGCTTTGTAGTAAATGCAAGTCACAAATAAAACTATAACAAATTTTTGACATTGTTATTTTGAAAACTTTAGCATAATTATTTTTTTCTTGATACAAATATGTGTGCTATCACTGACCACCTTAGTATCTGGGCAGTTATAGAATTAGTAACGGGACAGCAATAGCTATGTACTTTAAGTGTACAGGTAGATTTTAAATGCCTCCACCCTACTGAAGTGAACCAATGAAATGCCAAATGTATTGAAGAGCATTACACACTTGTGAAATGTGAAAATTTGTCATTGTAATGCCCAAATAAACATTTATTGCATCTTCCAAAATCTCTTATTCTTTTTATACTTTTTTAGCCAATGGGTCATAGACTCGACATTTTAAAATGAAATGAAATAATAAAATACATATTTGATTACTTAATTCTGAAAAGTATTTGACTGTCAACCAATTTTATTGGTGGCAATAAAACATGATCAACAGAGTTTAACATTACTAATTCTTTTATACCATTGAGTCAGTTCTTTGTCCACCTATTTTTACTTTGGCACCTTTAAGAATATGATGGGAAATTTTTCTATTGGTTTTGATACTGTAATCTTTTTCAATATTTTGTACATTTTATTTAAACAGTGTATAGTGAATATTATACAAGATTGTAATTTACGCAAACAGCAATAATCTTTAATTTAAAGATTGTATTTATTGTTAGCAAAATAGAAAAAAAATATTTAAACCTCGTCTTTCTTATACCTTTCGTACATGTGAGGCAATAGTAGTTACAGGTTAAAAGGTATAAAATTGCTCAACCAAAAAAAGACTAATAGCCTAATATTTTGTGTTTTTGTTTTTTTATAAATATTATTTGGTGAACCTTTAGGAAGTATTGTATTCCCTCACAGTGACGTAGCCAGAGAGTGAATCTATGAGGTCCGGACCCCCCCCCAATTTTTATATTTTTTAAATTAATTTTACGGAAAATGAATACTATTTTTTTAATAATCTAGTATTGCTAACATGCACTGTTGAAAGATCGTTCTCAAAATTGAAACGGGTCAAGGACATTTTAAGGAACAAAATGGGGAATGACGGTTGACTGTTTATGCCGTACTTTCCATTTCGGAAAAATATCAGTCGTCTTGACCCCCCAAAATGTTTTCCTAGCTACGTTCTTGTTGCCTCATAACATGTACAAAAGGAATAAGAAGATGAGGTCTCAACTTTTTTCCCAATTTTTTATAAAATGACATTAAACTAAAACTTAAATTTTAAAACCTGGTGTTTATATGATTGAAAACGTTTTGTACCTTCTATTATAAAATTTTTAAATAAAATTAAAACAGTAGTAATATCAAGTTTTTAACAACATGATCCGTCTATCGTGTGTAGAACAACAATTTTCACTGAGCCTCACACTAGCAAATTATATTCGCAAAATGTGGTATAGTTTTAGTTGTTTTGGTAAACAAGACTTCATTTCCAGATAGTAGCAATAGGCTTACATAAATTAATATAAACCTCTATTTATAGCTGTTGACATTCTTTACAAACTGTCCCTGGAATATATATTTTTCTTATGTTTGTTTTTTTATCTGCGTTTAACATTATATAAAGACAATGAGACACAGCTATAATATTGAAGTTTCTAACATACGATACTATATAATGAAAGATCAAGATATAGATTTATTTCTAGTTTGGTACTCTAATTTCTAAAATTAGTAGTCAATTATTATTTTATTTTTTATTTAGCAAAAACTTTAATTTGCAAATACATTTTACTTATTAAGAGCTAGCTGAGGGACGTTCACTCAGCTAAAAGATATAACTAATATGAGTTTGAATAATCCTTTTTATTTTTTCTGATATTTTTATTGGTTATTGGAAAAAAATAATTTAAAAAATTGTAAATTTTAGAAGAAAAAGATAATAAGAGTTATGATTCGTATTATTAATATTTTTAAATGAGACAACTCCCACAACGCTAAGACCAAAAATGAAAGCGTAAAAGCGCATGAGCTTAGTTCTTGTGGAGTAAAACTCACTTTTTTCACTTCAGCAGGCTCTTAACTCTGAAGAGACAACTACGCCTTAAACCAAAATGTTTGATAGTTCTTGGTTGCCACCAAATTGCGTTTACATATTTTTTTTATACATATATTCCAGTTATAGCCTTTTAATTAACAGTATAAAACATGATATAAACAAAACACAAATTTAAGGATAAAAATATAATAGCCTTTAAACTACGAATGGGTAGAGATTTAAATAGAGAAATAATATACTATTCGCTTCTGAAAAAACCCTCTTCTTTAAAACTATGGCAAAGGAAAATATAAAACATTTGTATTGTTTTAACTATTGTATTTTGTTTTGTTTCTGACAAAACCAGCACAACAAAAACAAGATAACACTTTTTCTTCGTGTTGGCTGAAATTATAGATTAAAACCAGTGGCCGGTCATTTCTGTTGCCAGTTGTTCATCCTCTAGTCTTTGAAGCTGATGTTTTGCTGCAAAAATAGTTAATTTTGTATTATAATTAACAATATATAATTTCCTACTGTAGTTTGATTTTAATATGTAATTAATTGTTAAAGCTAAACTTAACAAATTAAATGTCTTACTTCAGCAAAAATGTTTTATAATATTCCAATCTAGGAGTGAATTCCAGATTCCATGAGTTACTCTGTACCAGTATCTTCAGACGCTGCACTAAGTGATAAGAGCTATTCTTTCCCATTTTCAGGTCAACTCTTCATAAAAGCCCTTTATTTTTTAAAAAAGGGGTTTACCATTATGAACCGTATAATTTGGCTTCATTGAAGGTAAATTCAGGTAAATATCAACAACAAATTCAGAATTAACTTTATGACAAATATAATTACATATGTATAGCAAAATTTAAATAAACTTTAAGTGACTAGTTCAAGAGAGAGAACTTAAAAATTATTAAATAAAGGCGATTCCTTACAATTTACAGAATATCATAAAAGTACTTAAGAGCATACACTGTATAACTTTGTTTTCTTTTTCGCTAATGGATTCACACTTTTTGTATTTGTGAAAAAATGGTTTCGTATTTTAATATCGCCTCTAATTGTAATTTTTCCAAATAAACAAAAAACAATAACAATTTTTTTAAAGCTAAAATTAACATAACTGTACCATAAATGTACAAAAAAGACGTAAAGTTATAGGTTATAAAAGGTATAACACAACGTTTCGAGTGTTGAAATCTATCCTCTTCGTCAGGTGGGAGAGGTATTAATATATTTTATTAAAGACAATAATTTATTATATTTTACCGGTATGCATTGAAAGGTCTAAATCAAACTTGCTTTATTTTATGATGCATCTAATTTGTTTTATGTGTTATATAATAATTAAAACATTCATATTTACCTCTCGTGACTTGGTTTGACAACAAGTAGCATACTTGTAAGCGGCCTCACACTTGTCCAGACCTTCCACATCTATAACAGTCAAGCGTTACCATTAATGCCACATAAATTAACAAATACCTATCTATACCAAAACATTACTACACACAGTTCAAAACTGACACGTTTTCCTTAATTTTCGTGTTTCTGGTATGCATTTCCAGTGTTTCTAAAAGTATGCTAAAATAGAATTTTATTATTTAACAACCATGGTTTATTTCTGACCACTAATACAAGCCGTAAGTAACCCAGCGTGATTTTTAAAATGATGTACATGTATACACGAATAGCTTCTTCTCCTCAATAAAATTTTTTTTATAACTATAAAATAATCAACTTATACATATTTACATTTATTTCAATTTAGTGTTACATTAATAGAGTTAAAGATTAAATTTGTCCTATACATCTTACAATTAATGCTCTCTTTTAATTTTAAATTAAACTATTTGCAAATATCTCATAAAATGTGGTGTTTCCGAATCTTCCCAATGACCATATTGTGTGAGATCAATTAATTAATAATTAAGTAGCCAAGGATTAAACAAATATTTTTAGTCAGCCTATAGTTCTAATTCATTTCATCTGAAATATTACACAATGTAATCTGTAAAAAAGTTACCATTGTAAAAACTTAGTTGATCGTGAATTTCGTTGAGTACCCAAAACGTAGGTAAATCTCAAGTTGATTTAGTTTACCTTTACTGGTACATAAGTTAGGTTATTTATTTTTTCAATACTTTTTGTTTTATTTATTAGATTTCAACCCCAAGCAGTATTTAAATTAATTTAAGTAATTAATTAATTGGTTTTATCACTGCTTTAAACCAAGAGAAGGCCTAATCTAATTTATAAATTTAAAGTATCTCTACTTTAAATAAGAGATAAGAGTAAGTCTCTCTATTTTGTAAGTTTTATATAGTCTCTATAACTTTCAATTACCCATAGCTAGTTTAAAATTTACCCGAAGAATATTGCTAATTATTTGTTAAGTAAATATTGTTTTGAGATCTATAACTTAAAAAATCATTATTTATAGTTTTGGAGATCAAACCAGTTGGAGTATATTCCCTAATCCCTCGGGGAAAAAATAAATTTGGGACAGATTTCAAACCCGTGGCGCATAAAGAGTTAACAACCTCTCATTACTTACCCAGCTTGTGACACTCTTCGGCAATCGCTATCATCTTCTCTACGTTCTCGGGCTTGTGCTCGAAAACCTTCCCGGCATACTTCTTAAGGCCCTCTAAGTCGAACTTGCCGTCCTTGTCATACTGTAGGATCAAACGGAAAACATAAATATAAATATTTCTGTATTGAAGATCAATTATACAGAGTGTCCAACAAGTAACCCGCCAGTCACTTCTCAGGTGGTTTCCTCTCATCAAAATAATAAAAAAGATTCATATAAACATAATTATGTCCGGAAACGTTTTGTTAGGAAACTACGGCTAGCGAAAGATTTTGCCCAATTTTCTGGGAAAGGACAGAAATAAAGCGAAACTGATGCTTTTATGGCATAATTTAAGGTATCGGATTTTATGTAAAATTGAATTAAAAGTTCAAAAAAATACGTCCTAGACCTGTAAGCCCACCCATATCTGAGGTACCTGACAAAATTTAGTCACGAAAACATTTTTTATTGGATTTCAATTGCATTAACTTCTAAATGGGTATAATAAACAGGACAAATTTTTAATGAAACCTTGTAGAGAATTTAATTCTGTTTTATTTAATTCTGAAGAGAATGATGTAAAATAGGCCAATAAAAATAATATATAATACACATACGCAAAATAAGACTGAAAATGCAATATATGTTCTTTTAATCATCATTCTTCGTAAAATTAATGTAAATAAATATATTACATTAAAATAATATATACATAAATAAATTAATGTATTGATACATTAATTTACATTAATTGTATTACCTCTCAATATAAAATAAATGTGTGATATTATTGAGAACAATTTCAATATCTTCATGTCAAGCTCAATAAATTAATGACGATACATTTTTACAGAACAAACTTTTTATACTCAACATCAAAAATTCTAGCTTAGCATGTAAAATTGGTAAAGTTTATAATTTATTTTATGAAATAAATTTTATAAAAAACAGAGTTAGAAATGTAATCAAAACTTTTTAACTAAAATTAAAGACAAATACTTACTACACCCTTGTGTCTCATAACACACTCCAACAAGCACTGCAAAAAAACAAAATTGTTAGTTTATCAATTTATACATTTTCAAAAATAGCAAACATCGGTACTAACATCTGTAATACTTAATCTACCAATTATCTAAGTATTACAAGTTCAATTTAGTTCAGTTTATTTACTAATGTTTGTTATGTAACTGTATATAATGAATTTCTTTTTCTTGTTTGCTGTTAGAATCAAAGAACCAATGTGAAATGTTTAAATTAAATTTATAAAGGTGCATATAAGTTTATTTTCTTACACAATATACATTTTTGCTTCCTCTTTGCATTTAACCCTAGTATAACACATAAATAACTCCCCACTCAAACAATTCCCCATTTTCATAAAGAACTCATTAATAAGTTTTTTAAAAACATATTCAAGTTTTTCATTGAACATTATAGGATATTATTATTTATTTCCAAAATAAACTTATTAAAATAATAATTCAGTGGCACCAATTAGTACTACTTGGTTGAAAGACGTTTAAACTTTTCGCATTGTTGACATACAGAGTTTACTCACGCAGTACGTACGCTTTGTATTATTTTTTTTAAATTGTAGTCGAGGTCTTTTAAAAATAGCTTCAGTAAAAGATTACAACACATTTTGAATTGGATTATTCCACGAATTTTGTGAGTATTTGAAGTTCCCCCCTTTGAAGGCCTAAATAAAGACAATTGAGTTCTAGGGTATGATTTTTACAATACATACATTAAAGATGACTCGAAGGAATGACGTAATTTTTATTCTTTAAATAATCGTACCATAATGATACATTTAGTAAAAACCATGCCATTTGTAATATAATATATTTTTCATAAGGAATATAATTTTTAAATCATAAACCCGTGAAAACATTATGAAGCCCTTAGAGAAGCTCTAATTTATGTACTTCATATTTGTATCGTCTGCCTTTTTGTAATTGGGACTGACTAAAAATTGCCTAAAACTACCAACTTAACATACCTGTAATTACTCATTGAGTTGTCGATACGTTTTACTTCTCGTACATGTTCTGTATTCAGGGAAGTTCTTTTAAAACGGATATGAGGGATTGGCATTTAAAAACTTCTTCTAATCAAACGTCTATTGCAACATCTTAATATTCCATTTTCAATTTATCACTTACGCTACTTATTTTATTGATTCTGACAATGAAAATTTCACATTTTTATTTTCAATGCTTTTCTCAAGTTTTTTAATGTGGATTTTAATTTACAAAAAGTACAAGCATAAACGTATTTCCATTCATTTATACTTTCATTGTTGTATGCACATGTAAAAGTCTCTTGTGGTGTTTTATTCTACACAGGCAGGCTAGCCTTTGGTTTTAAACCACAAAAGATGTGAAATCTTTATTGTGAAAGCATAGATTTTACACTACGGAACAAAACAATGGACTCACCTTTCCTTTGTCACTGGAAGGAATTACTTCACTCTTGTATGTCTCCGCGAAATCTAAAAAGTAAATTATTTGAAGGGGAAAAGTAACAAAGTAATGACATATTGATATTGAAAATATAATTAGTTTTATTCTATAAACAAAATTAATCATATTACTTTTCGTAACAGAATAATTTTGAAGTAATGCTATCACGGAAATTATGGTATTTGTTTTTATTTGTCCTGCCTAACTAAGAAATAAAACAAAATTGTCTTTATAGGCTGTCCAGAGCAAAAAAGCAATTATAATAAAAAATTACATTGTATGCTATTTATTTTAAAATACAATATGTGTTTCATCAAGGTATATTCTTACTATGTTTCAAAATGTCTTTGATTTGAAAAGTATATGTTGCTGTCAGGTTTATGTTAAATGAAATTTCGTACTATGAGTGGGTTACGAAATAAAAGTCCATAGTTTTTGAAAAATTAAAAATATTTAGCCACATTTTTCAAATATATTAGAAACGTAACAAATAAGTGTATAATTTAAAATGTTTATGCAGTTATGTCACCAAGTCTACAAAACATTCCCATGTCTTTGTACACTAACGAAGTAATTACACTTGGTGATAGAAACTAGATATTTGTTGTTTCTTAGAATTGTTAAACGATTTAAAAAGTTAGTTAGTTGTTAAGCCAAAATATGCAACTCGTCAGTGGTAATATTTATTAAATTCAACAAATGTCTTACTTGCATGTTTTAAGTTATTTGCAATATTTGGAATTAAAATAGTCATTTTATAAACGAAATAATCATGATTTAATTTAATTTAGTTTTCAGGCAAGTGTTTGTTAGAATATTTAACTTCTTCATTACTTGAGTTTTCAGCGTTTGAATATTCTACTCAAATAATAATTTATGTTCAGCACCATTATTGTAAATATCCAGGGGGCTATGGTTTATATTTTAAGCTACAACATGCATCGAGCTCTGGCAATAAACATTTAAGTTATGAGGTCATCCTACAATATTAAAATTGTCAACAATCTTAGAGGTTTACTCCCCAAAAATACACTAAAATTAAATAAGGACGACGTTGGGATATTCTCAGTACCGTAAACATCAAAATTGGTTACATATTTTCCCAACTGCATAACTAGCTCAATGTTTTATACATTAAAATAACAAGTGAGGCCAGTTGGGCAACACAGATTTATACAGAATGTTTATGATGTCTCCCATAATATTTTGGGGTTTTTTCTTCATGTCAATAAAACAAAAATGTAACATAAACATATGATCATAAATGATTAGTTTATCTCCTGTATTGCTGTATGTCTTTTTTAGATTTTATTTATATTTCAGAAACCAGAAAAGGTTAAAAAATTCAAATTTAATATAGATATTGTTTTTGTCTCCCGAAAACGAGGGAAATATTAACATTATATTGTTAAGTTCCGTTTTAAGATGGCGGATTGTTATTTAAAGCGTAAAACCGTAAAAACTAATGATGTTATGACAATTGAAGATGTAAATACAAACATTTTGATTCCTAGATCGTTAAGATTACGATTGGTCAGTAAGTAATGGAGATATAAGATTTTAACTGTAATAAGAGGTTATTACAGTTATATTATTATTATATATATTTATATATATATATTTTATTATTATTTTTATATTATTATTACCTTATTATTGTTACAAGACATTTTGCAGTGCATTACAAGTTCAAAGCTTAGATCTACATTATTTATTTGCGGTTTTTGGGTGTCATAATGTTTGAAATATAATTAATTTATATTTATGTTTAACTTATAATATTCTTCCCATATTTTCATAATCTTATTACTTGTTATGTTATTAAGCTTGAAAAACTTCAACCGTCCGCCATCTTGAAACCCAATATATAATATATAATACTAATATGAGACAAGAACAATAATTATTCAAAATTTGAATCTTTAACTTCACCGGTTTATGAAATAAAAAATCAAATCTAAAAATCCATACAGACAGACAGTAAACAGTATTTCTGACCCATTTTTATATCAAAATTTTTGGGGTTCCTAAAGCCTTGACCGGGTGAAAATATTCCCAAATTGTAACTGAAGAATTCGCAATAGTATTAAACGGATAAAACAGAGCAACGTAAGACCCCACAGAACGTAACGAAACTAGTACTAACCAAAACAACAAAGTAAATTTATCACCTATGTATATAAATATTATTGGTTTATATTATATAATAATATTATATCCGATAGTATGTATTACATAATAATATTATATTTGACTAACATAATAACAAAATTACACACAGAGTCTCTAAATCTATTTTTATAGTTCCATTTACACATTAATTGCTTAGTTTGTCTTGCACTTAGTGTAGTATACTTACTACTTGCATTGTTGTATACTTACTTTCCTCTGCCCCGGTCTCTTCTTTACACAGATTGAAGTGTTTCTCCGCTTCTTCTACATCGTATTTAGCCTGCAATCACAATGTTTGTTTTATAAGTTTATGTATGTAAATGTATTTAACGACGTATTTTGTTGTCTCCTATCCTACGTATATATATATAACCGTTCTGTTTATTAACAATATGGTTATTATATAATTACTGAAAATTATATTTTTCTTTTTTTTATATTTATTTTACACTTATACAGAGTCAAATATTTGTTTTTTTAAATACGGAATATTTTGTGCAAAGTTAATTTCGGAAGTATCATATTAAGATGATTTCATAAATAATTTATATTTTTGAAACTCGTTATATTCTAAAATTTTACTCAAAATTATGTCTCACAAAGTGGCTTGGTATTGGAAGGATTACTGTATCATTTTATTATTTAAATATTTATAATCTTTTGTGTCAGAAGAATTTTCTAATTATTCCTGTAGATAGTACAATGGATTTCATAAAATGTGGAAAGGCAAACGATATATATTTCTTGCGGAAGACTGTATTTTTACAACATAACATAAATGAGTTTAGATACTCTTACTCTTGTTAAGTGACGATGAAACATATAAAGGTTGTTCAGCAAATTTCCTAACCTTAGTTTGACAGAAAATAAATTTAATAAATGTATTCATAAATAAGCATCTTTTGGCAATCATCAATCTTTAAGCATCAAAACAATGTGGTTGCAAAATTTATTTTCAGTTGTAGAGCTCACACTTTTTTATATCTTCGATTGCTTTTTGAATTTTTTGTTCAGTTCTAAAGCTGACAGACAGTACAACCAAATATATCTGTTCTAACAATGTAAAAATACATAAGTTGCCTACAAATTCCATAATTTTTGTAAATCTAAAAATTACTATCTGTTACAAACTTGATTACAAAAATGTATACACAAGAAGCTTTTTTAAATATTTAAAATGCATATTTCTTTAGTTACTAGCGCCAGTCAATTTTTCTTTCTTGAAACTCCGTATCTATAACTTTTGAAAATTTCGACAGAGTAAAGTTTACAGACAATAAGTAATTACGTTGTTTAAAACACTGCGGGAAATAAAAACATCCAATTTGCAAGTAGTATATTTGCATTGTTTACTTCAATTTCCTTGTCATTGTTAGCAGGCAGGAACTTTCTGAACGTGGTTGTTACAGAAAGTGAGGCCCATAATTATTTTACTGCACTTCCGTTTCAATATATTTTTTCCGTTCCCATTTCCGTTTACTAAGTATTGTTGCCAAGGTCTCTTTGTACCATAATCAGCTGTTTCAGAACTAAATTTTACTTTTTGCGGCCACAGAATATGACAATAGGCATCTAGTGAGCGCGTCTTTCATTGTTGTAAGCAAACTACTCAGTATTTAAAAGTATAATGAATATGTTAACAATGATTTCCTTTGTTCAATATTGGCACTTTTATGCTTTACTGACAGCATAGACATGGCATATAATATAATTATGCATTTGCTTTAACAACGGAAATACTTCTTTTCAACAAAGCCACCACAGCGAAGCGTGAATAGCGGCTTTGCGTGACATAATACAAAGTGATCAGAGTCAAAGCAATCAGTCACCTACTCACTGTCAGTACACAATAGAGACAGAGTACAATGCAGACTCGTCGAAAAAGTTAGATAGCTTAAAAACAAATTATGACTCACAAAGGACCGGTGATTGACAGAATAAAAACAAACGTTGACAAAATCGAAACGAGGCTATCTAAATTTGTTAGGCCCGGTTGCTTTCTTCTTTGTGCACAAATCAGTTGGCGCGTGATTTTAAGCTCTGACGAGAAATATTTCCTAAATATTTTCAAACTGTTATGTTGCACCATATACTAACAAATACTTATTATCGATCTTTCTTATAAGAGATAAAAATATCTATAAGTTCAAATTGTCTTGTTTTTTTTTTTTTTAAATTAAGTAACTAACTTATAAAAATCACCCAGTTATTACTTTTTAAATTTATTATTTCACCCAACTTTCATATTTAAAAAAAACAATAAAAATAAACCTTGAATAAATTTAAGAAATTTTCAATAAGATTAAAAAGGAACAAACAAAATTAACTCATGGAAAATGAGAAAGGAAAACGTTTTTCAAACTAAAGTTTGAATCACAAAACTATTGTGTTTGTATTAATCGAATATAAAACATAACTAAGGCAAAGAAGTAATTTCTTATGACTAGTTATTAAATTTACCAAACTGATTGCAGGGATTAGAAAACAGTTTAATTTGGGTACCAAGTCAAAGTCTCAAATTTGTATTCGAAGAAAACATACAAACTCCAAAATCTGAATCAGAACTGTCATGATATTGAATTATGCAAAACTCCTTTGCAATCATAAAAAATTATTAAAGTACAAAAATTAAAAAATGTATTCACGTTGACAAACCACTTTAATGCATGTTTGAAGTATGAAAGAGATTTTAACAATATAACTAATACCATGTATTTTAAATTCGAAATTAATACACCGATGAAGTTACAAATGAGTTGTTTAATGATAAATCTTTTGCTTATTATGTTCATATTTATTGTTTTATATGTATATTATTAATTTATGTGCTTATGACTCTTAATTGCTTAATTTGTTGCTTTAAATCTTAGTTGTGAGATTGATTTCACTGTTATAGTAGAACCATATATTGGTTAATAACATTTATAGTTGGTAGTATATGTACAATATATTTGTTGAAATAAGGATTACTTAGAGTTTGGGATCGGAGAACCAATTTTTATTGTATAAGCACACAACTCAATTTTTCGAGAAATCGACAAAGCAATTTTCCCTTGCAAATAAATTTATCAACAGCCGCGGTAGTTTTGGTTGAAGTCAAAATTATAGGCTATCGAAAGGTTTAAAAACATAAAAAGAATAAGTTTTTCTCAGATCACACTTTTCTGATTTTCTAGATTTTGCTCTTATAACCAACCGCCATACACGATAACTGCTAAATAAAATATACAGGCTAACATTTTGGCTGACAATTTCTTAATTATTATTATCTCGTGTCCGGCTCTGATTTAACTATTATTTATGTGTCAAACGATGAGTTCTTGAATGTGTCAGCTAAGAAAATTTTAATCTGAGAAAAAAATATTATTTCATATTTTTAACCCTTTTGATACCCTTCCATTTTAACCCCCAAAACTATCGCCCCTGATAATCGATTTCTGTCACAGGCACATGTTCTCTTGCGAGTTCACGATGAAGTAGGTTGCGCTCTTGTGCAATGCAAATTTGCTCTCGGCTCCTAGGCGTAGCAGTTATCTTTGGATAGATGAAAACTTTATAGACGAATGTCATGTATCTCGTACATAGAAAGCAAACAACTGATGGATCTGCAGTGGAGATGACTACTCACTTTGGCAAAGGCGATGGTGGCCAGAAGCACGGCGAAGAGAAGACCTTGGCTGTGCATGTTGGAGTCTGCAGGCCCTGAGGCCGCTGCTGATTATATATACCCACGGTCAAGGTCAAGAACTGCCACTGGCCCGCCCCTTGCACTGGAGTTTAATACTTCGGTCATTTGCATTAATTCCAGGTAATAACAATTTGTCAGACGTAAACAAAAATGTTTTGGTTGGATATTTTATATATATTATTGTAATAAAAACATTAGTATTACATTAACAAAATTTTTAGTTATATAAATACATGAAAAAGTGTATAAGTGTTTTAAAGAAACACATTTAATTTCAAGTTTATTCCGAATTTAGCATATTTATATAATAATAAATATTACTTTTCATCATAAAAAACACACAGGTTATTGCTGTCTTTGATGCCATACATCAGTTAGACCACGTCTTGTGAATGCTTTAACGTACCAAATAGTGACTTTCAGTAAAGTTAAGAACAATTTTGTAGTTCGTTACAAGTTATTTATACTTATTTTTACACTATAACAATGGTTTGTCCATTTTGCTTGAGAAGCACTGTTGCTATTTTCAGTGTATGTACCAATGGGTGTTAGAGGGTTAAATATAGTCACGTCAGCTAAGCTGGAAATTTGAGGTTAGCTTCTACATAGGCTGTTAAATGATTCTTCTTTAAAAGCAATTTATATGATTGGCCTTGTGGCCAGTTACTGACAAATATATCATGAAATTATATTTAGAATTTTCAAAATTGGCGGACATCAAAACTTTGAATATCTTAAGAACCTGCAATCTTACATCCTACTAATATTATAATTGTAAAAGTTTGAATGTTTGGATGTTTGGATATTTGGATGTTTGGATGTTTGGAGGTTTGTCCTCGAATCACGCTGAAACTGCTATACGGATTGTGCTGAAATTTGGAACAGATGTTGCTTTTGGTCTGAATTAACATTTGAAGTGCTTTTTACCACCCATAACACATTCATTTCACCAAATAAAGTCGAATTCAAATTGAAACATTAGTTTGTTTACATTTGAATGTTATGATAAGAACTAAACGTAATAACGTTTCATAATTCAAATTAAACTGGCACTAAACAGCTGTTGACAGCTATAATTCGACAAACTTTCTGAAACATCTGTTTACATTTAAATTTGATCAATACACATAGTAAATTAAACATTAATATATAAATTTTACTCCATATTGCGCCAGTGACGAATTAAAATCATCTAATCCATTAAATACTGTTATAAAACTAACCGTAATTAACAAAGTTATCAATGTTTTTCACATAAGTTACTTTAAACTGATGGGCTTCCTTGACATTATGATATTACATTTTAACAATGGCTTACGGAAAAACAGAGAAATGAATACTAACATACCTTAACGATTCATTATTTCCCTGGCTACTGTCCAAAAAACTTGTGTAACGTAAAACTTTAATAAAGATTAGTTTGGAATGTTGCATAACCTTAATAAGGATTTTCCCCTTATACTGGAAGTACATAAGAAGTAGGTAGGACTTCTCCCTAGGTCGTAATAGGCTTTTCAGTCGTAGCAAACTCAACTATGCCAACACGATTTTGACCAAAATAGATTTCCGAGAACTATATAATCGAACGTATATAGTATTTTAATCGAGGCAATATGGTAAGCTAACCTGTGACATAGTAGGTAAGTGAATTTAAACGGTCTTAAGTAGGCACTTTTTAACCGAAGTACGCATCTCGGTCCTATGTAAGTATATATATATATATATTTTTTTTCGTGAGAACAACAAGGCAAACTCTACTATGGTACTGGAAATATCTTAGACCTGAAATATATAACAAGGACTGGAAATAAACGCTTTTTGACCAAATAAAGTTTCCGAGACATGTGTGATGCAAGATGTGTGTTTTCTTGATAGGGATTACAAGGCAGATTCAGCTGTGACGTTATGTATATAATTAATTAGAACCAGACATGCTCCTAGACGTGCCAAACATGATATAATAATTAAGTTAAACTCTGATACTATTTACCATGAAATTAAATAAATTTCTTATTTATAGAGAAGATTTACTGTGACAAGACATGGCCCACATTGAGGTTGTCAGTATAAACACCGCCTACTTCACGTTGTATCGTTTTATCTGAATTTATATAAGTGTATAGATCAGAGGGGTGGTCTGGAGGGTTATATAATTTCATAATCCAGGGTGTCATCAGCTATTTAAGTAAGTGGAGTATTGAAAAATTCCATAGACTTCCAAAGTGTTTCGTATTGCCGCATATACAAATGTATAACCCATAACATAGCAGCTCTTAATTTGTGTGGCCCCAGTACTTAAGTTATTATACATAATGTTGCTATGAAGGGTTGATTCAATGTGAATATTTTGCTCAATTTCACATTCTTCTTAGTGCATCGTCTGGAATCTGACGCTGTCATAGTCTAGACTCCTTGAATGTAGAGTCATGTTCGTCTGAAGAGGTTCAAAATAAGTCAGCGACGAAAAAGCTCAAAATGAACTGTTTACATCGTTTCGGCATCAGAGACACATAGCCTACAAAACTTAGTGTAATATTTTTAACTAAATTTTTAGGTCCTTCGTCGCCAACTTATTTTGGATCTCTTAGACGAACAGTACTTTAGGTGAACTGGAGCCAAACTCAACATTTGCGCTAAAGGTACTGTTGGTTGTATGGTGTTTTGTAGCAATATATATCATATCCACTGTTGTATCACTGGTAGGTGAGAAAAAGGAAAATGGAGTTGTGGGACAGGGCTGATAACACCTGAAAATTTCGCCTGAGAATGTTTTAGGGGGGACTAACCTTACATACGGAGTAATGATAAAACTGGCTGAACTATAAATCCAAAAGGGTGGGAGAGTCACACAGGGGGAGGCTTTAATCTATATACGTAGGTTCCGAGGGCCAACCTCTGCAGAGTTTGAATTCAATGAAAATCATAAATAAATTGCGCATTCTGATTTAGACGAGGGTGGTGCCATCCAGGAGTTTGTTGCTGACCAAGTGGATAGTAGCGCAAAAACCCTTGGTGCTTTATATCTTTCTACCCTCAAGTTGTTCCACGTGGATCGTGTCTGCATAGTAGTGCACTCTGTTGTGCAGCTGATGAGACAATGATGCACCTCTTCGTCTACATTACACTTGACTTTGTAATCTAGGTAGCACTGAAGTCGAAACGATGTTAAGAGTTCGATTTTAACATCATCTTCACCGGCATATTTTTACCTCTTCAGACTGGCATGACTCCAAATTCCAGCAGTCAAGTCTGTGACAGCTTCAGATTCCAGACGTTGCACTAAGTGGAAGGAGAACTGGACATAATCTCAATATCCATATATTATAACGTTTTATGAAAGTATGACAAGCACATAACTTCTTCAAATTTCTTAAGAAAAATAAATGAAAAATTATAAATGACTAATTTTATTATATGAATTTTAAAACTGTTATGTGTTTTCCTATGTGAAGCGAAGATGTAAAAACTCTTATTTACAATTTCGTACTGGCCTCATTCTACCAAACTGTTATTTATAAAACGTTACTAGTAAAGCGTGACTACAAAAATAATAGAAGTATTAATAAAAGAAATTGTATTGTTAAGGATTGACAATGAATTGAGGAGCAATTACTCGTAGTTTTAATGAATTTACTATCCTGTCGTCGTCGTATATAAAGAAACAAGTTTTATTCTTTCTTTTAATTTTCTTATGTGTCGACCGTTAAAGAACCCAGCGGGACACATTATGTGGCATGACATGTAACCAATTTGCTATTGTAGTGAAGGACAATATCAAATTCTTTTTATTCTTGTTATCTCCGTTCTTTTATTCTCTTATTTCTTTGACCCTGATTTTCTCCAATGACCAAGTCTCGTAGTTAATTTTTGAATGAGATCATTCTAATTCAACGGCTACTGTATCTTTTTAAGATTCAACTAGACGTCATATTAATTACCCATGAATACACTAAATATACAGGGTGAACGATATAAGTGTGCTAGTCATTTTACTTTAACACGAAAAGAGATGCTACAAAAAACTAAATTGACACTTTCCTGTAGTCTACATATCTATTAAATAGTTATTTAAATGAAAAGTAACACAAGAATAAAAATGTATTACATTTTTATTTTTTACCCCACAAAACCTCAAAAAAACGTGTTTGCACTTAAATTTTTGAGTTGGCCTCCATTTTTAAAATTGACTTACTGAACAAATTTTTAATTCACCAAATTGTTATAATAAAACATCCAGGTAAGTGTATATTAACATCTTATAAAATCTCTTTTAGTTTTCAACAAAATAATTACTGGCACACTTATATAAATCATCCTGTATAAATGTTGATATTATTAAACTCATTTATTGGGTTAAATTATATCTTATCCCATCTCAACCATCGGAATACGAATCTCTGAACTTATAAAAGCAATGTCACTTTCCTCTCATCTCGATGGCGAGATGTCTCCAAGTTTTGCTGTTATTTAAAGAAATTGGGAATAATCCTCTGAAGATTAAACTTCTGAGTTATAAACCTTCCAAGAATTAGCTGAACCAGATTTGTCACCTTAGTACCTCTAAACAGAAACATCAGTGGCATTCGTCTTGAGCTTCATGGAAATTTATGTAAATCGGGAGGAATCTCTATTTCTTCATTTCAAACTTACCTTGATTCGCTGCACCAGGTATTGATTGCAGTCTTGGAACTATCTGGAAGCGTTTTCGAGACCTCATACATTATTAAGAACTGTAACTATCGATTTGGGTCTCAATGGATAAATTTATCAAGTTAAAAAAATGATATTTATATATTAAAGTAGACACACCGTTTTAACACAATTATTGTAGTAGGGACTCCATAGGACGAATGTTGGTACAGGTTTTTGGTACATTGAAAATTGCTTACTGTTTTTATCTACATACATTTCATAATATTTCTAAACCATTTTAGCTCCCATAAGCTTCTGGTAATCATAGTTGAACCTCTTCATGTATTAATCTATTTAGTCTGTGCAAACCGATGGTAACTGTATATAATTATGAAAATTTGTACATCTGTTTCTCGAGTGACTATTATAAGTCCTCCCATACACTATCCAACTCGGTTCACTGAACCACATGTACCAGAAAGGTGTGACGCACAATGTCGGACAGCGATTTTCCACACACTACCGAATATGATCGGCCGTTCAGTCCGGTACGTCGTGGTTTGTGCGTGTCTTGTTAGATGGTAAACCAGAGGTTGGCCAAGTCGGTCCGGTTAACCAGATGTACCAGAAAGGTGTGATGCACAATGTCGGACAGCGATTTTCCACACACTACCGAATATGATCGGCCGTTCAGTCCGGTACGTCGTGGTTTGTGCGTGTCTTGTTAGATGGTAAACCAGAGGTTGGCCAAGTCGGTCCGGTTAACCAGATGTACCAGAAAGGTGTGATGCACAATGTCGGACAGCGATTTTCCACACACTACCGAATATGATCGGCCGTTCAGTCCGGTACGTCGTGGTTTGTGCGTGTCTTGTTAGATGGTAAACCAGAGGTTGGCCAAGTCGGTCCGGTTAACCAGATGTACCAGAAAGGTGTGATGCACAATGTCGGACAGCGATTTTCCACACACTACCGAATATGATCGGCCGTTCAGTCCGGTACGTCGTGGTTTGTGCGTGTCTTGTTAGATGGTAAACCAGAGGTTGGCCAAGTCGGTCCGGTTAACCAGATGTACCAGAAAGGTGTGATGCACAATGTCGGACAGCGATTTTCCACACACTACCGAATATGATCGGCCGTTCAGTCCGGTACGTCGTGGTTTGTGCGTGTCTTGTTAGATGGTAAACCAGAGGTTGGCCAAGTCGGTCCGGTTAACCAGATGTACCAGAAAGGTGTGATGCACAATGTCGGACAGCGATTTTCCACACAACAACGAAGATGATCAGCCCTACAATATGGTACATGCATTGTTTATGGTAAACCAATTGTGTTATGTTTCGGCGGATGCAGCCCTATATGGTCCTCTAATCCTCGCATCCGACGAAGTACCATAAAAACAATACATACCATGTCGGATAATGTACTGTACATCTAAACGTTATAACCACTTTTATAAATAAATGTTATCTTGATAAAATCATAGCGTTAATATAAAACTTGATTCTATTTTTAGACCCAAAGCCAATGAGATTCGATATATATTATAATAAATTATAAATATCTGTGTTATTTGCAGTATATCAAATTTATTATTGTTTATGTTAACTACATTAATGCTTCCAAGGGATTGTTATTCCATAACTTCCAGTAGTTTAAACAAAATATGCAATCAAAACATTAGCACATATATTCTTTTTTAACTTTCTGGTTAATACTCTGTTCCCTTTCAATTTTAATTTCTAGTTAATATTTGCGTACAAATTCCAATATATTTTTACTGTCAATTAACATTGTTATAGGCTTTTTTAGTTTGTTAATTCCTTCGGTGTATTTCTGATTTACTTTCACCGCTGCTATTACTGGCTTCATCAACAAACTCGTTTTCTATTCTTTATATATTGGGAAATATCCCATCAACACAGTGAATAAACTGGAGAGTTACTTTATACACAGCGATTAAAATCAAACAGCACATATAATCTGATATGGTTAAAGGAACCAAAGATGTTTATATACAATGTCTTTAACCATATGCTATATTCAAAAATCAAAGATAAACACTAAGCGAAATATGGAAAAATGTGATTTAGTTGTAATGACTTTTTAATGTACTACTTAATGATACAACTTATACAATTTGTTCATGCAAATATTACAGGATTTTAGAGATGATGGTAGTAATAATGATAAACTTGTAACCGATTATACACGGGAAACTATAGATGAGAAAATGATAACACCAGGGCCTGTAGTTTAAAATAAACTCAGACGTGGATTTGCAAATTAAAGATGGTGAGCGGCAAATTGCGTGCGTTCTTCACCGCCGCAAGGTGATCTGATAATTGGGCCGACTGGTTTGGCCTCAGGGCCTTGGCCTCTCACTGGGGAACAGTTCATTGATCGCAGCTCATAATATTCTTGTGCACAAAATGCATACTCACAGACGCGCGAGCGCGCTCTGTAAGAAGAGTTCGGGTTTTTAAAGGGGGTTTTACCAAGATTTTGGTATTTTATTCCAAACCAAGAATAAAAATCATAGTCTAGGACATAAGAGCCAGTACACAACCTGGATTTTCTTACAAAGTGATAAACAAAGTTTTCCAATGAAAGAAATCGTTCGTCAGCCAAGCTAAGTACATTTGAAAATGTAATGAATCTGGGGGATACCAAAAGGGTAAGAAAATATCTAGCAACTAGATAAAACAATGAAAGCCGTCACTTTGGGCGTATTATATAGTTATATGACGCTGATTTAAAACATATTTACGTGTCTTACAGTTTTTAAATACATTAGGATAGGAAAAGTATGATCTAAGAAAAATTATGTTTAATTTGTTTAACCATTTGATACCTTTCCATTTGAACATCCACCAAAATAAGCGCAGCTGACGATCAATTTCTTTCTTAGGGGAAAATTCTCGATTCTAAGTAAACGTATTTTGTGTGTTATTGGTACTCAGCTCCTGGTTCATCATGGGAAATATAAATACGCTTATTTTTTACAGGTTACACAGCTAGGAAAGTAAACTTTCAATACATATCTTATTCATATTTTTACAGATAAACTTTTGTATGAGGCCCTTTTTAGTGTTTCAGTTTGTTTCGTTTTAGCAATTTAACAGTGCATTGATTAGCAGACTATTTCCTTATTCTCATAATCAGACTTTTATCCAATCGAAAAGATTCTTCTCCAACAGAACATCTTTTGGCTCTTCAGCTTTGCTACATTTTTACCTGAAAACACAAAATTATTTAGTTTGTAAAAGTCATCGACTAAATATATAAATAAACGCATCAAATACATTTATGTTGATGTAATAATTCGTAAACATGTATTTCATTATTATTAAGTTCTGTTCTCAAATAAATTTAAACTTTAACCCCCTCAAGGTATATTTATAAAATTTACCATCCATAATCGTTTTTATGCACTTAGCCTATTTTATTTCACTTAGCTGAATTGAGAACTCTCTATTTCATACCTGAGATTTTGTAGACCTTTACAATCTATCAATTTTTACAAAATAATAGTCTATTTTAAATGTAGTGATAGTACAGTTAAATCACTACAGGTAATCCTGTTGTAAATTTTACACTTTTAGATATTAGTGGTTGGTTATAACAGCTTTTAGCTATTGAATTAAATATAGATATTTTTAATAATACAGATTCGATATTAAAGTTGGTACTAGTGTTATGTGATGAATGGAGGGATGGGAAATTGTTGTTAGATTAATTATTCAAGGAAAGCAAGTTTTATACTGTTACTAGCTGTTACCCACTTCTTCGCACGCAATATTCAAAATCAGTGTTTATACTACTTAATAAAAGAATTTATCATTAATATGATAGATTCTATGACATTTTTCAAACGTAAGTAAGTATATGTCAGGTACATATTATTGGAGTGTTCATGGTTAAGGGGTGAGTGTTAAGCGTGACTTATATAATGTTTTACACATATTGTGGAGCATTTCTGATTCGAATTAACTATACAGTATTTCTGAAGCCATAGCGCTTAGTTTGCCTTGTTACCCGGATCAAGAAAATACAAAAACAAAGGCATCGGAAACCTCCTTCGGACTAATTACAGCCTTTGTAGTATACTTCCGGTCTAAGACATTTCCGGTGACGTAGTATAATTTGCCTTGTTGTCTTGATGAAAAACTATACATGCATACGGAGGACTGAGAAGCCTATTACGGTCTCTGGGAAAACTCCCGCAATTTCCGTTATAAGGGAAAATCCTAATTAAGATCATCATGCAACATGTCAAAATAATCGTTTTAAAAGATTTTGCGTTACAGAAGTCATGTTGTTTTTAGGACTGTAGTCTAGGAAAGAATGTACCGTTAGGGCATGCTAGTTTTCATTTCTCTGTTTGTGCTTAACCCACTGTTAAAATGCCATATCAGAATGCCGAAGAACCCCACCATTTTCGAGTAACTTAAGTAAAAAGATTCACAGCTCTATAATGCATTGAAGTTTCTGGCGCAATCTGGAGTAAAAGTTTAATGTTAACTTTATCTTTGCTAGATCACTACTGATTAAGGACTGTTATACAATTTAAATAGTAAAATAATGTTTCTGCCTCTTTGACGAAGTTCACCTGAAAGTGTCAAAAGCTGTCAAATTTGGATTACGAAACGTAACGATTTCCATTTTTCGAATTTAAAAATAGTCCAGATAACTTTTCAGATCTTTCTTTTTATAAAAACCTTCATCGAATTTTAATGAATATTTTACAAAAAGAATTAGCCGCGGTCTAGCCACTTTCGAGAATAAAGCTTAGAAACACATCTTTGGATTTGTTTTTTATAAGATTCTGTATGAAAACGTGTAGGTCGCCTTACCCCATCCCAACTACAACTCATAATCCTCATATTGCCAACTGTACACAACAACCTTAAGGATCTAAAGAGATACTATTACTATAAGTCACTTAAGGATGTACATCAAAATTTATTCGAATTAAATAATCTTACCCCTTTCAGATTTTCCTGGATACAAACAGCCAGTATATAAGCGTGCTCACAGGTGCCTTGGTAGTCCTCTGGCACCTTGTCAGCTGGAAGATTACAAACTTGGTAAATACCCCTTGTAAAAGTACTGTTCCATGAATCAGAAAATGTGAATTATTTGGATCAAGGTCTAGGTATACTAGTCAGGTGGGCTGTGAGAATACCCTTACTCATGTCCAACTAGGCCTCGCACATATTTGCGTGCACGCAACATTTCAGTTATATTGATGAAAAGGTTTTTACAAATTTTAGGAACACAAACACACTGATATAGAAAGCAGTACTGTTATCATAAAGTCAATTAATAGTATACTACCAATTTTTAGATATGCTACAAGTTTTACTAAGCGTCTTACTAACTTTTTTACATAATCGGAAAAAAACAATTGGGGAATTTGTCATATTGTAATACCAGGTTTCGAAACCATATTAAAATAAGTTTGCCTCCTTTTAAGTCAGGTACGTCTTTACAGCCATCTTACAACCTTCGTGTGAAGCGACCTTTTGATCATCCAACGAAGCCTAAATGCCTGACAAAGATGATGACCATTTGTTGCAATACAGTATATGGTTGAAAACCTCAAACTGTACTATTTTAAAATATAACGATCTTGGAACAGTACGTCTGTGCATAAACATGGATTCCAGTATTCCAGTACGGATCTCCTACTCCCAAAAGTTTTATAACGACATAAATTTTAGTCCCAGAAATTTTTTTCATCAGTTTTCGTTTTAACTAGAAAAGCCCAATGTACAGCCATGAGATTTTTTGTCTTTAAAGCACTATCCAGAAACAAAGTCTCTTCACCGACAATGACAGACTTTATAGACCTTATCCTTTATTATTACTATGACAAATTACTCTAAAACTAGCATTATCCACTGTGTGTTTTGGTTGCCACTCGGAATTTTCGTGACTTTTTAATAACAATTTTGTAGAAAGACATTGAAACTTCTGACAATTTTGTAGGAAGTTCACTTATCATAAATATCCGTTTATGATCACATGCCTCAATGCTCAATAGTAGTAGCAGATTTACGATCTCACACAATTTTGTCATGTTTCTATTCCGAAGCGCTACGGCCTTTTGTTGCAGTATCACACTTGGCAATATATACTTGGCAGGATTATGATTTAGTGTTCTTAACTGCAGAGGTTTGCCAGAAGCCAAAGCCAGTAATGTAGCAGAGAGGTAGTCAGCCCAACGCACAGACCTGGCATATCGCTCGCCTTTTGTTCTAATGCTTTAAAAGCATGCTCTGAGGTTGAAAAAACAGGACTCGTTTTTATGTATTTCTAAGTCATAACAACTATATTTTACAGCAGACAGAAAAGATGTTTTATTAATCTGTATAACACAATTAATAAAAAATAATAAAGCTTGAAAAATTATAAAATTATAGCAATTTCATGTATTTTATTGAAACATTACCTACTAACAATACAGTGAGAGTATTTATTATAGAACAAACAATACATCTAGAGCTCAGGCTGATCACTTTATCACTTACAAATATACTGGCAGTTCTTTGCAGTCTCCTCCATGTCCCTCACCATCATCGGGCGTTCAGGGAAATGTTTCTTCAGGAACTGGTAAGTGTTGTCCTGGTTGTATCTTCCGTTCTCAACCTGTAAGAAAGCCTTACTATTGTATAACCTTAAGATAAATCCTGGTAATATACATTTTTACCCAATTATTATCATCCTTCATATTTTTTATTTTATTTAAAACCCAGTTTGAATCTATATCCTTTGGGTCGTGAAGAAGTCATGACTTTGACTTGTTCACCACTATATAGCTGTATTTTATTGTTTGTCAAATAGTGAATTGTATTGTATAATACATTCCTCTCTAATATGACCACTTTTTACGCATAACACTTAATCAGACAATGTTTATCGTATTCCTTCCCACAACTTAATTTGCCTTTTGTTTCACTGTTTACATATACATTTTGTAAATTATCAATAAAGTTAAAAAAGTACTTAATCCTTTTTCATTTACTAAAAACTATTAACAACAAAGTTTAATAAAATCAGACAATTCAAAAAGCAAATACAAAACATGAAGTAATTATTATGTACTCATTGTTAACTATTTTAAATGAAGAGATATTTTCAAAATTTACGTACCAATATAAGTTCCATCTTCAAAATTAAATTTGAACATCTAGTGATATAGCCAAATTGGTGTTGACACTTACATTACCGTATTTCCTAGAAGCGGACAACTATGGTAGTTCGAACATTACTCTATGTCACAGACGATCTGTAGCTTAAGTTTTGAGAAGGAAATGCTTGTATTCCTTTATTACGGAATTATATTATCTTCTTATTTGTATAAGGTAGTTAGCAATATAAAGAAAATTCAATACACATTTTCTTACGACATCCTTTGTTCATTAACTTTTTAGAATGAATTTCATTTTTAATTAGATTTTTAAAATATTAGTATACGATAAATTTGTTATTGCTTTCATAAAAAATATTGAAACTGACTATAACAATAATATAATTTTATTTAGTTTGCGAAACATATTTTAAGGGTAATATTGTGTATATTGTGTATAAAATGTACGAAAACATACTTTTATAGAATTTTTACAGGCTTCAAAGTAAAATTATTAATTTTAATTTAATATTTTACTTACCAATCCATGGTTGGTCATCATACAGAGCAAAGTGCACTGAAAAAAGTTGAAAATATTTCAATAAAACAGATCTCAGCTTAAATTTCAACTTAGATAACGTAGGCTAAATCCAGAAGAAATAAATATTTTTTACAGTTATTAATTCTGAACACTTATACAATAGTATCATCTGTAATAACTTATTATAATAACTGCTAATAATAAATTTTATAATATGTTATTATATGTTATGATTAGTAAGACCAATGTAAAATAATTCGCTAACGCTCAGCCATATCCCATGGGGTGACAATCACCATCATCGACCTCAATGTTGCTAATATATAAGTGAAGCTTTATGTAAAATTTCGTCTATACGTCAGTTCGCTTTTAAGATATCGTGCGGAATGAAATTTGTCCATTACCTCGAGTAAAAGCTTCGCTAACGCTCAGCCAATTATAGATTAATTTGGGAAAATTACGACTCACCCACCTTCCCAGACATGGTTTCCGGAGGGACCCTCAGAGCAATGCTGTGTAGATCATCTGAATCATATATCAATACACATAAATTTTATAAAAAAAAACTAATGAATATTAAATTTTACATTTAGAGAGAAACATTTACATTGAAAGCTGTAAATATAAATTATATTATGGTATGCATCTAAATTAACTCTAGTCTGTATTAGTATTATTAATAATTTCGTCTCATCAAGAACTGTATATTCATTTGATAGTTGCGTTCAAGATTTTCAACCTACACTACGTCAGTACAACTGTACAAATATTATCGCTAGGTTATAACCAGATCAACCAACATCGAGCGTGGCTACTGCTTGGATGGGTGACCGCTGAGCGATCCTCTTCTTGCAAGCAGCCCGCCTGTCCGGCCGTTGGTGGTGGTCCGGAAGTCACCTTTAAGCCGTTGGTTCTTAGGTTGTATTAGAAAAGGCTTCTTAACCTTAACTTTGCATGGTAAAATAAGACGTACCTCGGCTGTACTCTCAGGAGATGTTACTGATGTTAATAGTAGTTCTGAAGTCCTTTTATAATTTTGTTTTTTACTATGAAAGGAAAGAAAAGGAAACAGGATTTCCGGATATATACGCTTTTTTGACATATAAAATTTAGTTTCACCATCCTGATCTCTATATGAGGAAGAGATAAGATCACTGTTTTCGAAACGTAGTGTTTTTTATGTTATCTTTTTTTATGAAAGACATCTGTTACCTTTCTATTGTATACCTTCGTATCTTTCTTTGCATTCCCTTTCTTCATATTCGTGATGATAGATACAAAAGTCATCACACCGATTTCGTTATCGATCTTAATAATATTTTTATTATTTTGTTATTTTAACATATTTTTTTATTTTAATTAAGGGACTCATTTATTAACTCACCCCTTGTTGCCAATGATTGTTCTCGACATTTCAATGCTTCTACAAACAATTTTTCTGGTGGTAGGTCAGCCTGAAAAGATATTTCAAATGTTCCTAATAAAATATATATTAAGAATCTATCATAGTTGTTACTATAAGAAAGTTATGATCTATGTAATATGTTTAACAGTATTTTGCTAATTTTTTTATATTTTATAATACAAATGGAAATTTGTATTGTAGGTTATTGTCCTTATTATTCGAAAAATTTACCTTAGTGTAGAAGACAAGGTTTAAATTTTGAACATGAATCACAAAACTTAATCTTACTAATATTATAAATAAATATGTAATATACAATTTACTAGTGGGTGTTTGCATATCTGTTCTTTTATTTCGAAAAACAACCTTGTATGGACTTTTTTAAATGTATGATATTACAAAGGCCTATTTAGGTTTCTAAATTATTATACGGATATCAAAATAATAACACAAATACTGAAATAATATAACATTCCCTCCTCTTTCTACCGTCTCTTCTCTATGTAGAGGATCTTATTTTCTTTGGTAAAATCCTCGCACAAGCCAGTGAGTAGCCTTTGAGAACGGACAGAATCAGTCTTGAAAAGAGATCGGTTTCTCTCTTTAAAAAAAAAACAAAACAAAATAATACTGTAAATTATAAATGAATTACCAATGTAATTAAAATGTCATCTTTCAATATGTATAATGTTATAATAGAAAAAGATATTAGAATATTTTTATGATATTAAGGTACATAAAACGTATTTCAATTTAGTATTGTTATTATTGCTGTGCACACTATTTACCCATATAAGATTGTATACGTGTAAATTGTGTGTACAAAAGATATTAGGAGAGGTTCAGGTTAACCATTGAGCTTTCCGCATTATTGGTCTTATTTTGAAAAAGCAACTTATATCTATTCAATTTATTCAACTAATTTAGAAGAAAGCTACTATAAAAATTTGAGTTCTCTTATTACTAATCTCATGCATAAAAACTCATTCTTTAACAAATACGAGATTCAATGTCCCTTGAACTTTAATATCTTACTAATTTTAAAGTGGATCAGGATACAGGATTATCATCTAATGATCTTCACTTATCTCATGATGGTCGTAACGCATACTCAGTAATAGGTAAGCCGTTTAAAAGGTCTGTACCTGTGATGTCTGTGTTATAGTGGTTCACAAGTTGCCTATGCAACATAAATACAACTTACCTTGATGAGATCTTGGTTCCACAGGACACATGTCACAAACGTAACAATATTTATTAACAACATAGGGGATCAAACATGCAAACAAAACATCTTTAGTTTATTTAACTGTACAATTAATTAATCTCTCTTTACTGATTAGTATAGAACTATAATAAGACATGATATCAATATCGTAAACTGATTACTATCTGTACAATATGCACAGTGACTATTAGATACAGTACAAACGTAGACGACTAAAAAGGATTATTAGTAATTATCAGGATCACTCAGCGTATTACACTAATGCTGCACTAGGTTCCATTACTAGTAGTATAAGATCTAGCTACCAGGTAGCCTGTGATCAGTAGTAGCTGTGAGCATTTTAGACTATTTCTGTGATGATAAAACAATAAACAAGTTCAGCAAAAAAATGAAAACAGGTGCTCCTCGGTGATATAAAATATAACATTATATCCTAAACAGTTTTTTCTGATGACGTCTCGTTTTTGAAGAAGTATCCCAGCTGGAATCCTCATCATCCGAACTAAATTCATCCGATTCATCTTTATTTTTCTTCTTCTTTTCTGTGAGGCGATCCTTCTTTATTTTTCCCTTCCTGAGCCGTGGTGGCAGCCACACCATCGGTCCATCCTCCCTGCTCTCAGAGGAGTTCAGGACCCCCAGGAGGTTGTCCAGTGTGTACTTTTTCGCCGGTTTGGTCACAACCTCGAACCTCACTCTAGGGATGTGTTTCTTCTCCACCTCAAAGTACTTCTTGACCGGCTTTATAGTCGCCTTCTTCAGAGGATTCTTCCACACGAATGGATTATAGAAGGCAGCACGGCAACCCTAGAATAAGGATCTTTCATAATTGTTAGAACTAGGACTTGTGCGGATTTTAATTCTAAAAGAAAGTAGGCCATAACTAAGTAATTTTGTAATTGTAGAGCAAGCTGAGAGAGATTCAATATCCATTCCCTGGTACACAACCAGTTTGCGTCAAACCAGCTAGACAAATGGGGAAAGTTACAAGACTCGTACTGATGAGAAAATTACTATCTAATCATACAAAGGATGTTTTTTCTCCTACTTCTGAATATAATTATTAAACGTACAGGTGCGTTTTGTACTTTCAAACATAAAATGGCAAGAAGAGAAAACTTTTGCAAACTGCCATTTTTGCTATGATATCATCCTTTATCTCCATTACACCGCATTTAGCAAATACAACCAAAAGGTTGTTTTTCAAAATACCTTTTTAACTGATTATTCTCCATAAATACAAATTATTGCATTTAAACCAAATTCCATATGTGTACTTAATTTGATAGGTATTTGTATAGTCGTATGGAACACATATTGTTCAGTTCTATGTTACTAAGCTAACTTCAAAATAACGCTGAAGAACGTGATTATTTTAATAGGTAATTTAATTATATTATTAAGATTATTAAGATTACTTAATAGATTATTTTAATTAGATAAAAATCACGTTTCAAATATCACGTGTATTATTTAATATTATATCGCTTTAATATATTTCAGTGTATACTTTTTATTTACAGCAGGCTTTAAAGTGCAGTAATCCAAACAACAACAAAAACGTGCACCGTGTATTTTTAGAAATGTTTCATCATTATAAGTTATAAAAGATATAACTGCACAGGACAAAAGTGACAGGACTGGACTGGACTCCAAGCAGCTTTTGGGTATGTTTTAAACTCTTTTCTATTCCTTCTTTATTTATTTCTGTTCGTTATTTTTGTATGTATTAATACCTCCCTCACCTGACGAAGAGGATAGATTCTAATCCTGGAAACATTGTGTTATACCTATTATAACCTATAACGATGGTTAATGTCCAAAATTCTGTCATCCTTTCAAATCTTCCTTCGTCAATATCAAACTTTAAACAAAGAATATACTTTAACCTTTTTTTTATTATTTTAATTTCAATTGACGGACGAAACAAATATAATTGTAGGTTTTTCGTCTCGTGCTACACAATTACATTAAGAATAACAAATTGTTCATGTACAGGTATTGGTCAAGCAACTTTTAAAATTGAATGTGTAAAACCTTTTTATGTGATACGTAATTTTCTTTTGGTCGAGGTTGAATGTATTTGAAGTAGTAGTTGTTAAGAATGATAAAAATACAAGTCGATATTAATTATCGCAATCTGGAACGCAATTGTTCAGGTTAACAAAGGCTGTTGTTCCAAAACTTCCAATGAGTTTCGATTGGAACAAGAGAGACGTGTCATTAGAATACTGTACGAGTCTCCCATGCAATAGTGATGACCATATATCATTGACGTAGACCATGAAAAGAATTTGACTGAGGATGGAGCCCTGAGGAACACCACACCTCATTCCAATTGGTGTTGAAAGATGATTTGATATTTGAACCTCTTGGGTGTTATGGTTTAGTAATGTAACAAACCCTTACATTTTATGTCACTAACCCTTTATATATGTTCAGAATTTTTGAAAGTAAACGAGCTAATTAGAGGTGTCATAATTAAAATTTACCGGAACGTATTTAATGCGCCGTTTGACGCAAGCCGCGACCATGTGGGCATATTGGCAGCGATCCATTGTCTGTGTGCTCCTCTTCTTTACTGAAACAGGAATATTTTCGATTTAAGTCATTTGATCAGCTTCATCAGTTTTAATTCACAAAATTAAACTCGGTGAATATTTTAAGTAGTTGGATGCACGGACGCCACAAGGTCAATATAAAAATTGTAACAATACTAACCAATCTTCTGGCAGAAACGCGCCCCCCGTTCCATGTTGTTGCAGTAGGGATTCTCCGGGAAGTGGGAACGGAAGAACAAGTAGGTCCCCCTCAAACTGTAGGTGTCGTTCACCAACTGCCCAACAGTGGATTCAGAGATGGTTAGTGCAAATTATAATAAAACTGAGAGTCAAGTAATGTCTTATAAGCTGAAATAACTGTTTGACACTCTTCTTGTTTTATCTTAATTGTTAAGCTTATTACTTACGATTCCAGCTCGAGATTCCATGCACCTCAACATGCACTGAAACAATTATAATATACCACTTACTAGTTTTAGTTTATGATTACATTGTACTTTTTTATGTATTTTTTCTTGTGAAAGGAATTAATTTTCCAGATTTATTGCGTACGTGAAAGTACATATTATTTTGATTGATATGTTTTAAATAGTAATAATATAAGTTTAATCGATATTAAAATACATAATATAATCTTTGTCACTCTTAAGATATGGAATATCAGTAACTTGTATTTTTATTGGACATAAAATCAGAAGTGAGTGATTATTTTGTATTTTATTATGTGTTTGCAAGATTTTTTCACTATATTAGTTTATGTCTAAAATATGTGTGCACGTAGGTGTTTGCGTGTTTTCTATGTAAATTATAATAAATGTACATAATTTATGATTTATAATAAAAGTTTATTAAACGCTACTCTGTTATTCATGACTTATTGACTCAATTCAAACATTGTTTTATTATTTAAACTGTTAAGACTTAAAAAATTGTTACCATCTGTTTTAAAGTTTATTTTTATTATAATCACATGTTATTTTGTTTTCATTTTGTAATTTACTCGGAATATTTGAACATAAATATGTTACATTCACATTATGAGTTCTATGTTTATATTAAGTATATAAAAACTCGAAAGCTTGTTTTGTATATTTTTATAGCGTGAAATTATTTTTTGCACGAAATTCTTTATACCATATTATATTACACTCTCCAAAGATTACGTACGGGTTCACGAACAATAAAAAATGTGTTATCTTGAAAAGAGTATAGATTTTTAAAATATGCCATCGTTTCATTTGGCCAATGATATCAAATGTCCAAAATCGTTTTAAATTTTCAAACCATCAAGGTCGATTTCAAAATAAAAACAAAGAATTTTACGTACCTTGCCAGATTTTGAGTCAGGTAAGTATCCCATTAGAATATCATTCACATCATCTGCAAATAATCAAATTATATTTAGCTTCATGTTTAACATACTAGTACAGTCAAAAGTTTCTAATTGTATTTTTTGATTGTTCATCAAAAACTACCACATGTTACATACCTTCAGTTCCGTTGACTTCTTTGAGCTTTATACACTCCCTGGCCAGGTTATACACATCAGCCATCAGGAGAGCGGCCTGAGGAATGATGCACTCAGGATTAGTAAGAGTATTGTAGTAGTACGATTAAGTGCAGAAGGAATTGATAATCTGGTCACGCGCTACGATGTATTTCAAAATGAGCGGAAACTATGTAGAAATTGGTTTAGAGTATGCTCTGTCATGTAAACATAAAACTTATTTTAAACAATTATTCAAAATCAAAAAACTTTTTCCCCCTAAACGGTACTTAATTTCCGAATACGAAAAATGTGTCATTACTTGTTATTACAAAGCAGTAGATTTGCAGTTTCATCTTAATTTTAGGATAAATTCATTTAAAGATGATATACAAAAGAGATAAAACATGTAAACTTGTTTAAAAAATTAGAATATCAATTTTAAGATTGATTTATATTAGTTTATTACGTAATTAACAACTTCTGAAAGGACCAGATTTTGAATAGTGAGACAATCATAATTGTTGTTTTTGAATCCAAACTCAATGGTTTATTGTTTTCAAACGAGGTCTTTTTGAATCGTACAATATTTATTGCATATTTATTTATTGTATGGCTACACATAGCAAAATACATCATGTTCAATTAATCTGTAAGCTCCAACTCTTTACTTGAATGAGTGTGCTACAGTGAGATTGATTATACACAATAAATTATGTTCAGTTAATCTGTACGCTTTAACTCTTTACTTGAATAAGATTGTGCTACAATAAGATTGATTATACACAATAAATTATGTTCAGTTAATCTGTACGCTCCAACTCTTTACTTGAACAAGAATTTGCTACAGTGAGATTTATTATACACAATACATAATGTTCAGTTAATCTGTACGCTCCAACTCTTTACTTGAACAAGAATGTGCTACAGTGAGATTTATTATACACAATACATAATGTTCAGTTAATCTGTACGCTCCAACTCTTTACTTGAACAAGAATGTGCTACAGTGAGATTTATTATACACAATACATAATGTTCAGTTAATCTGTACGCTCCAACTCTTTACTTGAACAAGAATGTGCTACAGTGAGATTTATTATACACAATACATAATGTTCAGTTAATCTGTACGCTCCAACTCTTTACTTGAACAAGAATGTGCTACAGTGAGATTTATTATACACAATACATAATGTTCAGTTAATCTGTACGCTCCAACTCTTTACTTGAACAAGAATGTGCTACAGTGAGATTTATTATACACAATACATAATGTTCAGTTAATCTGTACGCTCCAACTCTTTACTTGAACAAGAATGTGCTACAGTGAGATTTATTATACACAATACATAATGTTCAGTTAATCTGTACGCTCCAACTCTTTACTTGAACAAGAATGTGCTACAGTGAGATTTATTATACACAATACATAATGTTCAGTTAATCTGTACGCTCCAACTCTTTACTTGAACAAGAATGTGCTACAGTGAGATTTATTATACACAATACATAATGTTCAGTTAATCTGTACGCTCCAACTCTTTACTTGAACAAGAATGTGCTACAGTGAGATTTATTATACACAATACATAATGTTCAGTTAATCTGTACGCTCCAACTCTTTACTTGAACAAGAATGTGCTACAGTGAGATTTATTATACACAATACATAATGTTCAGTTAATCTGTACGCTCCAACTCTTTACTTGAACAAGAATGTGCTACAGTGAGATTTATTATACACAATAAATTATGTTCAGTTAATCTGTACGCTCCAACTCTTTACTTGAACAAGAATGTGCTACAGTGAGATTTATTATACACAATACATCATGTTCAGTTAATCTGTACGCTTTCCAACTCTTTACTTGAACAAGAATGTGCTACAGTGAGATTTATTATACACAATAAATTATGTTCAGTTAATATGTACGCTTTAACTCTTTACTTGAACAAGAATGTGCTACAGTGAGATTTATTATACACAATGAATCATGTTCAGTTAATATGTACGCTTTAACTCTTTACTTGAACAAGAATGTGCTACAGTGAGATTTATTATACACAATAAATCATGTTCAGTTAATATGTACGCTTTAACTCTTTACTTGAACAAGAATGTGCTACAGTGAGATTTATTATACACAATAAATCATGTTCAGTTAATCTGTACGCTTTAACTCTTTACTTGAACAAGAATGTGCTACAGTGAGATTTATTATACACAATAAATCATGTTCAGTTAATATGTACGCTTTAACTCTTTACTTGAACAAGAATGTGCTACAGTGAGATTTATTATACACAATAAATCATGTTCAGTTAATATGTACGCTTTAACTCTTTACTTGAACAAGAATGTGCTACAGTGAGATTTATTATACACAATGAATCATGTTCAGTTAATATGTACGCTTTAACTCTTTACTTGAACAAGAATGTGCTACAGTGAGATTTATTATACACAATAAATCATGTTCAGTTAATATGTACGCTTTAACTCTTTACTTGAACAAGAATGTGCTACAGTGAGATTTATTATACACAATGAATCATGTTCAGTTAATCTCTATGCTCAAACCCTTTAATTGAGTAAGAGTGTGCTAAAGTGAGATTGATTATACACAATAAGTAATGTTCAGTTCATCTGTACTTCCGAACTCTTTACTATTCCACTCATTTTAAAGACTCTGGACGCATGCTTTATCATTATAAATGATTTTGCGAGATCTTTTATAACATATTTCATGGATAAATAAAATGAAAGTATTTTTATCATTTAAGAATGAGTACAATAAGTAACTTATGGTACTAGAGAACTGATAAAACACACAAGTCTGGAACGCTGGTTACAGAGTAATCAATTAACATCACCTATGTATAGTCCATCTTCATTAAACAGTCAATACAAAAATAGTAATGGGCTCTTACGTTCTTTAGCTTTTATTACAATATGTTTATGAATTGTTGCTTATTTTTTTAATCTGTCATCAACAATTCCTGTAGCCAAATGTGTTTGCGGACAAGACTCTCTGTACAAGTATTCTAGGTAACTACCAATTGTATAGATTGTGCGAATGCCATAGTATTGCGAAGTCACGGCTGCAAGAAATATGACTTGCGATTTCAGGCCACAGCAGTGAACTGACGCGAGATCCAGAAAGGTCTGCCTGATGATTTGCACCTTCATGACAGATGAATTAATTCCTTTCTGAAGAGTTCGTCGAACTTCTTACATCGCCGGCGCCTTTCTTGGTACCGGATAATACAATCTGTAATGCACTGACTGGTAGCACAGTTGCAACAAGTGTTTGTCTTAACTTCTAAATGAGACACTTTGAATCATTTGATTAGTATTGCATACAAGTACTTCCGTACTTACTTTAAAAGACTAAAACAGTTCTAACAGGTAGAAGGTATTATTTTTAACTTAAATTTAATTCCAATGCAAACAGTTTTACTGAAAAGTACTTACTTTTAGATACTTACAAATGCATTAAATGCATTAAATATGCACACACACACACACACACACACACACACACACACACACACACACACACACACACACACACACACACACACACACACACACACACACACGTATGTACTACTATTTGTTTGTGTGTGTGTGTGTGTGTGTGTGTGTGTGTGTGTGTGTGTGTGTGTGTGTGTGTGTGGTGTGTGTGTGTGTGTGTGTGTGTGTGTGTGTGTGCATATTTAATGCATTTAATGCATTTGTAAGTATCTAAAAGTATGTTTATATATATATATATATATATATATATATATATATATATATATATATAAATGACTTTTATATATATAAAATTAAAATCATCACCTCTTCTTTTACCTGAAGAAGAGATCAGATTGCAGATCTCGAAACGTAGTGTTACTGATTTATTGTTTCACTGAACGATGGCAAATGTCCGGAAAAATCCTGTTTCCTTCAGTATACATAAACAAAGTATTAACTACGGAAATACCTGACCACATTTATAAGTATTTTAAGCCAGTACGAAAGTTATGTAATAAAACAGGCTAACAAAAAAATATTTAACTTAAAAAACATATTATGAATAAAGTAAAATAAAGAAATTGCTATACATCGAAAGATAAACACTCTCTGTGGCGTGTGGATTACTTAAAGAATAGCAGTTTAAATTCCAAAATACGGGTTTTACGGTTTAATTCGTAACTTAATATATACGTAATTAAATATATACATACTCACAGAATTAATTTCTCATTATGGATAAAAAATTAATAATAATCAGAAAATACTGTCATCAAGTATTTAAACTAAGGAAACATCCACAAAATTTACATCTTTTGAATTTTATGAGTGAATACCTAATCATAAGATACCAATATAGTGAAATAGTTTGCCGTTTAATGTTTTCCGGGACTTATACAGAAGATAAATCTGAATCTGTAATGCATATTGTAATAAAGAAGATGGATTTAAAATCGACTCTTAAAATGATATCTTAAAATTAAGCATAGTCACATTGGTAGGTAGAAGGTGATACATCACAATAGTATGAAAATAATGTCATTAATAAATTTGTGTAAAATAAAAAATGCACAGTAAAACCTACCTTTATTGCTGTTTTGTTTAGAAAATAAAAGTGATGGATCATGAATAGGTTTTTTATTTAGCAATAAAACTTCATTTCTCAATCAAGAGTAAAAACATATTAAATATATTCTAACTTACCTCAATAATTTTTATACTCAAGAGAGAACATAGGAGAAGTTTGAACTCCATGCGTTAATTGAATCTTCACATGTTCACTAAAATATTTTAACTCAATGTGTACTCACAAACTCATTGGCTTTAAATAGTTTAAACGTTTAGAAACATTTCAAGAAATGATTTCTTGGAGCCTTTATTTATTAACAAACAAGTATTTCTAATTAAGTACTCTCCCACATGTGCTGTATTGAACAGATAACGCGCAATAATTGAAAGCTGTGATTTTCTGATAAGGGCCTTTATTACGGTGACAATACCCAATTTGTATAATAAATGATGCCATGCCTTAAATTTTAAACAATATATGTTTTTTTATGTTAAAATGTGTAATCAATAGTATACTGCTATCTCAAATGATTGTTATATTTCTCCAATCTACTTAATACATTATGTTGTGTATTTAAATTGCTAGTAATACACGTACTTGCACAGTATGTATCGTATTATTAAAATTACGCTCCCAATTTACAATGGATCTTAAAGAAAATCTATGTGGACACTCTACAATTAAATCACAAGATATAGGTTATGTTATTATCTAGTCAAAGACCCAGGCTAAAAACCATTATCTTAACTACTAGTATATGTCGTATAATTGTTGCATGAATTTTGACAAAAATTGGCATGCATAATGTATTAATATAATTAATTATTAAGCAAACCTTATGCTTTAGAACCAAAATCATTTTCCACAACTAATCTTATTAACCTGTTGGCATTCTATGAAATAACTTCTAATTCATTAACGTTCAATAACACTTTCGAAGCGAAGTGGGCAATATCACATGAGCCAAACTTATCTTCTACGCAACTATCCTGCACGTGCTAAAGATAAAGTTGAATCACAATTTCCAAGAACATTCCTTAATATATGTATTAGGATATCCTGTAGAACAGCTACTCTACAAAATAACTTCTCTTGAGAGAACGACTTGCACAGCCTTCTGAGTTAGCGTTTTCACCGCATCGGTTCAGATCCTGACTTCGATAAATGCTCCTGCTTGGGTACTTTTCATCAGACTGTTCAACTTTGTACTATGCCGACTTCTCTTATTATAACTGATATAACCTCTTGCACATGTTTTATACCCACAAGTCATTCAATGTGTTTTAGCCCAAATGTCTGAACTAAATATCCAGGGACTGTTAACGTATTTGGCTCATTATCCTCCATTTCTCAAAAGACCCACAACCATCAATTAAAATTGGCATGGTAATTTGCATGCAAACCATTTGCATTTTTGTTTATGTTTCTAGGAATGGTGGTACTTGGTTTTTGGACTACAGACCAAAAACACCTATGAAGCTCATTGGTGTTAGACTTGATTTTAGATTGAAATGTTAGATTTGATAGACTGTAGCGTCTCACACAGGCTCGAGTTTCCTACTAGTAGATATCTCCTTTCCACGAATAATACTAAACTCGCCTTTGGCTCGTTGTGGTGCTTCGGCCCCAGACGCCAAAAGTGAGTGCTTAAAAATTCTGGGATAAGAGGGATTTAGTGATTGGTTAAATTCGGACATGAGGTTTAAAAGTCCTCGTCCCAATCTACCCCGACAATAATGTTGTTAAGCCTCACTGCCTGTATGTACTAATATTTCAAAAAGTAAATTTGAACCAATGGGAATAGTACACCGTCGCTTTTATACCTTCGGAATGTTTGGTATTCTGAAACCTCTCTCTCCCTACCTACTAATGCTGGTTAAAAAGACGGAAAACATACATTGGACATTACTTGTAGATCAATCTATTTTCTAATTGACAAAATAACTTAATTTGTTTAATCATTAATTTTAACGTGGAAATCAGTGAAATTTCGAATATGGGACCATTTTGTGGCCTATCCATATCAGGCAGGACAAATTTCACAGAACCTAACTTGTAGATCACGTTATTTCCTAATTCACACAAATATTTAAATTGAAGCTTTGGCCAATAGGTCGGCCTTTGACAGGCCCGCAAACAAAATTATGAAGTAAAGATTACAAACTTTGTGCACTTAAACGCATTTAGCAGCCTAAGCAATAGATATAGGGTACAAAATTTGTGTAGATCACTTAATTTGCTAAGTTGATTGGTCAATTAGGTTTGAACAACGAAAAAACCGTTCCGTTGCTATCGGGCTAGAACATTATTTTACAAGAAAAAATCTCTGGAATGTCAAATATGCGAGCCTTTTGTCCCTTAACCATACGAATGGCAAAAGTCACAAAATCTTTCATGTAGTCCACTTCATACCTAACTGACGATTTTTCGTCAGATTCAAACTATTTCTAATGGTTCGCCAGCTACTGAGCTTAGCAAAAAGGCCTGTAATGGTGAATAATGTGCGTTTTTTGTGATTTTATTGAAGAGTTTATAAGTAAAAATGTCCGGTTGTCAGAGTTTTTCTGTTGGTCACATTGCAAAAAATACCTGGGTGCCAAAGTTAAAATTTCTAGGATTTCTAGAAGTACGTTAGAATTTGTATTTATGTCAGTCAGTGAGTGAGTCGGTCAGTTCCGCATGCGGCTGTATAAGATATAGGAAGTCCAAGAAGGTTTGATAATGAGTTATTTGTGAAAAGGAGAGAGTTTTTGCCATTCCAACTAGGCTGTCAAAAGAAAAAATCATCGTCATGAAGGGGTTTCGTAGACCATGAGTCATGAAATTTATGGCATGTGATAAGTAAAAGAAACGTTCAGAAATTGAGCGTGCACATGCCTTGTTTCCTATTCTCCCGTCATAGACTGTCACACACATTGATGATACATTAGGGATATAATTAACACTCTGGAATAAGATGATATTTTTATTATATCAACATATTATTTAATGGTATACGTATCGTAACGGTCTAGGCTGCCAACAGGTTGAGGCGATACCATCGGAACGTTGCAAGACATACCAGGAAGACCAGTAGTATCTTGACAGCTACCCATATCCACATCCCAGCACCTTTTCTTCCTTTCCTTGGTGATCACCTGGATCATTTTTTTTAAATTAGGTACACTTGTCTTTCCAGTAAAACATATCATCATTTTAATATATCGCTTAAAAATATCCCACACGCCAACAAAAATGATCACAGTTTTATATAATAAATAAATAAATATGCCTTTATTCAAGAGCGCTTCTAAGTACAAAGTCTTCTTTACAGAATAACTCATGTCAAAATTCTTAAAATACATCTAAAACTAACAAAAATAAATTCAATTAACATTTACGTTTGCAATCAAAATTGTTTAAAGAAATAAATTGCGCTAAATTAACCAAAACAGTTAGAACTCCGCTACCAATTTTGTTACATTGCTTTCATGCATTTTTAATTGTACCTATTGAATCCAAATTGTACTTATGCATCCAAATTTCATATTGAATTTTCATGTCAATATTTGACGTTTATAAAGTTAATATACATTTCTGAGTTTTAAATATTATAAAAGTAATACTAATATATTTATAAAAAATGTATATAGATTATTCACTTTTGAATATTACATTTAAAAAAATGTATTAGATAAAAATATTGAACAATAATTACCTGACCCATTGTTACCCATTACATATATTTCGATAGCACAAAAAGAGCGAAGAAAATGGTGAACAATGTCAGTAACATCTTGGTGGATTACTTCCCTGCCTTGTGTACGGTTAATTGTTCCTACTGTATTATATAGCGCAAATGGTATGAGTCAGCAGCAGCTATATCAATAAACAATCGATATCTCAACTGAAGTAAATGAACTGTTTTGGAATTTCAAATGTTAATTCATGATAGTTCCATTTATAATATACAATAACCGTTACAGTAAAGTTTACGATGACGGACTAATTAATCGTTTTGTTGGCATTACACTGAATTCGATGAAATGCATACGTGAAATGGTTTAGAAGTGATTATTTCAACTCACATGAAATGTTTTAAGGCTTGACTTTCACTGTTACGCAGTTTAAAGCAAGTTGATGGGAAATGTTGTCTTTTTCATAGTACATATTTTATCTTTATAGTCCACTGTACCATGATTCTAATAACCGTCTGGCGTGTTCATTTGATAAAATTGTCGTTTAGATGTAAAAGAAGGCAAAATAAGGGAGTCAACTGTCTTTTTCAATAAAAAGAAAACTATTAAAACCTTATACTTCTTCAAGTTTTTTCTGTACATGCATACCGCTCTAAAAAGTTTTAATAAATGTTTAACATTGAAAAATGTTTAAACTCAATGTAAAACTTGTAGCTCGTGCAAAATTTTATTTTATTTTATGTACACACACACACACACACACACACACACACACACACACACACACACACACACACACACACACACACACACACATGTATATAAAAAAATTATAATAAGTACAACGTATTTATATAAAATAACTAACTAAAATATACAACATTAGAATAATATTTGCTATAACAGTTAATTTTAAATACTTTTTTTTATATTCAACTTAATTTACTTTATTATAAATAACAAACCAGTCTAAATTAAATTTATTAATATAATTACTCACTTTAATTATCAGTTGTATTGTGTAAAGTTGAAATTTGTATAACCAAATAATTTATTGTGTGTGTTTAAAATATTAAGAATTATTATTACAAACATAAGAAACACCACAAGCCACACTGACGTTTCCCATTCCATTACAGCAGTATTTTGCTCATAAAATCAATAAACTTTCTTGATAGTCACTGGATTAGCCACTTTCACACTAAGAACTTTCCACGACTACAAACATCGAAAAATTCTTACGTTTTAAATGGGAAAATGCGTGGACAAAAGAGTTATATCATCACTTCAATATAAAAAAGGATATTTTATAGGATGACAAATTCTTAATGCCGTTACATTACATGGACTAATGTGGTAAGTAAACAAACCTTAAAATTTCTTGAGCAAAATCTTCATCAAAACACATATGTAACTGTGGTTTTCAATTATGTTTATTTAAATCAGTCTATTTTAGCCGAAACTCCAAAGGTCTATTAGGACACCAATACTTTTAACACACTGAAGCACAAATTCCTGAAATAACATAATATAACAGAAGTCTCCACTGTTATATCAGGATCTTATATTTCTTGGATTGCCCTGTTATAGTCCATATGTGTACATAACCCATATCATTAGAAGAATAGCAGCGATGCCTAGTACCAACGCCAGAATTGTCGGTATATCCATTGTTCTGTTAACAGATCAAAAAGTGTTGTAGAGAGAATCTTGTTCACTTTAAAGTGTTCAGACAATATTGGAAGCGTTATTACTTGTCCAATTAGAATCCATAAGTGTAGATAACCCAGATCGTCATTACAACAGCTATCAGGGCAAGTCCAAAAACCAACATGGTGGGTACATCCATCCCTAGCTGTATGTCAATGTTTTCTCTAGTTTCTCAGTAGTTCCATGTATTCATTCTGTACATCAAGGGTCCCGGTTCTTATTCGATTGTCTCCACGATGTACTAAATTGCATGCTTACTCATGACGTAGAACAACATGATAACAGTTATAATAGCCACAATCAATAAGACCATAGTCACCCAGTCCATCGCCGTGAGCTGATATGATATGGCATTAAAATGTAATACAGTGATTAGTGCACTGTAATGTTTTCGTAGGAACTATAATTTGGATATGTTTAGTTGATCAATAATATTATATTGTAAGCAGCAAGTAGTATTAGGTGATTTTTTATTACCCCAGTACAGCCATGACTGCCGTATTCGCACTATATTAAAATGTTTACAAAAACTAAAAAACCTTATAACTTCTTATATGTAATATCTATCTATATATATATAAAAATGAATGTTTGTATGTTTGTCCTTTATGGAATCGTGAACTATTGGACCGATCATGATGAAAATTTGTACGTATATGTATTTTTCCACGGAGAAGGTTTATAAGCTATGCCCATCCCTTTCCCGATTCAGGATTCCGCCCCACTGGTTACAGAAATACCCATAAGAAATGCATTGCAGCAAACATATGTTAACGTCTTTTCAAATTTTTAATCAGCTGTTCTTTGTAAACATATATTACACTTATAGTTTTAAAGCATAGAGTAAGCTTAAGAGAAACGACAAATTTTGTTTAAACTGTTTTTGCAATCACTGTTAAACATAGACTTTACTATCCAGATAATACAATTCAAATTTGACGTAAAAATTCACCTTTAACTGCAATATTTATTTAATATAAACCATGCTCATGCTTGATCAGAAGAGTAATGCAGATATCATAATTACTATCTTACGTTGGCTACAAATATAAAGAATGTTATAAAATCAACCTTAGTTGTTTTTTTTGACAGAAGTATGGTTCTCAAAACTCCGTGTGTACATATTCTCTCGATCGAGACAACAAAGCAAGCTCAATCGTGGCATCGGAGATATAACTAATTTAATCTAAAATTTATTATAGTAAAAAAAAAATTTACTAAGTAATATAAGGACTTCGGTTCTTAAGATTTGCGTGCGAAGCCGTGGGTAACAGCTAGATAGAGGCAGGAATATGGTACATACCTTCATAATACGCCCAAGAGGCTCACGATGGAACGACTATCAATTATCTCAGCAATGTTTAGAATGTGATAGAAAAAGAATAAGTGAATATAGTGTACTGTTTTCAACGGGAAATTGCGTGCGAAGCCGCGGGCAACTTTTGCAAAAAATTATTGAAATGCGCAGCAAAGCGCGCCGGGCCCGCTAGTTTTATTTATAAAAATAATTTTGCTGCTGATTGGGCGGTCTATGGTAATTTATTTATTTTGTGAAACGAAACAAAGTAAAACCACAGTGATCCAGAGAATTTTTTAATGTACAATTCCATTCTTTAAAGGCTTTTTTTGGATTATGTTAAAACTGTCTATAGAGCCCAGGTTTTATCGAGATTATAAAGAGTTATGTACATATTTGAACGTTTTAATATGAAACATAAATTTTCTTTCAACGAAAAAAAAATTATTTTTTATACACAGTCATAATAAAGAAAAACTTTTTCCAAAAATACACGTATTAAATCAACACGCCATGGAAACAATAATAAATTACATTGGTTGTTAGTTCTAAAAAATAAATTGCAATATTTATTAAGTTACAAACTTTCTGATTTACTTGTTACAATAATTCTGAGTCCACAACCATAGATAATGAGAATGTTTTATATACAAAATATAGCAATAATTGCCATGAAAACTCAAAATAATGCAAAATGTAGGAGAAGGCTTTTAATAATTCTGTGTTATTATTATATGATGCTTAGCTGAATAATGGTTTTTATTAGTCATGTATAGCTTACCTAAGAGTTAAAAAAAGATTATATAGAAATGTAAACTGTATATTTAAATTCAGTAATTGTAGTTATGATTTATATTAATTACAAAATAACATAAAGTACTCAATACTGTCATTCAATAAAACCTTTATACAAGTGCATCTCTAGAGCTCTTGCTTAATTTTGAATGTTTTTTATTATTTTAACCACACCATTTTGTTAAAAACATAAAAGTTACATTTTTAGTAAAACACTTACCTAAAATTACTACCTGATATATTGGACAGTCGGTAATTTTAAACTGTTGTTTAATTAATTTTTTATTTTGTCTAAAGTTTATGTTATCACATTATATTGTTCTAACTTTGTTAAGTCACATTTTGAACATGTTCATCTTTACAAGAAAGAGAAAAAATGTGTTAAACGTGCAACTCATGCGAGCCAGACAGACCTTCATATAGTAAATTGGGTCGACGTGGTTCACACGTAAGCCGTCTGATAGCGTTAGTGTTGTACGTGACGTGGACGATCAAAACACCTACATATTTACAGGTCCTAACAATTTTCTTATCATATAAAAAAATATGAAACCAGAAAATGTTTGACATTAAACAAAAATATTCGATCAGATTGTTCTTGAAAAAAAAAGAACAATACTCGATCAGATATTTCCGCAAAGACAACAATACTTGATCAAATTTTTCTACAAAGACAACGATTCTCATTGACATTTTTCAACAAACAAATAATACTTGTTCAAATTTCCGTAAAAACAACAATACTGTACTGTATCTTTTAACATTCTCGTTTGTACGAGCTCTGTGTATTAATATGCGGCGAAATAATTTGTCTTTCCAGCATTTAAAGTACTGCCTTGGATAGCTGGAACTAAAAGATAAACCATGCTTATGAGTATGCTTGTTATATATCGTAACCTTTTTTTATAACTTACCAGCAAAGCTAAACCTTGGTGTGCTTACTTAAATAGGGTCAGTTCTTCTTTATGAAGTCGAGGTCGGTGAGGTCCGTGAGGTCCTGCAGAGTCAAGCCGTAGTCCAAGGGCTCCGGCATGTACCTCAGGATGTGGAGGACCAACACTAGGAGCGCCACTAGTACTATGGCCAGCGACACTATCACCCTGTAGGGGTGCTGTTCCATCCTACGCTATCGCGCCCCGCCGCGCGTCGTGCGCGTGCGTCTGTTGCGTAATACGAGTATTATGGTCGTTATCAGTATGTATGACACCTCATTTAATATCCACCCTACACTAATATTGCTCAAAAGTGAAAATAATCACTTGAGTATCGTTTCAGTTGTAATCGTCGTGACTAATTACTTCATAAGGCTTAGTCTACTCTGATTCAATATCACTTGATTGTTTTTAAGTTTTTTTTTTTTAATTTTCTATGTTTCTTTAAACATGTGACACTGTTAACTCTGTAAAATCATCAACTTGATAAAATCTCAAGAATATTATCATTACCTGAAATATCCTGAAAATCGAAAAAAATTTTTGAGGTTTATACCTAATAGGTGTTTGTACTGTTAACGAAAGTATTTTTTTCGATGTTGATGTCTGTTCCGATTAGAATGTGTTTATTTGTAGTTTCTAAATAACATAAAGTTAAACATTTCAAGCATTCCCCTTTCAAATACCAAAATATAAAGCATTTCAAATGTCTACATTTAACTAAACTGCATTAAACTAAATAATACTCCACTATATTCAAAATGCTTGTTACTTACGCTTGTAATTTATTTCGGTAAATTAGCCCAATACGGTATCACCAGTAGGTTATAAAATAAGGAACACGTTATTGTAAGCATTATCAGAAGAAAAGTGATCATAGAGATAAGCACTATTGAACGATATTGCATCTTTGTTCATAAACAAGCACCAAATATGGGAAAGCACGTGGTGTACGTTGTATGGACACCATTTACTCAAGTCTACTTGGATTGATGCTATCTGGTGATAGTGTCTAATGCCACTTTCGTATCTGTCACCTCTTGAACTTTGTTAATTTATGTTTTACACTTCAAAATTTACTGGATTGGAAATAACAGATTAAAGTTTGTAAAAATAAAGATTATTAAAAATGTGAAAATGTAACATACATCATAATTTTAGATGCTGCAAAGATTTAAACAGCTACAGATTGCATCATATTTCAGATCCATATTATCAATCTTCAGGGTTAGTCCAACAACGTAAACAACGTATTAGTTTATTTTTATGAAAAATTAAACAGCATATTGAAATAAAACTGTTATAGTCTAGTTTTACTGGTCCTATACAAATAAAAATGTATGAAGTATCACTTAACAAATGTATACAGAAATTTTATGATTTATAAGTTTGTGTGTGTGTGTTTGTGTATTGGAGCTTACATTGCTATACATATTTAATCATTGCCAGTTAGGTAATTACTGTTGCTTTTTACCACTAGACATTCTTGTAGCTCTATAGAAAGTAATTAAAATCAGTATTTATTATGAAAATGATAATGCTACTTTATTTACTCATTCGTTGGAATAAATCATAAACGCATTGCCAATAACTATAACCATTCCATAACACAAATAATAATTATGTTTGTTGTTATATTTAACTTCAGTATTTACACACATAAGTGTGTGTATGTGTGTTTTATATATTGCACATATTTTATCTATTAGACTGACTTTAATACTAAATTAAACTTATTGATAATATTAATAAAGGAATCCTCTGTGGAACTGTTTATCTATCCTTTCCCATCATTCTGAACACCATGAAGAGAATACCGAGGGTGATGATGAGCAGAATGAAGTACAAGATATAGTCCGTTCCTGGCGGAAATGTAGCAGCGACAGCAGAGGCACTCTCCTTCGCAAGGCAGTTTATACAAGACATCGCTTCAAACAGTAGGGTCTATTGGTAGTTGCAGTGGTTGTACTTTTTGTTCTCACAATGTATCCTGTTCTAGTAAAACCATAAATAATTTTACAACGTGACTTACGCAATACACGAACTTTGATTTTCAGTTTAAAGGTTAAAAACTGAAAATCAGTATTTAGAATCAGCCCTCTTCTTTCTTTTATTCACAGAACACTTAAAGTAATTTCAACTGAGTGATGAAAACTAAGGTTCCTCCATTAAGTTTGTTTCGGACGACCTACACAGTTTCAAGAAATACAGTTATTTCTTGATAACGCTGTTCAAGTTCATATTTTAGCTGAAAGCACATGTTTAAACCTCGTTTAGATAGCCTTTAGACAACACCGAGATGATGAACGCCACCACAGCACACACGCCCACTACGCAGAGCACAGGCAATATCTTGGAGTTCATTATCGCTTCATCTGCTCCCTGAATAAATCACTCCATTCACTAATTTAGTGAGTCACTTAGAAAATCTACAAAGCAATAATTTACTCGTATTTATTAAAACACAATGGCTTTTGTATATATGAAAGTTTGACCTTACAATAATTAGTACTTACGTATTATATCGACCACACTATTATTATTTTAAAACATCAACATATTTGGTAATTTAGAAGCATGGTTGGTTGTTGTTAAGGTAACTGCCCATAGACGTCCGGTGTTATCTTATCGCAATACCTGTCCATTCCCTCTGGTTAAGGTTCAGTGACCTGCCGCTCCAGCGATAACGATAATACCCGTATTCATGATTTATTAAGTTTTTTACACGATACATAATTGCTTTTCCATTACAATTCAATTTATATTTCTGATCAGCCCCTCTAGAATTTGATATTTTACTGATAGATACTATCTCGAGAGATGTTTTTCTTTCGTTGACATCAGCGCGGGGCAGCACCGAGGCACTCGCATTTTGGGTGGCGGAGTGTGATCAAGAGTAAAAACAAGATTTGTGTGTTTTTTTTTTCAATAAAGAGTTTAGTTTTTGTTTGGTAATGTTTGTTTTTTTTTGTTGTTGAATTTTTGTGTTTAGAGAAATGTAGGGGTGTGGTCGATATAATACGTAAGTACCCAATAATAGGATACATTTACTAGCTATTTGTGTATTATGATTCACAAAATGTACTCGTATTTAATTTTTGAGTAAATAAGACATAATATTACGAACTGAAGAATGATTTACTATTTTTAAATAAATATGCTCCTCATGTGTCTTAAAAGATTGAATGTAAATGAATGTTTCAATATATGTAAAGTAAAGTAAAGTAAAGATATCTTATTTTACCGGGCGAAGTTAGGGCTAAGAAGCCCTCTCTAACAGTTAACCTGGGTACCAACGGCTTAGAGGTGACTTCCGAACCACCACCAATAGCCGGGCAGGCGGGCTGATTGCAAGGACAGGATCGCTCAGCGGTCACCCATCCAAGCAGCAGCCACCCTCGACGTTGCTTGATCCGGTTATCTTGCGATAACCATTGTACCCGCTACACTGCGCCATTGGCCATATGTGCATGGGACTAATGAGGTTCCGGCATAAGTTCTCATTGTTTGTCCTCATCAGTTCTTGCATATGGCTTGTTAATCGAAATCAGAGAGAGAATACATTAATGAATTAGCCATCTAATTTCTGCATAGAATTGTTTTAATAAATTGGAATCATGTATTTTCAATAGTTAATTTTGCCACTTTTGTAAATTTCATAATGTTGTAAAGTTGACAATAGGTGACTACTTTGCATGTGTGTAAAGTTTCAAGATTGTTTTCGATGTATGTGTATGTGTGGCCGGTGTTACTTAAATGTTCAGCACATTTTTAATTTGGTGAAGTCTCCAATGCTTTTATATGTTCATTAAATCTAATTTTGATGGATCGGCCGGATTAAATAAGTAATATCTTTATCTGTTCCCACTGTACTTTTTAGCTATAGTGCTATAGTCACTGTTCCAGCTTCTAAAGGCTCCCAGAATCTTTAAGTTTGCAAACTCTCAGAGCTCTTGGCCTCTGTAAGATCTTAGCTACAGGGGCTCTCAGCTTTTCAAAAGAACTTGAACTCTGTAATGTTCCAACTTCGATAATATTTTAACACTTGGTAACGCTTAGTCTCTGGATGATATTGTCTTCTAGAAGCATTCAACTTCTATTAAGCTCACAGCAGTAGCGTAGCCAGAAATTTCGTTCGGGGGGGGGGTTCCGAAACCGGGGGATCCGGGGGACGTTTTGTGTGTTATTTGCCAATGAATTCACTGGTAAAAGGAAATTACCAAAAACATGGAGCTTTAGTAACTACGCCTTATAGAAAGTGGAAATATGTAATAGGCAAATTAAACTCTCACAGCAACTCTAGTACCACAAATTTTCTTGTATTCCTACAGAAACTTTACGAAGTTCGATTCTGGCCGAGTAGAAGGCACCAAAGTGATGTTGGATTCACTGGATAAGAAAGAAAAAGAACACAACAGAGCTTCACTCAAGCGTATAATTGACTCAACTATATTCTGTGGAGAAAATGAAATACCCCTTCGGGGACATTGGGCCACTGACGGCCGAAAACCCTTTAGAAAAGAAGGGCGATTTTCGAGCGTTGCTCGGGTACAGATCAAACTAACGGTCGGAAATGCACCGGAAAAACTCTACTGATTAGAAGTTCGGCCACTTTGGATTTCACTGATTAGGGTATTTATGAATGAGTTATAATGACGATTTTTTGTATCATTACACTGTAGACAAGTATATAAATATCGGAAAAATCACTTTCGGTCGGAAATAAAATACACCTGAAAAACTCTAATGATTAGAACTTCAACTACTTCGGACTTCGGTTATTGAGGTAAACTTGGTATTTTTTATTGAGTTAGGACGACGATTTTTTGTTATCATTAATCTGTACTCGACTACCTATATAATTATCGAGAAAAAAACACTTCCGGTCGGTAAATACCGAAGAAAAGCTCTCTACTGATTCGTTTTGACGATTTTGTATTTCACTGGTTGAGGTAAAAGTAGTACTTATAATTATGTTAGGACATTGAATTTAGAGATTAATTCAACGCCGACTAATAAATATATAATTATCGAGAAAAAAAAACAAAAATAATCACTTCCGATCGGAATATACTAAGGAAAATTAAATAATACCTCAGTCAGTGAAATCCAAAGTAGTCGGAACTTCTTATCAGTAGAGTTTTCCGGTGTATTATCTGACCGGAAGCGTTTTCCAATTTTTCTTTGATAATTATATAGATATTAATCGGCGTTCAATTGATACCTAAAATCAATGTTCTAACATAATTCTAAGTACCACTTTTATCTCAACGACTCAACCAGTGAAATCCAAAATCGTCAAAATCTGAATCAGTAGAGCTTTTCCTCGGTATATTCCGACCGGAGGTAATAATAATATAATTATAATAATACTTTTATTGTGTCAACAATAATAAAAATTGCATACAATCGTCAAATTAAATTATTTAGAAATATGTATATCTATTTTAAATTGCCCCCATTCATACCCGTTCATACACAGTCCACATTCATTCCTAAGACTGATACATACTTACAGCCATACGTTTTTAAATCTTCGAAATTTTACCACCAGAAATAGAGGATGATCGAATTACTTTAAATTTCATCCCAGCGGCTCATCATAAACTCTTCCACTGAATAAAACACCCTCGGCACCAAAAAGTGTCTCAATCGAGCTTTAAATTTTGTTGGTTCATTCAAATTTTTTATTTCATCAGGGAGCTTGTTGATCAGCTTAACACCAACCTCGGATGGCAAACGTTTGAATGCGGCTGTTCTGTGCGGATGTAACCGAAGGTTGCCCCTGCCTCTTGTCCCGTATTGATAGACGTCCCTGCCCAGGACGAACTCGCACTTAAATCGGCAGTACAGGGCGACATCGAGGATGTATAGACAGGGCAAAGTTAGCAATCCAAGCTTTCTAAAGGCATCTCTGCATGAATTTCGGGATTTCAATTTTGAAATGATGCGGACAGCTTTCTTTTGACTTCTAAATATTCGCTCAAATTTGTATTTAGAACAGCTGCCCCATAGCCTCAACTCGTACATTAGATGGGCGTGTACAAGGCCGAAGTAGGCCATTTTTAGTACATCCCGGGAGCAAAATTTTGAAAGGTTCCGTAGAGCATAAATGCCTGAAGAAACCTTTGAGCAGGTACTTTCAATGTGATTGTCTCAAGTCAGACTTCGATTAAGGTACATTCCAAGGAACTTGGTGGAATCAGTTTCCTCTATGAGGACATCGTCCGCCATCACAGCAGCGCGATCCTCAATCAATTACAGTTTAATGACACCTAAAATCAACGTCGTAACTTAATTCTAAGCAGTCACTTTACGTCCCCACGACGAATTTGAACGAAGTGGTCGCTAATTTAAACTGTTCGTCGTGTTACGGTTCAGGTGACTTTGCGACGTCACGTGACCGCGCCCTATAGAAATACCGTGATTACACTACAATATCCGAAAGGCCGAGCCCAAAAGTATCGTTTGATACTTTATGACTTAAACGAAAGGACAATTATATGTTTAACAACGGTCACTTCAATCAGTGAAATCAATCAATTTAATGTTTGTAGACAAGAGTAATGATAACTGTCCTTTTTGCTCCTGCTCCATGCTTTAATTTTTAATATGTCTTAAAATTTCGGGGGGGGGGTCCGGATCCCCTGGACCCCCCCTTCGCTACGCCACTGGCTCACAGACTTCTTAGAGTCCCTGGTCTCAGTAACTTTTACACGACCTACTGGTTTTGCGTTTTTCTGGGAATCCTGAAATTTGAAAACTTTCGGTTCTAATGAACTTTGAACCTGTTAAGTATAAAGCTGGTAGCTTTTGAGCCTATTAGCTCTAAATTTCTAGAATCCTCTTTACTCTAGAATCTCTTTGCTTCTAGGAACATTCTAGCCTATAAACGCCACCGGTCTCTCGAGAAGCTCCCTATATCTGACAGATTCTGGCCTATTGAACTCAAGTTTCGAGATATTGTGGAGCCTCATGTTTGATAACTGGTACGGCATACCCCTACCTTGTTCTTGTTGTATATCCAATATATGGAATTATTATTATGAGATTTGCACATATAACGCTATAACTGATATTAACAGGATCTATTAAGTTAATTAAGAATGAATCTTGGCCTTTTACAGCTACAGATTTCTATAAGTTTTCGCTGTTTGACATAGTCTCTGAGGACCCAAACCCTCTGAGAGCTTTCAATTTCGGTGAGTTTCCTTCTTCTAAGAATTTCAGCTCGGGAAATTCCAATCTCTGAAAACCCAGCACTGTTGAAAATTCCAGCCTCAGGATATTTATATCAGGAATCTACTCGTAGAATTCAGTTTAGAGAATTGTTGTGTTTTGTTAAACTCCAAGCTTTTATAAAGTCTTGATACCTGAGAGTTGTTAAGACTTTGGCCTTTGGAATCTTCTAGCCTTCAGAATAGTCTAAATAGGTTTATTTCTGTTCGTTTTCTAGAATCGTTCAATCTTTGGGTAAACTCGCTAGGAATTCTCGATCTTCCAGGCACTTGTAAATTTGTTGTTTAGAGGTTTTACGCCAAATCTCTAATGGAATGTCCAAAATCATTGTGTAGAAAATGGTTTTAGCCCAGGACTCCACCTTTTTGTATCTAAAAAGACGCTCACGTTGGTTAAGATTTCATGTAATACTATGCCAACTAGTCAATATCGCACGAAAAGTCTAATGTAGTTGTAAACTAATGTGTTTTGGCTTTGACGTTTCACACTCTTCCGTCCATTTAGCCCTTGGACTTGTCAATTACTTGTTGAATATTTTACCTGATTTACGTGAAACCTTTACTGTGATTAAATTTATGCCGATATATTCACATAAGCCATGGATTAAAAGTTTAAGTTTGTTAAATATAAATAGATAAACAGTTTTAAATCATTCATCACCATTATTGAAATGCTTTCATTATTAATTAGTATGAATTACATAGTGATGCCTATTACATTTTTATGTGAAGTTTTGAAGTCACAGCTTCTGCTATTTTGAAAAACATCGTAAACTTAAATACGATCAGTAGTGTAGTGTAAACACAATAAAACATGAACTTATTAATTAATTTTCAATGCCAAAGATTTTACATTTACTCTACTTACGTTTAAATTACCAGGAAATGTTCAAAAACCTTAAAATAACAACCAAAAATACGAGTTTTGGCCCGTATCTTAGGGGAGGGCATCAGTATCATAAGGAAGAAGAGAAAAGGAGGAAAAGGAGATCGGCGTTTACTAACAAAAGTTTTTTATATACGAAATATGGTATAACTTAAATTTGTTAAAAGACATTTTCTGAGAGATTTTGAAGACTTAGACGCTTAATTAAATCTAGTGATCTAGTTATATCTCGCCCATTGTAGCTCCTAGATATTGTGAACATTGTTCCTGTGAGAATTGTTTTATTTCTCTGTTTACGGGTTGAGCGGGTACAATAACACTATAATACATCATTCAATACAAACAATCCAAGACGTTTACTCTATAGTAGACAAACTCGAGAAGACTCATCCTCTTGACATAAATACAACTGCATAAATACTATGTACCACTGAAAAATAAATTTGTGATTTTATAAATAACAATAACATTTTTATTTCATTAACAATATTAATAAAGTCTTGTCACTAAACAAGACAGTTTTCAATTTAGAGACATTTGATTATGGAATGGGTCTTAACTTACACAAACTGTGAAGCTGCTTCTGAATTTACAACTTCTACACATACATATAAAATATTAAAGCTGTATATGAAAATACATAATATTCCCTTACGTTCCTTACAAAAGTTTTTACTGGGGTAAATTTTTTCCTTAGATTATAACATTGAAATATAAAATAAATTAAACTATTGCTACATTAACGCTAATTACGTTTATCTTTAATGTTTTTCACCCATCTAATTTTTACTCATCAAACAATTATTACTTTTGAAAGACAATTACCTGTTTCGATCGCAGAAATAGTAAGTTAATATCAAAACACTAATATACAGAGTTCTATAATTAAATTTAATTAAGTGTTTTGTGTAAGTATAATTCTATGGTAAAAGAATTTGATTGGTGATAAAGGTCGATGTGATTAGTCGCGTTTATGGCGCCGCGACTATGTTGACAGGTGGCGATTTGGCAGGGTTTCTCAAGAACAACTGAAACACATAACAGATAAATTATAGCTATATGTGACGATGAAAATACTTTCAACTTGTGAATAACGTATAAATGCCTTAAATCGCTAAACTTCCCTTTGGATAATTCACAAAATAAATATTGAGAACAAAATTAAATAACATGACTTATTTAACTTATACCACACTAATACTCGAACAAATAACATATGTTATTGCACCTATTCTTAAAGAAAAAGGAATGCCACAACATGTAAAGAGTAACAGGTTCTGCTGAGGTATGATGCAAAAATTTGTTAAAGTTTCATATGATTGTACACGGTTTGTTTACAGATTTATTTATTCAGACATTTTCCAGTTTAAATTACGGTTACCAACAGGACTAATAAACATATTGCATGACGCTCAGGCAGATCCCATGAAGTGGCATGCACGATGGCCGAATTCCTTGTACCTTTTCATTCCTTGAATCTATTTTTTTATTCGCTCAGCAAAAATTTAATTAATAATATATATATATATATATATATATATATTTCAATAAACATTGAATCACAAAAAGTACTTGCTCAGCCGGGAGTCGAACCCGGATCTCTCACTTGCCGGGTGAATGTGCTACCATTACACCACAGAGCGCTTACTTTTTCCGATTCAATTATTTTGTATTTGGTCGTATCTGTCACATATGCGTTTAAATAAGCAAACTAACATATGATCGGAAGACCAAACACCTGTCAAACGCCTTTTATTTACGTGAAATTGTATAAATGGCAATAGCCTTATTTAATTTCAATAAACATTGAATCACAAAAAGTACTTGCTCAGCCGGGAGTCGAACCCGGATCTCAATATATATATATATATATATATATATATATATATATATATATATATATATATATATATAATAAATATATATGAATACAGGGTGTAACAAAACAATTGGGCTGGCTATACATCTTCAGATTATAATATGTGATTCTAATCTTAAAGTAAAGAATAACTTATTTCCAATTTACACTTGATTAAGCAACTCTACCTCATTTTGTTTGTTTTTTTTTATTAAAATAATTTTATCTTTATTTGTACCTTTACGATTGTCACAACACTTGGTAAATGGATCCATGTCAAAAATAATTATATCAGAAAAAAAATATCTAAAAATAAATTTTATTATTTACAAAATTTAATTTTTCATGAAATAAAGTTGATTTTTTATATAAATAAAATAAATTTCTGTTTTTATCTAAATTTGATGCGTCATAAAAAGTATTTCAAAATCCGTTATGAAATAACCATTTTATGGAAGGATTTGTATTACACATGCAAACTAAATGGCCCAAAATTTGGCAGTATTTGAACATATGTATATATATATATATATATATATATATATATATATATAACTACAATTATTGTCTGTACAATATTTCGTTGTATTTTCAACTTTCTTAAGTACACTGTATTAACGTACACTGAATAAAATATACAAACAAAAGAAGAAACACCTGATAACAAACTTTCAAAATGTAAATAACAATTTTGACATTCAAACCAGTTTTGATTAGTTTTTGATAAAAAAATATTTAAACGTGATATAATATAATATTGAAATTGGGTAAATTTGTAGATCAGAATCTAAGGATTCAAGTGAAATCCTTAATTCACTAAGGATACAAGTAATTTATATATATAAATTACTTTTAGTACCTTTACTAAGCTAATGACTATTAACTTCTTAATAACAAAATTACAAGTTTATGGTCCTACGCTAAGTTTATTTCTAATTCCTCAAATAATTAAAAGTATTTTATACGTTATGGGTGATATAACCATAGGATTATTTACTAAGAAGTTAAATTACATACCGTCTTGTGGTACTCCTCGGTGCAAGTGGCGATGTCGTAGGCTAGCTGGCATGTGTCCAGGTTGGCTATTGGCTGTATCTTAACTGAGTTAAAAAAAACTTAAGTTAGATTAAGTGGTTTACAAATAAAATACACATAGCCTAATTATAAAATATTTCCCAGAAGAGGTAGAAGAACTTTTATACATTTCATTGGCAAAGGAAAAATTAGTACATACATTTCATTAAAGCTCTTCAAATAATTTCTAACCATGGTTTGGACTTACAAATAATTCTCTTCATATCTATTGAATACCTTATATTAATAATCCATAACAGAGGAAAAAAAACATGTTCTTTTACTTCTAGTCCATCTAATATAAAACTTCAAGTATATTCTTAACATTTCCCATACTCTTCATAATTCCCTACCATCAACCTTGACCACAGTGGTGGTATCTGAGTCATTACGCATTCTACATTACTTAGCTGTCATCGATTTTATCTGTTACAAGGTCTTAAATAAAGCGTCTCGATTGATTATTTGAGCGGCTATTTGACCCCAACACCTGGGGATCACCATTATCAAATGACAAGAATTCCCAGCCTTATTAAGCATCCTCTATTTCTACAGGAACTTAGTGGGATATCCTTGCCGGGCGCCATGGAATCATAAAAGATATTTAAGATCAAGCATAATCATTGGAAGAAATTTATATCTTTGGACGCATTTCTTTTCGACCAGATACTGGTTAGTCTCCCATTTTCAACCGTGCCGGTGTGATGAGTGATTGTGTTTCTCGTACCCGAGACTACTTATGCTCGGGACTTGCATTCTCTGCAGTGACAACGCCTGGATTAGAATCCAAGCAGGTCTTCGGTATGTTTGAACCATTTTCTTTCCATTCTCTCCTTCTTTCTGTTCTCTAGTTTTGTATGTACCAATAACTCCCCCTCCTAACGAAGAGGATAGATTCCAATACTCGAAACTTTGTGTTAAACCTGTTGTAACCATAAGGATGGCAAATGTCCGAATTCCTGTTGTCCTTTCAAACTGGTAGACTTGAAAAGAATCGTCATCAAATATACTTAAATTCCAATTAGAATTGATTCTGATAGTGGTTCTGTCCAATGCTGAACATCGAATTCGTCGCCTGGTTTTTAGGCTTCATATAGGCTTCTAACCTTAAACTTCTCACAATTAAAAGTAATGTGTTTGGCAGTCTCCTCCGGCTGATTCAGTAGGATGAGGATCTTTAGTAGTGAGTCCTAAGGTGGTTCTTGAATTGACCGTTTTCAGTCATAAGGAATTAACCTGTATCAGGAGCTCCATTTGTTTAGCTCCATCAGCCAGTGTGTTAACTGGTGGCTGTAGTGAGGTTCACGCCAAACGATCGCCCAGAAATCAAAAAATTTAAACTCTTTCACTGATGGCGTCGATTATCAATGAACCATTCCTCAATAGCTTGATATACAGTTGACTTGCTTTTACCACAAGCTGGTTCAGGCCCAAGAAAGTGTTTTTTTTCAGCCATTTCTCGCTAATACGTCAGCGAGTTCATCGCCCCTAAACCGACATATCTAAGAATCCATCAGGATGTTCTGAATCACTCCTTTGATCAACATAATTCCTAGTCAGTCCTATATTAGTGCTAGTATATTAGCGTGCTTACATTTCACCCTTAAAGACAGTGCAATAATCTCCTAGACTTTCTCTGAGACCTCATCTACGAGAAGGACTCCATCCAGATCAGCCTCCTATGAGCCATCTAGATAAATAAATCTATATAAATCTCAGATCTTCCCGGGGTCTGATGGATACGACAAGCGGTTACCTAAATCCACTCAATAGTTAGTCATAAAGCTATTTTTTTACTAATATGTTTCTTACTTCACTTGATAATGTGTAATGTATATTGAATTCGACATATTTAACCTAGTATATAAACATATAGTTTACTATGTAGCTGATCCTACACTATATGTGGTACAGCATGCGGTAATTTAAGTATAAATGTCTGGCCTACTTTATGTTTACAGATCGCTTCATATTTAAACCTCATATAGTCATTATGACAAGAATTTAATTTCGAAATAATAGTGAGACATCGATTCTTAAATGAGGGAAGATTACAACTACATATGATGGTTACAAAAAGAATAACACAACGTTTCGACGATTGGAATCTACCCTCCTCGTCAGGTGGGGGAGGTATTAGTACATACAAAAATAGAGAACAGAAAGAAGGGAATGAAAATGATACCCAAAAGGTGCTAGGAGTCTAGACCAGGCGTTGCCTCAGCAGAGAATGCAAATGCTCGGGACTATTCAAATGACAACGTTTGGTCTAGACTCCAAGCACTTTTTTTTAGTTATCCTTCTCTTTTCCTTCTTTTCTTATTTCTGTTATCCATATTTGTATGTACTAATACCTCTCCCGCCTGATGAAGAGGATAGATTCCAATCCTCGAAACGTTGTGTTATACCTTTTGATGGCAAATCCTGTTATCCTACCAAACCTTCCATCGCCAATAACAAACTTTAAACAAAGTACAGAAGATGATTCTACATCTCTATTCCGGCCAGCGGTTACCAAAATAGAGTGGCATTAATCATAGCTTAAAGAGTCAAGATTAAAATAATTGTACTTGGCAATAACTTCTACTCACTTTTGTCGTAACAATAATCCGCAAGTTTCTGGAATTCCGCTCTTAAACTCTCGTTTCCGTGGGCATTTGTCAGATACTCTACTGTAGTGTTGAGTGCGAAAGTTCCCTCAGGCGACATCTAAAAACAATCCTTAAATTTCAACACATTTTGAACAATTTTAATTGTTTAAACATATTTTTATATTGTTACTAGCAGTTGCAGTTACCCGTGGCTTCGCTCACAATTTCTTATGTTTTGCGCCTGTATGAGCACTTGTAGTTCGAGTGAATTGAATGTCCGTCGCCAATATTAAGTTTGCCTTCTTGCCTCGATCAAGTAAATATGTTAAAATGTGTATATTTATGGCTATTTTAATTCATATATTTAATCTTACATATTTTTGGTCCATAGATTATTTCCGTTCAAGAAAATATATAACACAGATCACAGAAGCTTACTTCTTTCAAAATATAATTAATATTGGTTTTAAATCCATAGTAAATGTATGTAGTAAAAGTAACTTTGTCTGATATGTCTAGTACTTAATATTTGCTAAAAACGTACAGTTAAAAGTACATTAACAGTGATAGTATTTATATTTTTGTATCTTTATTATTATTTTAATATTTTAGAATATTTAAAGCTGGAATTGGTACATTAGTTCAAAAGCGACAGTTCAGTGACCTTTCATCTAGCTTCCCACTGCTTCAGAGGTGTCAAATTCTGACCATGTTATGTTTTAGGGCATTTTCTAAGACTTATGAGTACCAACCTAATTACTGAAATCAAAATAACGGCATGAAAAATAATAGTTACTCTTTAGAGAATTTACACAATATAAAAGTAAACAAACCGTATATGGGGATTAATTAATTAAACGCATGATTGTACTGTCTTAAATCAGACAGATTAGTTGATTACATTTTACAGGCTCTTTCAGTTAGTATTTTACAACTTTAGAGCAAATGATGGGACTTTACACTACTTTAAAGACCAATGGGGCATGGGGATTTTCCAAATAAGAATAGGCCTATATAACGAACAAAGAAAGGCATTTTAGCATTCATAATATTATTTGGATATTCTTTTTTTTATTTTGATATTGTATAACATTGATTTTGAGGTTTTATTTTGGTACATTTTGAGGTATTATAATTTAATTATTTTTAAAAGTAGAGCATAAACTATTTTAAAACGTATAGTTATGTGCGACATATTTATTTTTACGTCTAAGGTTAGACGGAGAGGTGGTATAGCTAAATGAGTTTACCCTGATAGTTAACTCAATAAGATAACAACCGGGTTGAATGAATTCAACCACCGAATGGTATACTGTTCGGATTCTTTTCTCCGAAACCACTGCCAGGAAATTATGTTCTATGAACTAATAGCACTTAGAGACTTTATAAACTTATTTGATGTTTAAAACGTTAATAATTATTTCATCTCACGTGTCTGTGTCAATCACTCATGGATTTTCGTAAATATATCAACCCGTGTGATGTATCTGAATTAAATTTTGCAAAATAAATTCTGCTGTGTAATCACAACTTTTTGTTTACATTATGAATAGTAGAAATTTCTATATACATAGTACTTAATAATAAGTTAAACTTACCATTCCGCGAGACTTCAGTAAACACTTCGTCATACACTGAAAAATACACAAAATTAGTATATTTTATTGTATTCAGTACAAAATATTTTTTCAGCATTAAGTAACTAATGGTCAAACCAACCTATGTACTACAAAGTCTCTCATCTGTTTGGCTACTTTTTTATAAAGTTAATTTCCAATGGCCCTAGATGCATGCCTTCGTTCTATGTTCGTATGTAATATCTGAACCGGACAGATCTACCGGCTTGTGTTCCTTTGTTTCCTGTGTGTTTTGTTAATTTAATATCAAGATTGACGAATCTTATGCATATATGTACTTTAATTTTATCTGATAATAGCATACTCAAAGAACGGGTAAGTGAATTTAAATTTGGATTGTAAGACATGATTTTAACAGGGTGTAAATTAAGTCCCGATACGCATAGACATATTCCAAACGGATTGAGGTATCGATGTAAAATCTTTACCATACCTAATTAAAATACTTTTTTGGACTTTTTAAGAATAAAAATTTCCTCCCAATTTTTGAAAGGGGGTTAGAAACAATTCCCCTCTACCGCCCCAAATGTTCTAAAGGCTAATTTTTGAAAGGGGAGCTTGCAATTACATTTTCACACAATAGGAGTACCAATTTGAAAATTTAACCCTTTCTATCCCTTTGGAAAGGGGGATCAAACATTTTTACCCTCAAAATAATATGTATTGTGAAGGTTGTACATTACTATCTCAATTCGTTTGGAATACATCCAGGTGTATCAGGACTTAATTTACACCCATAGATGTAAGAGATTGCTTCCCCATAACTTTTGCTAGGATCATCGTAGAGACGTTTTGTTCATGTCATTGTGTTTATTTTGAATTTACCTTTCAAATTACATATCATAAGAGAGGGGTTCAAATTTGAACATATAAAGTGACCCCCTCTACTTCCCATTGATAAGGGAGGTTGTATTTTTACCCTCTAAAAAGTTCAAAAAAGTATTTTTATAGGTATAGCGAAGATTTTACATCGATATCTCAATTCGTTTGAAATACGAGTATATCCAGGCGTATTATAACTTAATTTACACCCTTTATATTATTTTAATTTAGTTGGGTTTTTTATTTACCATTATATTTTTTTACACATTCTAATTCAACTTTCTACGTCATGAACTCTAAAATATTAAACTACAAAGTTACCAAAATCAACCAAAAAAACCAATAAAAGAAAATATGTGTATTGACATTTATACAACTTATTGATTGAACGCTAAAAATATTAAACACAAATTTCTGTTGTCATGAATAAAATGCAATGTCACCTTTAAATACTAATTTTTTTACTTGATGTGACTTTATAGACTAATTATATTACAATGGAGCGATCTTACTTATTCTACAATACTCAATTATGTGTATTTTTCATATTATTTCGTAATATATTTTCTCTATAAAATATATCAAACTCAATGAAGATATACTGTTTGTCTTCCGAACTGAAGTAGGGCTCCGTGCGTAGATAACTCTGTGCTCGGAGTAGAGCAGAACACACGTGAGTAACGTCTTGGAACGGCTCAGGTGGTGAATAAAATATGACGTAATCATGCACGGGGAAGGAGAGGGGAAGGGTGGAGAAAGCATGAATGAATGCATGAACCGCTTACCTTGCCCGGTTCGGAGCTGGGGATCTCCATACGCATGGCGATGTCCACATCATCTGCAACAATGGTCAATCAGTGAACGAGCTCGGCGATCTGGGGGAATATGGAGATTTGCCTGTTACGGACTGCTATTCAGCGACACCGCCCTATTGTTGGCGATTTGGATTGTATTCGGGCATAATGCACTGTGATATGAATTTTCAACCCGTACTTGGCGTATTGATGCCTGAACGATTATTATGCAATATCGTAAGCATTTTGTAGGGTTTGTTTGCTTTGTAAGAAATATTGGAGGGTCGGTTCTGATATTATCGGTCACTTTCTCAAGTGAGGTGAATGTAAGGTTTCCACGTACAAGATTTGAAATGCTTTTTGGGATGATTGGCACAATTATATGGCTGTTGAGTTTTAGTAGTTAAATAACATACGGGTATGTGAACTATAAAGGGGTTTCCTCTGTGGTTACTATAATTGTAGATTAAAACAGAGGGTAAATTAAAAGACTCCCCTTCCTCCTACAAAATAAATAAATATTATCAATCTAAATACAATTTTTTTCATCTTTATGTTACAACAGTTTTACAAAGTACTACACTAAATATTTCAAAAGGTTTTCTCTTTGTTTCCTTTCCTATTCATGAGTCGCAACACTGCATTCGTAAGTCGGTTCTTAGTTCCGAGATATGTTTGAACTACCTTTATTGAATAAATTGAATACGTAGGCTATTTGGAATATATGATCAATATCGCAAGAAGGCAATACTTGTGGAATATTCATTTTCAATACATACTTTTCTTATTTTGGATACTAAACATTAAAAAAGTAAACAGTTTTTATCTAAAAACTAATAATGGTAGTTAGAGAGACATAGATAAAAATTATAACCGTTGTACAAGAATTTAGTTTTAAAATAACAGCGGAATTAATGTTGAATATGATTACCATAGTATTTAGTGTTCAACACTATATTCATACGTAGGAAAAAATATACAAAAATAAACAACAACATTGAAAGTAAATTATTTGTTTGAAGGTTATTTTTGACGATGGAAGGAAACAGGATTTTTTCCCGACATTTGCCATCGTTCAGTGAAACAAGAAATCAGTAACACTACTTTTCGAGATCTGCAATCTGATCTCTTCTTCAGGTAAAGAACTAACCTAATACATAATTACAAACTAGGTTAAAATAAACAAATCTTACCAAAGCGTTGTGGCACGCCTAAGTCAGGAATCACAACCTACATGTTGTTTGTCAACTTCACTAACTCTATAAACATTCACTTAATAAAAAACTATACAAAACACTAATAATTAAAATTGAACTACGGAATACAGGTCACAATACGTCTTCATTCGTCTACTAACCACCTGCGACACTCAGTTCGTAATTATGTATTAGGTTAGTTCTTTACCTGAAGAAGAGATCAGATTGCAGATCTCGAAACGTAGTGTTACTGATTTCTTGCAAGTAAACATACTTACAAACATAATTTCTAATATGTTTCAACGAAACTAATTCCATGTTTTTAAAAACCTCTTTATATGCTTATCATAATATTAACCATACATTATACCCTAGCTATCTTTAATATTGTATAGTTCGAAATTTTTGAGGTGTATGCTAAAATGCTAATTATAACAGTGTCACTCTACTATCAGCGGTGTATTAATAAACCTTCAAAACTAACATTGCTGTCCGGTTTGACAATTTAAGATGACAGCCACACATGAAATCTAAAATTCTTCCGAGTCTGCTGCAAGGGATACTTCATTTCGAAACATTTGCTAGAAGGTAAACTTTGGAAGTTAGCGAGTTACAAAATTATATTTTTCCATTTTTCCAAAACAGTTAGTTCGCTTCGTTGTAAGTGACGACAGTTCGACATACCCTGGGAAGCTCCGGTCTCGTTGGCACATTGAAGGGTGACGTTCAGCATCTTCATGCGACAGGTAGAGCCCTCCAGGGTGCTATTGGCGCCGCCACTCATGGCCGGGACTCCGCCTTCCTGAGCCACCATCGTCTCTATGGCCGTGGTCGTGGCTGTGGCTGTGGCCGTGGCCACTGATGCCTCCGTGGAGTTCACTTCCAGAGATTGGCCCGACGTCACCTAAATATAAGCCATAATGAAGTCACCGTCATAGATCCCTCATGTGTTATAAGCCATAAACCACAGTGTTGTATTAAAATAAACATATACAGTAAAGAAAATTAACTAATGCACTTTGCTAATATGAAGGATTGTCTTGGAGGATCATTTGTATAATTCACTAATAAATTAAGTATACCGTTCTCCTCCGGACTGATACTGTACCTGTTTCAATCTTCGTATAAGTTAAAAATTTACATTTTTTTTGTAATCTGAGTTCTTTGTGTAATTTGAAGGAACATTTGCTTCTTGTATACATATGTTAAGATTAAATAAATGTGTTGTAGTTAATAAAATTATTTGTGTCTTTTTCCTAGGGCGCTGCTAGACGACCCGCCCTAGAGAACACTACTGCCAGGACTTCATTGACCCCCCCCCCCACCCGATTACGCTTCCTATAGAACGACTCCCTCCAAGCACATCTTCTAGAAGTTAGTTTTCCTTAGCTCCCCTACTGCACATAAGTTCCCTGTGAGATAGGAGCACTATTTGTCCTGCAGCCATTGGGATTAATTCCCAGAAACTATCCAAAGAGGGGATTAACATCCTCATCGACATTCATAGAGCCTGGAGCTGTGTCTTGTAGTAAATATATGTTTTTAATAGTAGCTTGGAACTAACAACAACACTTATTCAAATTTCTCCCATAAATCCGTCCAGTATTGATGTTTCCTTTTGGTAATAAAATATTTCGAAAAAGAGTAGCGAGAGTTCAAGCTACAATATTTAGGCTGTTGCATTCAAAAGTGTTTTCGATTAGTGTTACAAAATATCACCTCTTTTTCTAAACAAGGAAAGCCTAGAAAGTATCCATGCCTAACCTTAATATGCCTATCAGTCTCAGTAATCTATATCTTATAAACTTGGTTACTAAGTTACTAAGTAAACATAACAAACTGTTTGTATCATTTTGCCATTTGGAAATAGCCTATGTTCTTACAATATAACCTAAAAACTAAAGTACTTACCTTGATAAGAACCAAAGAGACCAACATGGCCGCAAAGGGTATTTCCATTGTCCAATTGTCTTTGTCTCAGCTGAAGGTTGTGTGTATTAACTGGCTACACGCAGTGCAATGCCTAGTATCTGGACCATCTGCTCTGTCATCAATGATTAGATAGTCTAGTAACTGCCCCATCACGTCCACCACTCGACACAGGAAGAGGCCGCTTGCGAAACCCGTAATGTTGTGTGATTCATAATACACATCGAGATAAACAATGAGTCTCGTCTTAACTGTCATAAATTAGGTCACTGGAGGAAACTTCCACTTCGCTTTGTTGATGGACAGTACTAACATTCAGTCAAGAGAACTGAAGTCATCCATATAATTCCTTATTCATTTCTAGATTCTAGAGTAATATAAAAATATTTACATAACACAATTCAAAACACGTAAATCCGGAGTTGGAAGGACGTGGCTGAAAATGGTTAAGAGAGATCTTTTAATAAGCAGTAATGCCAACTCCCCGACGCTGTTCTAATCTCATGTCTGGTTTCATCCAAGGGTGGGGGGGCACTTCCAGTTCATGACAGTCATTGACATCGAGCAGGACACAAGTTTGGAGGGAATCCATCTGTCTATCGCACAAAATACAAAGTTCAAAGCAGCAATACTACTGCAAGCACGTACACAAAGGGCATCAGAACACAAGACGGCATCACTACTGCAACCATGCTCACAAGGGCTTCACGACCCACGGCGGCAATACTACTGCAATCATGTTCACAAAGAACATCAGGACCCAAGGACGACACTACTACTGCAACTACGTTCACAAAGGACATCAGACCAAATACGGCATTATTACTGCAAAACTTACAAAAAGGGCATCAGGACACAAGTCGGCGCTAACACTGCAACCATGTCCCAAAAAGGGCATCTTGACCCAAGACGCCACTACTACTGCAAATCATGTTCACAGAGGACATCAGGACTCAAGACGACACTACTACTGCAACTACGTAATAATAATAATAATAATAAACTTTATTGTGAACAGACAATGCACACATTGTATCACAATCGTCCTACCTAACCTAATCATTCACACTGACAATCACACCATTCAGACATACATTGTATCACTCACGCCTCTTTTCACACGATTTACAGGCCCCGGCCCGCAAATTTATTTTGTTTTGATGGTCTTTGAGAATTTTAGGTTTTAATCATCCCAGCGGACCCATCATAAACTCACCAACTGAGTAAAATGCCCTCGAAATTAAAAAGAGTTTTCAACTGAGTTTTGAAATGTTTTCCATTTTGTTGTTTGATGTGTTCAGGGGAGACTTGATCAATCTGACACTAACCTGGGATGGTAAATTTCTGAACACATTTGTCCTGTGCTGTTGGACGCGCAAAGTTGTACCTGCCTCTCGTCCCGTGTTGGTGAACATCCCGTCCCCTAACCAAAGCACACCTTGACACGGAGTAGAGGATCACTTCGAGAATGTAGAGACAAGGCAAAGTCAGAAATCCCAGCTCCCTAAAACGCGCTTCTACACGACTCTCTAATTATTTAAATTCAAAATTACTCTTACGGCCTTTTTTTGGAGCCTGAAGACTCGCTCCAGCTTGTGCTGTGCACAACTGCCCCAAAGTCTGGATTCCATTATCCCAAGTGGGATAAAATTAAACCATAATAGGCCGTTTTTAATACCGTAATAGGGCAGTGCTTTGCCAAATTGCGAAGGGCAAAGATGCCCGATGCAACCTTGGCACAGACATGATCCACGTGAACGTCCCAGGTAAGTCCTCGATCTAGGAACATTCCTAGGAATTTTGTTGATTCCGTTTCATCGAGCGGGAGATCATCCACAAATACTGAAGGTCTTGTTTCAGATTCTCGTTTGGTTAGCGAAAATTTCATGAAATTTGATTTTGATTCATTTTTTTTCAGGTTTTATTTCAGAAAAAAATTGATTGCAGGAATTCAACTCAGAAAAAGTAATTATTTCCAAGTTTTGAAGTGTTTTGGCTTTAACACAGAGAGTCGTGTCGTCGGCATACTGAACCACCTTTCCATTCTGGATCGATGGGTTCAGATCGTTTACGTAAAGCAGAAAAAAGAACTGGCCCAAGGATAGATCCCTGCGGGACTCCATGGGTGATCTTTGCTTTTGAGGATAAGGCACCCGAGATCTGCACACACTGCTCTCGGTCACTAAGATATGATCCAAGGACCAAGCCATTTTTAGAGGCAGACCTCGTACACCACTCCTTTCCAACTTGTGCAAAAGTATTTCATGATGCACACAGTCAAATGCTTTGGAGAGGTCGAGAAATACGCTGAGCACGTGTTCACGCCTCTCCAGTCCATCGACAACATGTTCTATGAGGTTAGTTACAGCGTCTACTGTACTCCTTTTTTCTCTGAATCCGAATTGGTTCGGGCTGAGAATATCAAAACTTTCGAGGAAACTGCTGAGCTGTTCCGGAAAAAAAGTTTTCTCAACAATTTTGCCTCAGCACCGGCAGAATAGAAATTGGACGGTAGTTGTTGGTTTGTAAGGGATCATCTTTTTTGAAAATCGGAATGACTTTTGCAGTTTTTAATTTTGATGGAAAGATTCCGGTTTGAAATGAACGGTTGATTAATTTTGTTAGTGGTGTTAGTAAATGCCTGAAGCATTGCTTTAACATCCACATTGAAACTCCGTTGATGTCGCCAGGATCTTTTGGAATTCAGTCTCTGAATGACACGAACCACCTCCACCTCCGTCACAGGGGTCAAAGCGAAGGATGACATTGGTCCCTGCAGGTTGTGAGCACGAAGGACGATGAACTGGTAAAACTGGATCAACAATGGCCACGTTTGAGAAAAAAAGTGTTAAAATTTGCTTGCTATTTCGAAAGGATTACTACTGTGACCACGTTCACAAAGGACATCAGGACCAAATACGGCATTATTACTGCAACACGTACACAAAGGGCATCTTGACCCAAGACGACACTACTACTGCAACCACGTTGACAAAGGGCATCAGGACCAAATACGGCACTTCTACTGTAACCACGTTCACAAGGGCTTCACGACTCAAGATTGCATTACTACTGTAACCACGTTGACGAAGGGCATCAGGACACACGACGGTATTACTACTGCAACACGTACACTAAGGGCATCAGGACACAAGTCGGCACTACCACTGCAACCATGTTCACACAAAGGACATCAGGACCCAAGTCGGCACTACCACTGCAACCATGTTCACAAAGGACATCAGGACCCCAAGATGGCACTACTACTGCAACCACGTTCAAAAGGCATCAGGATCCAAGATGGCACTACTACTACTACAAACAAGTTTACAAAGTGCATCAGGACCCAAGATGGCACTACTACTGCAACCACGTTCACGAAGGACACCAGATTAAGACGGCACTACTACTGCAACCACATTCACAAAGCACATCAGGACACAATATAGCAATATAACAGCCAGCAGGTTGTACAAGGGTGGTCATTACCCATTCACCTTGATAGAGAAAAGAAAAACACTTCTGCTAGTTACATGCTAAGACGAGACTATTTCTACAAACGAGAGGCCACTTTTGAAATCTTTGCTGAGCTTTCACTACCGGAGCTTGTCGTGCTCAGATCGACTCCAACACAAGACGTCTGACTCAGGTGTCGAAGGACGTTATCGTTCGGACTTTGACAGAGAATACGCGATGAGTTCCGACTATGGGAGCAGCGGTAGTTAAACCGGACAATATGTCCAAGTTTCACAGAATCAGCTCACCTAAATCGGACGATAGGTCCAAGTTTCCCTGGATCAGCACACCTTTTTATATCGGGATTTCATGACAATTTGAACTGATAGCAAGAAGTCTTATTCCTAATACTAAAATTAAAGCCTACTCTAATTGGACATTATTGTAAATATCAAACAGTTACTGGACATACAATTAATTAATACATTTTAATGGGTGCAGTCGTTATTTAACTATTCTCTTTTGGCTTCGACCTATAATTTATTTATTAGAACACATTATTCACACAGAGCTTCATCTTTCACTCTGACATTCTAACTTCAAATATTTCAAATTACAAAAGGCGCTCGGTAGGAGGGAATGGAAAGATAACAATAGTCTGGTCCTATACTAAAATGCCCTTTTGCCATCATCTTATAAACTTTTATTACCGAGAATTGCTTTTAATACAATTCGTCTTTGATTTGTCTCACATTACATTTTTCATCAAAATAAGTAAAGATTTGTTTCTCCTATCTATCTGTTTACATGATAAACTGAAGATATGACGTGCTTAATACACGTGACGTTAGTGATTGTGATCATGACATGAGAATTCTCTACATTCGATACCGTCTTTGGTGCATTAGGTTCCAAAAGTTCATGAGCTTCATAAGTAAAATTATGACGTATAATTCGGTTACCCTGCACGGATAAAGAATACATTTTCCCCTCTTTTAGTTCTGTACCATATTTTTGAGTATAATAAATATTTATACTATTTATATTAATAGTCTGATATTAATTTAAAATCTTATATTATGCAACTGAAATTACAAATCTTAAGTATTTTACTATGATATTAAATTGAAATAAAACTTAGGAACAAAAAGTAAGATGCTACACATATTTGCAATCTTGGAGCAAAATTTAAATGTGATAGTAATTGTTATAGTATGGTGCAGTGTCCACAACATTATTATGTTTTCACTTTAATGTTCTCCTTCATTGTAAAAAATAATTTCACTGTCTTTGAGTTATTTCCTGCACAATATTTCATGGCATATCGAAGTTTGAATTGACTTCAAACCTTATACTAATGGTTTACTAGACACAAAATTAGTATAAGGATCCCATATTGGTATACATATGTTTATACAGGATGACGATTTTGAATATCATTTTCGCGGGTTATAAGTTGACATCTCACTATTTACAGTATCTAATGTACTGAACCTAACACTGCAAACCGTTATATCACAGATGTGATGTTTATATTACGAAGTTTCAGATTTCTTTTCAAATGTATGGCTGTACCGATATTGTTGTACTGCGGGGAAGACATGTATAATAGCCGCGGGTAACACCTAGCTTGTTATAAATGTAAAGTTAAGCTTACTTGTAGGATAAGATGTTGCCTTTGATACTGTAGCTTATTCTAAAATACTGTGATGTTGACTCTCTTTTTTAAACTGTAACTAACTTTTTAAAAGAAACAAATATAAATTACGTATGATGTAAAATTATTTTAAATCAAGTCATAGGCAACACTTAGGGCACAGAAAAAAACTTGTCTGATTAGAACAAGCGGTGATGTGGTATGATTAAGAGAATTTTGTGTATCGTATTGTAAGAAGTACAAAGAAAAAAATCATGAAATGTTTTAATTTGGAGATCTGTCTATATGTGAATTTTAGAGGCATTTTCAAGCAATGTTGCTTCCAATCTTCTGAACCACCTTAAAGGGTTTGGAGAATATTGCAGTGTACGACATCTCAATTACCCGGAATTTCCATTCCTTATTCTAGTAATAAGGTCTGTCCTGGCATAGAATATTAATTTCTATTAAATATTCATCAAGTTAGTTCCAAATCCAATAGACATGCGTTAGCCATTATGAATTGGCATATGACCAATTGCTATATGACTTCAACCTTTATCACTAAAAACCATTTAGGCTTAGATTAAACATACATATAAAAGCTAGGGAAAGATATATAGGGACATTTCACTTGATGTGTACAAAATAAATGCTTCTGAACCTTATGCGAAAAACATGTTGAGTTTAAATTGTTTTTCCTCAATATACCGTTTTATGCAAGAACAAACTGGAGGACGATTTACAAGAATCTAGCTCTTTTTAAGGTGACCTATAAATATGTAAGTAAGTTCCTTGATTGGCTGAACATTAGCGAAAACTATCACTCGAGCTGCTGGACGAATTTCAGTTATGTCTACCTGTCAGTCTGTTCGCGCTATATCTCGAGTCTGAAATGACCTATGACTTGAATTCTTTAATGAAGGTTAATTTTTTGTATATTAAACATCGAGAAAAATGTATTTTCTGTCTGTCTTGTCCACACAATATCTTGAACGCGAATTAGCGTATAGACTTGAAATTTTGCGCGAAGCTTCATTTACATATGATGAACACCGAGTTCATTGATGCTGTTTGTCACTTTATGGTATTTGGCTGAACGTTAGAATATTTTTACGTTGCCCTTATGGGTAATCATAATGGTAGCGAGAAATTTTAACATATGACATAGTGACATATGTAGACTAATAAAATCTCGTACAACCTCATTGAATTCTGTTATGCGACGCTTGTTGTGCCGTACATTGTTTAATTATTCATAGTTAAAAATGCATCATATAAAAACTACAGCAAACCTAGAAAAGAGTAAACCATTGGTAATGTCAATAAATAAAGACAAAAACAAGAACAAATATTTATTGATTAAATCTTAATATACACAGTACGTTATAGAAAAATATGAATCCTTTTTAAGAGCAACAGTAACACTACTTGTAGACTTAACAGTAACAGTAACACTACTTGTAGACTTAACAGTAACACTACTTGTAGACTTAAGAATAACACTACTTGTAGACTTAAGAATAACACAACTTGTAGACTTGACAGCTGACATCAGCGGATTGTCCCAGAGCATTCTACGAGAACATGAACCCCTGAAATTAAACACGCACTTTAGCCACTCTAAAAGAGAAAAAGGTTTAAAATTGGTGGCAGTTGGAATTTTGCAGAAAAGCGTACTTTGTTTATTTGAGTGCCCATAAGAATTTCTGTTTTATCCGTAATAATAAAAGGTGTGGAATAATTGTGTAGAAAGCTTTTATCTACGGGGCTTCACCCTCTTCGATCGAATTAGCCCCAATAAAAACATGATCTGTCATTTACTATTTGAGCGTCCATACCAATTTTCGAGAATATCCCTTAAGAATATAATATGTATATATTCAAAGGGAAATAAATTTGTTTTGCACTAACAATAACAATAGGTAAATTATAAAAAACAATTCACACTTGTATATAGTTACAAGCCTTGATACTAAACATGTATTATTTATGTTGGTAGTATCGTTATTTGCTAATCAGTGAAAGTAAAATGTATTCTTCGTTGATAAACTTTCTTTTAATAACATACTTGCATGTATCTACATACATTCTTGTCAACATAGATGTAACAAAATGCATTTACCACAACCCAAACTAGATGAACTTCAACTTCTATTACACTTACAAAGATGCAAGGAGGTATATAACATATTAAATAAGGTGAAATGCGTAGGTTGTAATATACGACAGAAGTATAACACAAACTGAAATTGTGAATAGTTTTTATTTTCGTAGGTCAAGAAGCTGAGGAAACTTGTAATTATACTCAGTCCTGGAGGGGAAGATATTCAGGATGATACATGCCGTTTCTTGTCGAGATCCTATGATGTGGGTCGAGGGTTATATATCTCCGTTGTGTAACCCTTTAAAAAGATGCAGCTCCGTCCTGGAGTCAAAACAAGCAGAGGAACACCGTCACGTTGAGACTAGCATCAGCCTAGTTGAGTCCAACCAATCAAACACTTCATAGCAGACTATATATATTGATCCATCCTCTTAGGAGTTAGTGATGAGGAGCTCAAGGGTATCCATAGAGCCTCCAAGCGCTGTAAGGCGCTTGTTGTTATTTGGGGGCCCCAAATTTTACAATTTAGGTTCAACTTGAAAATATAAACCAACCAGACGTGAACTCTCCTGGGAAGGGTGTGATTGTGATCCTCGTACTTGTGATTTGTGCTCGGGACTTGCATCCTGGGCAGTGGCAACGCCTGGACTAGACTCCAAGCAGCTATTGGATATGTTTGAACACTTTTCTTTCCCTTCTTTACTTCTTTCTGTTCGTTATTTTTGTATGTATCAATACCTTCCCCCACCTGATGAAGAGGATATACTCCAATCCTCGAAACGTTGTGTTATACCTTTTATAACATATAACGATGGCAAATGTCCGAAATCCTGTTATACCTCCTGGGGAATTTTGAAAATAACAATCCTCCTTTTTTAGTAATACATATATGTATATAAAAATGGTTAAAGAGCTTTTGTTACACCCAAAAAGTGGTACAAATTCCATAAAATGTGGGAAAGTGTGCAAAAAGGAGTTTTTACGATAGGTCACTTAAAAAATGCAGGACTTCTATAGCGTATACTATGAAAAACGTACAACTAAACGGGTTTCTAAGATTTACCTCGGCACCGCTGAACTTGTGGTGACACTTGGCAAAAGTGTAGGCGGTGTCGCAAGCCTCACCTTCGTCTGAAAATCATAATTCCTACAAGTTATTGAATCTAAAAACATCTCCATACGATTTTTTTTGTTTAATTAATAAAGCAACTAATTAATGGTCAATATCCATAACATGCATAAGATGCGTTGATATGTGGAAGATCACGTCGATGAGTATAGGTTTATCTCGTATCGAACTTTTTCCTTATAATATTATGAATTTGGGATGCTTGCTTTCTTTACGTACACGAGATCCATTTAAATTAATGTCACTATGCGAATCCTTCAACAGTTGATGACTACATCTGTGTGATTCAGCAGTTTAACTATGACATCGTATACTAGTAATGTAACTGAGTTGAGTTACGCAAACTTCAATTACTTAACCTCAAGGTACATTTATAGAATTCCCAGCCTGGATTTCGTAATTTATAATAACCACGCTATAATTTCTCATGTATAGGTTTGATCATGGCGGATGGGCGATGGACGTAGTGCTTTGGCGTTGAGTTTGCCTTCTTTCCACGACCAAGAAAATGTGTTAAAGTGTGTATTTATGGTGATTGTAATTTACTCCAATCTTAATATTTTTGTTCCATAGCTGATTTTTACTTTTTCCTGATCAAGAAAATATATATATACGTGCACAGCTCTGAGAAACCTAATTTTGTCAAAACACAACTATGATAGGTTTCATAGAAGTCTTTAAATATAAATTTAAAGTTTGACTAAACTTGCTGCACGCGTATGGCCACGCTAATGTTGAGTGTGCCTTGCTGCTACGATAAAAAAATACGTCAAAAAGTGTATAGTAATGGCCATTGTAATTTACTTGTTCTTAGTATTAATTGCTTCATATTTGATTTTACTTTGTTTCCCAATCAAGAAAATATATATCACAGATTAGAGAAGCTTACTTCTGTCGAAATTGAACTAAGATGAGTTTTATACCTGTCTTTAAATTTATAGTCTTTTAGATCTAATACTTAGTTTTTGATAATTATTTACGGTTAAAACTACATTAACATTTACACTATGTGTTTGTTTCTTTATAAAGTGAAAAATATTGGTGATATTTAGTGCATTTAGAGCTATAATCGGTACATTACTTCAAAAACACGGTTCAGCGAACTTTCATCTAGCGTAGTTCTTACCGACTGCTTCAAGGGAGTCTTCATCTTGTGTTTTACAACATTTTCTAAGGTATATGAGTACTTACCTAATTGCTGAAATCTAAATCGACTTTAAAAATTAGCGCTGTTCCTACCATTATTACAAATTACTTATATTATAATGTACTCACTACAAATGTGAGGAAAGTGAAAATAATAAACAATGTTTACACAGAATAGTTGATTATATGAGACATGCCCTTTTAATTAATATCACACAACTTTAGAGATCAAGATGGGATTTTTCGCTACTTTAAAGACCAGTGAAGCGTAGCACGATGGAAGTTTTGAAGTAAGAATAGGCCTACATCCATCTCAGTAACCGCAAGAATGTCCATGCAAAATTTCAGTACGATCAGTTGAGTAGTTCACACATGAAAGCCAAACAAACAAAGGAACTTTCACATTTATAATATTAATTAGAATGTACAATATTATAATATTTTAGTAACCGTTTTATGTTGTTTTGAAGTTGAGTCGTAGAGAGGACCTATTAGTCCTAACTCATTCATTCATTTCTAACTCAGATTCAGCGTATTGGTATTTACTACTATGGATTACAAGCTAGCAAGTCCTGAAAATCCAACAACTTTACAGTAAACATTCATATTCAGGCAGCTTCTATTAGCTGTAGATCAGAAATCTTCCGAAGACCTGACCAATCAAAAGCTTCCTTCATTTTGGCAAGAATATGCACTACTCTGATAACAAATGTTAGTAATCTAAACTTGTACTAGTTGTATCATTCAAACTCACCAATGTCCTGGCAGGCATCTATAGATGGCATTACCAAGGGTTTCAGTTGTGTTGGCAACATTGTTCGGGCCAAACGTCGCATGGACTCTGTGGATACTTTGGTTCCCTGCATCTGTTATCAACCACGGTATATAAGGACAAATTTATTTTAACTGGCTATATGTATAATGAGCCCATTATTAATCATATGCCTTTAAACTTAGGAAATGTATATTCTGCTCGTATGTATCATTTATACTTTTTTTCTCGGAAAATAGAGTGTGCATGGTAGATTTGTTAAAAACCAAATAATATTCATCTAAGTATATTTTTGAATTTTTACCATTGAAACACCTTCAAAGTGTTTTATATTTGTGTATATTTTAAGTTAAATTTTGATATGAAATTAGGCGGAATACTACATTGCTTGATTCATTATGTACCTTTCGTGTAAAAGTGAATATAAGCATTTCGTAATTTTTTTGCGTTCAAAAAACCAAAGAAGACTTAGATTAAGAACAACAACATACATTACGTACAATGAATACAAAGTTAGTTATTGGCGTTAGATTATTTGAAAAAATAGTAGGATTCAGGCATTTGTACCTTTATATGTTACAAAAAAAAAACACTACGTTTCGAGGATTTAAATTTGCCGTCTTCTTTAGGTACATAAAAATCTTAAAATAAAAACTAAAAGTATAAGATGCTGAAAACCTTTGTGCCAATAAAATATTTTGACCCTTTGGCTTGAGTAGCAGTCTATTGCCGCACATTTTAGTTTTTAAAATGTTTTTTAATTATTAGGCTTTTTGGTATCGGAAGAAGAGGTACATTTCAATCCCCAAAACGTTATGTTACATTTTTTTTATATATATATAATTATTGGAAACGTCCGAAATTCTACTACCCTTTTAAGCACGTATAATGTTTCTAATACTTATTATGTTTTAAATCAATTTGGTAAATGTGAGTTGACAATAAGACCCTTGATGAGAATTACGTAAGGTGTTTAAGGACCTTTAGGTGATGGAAACAGGATTTTTCCGGACATTTGCCATCGCTCAGCGAAACAAGAAATCAGTAACACTACGTTTCGATATCTGCAATCTCATCTCTTCTTCAGGTAAAGAACTAACCTAATAAATAATTTCAAACTATGTTAAAATAAACAAATCATACCGTTTTGGTATTGTCTGCCGTGACGATTGCCATTGGCTAGTGCCCTCTGGTGAGTCTTAGGTGGTTAGTGGATGAATGCAGACGTATTGTGACCTGTATTCTGTAGTTCGGTTTTAATGATTAGTGTTGTGTGTAGTCTTTTATTTAGTGCATGTTTTTAGAGTTAGTCAAGTTGACAAACAACATGGTGGTTGTGATTCCTGACTTAGGCGTGCCACAACGCTTTGGTATGATTTGGTTATTTTAAACTAGTTTGTAATTATGTGTTAGGTTAGTTCTTTACCTGAAGAACAGATCAGATTGCAGATCTCAAAACGTAATTTTACTGATTACTTGTTTCACTGAACCAGATGGCAAATGTCCGGGAAAATCCTGTTTCCTTCACAATCCTTCCTTCCATCGTCAAAAATAACCTTCAAACAAAGGACCTTTACGTACTTGTTTCTAGAGTACAAGTTTGCCAGCTTTAATTAGATTTGTAATAGATTCTAGTAATTCTTCACTTACCACTCTGCCCATGCGAAGGATGCACTCAAAGTAACACTGAAACAAAACATCTATTAGCTAACTGCTCAATCTTGGAGATCACTGTACTAGCACAATCCACAACGTGCTCTATGTTTTTACTACACTACCTTGGCAAGGCGTAGTCAAAATACATATAAAATATACATTACAGTTACTGAAATTATTCAATGTTTATTTACATCAGTGCAATTTATAAATTATGTGAAATTAAGGTATTGGCTAAAAGTTTTTTTTTGTAAACATTGTAACAATTTAAAAGCACTTATTCATCCTGGATAAAAATCTTTATTTTTAAATGTAAAATAATCTTACGTTTGATCATATAAATAATTTTTAGCATATAACCTTCAGCCTTCTGTCGTCAGTCTCTGGAAACTCTCCTTTTCTCAGCTGACTCATGAATTCTGAAAAAGATTTCAAAGATAAGATTTAAATGGCGCACAAAGTATAAAATGGAGCAACGTAGGCAAAAAAGATTATAATACGATAAGGTGCATAAACGGCAAGTTTCCTATTACCATGATATTTATACTACTTACATACATATAAATAAAAAAAAGATCATGAAACTAAATTTAGAGAACTTAATATTAAAATTACCATAAGATACAAAGGATATCCACTAAAAAAGGATTATAAATGTTTTATTTTGTTCGTTGTAGAATCAAGTGCTTATTATTAGTATTAAAAATAATTATAAAATAATATATTAAAAAGAAAATAAAACGTACTTCACAAGTAATTAATTATTTGCAACACGATATTTGACAAACAATCAGAAATGGACAATCACATATATTAATAGTATGTTTCCAAAAGTTTAACTAATTTATTAAACTTTTACTGCACTGTATTGCAACTCAACCTTTACTGACGCCTGTTCTAGGCTGACACACTCCCTCCATCATGACCTTGGCCTGCTTGAACGCCTGCATGGACATGGCCTGCAACATTCGTATAGAATTATGAACACAACCCAAATCAACCGTTACTGGCGCCTGTTCTAGGCTGACACACTCCCTCCATCATGAGCTTGGCCTGCTTTCACGCCTGCATGGACATGGCCTGCAACATTCTTATAGAACCATGAACACAACCCAAATCAACCTTTACTGACGACTGTTCTAGGCTGACACACTCCCTCCATCATGAGCTTGGCCGGCTTGAACGCCTGCTTGGACATGGCCTGCAACATTCGTATAGAACCATGAACACAACCCAACTCAACCTTTACTGACGCCGGTTCTAGGCTGACAAACTCCCTCCATCATTACGAGCTTGGCTTGCTTGAACGCATGTATGGACATGGTCTACAACATCCGTATAGAATCATGAACACAACCCAACTTATCTTTTACTGGCACACTCCCTCCATCATGAGCTTTGCCTGTTTGACCACCTTCATGGAAATAGCCTGCAACATCCGTATAGAATCATGAACACAACCCAACTTATCTTTTACTGACACACTCCCTCCATCATGAGCTTGGCCGGCTTGAACGCCTGCTTGGACATGGCCTGCAACATTCGTATAGAACCATGAACACAACCCAACTCAACCTTTACTGACGCCTGTTCTAGGCTGACAAACTCCCTCCATCATTACGAGCTTGGCTTGCTTGAACGCATGTATGGACATGGTCTACAACATCCGTATAGAATCATGAACACAACCCAACTTATCTTTTACTGGCACACTCCCTCCATCATGAGCTTTGCCTGTTTGACCACCTTCATGGAAATAGCCTGCAACATCCGTATAGAATCATAAACACAACCCAACTTATCTTTTACTGACACTCTCCCTCCATCATGAGCTTGGCCTGTTTGACCACCTTCATGGAAATAGCCTGCAACATCCGTATAGAATCATGAACACAACCAAACTTATCTTTTACTGACACACTCCTTCCATCATATGCTTGGTCTGCTTGAACACCTTCATGGACATGACCTGCAACATTTGCATAGATCTATGAAGACCAGGCTACAACTTCACCTCTTCAACGCAGTATGGATGGATAGTAAACATCTCTACAGCTTATACTATATATATATATATATATATATATATATATATATATATATATATATATATATATATATTATGCCTTATTTTTAATACTCGGATGTTATAAATACTGAAATTGAAAAAGAGCAAATTTACTCAATTATTTATTAATTTAAAATAACAATATTTGCAATTCAGATTTATTTCAAAATTTTAGCAGTATGTTAGATTGTAGATAATAGGCTATACATGCAAAAATGCAAGAGTGTAACAAAAACTGTTTTAGTGTATACACAAACGGACAAAGAAAACAATCAGTTTTATGACGCACCACGTTTGTAATAGTATTGCGTGGCCAACTCACCCATGGATTCAATACTGTGAACTAACTCATCACATTATATAACTTCTATTGTGTGAAGCTGAACGTTCTTAGTGTGGCTTAATATTATCTTACATATTAATACCAAATACGTAAAATGCTATGTACGTAACCTCGTTACAATTTAAAAATATCTTAAAGAAAAATCATTTTTCGCAAACAAATTTGAAACTAAATTTGACAGTAGTCCTATGCACTAGAATTAATGGAAATTTATCACGAGTTTTTACACACTTCTAGGTAAAATAGTTTTAAATTGTCCAATTCTTCAAATAGTACTTACAGTATTACTTTGGCTGTCCTGTACATAATAAATAAATACAGATTGCAATAAAACCAATAAGTAAAACAACTTTGGCAAATGTTGCACATCAAACCATAAATTTTAATATACTTTGATATTCTATTAACTACACGGCAGTTCCCATTAACTGAAAAATGCTGTAAGCTAATCATTAGCAACATTAACAGATTCACCGAATCTCACATTTCCTAGATGCTGACTTTGAAGACACTACCAGAAAAACCTCGAGGAAATAAGTAGCTGGACTAAGACCAATATCGACTGCCTGACCATACTATACACTCGTTCCATCGAATTTAAAGGTAAAATGAATATATTTATGTATATTTATTTTATTTATGTAATATATATTTTGCAAAAGTATAGGTTTTTAATAATTATATTATATGCCAGCCTGTAATAAAACGTTAGTACAGCCGGTTCTTGGTATCAACTACAGAAATGCGTATATACAGTAAAGTAACACACATGTACGGGTAAAATAAAATTATTTAAAAAATCAAAGGTCACCATACCGCGATAGACTGATGGACTGACGTCCCCAGGATGAGAACCAACATGGAGGTACAGGCCAGCATGGTGACTGTCACTAGAATAACATTCGTGTCCATCAATTGAAGTATTTTATACAGACCGCTGGCTAGTTGGGGTGAATCACTATCATTTAGTTACTGCCTTGCACATTAGTGTAATGTTCATTTCATTAGACAAACAAACGTCTGTCGCAGCCCAAGTCTTGTTAGGGACCTGCGTGCCGATAATGTTATGGTAGCTTGATGTCCACTTCCAATGTCAACTAAAAGGGCACCTTGAAAAACTGTTCAGCAGATTTAATCATACGCGTTTTAATTTTCTTAACTTTATCATTATATATGGGTTAATTGAGTTGAAACACTCACAGAATGATAGTTCTCAAGTGAAGCTATCCGACAAGCTGAAAGTTGGCACACAGTGAACATATTAAAGCAGGGTGGATGTTGGATGAGTGAGAGGAAAGATGGCGCTAGGGGTGTCAGTGATGGTCCGTTCCCAACTCATAATAGTTTGCACAACTGTCAAACTTTATAAAAGTGGCCACATCACTTGCAGCTCTTCCTCGCTCTCACTTTCCTTTGTCCTGAAACAGGGTCCAAGTATTGCCTCAAAGAACTATGGTGGTAGTTAGTAGGCGAAAATTAAGAGCCTGAAAAACTATGCTGGATAACCCAGTTGGTAGCAATAGCTATTCGCTAAGTTATTCTATACAAATAATTCGAACTATTACAAATTTACTTAAATGGAAAGTAATATATAATTTTAAAGGCACACCAGTGTCCAGTTGAAATTTTTTTATTAAGATTTAGAATACACATATTTCACGCGTTCTCTGTACAAGATAAACTAAATATTGTTTAAGCTATAATTATTTTTAGAAGTTTTGCTGATATCCATAAGATTTCCAGCAAATCGTATCAATTTGGGCCTCATGGCTTTAGAACCTAGTGGCGCAATCCTATAACAAACATGTCAAAATCCTTCATCGTCAAATACTCCTGAAGTAGGATGAAGGAGTTGCTGTTGCACTGAAGTTAGACAAATGACTAGTAATTTATAAGGAAACGTTGAATACTTTGCATGGAAAACAATGAAGGCTAATTTGGTGTTTAAAAGACAAATAGCTGTTAGACAGTCGGAAATGACGGAATGACCGGAAGTGGGGCCCTCCATCACAACAGTGACTGCCTGTTGTGTGCTGTGATTACGCGGCACTGCCACTGCGATCGTGATGATGACTGACAGCATTGTCAAGGTCGGAGGAACGTACCAGTGGATATTCCAAAACTGTACTGACGTGTATGACAATACATTGTAATTGATAACATGTTAACCCTCTCAGTCCGCGACTATCTGGTAGATAAATGGCCCATTCCTCATACAGCAGACATTCCTTATACAACAGAAACGTCAAGTCAGGTCCTATGATTATTATAAAAGATAACAATATTACGTTGCGTAACATTTTTAACCTATTCATTTTTTTCAAAAGTTGAATTTTTGCAACCGCAAAAGGCATCCAATCAATTTAACTTTTTGCGGTTGAATTACAAAAATATTACTGTCGGATTTCTTGGCATGGTGATAATAAATCAAAATTAGTATATTGACTGTGGATATTTTATTTTAGGTAAAATGTTGATAATTTTTATACAAATGTATTTCTTGTGGTGTAAATATGTTTCAACTACAGAGTTTACAACCCGACAGAACCTACAGAAATTCTCATCAATTCGACAAAGTAATCAATGTCACACATTAAATGTCATATTATTGTATTCATTTTGTTTCCAACTTTGTTTTTTCTACCATCTAACATGTCCTCTAACGCTCAGACAAATCCAATGTTCGTGTCAAATTAGGCGGACAGACAGACAGAAATGAAAAGAAATTCCGACCCCTTAAATGATAAGCTTCACTAACGCACAGCCCATTAAACGTTCACTACTTATTTTATATGTATATCTTTTGTTTTTTGTTTATCACAGTTATAATAAACTTTTTTAACTTATTCAAGTTTGATAATACAAGTTGAATTCATTATGAATATTGTTATTTCTGCAATTTACATGTCTTTCCATAGATCATTATTATCAGAATGCAATTCTGTTGGATTGCAATTGTGGATGGAAAAACGCCAGCTGTCGAGGGTCGCGGGGCCTGCGGCTTTTTGGATAATTGCACCCCCGGCAGAACATGGCTCCTTCATTACTTGGGGGGAGGGGGGGAGCGTCTTGGAGCCCGGCAGCTTGTCTAATGTATTCTGACTATTTGCATGTGGTCTTTATAATTAATGCCTCTCCGTCTCCCCCCCCCCCCTCCAACACCTCATACCATGATAGTGGTAATGCCCTCTTGCAAGTTCAATGCGCTAAAACGGAGCAATTACCATAATAATTGTTACTCTAACGGGACGCAACTTGTTTATGGCAAGATGTGGAAAATGCCTCAGATTAAACTTCTAGTAAACAAGATTATTTTATGTTAATTTCCGTTCAGACTAATTCCCGTGAATGGACCCTGTAGTGATTTAATATGTGTTGTGGAATGCGTGTAATTTTATTCAAGAAGGGTCACATACGATAAACTTATTATTATCCTAATTGAATTATTATCCTAATTAAATTTACAATTTTGCAATCTCAATGAATCTTGAATCAAATCCACTGTAGATTGTGACGTATAAAATTAACTGACAAAATAAAACTAGGTAGAAGTATGCCACACCATGTGACATAACATGCATGCAAAATTTTGAATATATGGTTCATTTCATTCTAAAAGAGGCTGATACGAAAATTACGCATCAGAGAACTTATTCTTAAAGAAATTGAGTTTCATGCAAAATGTAAGTCTACATGTGGAATGTTCATCGACATATTTTCCCAGATAATGTATTCACAATTTTGTTTATTAAATCGGGTTTCATATAACTGTTTAAATAATAAAAAACACCAAGTCACTATAAAATTATGTATGTGTAAGGATAGTTAGATTACACGTTTTTATATGTCACATGTTTGAAACTCTTTTGGGTGTATTCAGTATTTTTTACAAATTTATGTATTCTGATATTTTCTCGTTGCGATCATGATTACCCATAAGAACAATGTAAAATTTCGTTAACGCTCAGCCAAATTACATGGAGAGGTATGTACCATCATCAAAATTAGTGTTCCTCAAATATAAATGAAGCTTCATGCACATAGGTCAGTTTGTTTTCTTAATATCGTGCTGGAGGACAGTTAGACAGACAGACATGAAATTTTTCCAATTTGATAAGCTTCGCTAAAGCTCAGCCAGTAAGGATTAAAATTTAAAGTTATTATAACTGATTTGATACTTTTAGAATATGTAGAAATAATATATACATAAATGTTAAAGCAATATGTAACAATTTATAGCACTTGTTTACTTGCCTAATACCACTATCAATATTTTTAATATAAATGAAAAATTACATAAAATTAACTAAACACACAAAAATAAAAAAAATGTATTAAAAAAAACAGACAGTATAATAACACACTCACGCACTCATTCTTCCTGTTACTAAACACCGCAAAGGCAGTGGCATTTGACAAGAATATGATAATGTACGTCCCACAACACATTATTTATTTCTGTTCGTGGAAATACCAGTAAAGCAATTAAAATATGAAATCTTTCTTTGAAACTCTTAGTTAAAACTATGCACATTTAATTGATAAGGGAGTTTTACGTGTTTCTCGACTTTTCGTACTCAACGTACCTAACAATCACACCTTCTCTTTCCAAAAATATTCCTTATCTAATTGACTACATTTCATAATAAATTGAAAAAACATGTTTCATGTAAAAGTGTATATGATAACGTAACTTTATTAGCATAAATTAAAAAATTCCAAGAAAATTAGAAAAATCAAAACGTAAAGTTGGAGAGAGAGCCAAACAAAGTGAGAGTCTCTTGGTGCCAACTTGAGCTTGCAGTTCCGCAGAGAGCACTTACACTTATGGTGGAGGGTGGGGGGTGAAGGTGGGGGGAGGGAGGTCACAGTTAATTAAAACCCAAGCAATAACACCAGAGCGCCTGGGAGTTGTTGTCATAAGATACGCTCAGGCTGTTATATAAATGCAAGTTTATTTTCAGTAGTCTACTATTTACTCCTTTGTATTTACTTTGCTAGGTTTAAAACGTATATTTTATATAAGTAACCTACAAGGTTTTAAAAGAACCTGTTCTTATGAAAACTCATTATGAATGTCTTGAAGAAAGGAGAAGATTTAGGTTTCAAAGTTTCCTACGCCCAACAGAGCAGTTAACGTTATATTTAACATTTGTTAAAATAGTACTCATTTTGACAGAGTAGGGAGTAATTTTTTGTATAATTTATTTTATCTCAGCGCGTTCGAGTTTGTTTATGTATGCTTCGATTACTCAAAGACCACTTGGTATAGAGCAGCAGTGGTTTCCTAAAGGTGTTGTAATTTCATTACGATTACATTTGATTATAACTAAATTAATTAATTATAATGTATTAATTGTAAATAAATCAAGTTTACGTTTTTACGAAGAAATCTATTTGATTATAACAATTTTCGTCTTGTAAGGTTTCAAGATTAGAGTGTTTATAAATATTTGAAAGTGTCACAGTTATAATAACATGCTAAAATATGGGAAGCATTGTCCCATCAACGTTGAGAAAATTAAATATCAAAACTAATATTGCATCTTCAGTTTGACACTTTGAAATGACGCACATATGTGAAATACACTTTTCTTGCTATTGAGCCGAAAGGGACGTTTTATCTTCAGAAGTTTTACTCTAGGATTACCCAATTTCACGATTTGGTGCCGGCATTTTCTTTAAATGCGAATTGAAATGGACAAATTCAAAAGACAATTGTCTTGTGATGGCACTTAATTACTCGAGTCTTTTTCGTTTAAGGGCCAGCACGAAAGACCCTAGCTTGCCTATTCAAAACTCAGACCACGCGATGCTTGCCCGCTGCGCAGCGCTTTGCGCTGCTTGCTCTTTTAGAAAAAAAATTAACTCGAGCTTGCAAAGTCCAAGCCCAGATCAACTCACCACGCTTTACAAAACTCAGACAGAACTAGCGCAGGTTTCATTACAGGCAAAAGATAAGCGGCGCGCGTTTATCACTGATAAGATAAGACGAGTTTATACTAACTAGAAGTAGTACCTGGACTACTGCCCTACGAACTAATAACACAAAAAAAAACGATTAAATGCACTGTCAGTCAGGTATAGTATGTTTGTAAGGTGCTGACCCTTTTACTCATATAAAAACCCAATTACTCATATATATTTAGAGAGTAGATGCTTCTTTAAAATTCAAGAGTTGAAATTCCTGGTCGATCCATTCGTTTTTGTTTGTTTCACTGAAATACTAGAGGTTTAACAAGAAAACAGTGTTTGTCAAATTGAATAATTTAAATCAGCCCTGTTTAAATAATTTCTTTTAAATCTAGAGCCTAAGTATTCGTTGAAAGGTCTGATACAAACGTGAGTCACTCATTAGATTCAACTAGTCAGTCTACTTTTAACCAAGAAATGGCAAGATCTCCTTCGCAGGACATCGACCAAATCCTCTTCCCTGGCTACCTTTGTATCCACAGGTAAATTTAATATAGAAAGTGGGTGTTTCTTTAAAACTTCGGAGTTTAAATTCCTAGTCGATCCATTCGTTTTTGTTTATTTCACTGAAATACTAGAGCTACCAGGCTTAGCAAGAAAACAGTGTTTGTCAAATTGAAGAATTTAAATCAGCCCTGTTTAAATCATCTCTTTTAAATCTAGAGCCTAAGTATTCGTTAAAAGGTGTGATACAAACGTGAGTCACTCATTAGATTCAACTAGTCAGTCTACCTTTAACCAAGAAATGGCAAGACCTCCTTCGCAGGACCTCGACCAAATCCCCTTCCCAGGCTACCTTCGTATCCACAGGTAAATATAGAAAGTGAATGTTTGTTTAAAACTTAGGATTTTAAATTCCTCGTTGAACCATTCGTTTTCGTCGATTTCAGTGAAATACTACAACCACTAGGCTTCACAAGAAAACAGTATTTGCCAAATTGAATAATTTAAATCGGTCCAATTTATATTATCCCTTTTAGTTCTAGAGTCTAAGCATTCGTTAAGATAATCATGAGGCACTCAATAGATTCAACTAGTCAGTCTATTTTTAACCAAGAAATGGCAAGATCTCCTTCGAAGGACCTCGACCAAACCCTCTTTCTTTGCTTCCATCGTCTCCAAATGTAAATCTTTGAATAAAACAGTGAGTTAGAGTTTGAATATTCCCACAAATTCAAATCGATATGTAAGCTTTATTTGTAGTACTGTTTAAGTCGTGAGAAGCTGCAATCTTATCAACATCTGGCGCAGATAAGATATGCCGTTGTGTTTGCTGCCAACTGCTCGCTGCCAGTAGCCGCTGCCAACTGCCATGGGTACCGGCTGGAAGGTCACTCTCTGGCTGCTGTTCCTCTTCTGTTTCGGCTTCCTCTTGCTGATAGTGTTCACCTCTGGGATCGAGTTCACAAAAAACTAGAAGAGCCCGAGTTCGGCTGGCTGGAGGAGCGACTCTATAGGGCACTGGTGCCGCTGCTGCGGAGATGCCTCCTATAAACTCCTACACGGTGTTCATCATGACCGTCACTGCGCTGGTGGTTGTGTACATGATCTACGCAATATTCTTCGTGCCTCCCATGCCCTCCCAGAACTCACTGTGACTTCTGCTAAGCGTACAACAATTACACTGCCGTGCATTGTTTACAGAGGTTTGGAGAGTGGATACTATTCCGTTGATAATTGTACGAGTTATCTCAGCTTTACAAACAGGTGTGGCCAAGATTATTGTGACTGGTTTTGGTTGTGATTAATTAATTGTTCTCTACCTTTACCACCATTCCAAAAATTTTAAAGTGAATAAAGTAGTTATGAACGGATATGTTTAAATTACACCGGTAATTGTACTTTGAGAGATTTCCTTTATGTGTTCTAATATTCCGTTTAGCCCACTTTCACTGCTTATTAATGAAGTAAAAAGTGTACACATACATACCAATAGTGTCCTAACTAAAACTTACATCAAACTCAAATTTAAAATTGCTTGAGGGAAACAGTTTTGGAACGTTATTCTGTAATAAGGATTTAATTTTTTATTGTTATATTAAACAGAATTTATCGTCAATTAAAATAGTACATAAGGAATGACACGTTAAAACTGCTGTTCCTTTTGTCCTAAAATTAACTTGGACTTCAATAATGAATTTTTGGAAGAAGGAAAATTATGTTTAACAAATGATACTTATTTCTTCTACATATAAAACCTTTATTTGCGGTTTGAAGAACTATTCGAGTGTATCTATGTTGGGTTGTCTACTAAAATATTGTATCTAAATGGTAGCCTTAACGATAGAATATTATATTAACATAGTTCCAGGGTAATATGGCTTCTGATTATTTAGATAGGTTCTTTAGATATTTGTGGATTCCAAAACACTTGTACCCAGTGAAAAGGCATAACTGTAGCATTAAACACTGGGTTTGAATACTAGTTAGAAATATCATTAATACAGAATTCTTTATAAGGTAAAATGTCCAAGGAAACGATCAAATACTCGTTAATTGAGCTAGATCTTATTTAGAGGGTATACAAAATTATTGTTACAACTGGCTTTTATAACAGATGGCGCAACCATCGCATCATTGCGAATATGTTAAGAACTACATTCATACTAACAGTGTTCTTGAACAGTTTTTCTATTACAAACCACAATTTTGCATCGTATTTATATTGGATTTGGATGTATTTGATCATTGGACTAATGTTATTTATCTCGATTTGGAGCAAAGTTGTACATGACAACCTCACTCTCAATAATTCGCTTGATAATTACTCTCTCAATCTTATAAATAAAAATGAATCGCAAAATGTGTTGGTAAGCACAAATCTCGAGAACGGCTGGACCAATTCGGTTAAATCTTTTTGTAAAATGTCCATTGAAATCCGAGGAAGATATTTATTAAGCAAAATATAAGAAAATATTTTGAAATTCAGAAAAAATGTAGTTTTTACGTTTCACAATCCAAATTAAACTGGCACTAAACAGCTGCTCACACCTTCAGTTTTATGTCGACAAATTGGCTGAAACATATGTTTACATTTAAATTTGATCAAATATTAAGTAAACAGTGCTTGATCAGTAGTGTAATGCAGATAGTAAATAAAAAGTTAATATCAAGGTTTTACTCCAGATTGCGCCAGTGATGAATTTAAATCATCTAATGCATTTTATATATTACTAGCTGTTTCCCGCGGCTTCGCACGCTTTGCGTAAGCCTTGGCCATGTATTTGTACTTTTAGTTCAAGTGCATTTTATTTCTAACACCGATGTAGAGTTTTCCTTGTTGTCACGATCAAGAAAATCTGTGTATGCTTATTATATAGCCATTATACACGTACATGTATTTTATTATAAAGAGGTCTAACAGTCAAGCTTTAAGTTCAACCATATATTTATCATAAAGACAAACATATATTCTAACTTAGTGCCTTCAAATAGTATGTGGCAAATTAATATACGTAAATGTCTCGTAATTAAAGTTTATAATGTGCAGGCGCTTTGAAAATTTTTATATTTTGCAGCGCCACCTAGTGGAGAGTTTTATAAATGAGTATAGCATACAAATCTTCTCCGTCGAAAAGTACATACACATTCAAAATGTCATAATGATCGGTCAAATAGTGTACGATTCCATAAAGGACAAACACACAAACATTAATTTTTATATATGTATAGATTAAACACTTAATGAACACAGTCACGAATGCTTTCACATACGTTACTTTAGACAGGTGGGCTTCCTGGACATTGTGATGTGGCATTTTAACAGTGGCTTATGGGAAAGCAGAGAAATTAATACAAACATGCCTCAACGTAACAAAAAACTTTTATTTTGGAATATTGCGTAACCTTAATAAGGATTTCTCCCTTATACCGAAAGTACATCGGAAATGGGTAGGACTTCTCTCTAGGCCGCAATAGGCTTCTAACTTATGTGTATATTTTCTTCATCAGGACAAAAAGGCAAACCCAACTGTGTCCCTGGAAATATTTGAGACGGTAAGTATATTACAGAAGCCCATAGTAGATGATTTTTACCAAAGTAGATTTCCAAGAACTGCATACGATTATATAAGTATTCGAACTATGTAGTATTTTGATCGAGGCAATACGGCAAGCTAAATTCTGACATAGTAAGTGAATTTAAACGGTCTGCAGTAGGTACTTTTTAATCCAAGTAGGGTTCTTGGCCCTATACGTTGGCAGTAAACTTTTTTTTCGACAGGACAAGGCAAACTCTAATATGGTTACTGGAAATATCTCAGACCTTAAATATGTGATAAAGGCTAGAAATAGACGCTGTTAAACGAAGTAAGTTTTCGAGACCTGTGTATTGTGTTTTCTTGATCGGGGTAACAATGCAGGCTCAGCTGAGACGTTGAAAATATAATTAATTTGAACCAGAATCAGAAGAGAATTGTTTTGCTCTTCCACGTGCAAAACATGATATATTAATTAAATTAAACTCTGATACTATTTACCATGAACTTAATATATACTTGATGTATGCCTACTTACGTTTTAAAATTATCATAGAACTCCATCATATTACATCATAAGTGCTTTTACTAAGTAATATAAGGACTTCGGTTCTAAAGATTGCGTGCGAAGCCGCGGATAACAGCTAGTCATTAATAAAAATAACTAGCCTGGGTAACTGTACATTAATTATAATCTGTTATCCTAGTCCTCACTATGTAATTACGGTATATGTATGGTGTCTGATGTGGTTGTCCGCTCTCTCTCTCTCTCTCTCTCTGTCTATAGATTGCTCTGTAATGGGATGGTGACGTAGAGGGGGGGAGGGTCAGGGGAAGGAGAAGGGCGTGTGACACTGATTGAGTTATAAAGTTAAAGTTTTGACAGAGTTTAAGTTCGTTATTGACGTTAAATCTATTGTAGGAACCATTTCGTGATGTATGATTTTGACAACAAATTTAAGATCATGTCACTAAATCTCATAACCGCAATGAAATTTTAGGATCAGCTTTGTCTAACGTGTAGGTCCTGTTTATATACGTTCTACGTGTCTATAGAACCTATTACCTCATCATATTCTGGTAACTCGGAAATATACACAAAATCACCGAATTTCATCCAAAAACGCGACGCAACATAAGGGCAACAATAAACAGAAAAAATTGTTAACTAATTATTCCTGAACTTCAGGATAAAGTTTTTAACATCATCTTCAAATTGCGAACCACGTCAAAATGCACATTTTAAAATTTCGGATTGCAGTTTTTATGATGCCTTTCACAGGAACAAGTTGTACAAAATAAATCTCAGTTTGGGTTTCACAATATATTCTTGAATTTGTTATTAGCTGAGCGTTGGTGCTCAGAGGCTAGAAAGATTTGATTTATGTCTGTCTATCTGTCCATACGATATCTCAAAACAAAAAGACCTACAGACATGAAATTGTGCATGAAACTTTAATTCAATATGAGCAACACTGAATTCGATGATGGTGCATGTCATTCCATGGGATTTGGCTGAGCGTTAGAGACATTTTCTATTTGTCTTATGGGTAATTATAATGACAAAGAGAAAATAGCAGAATAAATAACTTTGTAAACAATCAAGGTACAATCATTAGCGACATTTTTTATTCATAGAGTGAAGCGAAAACTAAGAGTGGAAAGTCAAGGTTAAAATACGTAGACAAGATTTTATTTCAGCCCAATTTTGCATTTGTAGTACCTTCCCTATCTATTTGAACTTTACTATGAGAACTTACTTAACTAATAAACATTTGAATGCATCGTTTCGAGAGATATCTTGACAAAGATATAAAGATCCGTGAACTTTATATTATTTATGAAGCTTTGACTTAACACGTATGTGTTCTATGATGGTGCATGTCCAGCATCGGAATTTGGTTGAACGTAATATTTGAATAAATATCTGTTTTGTACGATTGTTCGTCCATTTGCAGCAGGATATCTCGAGAATTACATGAATTATATATTAGAACTTTTCCATGCAACTTCAGCAAAACCTGTTATTCTACACATCGAGTAACATAATATGCAAGGTAATATTATATCGATGGCAAATATTCGAAATTCTTTTTAGAGTAGAGAGTTGGCGATTAATTTTAGATTAATGCCATACAAAAAATATGTTTTCTCTTGTATCAGTATAATTTAACTGTAAAACTTCTAAGAATTTACTAGAACGCCTGCAAAAAGTATTTAGTGAACTCATAGCAGAGCGAACGTGAGGCAAACGTTTAACTATATAGAAGGCGCAATATTTACTGGTCTTTGTCTCCACCAAAGTGTTGCTTCCAATTTAATATTAATCAGTGTTTTATAAACCCTAAATTTAACTATGAGCCGGATTTACTAGTGGCCATTTTGAATTTAGCTCCATAAAAACAAATGTAATTTTTGCCCCCTTATCGTGGAACTATCGAGAATGTATCATTTTACAGATGTAATTCAGACGCCTCCCATCCCTTTTTTACTTATTTCAATATTTTGATATTTTATTCAGAAAACCCCTCAAACTTTTTTGCACTTCATCGTTTAATTGTCAAAAAGTGTACACATCACAAAAAAGCGTTAAGATGCGTCAATACGCATAATACTCAGTACTGTTGAAGATAAGATAAGTGAAGATAATAAGTAAAAATATCATAATTGATCGAAGTCAAGATAGGATAATTGAAGATAGTGGAGATAGACAAGTGAAGTTAAGTAATCTCATAAGACAGCAAGCACGCTAGGGCGTCAACAGCAGTTAACATGTTAACATGAGATGAATTCCCATTCCGCTAAAAAAATAACTACCTGCGTAAAAGTGCATGAGCTTTAATATTGTTCTTACGGGGACAAACTCGAGGTCGATTCACTATAGCCGGCTCTAAAGGTATATAATAGCACAGAAAACCCAATCTATCCCGAGTATTGGACTTTAGGCTTGCAAGGGTCAATTTACATTTAAAATGTTGAAACGAATGCCCATTATTCAGTTATTTTATACTAAACTAAATAATTTAGGAAAAAAACTGTTATATAATTTAATTCTTAAAAACCACAAAAAATCAATTACTTTTTATTAATAGATTCACTATTAATATAATAGTAATAATAAGCTGCGTACGTTTTTATAATACATAAAAAAACCTACACATAACGCAGCTATGGCGGGAAGGTTTGATTTAATATGAATGTTGAGTTTAGCTCCAGTTCACCTTCCTCTTAGTGCAGTGTCTGGAATCTGACGATGTCACATATTCAACTTCTGGAATCTGGAGTCATGTTCGTCTGAAGAGATAAAAAAATGCATTCTGAGTTGTGCACTCCAGATTCCAGAGGTCAAATTCTGTAACAACGGCAGATCCCAGATGCTCCACCAAGAGGAAGATGAACTTGATCTAAACTCAACATTCATATTATTTTAATCCTAATTTAAATCATGGTGGTTTTTAAAACATGCACCCTACCGTTTTACTAAACTTATTTATCTCATAATTTCAAAACGACATCGTCTATTTTTCTTAAAAACTTAAATATCTGTTTAATAAAACTATGTACTTGGTCTGATTTGAGTATTCGAATCCTAATCCATTTCGTCAGTCATTTGTAATTTAGCCAGTTAACTAAAAGATTTAATTGCTGAAACGGAAGTACAGTAGCTTGAGTTGAAAGATCATTAATTACAATAAAATTTTTATAAATCTTTAAAGGAGAATAATGTTTATTAAAATAGTAAATTGAATTAATTGTACTACTATGTTTCATAAAGATATACCAAATGTTGTATTAACTTGGATTGTCGTTATGAAATGGCGGCTGGAGCAGGCAACTTCGACGGCCTTAATAGACTAGCGTACATGAAAAAGTTTTAGTGTTATTACCAAATTACCAACACATGTAACATAAGTAACACGGTAATTTTCCACTCAAATTTTGTTATATGACCCAAAGTCTTATTCTGGAAATGTTTTCTCAAATAAAATCACAACAAATAAATTCAAGAGTCCCCTTATGTTTTTTATTTGTACCCGTAAGATTACAGAAGTGTTCTTTTATACTGTGTCACACGAACATTTCTAAGCCCATCATTATGAATAACATGTTTTCTCTTGGTTTTTTTATTAATCTAAGATCTTTGATTAATGACCTTTTGTGGAAGCCTTATACATTTGTTTTCATTAATGGTACATGCATTATTATTAACTTCATTATTAAACATACATGGAAATTTCAAGTAATAATATAGTTCTTATTGTTTGTGATTGTTAGGTCAGAGTGAAATTATTCATTAAAATTAACTTTATGAATACTTTAGTAGATGTGTGAAGTGGTTTATGGACAAAATTGGTAGAATAAAAACTCAAACAATTTAAAAGCGAACTTTTTCGAGAATACAATTAATTAGAAGTATTTCAATTGTGCTGAAATAAATTTAAAACTACGTATATGAATGATTATAAAATATTAATTAAAACAATGGTAATCCGATCTATATAATTAGGAAACCACGATCTCCCAAAAACCACGTTATATCTTTGTTAGGGTCTGCTAATCAACAAAATTGGGTAACGTTGGCTTAATTACTTGACTGCGCCCGCCTGGGGCCAATACATTTACTGGACCGGTCTGTACTGCGTGTTGCTTGTTTTTAATCCAGGCGCTAAGAGGGTGGCAGACTCGATTGCTCGCAAGGGATTGTTCATACATCATGGAAATTTGCATCTGACAGACACAGACAGGTGACTGTGTGGAGTTTAATGTGTTCTGACTGGGCACGGCTTTTCACAATATTATTTATTCGTTTTCATTTCATATTTTTCATTTCTATTTCACACAGAGGCACAAGTTATACGTTGCTTAGTAACTGCTAAGTAGATTTTATAAAAACATTAAAATTTATAGTTTTATATTGTTATACAATAGTTTTAACATTAGGTAGCATTTAAGTGTTTCGTACTTATTTTTGTATTGTGTTTAATTTGAATTCGGGTGAAGAGTCACTTAAGGAATATCTAGGGTAACTCCACAGTACTTCCTATTTTTTTATTCAGTTCTATTCAGTTTTTTACCTAGCTGAAACGGTGTTAATAACATAAAAAGTTCTACTGAAACAAAAATTTAGACATGATTGATGTTTTAATAGTAAAGACATTTTAATACTTTTACAAACTTTCATTAAAAGAGTCTTCACTATTATATCCTTGTCACTTCCATCAAGAATACAAGGCAGTAAATTCTAATTGATGTTTTGTTCCAGGATTTCTCTCTAGAATTTCTAATTAAAAACCTAATAAGTATGATACGTGTTTCACTTCAACTTTGTATACGAATAGTCTTCATATAGTATGTATAAATAAATAGGTGTTCCCTAACTCTATTAACATTTCAAAGTATTATTCTTGAATGAAAGGCAAACGAAAATAACAAAACAAACTTTCTAAATTTAATTCATTACCCTAATACCCACCATTTAGTTTTTTCTATTAAGATTGTTTTGTGAACGGCTCATGTCCCCATAAGTTGGAACTGGAAAATAGCTTTATGATCGAAACATAGAAACACAGAAATAAACAGTTTTGTACAAAAATAATTTCAAAATGGTGGCTTCTTCAAAAACTTTAAACGTAAGTATTTTAAAAACTACTTATGAAAACACAGTTACAGTTATTATGATTTGAACATGTTAATTACAAATACAACTATATTACGTATAAGACAATCTGTTGATAAATAATGGAGAGGAAATATTAAAAAAAGAAAAAACTAATAAATATCAACTGTTATTATGTAACGACAGTGAGCCACAAAACAGCTGGTTTAATTGTAGCTGCTCTAATCTGCCCACTAAAACATTATACATTGATGGACTGATATTGCAGTGACCTTACGATTGTAAACAAACTTAAGACAGAATAAAAGTATAACATTTGAGAGCATTTTGTCAGTATTTCTTTTAGATAAAATAAGTTAATCAATTCCTTATTTTTACGTTTTATTATTATAATATTTATTATTAATCTATCAACTTTTTAATTATGATTGTTTAAATATTTTTCCCCAGGGGCTTCCGACTACCCAAGTACCTTCGTGGAACTGATTTAATACAATTAAACCCATAATTAAATCTCAAAACCAATTTAACATGAAATAAGGCCTTAAGGACCATACAACTACCGCACCCCTAATGATGATCTTATTCCACCTACATCTTTATAGTAATCGTACCAGTAATCATCACCCTGATGCTTTCGTGTTTGATAATGTATTCAAAAATGGGTAATAGACTTTTTTATTTCTAGTCCATGGTTTCATTATTTATTCAATAACTAACTATCCGTAAAGTCATATATTTTTAATTGGAAGAATAAAAATCTCATCAAATTAAATATTCTTAATTCTGTGTCATAGTAGAACTTCAAGGAGAGGGGAGAAGTTTTCTAGGAGATTTTACGTGTCGATAATGAAATAACTACTGTATCAATCCGTAATAGTGAGTTGTTTCAAGCATAAATTGAATGGTAGGTAAATATTTTATTAATATAGCGTGAATTAATATTTCTCAAAATTTGTTTTTTTTTTATTTGTCTTTTGGGGTCTCCGTATAAGACCTCATAGGGTTTTACCCGTTTAATTCCTCTTATATAATCCACTGGAATAAGCTATATTTATTCTTCGTGTAAATTATCGTGGTAAGAAATGTAAGCTTACTGCAGCCAATATAATCATTAATCCTTTTACCATGAAACATATTTTGAGCAAGTACTTACATAACGAATAAACGTGAATATAAGATAATAATGCAAGATAAACAATTGAAATACATCGTATTAGCTTGACAGTTTGTATAAACGAAATCAGAATCACAGTCGGAAAAACAATGATTGCATTGATTTACACTAAAAAAAACTAAAGAGGCAATTAATGTGACTTCAGATTGTTGGTTTGTCAAGAAGGCTACAACAAACGTTCCAATAAAATGGGGTTTTTAATATGTTTGTTAAAGTTTTTTTTTAAGTTTTATTATATACGGTTGGATCAGTACAAATAATATTTTATAACACTCTCGGGCATTCATGGTAATAAATTTGATCTTTTGTAAGATAGAATATCTTTTACGAGGGATGCGTCAGTTTCACTCTTTTCTCTTTAATTATCCTTTTTTTCTGTTCTTTATGACCTGGAACTGAGAAAACACGTTTGTTCTCAAACACAAAAATGACAGCGAGGTAAATCGGAAATTTTTCCAGGGTAAGATCGGAAAACTTGTTCGGAAAAACTACAGCTGTTCCGCGTTACATCCTCTAGAGATAACGAACCCACAATTCCCTCTCTTGGACTTGGACATTTTATTAAACAAATTGGAATATAGGAAACGCTAGTTTTTTGTCACACTGTCATTAATCGATTAACATTTTTATTGGAATTTGAAAGCTTCGTGTAGTATGGTTTTCGTATCCAATACCTGCAATCATTGCCTGAACTTCTGCTTGTAGTGAGTACCCGAGTCTGACAAGTGGTGCGCTCTACGGTGGTCGGAGCGAACTATGGTAGCAATGTAGCTGTTAGGCCAGTCGGCCCAGCTGATGCTTTTGTAGTGTTGTGTGGCTTGGAGTCGCCGGGCGCGCTCTTCCGTTTATCTTCACCGAGTTCTCTATTTTATATCCGTAATCAAATTTTAAAGAATAATTCGTGGTGTTCAGTGTGTCTCGATCGAGCGCAACTGCGGTTTTTGCGGGTCCGGATCCGGTTTGATCTTCTGCTCAGGTCATCAACTCCACACCTGCGCTTCCCTCGCCAGTGTTGCCAACAGTGTCTAGTGCTGTGAATTTGTTTATGGTTTTAGTGATTTAGTATTTACAGTTATTGTGTGTTTTTGTTGGATTGACCAATATTGGATATGTCTTCTCATTAAATGTGTAAGTATTAAAACGATTCTCACTTAGTAAGTTTACATATGAGAGGTTTAGTTTTATCATGTTTGCACTACTTTTGTTTATTGTTTTCGCTCTGATGTTTGCATTGCATACAGGATTTCTGAAAAGTTACTGAAGGGATTGTATGTGTCATAATAATGGTGAAATATGGTACGACGGTTCTATTTCGTAGATTATAATATCATGAAACTTAATTTATGGTTTGTTATGTGTAAAGAAACGGTATTGGTATATTAGGGCGGTGCTGAGAATAAGCATTTGGTTTACGTTGCTGTCAAATAATTTCTAGTCTGAATATTTTTTGACGTTGCCAAAGAATTCGTACAGTTCGGTACCATTGAACATTTAGGCGGGTGGACTCGCCGTATATTTAAAGCAAACATCTGTCAAACCACAATTTACATACATCGTGGCCTTGTTGTACGCGTTGTGCCATAATTATCAGACTTGATCATAATTATTAAAAAAGTCATCAGTCTTAACAGATGGATATGCCGTACACAAGCAGATCGGCAGACCAACATACTTGCGCAAAATCGAGGGTTTGGCGCAACAGTGGAACAGATAAACAGAATATAGGCAGAGTAAAGACTGGAAATGAAAAGAGTTTAGTTCCCTCAGTCAATTTTCGATAGATACGTCACCTGTTAAAGGAACTTGTAGAAAAGTGTACTTTTAACTTGGACGTAATAGTCTGAAAATGACAAACCGCCTACATTAGTTTCATATTTAAAAAGTAGTCTATAAAAAGCAAAATATATTCTGACGTTATACAAATAATACAAAAGACTAGTGTTGTAATACCTCTTACGACTGAGTCGCCGGAGGTCTATTGTTTGAAATTGGCATAAATACAAGGAAACCTCTTGGGAGAAAGTGGAGATCTCCAACTCGCTCTGATGGGTAGTAACTAAAATTCCAGGGGCAAAGTTTTCTTTTAAGTATAAACTGAATTTAAAACTTCCGAACAAAGTAGTTCGAAAAATCGTTATCTCCGGTATTTTCTTTATTCGAAAAGATCATGTAGAGTTAAAGCTCTTCGTTTGTGTAGAGTGCTGGCCCACACCGAAAGTGAAAGGAATAACTTACGCTCGATATATTTGACACTACTGTGACATGCGAAAACTTCAATTGCCTGCACATCAAATCAAAATCAAATCAAATCAAATATCCTTTATTTCCATCAGACATATTACATGCATTGGATTGCGTCATAAATATTACAAAAATACAAGTACAGTTTATATCTATACATACAGACTATTTATTTCCAATAAATTCACTGAGGGTGTAGAAACATTTTTCTACTAAAAAAGCCTTCAGTGTTCTCTTAAAGACCATTACATCATTTACATTCTTTAGGTCCACAGGAAGAGAATTATAAAAAATTACGGCATTATAAAAACAGTGATGTTTGAAAAAAGAGGTTGCATGGGGGGAATATTTAATTTGTTGCTATTCCTGAGATAGTGTCCAGACTGTGGAATTCTGTCTCGAAAATGCCCTGGTTTTGCTTAAAAAAGACCAATGTGTGGTAATTACATCTAATAACATCTAATTACAAGAACCTAAATTATTACATAATTTTTATACAAAATGTTTGTACTTGTTTCTTGTGTAGGTAGCTTTTTAAATATGTATAATGCTTTGTTACAAGCCATAATAAACAATCCCCTTAAGTAACCCGGAAGATCGTTGATAAGATAATATGTCTAACAGTGTTTCGGTTTGATCGGAATCACAACTCCATGAGTACCTATCAGAAAACAACCCTATTTTTCTTATAGCCACGATTATTTTGTTTTCAAATCAAGGATACCACCCGACACTTCTCAACAGTTTGGTTGATTCTGTAGACTAGAAATGTACTCTCAGGGCCATACGTGGTTTAATGCCCATCATATTGTGTAAAGTCGTGATGTTTGTTTAATAATACACTTTTTATTGCAAAGGGAACCAATAAGGTCGTGTTTAGAATAGAAAACATAGACTTCAGCCACAAAGCGTAGATACCAGTTGTGGTTTTATTTGATAGCGTAGTTGTCAAATTTTGTAGTATCACTTTTGGATAAATCTGGCAAATTAACAAAACATCGGTGTGATATGAACTATCAGGTTAATCTCTGCTATGGATTTTAGAAGCAATTAAAACATCTGCATCATGGAGAAGTGGATTTCTTCATCAGACAATTATTGTTCCTGACGGATTAAGGACGCCTTAAGCGATATTGTCTGTAAAAAGGCGAAGACATGTGTCAAGGACTCTCAGATCGTACATTGTATTGTGATGAAAATGGTATTAACAAGAAAACCGGCAATTAAGGTCAATCAAGTCCAATGTCGTGGGCAATGTATCATCATCTCGTGCAAGCTTGGAGCGGAATGCTTGTTCTGTTTGGACCTACCATATCAGCTGATCCAGGGGAAACACAATCAAGGTTTGATGACCATGCATATCTATTTTAGAATGTGTTACACGAGTAACATGATGACAGGGCTGCACAGAATGTGAGCTTATATTGAGCATTTTACGTGTGGGAGGCCTGAGTCATGTTGGTCTTAGGTACCAGCGCCCATACTATCTTCCATTTCCCATTTATACCATTACCCTCCCTCTTTTCCATTATGCGGCTGGTAGTAATGTAAAATACGAAACAAGGGTTTGACGCACTGTACTCTACATGGCAAGCGAGGAGATTGAAAATAAACGTCTATTCCGAGAAGCGTTTAATAGCAGAAGCAAGTTCCTCGTAAAGAAAGATTTTGACAGTTTTATCGGATAACATTGTGCAGAGATCTGGATCTAAGTAAAAATCAAAAAGGCTAAATGAAAATGAAATGTTTGTTCATAATCATATCACCCAAGAACGACTGAACCGATTTCGTTATTTCTTGTTTTAAAATTTCCGTAATAATCAAAATTAGGTATTTATAGAAAAGTAATTGTAAAAAGAACACTCAGCGATTAGCACGGAAATGGAAAATTCCAATGATTTCGATAGGTAGGCTAGTAGTATACTGCAAAATCAATGGTATTATTATTATTATTAATCAGTAGTATTAACCTTTTCTACAGAATGCTCCAGTGAGGAATTCAAACCATTTACTGTATAATGTATATTATTTCAATATTTATATGAAATTATATTTATTGAATAATATTGGAAATATGTGCACGTAAAGTACTTTAAGTTGTCTTCCTTTGACATTGTGGCACGAAATGGCTCAAACGAGCCACTCCTTGACTACAACTTTGTTTGGGGAATCGCGACTACAACCTTGTTTGGGGAATCGCGACTACAATCTTGTTTGGGGAATCGCGACTACAATCTTGTTTGGGGAATCGCGACTACAATCTTGTTTGGGGAATCGCGACTACAATCTTGTTTGGGAATTCGCGACTACAATCTTGTTTGGGGAATCGCGACTACAACTTTGTTTGGGGATTGCAAATTGGTTTGTTTCCAATCCACCATATATGAAGTGCAAATTGTTTTGCGAGCTGAGAAAACCATCGAAAGGGCAGCAAGTCTTTTTGCACTGATTGCTGGGATACGATTCTGATTATGTAGCCTATATTAAATTGTATATAATTCCTAGACTAAACCACTGAAATTGGATATAATAGCGAACAGATATAAGGCCATTTAAAAAAATTATATGCCTACGACGGCTGTGTTATTCTGCAGGAAAATTCGTGCGAAGCTATGGGTTACTTGCTTATTTTTAATGTGTTTAATCTAATCTTGGAAGGAGAAAAGAAGTGATAAGGACATCGAATGAAGCAACCGTTAGACAAAATATCCTGTTTGAACAGAAAACATGATATAGCCTAGATATATAACTCATTCGTTTCTGCACAATACAATTATGGACTATTCACAGTCGGATAAACACAGTTTTTATAACGTTATTATAATTTCCATTATTAGTTGTATTTGAGGTAGTGTGACTTTGGGGTCTCCTGTCATTTAAATAGAACAAGCAAGGTATCATTTCACGGAACGCCGTAAGCTAATCCAACATATACACAACAACAACACACATATATACAACACAACATATATACAACACAACATATATACAACATATATACACAACATATATTTCTCGGCAAAGGAAACTTTACTTCCCATGTAACTCCAAATCAAGGAGTTACATAACTATGCTTGTTTATTGAAAATTGCAACAAGAAGATGAGGAGCTATTTTATTGAGTAAAATCCACGTATCGGGAAAACCCGATGGTCACAGTATCAAGGCTATTGAGTCTTTGTGCCATTGTTGTCACATTGAAAGAGCCAGGAACGCCGTCACAGTCTTGTGATGTGTGGGTCACAGTGGTCCGATTTTCCAACGTTGGCTTAACCTTGAAACGGGAGCAGATGCTCGACATTGCATGTAACCGTGATCTACTCTAGTTTGGAAAATATGCAACAGTCGTTGGTACATATTTGGCCATCTGATAAAATTGACAAGCGCTCGCGTCTATTGACCTGTAGGACGCTTGATTTGCCAGTAATGTTAGCCCTCAATAATACTTTTAGTAAAACCTTAATGAGATCCTGTTCCTGTTGTTTAGCCTACATTGTAAGATGGTTAGAGGTCTACGTTAAATTTAGAGGTTTGCACCTCGTTTGCCATAGAACTCTGCATGTTTTGTAAAATTTTACGCATTGTAGAAAATGCATTTCTTGTCGAAGTTTTCGAAATGGCATGCTGTTACTACAGTCCTATCCTTATTCCATAATTGTGGTCAATTTAAATACAACAGCCGCAGTGTTGTGTTGTACTGTCGAAAGTGGTTCCCAACCCAGATCTAAAATTTTTAATGGAAACGTATTAACCAAGGTGGTTATTACGATAGTATTCATCGTTGAACCGTCAAAGCAATCCTTTAGTGTGGAATTGTCGGTTACAAACGTAAATGACTCATCCACAAGTCTTGATACGTAGCCTATTTTGTTACTCCATGGAGCAAGTCGACCACAAAACCACAAAAAATCTGAAACACAACAACATACAATTAGACAATCATAATTTTATGATGTGGCAATTAGAGATATGCCACCATACAAATCCTTACATATAAACCAAGTTTTGGGAACCCCATTCATCAGTGAAGGACGTTCCCATAGTTAACTAATTACCATAAGTGTGTGATTTTGTATTCTTCTCTGCTCTCTTTCATTGGACATAAATCAGTCCAAAATACTATGACTGTCATCAACAGCTATTTAATTATTGGGGAAGTACTGATTTAGTGCAAGAGCAATACCAGCTGTTGGCCATAAAACTGTGTATTAACATATATGTTCCTATAACTTTCCTGGCTTATCTTATTCAAAAATTGTAAGATCAATAACCATTATTATTTTAAAATATTAGTCTAGGAGTAGAGAGCCAATTAGCGCGGTATAATCGGACAACTAGATTATACTAAACTTATATATGCAGTTTCCTAAAATATATATGATCGTAAGAAACGTTAGTTTTGGTGGGGGCCGAAATGAGAAGGCATCAAAAGGGTTAAAATTATAAAACTATAACTTTTTACTTAAATTGTATTTTTCCTAGCTTGCGAAAACATTTTGCGTCTCTTCGGTCGTTTTCCAAGTGCAATAGACGCAAATCGCGTCAATAAATATTCCCTGCTTCATTTCATGTTACCGGTGATATTACCGATCAAATCGCATTATAAACTATACCGTTTGAAGACATGAGTTTTTATTCCTGTTATTCCTGATCTAGTGACATAAGGGACACCCTTTTTCAAATTGATGTTTGTGATTTTTTTTAAATGAGGTGGAAGCAGTTTCAAACATATCAAGGCGTGGAAAAAATAACGAATTTATCTAAAAAATCTGCGATGGAATCGAGTCTGAAATTCTCAACAGGATTGAAACTCTCTTGACATTCTTGTCAGTACCAATAATTCTGTACGATACCGATTCCTATAAATGGACCATTGTCTTGATAAAAAACATACTTTTCCCGTTATTTCAGACCATCACAAGGTTATGGTCATAAACGCCATAAAAAACATTAAAATCAATTTATGCAGGTGTCTCAGTTGGCTCCGATACCCGGTACAGCTTTGCACTTTTCAATCTCTTGCAAGCCCGACACATTGAGTGCAATCTCTTGCAAGCTCGACACATTGAGTGCAATCTCTTGCTCGGATTCGTAGAACCCGCATAACCGCAATCTGGGTTTATCAAACAATTATCAAGTCCTACGATGACGTGCATTGGCGGCACATTATTAAAAAACGAAATTTAATTCCTAGACTAGGACGAATTTAAGAAATGTATTGATACAATTAAGTATTCTGACTTATTTTGGGTATTGATTGCTAGTCGGAAGAAAAGTATAAACTAGCATAGTGATTAAGATAAAAGTTCTTAGAAATATCTAAACATTGCTTTCCTAGAAGCCATACTTTCATTTGGAAAATCCTTGGCGCACGCCAAATTTCTCCACTCCCGGACTCTAGGCCCAGACCGCTCTGTTTCCCAATCTCTATTTGTCGGGGTGGAATGTCACGATCACAGATTTAGCCTGTAGAGAGTTACTCGCAGCTGTTGTGGGGCTATGTTTAGAGATCGACCACTCCCTTCCCATTCATCCAGTCGGCACCCTCTCTAGACGAGTGTAAGGACGAACTGCTGTGCCGCCCAGTTTAGCTCGGGATGCGGCCTGTGTATCTTAACGTGTCAATGATACTGAGCATAACGTGCTAGTCGGATATTTGTACAGATCGAGGAATTAACATGGAGCAAGAATCTCCAGGTTGACCTAGATACAAACAAAGCAGCGTGAGCCAAATCTATAACAGGACTCGTGTTCCTTGCCAAGTTATTATTCTGAAGCTGCACGCATAGAAATAGTTTTAGAGGTCGAGACATCTAGCTGGAACCGGGCCTAACCGTTTGGAACTGCTAGACTTATTTATATTAGTATGAATGGAATACTCGCGAGTTGACTTGGAGTGTTATTGGCGTCAATACCACCCAGACTTACTTCCGCAGTGTGTTATTGGCGTCAATACCACCCAGCCTTACTTACGCAGTGTGTTATTAACGTCAATACCGCCCAGCCTTACTTACGCAGTGTGTTATTAACGTCAATACCGCCCAGCCTTACTTACGCAGTGTGTTATTAACGTCAATACCGCCCAGCCTTACTTCCGCAGTGTGTTATTGGCGTCAATACCACCCAGCCTAACTTACGCAGTGTGTTATTAACGTCAATACCGCCCAGCCTTACTTACGCAGTGTGTTATTAACGTCAATACCGCCCAGCCTTACTTACGCAGTGTGTTAATGGCGTCAATACCACCCAGCCTTACTTCCGCAGTGTGTTATTGACGTCAATACTACCCAGCCTTACTTCAGCAGTGTGTTAATGGCGTCAATACCACCCAGCCTTACTTCCGTAGTGTGTTTGGTGTCAATACCACCCAGCCTTACTTCCGCAGTGTGTTAATGGCGTCAATACCACCCAGCCTTACTTCCGTAGTGTGTTATTGGCGTCAATACCACCCAGCCTTACTTCCGTAGTGTGTTTGGTGTCAATACCACCCAGCCTTACTTCCGCAGTGTGTTAATGGCGTCAATACCACCCAGCCTTACTTCCGTAGTGTGTTTGGTGTCAATACCGCCCAGCCTTACTTCCGCAGTGTGTTATTGACGTCAATACTACCCAGCCTTACTTCCGTAGCGTGTTATTGGCGTCAATATCACCCAGTCTTACTTCCGCAGTGTGTTATTGGCTTCAATACCACCCAGCCTTACTGCCGCAGTGTGTTATTGGCGTCAATACCACCTAGCCTTACTTCCGTAGTGTGTTATTGACGTCAATACCACCCAGCCTTAATTGCGTAGTGTGTTTGGTGTCAATACCGCCCAGCCTTATTTCCGAAGTGTGTTATTGACGTCAATACCACCCAGCCTTACTTCCGTAGTGTGTTATTGACGTCAATACCACCCAGCCTTACTTTCACAGTGTGTTATTGGCGTCAATACCACCCAGCCTTATTTCCGAAGTGTGTTATTGACGTCAATACCACACAGCCTTACTTCCGCAATGACTGATCAGTTTTACCACAGTTGCCTCTGGTTTGCCCGTAGAGATTACAGAAATACTGATTGTGTTTTTATTAAAACTGGTATTGTGTTAAACACGCCAAAAACTGTGCTGACTGCACGAACATAAGATAAACTCTATAATGTCTGTAGGTTCTGTATGAAAGTACTTTAAGAAAGGAGCACCAATAGAAGTTGATCTAACAAAAAAAATTAAATAAAAAAAACAAGAAACATGAAATAACTACTTTATGGTTAGAATGATAAAACAGTATAATTAGTGAGTCGAAAGCGTTCAACGATGTCGATCAAAGAAGTCACTATAAATTTTAGTACTTTCCTCAACAAAACAGTTTTTATGAAAATTATAATGGATTGGTGACCAAGCTGAAAATTAAATGAAACCTTCATCCTCCTATCGTGGGTACAGTAACGTATTCTCTGGGCAAGTGATTGTTATTCTATTCCATACTGTAAAATCTTTCCCATGCGACATTTTATATGGATATTTTATTGAATTAATTCGTTGATGTGACTTGGAATTATCATAAGAGTGAAAAAGACTCAAGTAATACGTTACATATCACACCTGAGTCCAAAAAAATGGGAATTGCACCACATATCGCGTAACAGGCTTCACTGAGTTTTTTTAATGCAATTTCAAGCCGGTAATGTGTCACATTATAGTAATCAGTTCTTTACAAATTTATTCATAATGAGATTTTTCGTTACCATCATGGTTACCAGGAAAGTGAAAATATTCGCTAACGCACGTCCTCAATCCATAGATTCAAAATCTTCTAATCACTCGAGTAATAGACTTGGTAATTTATTAAAAAGCAAATTATTGGATTGCTGATTGTCCCTACATTCTTTATTTCCATATTTTTAAAATCCGTAAAATACAGATTCATTGCATTATTCCACTTAATATTCTTTTCTAAATTAATGTAACTATGATACTTCTCACTGCATTCATTGCACACGTCACCACAGAGTATTGCCACAATTCACCAGACTGTGCAACAGTGTCTAGTGTTACTGCCCAGTGAGCGAGACAGTGGTCAGGCCATTCCAGAATGTAATGTGACTGTGCAGTGTGGGCACTACTGTGGAGTTCAAAGCCTTGACCCCGATCAGTGCCTCTGGCACGTACAACTGTACTCTTCTGTACTGTACAGCAACACTGTACTCACGGACAAGGATACCGTTGTGGTTGTGACACGCTGTATCTCTCCCACCACGCCACACCCAGGCTGGCGACTGTCTGCTATTGACATTGCTCCGCGAGAAGCGATAAACACCTGCTCAACACTGGTCCTTGGATAGTTTGGGCGGCTGACTCAGTTGGAGATTTCCAGACCTTTCAGTGACATCTTGCGTCAGTGACGGTAGTTGTCTTATGCAGTCAAAGATTTTTTACGAATTTAGTAGTGAAAATTGTAGTAAAACTATACAATATTGCCTAGAAGCATTACTACCTTACTTAGTACCTTACTTTTACTCACCTTTCATGAATTTAAAATCAAATCATGGACGACATTAAAGATTTGTATTTAAAGCTACATCAATAATTCTCTGAATTAGCAGGGAAGAAGTTTACGGAAATGTTAAGATATCGAAAATAAGGATTAAAAACCTCGATAGCGTGTATAAACCAGAATAGTTAAACCATATTCTAGCATTTTTTAGTGTTTCCCTTCCGTAGAAGTATCAGACATCATGTCATTTATCATCAAGAATGAAGAAAATGTTATTGCAAGATTGTAATATTATTCGTCGTATTCTTATCCTGTAGCCAGTCTGAGTTGTAAATGTATCATTGCTTAAGTCCAAGGAAGACATGCACTTGATTAAAAAAGAATTACCACGTAAAACTATCTCATCGGTTGCAGTTGGGTTATCATTTCATGATAAATACTTTTCTTACATTATAAAATGAAATGTTTATTTCCAAATTGTCGATGACAGAATATAGGTTAAATAAATAGCACAGTTTTGAGAATCATTGCTTACATGCACACGCTTAATATAAAATAGTGTTTTGAAAGCCAAGGAAGAGTCGAGATTAGACAACCTTGACATGGACGCCACGTTGGAACGTCGCGTACACATGGCTAGAAAGGATTTAACAAATTGTTTCAAATAACGAAAATCTTCACCTTTTGCCCAATATCGAGTCACTGGTATATTTTGTAATGTGGTTATTGCAAATGCAATCTGTTATACTTCTCAATATTTAGACCCCAGAAATTAATCTTCAACTTGCTAACATTTAGTTTGATGGAATTAATTTTTATAACATGTCAAAATTTAGTTTCAAGGAATTAATGTACGTACACCATGCTAAAATATAGCTCACAGAAATTAATGTACAACTTGTGTAAATTTATTTTCAAGGAATTAATCTACAACTTGTCAAAGTTTACTTGCAAGAAATTAATCTTCAACTTCGCAAAATTTAGTCCCAACGGATTAATATACAACTTGTCAAATTTTAATTCCAAGAAACTTATCTTCAACTTGTCAAAATTTAATTTCAAGGAATTTATAACTTGTCAAAATGTAATTTTAATAAATTAGACATTACCTTATTTTAACCTTTACTCACCATTAGAAGACCACATTGTTGTGAAAGAAAGAAGTTCTAAGCATTGAATAGGCTAAGCATGGAATAGGTCGAAGAAAATTCTTAGTCTCTTACGGGAAACGTTGTAAAGAAATACTCTTGACCTTTCCCTCGATGACGAATGGAGATGCGAAACGTGTGGCTTGTGCCTTACTCCGCAAAGATCAAACCTCTTACTGCTTGTAGACGATGGGGTTAGGCAACAAGTGACAGAGACGTTACTGCAGCTTGTGATGGTAGAGGCATCCGTCACACGAGGTGACGTAACTGGGTCATCTGAACCTTGCTGGGAGCTGGGTTGGGTCGCGAGTTGCGTAAAGCCCCGTTATCAGGAGGAAGTAGGTCCCTTGCTGATAAGGAACAATTGGATTGATAGGGTAATAACCGCTGGCGCCGCTCTTACTCCCGCTGGCAAAGCCGACTCCACGTTGGCCAACTTGACCGCATAAATAATTCGCTTGATTGTTTAGACGGGCGCTTCCTTCCAATTGAACGCCATTGGGAACTTGATCCTAAACGAAACTCGCAGGACGGCCGCTAGAGTTACTTCGACTGATTCAACAACTTAGACAGAACTTCTTGGCTATAAATCTATTATTGAATATTCATAAAGGTGCATAAAAATTATTGTACAAATCTCTTCCTTACTGTAGACATAGGAGTTTTGATAGCAGTAATGTAGTTACTGTCCAGAAGGTAAAAAGAAAAATCGATTGGAGAAATTCCGTAAAAAAGGAATCAATTGTTTGTTAGTTGTATTCCGGAATGCAGAAGACAATTTACAGATCTATTGAGGAAATTCCTTACAAATGGAATCGATTGTTAGTTGTAGTCCGGAAGGCAGGAAACAATTTACAAATCGATTGAAGAAATTCCATATCGCAGGAATCAATTGTTAGTTGTCCTCCGGAAGGAAAAGTGCTATTTACAAATCGATTGAAGAATTTCGTAAGAAAGAATCAGTTGTTAGTTGTACTCTGAAAGAAAAGAGGCCATTTACAAATCGATTAAAGAAATTCCGTGAGAAAGTAATCGATTTTTGCTGTCCGGAAGGCAGAAGACAATTTACAAATCGATGGCGGAAATTGCCGTGAGAAAGAAATCAATTAATAGTTAGCAATATTAATTGTGGCTGGGATCGAAATTGGAAGATTGTGTAAGGGTCAAAAGTACCAAATAATTCTCGCCTGTAAATATTGAGGTTATATGTTTTGTTTTTTTATAAACATGTCTTTAAACATTTATGAGACAACTATTTGAGCGTGTGATGTTTGTTTGTGCCAAGTTAACTAAAGTTATGACCAGTTGAAACAGTCAACATTCTTTATTTTTAACCCTTTAGCTACCATCCAATGTCGATTCTCCAAAAATGAGGGCAGTGAAGTTTAAATCCTTTCTTTGGAGAAATTCCTCAATCGACTTGACCAAACAATGTGTTCTTATGTACAATGAAAATTCCCTGGACAAAGTAAGCAAAGTTTGTTGGATTGTAGCAGTATTTGTTAGGAAATAAGCAGCCAGGTATTATAACTAAGTAACTCGAAAGATAGTTTGTTATTACAGAAACATGCTCCTCGTGAATAGCTAGCCGAGTAATAAACTTTCATCCACGACAGTTTTGTTACAGCCGTGTAACATGGTCCCACACGGTGTGTTACACGCTAGTTTCATTACACTAATGGCTGTGTTAGGTGTATTATTTAACATGAAGAGTTTTAACAAGAACTTAACACACTAACCAGAAATGGGTGTTCTAAAATACAGCGTAGAAATTAGGTAGGTCCAGCATCTTCCTGCTCTTAATCATTTGATTGTAGTATATTTTCAAATGCTCTTCAAGGAATAGTTACTAAAACGGAAGTTGCTTTTGAGAGTCTCAATATTATTTTCCCAAACCGATCTGAAATCCATTCACTGTATCAAAACTAGCAGTCTTCAATAAGATCAATAAACCATAGTGCTTATAAACCTTGATCACTGAATTAACTAATGTGTTATCAATTAATAATCTAATGTTTATTTTCATATTCATAATTGTTATTGGGAACTGACAGAAGATCTAAAATCCTAAATTACCAATCGAGCTTGTGGTGTATAAATTAGTCTTGGACAAACAAATTCAATAATAATGCAGTTATAGTAGACTTATAACTTGTAAAATACCTTACCTAACTCAGGTATCTTTACTGCCGGGCAGTTTCTTTTCCAATTCCCTGAACTAATGTGCTGTATCTCTAGTAGTACTGTATCTTAACAAGTAGTGAGCACTTGCTATATTCTAGATTCTATATTCTATCATGAATAAATTAACATGAATTATTTTATTTCTATTCAGTTAAACTGCCCTCAACTAGGATTAGTTAAATTGTGATTATGAAGTTTTATTATTATTGTTATACGTGAATGTTATTAATATTTTAAACACTTTAAATTCAGTTAAAGAAAAATTACAACCACGTTATGTGTACCATACTCAACAATCCTCAATGATCTTTCCTCGTCCATTATGGTAGTTATGTCACAGTGACATAAATTACTAAAGTGATAGTTGTCAATTATACTTTGACGTATTTCGGTGAGAAAAGTACCATTGGAATTGTTATAAAATTACAAAATAATGTCATTTAAACATTTTATAATTATACTGGTGCTTGAATTTGAATTTCTACAGGTACCATTTTGTTAATATTGAAGAAAATAACAAAATTGTTTGTTTTTGTGTTTTCACTTATTTGTCATAACCCATGTGCAAAATGTAGTATCTTAACTAGTTCTAGAAATAATATTTTCTAAAAAAAAATAAAAAATGACGGCAAGCTTTTAAACGATACATGTCTCGACATGTGTTTATATAACATTTTTTGTTTGAAATTATGTCCTGTATATACTTATAACGTTAGGATGAAAATGGAAATTTAAAAAAATCTGGATTTGGTTGAGGAAGTGCAGTAGATAACGGGGTGGAAATATAGTCGATCATAACGCTCTACACATGTGTGTGTGGGGTCTATGTTGTGAGAGCGTGAACCTACTTGGATCCAGCAGCAATCCCTATTAACGAAAGCTAAATATTGAAATGCGAAATATTACTCTTTAATTTAAAGAAAACCCGAAAATTAGAATACTTTAATTAAGAACCTAAGCAAATTAGACAAACCAAAGACATTAAATAATTATAAACAGCCTCTCACGTAGAACTCAAATCCAACGTAGATACTATTTTCTAAGATCCAGGTACGTTACCCGGTATTCTTCGCATACAAGGAAGACATTCTGCTACTCGTCGTTTATGGCTGACAGACGGCATTTTTTACAGACGGAGAACATAAAATGGGCGCTAACAAAGTCCATTATTGCGCTCACAAACACTAACAGCTGCATGGCGGTGCAATGACGACAAACAAGACACGAGATGGGAGACCAGCGTTATCTGGTGTCAATGACCAAGTGGTCGATCGGGCGCAGCTGTCCGGGGACTGCCCCGTAGTGTCGGCGCACAGCTGCATGCCGGTGCAAAGACGGCAAACAAGACAACTATCGCAACTATCGTCCTATTTCAATTCTGCCCGTGTTTAGCAAAATTTTTGAAAAGGTTTTCTCTGAAAGACTTGAAGGCTTTCTGGAAAACAAGCTAGTTCTGAATCAAGAGCAGTTTGGATTCAGAAAAAATAGATCCACAATCGATGCTGTGAATAACCTTTTGGACAATGTTGTCGATGGATTGGAGAGGCCAGAACATGTGCTTAGCATATTTCTTGATCTGTCCAAAGCATTTGACTGTGTGCATCATGAGACACTGTTGCACCAGTTGGAGAGATGTGGCGTTCGGGGGCTTCCACGGTTATGGCTAGCCTCCTACCTAAAGGAGCGAGATCAGACAGTGGAGATTTCGAACGTCTCATCAAACAAAATTAAAGTGTCTCATGGTGCCCCTCAGGGATCTATTCTTGGGCCTCTTTTATTCCTGATTTATGTCAATAGATTGAATTCTGTGATCCAGCATGAAAAAACTTGTTCAGTATGCTGACGACACGACTCTGTTTTAAAAGCAAAACATTGCAAGAACTGGAAGTCACAACGTTCATAGAACTCAATTCCTGCATTCAATACTTTGCTGAACTGAACTTGGAAACAAACCAATCAAAATCGAATTTTGTACATTTCTGCCTTAGGCAGAATGAGCTTTCAGAACGGCCAGCTGTATTTGTGGATGATGTCCTTTTAGAGGAAACATACTCCACAAAGTTTCTAGGATTGTTCCTTGACAGAGGATTAACCTGGGATGACCACGTCGACAATATGTGTGCTAAAATTTCAGCAGGCATATACGCCTTGCGCCACCTACCAAAGCTGTGTTCCCCTAAAGTTCTAAAAATGGCCTACTATGGCCTAATTCACCCACACTTTGCGTATGGAGTGAGACTTTGGGGAGGCTGTGCCAAAAACAAATTTGAGCGAGTCTTTAGACTCCAAAAAAACGCTTTCAGAATAATTGGAAAGTTAAATTACAGAGAGTCATGCAGGGAACCTTTTAGGGAGCTTGAATTTCTGACATTGCCCTGCCTCTACATATACGACGTGATCATGTATTACAAATCAAAATGCACTATGGTCCGCGGTGTGGACATTCACCAATATGAAACAAGAGGCAGGGACAACTATCGAGCCCAACTGCACAGGCTGACGCTTACGCAGCATCTGCCACAAAACATTGGTGTCAGATTAATCAATAACCTCCCGGAAAGAACTCCAACAATAAAAACCAATTCAACACACGTATAAAACGCCTATTGGTGTCTAGAGCGTTCTACTCTGTCGATGAATTCATGATGAGCCGCTGGGATTTATGAGAGGCATAGGATCTGGAGTTAGTGAGAGTGTGCTTGAGTGAATGTATGGAAGTGTAGGTTTGGGTGCATGTGTGAATGCTTTAACTTTAGCATGTGTAAAAACTATTTACAAAATGATTTATTTACATTTGCAATGCAATGTAAAATTGTAAAAATGCAATAAAATATGATTTGATTTTATTTGATTTGAAGACACGAGATGGGAAACCAGCGTTATCTGGTGTCAATGACCAAGTGGTGGGTCAGACGCAGTTGTCCGGGGACTGCCCCGTAGTGTGTGCACACAGTTGCATGGCGGTGCAATGACGACAAACAAGACACGAGATGGGTGACCAGCGTTATCTGTGTCAATGACCAAGTGGTCGGTCGGGCGCACAGTCCGGGGACTGCCCCGTAGTGTGGGCACACAGTTGCATGGCGGTGCAATGACTACAAACAAGACACGAGATGGGTGATCAGCGTTATCTGGTGTCAATGACCAAGTGGTCGGTCAGACGCAGCTGTCCGGGGACTGCCCCGTAGTGTCGGCGCACAGTTGCATGGCGGTGCAATGACTACAAACAAGACACGAGATGGGTGACCAGCGTTATCTGGTGTCAATGACCAAGTGGTCGGTCAGACGCAGCTGTCCGGGGACTGCCCCGTAGTGTCGGCGCACAGTTGCATGGCGGTGCAATGACTACAAACAAGACACGAGATGGGTGACCAGCGTTATCTGGTGTCAATGACCAAGTGGTCGGTCAGACGCAGCTGTCCGGGAACTGCCCCGTAGTGTCGGCGCACAGTTGCATGGCGGTGCAATGACTACAAACAAGACACGAGATGGGTGACCAGCGTTATCTGGTGTCAATGACCAAGTGGTCGGTCGGGCGCACAGTCCGGGGACTGCCCCGTAGTGTGGGCACACAGTTGCATGGCGGTGCAATGACTACAAACAAGACACGAGATGGGTGACCAGCGTTATCTGGTGTCAATGACCAAGTGGTCGGTCAGACGCAGCTGTCCGGGGACTGCCCCGTAGTGTCGGCGCACAGTTGCATGCCGGTGCAATGACTACAAACAAGACACGAGATGGGTGACCAGCGTTATCTGGTGTCAATGACCAAGTGGTCGGTCAGACGCACAGTCCGGGGACTGCCCCGTAGTGTCGGCGCACAGTTGCATGCCGGTGCAACGACGACAAACAAGACACGAGATGGGAGACCAGCGTTATCTGGTGTCAATGACCAAGTGGTCGGTCAGACGCACAGTCCGGGGACTGCCCCGTAGTGTCGGCGCACAGTTGCATGGCGGTGCAATGACGACAAACAAGACACGAGATGGGTGACCAGCGTTATCTGGTGTCAATGACCAAGTGGTCGGTCAGACGCAGCTGTCCGGGAACTGCCCCGTAATGTCGGCGCACAGTTGCATGGCGGTGCAATGACTACAAACAAGACACGAGATGGGTGACCAGCGTTATCTGGTGTCAATGACCAAGTGGTCGGTCAGACGCAGCTGTCCGGGGACTGCCCCGTAATGTCGGCGCACAGTTGCATGGCGGTGCAATGACTACAAACAAGACACGAGATGGGTGACCAGCGTTATCTGGTGTCAATGACCAAGTGGTCGGTCAGACGCAGCTGTCCGGGAACTGCCCCGTAGTGTCGGCGCACAGTTGCATGGCGGTGCAATGACTACAAACAAGACACGAGATGGGAGACCAGCGTTATCTGGTGTCAATGACCAAGTGGTCGGTCAGACGCACAGTCCGGGGACTGCCCCGTAGTGTCGGCGCACAGTTGCATGGCGGTGCAACGACGACAAACAAGACACGAGATGGGAGACCAGCGTTATCTGGTGTCAATGACCAAGTGGTCGGTCAGACGCAGCTGTCCGGGGACTGCCCCGTAGTGTCGGCGCACAGTTGCATGGCGGTGCAATGACGACAAACAAGACACGAGATGGGTGACCAGCGTTATCTGGTGTCAATGACCAAGTGGTCGGTCAGACGCACAGTCCGGGGACTGCCCCGTAGTATCGGCGCACAGCTGCATGGCGGTGCAAAGACGACAAACAAGACACGAGATGGGTGACCAGCGTTATCTGGTGTCAATGACCAAGTGGTCGGTCAGACGCAGCTGTCCGGGGACTGCCTCGTAGTGTCGGCGTACAGTTGCATGGCGGTGCAACGACGACAAACAAGACACGAGATGGGTGACCAGCGTTATCTGGTGTCAATGACCAAGTAAGTGGTCGGTCGGGCGCACAGTCCGGGGACTGCCCCGTAGTGTCGGCGCACAGTTGCATGGCGGTTATCTGGCTCCGTAATTGCAGCGTCACAATTTATACTCTGTCCTCAGTCCTCTGATTGGTAGATTAGTCCAACTGCTCTATTGTTAACGAATTGACTGATGCGATAATTGGCCTATTCGCTGTCTCAGACACTGACCAGTAAAAGTTTTGTTTAGTAATGGAACCTGATATATAAATTATTTATTAATTAGTTATTACAATCATACCATGACACAAATTGCTGTAAATTTTTTTTAGCTGTGTTCTTTATTCTAAAACCTCGTGATCTTGAATGCTAAAACCCCAATTCTGATACTATATATATATATATATATATATATATATATATATATATATATATATATATATGTATATATTTACAAAAATTTACTATCACGTGGATATTAAGTTTTAATGTATTATGCGTTATTATTAGAGAATTCCTTGGAAATGTAAAAAAAGCTATTATGGGATGTTGCTTATTTATTCTCCATGTAAAAAGTACGTTTGGCATTTGCTTGGGCTTCTGCCATTTGAAATCCATCGTACTCATAAGAGCAGGGAACATGTGACATGTTCACAGCTATCCAAGACGTCATTCTTTTGACAGATATTTACAAAATTTCAGGGCTGATAGTGGTTGCTTGCCCGGGTCTGTTTATGATTTGGATCACCCACTGAGGGGTTCGTGTCGGCGAAATGATGTCTTGAAACGAGAATTGCTTAAACTTCGCAATGCGGAAACTAAGACACATTGTTGTTTGTTTGTTAAATTTCCTCTAAAAAAACTTTACAAGAAGAAAAAACTTCATGACATTCTGAAGTGGCGTATCAGAAATTTGAGTTTGGTACGCCAAACTCATTATTTTAAATAATGAAATATTTTATTGGTGGAGAAGACTGTGATTACCTCATCTTATTTACAGTTACGTATAAATACAGTTGTTTATTAAAAAATATTAACTAAACTTTCGAGTACCGGTACCCAAAAACTGTTTCGGAAAAATCAGCTTCTCTTTTCATTTATTATCGTCTTAATAAATTGTAAAATATCCTATTCTACCATTTTGCATGGATAACGCTAAATAGCCAGATTTATTTTCCCTAAAGCCGCGGTTACTAGGCCAGTAGGCGGGCAGGTTACTTGGAGCAGGTAACCTGAGGCAAGTTACTGTACTGGGGACTTGCCGTTGACCCTGTCCACACGACTCAGTTGTGAGCGAGCCAGTGTTTAATTAAGTTGTATTAAAATGGCAGAAAGTGCATCTTCTGTTATCTTATGATGACGTACAAGAAATTACGCGTAATCTTATACTGGAATTTGTAAGTGAATCCAGTGAAATATTATTGGAAGAACTGGTAAAGAAAAAACTATGGGTGAGAGAGTGGCTTAACAGGAGAGATACCAGTGGTGCATCTGTTCGTAAAGCTTTTATTTTAGATTTAGCTTCAGTTATATCAAACCCTTCAATTTTCATAGCGGAAACTATTTCACCAAGGGCTGATTCGCGTGCATTCTTTTTCTTGTACAGTTCAGAAAACTGGTCCCATAAGCAAGGCCGGTCCTTGTAAAGTTCCAAAAATTTAATTGTCATCTCTTCGGTCCAACGTGGAGCCATTGAATTAGTACAGTATTACACAAATATATAAAAGTTAACAATTTAAACAATAAACAAACATCCAAAAAAGCACTGTTTGTCACCAATTCGCTCACTTGCTCATGAATGAGTTGTCCACACGGCGTCAGTGCAAGACAGGCTGTGTGGCAGGTACCGTTTTCGAGTGGTGGGGGCAGGTTGTCTACTCCTCGTGCAAGTCGATCTGCCAGACAGGTTGACAGGCAACTTGCCTTTGATTTACAAGTGTGGTCGTACACACGGGGCGGGTTACTTGCCTCAGGTTGCCTGCTCCAAGTAACCTGCCCGCCTACTGGCCTCGTGTAAACGCGGCTTTAACTGATCATCTCTGAGATACTTTCGACTCAGTTCTAGCTGAAACTAAAATTCCGTAGCTTACCGATGAGCCAAGGGATCTGAGCGAGCGACCGAGGCTGTACTAACCATCCACGAAACATTGACCTCACCTATACGCTGGCATTCTGTGATTGATTTTAAAGAACTGAACTATCGGAACACCTTTTATGTAAATATAACCACGAGACAACTGAATAAATCAGTAAATATTCCATTTCTTTCCTCTTGGGTCACGAGAAATACCGAAGGACGGACTCTATGGGAAAGTCCAATGTTCTTGGAAAAGACGCCCCCTCTCCCCCGCCCAACATCAGGTGGCCGGCCGACCCGCTCGCGTCTGCGCATACCCTTGGTCCATCTGTACGTGTATAGACGACTTAGCAGGCAAATTAGTAACGCAAAGTTTAATCGATGTCTAGTTTTTATTAGCTAGCATATTTACAGTCAATAAAAATGTTTTGACCGAATGAAAAATACGAGTCTAATTAACAATATAGTAAATAATAATGTACAATTTTATTTAATACTACAATCATAAATTAAGTAGAACTACACCTTAGTTTTAAGATTTTATTATCTTTCTCAGAAGCTGTGGGAAGACCGGTCTGTTTTTATATTGATTGATATAGGGGCAGAGAAAGGCATATTCTTCTTTTGATCTCTATTAAAACTTATCTCCTTAAGCTTTTAGACATTCGATGTTTTCTTGCATTTTGCACCTCAATTTAGACGCTATCTCCAACCTTATCAACCACTTAAAATAAACAACGGCTTATCAACAAATTGTGTGTCTCTCTTATCTGAGTCTCGACAAATAATAGCTGTTCTCTGAGCGGTTGCAGCGTAATTTATAACTGTAAATACAGCACTGTTCGTTCCTAATGAAAATACTATCGTGACAGGGTACAATGTTTACTGACGAATTGAAAAATGCATCCTCCCACAAAAAAAATCGTTTATTGTGAAAGACAATATAAAAATTTTATCACAACCGACCTAAATCTAACCTAACAATTCTCGCTGACAATAAATGACCCACTCAAACATACATAACCTCATTCAAAATCTTACAGTTTACAAGTCTGGTAATACGATTTTGTGAATTCTTGTGCTCTTAATTGTCCCAGCGATTCATCATCATAAACTAGTCAACAGAGTAAAATGCCTTTGACACCAAAACGGTTTATAACTGAGCTTTTAATTTTTTTGTTTAATACCTTCATGGAGACTACTGATTAGTCTGACACTAACTTGAGAAGGCAAATTTCTGAAAGCATTTATGCTGTGTTGTTGGACTCGAAGGTTATCCCTGCCTCTAGTCACATGATGGTGAACATCCCCGCCTCGACCCAAAGCGCACTTTGATCTGGAGTAAAGGATCACCTCGAGAATATAGAGACAGGGCAAAGTCAGTAACCTCAGCTCCCTAAAAGCATCTCTGCACGACTCCCTGGCTCTCAAACCCAAAATCACTCTCACGGCTCTTTTTTGGATTCTGAAGGCCCGTTTCAGCTTGTGTTTTGCACAGCTACCCCAGAGTTTAATTCCACATCCTAAATGAGGGTAGATTAGACCAAAATAGGCCGTCTTCAATACTCCGATGGAGCAATACTGTGCTAAGTTGCGAAGAGCAAAAATACAATGATGCAATGTTTGCACACGCGTGGTCAACGTGATTATCCCAAGTCAGATCCCGATCTAGGTACATTCCAAGGGATTTTGTGGATTGTGTTTCTTGAAGTGGAATATCATCCACAAACACTGAAGGTTTTGTTTCAGAATCTTGATTCCTCAATGCAAACTTATGAAATTTGGTTTTGATTCGTTTGTTTTTCAGGTTTATTTCAGAAAAAAGTTGAATGCAGGAATTCAGTTCAGAAAACGTGATTTTTTCCGAGGTCCTGAACTGTTCTGGCCTTTACGCAGAGAGTCGTATCATCCGCATACTGAACCACCTTTCCATTTTAGATTGATTTAGTTATATCAAAAAAAGAATTGGACCAAGGATAGATCCCTGCGAGACTCCACGGGCAATCTTTACAAAAAGGTCCCAGTACTTGCAACTAGACTTAAAAACATCTTTAATCTGCCTCTTCACACAGCCTGACGTCAAAGCCATGCAAACTACTCGCTTTTTACTTGGCAATTTCATTGAAATTCCTAGACTGCTATAGTTGAATGAAATTAGTAACCACGACTGTGACGTCGTCGTGACCAGAGCCATGGACCATGACCAGGATCGGGACCGGGTCCAATCGTTCAGCCTTGTCTGTCCCACCGCGCCTTTCCAGGCCTGCGCCTCGTTGGGTAAGACTCAGCGGCTGCTTTGATATAACCAATTCTTCGATTCGTCGTGGTCAGCGTCGGGTAACGAAATTGTTGTGTGGATTTTGCGAAATTCAGTTCCACCTCATGGGTACTGCTGTGTAATGGTCCTGAACTAAGTTTTTCACTTCGAGCGTCCACCTACAGTACCATAGGCTCGCCTCGAACATTGTTGAAAAATATCAGACTTCTGACTATCTGTATTGTTGAGACGTTCGTTTAAAAATTCCGTAAAAAACATTTTATGGCCTAGGTTGTAAATACAGGTTTATTTTTATCACAACTTGTGAAAAAACATGTTTCTGCAATAAATATATCTTTATTTTTGAAAATTGACATGTCTATTTATCTATCTGTGTGTCTGTTCGCACGACATCTCGATAACCACTTGAGTTGGGATATCCAAATGTAGTATGTACAGGTACACACATATGCCTGGTATGTCTTTACATTTCAAGTTGAATTTGCTGCAGCGTTCTTCTGTCTCAGGAGGAGTGACCCTGTGAGTAGTCAGTTAAAAACTTATGTTGATTAGCTGAGCGGTAGCGAAGTCATTTACTTGAGGGGCCGGAAAATGTTATTTCTGTCTGTCTTTCTTCTTTCTGTTCAAGTGTCTAACCACACGATACCTTGAGGAACGAATTAACCAATACACTTGAAATTTTGCGTGAAGCTTCAATTATATACAGGCAACACCGAATTAGGAGTTGGCTGAGCGATAGCAAAACTATTGCTGCTATGCATAACCATGGTGACTACGAGATTATCGCAGAATAAATAAATTTTTGAACTAACAATACACTTTCATGATATTTAAAAAATATTTTATGTCCTCAAGATATCTTTGAAAATATATCATCTATTATAGACTTGTTTCGCAGGAACCTTCAGATCGGTACTAGTTTGGCTGAGTGCCATTGAAGCCTATAACTTAGAAGAATTAACACATTTTTTTTGTCTGTCTGTCTGTTTATCACATCCCCAGAACATACCAAGAATGAGGAGTTTGGGATTACTGAATTGCCTTGCCTCTTATCCTGGGGGTGGCTCTGTATTGTAGATACAAATGCGATTTGACACATGGTAGTAACGTCTACTTATATAATACGAGGGGAAGGGACAACTTGAGGATTCAATCTCACAGAACGATGGCTTATGAACAACTTACATCTCAGGTTGGCCTTAAAGTGATCAACAGACTCTCGGAGTGCATAAAACAACTGGCAACAAAGAAACGTTTCAAAGCTCGATTAAGAGATCTTTTAGTGTTCATGATAAATCGCTGGGAACAATAGAACTACTTTGTTAATTCTGTATGAATGCCGAAATGAATGAAATTTTGGTATTGACGATTCTAAAAAAAATGTTTAATTCATGTAACATTAGTTACAGTTGAAAAAACTAATTAATATAACATTAGTCAAAATTAATGTTTTAAACTTCAACTTATACAGTATTAGAATAAGTTATATTACCGGCGCATGCAATACAATCGTAAAAAATTGTCTACTGCAATTAAGAAAATTTGAATTTAAATGAACGGAGCTACGTACTTTAAATTCAGCATGCGACCTTAAAAAAGCCTGTTATGTAACACGTTCAATATTTTTGAAAAAGTTTTAATTGCCTTGATAATAAAGAAATTTGAATTCGTTGCATAACTTAATAATGCAAAAATAAAAAATCTTTCAAGAAAATAGTCCTGAATGTCAATACCCAGTGGTTACTTCTAGTGGAAAGACATTCCTTTTTCTGCGTATACTCTACTCATGTTGCCAACTGCAAGGTCTTTTAACTCGGTAGACCGGTACGCTACCAGCGCACTGCCGCAGAGAGGTGAAGGTGTAGGTCCCCTTATTACGTGCAGGAAGTGAAGGTCGTCCAGCGACAACGGTCTCCACTCAGAACCTGGCCGGATACTGGTACTCAGGTTTTTATCTGAAAAACTTCAAGCAAGAGTTCACCTGCGGTACTCTGAACCCTTTTTTCAGTGTCGAGTTGTTTCTGTGTGAAAAGGCTTAACAGCCATTTTACCGTTATAAGGTATAACACAACGTTTCGAGGATTGTATTTATCCTCTTCGTCAGGTGGGGGAGGTATTAATACATACAATAATAAAGAACAGAATAAAGAAAAGAAGGGAAAGAAAAGGATTCAAAATTACCCAAAAGCTGCTTGGAGTCTAGTCCAGGCGTTGTTACTGCACAGGATGCAAGTCCCAAGTCACAAGCACAAGTCACGAGTACGAGAATCACAATCACACCAGTACAGTCTACAGTGGGATACTAACAAGAATGTCGACACCTTTTGTGTTATACCTTTTGTAACATATAACGATATCAAATGTTCGAAATCCTGTTATCTTTTTTTAAACCTTCTATCTTCAATAACAAACTTTAAAGAAAGAGCCAATTTATTTCACAGTAAGATTAAATAGTTTAAAATTAAATAATACAATTTTAATTTAACGTATATCCCTAGTTTCTATTTTTCCTAATATCCTAATATACATTAATATTCTAAACTTAATAAAACCATGTATTTCACCGTATCGTCTACAGGTATCTGTTTTATTGTAATGTTTGTATATAGTATGTATGGCTTAGTATGATGAGAGAATGAGCCACTGTATCATACCTCCTTGAAGGAGATCTAACAGGAGAGCATTGTGTGCGGATGTTGAGTTTAGCTTTATTACTTCTTCCACTTAGTGCAGCGTCTGGACCTGTCGCTGTCATCTGGAGTCCTTGTCTATTTGAAGAGATATGAAAAATCGGCGATGAAGAAGCTCTAAACGAATTCTTTGCATCTGATGTTGAAACGATGAAAACGGTCCGTTTTGAGCTTCATCATCAACGATGTTTTTGGATCTCTTCAGACGGATGTTGATTCAAGATTCCAGAAGTCAAATCTGTGACAGCGTCAGATTTCAGATGCTTCACCAAGTGGAGGGGGAAATGAAGCTGAACTCAGTATTCGCATTGAATCAACCCTTCCCACCATAGCTACGTTAGGGATAGATCATTCTAGCTATCCAGAAAGCTACGCATGATCTGGAATAAGCATGGTTTTAACCAAATATAGCGCCTGCTCTTGGTCACTATTTGGATGATGATTCTTCGGAACCCTTGATGAATAGGTATGGTATACAGAGTAAATCTGCCATATTTTAGTCACTGGACTACTCCGTTAAAGAATCAAAACTTATATAAAGAGTTAAAGAATCAAAACCACGAAACATTATTGACCTCAGAAAAGGGAATGACGTCAAACTACAGTAACTCCTCAAGAATTGTTACTGTAGAGCTATGAGTTACACTTTTGCAAAAGTGTAACACGTTTTCAGTCCGTTGAGATGAAGTGATTTGAGCATTTCCTTTCAAAAACTATGTTTGTCTACACTACTGTCAATAATGACCTACTTTTATAGTTTTGTTCCAATAAACTTTCTGTGCAGACTGAACACTAACTGTTTTTTGCCTCAATTCAGTGTATGAGTAACCGCTGCTTTGAGTTCTTCATTTTCTTTACTGTCTACACTTTAAAAAGAGTAACATAACAAGTGGTTATGTTTTTAAATTTGAGGTGTCCTCAAAGTATTCAGATTTACGTAGGAGCACAATCCCTTTGTGCATAAAGGGCAGAAGTGTATGCCTCTATTAACTAGTATGATTAATAGCGGCAGTAGTCACTAACACATAATACACATTATGGGAAACAGTGTTTGACCAAACTGATCAACTAATTAAACAGCTGATTGCTAAATAAGTCCGGTAAGTAGTGCGCATTACATTAGTGATGCAGGGGCGTTTGTCAGCTGGACTGATTACTTTCCACGGCTAAATGGATGACCAGCTGATAATGGAGGTCGTGTATTATATCCTGTGAGGGAATCAGCACATATGAAACGGCAGTGCTGATATAATCACAGTCTAAAACTAAAATTCCTGTTTGTTTTAAACATCTCGAACCCTTGTTTAATTACTGATCAAATTTCTGAATGAGTTTAACATTAGATCATTTACTTCAATGGTTTGAACATATACACCTAACGATAGAATGTTTCAGAACTGTCTAGTTTTACATATCACTTTATACAGGGTAAACAAAAATTTAGGACCTCCCACCACTATTTTTCTGATTGAAAATTGCTTTAATGTAGTTTTAGTAGATACCGATAGAATGCAGTTGGGTGGTTTCATTTATTTCGCCCACTTATAGACTAAATCAGACTACTTCAACTGCTTAAAATGTGATCAATTTCTAGCTAGATTATATGTTGTTAACTGGTTTAGCGCCACATAATGTAGGCATGGTGGGAAGGGTTTATCTAATGCAAATGTTAAGTTCAGCTCTAACTTTCCGCATAATGCAGCGTCTGATATTTGATAATCGTGCTACACACTAGCCTGTGCTAGTGTGATATGTGATTGTTATCCTCGTACTTGTGATTTGCGCTCGGGATTTGCATTTATTGCTTGTGCAGTGACAACGCCTGGACTGGACTCCAAGCAGCTCTGGGGTATATTTGAACCCCTATCTTTACTTCTTCCTGTTCTTTATTTTGGTATGTATTAATACCTCCCCCACCTGACGAAGAAGATGGATTCCAATCCTCGAACCGTTGTGTTATGCCTATAAGATGGCAAATGTCCGAAATCTTGTTATCCTTTCAACCCTTCCATCGTCCATAACGAAATTAAAAACAAAGTGGTATATGTATTATATCGTCTTCAGTACAGTTTTTTCTGATCCGTGCTGATGTAAAATTGTTTCTGTGTCAAGTTTGATTAGTTAGTCCTCTTAATTACGGTAATCTTATGTATGCTTACCTCATATATGTCACCTGATGAAGGGCAGTTTACGAAACACAGTTTGTCTAACTCATAACGATAGTAATGTCCTAAAATTACGACAAATAGATTGTTATTACTGAAAAGACAGAAACTGATCTTGATCTCCAGAAATCACAACCTCAACTGATACATTTTATGAAAGCTGTATTGGAACACATTCTTCATCTCCTAAGTGGTTTTATGTTATTACCGGCCTTGTAAAAGTTTGACCACAACTTCTGTTACTCAATCACCCGCCCCTCCGCCCCCCCCCCACACTCCGACTCCTACCACCACTCCCGACTGGCAATCAAATTTGACACCTGCCACTAACTTTAACTGCCTCCTGTTGTGTAATTACATTTTACGTTAGAGTAGGCCTAGTTGGCGCAGATTCAATACAGGCTTCTTTCAGGCATCTTACCGATTGAGACTCGCCCTCCACGGTTCTATCTAGAGAGTGACGCAGCGAATTCGTATGAGTTCCTAGTCTCTCTTCTGCAGTTATTGGAGTGGAGGTAAATCATTTGAATTATATTAAATCCTAATCCCTACTAATATTATAAATGCGAATGTAAGTTTTGTTTTAACGCTTTCACGTGAAAGAAAACTACTTAAAACCGATCATCTTGAAACTTTGTACACATAATATTCTGGGAGCTGTTAGAAGTAACATTTTATTAATAAACAAAATTTATTTTATACGAAAAGTAAAAAAATGTTGCCAAAATATCAAAATTTAGCCACTTCAACGCCGTCTAGCACTTCAGTAATAAAGTTCTAACCCTGAGTACTGTCATACCTTCACACTGTATTATCGATGGTCAGGTTAACTTCTGATCCAATCCAATCCATCCATCCAATCGATTATAATTTCATCTGTTTGGAATTCTTCTATATTTAATGTTATTTTCTTCTGTCATCCAATTAACTAATTTGAGGTTTTTGGAATTCTTCTATATTTAATATTGGTTTCTTCTGTCACCCAATTGACTATAATTTCAGCTGTTTGGAATTCTTCTATATTTAACGTTATTTGCTTCTGGCATCCAATTGACTATAATTTCAGCTGTTTGGAATTCTTCTATATTGAATGTTTTTTTTTTTTTTTTCATTATTACATGCAGTGTAAAACTATTTGAATTTTTAAAGTTAAGTGTTATTTTTGTGGTTGGATGCCATTTTATTATTTTAGAACTTACTCACTGATTCCAATTCTTAACCTGTCCTTCTTTAAAAAATGCCTTAGAAGCGGAAAATGTAGTTATCGTATTAATTCATTTATATAGTAATGATCTCCGATGCTTATTTAATGGCTTAAATGCGAGCGAAGCCGCGGGTAGAAGTAGTAATATTATAAATGCGAAAGTGTGTTTGTTTTTTTTTTCACGCGTTAACTGTTCAACCGATTGTACTGAAATTGTACATTGACATTCTTACGGTCCCTGGTATAAATATAGACCTATTTTTATTTCTAAAATCCCTCCGGGCTACGCCCCTCTTGTGTTTAAAGTAGCAAAACATCCCATCCTGGTCTCTAAAGTTGTAAAATATTCACTGATAGAGCCTGTTAAATTTAATTACCCGTTTTGTGTCAGCAATGTTTTATGACAGCAAAACCATATGTTTAATTAATTAACCCCTATTTTAAATGTTTATTTACATTTATATTGTGTCAACCTAAAGGAGTAACCATTATTTTTCACATCATATTTATATTTCAGCGATTAGGTAAGTATACTACAAAGTCTTAAAACAAAGGAGGGTACGAATTTGACTCCCTTTGAAGCACTCGGCAAGACCTCTGCTAAATGAAAGTTCGCTGGACTGTGATTTTGAGTTAATCTACCAATTCCGTCTCTAAATGTTCTAAAATGATAAAGATATTTTTTCAGTCTATGAAGAAACACGTAATTAGTATCATTTTTAATATACTTTTAACTGTATATTTTTACCACATATTAAGTATTAGATATAAAAGACGAAGGTACTATCTAAGTTTTACTATCAATTTAAAGACCCATTGTTATAAAACCCATCTAAGTTGTCTTTTGATAGAAGTAGGCTTCTCAGATCTGTAATATACATTTTCTTGGTCGGGAAACAAGGTAAAATTAACTATGGAACAAAGTTAATAACAATTACCATAGATATACACTTTGGCGTATTTTCTTGATTGTGGTTACAAGGTAAACTCAACATTGGCGAAATATAATTCACTCGAACCAGAAGTGCTCATAAATATAAAAAAAACGTAAGAAACTGCGTGCAAAGTCTCGGGTAACTGCTAGTATGTAATATTTATGAACAAATCCAGAAATTGGGTATCAATATCTCAATATAATATTTGCCAAAAAAGTGTTCATTAATTTTTACCGTAGTATAAGTTATAACAACCAACCCTTTCGATCCGAAGTAATTTTGAGGGGGAAATGGTACTGTAGCTTTCTTCGTTTAGCATCTGTCGTAACTTTTTTCTCAGTCTTGACTTAAAATGCATGGTTAGCTAATAATCCTATTGCGCTAAGAAGTTATAACATGTTACGCTTTTTCCTCTCTATCGTTTCATAAATTATAAAGTTTATCGTTATTACCAGGTTTTTTAATATGGCAACGTTTTAAAACTTCTGTAACATTTTGGATGGATATAGCTGGTTTTGTTGGTGAGTACTTGTGGAAATGTTAAACCATAGTAACCTGCACATGTTTAGATCCTGGAGCCACATAATTATAATGCAAACCATGTCTAAGTCTCGAACGCTATGTCATTGGGGAAACAGTCTCATGAATCTCAACATAGTATCACATACCCAATTCAACACAGTGGAACAATATTACACATATATTTTTTACTTCTGGTTATACCGCAGTTTCTGAGCTACAAATAAATTAATAACACGCTGCTTCTATGTTTGGATGAGTATTCTCTTGAATGTAACATGATGTTTCCTCTGGCAATGCCCGAACAAATTCTGTTACAATCCTTACATTGTCCAAAAACATTTTAAAAAGGATGCATCTGCGGAAAATTATACATTGTGAGTTAAAAGTATGGCTACACTCTGTTTAGATTTTGATTGATAAAGGTGGCGGGATGGAACTCGGGACACCTTTCTAGGAAATAGAAGTGAACTTTTTAATCACCGTTACAACTTTGCCCATTTCCCCAAAATGGGATTTGGGGGAGAGCTCCAATTTTTGAAATGTAAAGACCCGTCAAATGACACCTTATTTAAAAGGTCTTGGTGAAAGAAGAAATGTGGGAACTAGAGCTTTCTATCTCAACTCAGTACAAAATGGCAGCTCATTGAAATTAATTAAAAATTAATTGAGGAAAAACATGAACATCCACATTTAAAACGTTAACTGCAATAAACTTTCCTTACAGACTCAAACCTGTTTTACACTTACGCGTATTACCTGCTGCAGGGCAGGCCTCCCTTATCTTATCAGTTTTGAGAAAGTCCAGTATCAAATTTTGTTTCTGTTTCAAATTAACTAAGTTAAGACGTGTTTTTATGACACTTTACGTTGAAATGGAGTGTTTAAATGAACATGAGGTTGTATATATATTATATTATATTTCTACTTGTATTTATTATTTAAAATAAAAAATCATAATCAATGGCTTGATCAAGTTACTGTAAGATAAATTTGTCACCGCACTAAAACACGTATTTATATGTAGGCTATTATTTCACAGGCGCAAGTGAATTCCGTTCACAATTTCCGATAGAAACACAAACGGCGCCGATAGTTCACCCTGGCGCATGAAGTCGCCTCGTTAGACGTTGAGAGAGTGAAAGGCATCTCAAGTTGGATTCTGGAGGGAGAACGGAACAGGAAGCGAGCAGTCCAAGGTCAATGCGAGGTCTCCAGCTCCAGAGTCTCTCAACAGATGCTGGAGAATTTCATGTATAAGAGCATCCCTAATATTGTTTAATCTAAATTAGAACCATGCTACTATAATAATACCTATAAATCTTCAAATTGACATTTTGTGTTTTTTTTTTTGTCTAAAAGTAACTGGGCATTTACTTAAGAAATTCGTATTTTCGTGATGTGAAAATAATTTACGTGAAATAACTAATTAAGAAAATTATTTATATCATGTATTTAAGACGAAATAACTGAGTATAACCATCGTTCTACAAGTGATTCATAATTCGTTCAAATTGCACTAAAAATGTTTAACTGGCCTTGAAATAGATATGGAAATATTTGTAAAACTAAAAAATCCTGAGTATAAGAAATGAATAATTAATGCATAAATAACCACCCACCATACGCCCCCATGCATTCCCAATGAAATCAATCATTGCACGGCGCATTGCACGCGTAGCAAGTGATCAATTTCGCTCAGTCGCAGGAAATGTCTTTCTGTAATTATTACGGGCTTTGTTAGCGAAATACATTTAATCTGAAATATACAGATAGATGAAGACTATCTTACAGGTGATAAAAATTTCCAAAGGACCTCTAGGTTAACCACTGCAGTTCTATACTGATCTTCGTTTACACTTGCAATTAAGTTGCGAGGAACTTGCGCGTAATGTGAACTTGGATAAGCAAATTAATCAAGAATAATGTCGACACGACATTGATATCTCGGCAATGTTTAGAATGGAAATTGTCGTGTCTCCAATTCACGTGCACAACGGTCCAACACTGGTCGACAGCGCTCGCAAGAGCTTTTGTGCCTGTTTAGACTAGCAATTTTTACTGTCGAGCACAAAGCTTACGCAACTTCTTCACAGTGTAAACAGTCCTCACTCTATGGCGTCAGCTGCAGTCAACGTGATCAAGTTCAAAAGCAGTTGATATTTTTTATTTATGAATTTATAAAGAAGGCAACTCTTTGAATGTGTTGACTTAAAAGTAACGTACTGACCGCTATGGAACTGCCTTCCTCTCATGAAGTTCGTACTAATCACTATTTTACGTGATTTTATCAATCAATTTTTTTATTTTTCATTATCAATACATCACTGTAAGGAACATTGTCATAACCATATACATATAATATTTATAAAAAACTATATTACATTTATATACATTACGTTTCAAATTTAATTAAACCCCAACAAAATCACTTAACATGTCTATTGAAAAATACAAATAAACTTAGCTCACACCGTCAGATGCAAGCCTCCTGAGAATTCCTCTAAAGTATAACATATTCTTTTCATGAGACAATTATTTAGTCTTTTTTAAATATTGATAGGGTTTCACTAATTTTTATATAGTCTGGCAGAGCATTAAAATATTTTGGCCCAAGATATGTGGATTTTTTTAAGAATTCACGGTGATGCGTTTGAACCATTATATAACTCGTAAAAATTTAATACTAATATGTTAGAATATTTTCATTGTAACTATTACTTTACAATATTCCCAAGGCAATGCCACTTACGGTAATGTGTTATTACACCACAGTCATTGTAATGATGTATGAAACGTCAAACAATTCAACTTTATACATGTATTTAAGTTGTTTCCATCATGAAAAAGGTGATAAACCTACACAATTATCCTTATTCTTAGATTTCTTAAACAGGAAAAGTTTTGAAATCCAGACGAATGTTCAAACTACAGTGCAGAAGCAGACGTGTGTCAGACGAAGTAATGCCAAACGGGAATTTATTTTTGGCGTTACGCCCAGAACCTGACCTGCCCAAACACGTTCTTCCCTCCTGTACCGTAATGCTTTGTTTACACTGTACGTAGATTGTTGTGGGTAAGCCTCTTACAGTTATTTGCATATGTTTGAAGTTCTGCCATTCGTACAATTTGTAACGGCTACGTTACATTAAAATAAATAGTAACAAGATAGGTTTTGTGAAAAATATATTAGCTTTTGACTCTTTGTCTTTACAGGGTCGTTTTACAATGGGTGCGGCCGTAGGGCAGCTATGTGTGGTAAATGAAAATAAAATTTTGATAGAAACAAATTTTAGATTTATTGAATAAAAACTAATACTAATGAAACATAATTTTGATGAAATGAAATTATGGCTATGCTTAAAATAACATCCTACAACACAAAATCCAATTAGGTTGAAATAATTAATTAGAAAATACCCCTACTCCCTAGCAGTTAAAATTTAGAGTTTGATTAGTTAAAAATGTTGATCGAAAAGGTTTAAATACTCTTAAACATATTCACCAAATCCCATGATGGCGACACGGCGGTCCTCACAGATAATTGAAAAATTTAAATTTGGATCACATTGAAAAAAGACTGATTAATAATTGAAAAATTTTGAAAACTGTTTCACAACGTACTACATCATCAAGAGGTCGAGGAAGAAGACTCTCTCTTTCCCAAACTCCGCGTCAGTAGCGCAGAGAGGGAAAAGTGATACCCTTCAAAACGGAAATTTTCCGTTTTTCTGGTCGAAAAATGATCCGCTTTTACTTCTGGCTAACAACCCACTCGAATTCGGTGCGCAGAGAACGAGTTTGCGTTCCCGCGGGGTCGCTACCCTCCAATGAGAGTAATCGTTACGTTAGCCAATCGTGGCACGCGTTTTGCCGTGTTTACCTTTGTTCTTTGATGTTGATGAGAACTATCGAGTTTTATTAAATATGGCCACTTTACCATTCGAGATTTATGTTTGAGGTTACAAAACTGTCAGTGACGGGCTATGTCACCATGCACAACTAAGCTTCATAATAAATTGAAATTTGATTATTCTCAAATATGAGAATGATAACATTAACTAAGCAATTAAATTGTCGGTTTGGATTCCTATTCATTTAGATTTATTATTAATAGAAAAATATTGTTTATTGTATTATATTATTCTCGAATTTATTATTAATTGTAAAAGTTTATTTAGGTTACAGGCTAGGCCTATACCCGTTACAGATACCCCCCAAATTTTGTGGTAAAATTGAAAATTTTCATTACAAAATTTTACTCATTAAAACTTTTACAGTGAATGATTTAAAATAACAAAGATATACATATTAAACAATCCGAACAACAAAACAAATAAATTGAAGAACAAAGAACAAACAACTGTCAATTAAATCTAATATTACAAATTTTTCTTCATGCTTCTTGACGAACAAAATTTTTTACTTAAAGTTAAAATTTTGTGAAGTTCAAGTTTTGCTATTGTCTACAGGCTAAGTTATCACAGTTTACTCTCTTAGTTCATAGACTTACAGTCATGGTGAGTTATCACAGCTTCTATACTTATTGGCCCAGCGCTTTATCTGTCTGACTTCATTTAACATCACCTTGGAAGTTGAATTTGATTAAAAGTTCTTGCCTTTCCATATTTACTTCATTTAACATCACCTTTGGAAGTTGAATTTGATTAAAAGTTCTTGCCTTTCCACATTTCTATTTCCTTCTGGGAGAACAGTTTTTATTTCATCACTTGTTTCCAAAGTGAATTGTATTATTGCAGTGAATTGATCCAAACGTTTTTGACTTTTCTCACATCCAATGCTTTTAACATGTTCCATTTTAAACACTATTCTCATCTTCACTGACAAAAACTTCTTCAAATTTATGTGTCCTTAGACTTATTTTCAGACATAAAGAAAAGCACACCATGACTTCAAAGTGTCCATACTTGTGGTAGATTCATAAAAAACACACCATGACTTTAAAAGTGTCCAAGTCCAGTTGCTTTGGTGATTTAATTTGTTGTGATTTGCCTGTGATATTCGCGCACTCACTTTCACATCTTACACTAAACATTTCCTAATATTTAAAATTAAAGTTTTTCACAAATAGTACTTACATTATTTATTAAACATTCTTACAACTAAGTCAAAAACAATCAACATAACATAAATATGAACCATTATTTTTTCAAATAAATTATTACTACTATATTATTACTAAAAAAAGAATTCATTCTCAGCATTTTTCATCTTACAAATTCATTCATAATTAACTAACAATCTCTCCACAAAGTTTATAAAATTTTTTTTTTTGGAAATTATACACAATAAATGGTAAAAACTTATTTAATTATTTATCCTTTGTAGTAATCTTGCACAATTTAAATATTTTTGTTTTGTTTATTTTAATCGAGGTTATAATAACTATAACCTGTCTAATTTGTAGTTTATTTTTATTTACCCTCCTTGTTACCTATTTGTTGTACTATTTTACTTCAACACACTATCTAATAGTTATCACCTTTTATTAATTAATTACCAATTTTTTAACTAATGAAATTCCTTTGCAACCCCCCAAGTCATAATAATACAATTTTGTCCCTTTGTTTTGAGTTTTTTTTTTTTTTTTTATATTAGCTGAATTCTTTTCTTCTTACTCATTTATTTGTATTCATTTAATACAATATTCTCCTAACTTCCTCATACCATAAAATACCCATTTCGCACAGTAAAATCACTTTTAAGTGTCATTGCACTTCATTATTATAAGTTGATTAAATGATTATTAAACCAAATATTTACTAGCCTAATATATTTCCTTTTTATTCATCCCCCCTCTGAATTAATTAATTTAGTACTGACTTTTGAATTTATTTTATTGGCTCAATTCTATTTCATACATTATCCTGTAACTCCTATTTTCCATTCCACTTTTAAATTGTTCCCAACCTCTCAATTTCCACTCCTATTCTCTACTATTATTTATCCACTCCATTCACAATATATCCTTCACCTTTAGCCTTTGTTCAGTGTATTTTACACTACCCCTCTATCTATCATTATCATATTAACTATTAAACAGGCCTACTTGACCTACCTCTAACATTTTACTTTAAGAATAATTACTTTTATACCAGTATACCCCCAGTTTGCTTTATTATTATTATCATCTCAGTATCCCCCATGTTACTTCATTATTATTATTATTTTATCCGTAGTACAACAAAATAAACTAACTCATCAGAAAAACAATACATTATTTCAATAATGAATATTTTAATTAGTCTTTTTGTGCTTTTACTTTTCTCTTCTTCTTTCTTTTCTTTAGAATTTACTGTAGTTTCAATTTAAATAAACTGCGTTTCCTTACTTGAATGTCATTCTCCTATTCAATCCAACCATATTCAATAATTTGTTATGAATCTTACACTTTTAACTATTTACAAACCCAGAAACAATAAACTGTGTGTGATTATGTATCTTGTACTGTAAGTTGACTTCAATCGTCTTAGATGAGTATGTTTTTTGTGTTAACCACCCAGAAACAATAAACTGTGTGTGATTGCGTACCTTGTACTGTTGTCTTGAAATCATATTTCAAGTATGTTTTTTGTGTTAACCACCCAGAAACGTAACTGTGTGTGATATGTGGTTTTTGACATTTATTTGTCCCATGGCCGTCAAATCGTACAAAATCCAGCCATGCCATTTTATTCTGTTTTGTAAGACTTTTTTATCTTTCGAAGGGAAAAAGCTACAAAGGAATAATACAAATCACGAAACCCATATTGTTTTAACCCCCCATCTTTGTTTGAACTAAACCAAATTTCGATAAAACTTTTTTAATTGTGTTACATTAAATGTTCCTATCACACCACCATCTTCGTTGACCACAACATATGCGTTTTCCAATTTTATTTGTGACACCCTATACGGGCCCTCATAAAGCAGAAAGAACTTCTTAATTTTCTTGTCAAGTTTGTCAGACAGATAATGTGTTTTTACTAGAACTTCATCTCCTATACTAAATCTAATTGGTTTGACCTTATTATCAAATTTTCTTTTCCTTTTTTCCCCTTTTGAAACTAGTCTATCTTTGACTAATCTTATTTTACCTGGATAGTCAGCTAACATTCTTTTCTCTTTGGGAAATTGAACCATATCCTGTAAAAAATTCCTATCTTTCCTACCAAACATTAGTTCAAACGGGATTTCTTCCGTGGTCTCATGCACGGAATGATTTAAACACTTTTCAATGAAATTTAGTACTAATGGCCATTTAGTATGTTTCTCATGGCAGTATATCCTGCATATTTTAGTAATTTCCTTATTAGCCCTTTCAACTGGATTTGAGGCTGGATGCCAAACAGAACTATGAATAGTTTTAATGTTTAAGTCTCTAAGGGTATTATACCATAAATTACTAGTGAACTGCGAGCCATGATCGGACAAAACACTACCTATCTCACCTACCTCAGGTATGTATTCATTGATCAATTTATTTAGTAATACTCGGCTAGTAGCTCTTTTGACCGGATACAACTTCACAAATTTAGAAAACAAATCCAACACAACAAATATGTATTTTACACCTCCTCTTCCTACAGGCAATTCTCCTATCAAGTCAACTGAGATTATATCTTTCAATTTTTTAGGAATTATTGGTTGTAAAAATCCTATTGATTTAACAGTGGTGTGTTTGGCACATTGACACAATTGACAACATTTTAACTGATTCTTTACTGAAAGTTCCATCTTAGGAAAAACACAATATTCCCTTAGTATTAAATAAATTTTATGTCCCCCCAAATGACCATATTTCAAATGTGTAAATTGAATTAATTCTGATTGAATTGCTTTTGGTATACAGACTTTAAAACTATCACCATCATTTAAATCTTTCTTAAAAAGTATTCCATTATGAATAACAAATTGATCTTTTATTTGTTGATCATTACCATCCAATTTAGTAAAAATAGGCCCAAATTTATCATCACTCCTTTGTTTTTCTTCTATATTTCTGAACATTGGTTTAATCTTCCTATCGCTAACTTCAATTTCAATTTTATGTTGTAAAACCATTACCGAATTCCTTTCAACTGGATTTTTATAATTTTCGTCCGTTACTCTTGAAAGAATGTCAGCGGGAATATTTTGCCTTCCGCTGATGTACTCAATAGTGAGATTGTATTCTTGTAATGCCAAACTCCACCTCAAAATTCTACCATGAGATAGCCTACAGGTTGTAAGGAAAGATAATGCCTTGTGGTCTGAACGAACAATTACTTGAAAATGTCCAATAATATAAGATCGGAATTTTTTACAAGCAAAGACCACAGCCAATAATTCTTTTTCTGTTATGCTATAATTTTTCTCTGTTGCTAAAAGAGTCCTACTTGCAAAACTTATCACTTCATGTTCCCCCTGATCATTTACTTGATAAAGAATGGCTGACACACTGATGTCTGATGCATCTGTACTTAAATAGAATGCCCTACTCCAATTTGGATGATGTAACATAACTGAGTCTAAAAATGTTTCTTTTATTTTCTCAAACAGATTTTGTTTTGTCTTATCCCAAAACCATTTACTTTTAGAACTCAAAATGTCACCAAACTGACCCGTCAAATCTGAATGGTTCTTCTGAAATTTTCTGTAATAATTACATAAACCTAAAAACGATTGCAGTTCTTTTAAGTTCTTTGGGGTTGGAAAATTCTTTATCTTTTCAACTTTATCCTCATCCATCTTTATCCCATCTTTACTAAGAACAAAACCTAAAAACTTTACTTCTTGTTTCAAAAAATCTGATTTTTTAAGTTTAACAGTCACTCCACACTCATGCAGTCTTTTCAGTACTCTATCGATATGATCTAAATGTTCCAAAAAAGTTCTGGACGTAATTAGAATGTCATCAACGTAACAAGTTACGAAATTGCTAAACTCATGGCCCAAAATTTTATTCATCGCTTTAGTAAAATGAGCCGTGCTTACATTCAAACCAAATGGTAATCGCTTAAATTGCAAATTCTTTCCGTTGAATGTGAAAGCTACAAATTTTCTAGATTCTTTATCGAGTTTGATCTGGAAAAAACCCTTGCGTTAAATCTAATGTTGTAAAATATTTAACTCTCATAAATTTTTGAAATATATCATCAGTTGTTTCTGTACTTTGTCTATCCGGAACAAGATACGAATTTAATTTCCTACTGTCTAAGCACAATCTTATACTCAAATCTTTCTTTACTACACAGACTAAGGGATTAGAAAAAGGACTATTTGACTCTTCTATAATATCTTGTTGTTTCAGTCTTTCTAATTCTTCCTCTACAGATTTTCTTTTACTGAACGGAACCGGATAAGACTTGCCAATATATGGGACTTCACTTTTAACATTCAGCTTTGCTGTGTATCCTTTGACACACCCTGGTTGATCCGAAAAAACTTCTTTATTTTCAAAGAGTACCACTCTTAATAATTCTAGTTCCTCACCCTTAATACTCACATTATCTGCCTCTAATTCACTTATTCTGTCTACTAACCTTTGTTCAATTGCTTCTGATTCAGATTCATGTTTGATCTTAGTAATTTTTTGTCCTAGGCCTACTTGATTTGATCTGTGTTCAAAAAATGGATTTAAATTCGCTAAAGTATTGTCTATTTCATTTTCATCTTTATACAAGTTAATTCTGTTAATATGTATTATTCTTAACCCCCCCACAAATTCTTCACCATTTCTATACACTAATTTAGTCTCTAGATATTTCCCGTCATGTCTATAGCATAAAGTATTGGTATCAAAGTTTAGTACAGCCTTATGATTGCTGAAAAAGTCACAACCAAGTATCAACTCAATTTTTAGTCCTTGAACAATTAAAAATGTTATTGGGACAACTTGTTCACCAATATTTACCTCTAGTCTTATTTGAACATTTATTCTTTTGGACCTGACTCCTGTAACACCTACAATTGACAGATTACTAACAGGTAGCTCTGGAATGTTGTACCCCACTTGATTTTTTTATTTTCTTATAGAATTCATCTGACATTATACATGCTTGACTACCTGAATCTACTAAAACACTTGTATTTTACCCCTCCAATACCAATATCAATTTCTGGTAAAGATTGAACCCTATCACGCATTACTCCATCATTGTAGTTGCTTTCATCTAAAAAATCATCCGCTATATTTTGATCCATAATGATTTGATTCTGGTTACTTTGCACAACCCCTTTCAACTCTTCATTTGTTTGATTGAAAAACTCATCAATGCTTTCTTTTAAAAGTTTCAACCCATCAATATTCAGATGAACCAAATCAGCAAATGCTTTTCCCCCAAAGTTGATGTTTTGTTCAAAATATTTTAAATTACACCCTAACTCATTGTGATCAACAAAGTGTGGTGTGACATGATTAATCTTGATTGTATCCCCATTGTCTAATGCCCGTATGAACCTGTTAAAATCTTTAACCTTTCCTCTGATATCAATGTCTTTAGCAACTTTCGGAATTGGAGGTAGAGTCAAAATGATTAATTTCTTATTACAATTTATTAGGTATTCAACTAAATCTTTCATGTCAGTTTTCATTTGCTCAAGTGAATTATTTTTTAGAATGTCATTTGTACCAATAAAAATCATTAGGTTTTCAGATAAACTTGATGAATGTATTTTTACCTGCTCATATAATTGTTTAATCGTTTGACCCCCCACACAAAGTCCTATTGATGTTCTACCACCAGGGGTTTTAACTGTATCCATTTGCAAAATTTTGTTTGATAGTCTACAAAACTGACTATCGCCTATCAATTCAAAGTTGTTTATTTTTGGTCTTTCGTCAAAATTTAAGTTCTGAGTTATTTCCCCTGGAATTGTTGGTTGTCAATCTTGACCATTTTCAATTTCCCTAGGCCCATCAAAGTTTTCTGAATTGTTCCTATAGTTGTGTCCCCCCCGGTAATTTGGTCCACCCCTGTAATTTCCCCTACCTCGAAATGTTCTGAAACCCTCGGGTCTGTTGTATCCCCTATTATTTTCCCGATTCCTTTCAAAGTGATTCCCATTAGTGTGATTGGCCCTACCATTGTTGGTATGAGAAAATTGTGTGGTATTTACTGCCCTGTTCTCATGATTTGGCCTATACTGCTGTCCTTGGGTACTGTCATGAAAGTTTTGTGTTGGCCTTCCTGTGTATGTTTTTTGTCTATTTCCATTTTCATGATTAGTGTTGTATGTATCCCTGAAACTTTCTTTTTTGAAAGGCTTTACATAACTGAGCTGATTTAATACTACTTCTAGTTCTTCCCTACCAGCAAGGGATTGTAGAATTGCCAGACTGGCACTTATGTGTGGCGGCAAATGTCGACAAATAAAGCCAACAAACGTAAGGTTATCCATCTGGTTGTCCAATTTCTTTGCTATGTCAAAATACCCAAGCACATAGTTTGTCAAATCGGTTTTACCTTCACAAAAATTCCCATTACCCATCAATTTGTTTTCAAAATCTTTTTGTTTAGTAATGCCCCAGAATCTCTTTTTGAAATCATTTTTAAATTGTTCAAAACTCTCCCATTTGTCAATGTTTCTCCGAGCCCACTCAGATGCTTCCCCCTTCAAGTATTTTACAATATACAAAAGTTTTGTTTCCCAGTGTTCTTGATTACTATTAGTAAATTTTTCAGCCAATTTCAAAAAATTCATAGGGTGAGTCCTATCATTACCCTCATCAAACTCGGTCAAATAGAGTTCCGCCATAATATTACAAGCCGGTTGTTGATTAAGACCGCTACCCTCCATTTTTATGCTTTTCACAGTGGTCTGAACTTTGTTCGACTCAACTAGTAGGTCTGATTCCTCTTTTAAATTTGATTTAGATTCTTCCCCGTTTAGGCCTACCTTAGTACTTTCACTCATCCCTACATAATCTTTTATGCTCAGTATCTCCGTTGCATGTGTATCGATTTTATTTACTATCTCATCAACCCGAGAACTAATCTGTGAAACCTCTTGATCGAATTTTTGATTGACTTTAGCAATTTTAGTTTCAACTTCTTCCCCCACAACTTTAATTTCTCCCTTCAATTCACTTTGAACGTTCTCAATTTTTGTGTTTAATTTTTGTTCAATTTGTGTCATGCCCGTTTGAACGTCATCCATTTTGCTATAAATATCGGTTTTTAGATCATCCATCTTGTTATAAATATCGGTTTTTACCTCATCCATCTTGTTATTTAATCCATCAAATTTGTCATTGAGTTGTGTCATCAAAAACAACAATTGCTGATATGCATCAGTTCTATCTAGGCCTACCACCGTTTCAACATTATTCGCATTAGCCAAAGAGCTGTCTGATCTAGGCCTATTAGCTAGTTCCGCGAGCGTCATCTCACTACTACTGTCCGAATTGTCAATATTCTCTAAGTTCTGATCCATCATTTTTAAATTTTGATTTAGTCTATTTCAAATTAGAAAACCCCTACACAATTATTAAGCTAAACCACTTTTAGCTGCCCCACGTTGCTGGGTGCCATTTGTAACGGCTACGTTACATTATAATAAATAGTAAAAAGATAGGTTTTGTGAAAAATATATTAGCTTTAGACTCTTTGTCTTTACAGGGTCGTTTTACAATGGGTGCGGCGTAGGGCAGCTATGTGTGGTAAATGAAAATAAAATTTTGATAGAAACAAATTTTAGATTTATTGAATAAAAACTAATACTAATGAAACATAATTTTGATGAAATGAAATTATGGCTATGCTTAAAATAACATCCTACAACACAAAATCCAATTAGGTTGAAATAATTAATTAGAAAATACCCCTACTCCCTAGCAGTTAAAATTTAGAGTTTGATTAGTTAAAAATGTTGATCGAAAAGGTTTAAATACTCTTAAACATATTCACCAAATCCCATGATGGCGACACGGCGGTCCTCACAGATAATTGAAAAATTTAAATTTGGATCACATTGAAAAAAGACTGATTAATAATTGAAAAATTTTGAAAACTGTTTCACAACGTACTACATCATCAAGAGGTCGAGGAAGAAGACTCTCTCTTTCCCAAACTCCGCGTCAGTAGCGCAGAGAGGGAAAAGTGATACCCTTCAAAACGGAAATTTTCCGTTTTTCTGGTCGAAAAATGATCCGCTTTTACTTCTGGCTAACAACCCACTCGAATTCGGTGCGCAGAGAACGAGTTTGCGTTCCCGCGGGGTCGCTACCCTCCAATGAGAGTAATCGTTACGTTAGCCAATCGTGGCACGCGTTTTGCCGTGTTTACCTTTGTTCTTTGATGTTGATGAGAACTATCGAGTTTTATTAAATATGGCCACTTTACCATTCGAGATTTATGTTTGAGGTTACAAAACTGTCAGTGACGGGCTATGTCACCATGCACAACTAAGCTTCATAATAAATTGAAATTTGATTATTCTCAAATATGAGAATGATAACATTAACTAAGCAATTAAATTGTCGGTTTGGATTCCTATTCATTTAGATTTATTATTAATAGAAAAATATTGTTTATTGTATTATATTATTCTCGAATTTATTATTAATTGTAAAAGTTTATTTAGGTTACAGGCTAGGCCTATACCCGTTACAAATGTTCCCCGTAACCAACTGAATATCGTTATCGCTGAGTGATAAGGCACGCCTCAGATTACGTTCCTGGTATTGTTCGCTGATTTGTGGAAATCGACGACATAATTCATTACGTATTGTTGGAACTAGCTTAGCTATTGGCTAATACACTTGGAGTCTTATGTTCTATATTGAATATTTCAAAGTTTTGCCGTGTTTGTTGACGAAATGTTGGCCCTACCTTTCTGGACAGGATGGACCCTGACGACCTCTTGTATTTCGCTATCTTCCAATTTATCCAATATAAATGGTTTATTCAAAAATAAATACAAATACAAGTAAACACAAATAAATAGTTATCAATTATTTCAAAATAAAATACGGTATGCCACTAAATGTTGTTCAAAATGTAAATACATACGTATGTATAAATGTAAATTGCACATCTAAAAGCCTATAGTTATATTTCACTCTTCTTCTTTAATTTGCCTAAAAATGTTTAGGTATATATTTCCTTATATAGAACAAATGAATAACACATCTTACATATTGCCTGGAGTCATCATGTAAATGACATCAGTAAAGCATACAGAATTGGTCTGTTATAATGTGTATAATACGTTTTTTTTTAGTTTTATATGTATGTATGCACAAACAGCTCTAATTTATTTATCACATGTTGTAGAAGAAAGAGGGAAAATTATCTGTATAGTTTTTATACTATAAATGTCACAATATAAAGCTATGTTTCCTTCTCGTAGGTGAACAGCTATATTAGCTGGAGTTTGTAGCAGAGTTATGCACAGGTGTAAAATTTAGTTTACAGCCAAATGTAAACGGTCTTATTTTTTGCTCCTATGTAGCGAAGATACATAATGATCTTTAACCACTAATGGAGAACCAAATCTCGATTACCTGCACAGCATGCAACCTAGAGTAAACTAAGCTTAAATGGTGAAACAATTTTATTCGTTAGGAAATAATGAAAAGTAGCGGGAGTTTTAAAGTGTTTGGGCTATAAATAGACCTTTATCAAAATGTCTGTGTCGTTCTGATGCTCCTGATACTATCTGTAGCAACGCGCGTGTTGCATGCTCGCGTGCGGATGCTCCGCTGTTTTACAGCTCTGCAGAGACCTGTCATTTTCTTAAGAGGACTGAAAAGCAAACGAATTTTTTTATAAGTTCTATTTAAATATACCTCTCAACAATGCATACTTTCTTTAAGTTTGTTATTGATGATGGAAGGTTTGAAAGAATAATAGGATTTCAGACGTTTGCCATCGTTATAGTTTACAACATGTATAATACAACGTTTCTAGGATTGAAATCTATCCTCTTTGTCAGGTGAGTACACCATTATTAGTACATATACATGTACTTAGAAGTTGCAACAGCTGCCACTGAAAAAAAGAAATTAATTATATCATCTTTCAAGTAACGAAATAAGAGTACCATAATGTTTACAGTTTTTTTAAAGAGGGGTAGGAGGGTTTTTCACGGATAGGTGTTTAATGGTTTTCAACCCTACTTTCCCCCCCCCCCAAATTTTTCAGGAATTGATAATGTTTGTAGGTTGGGGAAAAACGTGGTTTATATTTTTATCGTGTTTGGTGTGCTGTAATTTTTATTCCCCCCCATTTTCGATCACTTTTTCCTCTGAATCTAATGATAAAAATAAACACTTCAGACTGAGTGAAGCTTATGGACCGGTTTGAACTGAGATGGAGCAAGATAATGATTGAGACGAATGTGGGAAGCCTTCCGATGTTTTCTATCGAAGTCATTGCCATATGGGGAAAACTACTTTACTACTATGTACAGAAGGCCTTCATTGCAAGTACACTTTGTGCAAGTTGTAATAAAAGTTTCCTTAACCTTCTGTCACTGCTAACCAAGGTAGTATATTTTCTTGTCCATTATATATTGTAGTCCTTCGATGTTGAACTGGATGTTCCATTTTATTAAACCCTCATGGACCTTTAATGTCATAATATGGCACATTTTATTATACTTTGAAGCTGATATGCATGTCTTAGAAGCAAACTATTTGGGTTAACTTTATTTTGGAAGTCAACCCTACTAAATTGCTTTTTGGATATCTTTGCGTTGACGAAGAAGTGTGTCGTAGTAACAGTTTAACAAGATTTAATAGCTCAGCATGGCTTTATATTATAACTAGCTGTAACCCACGGCTCTATTACAAGGACGTTATTGGTATATCCTTTATAAACGAAACGATATTGCCATCTTCGGATCCAAATGTAACAAAGTGATCTTGGGTTTTCTCTTCTAAGAACATTGTTAAACCACCTGCAGTTTTTAAAATGTATACTTTGAATTGTATACTTTTTGACCACGTAAACGATGAAGTGCAACAAAGTTTGAGATTTTTTTAATAACCTAAACATATAGAAAAACTACACTGGCTCTTAAGTTTCAAGGGTAGTGTGTTGAAGAACTAGTCAAAGGGTAATGCAGATTAAAAGAATACCAAGATTACTGTTCTTGCTTGAATAACTTAAGTGATTGCTTTTGCGTCAAAAAAGTACTTCTACCTCGTATTAGAAAGTTTTGGTTGAATTTTTATTTAATTACAGACGACTTTTCACAGCGAGACCGAAATTTGTTAATAGATTTGATCGTGCTAGGAATTTTTCAATGCGGTCTGAACCAGAACACTTTATAACATAACATCGCCCTTTAAGCTCAAGAATCAGGATTAGTTGATACTGAATGACGTAAAGTAAATAGAGCCTACAGCTTACTCTTGGTGAGCGTCCGTCAGTGTAATACAATAGAGCTCTATAATACTTTTGAAATAAAAATATACGTCAAATGGCAATATTGTTAAAATTGTTCGTTTAATGTCAAGTGTTTTTAAACGGTATTTTGGTATTATACAGAGACTACTATGTCCCTATCTACTATGTTATTAGGCTATATAAGTAGGTAAATACATACGTACGTATTATAAATAGAAAATTTAAAGTTAACATTTACGATGGCTCACGTGATCTAAGCTTGAATTTGGGTACTATCTCGAGGGATGTACTTTTCTCCCCAGAAGTGAGTACCGCCGAAGGCATCACGGAAGACCGTATCGATCTCAGATCACATCCCAGATCGTCGAACTGTTCCGTCGTCAGATCATGTTGGACGATCTGGCACGTGGTCTGAGATCAAGAAAGCACCTACCGGAAATGCCCCTGGCCAACAGTGGCGCCTTCCGCACTTTTGGCGAAAAAAAGAAAAACATCCTTCGAGATAGTAGCCGAATTTAAGCTTAGATCACGTGAGCGCTCGTAAATGTTAACTTTAACTTTGGTAGTACTAGTAACAAATTTGGGGACGGCTCGATTACTCCACTGATCGTTGGCCCAACGACCCTCCTGGAAGAAACTTAATTTGTACAGAGGGTCGTTGGCCCAACGATCCATTTTGCAAACATGTAGAGGTTCGACTACTCCCACTGGTTCGTTGACCCAACGAACCTATTTGTTTAATTTCTGTAAATTGTAAATAAAGGGTCGTTGGCCCAACGAACCTTATATTTTTTATTTACTGGTATAGGTTCGTTGGGCCAACGATCAGTGGTGTAATTGGACCATGAATTAATATTAAGCAATAATATTTAAAGGGGGTCGTTGGGCCAACGAACCTAAGTGAAATGAATCGTACGTTGTTCAAAAGAGGGCCGAATTACACCACCAGGCGTTGGCCCAACGACCCACGCCGCTACATTAGCTCATTTCAGCGGCCAGAGGGTCGATTAGTCCACTACTTCATTCTCCTTCTCCTTATAAGTCCCCTTGCAAGGCAATATTTTACTTTTTTAGCACTCCAGTTAATATGTAGTTTTAGTGTTGTTCTCGAGATACTAATGTATGTAGAAAATATGTCATAACTGATAAAGTAAACCACATATATATTAAATACTAAAAAATCAAATATATACATATTAGTAGGAGTATGTACTATTATATTAGTATTAGTATCCACAAATGCTATTATGAGATGACATTTTGTTTTTATCATTGCCTGTTTAATATTTATATAACAAGGTTGATAAAAAGTATATAAGTGGTTTCATATTTAACCAAATATTATATTATTAAAATTTCGTTGATATTTATATTTTGCATGGTTAATAAGAAGTCGGTAAAATGTATTGAAATCCCGTAAACGTTGTTAGACGCATATGTTTTACAAGTTTAGAATAATTATAATTATTATTTTTCATAATAAAAAATGTATCGAGAATTATTTTGCATTTAAAAAACCTATTATGGTAAGATTTCTCAGGGTCCATAATCCTTAATATCATGTGAAAATGAATAATTGTTTAAACAGTTATAACTACAGTTAGAAGCGTTTATTTACATATTTTATGGTTGTTTGACATTTGAACACAGGTTATTAACATATTATTACACAAGAATGCAATTTTAAACGAACGTTATGTGTAGTTCGATAGATGAACCACTTTCACTTAAAGATATTTTGTAATAATTTAAATTTGCAATCTTAAATCTTTGGAATCAAACAATTATAAAAATACAAATAGCATAACAAGACACACAATGGAAAAATATAACACAAGATTTATACATAAAGAAGAAAATATAGTATTTGTCGACTACTACATTGCCTGTGACATAAAATAATTAAGGTTGACTGAGGTTTTGAGTAGGACGTTATGGTGTTAGCTGAATTATTCAATTAATTCAATTTAAATAATTTCAATAAGATGGGTATTCTTTTGAAATAATCTATAATGAATAACTTTATAAACTATATCTGGGACTCCTCCTTCATACAAACACTTATTCATTGATATAGAAAATAATTATGCAATAAATCTACACTATTTAACAATGTGTTATGGTTTGACCACAATAAATCGATACTGGAAGTATAAAAATCTAAATAAAATATATATTTTAAATGATCAAGAATTAGTGCAGATTGTTTATACCAGTTTATTCATAAAAATATTTCTATGAAATATAAATATTTTATATTTTGCTTACAATACTTTGATAAATTTTCTTTCACGCATACAAAACAATCTGGTAATACAGTTTTATTTGTTAAGCCTGACCGTTATTTGGAAGCAACGAAGTATATAATTTTTATTTTAAAACATAGGTCTGTGGTAAAAGAGAATTGGATACAAGTAAAATATAAACATCAACTGTGATGTGTGTAAACTGTTGATGGGTTTTTGAATATCAAGCAAAGAGAACAACATAATAACAGGGTATAAGCAATTTAAAAAAATATTTTAAAAATATTTTAAAAATTTTTAAAGAAAACTTAATTTTAAATTTAAGAATTATATCAGATTATTGGTTTTTAATATCATACACATTGTATATTTCTGACTACTACATTTTAAACTCGATTTAATATTAAATCTGCTCAAATAAACAGTTAGACCAGTGTTGTATTTTAAATTAATGAAATTGCTGATTTTAGTTTTTATATACAAAATTAAGTAATATATAGTTCTTTTAAAAGCGTTAATTCATAAACTGGCATCAACTGGTGAAAAGATTGCAATGCATATATAAAATTGTAATACTAATCTTAGAAATGAAATGATAGACGTTAATTTTTATGGAGAGGCTGGTCTCTTTCGAATCCTTATTCTGCTCTTCCTTATGTGCCATTGGCCTTTACGAGGATCTTAACAAAGATTATAGGGGGGAAGAGTCGATACAGTACAAAACCCACAGACTGGTTTAAAATCTTACTTCAGTGTATCTTGCCATTTGAAATAGGTGTCGGTTTTGTTTTGAATTTTGTTGGAAACTAAGGAATTCAGGGGCTGACGAAGCCAAACGTATTTTTTTGTAATTACGACATCTATCAACGGCAATCACTGATGTCAATTGTTATTCAAGACAATTATATGATTCAACATATAGCAATGGGAATGTTTTCAAACTATTGAAGTGGTTGTGAAGTTCCAGACTTTGTCCTTGAGATTGGGACGAATGAAGGGGAAAGAATTTTCAAAGCAGCCATAGTTTAGGTTAATTTGATCTTAAAATTATTATTTTTTCCCTCGTTCCCGGAAGCCAGCTTATCCGTGTGGCCTTACATTTACTTCCTGGTCTCTGTGCTGTTGTCTTGTCTTCTAAATCAATCTGCTCTTTCTTCGTTTGATTGATAGAAACATGTCGTCATCACAATTTATTGGCGACTAGGGAAGTACTTCAGTTTCCTCCATAAACAGTTCCGTGAACTCGTGCACAAGACGTGATGGAAATGTTAAAAAATATCGAGATTTTTGTATTAATTTTGTGCCTTTAAAATTGTTATGGGTTTTAATTTGTAATCAAGTCTATTTACAAAATTTTGCTTATAAAAAATATTTTTTTTCTTTTTCATAGTGGTTTCTCATACGATAAATATATAAACATGTTTCCTAACGCTCAGGCAAATCCCATGGCATGCATCATCGAACCAATGTCCCTTATGCAGAAATGAGGATTCAAGCACAATTTCAAGTCAATAGGTAAGTTAATCCTCATAAACATTTATGCACCCACTCCATTGCCATGCAGAGGAAGTTGTCCCGAAAAAATTTATGATCTTGAACTACGCCCCTTATCTCCAAGGGAAAGGGGATTAAATAATTATCGTCATTTATACCAAGGAATCTCCATGTCAAGATTTTTTTTAATCCATGGGTCCCTAAATCCTCTAGGATTGTAGTAAAGAAATGTGTAGTTGGCCCTAGAACTTCGTATCTGTAGTTCAACATTTGGACCATGTCAATGTTGGTTAAAATCTAAGGATCAGAACACCGTCCAGCAGTATTGTTCGAATATGGATTTAGTTAGAGGGATTTAATATACTTTAAATAAGAAATAGCTTTATGATTATATATGTATATGTGACAATAGTTCCACATAGTTCGGTGCCTCGTAACGAGGGTTGTTGTTATTATAAACACAGTTTTACTTTGTAATATTTTGGAACAGTCTATCAGTTATACTCAATAAATACACATCTCGTTAACCTATATACAAGTTTTATTATTTAATAGGCATCAACCTAACCTTTTCCAGATCAGAAGGTTAAGTATTCAGATGAAGTCGAGGTCACCAATATAGGAAAAGGTTTGGTTGATTTCTATTAAATAACAAAAATTGTGCTAACGAGATGTGAATACAATTGATAGACTGTTCTCAAAATCTTACAATTTAGACAAAAAACTGTCTTAATAAAAGCAACCCTCGTTGCTAGTCACTGAAACTATATGAAAATTAAGGTAAACGGACTGTAGGTCCACGTCATAAAACTGCCGGAAGCATTTCTTACCTACTTCTTAAGGGGTGGACAGTGGGTCCGCGGTCCCGGCCTGGGACCCACTGTCCGACTCACGGGTTTCTTTTGACGAGGGGTTGACAAAGGATCGTCGTACTCACTGCAGCACTTGAATGGATGTTTCGAGATCTATAACTCTATATCTGCTTAATAGTTTTCAGTACACTACATAAGACAGCTGCAAAAAGAATGAAACAATATACATAAAATAAAGTCAGGTTAGTTACGCCATTTCTATAACTTAAGAATGTCTGTAACGATTATAGTGGTCTTTGCTTTATTGAATATGTTTTTCGCTCCGACTAGGAGAACAACGATTAAAATATCGTAAGAATGCACAGAAAAAATCAGGTAAAGAGAACAAGACAATTATATAATAGTATAAGAGCCTGTTAACTTTAGTCAATTGTCCTGTGTAAACATTGTTTTATAGTAGCACAACCATAAATTACCTTACATTTAGTCGTGAAAGCATAGAGTAAGTTTGATAATAACAAACACTTCTTGTTTTAAACACTTTTTTGCGACCACTGTTAAGCACAAGTAAGACAAATATTTAGATAGAAAACTAAAAGTTTTATCACAAATTACTTTTAACTGTACACTTTAGTAAATATTGAGTATGCATGATGAGAGTACTGTATGCAGATATCAAAGGAATTTACTATATAATTGTTATATAGTTATAAAAACGCATAGTTTATTTGACTTTTGACAGAAGTAGGCTTCTCAGAAGTTTGTATGTAACTTGTTCGGGAAAACAAAGCAATATTAACTAGGGCTTTTTTTATTAACTAAACACCAAATTTTAAAACTTTTTAACGCTTAACGGTTTATTTTAAAGGGCAATAAAACTAAAAGGGTTTAAGAATAAATTTAAGAATTTGGAACGTTCGAAGTTCTTATAACTGCTAGTAATTAAACATGTTATCTCCTGTCGTTCCGGGATCACTATTTGAAATAACGTTAATTTTTTTCGCAGCGGGATTATAGAGATGAATAGCAATTGGAAGTTTGAATGAAACTAGACAAATTTTTTTAGCCGTTCATAGAATTCCTGTTTGAGTGATATTTACACAACGTATCGCTAGCGGCATCAGGTCACTATTACGTATAATAAGTTAGTATGTATGTGTAGGAAGATGTTTTGTTTACTGTTTGGATTATATGCCAAGAGCCACTATTTAAGGTAATAATATATGTTGTCTTCGTATCTATTTAACTTAATTTGGTACAACTTTAAAAATGATATATTAGATATGAACTAAATTGTTATTTTAACTATTAACAATGTTAATAAAACAATAAACCATCCATTTCAATTAACGTGTACTACGAGTAACGTGTCTACTGGTATATACAGTATTATACAAACGATGGTCCAATATAAGGAATAACTAATACAAACTTACTGTAGATGTTTATGATTCATTAGGGACAATGCCAAATTAATCAGAGAGTAATATAATGCTATATGGAATTCGTTAAGATATAATCCCGTTAAGATATGTGGTAGCTTCAGTAAAACTGTTGTTAATATTTTACTGCTTTAGCAGTACGGCTGTGCGAATGTAACCAGTGGAAAGCATCACTGACCAGAATAAAGAATAAGTGCAGGTAGAAAAAACTAATGCACGGCCAGGTCAGTTTTGAAAAGAAGGACAGTTAGTCCACAGGTGTCGGCGTGAACTAACTGTCCCTACCCTGCAGAAAAGTGACAACAGCCACCCTCGTCAAACTAGGCGTGGACGTACAGTCCTACAATCTGAAATAGGCGACATGTATATATTATTTTTTATATTACATATTTCCATTGTACTTTGCACCTGCAGCTCCGCTCTTCTTCCCTCCACGTTTTACTACATTTCAAGAGCCCGACAACCCTAAATATAATCAAAAAACACACCAAGAGTAGTGGTGTTCTTAATAGATGTTTCTCTTACATATTATTTAGATGAAATTTCACATATAATTTGAAAAAAAACCATTTAGAGCAAAACTAGTGATGCTCAAAGATTAATTTTTATAGTAATTTGTTTAAACAATAAAAAAACCTAGATAAAGAATTTGATAAACATTGCAATTTATAGTCTGAAAAACAAAATACCTCATCGACCATATAAATGCATTCACTGTAGTTGTAATCCGAGGTCAAAAAACCCCAGGCGTTCCACTATAAAGTCTGTGGAGTGAAAGATTGACAAATCAAGTTTGAGGACAAGTCAAGTGCCTATTTTCCATTCAATTTTTGCTCCATGTTAAAAACAGAGCCTCGGATGAGCAGGCAGCATCAACTAGCGGGTCCTCTTACGTACGGGATGCTCGCATAATCAAGCAACATTAGATATCGCTAATAAAAATTACACAGAGTCGATAAAAAAACCCTGAAAACTAGCCTAATGATTGATCGATCCTCCGACTTGAGTAAAGTTTAGACAAGTAGTAGTAATGGGGTTATAGAAGCGATGCGGACAATATGCTTTTCGAGGCCATATCACGCCCCAACTCCGAACACACAACACTAAAACTGTTGCCGTCTTCAATTTCACATAGAGGGTAACTACAAAGGTTTATTGTACTATATTCAATTTACCTAAGGTTTACGCTGACACTCTAAGTAATGTTTGATATGATAAAGGTTGAATTTTAAAGTGTCACAAGCCTGTTTTAATGTATTTTTTGGGTCGGTTTCTGTAAAGTAAATTATACACATTCTTGTAATTTTTTTTCTTTTAGCCACTCTTTACAGCTGCCGTCCTCGGTGGCCGCCTAGTTTGCCTAATGGCCACGATTGATTCTCCTTCTGTACAGGTCCACTGCTTCACTGTCTAAGTCATACTGGACAGTGATATAGAGTAAATGTAAATAATGTACACAAATTTGAAGGTTTTTTAAAAATTTCATAGAAGACTTCTCGATAGTTGTTAAATAACCTTAAATACTAAAACACGAGCTATATGATTTTATAATATTTGATGTGTTGCGCAGTTTACACCTCGTCGACGAAACGATGCTTACCCAATTAAAATTCTTACAATGTATCGGTTTTTATGTGGGGAACTATCTTAAACAACAGATCTTAAACCGCAACAATATTGTGGCGGAGGGTAGCTTTCCACGGTTAGGCCGAAACAGTTGGTTATGACACCGGCCGTGTAAACCGAAGACCTAATCCATTTACCATCTTTTATTATGTAAATTAACTGTAAAAGTAAACCACAGGGCTCAATGAAAACTGAATAAAATCATGTAAATGACTGCGACTTCATGTTACGGTCGATAGTTATCACTATTCTCCTCAGCCATCACAGCGTACAAAGCTACAAATAAGGACGCCCAAGAAAAACGTTTACTTCACATTAAAACTATTAATAACTATAACAAGGTTTGTCACGGATACATCAATTCAAGTTTTGCACATTTCAACTTGGAAATAAACTGAAGAAGACCCCATCAAAAGAATAATGTTGAACTTGAAATGAATGAAGCTCTAGTAGTACTGTACTTTCACAGTTGCATGTGAAATTTGAATTCTTTTTGCGGCATCACTAATAAAATTGTATTTCTAATATATTACCACAAATTACACTATTCTACTTATAACTAAGAGTCTAACAGCTGAATTTCGTTTATAGATTACCTCATATAGAATACCCGGTATAAGATAATGTAATGCCTTCTCTCACATCCCATTAACAATCAACATTAGGCCTACTTCTTCAGAGGCTTCTATTTTAAAGTTGGCAACATATTCTCAATTAAGCTTTAATAATTGATAGTTACCTTTAATATGTACTGTAAATGTAGTTTATATCCATCTGAAGAAATGTACCAGATACACGAAAATGTTTAAATGCTTCAGAACATTATACATTGGCTTTTTGAAGGGAATTGGCCAGTTCTTTTACTTGTTCATGTATATGTATATGATAAAAAATCGATACTAATGTAGTTTCAATAAAGATTAAATCACGCTTTTTGCCGTTTATACAATACAAATTTTATATAAACATATATTTGTTTAGTCACGTCAATGATGTAGAAGAAATTATAACTAAAAAATATATTACGTGTATATTAACCAATGTAATTTTTTCTTTACCGACAAAAAAATTAATAATGTACAAGTTACCTCATACCTGCATTTAATTAATATATAATTTATAATAACATTTATAGTTTTATATATATTTATATTTTCATCAAATTCACGCTCATAATGAAGATAAAAATTACCACAGTGCAGGAGGAGCGGCTGCCGTACCGCCTGCCCTTGTCCAATTGTGGACTAATCGGTCAGTGGAGTAATCGACCCTTTTCATTTGAAATGCAATGTTTTATTTGATCGAATTGTAGAATGCAGGTTTCGATTACACCACTGTTCGTTGGGCCAACGACCCAGTGGACTAATCGAACCTCTATAAATTATAAAACGGGTCGTTGGCCCCAACGAACAGTGGTGTAATCGAACCTGCATTCTACAATTTTAACTTGTTTACTGCAATAGGGTCGTTGGCCCAACGAACCATATACGTTATTAGTATTTGTAAGTAAATTTAGGATCGTTGGGCCAACGAACCTTGATTGTAAATTTACTGTTTAAAATTATAAATACGGTTCGTTGGGCCAACGACCCATTTTAGTTATGTTTTACTTTATGAAACAAATCAGTCCGATTACACCACTGATCGTTGGGCCAACGACCTCTTATTTTAAACTAAACTATGTTTGGGTCGTTGGGCCAACGATCGGTGGAGTAATCGAACCGGACCCACAAATTTATAATAACATAATCGAAATCTTCTTGTATTACTTAATTACGAATTAGTAGATAGGGACAGAGTGACCTCCGGACAATGCCAAAGCACGTTTTAAACTAAATTCATACCTAATTCCAAAACATTACGTTCTTTTTGCAGTGATATAATCACAGACATCCTAACTTTATGGCGATAATATGTAGGATTACCATAGTTACCTGACAGGACAGGCCTGCCTGCTTCTCGCAATAATCCCAATCTCTTCTGTTCAATTTTTAGAAAGTTTGCACAGACCCTCTGTATAAATGGTACATTACAGTGACTCTTTCTGATGCCTGTTCGCTTCTTTCCCTAAGCCTTTGGTTTCAGGCTCGGGAATAATGTTAATTTGGGATAGTGGGTCTGTCGTTGCACTCGATGGGTTTTTTATCGACCCTCGAAAATTGCACTTTGTGTCTGACGCATGGTTTTGCATTCGCTTCGCAATGAACACGGATTCGCTCTGCTTGTTTGTTCTAAAAGTCTAGTCGAGGTGAGTGTGGCTTATTGATCTTCCGTTAGTGTTTGTACAGTGCCGTTAGTACCGTTAGCGTCACAACCAAGCCTCTCTGTTTATCCTTCAGCCACTGTAAAAATGCTGCGCCACAGTTAATTGCGAATACCTTGAAAGGCATACATACCCAGTTTAGGTATTAAATTTAGTTTTATAGCGATCTTCAAATAATATCCCGGATATAATCAACGGGTCCGTTGTCGCTGTGGCCATCTTTGTTTAAGATTGCACAATTTTTACTAAAAGTATCTCTCATCTTTATAGTCCAATATTCCTAGTATAGTAAAGGTTATTTGCTATCTTTTATCATCTTTATAGTCCAATACTCCTAGTATAATAAATTCTGCAATTAAATGGGACACGTAGGTACTATTGGGAATGACCTCTATAGTAATTCCAAAACTTGAGAAGGCCGCCTGTATGTTATTTTCATTTTCGAAACTAAGTTCCATACAGAAGATTTTAGGCTTTTCGTGATGTATAGAGAACTATCGGGTCTTTTTCGTTTAAGGGCCAGCACCTTACAAACATACTAGGCCTATACCTGACTGACAGTGCATTTAATCGTTTTTTTTTTTTTTTTTTTTTTTTTTTTTTTTTTTTTGGTGTTATTAGTTCGTAGGGCAGTAGTCCAGGTACTACGTCTAGTATAAACTCGTCTTATCTTATCAGTGATAAACGCGCGCCGCTTATCTTTTGCCTGTAATGAAACCTGCATTAGTTCTGTCTGAGTTTTGTGAGATGATCTGGGCTTGGACTTTGCAAGCTCGAGTTAATTTTTTTTAAAGAGCAAGCAGCGCAAAGCGCTGCGCAGCGGGCATGAATCGCGTGATCTGAGTTTTGAATAGGCAAGCTAGGGTCTTTTGTGCTGGCCCTTAAACGAAAAAGACCCGAACTATCTATGATGGAAGGACTTACCGTACTTTTGGACACATTTTGGCGACTTGCATATTGGCATACATTCCTCTCATAAGCCCGTTTGTAATCCTTCAAAAGGAGCCGCAGTACCTGAGTGACGAGCCTTCGTTTCCGGGAAGGTTGCTGAACGATGCGTCTGTTTGCGTGGAAGATTGCACTTTCCAAGAGTTAGGCTAGAGACTGGCCGAAAAAGCTTTTCCTACTTTGGGCCCACTCTTTATACTGATCTTCCCAAAGACATTACATTTTTTGAAGCTTTTGAAAGCCAAATGAAAATAAATGTTACACGATTGTGGTAGTTCTTAGATGTTTGAGCTGTTCAAATAATTTAAAAATTTTTTTAAATAATATTTTATAATGAAACATTTCTCCAATTTTAATAAAAACAATGCCTAAATATAATTTTTCTCCCGGTTGTTGCTTCAATTAGCATTCATCGGCTCTCTGGTGTCAATTAACATTCAAATCCAAAGGTCTCTGATATTATACGGATGATTGAGTGCAAATTATTGTTGACCCATTCTAAGTGCACCGAGCAAATATCGTTTTTGTGTCTATCAGCTACAAACTAGTGAGTGACCTCCCGAGCACTGTGTGACGAAGTGTGGTGACGTTATCTCGGCTATTCTTCCTGAATGTAAATTCCTCAGTTGCTCTCTCCCATGGAATGAATGATGAGATTTTCGCCTCTGCGGGGAGACTGACCGGAGGAGGGTCGTCACTAAGATACCACGTGACCTTTGGAAAGTAAGAGGGAGCTTGAGGGAGTTATTTCAACTAACATTTTATATTTGTCCTTTCTTTCTTAACTCTTCATTTGGATGAGCCCTCTCATTTGGATGAGCCCTCTTATTTGGATGAGCCCTCTCGTTTGGATGAGCCCTCTCACTTGGATGAGCCCTCTCATTTGGATGAGCCCTCTCATTTGGATGAGCCCTCTCATTTGGATGAGCCCTCTCATTTGGATGAGCCCTCTTATTTTGATGAGCCCTCTTATTTGGATGAGTCCTCTTATTTGGATGAGCCCTCGACGAACATTTTATCCTTTTGGGGAATTTTTAAGAATGGTTGATTGTGGAATATCATCACAATATTAAGAATTAGAGTGTTGTCTTTACCATCAATTTACCAAGTACTTTTATCAATATGTTATTTCTTTTTATTACAAGGACCTACTTGTAAAAAATCATGTCGTCTTTTTATCCTTCTGAGCGATAACTCTGATAGAAAGGACATAGAGACTTGTGTTACTTGGAAATGTAATTAAAATATTAGGACATTCGTAGATGGAAGGACGTGTGAGACATGAGGTATAACGGGTGCATTTGAGGGTAGATGCCAACTCATCGATGTTGATCTTGGTGCTTGCCTCGCTTCATCCGAAGGGGTATTCAACTTGGCAAGGGTCTCAAGGGCTGTAGGGATCCACGGAAGAACGAGTCACTTTCACTGAGCATCTTCACTGGCATCGGGGTAGGAACAAGTGTAGAGAGGAACCATCACGAGGGGTACGCTACTGCAATAGGACTATGTCACCTCCGACGGGAGCAACTATACAATGAATATGAGAAGAGGACATAGAGACACTTCCACTATCGCGAGAACAAAGGGATGAACGACCGCAACCAGACCATGTTTCCAGAACAGCTACTACGGACAACTGGACACTGCTAACGAGTACGAGGAAATAGGGCATATAGACCCAAGACGGCACTACTTTGCCTGACAGTATACAAAGTGCTAGACTTTGGAGTGACCGCGGTCGGACCACATCTCCAGAATTGCTTCGACAAGTTCGGGTGTCTAAGGTAGAGGTGAGACGGTATTTCAGAAATCAGTACTTTGTAACGGTTACTTTTCTCCAGTATCTGTAACGGTTACTGAGAACCAAAAATACTGATGACAGATACTTTGTACGTATCTACTACTCTATATGGTTACATGATACACACATATTTTCTCGTACTGATTACTTTTCTAGTCCTAAAGTACTTATATCCTCACCGATACCGAATACTGAAATACTGATCTGAGGCTGACAATTACTAAATAAATACCGCGATCGTAACGCTCCAACTGGAAAATATTTCTACTTCACTATATAAATCACTTCTCAACCCCGGTGTCAGTGTGATATTCTGGAATTAGTTATTGAGAAGTAAATATATTGTTTTAAAGAAAACTAAACCATTTAATGCGTTGAGAAGTGTTTAATTATGTAAACTTCAAATGAGAGCTTATTTAATTTATTCCTAATACAAAAATGTACCTACTTAAAAAATAGAATTATTACATAACCTTAAAGAATACCCAGTGTAACAGCCCAATGGACTATTCAAAGAAGCAGAAGTTCTATTTATCATACAATGTTTACATCTCAAAACATATAAACTTTTTAATAATAATAAACTGGGTTTTTACATAATTGCGTTGTACTTTTGAATAGGCCTACTATTAATTACTATTAAATCATCTACAAAACTGTGTGTTTATTATGGAAAATATTCTGTATTTTATTTGTACTCAGTATCGTCGAGTAACGGTATCAGAAGTAACGGTTACAGGTATGTACTGATTTAACTCATCTCCCATTTAAGGGACGCTCCTGGACGGTAGACAGACAGACAGACAGGACAACGCGATGTGTACCCCAATCAGAGACTGCGGTTAAATGGGATAGGTACAAAGGTCACTTGGATAAGATCTCCAGTATTGATTTTAGCATAGGAATGCCCTAATCTATTTTAAAGATAACAAGGAGACTTCTACCGAATATTAAAACTAAAATGAACTCCTTGTACGTCCGATTAAACCCCCTCCCCTCCCCCCCCCCCTTAGAATCACAGTTACTGAAACGACAGACCAGCGCTGCGGCACGGCGCGGCGTACAGACACGTGACCGTGAAAATAGACCGGATGATTATGTCTGTTGACGCCATATTGATCAGCTGGCTTGACAGAGTTTACAGTTGCTTGTTGGTAAACACGCGCAGCTGATTTACGGATGGACGGCGCGACTCGGTATAGCCTCAAGTGGTCTTTGCCTCCAAATGTTACATCTGAAGCTCCTCGCCAAAGTTAGGTCTATCGTTTTATAATTACCTAAAAGATTTATACCCATTGATAAAAATTTTTAATAAAAATATGGAATTGCATACGTTTTTCTACTACATTCCGACTTTTTATACTTCGTAACCATATTTCTTTAATTTATTTATTCTACAAATTTTAAAAACCATCCGCCACTCTAAGATTTGCTAAAAGCAAAAAAATCATAAGTACTCAATTGAGTGATTTGTATTGTGTACTGCGTTTAAATATCGAAGGAATCTTAATGATCCAATTGAGTGGTATGAAATATGTTTTATCCTTTTTTTTCTTAATAACAATTACATCATCTTTGTTACCATGTGTTTTACTGTAGTGTTTTAACAGAGTTTGAAGTATCCACAATGTTGTTCGTAACCAGCGATTTCAACAATGATATCGTGTAATGCATCTAAAAATCTAACTAATCTTAATGATTTGAATTGAGTAGTTTATTATGAAATATGTCTTTTACTTTTTCTTCTAACAATTACTTTTATCATCTAACAATTACATCGATTGTGTTATCATTTGTTTTTACTGTAGTATTTTAATAGAGTTTCAAGTATCCACGTGTATGATATTGTAAACTGCATCTAAATATCGAAAGAATCTTAATGTTGCAATTGAGTGGCTCATTATGAAATATGGTTTATTCCCTATTTCTTAATAGCAATTACATCAATTTTGTTATCATATGTGTTTTTTTCTGTAGTGTTTGTACTACAGAATTGAAGTATCCACCATGTTGTTCAGAACTAGCGATCTCAACCATGATAAAGTGTATACTGCACCTAAATATCGAAGGAATCTTAATGTTGCAATTGAGTGGCTCATTATGAAATATGGTTTATTTCCCTATTTCTTAATAGCAATTACATCAATTTTGTTATCATATGTGTTTTTTCTGTAGTGTTTGTACTACAGAATTGAAGTATCCACCATGTTGTTCAGAACTAGCGATCTCAACCATGACAAAGTGTATACTGCACCTAAATATCGAAGGAATCTTAATGTTGCAATTGAGTGGCTCATTATGAAATATGGTTTATTCTCTATTTCTTAATAGCAATTACACCAATTTTGTTATCATATATGTTTTTTCTGTAGTGTTTGTACTACAGAATTGAAGTATCCACCATGTTGTTCAGAACTAGCGATCTCAACCATGATAAAGTGTATACTGCACCTAAATATCGAAGGAATCTTAATGTTGCAATTGAGTGGCTCATTATGAAATATGGTTTATTCTCTATTTCTTAATAGCAATTACATCAATTTTGTTATCATATGTGTTTTTTTCTGTAGTGTTTGTACTACAGAATTGAAGTATCCACCATGTTGTTCAGAACTAGCGATCTCAACCATGATAAAGTGTGTACTGCACCTAAATATCGAAGGAATCTTAATGATCCAATTGAGTGGCACATTATGACATATGTCTAATTCTTTTTCTTTTTAATAAAAATTACATCATTGTTGTTATCGTGAGTTTTTACTATAGTGTTTTAACAGAGTTTGAAATATCCACCATGTTGTTAAGAACTAACGATCTCAACCATGATATTGTGTTCTGCACCTAAATATTGAAGGAATCTTAATTATTCAATTGATTGGCTTATTATTAAATATCTCTTGTTCTTTATTTCTTAATAACAAGTACATAATTTTTGTTATCATGTGTTTTTACTGTAGTGTTTTAACAGAGTTTGAAGTATCCACCATGTTGTTCAGAACTAGCAATATCAAGCAAGATATCGTGTACTGTACCCAATATCACGAAGATAGCGATAAGCGGTACTTGCTCTGGCGGGGGCTTATCAGTGTCGCGGCCCATTTACCACGTTATCACTCCCCCCCCCTCCACCCTCACTTCCAAGCGGGAGTGACCGGGTAACGGTCCGGATAATCCGGCGAGGGGACACTACTCTGTAATCGCGATTGTGTGCAGAGTTGACCAAGGAATTATTTCCAATTCAACAATTTATCTAATTCTCATGCTCCGTATTTCATATTATAGTAGCAATCGTTTGAACTACATATTTTATCTACTACTTGTCTCATGTGGTGCTATTCGTGGAGCCTATGACGTAATTCACCTATTACTAAATTTATCTTCAATGTACCGCCATATCCATAAGGGTGTAATTTTGCCCTTGGGGTGTGAAAAGGGATAGAGGAGGGTGTGACTCAAGATCAGACTTTGTTCGGCCGCAAATGAAGGAGAAGCTCAAGGGACTAGTTAAGAGTATTCAACCCCTTCCCATCCTTGTACAGCTTAGCCCTATTAGACCTTGGGTCAAACTGTGCTCGCAGGTTTGGTAAACGTGTACCTATTTGAAAACTCCGCTTTTACAGAGGAAAAATGTGGAGTTCAAAATTCAAAATTTAACAGTAGTGGAGTATACAAATTAAATTGCAATGATTGTCAATCCCACTATATTGGACAAACCGGCCGATCCTTCAAAATTAGATTTAATGAACATATAAAAGCATTGAAGACATCATCAAATTCAAAATATGCATACCATTTAGTAACACCGGCCATACATACACAAACCTCGAAAGCAATCTTGAAATTTGCAAACACACATGCAAAAAAGTCACATATTGTCAACTGAAGAACATTTTGAAATTTACAAAAGTGCCAAAATTAATCCTAATGTACTATTAAATGACAAAGATTTTCTAACAAAAAATGTATTATTCGATAGAGGTTTAAACAATATACATTTATCAAATATAAAATTAACTACTACAACAATTTTAGCCACCAAGGTAGTTAAAACATATGCCAATTTGGTTTCAATTATTTATTTTCATACTTTACCTTAATCTACAAGTATCTGATGATGAATTCTTAGAATTTGAAATGTGCATTGTACGAAATAAAAAATACATCAAAAAGTGTTAAAAAGGTTTATTATTGTATATATTTTATCAAACCTTTTTCGAGGCTACATCTCTAATAAAAATGTTTTATTTTATAGGGACAAATAATTGGACTAATTATAAATATGCGAGATTTCATTCACAATTCGGTATCATTATTTGGTAGCAAATACTAAACATTTGTTCAATTTGATACCCCTAAAATTGTTTGTAACTGACCAACAATAGCATTGTATGAGGAAAATAGTTTCGCACCATCAATTTTTTTCAACTCCGTTTTTTAGATACACAATGAGACAATAACAAAACATCAAGCTCTAGTTTATAAATTTAAATTGTATAAAGCAGTCCAACTGAGTTATCCTTTAAAGGGAGAAGGAGGGGATCCAATTACAGTTTCACGAACTGCCAATAACGTAACATAACATCATGGACCTAATAACATGTCCCTTGGCTCGGTCGACAAACAAAAACAGCCTGGAACAAGTTCCATAGTGAACTGTTTATAGTTCTCCGTATACGCTGTAAATTCTGTCTTTACTACAGCTGTTTCAAATGTTAATTTCATCGAGGTTAATTTTTAAAGATGTTCATGTACTTTTGTAAACATTGTTAATAGCTTAATGTTTCATGACACAATTCTTGTGTTTAGGATAGCTATCTTCCTCTTAATGCATGGTATCATAATCGCTGACGTACTTTTGTAAACATTGTTAATAGCTTAATGTTTATGAAATAATTGTTGTGTTCCAGATACCTATCTAACTCTTAATGCATGGTATCATAATCTCTGACGTACTTTTTGTAAACATTGTTAATAGCTTAATGTTTCGTGAAATAATTATTGTGTTCCATTTTAAATACCTATCTAACTCTTAATGCATGGTGTCATATTCTCTGTCGTACTTTTGTAAACATTGTCAAATATGTTTTATACAACAATTATTGTGTTCCATTTTAAATACCTATTCCTCTTAATGCATGGTATCATATTCTCTGACGTACTTTTCTAAACATTGTCAATAGCTTTGTTTTACAATAATTATTGTGTTCCAGATACCTATCTAACTCTTAATGCATGGTATCATATCTCTGACGTACTTTTGTAAACATTGTCAATAGCTTAATGTTTATACAACAATTATTGTGTTCCAGATACCTATCTAACTCTTAATGCATGGTATCATATTCTCTGACGTACTTTTGTAAACATTGTTAATTAGCTTAATGTTTCATGAAATACAATTATTGTGTTCAGATACCTATTCCTCTTAATGCATGGTATCATAATCGCTGACGTACTTTTGTAAACATTGTTAATAGCTTAATGTTTCATGAAATAATTGTTGTGTTCAGTTTAGATATATTCCTCTTAAACTGAATTTAGCCCCACAAACGTCCATGTTCATGTCTTCTGAAAGATGAGAGAGATCGATTACTTCAGAGGATATGTCACGTTTACAAAATATGACAACACCTCCTGATTTACGAACTCCTCTACAATATGAGCATACCAGCGTGTAATTATCAAAACTCACATTTTTTATTTCATCGGTTTTCAGACCATGTTCGGTAAATGAAACAATATCCGGATGTTCGGTAGCCAATAATACCTCCACTTCATCGATTTTTTGACGTAAATATTGAATATTTAGGTGAAGAATTTTGAGTTTGTTGCCATGGTGTAATGCATGGTGTCATAATCGCTGTCGTACTTTTGTAAACATTGTTAATAGCTGTTTCATGAAATAATTGTTGTGTTCAGTTTAAATATATTCCTCTTAATGCATGGTATCATAATCGCTGACGTACTTTTGTAAACATTGTCAATAGCTTAATGTTTCATACAACAATTATTGTGTTCCAGATACCTATCTAACTCTTAATGCTTCATGAAACAATTCTTGTGTTCAAGATAAACTATCTTTCTCTTAATGCACGGTTTCAAAATCGCGGTCGGTTATTTAATATTCATCGCTTTAAAATTATTAGGCTAGCTAGCATTATATTTCTTTCAAATTGAATTTATTTATTGTCTATTGGAACGCTTTATCTGAGATAATATTCAATTCATATAATGTTTGAATATTTATTTGTTTGAAGCGTAAAAATTCCATACTTTATCCGTCCCTAATTACCTTTAAAAAATTACTTTAAAGACAAATATAAATAAATACTAAAAGAGATATAATACTTTTTTTAATTAAATATTTTAACTAGTTTTATACTTAGTTCAACTGAGATTTATAAACGTAAGACAAACAATATACTGTGTAAAGTAATTCAGCATAGGAGCATGTGGTAAAAGCTTCCAAAAGCAAGAACAAACATTTTAATTTCAGCAAAACTTATAATTAAAAATTTTTAAATGTGTGCAAACCATTAATGATTGCTACATTGGCACTATACGGAATTCTTAAACCTTCTATAAAATTAGGAGTAAATATTTTGTTATCTACTGTTTTTGGGTAAAAAAATATGTAAATCACGCAATGAATTATCACTATGATCATGAACGAAGTTGAGCTATATTGTTTAGTACGAAATAAAATGAATAATTTAAACTAATACATATTGTGTAACGGTTACTTCAAATTAAGTAATGTAACAACTATTATTTTGTTGTAAGAAATGTCTAGAGAGAAGGTGGTAGGAAATAAATTTAAATTATAAACAGTTGAGCAATAAACCTGTTAACGACAATATGTGTAGGTTTATTTCTATAGCGTTTCACAAGCAGCGAACGGAGTTGGATATTACCATTTTAATCTGCCTGCCTTTATTCAAATTACCAGCTCTGGGGATTATGAAATTTAGTGGGTAAACAGAGAGATGAAAATTGGTTCCGTCTAGAGTTGGAATTTTCCCCAGAGATCCCATCCTCCTCGCCTTCAGTATACAGCGCTCAATTAACACCAGTCTCTCTCTGCTGATGTTTTTGTTTTGTTTTAAACGATGGTTTAATGACTATACTTACTATGTTCATGTTCATAAAATACTAGATTATCCTTTTATTAAAATTAATGCTATAATATTTGTATTCTTACACTATAATGAGATTTACATTATTACATTGTTGCAAAAAGTATTTTTACGTACGTAACAATAACGTAAATAATTAGAGTTTCCCCCATTCTTTGTACAATCTGAGATATTGTATAGAAACCTAAGATTTGCTTTATTATTGGAATAATTTCCTCAAAAGTACCAATAAAAATTAATTTAAACGAAAAGTGTAATTTAAATTCTGAAATTATTACGAACCACCATACAACATAGGGATCAGGCGAATTTCTGTTTTAGAACTTCCATAATTATTGTCGGGTTGTATATTTAGTTTCATTAGATTTTAGAAAATTATTCTTATTTTTATTCACTTATTTGATTAGTTTTGCTTCAAATGTTTTTTAAATTTCATTTTGTTATTTATTATTAACAACTAAAAATTTTGAAATGTTAATAAATATTTTATATTATTAAAAGTGCCTTATCTTTCTGCAAAATATTGTACCATATGAGATTGTTATAGATTTTTGGCCTTGCCAATCCAACATTAAAGAAATTGTAAATACCCTCAGTAGTACTATAATTTCGTATGGATAGTAAATGATTTATAAGATTTTTCTATTTATTTTCACGAACCAATAAAAGAATTTTTATTATAGATACTGGACTGCTTGCTTACATATTATAATGCCTGTATGAGAAATTGCTTCATTTCTTACTGCATGTAAGCTTTACCGCATGTTTGTTAATATGAACCGTATATATTATTGTTTTAAGATTGAAAATAAAATGTGAAAAAAAAGTTTAAACGTCAAGGAAAAATTATTTTTGTACTACTAAACATTGAAACAAAAGTGAATAATCGATTTCAAACAAACGAATCACATACAAGAGAATTCTCTTATACTCGTTTGCGTAAGGGTGGGCCTAACATTCAATGGGGGTCCGAACAATGGATAACTTACTATACGAAAATTATTGTACTTAAGAATTGCAGTACTTATCGCACTTCCTTTCTGATGTACGAGTGAGCATTTCAATAATTCCTTTCGTCAATCTAGATCAGCTGTAAACCGAGTTTTACAACGGTGGCCCAGTAAATATGAAAAAGCCGAAACAAACAAGCACTGGAGGACACTACAGAGCGATGTTTGCGAGTTGTTTGTCGTCAGGATTTATGAGATGCAAAGTTTGGGAGGGGGGGCGGACCCGGCGGCGCGCTGGACTGCCCCCGTGGGACACAACTTGTGCTTCATTGTCTTTAACTTCCAATCCCCCCCTTCCCCCTTTCCCGTCGAACCTACCCACTTCTTTGTAAAGTTTCAGTCGTCTTATTTTGAACCACTCGGAAAAGGGACCTTTTAAAATAAAAATGCACTTTTCAAGAATATATGGAAACTAAGTGATGGGATGCATTCGCTAGTTTTATATTTCTTTACTTATTTTCAAATTCTCCTTTGAGATGATTTATTTTAGGTAGTACTGTGAATGAATAATGTAAGTACAGGGTGGCGCATATGTCCGTTTCCCCTGAAGAGAAACTTAAAGGCTTTATAGTTTAATTGAATTAAACACTTTTAAGCAAGAAAACAAAGTGGGTACCACTAAATTCTACAATTATTATAGCAGTATTTTTATTACGCTTCCACCACAACTGAAGGATGTAAACTCGTTGTAGGGTTGTAAACATTTAAAAAACGCACACAAACAATTAATAACAGATGCAAAGAGCGTCACTTTACACTAGCCACTGGAACAGACAACAATGAATTTACTCCGTGTTGCTGCCAACTTAACATTGTTACCAACCTATCGCAACAAAATATCCCAATTTATGGGTATAAATTGACATATGCGCCGCCCTGTATTTATTCGAGCTAAGTTAATGAGTCCTTTTGAAGGACTCATAAATTCTCAGTGACTGGAAATTAATTATGTAAAGAAGATCCAAAGCAACTTTTTATGGAAATTTATAGAAGTGTTTCATATTATCACGCTTAATGAATCATTCTGTACAAAAGCGTATCTAGGATTCAATTTGAGAGGAGGCCCTAGTCTACTTGAAGTAAATAGTGCTTAAAACACTTTTGGATTCAAGAGACATTGCATTTATTTACCTCTGTAATCCCGCATTACCAAACAGTTGTCCCTGACATGTAAAATAGCTTAACCTGAACAGTACCATGGTAACTTCCCCTGTTCTTCGTGTAAATATGTTGAAGCTGAAGTCCTCGCTTAGAAAATCACCAAACGTGGATCCTGAACTTCTAATCACAATTAGATTCTTAGATACGAATAAATAGTCTAATATCTACTGATCAATGACGCAATGATTGGGTTTAAACATATTTACGTTAAAACTAATTTTATTTCTCCAGATTTTTATGATGTACTAACTAACACGTTTATAATTATTAGGAAACATACTCTGTGCGAACATTTAACTTTAACCGCTATTAATAAAATTATTGTGATAATACAAAAAGCAATCACGATCTGACGCTGTTATACGATATTGATGGCCTCTGTTTCAGATATTTTTCCCGTGTTATGGTTGGGTTAGAGTAAATAATAATTATTACTAATTGCAAATACACTATTCCTTAATTAGCATATCTTTTAGTTGTTTTGAAATAAAAGTTCATAAAAGTGGATAAATATTTGGTATTATTAAAAGTACGTTTTTGTTAGAATAACTTATTATTTATTACTTTTGTTCAACGCGATGGGGAGGTGGGAGGGGGGTCGCCCGGTCGTCCTATACTTTAACCTTGAATACCCTACATTTTAGCGTATTCATTAAAATCATATCCCTTAACCCTTTCCAACGTTAAATTCACTTTATCAATGGGACATCAACGCTTGTGCAGTGTATTATCTATGTTGAAAAATTACATTACGAAGTGGTGGTGCAAATTTTAATAACATACCATCACCACTGTACATACCGTCATTGTAATATTACACACTTTATATGTAGATATCAGGTTTCTTTACTTATTCACTTATTTGATAAGTTTTGCTTCAAACTTTTTCCATTTTATTTTGTTATTTATTATTAAAAACTAAAAATATGGAACAGATCGTTACAGATTTTTGACCTTGTTAATCCAACATTAAAGAAATCGTTGATACCTGTAGTAGTATTATAACTTCTTAAGGTTGGTAAATGATTTATCACATTTTTCATTTGGTTTCCACCAACGAAATGAATGTATCATTATGGATACTGGACTGCTTTCACACAGATAATGCCTGTATGGGAAATTGCTTAATTTCTTACTACATTTAAACTGTACCGCATGTTTTTTTAGTATGAAATGTATATAATATTACTTACGATTGCTTGAAAGTCAAATTGTGAAAATGGTTTTTAAAACATCAAGGAAGAAATTAAACAAAAGTTATAAATAATTTTATCGAATTCAAATAAACGAAACTATTTACGTACAGGAAAACTCACTATAAACACAAGCAGTGACAAATAAGCTAAATTCTTCACTTAGTTAATATGTGAACTGAATTGAAGTGAAGCAAAAATTTGATAGATTTTAGTAAAAATAAAGTCCTAAAGCAAAATTCCAAACTTGCAACTCACTCCTGTACTAAAACTCTCAACAAGTAAAATATTACATATTTTGGTTTAACGAAACACGATGTTTTCCAATATTGGCGAAACCGTATATAAAGTGTCAACCCTGTCACTTGACACGCAATTAAATCCGCCATTAATTGTCCCCTGGTATGAGTAGTGAGGGGGTGGTGGTGGGGGGAGGGCTCCAGTTGACCAATTTAATAAGCCGCAATATGAGCCCCCCCCCCGCCCACAGTTTTTGAGCTCTCCACCCCCGCCCTGCGGTAATTTAGTGGCCCTCAACTCGACACTTATTGGCGATATATTCCCTTAACGGCCCCACACTTCACCACCGTGCCACCCCCGCCCTGGACGGAAAAGTAAACCTCAACTTAAATTAAATTCCTTTAGATTTAATGTAAGATGGTGTTAACTTCTTGGAAAAGGTTTCAAGTGATAAAGTTACACTGGTTATCGTCGCTTCTTAAGATGTTCTAACACCTTTTATGTCAACAGTACCTTCTAGACTTATTTTAATAGAATCTTTTTTATACATTTACAGGGGTGGGTCTTTTCTAGTATGTCCCCGCATTCTCTATTTTAATTTCTATAAGTTAGATTACGTTACTAGAGCTACAAATGTAATTTCTAAAGGTAATTGAGGTTAGGTTAAGCTAGGTTTTTGACAATAATTTGCAAAAACAATTGAAAAACGAGTTTATTAATTTGTACGAAAAAACACAAATTAGTAATGAAAGATGTTTAAAATAATATACTATTGTGGTGGCCAGAACGCTTTAATGTCCTCCAGGATTTGTTCGAACAAATCTGTGTTTTGGTGGCGATGTTTCCACAGAAACTCACACAAGTATGAGTCTAGCAAGTTGCGACTTGTACCGCGTTCGTTCCTATTACGCCGTTTTACCGACGCCTAGAGCGATTCGATTCTCTGCGTGTGTGCTCCTGTTGTAGGATCAACAAAATTTTTGGAATGGGTTAGATCACGCGATGCTTGCTCTTTCAGAAAAAAAATTAACTCGAGATGAGCAAAGTCCAAGCCCAGATCAAGCGGCGCGCATTTATCATTGATAAGATAAGACGAGTGGAAAACGCACCTTATATAGGTAGGAGGCCAAACTCGTGTTCGTCGGTTAAAAGTGACCAACCAGAGTTTCAGGATTTCCCTCTTTTCAATTGACAATGAATTAACCGCTTTAATTACGATCTTAGTGAATGCGGGGACATATTAGAAAAGACCCACAGGGGTTATGCAAAGAATAGTAACTGTTACGCAAATACTACCAAAACTACAAAGGAACGGCTGTTTGAAATATTTGTAATTTTCTTACAATTATCTATAATTTAGGGTTGTTTTTTTTTTACTTTTAATCCAACGTTTTAAAAATTATGTATGTTTCTCAAGGTTAGTTTTTATTTTACATTTTATGATTTTGGAAGATGATACCCGGAGCTAGGAAAGCAGGGCCTAGTTATAAAACCTATTTACTGAGTAAACACATAAAAAATTAATAGTTTAAACCTCCAGTTATTAAAATTGTAACCCAGTATTTGGAGTACTTATTAATGACTTCTGTGAGAATTGAATTTAAACAAAAGATTTACGATTAAATATAAATCAAACCATTGCATAGAGATACCGCCGTTTTACCCTTCGAGTAAGGCTGTTTAACAAACTTTTGTAAGACATAGAGTACAAGTTGTAACACTCCAGTGAAAACATGAATGTTAATGCTTAAGTTAACATCCAGTCTGCCTGGAGAATATTTCTAGAGTTAAAAGAACTATAGGCTTGAAATGATGCTTGAAAATGCATTTTTACATAGGCGAAATCGAATCACTGTTGATGCATGTATCCAAATGGGATTGTCACTCATTCTATCCTTATCAAAGCTGTTACACGACACTTAATCTGGAATACTTCTACCCTGTTAATTTGTACAGTGACAATAGAAAGTTAAAAATTTGCAATCCACAAGCGATACATTAACTAAGCAAGGCATGAATATCTAATCTACCTTATTCATCAGTATGAGGTTCACATGGTTACTGTCAAGATATATGTAGTTGTATGATTTAAATCAGGTAGATAAATGTAAAAACTACCGATTGTAATAGAATCACCAGGTTTGTATCATAAAATAACGATAACATTTTTAAACGAAGAAATGTGCAATGTACTGCAAAATCAGATTAGTTGAATACCATAGACGGAATTCAGTATTAATGGTATTTACATGTACGAGTTAGAGCAATCTAAATATTTGAATGTTATCATGGCATGAATATCCTACTTTATTCAGCAATACGAGGTTCACACATTGTCTTATCCATAGTTACTGTAAAGATACATGTAGTTTTATGATTTAAATCAGGTAGATAAATGTAAAAACTACCGATTGTAATAGAATCGCCAGGTTTATATCATAAAATAACGATAACATGTTTAAACGAAGAAATGTTCAATGTACTACAAAATCAGATTAGTTGAAAACCATAAACGGAATTTAGTATTAATGTTATTTACATGTATGTACAATTTAGAGCAATCTAAATAATATATTTGAATGTAGATTATCATGGCATGAATATCTAGCCTACTTTATTCAGCAATACGAGGTTCACACATTGTCTTATTCTAGTTATTGTAAAGATACATGTAGTTTTATGATTTAAATCTGTAAAAACTACCGATTGTAATAGAATCACCAGTTTATATCATAAAATAACGATAACTAAACGAAGAAATGTTCAATGTACTGCAAAATCAATTTATTCTTCAGTACACATTTATACATGTACAAGTTATCTGTTATCATGGCATGATAGCAATACGAGGTCATTGTCTTATTCATAGTTATTGTTACATGTATGATTTAAATCACCAGGTAGATAACATAACGAAGAAATGTTCAATGTACTGCAAAATCAGATACCATAGACGAATTCAGTATTAATGGTATTTACATGTACGAGTTAATAGAATATCCTACTTTATCAGCAATACGAGGTTCACAAGTATGATTTAAATCAGGTAGATAAATGTAAAAACTACCGATTGAAATAATCGCCAGGTTTATATCATAAAATAACGATAACATTTTTAAACGAAGAAATGTTCAACGTACTACTACAAAATCAGGTTAGTTGAAAACCACAAACGGAATTTGGTATTAATGGTATTTACATTTATGTAGAATTTAGAGCAATCTAAATATTTGATTGTAGATTATAATACTTTCATCTATGTTGGTTATACTGAAATATTACACCGCTGTCTTAGACACAGCAGCTGCATATTTCACGGTAGGGTAGCGACGGTAGCTTACTTAGTATGGCGATGTGCACGTTGAGTTCAACTGCTCGAGTCAGCTACCGGGGCTCATCAAACAGATCATTTCCTGCTCCACTCAGGATATTAACCGGCTAATTAAACAACCAACTGAGCACGGCCTGTCTTGTTCTGGCACTGCTGCTTTAGTCGGTGTCTACCCACTACTTGAGTTTCACATTTGAAATTATACTCTGTAAAGTGTTATCTGACAATTGTTTGTTTTGGCTCTGTTATATTAGATAAGATAACAGCCTACCTAGATTGTTGTGTTTTGAGATAAACAATCATTTTATTAAATCGTGGCATTCACTACTGTATTTATATATGTAGAATTCATAGAAGACAATCAGGGAATGATTCCTAGAATGACGGGAAAACATGATTGGCCGCAAGTTCTTACGGGACTATAAAAACACAGGAGTGTTCTGCGAGGTATGTATAAAGATGGTGTTCGTGGAATCGACTACAAGGCGGCGGCGGCAGCGTAACGTTATCATCACTATCACTAAGATAACAAATCACAGGCAATGATGTGGCATTATCAGGCTGACTCATTGATGATAACGTAATGTAAAACACTGAGATACGGTATATTTTTTGTGTAAACCACGTTTAATTGTTGAAATTCGGACAAGTGATTTAGACAATAAAGAAATGTTGTATATTCATCATTGTTTCATTACTGTATTGTAACAATGCGGTGTACTCGGAACATTTTTTTTTTATTCTTTGTTTGAAGTTTATTTTTAACGATGGACGGATTGTGAAGAAACAGGATCTTCAAAATCCTGACATTCCGGACATTTGTCATCGTTCAGTGAAACAAAAAATCAGTAACACTACGTTTCAAGATCTGCGATCTGATCTCTTCTTCAGGTAAATAACTATCCTAACACAAAATTACAAACTACTGTTGCTATACTATAATCCAATTTACTGAAGGTAAACAGTACATACGCAGACTAGAGAGGTTTCTGTGGATAAGGAAGGACTCCACTTAAATTACATCATTTGCCATAAATAGAAATGGCATAGTCGTGTAATTATTTTAGTTGTATTATCGAAAACATTGTTTTTCCTCCTTTATAAATACGATCTTCGAATCTTAAAAAATGAATATAATTTATAATAACCATGATTTAGATCATTATTTAATATAATATTTACCAAACAATGACTTTCTGAAATTTCTTCCCTTCTTTTCGCCTGATCGTTTGTCAATTTTTTGCATTTTACAGACGTTTAAACCATTGTCACGATAATTTGCTTAAATATTCCCTATAGGTAGGCTGGTGTCCTAGCAGTATTTTTTGTTGTTATGTACTCTTTAAAATTGTTTGCACGATACACTGGGTATCTATTTTTAGAGCAGTATTATATGTTTACCATTAAACTAGGTATAAGTACGCACAAAATTTCAAGCGTATAGGCCAGTTTGTTTTTGAGATAGGCTATCGTGCGGTCAAATATACAGAAATTAAGACTCACAATAAACTGAGATCTCCAGTTCAGTATGTAGAAGCTTGGCAGTCTCAATCCTTTCACGGATTTTCTTTTGTTTAGTTTTAAAATTATGCAGATTTTCTTTTGTGATTTCTGAATACAATAGTTTAGAATTTGCTTACCTATGCCAATGTACAAATCCCTAGAACATTTCATGGGGAAGAGTACATCCTCTACACAACCCCCAACTTGGAAACTCAGACTCTACTAACGCTAACTTGGAATTCGAGGTGTACCCAAATATCCCAGAAATCAGCGAAGGTCGTTCTGTGAAGTCCCCATCTCCACACCCATCTTGTTCCATTACAACATGTACTTAAGTAAGTGATCTCCAACAGGGAAATACAGGATATCACCTCATTTTCGCGACAAGCTTTTTGAAGCATCCCTGAGCAAACGACGTCTATGGAAGAAATCTCCATATTCACACGCTACGTTTCAATAAAATACTTTTTTTATTTGACCATGAGTTATTCTCATCATTAACAGTGTATTACAGACAAATTGATGGACTATTGCCACAGTAGGGGTCAGTAAATATTGGTGGAGGGGAGTGGGGGGAGGGTGTAGACAACCCCTGGTACGGCATCACCCTTGGGCCTGTGTGTCACAAGTGAAAAGTCACGTCCTCCGATGTCCACTCACAGGGGAAAGTTTGTTTCACGTTGTTTGGCACGTTCCGGAGCTTTGCATTTAAAGATTTTGCTTCTCGTTTTAATCTCTACAAACCAGATTCAGAGCGTCGACAGGGGGAAGTTTTATTGGAAAATTGTATAACTGTACTCATTACGTGATTTTTAATGTGTATTAGAAATTTGAAAAACAGTTCGTGCCATTAGTCGTTTGGCAAACATTTTTATTAAATAAGGAATCGGATAGTGTAAATAATTACATATTCAGTCTGTAAATTAATGTTGTTTAGCAATTCATATTAAATTACATGACAATTTTTTTATAGAATCTTTACTGGAGGCTCTTCTAAGTAATTTAAAAATTTAGCCTTCTGTAAAATTCTTATTGGCACAATTTATGATATCACGCAATCAGTTAGATTTAATTGATATATTATGCGGAAAGCAGAACAGCCCAACACGCTTAGTATTGTAGCAGGAAACCGGAACAGTCCAACACGCTTAGTATTGTAACAGGAAACCGGAACAGCCCAACACGCTTAGTATTGTAACAGGAAACCGGAACAGCCCAACACGCTTAGTATTGTAACAGGAAAGCGGAACAGTCCAATACTCTCAGTATTTTAAACAAGAAAGTAGAACAGTCCAACACTCTCAGTATTGTAACAAGAAAGTAGCACAGTCCAACACCCTCAGTATTGTAACAAGAAAGTAGAACAGTCCAACACCCTCAGTATTGTAACAAGAAAGTAGAACAGTCCAACACTCTTCAGTATTGTAACAAGAAAGTAGAACAGTCCAACACCCTCAGTATTGTAACAAGAAGATAGAACAGTCCAACACCCTTATTATTAGCCAAGTAATAGATTAACTTTTTTGTAAAAAAGGTAGGCATATAGGTGTAAAACTAGAAGTTTGCTTTTATTAAAACATTTTACAATATGAAATAAAATGTAAGCTAAGTAAATGGAAAACAATTTTATTTGTAAAGTATGTATTTTTTTTCTAATATTCCGATTTACAACCAAAAATAGTCTTTTTGTAGTATTAGTTTCAATGAAGATAAAGTTGTATACAGGTCTAGCTAGTGGGTATGTGGTCTAGTTGTGTAATCCATGAAGGAGAACGGAAAGCGTGGGTCGGGAAAATCACTAGAACAGGAGCAGAAGAAGGTGGGCGAGTGAGCAGCGGCACCGCGGGGCTGAGGGCGGTGAGGTGGTGAGGCCGTAGGCAGGCAGCGTCCGGAGTCCGGACCGGACCGGTTGCCGGTGTCCGTCCAGCACTACACCGGTTCTCGTGACAGAGCCACAGTTTCTCTATTAAATCTTCTGTGGCTGAACTCTAGTATTTTCCTGCGTGACCTCTTCGGCAATATTATTCTTGAAACTAGCATTCTTCTACAGTTACGAACTAAAGAAGACGATACATCTGGAATGTGTATGTTGACTTCCGGAGTACAAAATTTGAAAGTTGAAATTGGTTATTTATTTATAGACCAATATCAATGAGTCCATATTTTAAGAAAAAGAAACAAAACAAAATACAAGCCTCATAAAAAAACTAAATTTAAATAACTTGAAACATATATTAAAACAGAAATAAATATTTTTATTCCAAACCCAGTCGTAAAAAACCAAGTTTGTTATATACCATAACAAGACTTTTATTACTTTTATCAAAACTGTATTACTAGACGGTTTTTATCTGGAAATACACGACTTTCGGTCGCAAAACATACTTTGCAGTCATACGTTCCTCTTATTTGGACAAAGTAGATTAATCACTTAACGATAGAACACAGAAAAGTCACACTGGAACACTGTTCACAGCGCAATCCGATGGCCAGACCTAGCAACTACCCTTGGTGGGCCGTTGCGTTTCACCATCGATTGTTGCTAAGTGATACGTACTAGTTATTAATCACGGTGGGATGTGTGGGCTTGGATTGTCTGTAGTGTCAATTTTTACTGCACGATAAATGTTTAAGATGATCCAAATAAAAGATATTCAGTCCTACCAGATTATCGAATTGTTTAACAATTTATAAGTATTCTAATGGATTTTTCAAGAATTGTTACATTACGCTGAGAATCACTTCAAACTGAAGAGAGTTGTTTGGGGATTATTGGTTGCAAATTTCCAACTACCAACTACCACTAACTACCGAATGCTTAAGTAGCCTAATACTATATGAAATAATACTAAACTTTCTGATTGCAAAAAATGAGTTGCAAAAAATGATTGTTGTGGTTATTCTATATCATTTACATATAAATAACGTAGTACGTCACGGTTTTTCCGGTAGAAGGTCAGGCAATAGGTGTAATTTATCTAAGTTTATATTTTCAGGAATAGTCTTTAAAATTTAATATCCTAAACTTGCAGTGAATTATACTAAAAGACAATTCCTTTATTACAATTATTGTACTATCGATTAGGTTTTAATTGGGAAATATCAATGGATGAGCCAATACTTACTGTAACGGATAAGGAAAAGTAAGCATTATTACAATGTGTGGTGTTAATGTGTGTGGTGTTTTGTGGCAGGGCCGATGTGATGTGGCGAGATGGCGGATCACGTGACTAGAGTAGTGCGAGAGTCGACCACATCCTCCTACCTGGTGGTGAGTACAAGGCTCTCAGGAGGCCATTCACTCCTAGCAGATAGTCTTTATACAGGTGATCGCAGAAATATTTGCAATTTAATTGAAACAGGAATGTTAGTTTGTCAAAAGGAATCTATTTGCAATTTAATTGAAAAACGAATGTCACTGTGATGGTCAACAGGAATCTTCTCTAGATATTGGCACTTATAATTACTGAATTTAGAATGGTGGTGAGTACAAGAGTCTCAAGAGGCCATTCACTCCTAACAGATAGTCTTTCTACATGTAATCACAGAAATATTTGCATTTTCATTGATACAGGAATATTTGTTTGTCAAAAGGAATCTTCTCCAGATATTGGCACTTATAATTACTGAATTTAGAATGGTGGTGAGTACAAGAGTCTCAAGAGGCCATTCACTCCTAACAGATAGTCTTTCTACATGTAATCACAGAAATATTTGCATTTTCATTGATACAGGAATATTTGTTTGTCAAAAGGAATCTTCTCCAGATATTGGCACTTATAAGTACTGAATTCCGAATGATACATGAATATACGAACAAGTTACCTCTGTTTTACATATTTCAATCACTGCCATTGGCGTATATAGAAATTATTTCGGGGGGGGGGAGGCTGATTCACTAAGTGGCTTAGGAAATATAAAATACCCTCAAAATTAGGGGCTCAGTAATTTTCCCACTAAGAAGTTTTGAGCTTTAAACCCAACACAAAGGTGTTCTAGCTCAAAAGACATTACTGGGTACAATATTTTAATGTGCATTTAAAATTTTTGGGGGTCCTGTACCCCCTAGCTCCCCCCTTATATATGCCCATTATCACTGGTAATTATACGACTACGAATAATATGCGTTTTAATTAAGACCAGTTTTGGATCCTAACTGTGTCTAGACCTGAACTGTAGTTTCGATTTTCGTCTTTATTCAAACTGGTAAATTTCAAAACTCTACAGTTCGAAGCCTTCTGAACAACAATTGGCCTAAGATGAAACTGAAGACGTTACAGTTTCTGTTATCTGTCATTAGGCAATCATAGTATGTATAGTTTGATCATAATTTAGATTCAGTGATTATCTGCGTGAATGATACGCAGAGAATAAAAACTAATCTCGAGAAATCTGTACTTCCATAATTTATTACCGTTAGGGATATGGTGCGTCTAATAGATCTCCGAATGATCATGAGTAAAAAAAGTATTTTTTCTAGCCATCCCTAAGACATCGGGATGTGTTTTTTTTTTCATTGGATCAGATCCAGAAGGTCAAATTGGCCTCTAGTAGGGAAACCAGAAATACTCTAATTTGCAAAGTGAATTATCACGATGCATTACTGAACTCAGTAACGGTAATAAGGAAAATTCCTACATCCTTGCAAGATTCAGTACTACATCAATCCCAGCCAGGTATCATCAGGTAACAAGATCCTAGGGTCCCGAAGGTCTATTATGAACTGATGGAAGAATTTCTATTTTCCTGTTCTGTATTAGGTCTGTAAAACATTGCAAAGCAGCACATGGACTTTTGCACACCGTTACTTATATTTGAGTTACGTTTGTGCATTCTTGATCTTAATAATTATGGTCACTGGAAGCAATCGCCATCTTTGTACTTCAGCACTTTGGAAGTTCTGCCAGGGTGTTCACGGAAATATGAGACGTATATCGTGATATCAGTAATAGTGTCTGAACGACAAGTGTATATAATCTAGATAATCTAATCTAATAAAAATATTTCTATAATCTGCATCCCGTATCGTCTTGGTTGGTGTTTTGAAAATGGAGATTATTGTTTCATTAGACCATGTGGCAAAAATTTGAAGATTTTGTGAATTTAATGTAGTTGTTTCCAGTACCATTATCCAAAATGTGCATTCTCAAAATACGTCGTTTGCTTTTATTAACTGTATTATTAAATACAACCCATAGACGTTTTGAAAACGTCCGTACTATATAGTTATGTAAGCGAGATTTTAATTTTGAAAGATTAGTTTGTATTACCATAGCAAGACACAAAACTATGCTCCACTTTGGTTGGATTTCCTTGAAAACTCGACTTACAAATTCAACTTTGATGAATGCTAAGAATACGTAGGAAGACTAATTTATAGTCACTTCAAGATAACATTGATTTAGTTTCTGGATCTCAAGGTTACAAAAACCTCTTGGAGATTAAATGTACAAATTATAAGGCCATCCACTAATTTATTAAGCCTAAAAGTGCCAGGACTGGTTTCACAATGGCTTACAATGGAGTATCACCAAAATGAAGCTAATTTATTTTACAGTCTTTTACCTTACATTTTGTCACATTGTATTTTTGAAAACTGAAATTATAGAAAATACATAATCGTAGAATTTTATTTATAGAAGCAGAAGTTTTTATTTATTAGAACAAAATTACTGTAAAGGAAACGGGATTTTCCGGACATTTGCTATTGTTCAGTGATACAAAAAAAAAAACAGTAACACACTACGTTTCAAGATCTGCAATCTGGTCTCTTCTTCAGGTAAATAACTAACCTGACATATTATTAACACTAGGTTAAAATAAACAAATCATACCAGACGCGTAAGTCAGGAATCACAATCACCATGCTGTTAGTCAACTTCACTAACTCTAAAACATGCACTTAATACAAAATAAACACAACACCAATTATAAAAACAATTATCAAAACGGGTCACAATAGGTCTGTATTCGCCGACCAATCAGTTGTAGGTCCTGACTTACGCGTCACAACACTCTGGTATGATTTGTTTATTTTAATCTAGTATGTAATTATGTATTAGGTTAGTTATTTACCTGAAGAAGGTAGTGTTACTAATTTTTTGTATCAGTGAACGATGGCAAATTTCCGGAAAATCCTGTTTCCTTCACAATCCTTCCATCGTCAAAAACAAATCTCAAAGAAAACTACAGTATGGATTTATATTTAAATTTTGAAAATTAACATTTGCAGGTGATTTTGAGTGCAACACATTCTTATGAATATTGAAATCTCGAATTTTAAAATTGGTGAAATAATTCGATCATAATGATGTTTTCTATCTCCTGTATTTATCTCTTGTCATCTGTGCGTCACATCCGCGCTGCGGTATGTTTGGCCTTAATATGAGAAGCTCCACAAAAAAAAACTATTCCAGTGTTTGAGGGCTTTCATTACGTGACTTAATTCGTGGAGAACTTTTTCGAGTTTAAAATTTGAGTGTAATGGTCAGAGAGTATATAAAAACCTTTATCTACAGGGTGTCCCACGAGTAACCCGACACACTTCTCAGGTGGTTTCCTCTCTTATGTTAGAGAGAGCACTTGCAGATAAGTTTTCCAGGAAGATAGATTGGGCGAGGTAGAAAAAATGAATTTGCCTCCTAGGTCCCCCTGATTTAAATCACTTGGATTACTACATTTGGGGTCATTTAAAGTAACTTGTATACGCAGAACCAGTTAATTCCAAAGAAGAATTTATTAAACTGAATTTTAAGAACGACCGAGATAGTAACAGAAAAGCTACATGTTATTTCGTTAAACGCGCTAGATTATGTATAAATTATGAAGGAAAATTATTTTGAACACCATTTATAAGATATGGAAATTGAAATAAAAGGTTAGCAACGATCAGCAATTATTATTTTTGTTTTTACGAAGAACGTTTATTTTGATAAACATATATTCCTTTTTCTGTCTTGTTTTTCGTGTATGTTGATTCAATTAAACATTGTTTTTTTTTTTTTTTTTTTGTTTGTTAATTATTAACCTATTTTACATTATTCTCTTCGGAATTTATTCTTTAGGGTTTTGATTAAAAAGGTTTGCGTGTTTATTTTATTACCCATTTTATGAAGTTAAAGTACTTCAAATCGAAACAAAGCATGTTTTTCGAAACCGAATTTTGCATATTTTTTCCGATATTTTAGAAACGGGAGGTCTAACAGGTGTGGGAACGTATTTTATTCAACTTTTCAGTTCATTTTTCTTAAAACCCAATAAATTGAACAACTATCTTTACGCCCTATAAACATCAGTTTCGCTTTATTTCCGTCATTTCCTAGAAAATCGATCGAAAATCTTTCCATAGCCGTAGCTCGCTAACCAAGCGTTTTCGGACATATGTTATATGAACTTTTTTCACTATTCTGATGCGAGGAAACCACCTGAGAAGTTTGTCTGGTTGCTCGTGGGACACCCTGTATATACAATGCCAATGCTTTAACGATGGAATCGTGCTTCCTCACACGCTCGTGCCGCCCCAAGGTCATGGTCCACCCCCATCACGACCATCGGCAGTCACGGATGTGCGAAACACCGAAAAAGGACTGGGAAGGTCACCAGGACTTTGGCTCGCCCTTCACCATATGCTCGTGCCCAGCTGGCCGTGGTCTAACCCTGGTGATCCCGTGTTGATAAGATACGCCCGTGACAAATCTCGGATGTTGGACACGAGCGACATTGATAAGCTTTACAAATCATCATAGAACATGGATATGACGTCAGTCAAGGACAGTAAGTTCAACGTCCACTTGCTTTATTTTGATGTCTTTTTGACCCAAGGAAGATCTGACCATTCAATTAGAGAGACGCTTGATGTTGGACGCGACCAACATCGATAAGCTTTACAAATCACCATAGAACATGGATATGACGTCAGTTCTGGATAATAAGTTCAATGCCCACTTGCTTTAATTTGATGTCTTTTTGACCCAAGGAAGATCTGACCATTCAATTAGAGAGACACTTGACAAACCCGACAGAGATAATGATATGACCGACAGGTAATTGTCACGTCTACGCTACAGGGCACGTGCCAACGGTTACGTGATGTAACGTGTAGTGTCCTACGTGACAGTGTTACTTCCGTTACTGTGATACCAGCTCTGAGCCTCCCGGCTCGTCTGTAGTCATCACAGCATGTGATCTCAGTCATCCGGATGTTGTACCTGCTGTAATTTAGAATTTATATTTGTTTGCAAAGTTTCCTCGTATGTAGGAAATTCCATCATTGCATGTATCTATGTCTAGAGCCCTGTGTTTCCCAACAAAAACATTTCCTTACTTGCTATTTTTGGAATCTAGCCCAAAAAGTTAAGTATCTGTGAAATTGTAACAGCTTTTTAACATTTCATTTGAAACATATTGCACTCTTAATAAAATTGTATTGTTTGCAACTGGTGCCTCTTTAATAGTTGTTGAACAAGGAGTTTCTTGAATTGTCTGCGCTCCTAGCGGCTAATCGTTTCATTGTACAAAAATAACACCAAGAGTAAAAAAGTCTTAAAGTTCTATGTAAAATCCAAATTCCGTCAGAAAAAACAAGGGTTTTCTATTATAAATTTCTATGTCAGCCGTCATATTTGAAAATGGCGATTAAGTTTAAAAATGTTAACTACGTAAATGCAATAAGCATAAACAATAATGTAAAGTTCCGAATTTATAGTTTGTTGTAAAATTTTATAAAACCAATGGATTTTATTTATTTGTAGTATTATTTATTACTGTGAATGTTGAGTTTAGCTCCATTTCACGTTCTGGCCTACTGCAGCTTTTGAAATTTGTCACTGTCACTGTCTTGATTCCTGGAATCTGGAGTCCACGTCCGTCTGAAGACACCCAAAAACGTCTCTTTGCATTGTTTCAACGTCAGAGACACTTAGACCCCAAAACAGATCTGTCCGTTTACCCAGCCGCCACCCAGTGTAAACTACTGTAAATCCTATTTGTAGTCTTACTGATAACAGTTTCCATCTGTCTTTCCCAAATTTCTTTCAATTGTCCTAGTCAAGAGTACCTTTTGATGTCCTTGAAATGTCGCCATGGAAATAATAGCTGGTAAATTCTCTTACTGCTTTAAAATGTCCCTGATTACATAGAATTGATTCGTTTGTGCGAGGTGATTTGGAAATTCCCAGAAACGGGTTGAGACCGTAAAGATAAGCAAAATGGTTTCTAAGAACATAACAGTTTGTTCTTTCCCGCTACTTTAATCTGTGAGTGTAAGTTTAGAGTTTCCAACTTAAAATCATAAGTTTTAAAAGAAAAATTATATTTTTCAGTTCTACATGAATATTATTTTTAATAGGAGGCTATTAAAATTAAAACCCAACACAAAAATAAACTTATTCGGGGCAAACGTTTTGTTGGTTTTGTTAGGTTTGGATGAAAAGATATAAAAATCAAATATGTCTTGCATATTTGTAACTAACTAAACTGCTGAAGACTTGCTCAGATTTTTTCTTTCTTTTTTCGCATTAAATTTGAAATCCAGACTCACAGTGACTATTATTTTCAATCACTATTGAAACTTTTGACTCTAGTAATATAAATAATAAATTTTATAGTGCAGTATTATTACATTTTAATAGGTACATCTATCGTCAGATTACTTGCTGAGAAAAGAAGGATATAAATAGCTCTCTGGACAGCAATTATCACTGCCAGATTGTCCCAGAATGCATAATTGAATATATAAAAAAAGCAGTACCGAAAACGTCTAAATAGAAGGCATTTTCAAAAAGTAACGGAAATTTTCGTTTCTTTAAAAAAACGTATTAATTTGTTATCACTTTCAAAATTGTCCCCTTTACGTACACATTATGCACTTGTGCCAGCGCTTCTTTCCAAACCACGAAACACTCCTCAAACTCGATCTTTGAGATAGACTTTAGCTCTTTCAGCGATGCACTTTTATGCTTGTATAACGACGGCCTTTAAAGGCTCTCTTTAAGTTTGGAAATAAACAAAGTCACACGGAGTCATATCTGGAGAATATGAAGGCTGGGACATCGTTATAGTACTGTTTTTGGCAAAAAATTTACGAACTAGCAATGAAGTGTGAGCATTTTTGTGGTGCAAAAGACATGCATTTTTGCCACTATTCCGGACGTTATTTTTTGAACTACTTCACGCAAACCGTTTCGTCTTGTGGCAAGAATTCATGATGCACTATCCCATTGCGATCTAGGAACACAGTGAGCATATCCTTCACGTTTGACTGCACTTGTTTTCGTATTTCGCGATCCAGAATGCCTCCTCTGGGATGATTGAGCTTTAGCTACGATTCCATTTGCCGCTGTTTTTGTTCAGAATGCAACTATGTCGGAACAAATTTTGCTGCCACATACCTCAATATACCTCAAAAAATTTAAAACATTTCATTGCACTTGACAATTAATATGCCAAAATCATCAGCAACTTCTCTGATTGTAATACGACGCGACGATTGCTCATAACCATTTCTTCTACTTTTTCATGTTTTCATCTCTTGTTAATATGCTTCAGTGTTCGTCAATTCGTCATGTTCATCATCATCAATGACTTCACGGCCATCTTGAATCGTTATACCACTCGTAAACCCTTGCTTTACTCATTGCAGACTCACCATAAACCTTTGTTAACATTTCCCACATTCTTTCCATTTTTCACACAAAATTAGATACAAATTTTTGTATCCATATTTTTAACAAACGAAAGTTTATGAGTTAATAAAGCACGTCTAATCTTATCAGCTCCTTCTGAAAAAGTAAACGATGAATACAGCTGAAAATGTTATTATACTTCAGAAGCATGAGTACCAACATAACAAAATTTTGACAATCGGACTTTTCACCTAATTCCTATTATTTTTAACAAACGTCGTATATAGACTAAAAGTAATGTATTTACGTAGTAATATATTTATTCAGGTAATTTCTACTGGGTCCATAAGCTCTTATCTATCTTAAACGTATTCACGGATTATCTAAATAAACAAAAATTAAATCAGTCGTTGTAATGAAAATATTTAGCCTACTAGCAAATACAGCAAAAATTTCCAAGGTGGAATGGGTAAGAGTGCTCATTATTTAAATTCGATTACCCACGTACAAGAAACAATCATGTCAAAATTCTTGACAGTTGAGTGAATCAATGCGGACAAAATAACAAAAACTTTGCGAACACTGAAATACAAATAAAAAAAAAATAATCAAGCAGTCTTTCCTGACTTTAATTGCATTGATTTAAACATTGTTTGGAGTTAATTAATAACACGTAATGATAAATTGCGTCTATTAGGAGGCTTACCGAGTTAGAGAAGCACTCGAAGGGATTGTTGTTCACTTCTTAGACAAAGGTCTGCTGAGCCCCTCCCCTCCCTCCGCACTCCGCAAACTGGTCTTGACAACCCTCCAGCGCCATTGTTGGTGCGAGGTACTGGGTATTGTTGGGCGATATTTATAACCCATTATTGCTCTTCCACGTCATTGGTCTCCGACTTACGCCCTTTCACAAGCCAAAGGAAATTGTATATTAGACGCCTGCTCGTGGCTTTTGGATTTGAAAGCTCTATACCTGCGTAAATCAAGAATCAGTATACTTCAAAGACCGTACAATGTGCTACTATTCTGTACCTTACTTGTAAAACCCACTGTTTGACTGAAGGAAATGACAATGCCTACAACACTGAAATATCTCACGATGGTTTATTCTATCCTGTAGATGTGCAATGAGACACCTAAAAAAAACATCAAGTTGTTTAAACTATTTAAAATATTAGGTTTAAAATTGTGGATGAAGGTTTTTTGTAAATTGAGCCTGTAACTCATTTTGGACCATGAATAACGCATACTAAATTTAAATTTGTTTTGGTACTTATCCGTAGGCTACTCTGTCCCTATTTACAATTTGTTATTAGGCTGTATAGTAGGCAAGGGCGTAGCCAGCTAGGGATCCAAGGGGTCCGGACCCCTCAAATTTTCACCTTTTTAGCAAACAATTATTATTATTTAAATAATTCAGTATTACAATGTGCTGCTGAAAGATCGTTCTCAGCATTGAAACGGGTCAAGAACCTTTCAGAGGGGCATGAGCGTGGAAATGTGAGGTGCAGTTTTGAATCTAGCCTTTATTTTTTCAAAAAGTACATGGTAGTCATTCGAGCACCTCATCTGAGTGAAATTGAGGTGAGATTTCAAGACTTTTACAATTTAATTTTGTTACAAGATTATTCACAAGCAATAGGGGATTTATAAACCAATTCAAACTTTAATAGCCATCAAATTGGACAGGGTAAAATTACAGACTTCTTCTTTTCTCCATTTTTCTTCTCTTTACCTTTAAAATGATATGTCACTTGCTAGGGGTTCGTGTAAAAAATTTTGACTTGCCCCAAAAAACGACACTTGGGGGAGGGGTCAAAAAGTTTCATACATCAAAAACTCCTTAGTTAGTTATACAAAGATTCACCAAAGTAAATTACTCGATCTCTATTCATAAGAAAGTTAATAGGGCGGAAGGGCACTTTGAAGACACCCGGTATATGATAACCTAACCTAAACCTGCTCATATCGCGTAATAACAAGTAATAGATAGGGACAGAGTGACCTCGGACCAAAGTGCCCTTGTTTTCATTCGGGTAACTATATAACCATCCAATATCTTATAATTTGGGTAAGGTCTAAAACAGCTTTTTATATTTTAATACATAAGCCTACTCTAAATATTGCTCGAATGGCACAAACTCCTTCGATACTACATTATTTCTCAGATGTAACCTTACAACAATGTCCATCTATCTGAAAAGGTTTCTGGAATCATTCCTAAACCTAATGAAGAGCACGGAGACGTTTGCAATGAAGTAATTAGTTTTCACATATATTCAGATTCACGCCTGATGTTAAGCGATCACTAAAAGCAACATACGTGTAAAATGTGTGTTGTATAATAATAACGTATCCGTTCCTAAAGCAAACTTTGTGGATTGTTTTAAACCAACCAATTTTTGGTAATGGTCGTCATACACCAAGTTCGTGTAGTAAAGATTTGTTTGTATAAAATGTGTTCTAGTAAATAAATTATCCATCACATATCCCAAGTACTAAATGCCAGAAGAGAGAATGTGAGTCCATATGTGTTAAGATTACATGAGTCTTTCGTCGTTTCCGTGGTGTAGCGGTTATCACGTCTGCCTAACACGCAGAAGGTCCCCAGTTCGATCCTGGGCGGAAACATTGAACTTTTTGCTTAATATCCTTGGTTGGTGTATTATGTACAAGAAGCTAGTTCAAATTAAAATCTTTTAATTATAATTGTTTTAAAGAAAATACTTTGAAATAAATATGTATAGTTTTATTTATTTCAAGACCATCACAAAATGGTGATACAATATTTTCAATACAATATAAGTAATAGAAATAAATTAAATTAAGAATTTTCAGACCAATTTACATATGTACATACGGTAACCATTCAGATGCTCTCTGGTTTTATGTTAAAAATATATTATATGTTTTATGTATTCACACATTTTGACTTTTTTGTATGAATGTAACGAGTATGAAAGTGCAAAAATAAACGGTACAGTATTAAAATTCAAGCAGTCGTAATAATGTTTCAATTTAATTATCATATTTTAAGTTATTTTCATGTAAACATTTTAGTTGTAATTTATTGTTGAATATATTTACATCGCAAAAGGAAGTTATGGCTCACAATTTTTAATGCGGTTCATATATACTTTAGTATTTACATTTTTCTGTGCTATAATAACTATTCTAACTATAAATATATACAATAAGTATATACGTTGGTAGGAACCCTGATAACAAAAATAATTTGTACAAGGGATATATTATTAAACAAGACCGAAGATGAGTGGTCTGTAATTTGCAGGTATATACTAGTAGTTGGTTTCGTTGCTGGTAGAGCGCTCTGACTGTACCTGATTACTGACTTCGTTGTGGAACTGCCAACCAAGCGACCGTTGACAAAAATACTACAAAACAAAAAATTGCCTATACTTTACAGTGCTAATAGACAAATACATGTAGAATACTGTATATAGCATTTTATTCTCGTATTTTTTAAACGAACTTATGTAATGTTTTAGAGCTCATTGTTTTACAGGCAATGTATGTGAAAACCTATTTTTGAAAAATTAATTAAGTCTTAATTATTCTCTATATAAAAAGAAAATAATTATGTGCCAAAAGGAAATTTCCTAGACTAGTTAGTCCGTATAAATTCTTCTTTAAAATAAAGGTGTATTTTTTAATTAGCGTTTTGAAACAACTTTGATAATTACTTATCTGCAACTAATGAATAATTTTCTTCTGTTCATACAAAATTGTTTATATTCTATTGTTTTTTTTATAACAAATTCATAATATTTTGTAGACTCGCTGACTATTTTATTTTAAAGTAAAGTATTACGAGGTTTATGTAATAAGTTATTAGTTTATACGCTTACCCTACCCACAGTAAAATGTAAACGAATCAATAGTCAAAAACTTTTCTCTAAGAAATAGGCATTACCAGAGTATCCACAGGTATCTTAAACAGGTAAAAAAAAACATATTGTATCCACCCTATTTATACATTAATTATGAAAATGACACCTGCACTGATTACAGACAAAGTGCTCGTGTCTATTTTGCCTGTTCCTCAGGAACTGCTCAGACTTGTGTGAAGGTAGGGGAAGGGGTTGATCAGATATCCGAGTGGTACTGTAATATAATGAATGGATACAAGCTTGCCAACTCCTAACTCAATTGCAGCTCGCTTATTGAATATCTAAGTCAATGATATTAGTGCCAGCTCTGCTGATGGAGCTGCTGCTTAGAAAAACACCACTGTGTATGTATAAGCACTTATAAATCTTCTCTTATACCGTAGTTATAAACATAACAGTTAATTAATAATTAAACAGTAAATTTTAGCTTTTTTGTGTATTAGTTTTTGTTTCAATAATGTTCTTTGATTTCTCCATTCTTTCAAACTATTATATTTTGTTTTTGTTCCTTTCTTTTTAAAAAGATAAATTTTTAAATCATCATTTTATCATTTTATTTTGATAAATCGGCATGTATTTGTATAAATAATAGTTAAGAGCGCTACGTTTCATTTTTATATATTATTGTATTTAACATTAGCTTCATCACAAAGCTATACTTAATTAGGAACTTTCGTCTTGTTGTTAATCGCTCATTAAGGGATTTATTTATCATTTGCTACGTGATTATAATTATGAAGACGAAATATTTTTTACTGTTACCTAGCTACAAAGGTAACCTTTATAGGTAGCTGATTTTTTTTATTGTATATTGCATGGCAATAAATGAATATGTAAATAGTAGCAATACTCATTTCTCCCTCAATTCAAGTATGGTGTATTGCGAAATTATAAATTACTACCCTTTTTGCAAAAGATTTTAAGGGCCTTCTTTCTGGATGTGGATTTGAGGCACACTTAATACAATTTAGGACTAGGCCACACCACGAAGGTTGACTGAAGTTGCTCGCAAAAATTTTGAGTATCTAGCTCATTTCAGTCTCAAGATGTTCTGCGGACAAATAGATAGAATACAGACATCATACAGAAAACATATGATTTACATCCCCCGCCTATATAAGTGAAATTGTGTCAGCATACTGAGTATGATGCCTCAATGACGCTCAGCCAAATTCCATGGTACCACCGTTAAAACTTATTCTTGTGTATGTAAAATTGAAGTTTCACGTAAAATTTAAAGTCTAAAGATTAAGGCTTTCTTAAGATATCTTTGCCAAATAATACATTCACGTTTGTGTTCCTTGAGTTAGATTTCAGAGCAAATAAATTATGTTTAAAAATAATAACAGTTTTGTTTAGATAGAAATGGTAGTACAACGCAAAAGTGCCTGATATCCAATCTTATCACCGAATTTTTTTTTACTGTCCATTCTATTATTTTTGTATATATATATATATATATATATATATATATATATATATATATATAGTACAATCATATATTATATATTTATATATATATTATAAATGTCATATGATTTTACTGAGCATGTTTAAAAAAATTTATTTATTCTGCTCGTTTCTTGTTGCTATCGTGATTACCCATAGCTAATGTAAAAATGTTCGCAAACGCTCAGCCAAATCCCATGAAGTGACATGTACCATTGTCGAACTCGATGTTGCTTATATAGAAATGAAGCGTCATGCTAAATTTCAAATTTATTTAGGCTAGTTCGTTCTCAAGCTATCGTGCTAACAGAACTACAGACAGATTTGTAATTTTTCAAACTGATCGAATAGTGGCTTCACTGACGTTCAGCCAAAAACCGTATATGGTATATTGATTCCAAAGTTATGCGCAATATAATAAAATGCTAATCGATGTAGTTATTTGCCAATTATAAATCACGTAAAATCTTACTATCTTAGTACAATAAAATGAGGCAGTGACTCTAATTGTTATTTCATTTTATGTACGAGTAGTTTAGCTATTCATTTTTTTTAGTTTTTGTTCTTCCGTTATATTTTCGGACAAACTGATTAAAACAGTGGAAATAACGAATAAGTAATTCTTCGAAACATTATTTTAATTTAGCTGGATATCTTTTTTTTCTAGGTCAGTATTGGTTAGTAAATGAAATATGTTGTATAAAAATATTATATTTTTATCAATTAGAGTTTTTGATATTCATGGTAATGGTAGACGTAAGATAAGATAAGATAACGCAGGCCTTTCTCGGAAGTTAGACAGTCAAAAGGATGTCCTTGGCTGTAATTTTAAGTTATATTATTAGAACCATTTGTTTTAAAGGATTCCACACAACATAATGCTATTTTACAATACTGGTCGATTGACTTTCTCTGCGTACGTAACTAAAACTTAATTACCGTAATTACGTCACTGAGCAGAAGATAATTCGCAGTCTCGGAATCAAATAACCATTAAGGTTACACCGAGCACTTTAGTGTGTTAATACGAAACGAACGAGCTCATTTAGAGAGAAATGAGACAAGAAGAGGCGATCGTTGGCTCGTTATAGGAGTTGTGTGGTAATAATCTCTGTTTGATCAGCCGTCGTTTTCGTTACGAAAGATCGCCACGTCAAGATTGATGCTTGCGTTGGTCTGAGAATCAGACTAACCTCAAATTACTACTATAAGTCGTCAATTCGGTTGTGATTATCGATAAAATTGTCATTCGATGAACGCAAGTAATGTATCAGTGTTTTTATTCATATAAAGCGTACTCTTATATCTCCTGTGCCTGATGTATTTGTATTGAATGCATCAGTTATATTTTCTTCAGGATAAAATTTGCATGTTAGAAGAGTTGTGTTCTTTATTTTACCTCATGTCTATTGTTCAAGTAATTAACCATTGCTCTCGTTTTAGTTACACAATATGTTTAATAATAGTTCATATGATATTTTCAATTGGGTAAAACTCGGGCATTATACTCTTGACTCCTTTTATAATGTATCACATAGCTTAATAATAATTATACTATATATAATAATATGGTTGATAATTATGTCTTATTACAACATAACATTTTGTAATTACGTATTATTTTATTACGTGTAATCGTTACTCAATACAATTTTATTTAGTTCTAAGTTCAGGAAGGTGTTTTAAGTTGTGTTAGAACTTTCGGTTTTTACATTTTTAAATTTAATTTTTGCAATGAGTCTTGATAAATTGTTTTAGTTTTTTTAAATACAAAAGTACCCAAAATTGTTTTATTTTCTCCTATAATTTTTACTTTTTTAAATTAGTTTTTATTTTTAAATTGTTTTATTGGCAGCTTCTTTTTGTTAATTAATTTTTTATTGTACTGCATTTGTATCCTGTACACTTTAATTAATGTCATTCAACTTGGTTTGTCAGGATATCTGTTTTAGGACCTTCAGCTTTTTGTGATAAATATAAAATAAAAACTATGATATACAATGTAACGTACCTATCTAGAGAACAGAATATATACAATGTATTAAGTAGCCAACTTGAGAAAATTGGAAATTCAAGGTTCTGTTTTGTGGCTGTGTCAGAACGAGACTGAATGCAAATAGAAATGTAACGTTATCAGAACATTAAAGCTGTCGCAACTGATAAAGCAGACCGCAGTAAAACGGTCATTAGCCGGTAAGCGCTCTTTTAATGTTCAGACCCGTCATTAACTGTCCATTCACAGATCTCAGTTGAACACGTTATCAGACAAACACAGAGCACAATCTTATCTGTTCTGTTATGCAATATAACGAAGATACAGTGTGAGTCAAAAGTATAGATTTACTCTGTCCAGCTTTTGATGGATAAAGGTGGGGGGATGGAACTCGGGACACCTTTCTAGGAAATAGAAGTGAACTGTTTAGTCACTGTTACAACTTTACCCATTTCCCCAAAATGAGATTTTTGGGACAGGCGGCTCAAAGCTTTTAAATGGTAAGCCCCATTAAGTGACATCTCATTGAAGAGGCCTTGATAAAAGAATAGTGGAAACTAGAACTTTATATCTTATGATGTGTTACTTAATGGGTCTTTACATTTAAAAATTTTCGAGCCACCCACCAAACTCCCATTTTGGGGGAAAATGGGCAAAAAGTTGTAACAGTGACTAATAGGTTTACTTCTATTTCCTAGAAAGGTGTCGCGAGTTCCATCCCTCCATCTTTATCCATCAAAAACTAAACAGAGTGTATCCATACTTATACTCACACTATATTTCGGAGAAGACTCTCCGATAGAATGAAGTGTTGCAAAATTTCCTTTTACCGGCAGCATTGATATTTGTATTATATATCAAATCAATCTTTTTCGTGGAATCGATAGAGATAGCGAAAGCGATGTGAAGACGAGATAAAAGACTGAAAATAGCTTCAAACCCAACATTTTTAGTTTATTTCATCTTGTTGTCAGACATTGGTTGAACTTAAATTTATTTGTGTAAACCCAAACCGTTACATTACTTAAGAACCTAACCTAACTGTTTGGTGGTTAGCTAAGAGATTTGACGTATGAAAATATATTGTTCATAATTTACCCTTTTGCCTACCCTCCCTTTTCGATCGTCGCCAAATATAACACGATAAACGATCAATTCATCATTAGAAAAAAACATTCTTGTATCGATTTCACGAAAAATTAGGTAGTGGTTTTCAATGTAAATTTAGTGCTCGCTCCGCCATTTAGAACTAGCACCACTACACAGTCATTGTTACATATTGTTTACTAAACTGCTTGGATTTTTTTTAGTCTACCAATAGCATCTCCTGAGAAAGTATAAAAGTATGCGAACATCATAATGTTTTGAAGTTACTACTTCTTTTGGCGGGCTGTGGAAGTATAATATGCGTGTGGGGGGGAACTTTCATTTCGCGTCACGGAACGACACGTCACTCTTGTTCGCTCTGTAGCCGAGAAATACTAGCCGTATGCAAGAATCGATTCTTAGTATAGTATATACTTATTTAGTTTATGTTAAGAAGAATTCAGACGATTATGTTCTCAGAAGTCATGTGCACTTTTACAACACTAGGATCGATTTAAACGTCTGGTCCTAGTATTTTAAGAGTGCACATGACTTCTGAGAACAAAATCGTCTGAATTAATTCTTCTTAACATAAACTAAATAAGTGTATATTATACTATACTACGAATCTGTTATTGCATAAATAAATGCATACAGCTATATATAACTAGTATTTCAATCTGAGTTTGTTAAAGTCTTTATTGATTTCTTTAGTATTACTGGTCTATTAATAATCATGTAGCTGCATCTCCATCCGTCTGTCTGTCCGGGTGTGCTGACTCTTGATAGAAAAGTCCTAGATACTCGAAACTTAGTACATAGACTCCTCGTGGTAGCTAAGAAATTTGCTGATTGAAGAAGTCACAGAATAGGAAAGTTACAGTTTGTCAGAAGTTAGTTTATTCAGGACATGCAACCACCACAGTTCGTGTCCCTTTCACAAGCACAACCAAAAACTTTCCAGATAATTGTGGAATTAGTTTCTAATTTTAGCATGAAAAAGGTACCGATCATCACTTTTCCTTATCTAGGAAAAAACTTTCAGTCAGTTCGGTACAGAATTTCGTCCTGCTCCATTTCTTGGATCTTTCGAAGCCCTGTTGTATCGATCGGGTTATTAGTTTTCGTAATTTAAGAATTCGTCATAGTATCTAAATCTTTTTATAAATGAGGGGTTCGTATCTTTGTATTGTTTCCTGATAAAAAAAACACAATAAAAACAACATTAAAACTAAATTAAAGGATAAATGATTTCGGACGTTTGCCATCGCCATACGTTATAAAGGTATACACAACGTTTCGAGGATTGGAATCTATCCTCATCCTCAGGGGGGGAGGAATTAATACATACAAAAATAACGAACGAAGTAAAGAAGGAAAAAAGGATTCAAACATACCCAAAAGCTGCTTGGAGTCCAGTCCAAGAGTTGTCACTCTACTTCTCACTGTTCATTATTTTTGTGTTTATTAATACCCACTCCACCTGACGAAAAGGATAGATTCTAATTCTCGAAACGTTGTACCTTTTGTAACATATAACGGAGGCAAATGTCCGAAATCCTGTTATTCATTCAAAACCTTACATTGTCGGTTTGAAGAACAAAATTTAATTTGTTTTGATTAGTCTGGGGTATTACTCACAAATAGTAAATTCAATGTTGTAAATGTTGGGCGAACCTAACATGTTGTCAGGGGTGTCTGTAAGGGTGTTCAAGAATCTCAAGTTTTCCCAAACGTTGAAAGACGAACAATAATAATTACAATAAATTATTTATTGCGTAAAACATGAAAACAATGTTAAAGTTATTTAGCTAAAATTTTACATTCATTCTAGCACCGAAGTCCCTCTTAAACGTCTACTTAACGAACACAGTCAAGTAGACAACCAATTAACGAACACAGTCAAGTAGACAATCAATTAACGAACACAGTCAAGTAGACAATCAATTAACGAACACAGCGTTCGATATTTTAATAGGTATAGTTTCTGCCAGGAATGATAAATATACTTATATTTCAATCATTGGTTGATATTTCTGAAAGTAAGAAGTTATTATATATTTATCATAACGTCAGTTAGCTTTGGCTTTCGCTTTTGTAATAATTGAGATTAATCGTAGTAAATACTTAATTATGCAGAAACTCACGTTCCTCTCACTTCCGCTTTGTCCAACGGTATTGGTACAGACCACATCAATGGTAACAGTCTAAAATGTTACCATCCCAAATCATTAGATCTCGTTTCTCATTTATTATGTCAAACAAAGCCCCCCCCCCATTCATAAATGTAGGCTTTCTGGTAACATTACAAATACATTGTTAAGATAATGTAACATGTTGCATTCTTATTCTCACCCATACTCTACCTTATAATGGTAACTTGTATTCAGTTAACATTACCATTTAAAGAATTCGGTTCCCAACATATTGGCCTCAACATCTGAGAACATTAATGTTTCGAACAAGTTTACACTTGATGGTTCTAATATGTAGGATTACATATCATAATGAGCTGTATTCTAATTATTGCCCAACATCTAAAGCTACTGTACAGGTACTGAAAGAATAGTCTTGAGGTTTTTCATATCCCCAAATGCCTCAAGCCCTCAGTTGTGTCAGCCTGTCCTAAATATTATTTAGATACGCCACTGTAACATTTCAAGGGACACAATGTCGTTTAACTGTGTAAAGGCAGAGTCAGTATTGAGTCGTGACAGTTTCAGAGAAACAGAATCAATGCAGGGAGCAGAGTAGGGTAAGAGCTTGTGTTGGAGCGGAGGGGGGGGGCAATAATTGCCAGTAAATGTGGGCCCAGACACCGGGTTGAGTTGTCTGGGCTCATTGTCTAGACAAGTTGGGGCAGATTAGCATCTAATGAAAGCAGTTCCGTCCGATGTATCTGGTAGGAGGTGAACTCTATAGATAATTAATAGAAGATTTGTGGATTTGGATTTATTGGAATTTTGGATTTACTAGATATGTATTTTTGTATTACTGTGAACTTTAAGATTAAAATTAATACACTATAATTTCTTAATGTTCATAACTTTTTTTATAACTCTAATAATTTTTTAAATTTAATAGAGTTGGATATTTTTGTCATAATTTAATTAAATTATCGAATAAAAAAAACTAAAAGTTTAATCAAATTTTAAAATTATTTTATTTGTTATATTTGGTTGACTCATATTATACATATATGCATACATACATACATACATACATATATATATATATATATATATATATATATATATATATATATATATAATATTGCTCAAGTTGAACGTGGTAGTAGATTGTAAAAAAGTTTTATTTGTTGAAAAATGTGCTATGTTTTGAAAATAAGGGAATATAAGTCTCTTCAGTGAGATTAAAAAATGTTGGGTGAGATAATTTTATAATATACTCTTACATCCAAAATTACATATCTAATTTAAATTATCTTTAAAAACTATGAGATTACTAGATCTGATTAAAGCCATGATGATTACGCCTGGTTTTGGTGTTTTCGTTAGTTACCATTCTAATTTTACCGAAATTTGTTTTATTCTTTGCAGATATTGTAGAATAAAATATGTACGGGGAACTGATTCTTCATCCAGCCTACACGCCAAAACTTTTTTGTCTTTTATAACAAAAGTTATATTGCAGACTTTACGTTGAGACATTTAGTCCAGTTTTGGACTTCTGTTCTTTTATTTCATATTAATCTTTACACGATTATGCTTAGGTGAATGAAAATTAAATTTGTGCCAATGTCGTTTCTTAAGATTAGCCGTTCTTAAGATTCATACTGTATTACGTCAAATACTTACGCTTTTTTCTAATCAAATACGAATTTATTGAGTAAATCTTTGTGTATCTCGCAGTAAATTAATTACTTAGGATCCAAATATTAGTAAATTAATGCTTTAATTGTAAAACTATAATAAAAGCATTAAAGCACAGCCTTTATAGCTCTTACGATATTTTCAGGAATTATGTTGCCGCTCTGCAGTCTTCCAGCCAGAGTAACCTTAAAAGATTACGAGGAAACAGCGCAACTTAATTGGCTGTGGATGCAAGAGAGAGCGGCCCATAAAGTTTTGGATTAGGAAGATACACTAGCTCGAATAATTTCTTGGCTTTATAATTAAGAGGTAATAAAGACGGCAGCTCTTCCCAAGACGTGGGGTTATTTCATGGAGCTTGTTAATAAAAGATGAGGGTAATACGGAGTACCGGTTGTTAAAGTGGAATATCAGTACGTACTGGCGCGCGGCGTGTTTTAGTGGCTTGTAGTTATAATTTATAATACTTATATGCCCAGGTTTTCCATAGAAAACACTACTACATTTCGTATTTTTACTATTATCCCTCAAACGTCTTGAGCGGGAACTTAACTACGATACTAAGAGGTTGAATCTGTAAAAGGATGATACTGATTGACAAAAAGTTGCAGTACCAAATTGAAATAATTGAACATCTTCAACTGTTTTAATTTTGTAGACTTTTCTGTTATCATTTTAAACGATTTTAGAATGAAAAATCTCTTCAAATCGGCTATGATACCTAATGATAGCTAGTTAATTTTCAGTAAACCGCACATACGACTCAAATGTTATTTTAGGTGTAGTAAAATGTTTTATAGAGCGTTAGACTAGAATCAGCGGAGACTTTAATAATCGGCATACACTCGTTATTCGGTTTTTTTATTGGACAATTCGATATAACTTTTTATCCAACTTTGATAAGTACAAATCGTACACAATAAGTTTTAATAAAATACAGGAACAAGAATAATCTCACACATTACAATTTTAAAAACCTAAATTTAACTGTAACATTACAAAACAACAAAACGAACTATGACCTAGACTTAGATATCAAAGATACCTTATAATATTAGTAACTTGCCCAGTTAGATATAAAGGAGCTTTTGTGAAATGGAGGAAAGAATTATGCCCATGGATTACCAGGAGCCAAACCCACATGCTTTATTTTTCGAAAGTATTTACAATCCATCACAACTAAAATCATCTGGTGCAAAATTATAAAAAAATGGTAATAATATTAATTCACATATAGTCTTAAATTAATGACTGCAATTAAACTTCACAGTGTCTAAAGCCACTTAAACAAATCTCGTCACTTGTGAGTAATATCTCACATATTTTCCTCACTCATCGCCATTTTCAAAGTCTCAAAATATTAATAACTTCTTGCTGTTTATTACTTTCATTGAAATCGCTACAACTAATAAGTTGAAATCATACACCAAGTTAAATCAATCGTAATATCGAATTATTCCTTCGGATAAAACATCGAACCATTCGATAAAAACAACCGAAAAACGAGTGTATGTCGCTCATTAAAGTCTTCCCGTGAATCACTCGAAGGTCTGAAAAGTGCCATTTGTCTGTATGTAAGTCCGCACGATATCTCGAGAACGCACTGACTATAACTCGAAATTGTGCGTAAGCTTCATTTCTACATAGGCAACATCGAGTTGATGATGCAACTTCTTCCATGCAATTTCGCTGAGAATTAGCAAACATTTATGTGTTGGTCTTATGGGTAAATAGGTTGCAACGAGAACATTGCAGAATAGATAATTTTGTAAAGAAACTGAGTGCAATCATGTGAAATTTTTACAGTTATACATGTAAGCTAACTATCTGCAGGGTATCTCGGAAAAGACATCTGTAGACTTTACATTTGACCCAGCAGGGATCACTTCTGCCTGGTTTATACCTACCAGTTGAACCCACCACTGGGCACAGCAAAAACCGATGTGCCACTTCAATCTGGGCAACCTTATGGATGTCCAGTAGCGGCACATCACTAACCGCAAATGTTGAGATTCTGGGGTTAATAGGCATTCGATAGGTCTAGTTTACTGTGGGAGGTGACTGTTGGAGTTGGTGGGGTTTGTTCCCTTATCTCAGAGGTTCCTGTTAACCTCAACTAGGGTGTGCCACCCCCTGCCTACTATGACTGGAAAGGCTGGTTCAGAGCTGGCCTCCCCTTCTTCCGGGATGAATTGAGATGTAGTGCCCTAATTCTTCCTCATGGATCTCAACAGGAGGCGATCTCTACTCCCTAACCTTACCCATCCTGAATATCCTGTCACTCCGGAAGCAGCGCAAAGGTTCTTACAGGCCTAAGTGCAATATGTAAGCTTCTTGTCCTAAGAGAAAAAAATATTGGTGCATGTCCATCAATTTCATGCGTCTATGAAAGGCAGAATCATTGAAGGTTGGTAGAAGGGCTCTTTTGTCTGCAGGGTAAATGTAAAACATTCTATTCTATATGACCGCCTGACTAGCCGTCCGCTGGACATCTCGGGAATGAAATAAGCTACAGACTTGAAATTCAGCATGCAACCTCAGAATCCTGTTACGTGACACATATGGTGGCGTACTCTTAATTTGTTATAAATATACTGGGAACTCCGAACCGTATAAGTTATTTGTACATGTTCAGTCCTTGCTTGCATCGTTAGAATTAAAATTAAGAGATAAAGGGATTGTTGGAAATATTATAATTTGTTGTGAACTCAAATACAATAATCGTTGAATATGCCTACGGCGCACAGTGGGGTCTTCGACGACTGAGCCCAAGAGTATTTTACACTGTAAAACTATTTTATTTATTTGTAAATGTGTTATGGAATTGTTATATGGTTAAAGAGACAAAAAATAATTATTAGTTTATCATACTTTAACGCTCTCCAACTGATTCACGCGAATTGTCAATGAACTAGTGAGCTACTATTTAAATTGTTGATGAATTTGTGTCTTTTTAAACAAAAAAATATAAAAAACTTTTGGCAATTATGTCGTGAAAGTGATTGCAATAGACTGTATTAAGTAGTTCTAATGAAATCTACCTAAGAGCATGTAGATACATAATCGGTGAGTCAATGTTTTTCAAAGTGATATGTATTTATCTTAAAGGAACCAAAACTATCAAGAATTTATAAACTTTTGGATAAAGGAAGAACTGCCTTGAAAATTCCGAGTAGAAATACAACTTTTAATATTTGATAATTAGATATAATTTAAATGCCATCTTAGCTATATAGGTTAGTGGAATAATGGAAGTTCCTCTATACGTAAATTTCAAAATTATTTAAAATCATACAAAACATACCTGTTTAATTTTCCTTGATTACTATAATTCACTAAGAAATCTCTTATCATCAATAAATCCACTTTAAAGTGGAGGAACATAAAACGTACTCCTGTTCTACGTACGCAAAAAATACTCTCCAAATGTATGGGTACTCAGGATCGGGTTTCCCTGGTTACCTCGCTTATCTGAGTTAACCTCGCATCGCATTCCATTCCAAGCAATCCTGACAATAATTACCAAGCTCATTCAAAACATTCTTAAAGAATGCTTAATATATGATCAAACACTCCAATAAATGACAAATTTTTATTTTTGTGAGGCCTTTTGTGCTCAATGAACACATCGTCAGACCCACATAACTGAAATAAAAGTAAAGTAATAATACAAACAATTTACACTTAAATAAAAACATATGTCTTGAAAAATACAAAGAGATAATATTTTAAAGGCCAGGAAGTATGTCTGCTGTATATGTAAAAATTAATATTTGATTAGATTAAAGGCAGTAACGGTGAATTTTGTAGAGGTCCAGGCTCATTATTTACTAAATAATTTTGGTTCTTCTGCATAAAAATAGTTTCGTAAGCATCGAGGAATGTGTTGTTTTTTATTTCTTTTTATAATTTTACTCGTGAAAAGCAGTGTCCAGTATAAAGTGCATGTTTCGCCATGGCCGATCTTTCCTCTTGTTGATACTTCAGACATGCTTTATGTTCCTTTACTCTCTTTTTTATCTTCCTTTTTGTTTGGCCAATGTATTTTAAATTACAGTTGTCAAATATTAATTTTTATATATACAGCAGACATACTTCCTGGCCTTTAAAATATTATCTATTTGTATTTTTCAAGACATATGTTTTTATTTAAGAATACATTTTACCAGCTTCTTCTTAATGGAAACTAAATGCTTAATATATGATCAAACACTCCAATAAATAACAAATTTGTATTTGTGTGAGGCCTTTCGTGCTCAATGAACACATCGTCATACCCACATAACTGAAATAAAAGTAAAGTAATAATACAAACAATTTAGACTTAAAGAAAATAATAATAAGGTATTTCCCCAATAAAATATTTATTATATACCTGCGCCGTCTGTCTCACTACAAATAATGGTTTTTTTTTTTTTAAGAGAAGCTGATCCCCTTTTTAGTCTTATTCTGCCCTCTTCATGGGGCACTGATCTCTGTGAGGATCTTTCCAAGCAGAATAAGGAGGAGAGTCTATACAATACAAGGTCGATGATAGTGATAAAAAGTTCAGAGGTCACATACTGGATTCGAACCTGCGCTAGCTCTAGCTCAAACTCAAAGTCCGACGTCTTAGACCTCTCTGCCATCTGCACTCCCACAATTTAGTAGAATACTATCGAACTCCTTTTGGGGTTTCTGAAGAAACGTCTGTCTCACTTCTCAGTGTCGAATCAGAGAATCAGAGCCACTGCTGAAATTTAGTCTAGTGAGAGGAGTTGGGTCCCTGGGTGTCACTGTCTCAGAAATTTAATACCTACTTTCTGTCGGGTCGTGCTCTACTTGTCACTGTAGCGGAGAGTTATCAACTAACACGATGAGTTTCAATTTGAGTTGTTTATAAATTTGACGTGGAGAGGGATAATAATCTTTTAAATAGGGTATAATCTTATTTATGTTTTAAACTAGCTGTTTCCCGCGGCTTCGCATGCTTTTCGTAAGCTTTGACCGCGTATGAGAGCTACTGGTTCAAGTTAATTATATTTTCAACGCCGATGTAGAATTTGCCTTACTGCCACAGTCAAGAAAATCTCTCAAAAGTGTATACAACCATTGTACATTACATATACTTTATTATAAAGCGGTCTAACTCACTCAAACTTTAAGTTCAACCAGAAATATATTTTAAAGACAAATATACATCATAACTTAGCGCCTTCAAGTAGTGTTTGGCTATTTAATATACGTAGCTGTTTCGTAATTGCAGTTTATAATGTGCAGGCGCTTTGAAAACTTGTTTCCTTTGCAGCGCAGCCTGGTGGCAAGGTACATCAATGGGCGTAGCATATAAACCTTCTCCGAGGAATAAGCAATATACATAAAACTTGTCATAATGATCGGTCAAATGGTTTACAGTTCTATATAGGACATACAGAAACGTACATGTTGTTATAGATTAGTTGTTATAATTCATTTAATTAGATTCTTATTGTATGTTTTTTAAGTCTAAACGGTCTTCTTCACTTTAAATTTTGCTTTAGATGAGCTGTATCTTTTGTTTATTAATTATTCCACGTGGTTATTAAGGAACGAAAGGTCCTTCTGTGCGAAGACGTTGCCTAGAGAGGTTTTACAGATTGAAATATGATAGATATTCCTCTAGGGCTTAGGAAGAATGCTTTGATCTCAGGGTCGAAATGTGAGAGTGCAGCAAAGTTGCCCTTACAGTCAGTTCAGTAAAGACTACGTTCTGTCGACTCCTTCGATACTCTTGAGTATCTGTTTACTATCCGTAAACAAAGCCAAGTATCGGGTAGCAGCTGAATGAGTTAGAGAAGACGTTCGGAGTGATCTGCCCCATAAACTGGAATAAACACGCTAATTAACAGAGGTATAAAGTGAGGCAGTAAAGCCGACAGTTGCCTGCAGCAGTTAAGCTCTTCTTGTCTGTGCTTCTGACTCGAGCTGGACTAAACCAAGTAATAACGTTTGCATAGCCATGGATATCATCATTACCTTCCTGATATTTAGCTAATGCTAACAAAGCGCCTCTACATACTGCATTAGCAAAATTAACAGAAATGTGCATAGAGTTTGGAACTACAAACAATGTTTTGTATTTATTAATGATCTAATATACGTTGTGTATTAAACGTGTTCATTCATTTTTCCTTGGCCCTCCAACTGATGACCGACGGCACAGACGTTCATCGATACCGCTTGTGAACTGATAAAGACGGTACAGCCGTCGGTCAACTTTCCGCTATTATTACGCGAAAACCGTTTAAGTTATAAAGACATAGCTTGCAACAGTCAAATTCTCTACTCATAAATATAAATTCTTTTTCTATAGTTTATATTCGTAATTTTACTCGTTGTCTATTGATATCAATCCAAATGCCGTACAGCATACAGCTGACGGACTATGCAGCAGGTGACGCACTGCATGGCCATGACGATCTTTGTTGTTACTGTTGCTAGGTTATTATGTAGGCTAATTGTTTATAATTTATTGTTTGTTGTGAAATGGGCGATCCCCGTTGTTCAAATGATATACATGAGCTATTAGGTGATGAAAATATTATTTCTGATGATGAAAGTAACATATTGGCAAGTGAAGTGCATGATGATATTTATTTGTCATGTTTCTTGTCAGGTAGTCTGGATCATTATAAACCGGTGGAATGTAAAGTAAAGTAAAGATGGCTTATTTTACCAGGCGAAGTTAGGACTAAGAAGCCCTCTCTAACTTAACTGGGGACCAACGGCTTAAAGGTGACTTCCGAACTACCACCAATGGCCGGGCAGGCGGGCTGCTTGCAAGGACAGGATCGCTCAGCGGTCACCCATCCAAGCAGCAGCCACGCTCGATGTTGCTTGATCCGGTCATCTTGCGATAACCGTTGTACCCGCTACACTGCGCCATTGGAATGTGAGTTGGGTTGTGAGCAAATTGATAATGACAGTGGCAACAATTCATCATTACCTGATATTCCTCTTGTCCAAAGAATTCATCAAGTACCAATATAGATGCGTATTGACAAAAAAGTAGTACATACTTTATATTTTTATTAAAAAACTTCTTTATGTTGTAAATAGCTGTATATGTGTTATAATCATTTTGTTCACTACAAAACTGATTTTTTACATTTGCAGTATCTGACTATCTCAAGTCATGTGAAAGGAACTTAAAAAGCAAAGAATTTACAATACACATTTTTTAAATTTATGTACAAATAAGAAACATTACTCAAGTAAGTGCATATATTTATTATTTTAAAATTTTCTCAAATAAAACGTGTATATATAACACTTATTACTTAGCGTTAAGTACATATTTTAAAAAATCTGAAAAATATGTTACGCAAAGAAAAAAACCCGTGTATCATTCTGGGAGTTTCTTATTATTAATAAACACTAATGTATACAAGCAAACTCAACATAATTAGTGAAAATTCTGCTCACAACTGGTGATCCTTCTTTATGATAGCCCTACCATCCCGCGTCCAATACACTGAAAGGACGAGTGACACAAAGTCCTAACAGATTTAACATATAATTGTTCATTCTGCAATAACTATACTAACTATATCTGCAATAACTTTGATCTTTTTCCGATCCTTTGACAACAGGGTGGCCCATGAGGATGGGCGCAATACTGAATAGAAAAACTGAGCAATAATTAAAGAATCTGCAATCCTCTAGATTTATTCCTGGGCAGCTGAAGTACCAGATGTTTGATTCTTTCAATGTCTGAACTATCCCTAAACCCTTTTTATGATTTTGTGAGGTAGAGCGTGTGTATGTGTTCTATCACCTACATTGGTTTGACATAATAGCTCATATACCAAAGATAATAAACTTACAAAACTCAATATTAGCTCCGAACAACGGTGTGACCCATCCGTTACTGGCACACTCAGGCCCAAGTGACCTTTTCAAAACAGACTTCCTTCTCCAATAACTGGTTTTGGCTGCGTTTCGTTCCTGCTACGTTTCTCATTGTCGAGATTTATATTTTTATGTAGACTACTTAGGTAATATATTTGGATTTTTAGTGTTTTTAGAGGAAAATCACTGCACGTGGTGGTTGACTTCTCTTAGCTCAGCATGTTTTTTCGCTAATATTAATTTGGCTTGAATTGTATTATGCACATCCAAAAAGTCTAAAAGTAGTCAGACACTATATAAAATTTTTTTTAATGTATGTTTATGTAATGTAAAGTCCTAGCCATACATGTATACGAAATTAAGTGTATTATTATGATATTGTATGAACATTTCCATTATCCAGTAGGGTATGAAAATGTGATTTTTTTCAATTTAATTTGATATATAGAACATATACAATGTGAAAATGACCATTACATGTAGGTATTTCATGCGTTAGGTTAATATCCACCTATAGGATACAAATGCAAAATGTGTTATTATCCACATACTGAAAATTACTCCCAGATTGAGCTTCCCGTTCAATATGTAGCTAAAATAAACAGATATTAATGTATTGCTTGATTTATAAAATGTTCTGTAATATAAAAATGGATAATTACAATAACTAGAATAATTAAACTATAAAATTAAACAACAATATCAAAACAATAAAGAAACCAAAATTGATTTTTTTCACTCTTGCAAGAAATGCTTATGTAAAACGTTTTCGGTGTTTTACTTGTCAAGGCACACGTCACGAACGCCAAATTTAAAACAAGCGTGAAACGTGTTGTTAACAGGATATGAATTTGTTTTTTCTGAAAGCATCAGCAGATAAAGAGATATAGCTCCTCCTAAAAATCAACTGAGAAAAGAAGACAGATGTGTTGGCTGCCGGGCCAAGAAATCTATTAAGAGATCACATTGCTCACAAAACCTTCAGCTTCATATGTTTGCTTTTCCTTTGCCTCAGTCGTTCGTTTGTAGAGACAAAATTCCACTAAAATACTAATACAGTTATATAATTAGTTGTGGATTGTTGGGTTACAAGAAATAACGCAAAAATTTAGGTATGTCTAAGTCTTTTACATACATAACATTAATTGCTCAGAATACCAGGTATTCCAAATTTTATGAATACCGAAGGTATCATGAAAACTTTTAAGAGATACAGCAAAGGTTAAATGGACAAAGTTGTGCGTAATAATAAAACCAACACATCTATGTGGTTAGGTTAATTATTGTTTACGCCAAATCACTGTTCTCTTATTAGTACTTGCAATAGAAAGTTGTTTTTTATTCAGTTTGCATGAAATCTTTTAGTTTCTAAATATTATAATGAAAACTGTTTCATGACTACCAAGCAGGGGGTGTAGGTGCATGTGGGGTTCGTGTAAAATTGTTTAATGCAACGATCCATTTTTTATTAATCAATAGAAAGTATATATGTCACTGATTTAAAAAACTCCATGTATTTTATACTTTTCTTGTAAGTTTTTTTCAAATAATTAATGAAACAATTTTGTGGTTTTTATGCTTGTTTGAAGGAAATGCTTATTCTACTATTATGATCGTTGGTAAACTTGATCAACATTTAACTTCGCACAGTGTTGGATTTGCACAGTGACACAAAGAAATTGTCTGACAAGCACAGTATAAAAACCACTGTTTCTGATATTTTGTGACATATTAGCACAATGGCATGTTGGTTTCAAATTGTGTGTGAGTGAGTGAATGACGCAACCGATAATTAACTTGATCGTGTTAATTTTTTGTTCTTACATAGAAATTATCTGACAAGCTCATTCTAAAAATCACTGTTTCTGATATTTTGTGACATATTAGCACAATAGCATGTTGGTTTCAAATTGTGTGTGAGTGAGTGAATGACGCAACCGATAATTAACTTGATCACGTTAATTTGTTGTTCTTACATAGAAATTATCTGACAAGCTCATTCTAAAAATCACTGTTTCTGATATTTTGTGACATATTAGCACAATGGCATGTTGGTTTCAAATTGTGTGTGAGTGAGTGAATGACGCAACCGATAATTAACTTGATCATGTTAATTTTTTGTTCTTACGTAGAAATTATCTGACAAGCTCATTCTAAAACCACTGTTTCTGATATTTTGTCACTAATTAGCACAATAGCATGTTACTTTCAAATTGTGTGTGAAGCAACCAATAATTAACTTAACCACGTTAATTTGTCGTTCTTATTATTACGCAAAACTTTATCCATTTAATTTTTGCCGTATCTCTCATAGTTTCCAAAATCCCCAGTGTTGATAAAATTTGGAACACCCAGTATATGAAAATAAAATCTTTCACTAACAAGTCACAATTATACACACAAAAATAAGATTTTTATTTTGAGATGAAGAGTGAAAAGTTAAGAAAACCTATAAATGCTCTAAAATAATATATTCAAGTAATCATTAAATATTAGTTAATCATCAAGTAGTCATCATTCAAAAGAAGATAAAAATTCTATAGTTAAGCTTATTACAAATTGAATAAAATAAATCAAAACTAATAGACCAGAACAAGGAAATTCAGTTTATTTCACATTATCAACACATGACTTTTTATGAAATTAAAGATGGATACCTGAAATGATTTGTTCCACAATTTAAATATGTTTTTATTTTTGGATGTAGTCAGCCTGCAGTTCAACTTAAACAGCTAAATAGTATTAGCACTACTGACAGTAGAACTTCAAGCGAGATTATGCTGCTAATTACAAACCAAGTTCTTAAGATTACAGCAGACCTATTAAATGATGTCGCTTAAGCTCATTACATACTTTATGTTTGTTGAGTGAAGTACTACTAAAAGATTTTGATTGAAGTACAAAAAGCGTCACTCTTTCTTTTCGACAGGAATATTTCACAAAAGATAAAAATATAGAGCTAACTGCCATATCGTTTTAATTGCCATACCAAGTCGCAGAACATGAATTCACCCCAAGACCCACCATCTTTCAAGACTGCGCCATAAACGGGGTACGCGTTGTGGGGGGGGGGGGGGAATGCCGAAGGGTGAGGTTGGGCCATCAACAGTTTTATCACTTCCGCCTCTCTTTACTACCGGCTCTTAATTATTACTGACTGCTTTAGTAAAATTAACCGCAGGATATAAGGATGCTGGCGGGAACAGTCTGGAGAAGGGGTGCTGTCGGTCTAGACCCATTCCTTGGCCTGATTATGGTATTCATGAGGTGCTGAAGGGTTCGAACAGTGACTTGTTACAATACAAACTGTTATAATTCCTCAATTATAATTAACACATGTCAATTTGTGGCCGAATTATCCTACGAATCAATTTGGTAGTTTAGATTTATATTACTAGCTCTGTGAACAAAATGATTGTGACACTTAAATATTCCATGACCAAATATTTACGCTAAGATATCGTCTGAAAGTTTATTAAGAACTCGACAGGTTCTTCTTGAAATTGTATCGTTCTCTGTCTTTCCGTATTATACGATCCCTCTTGATAGAAAGGACATGTAGAAACTTGGTGCATAGGATCCTCTTGGTCTAGGTTAATATTATTAGCTTTGAAAACCAAATAACGGTAGCAGTTTCCATAACCAAACATAACGCCAAGTTGTATGTCTGTCCGTATGTACAAACCTCATGACAGAAAGGACATAGAGAGTTGGAACTTGGTGCATAGGATCTTGTTGGTCTGGTTTAATATTATTAGATTTGTGAACCAAATAATGGTGGCTGTTCAACAAACCATAATCAATTATTTACGCTTAGATGTCGTCTAAAGGTATTATTACAGAGCCGACAGGTTCTTCTTGAAATTCCATAGTTGTCTGTCTGTCCGTACGGACAGGCCTCTTGATAGAAAGGACATAGATACTTGAAACTTAATACTCGGGATCACAGAGTAATAAGGTATATATACCTTATTACTCTGTGCTCGGGATCCTTTTGGTTTGAGGTAAACCCATATTAATTTGGGGTCAAAAGGTCAAAGGCCAGTAAAGTTACAAACCAGGAATGTCATTGAGTTCGGTGGTCTTTCATTATGTTCTGTCTAGCCCTTCGATAGGGAGCTTTGTATCGGTTTATGTTATATTGTACAGTTGTTTTCATTGATTTATCGTGTTGTAATAGTAATAAATAATATCCTTTATTGCATAAACATTAATATAATTTCATAGCACGCGTCAGTACTACTATAAATAAAACTAATATAGGTACTAATTATAGCGCCAACAATAAGCCTTTGCACATAGCTTTCGACATCAGAACGGGGATTTCACTGTCTCTATCAATAATTATAATCTTCAAATATTTTCTTTCCAGCGGCCCATTATGAACTCTTCAACGGAGTAAAACGCCTTTGACACCAGGAGGTGTTTTAATCGAGATTTAATGTGTTTGGGATTATTTTAATGTTTAATACTCTCAGGGAGCTTATTAATTAGTTTCACACCAATTTGAGACGGCAAGTTTTGAAACGCTGTCGTTCTATGTTGTTCATTTCTGAAGTTGTCTCTGCCTCTCGTCTCGTATTGGTGGAAATATCTGCCCTGAACCAATTCGTATTTGAAACGGCAATATAAAGCGACCTCGAGAATATACAGACAGGTTCCATATCGGTGGTATCTAAAAGGGCATCAGCGTAGAAAATATTGACACGTCAAACTGAAACTGTACACGGCTGAGGCTGGTTTTCCTCATTCTGATGTACCGTATGTGTAACGTGTTTCATCACTCGGGTAGATATTGTATGTTTTCCCTATCTACTTGGACTTCGTCCACTGTGCATTTTCATTGTTTTAACTATTATTTATGTATTACTAGCTGTTCCCTGCGGCTTCGCACACTTTTTGTAAGCTTTGCTCGTGTATGAGCACTTCTAGTTCAAGTGAATTTGTCAACACCGATGTAGAGTTTACCTTGTTGACACTATCAAGAAAATCTGCCAAAAGTGTATGTTTATAGCCATTGTACACGTACATGTACTTAATAATAAAGTGGTCTAACATTCAAGCTATAAGGCCAAACAAAAATTCATTTCAGAGACAAATATCCATAGAAACTTCACATAGTGAGTGGTTATTATACACAACTATCGCGTAATTGTAGTTTGCAATGTGCAGGCGCTTTGATAACATATATTTTGCAGCGCCTCCTGGTGGTGAGTTACATCAATGGGCATAGCATATAAACCTTCTACGTGGAAAAATACATATACATACAAATTTTCATAATGATCGCTCAAATAGTTACTGAGTGTATAAAGGACAAACACACAAACATTTATTTATTTATATATATATATATAAATAAATATATATATATATATATTTCAGCCCTAAATATACGTAAATCTACGTGGTTTTCCTTTGCAAGCTTATAGTAAATGAGAACTCGCCTTCGGCTCGCAGGGGGCTACGCCCCCAGGTCCATAATAGTGGGGTGTTGGCTGAATATGGTGATAAGCGGAATTTGGTATAATTTTAATTCGGGTATAATGTTTCCAAATTGCATGTTCCCAGCTGTATCCGTTCTTGAGAATCATGAGGGTCGTAATGCTTCACTAACGCACAGCCAAATTATGTGTAGGCTAATACATAAAAATAATCAGTGGATTTCGTAGAAAAATTCAGTGATGTGTCAGCAAAATTAGGAGACAAGAAGAATTTGGTGACAACTAAAGTCCGAGATCAGGTTTGCCATGAAGTAAAAAGTACACCGTTAATTTTCCGAACTAAACAAACTTATAACTGTGAGGGCGTTTTGTGACTTAACCGTTAGATATACGAGAAAAAGTGACTGGTCCTGTTTTGTCCGAAATTTAATTTTGTCCCGATTGTGACCGTGGATTTTAGCTACGACCTCTAGTTTGCTGGTACAGAACTTGGGAGGAAAGATATGTGAATTTTTTAGTCACTTAAAAGCAGAAATTGCTGGCTTTCAGGTGTTTTCTAGTGGTTACACGACCTAATGTAGAATTTTGCAAAATTTTAAGTTCCTAGCATACCAGGAAGTGTGTTAGACTTTGTGTAAATGAAGATAATTGGGTGTAAGAATGAGACGGCTCGGGCTTGAGGACGTAGGCATTGTAATTTCGGATTTAACCAAACTTTGGACTTTGAGGGCGTTTTGTGGCTTAACTATTAGAGAACGACAAAAAGTGACTGAACCTCTCTTGTCCGAAATTTAATTTTCAGTTCTGACATCGGATTTCAGCTACGACCTTTAGTTTCGTTGGTACAGAGCTTGGGAGGAAAGACTACACCGGTCAGACATGTGAATTTTTTAGTCACTTAAAAGAAGAAAATACTGGCTTTCAGTCGTTTTCTAGTGGTTACACGGACTAATGCAGAATTTTGAAAATTTCAAGTTTCTAGCATACCGGGAAGCGTGTTAGACCCTTTGTAAATGAAGATAATTGGTTGTAAGAATGAGATGGCGCGGGCTTGAGGACGGTGGCATTGTAATTTCGGCAAGTACTTGTAGTACGAGGCCGTGGGCAGGGGCGGATGTGGAAGGGTTGTGACAGCGAGTGGGTACTCCAGGGCTGGGTGCGTACAGGTGAGGGGTGTTTGTCGTCGTTGCTAAGTTACTGTCCGACCGTCTGTCTGTCTGTCCGTTTGTGTGCGTGCTGCCTGCGTGTCGGCATGGACAGGGTGAGTGTTGTACTGTCACAGCTTTCTTTTGTTTGATTTGATAAATTAGGAATAGATCATTTAAATTATAGGCTTTCTAATTGTAATGTTAGGCTAAGTGGAAAATTCATTGTTGAATTTAGAAATGTCACATACCTCCATCTTCCACATATATCTCGAGCAATTACCCTCATCACTCCCTACTCTTCAAATTTTCTTTGGGAAAAGTCCGACTTATTCTCTGGGTGTCACAGCTTTCATTTGTATGATTTGTTAAATTAGAAATAGGTAATTTAAGTTATGGACTTTCTTACTGTGCAATGTTAGACTAAGTGAAAAATTAATACCTGAATTTAGGAATGTTACATACATCAACCTTACACATACGTCTTAAGCAATTCCCCCCATCATTCACTACTCTTCAAATTTTCTTAGAGAGAAGACCGACCAATTCTCCGGGTGTTACAGCTCTTAAATAAATTGCTGTAACACCCTAATATGATAAATTAGAAATAGATCATTTAAATTCTGAACTTTCTAATTGTAGAATGTTAGTAAGTGTAAAATTAATACCTGAATGTGGAAATGTTACATGTATCACCTTCCACATATATCTTGAGCAATTTCTTTTATCAAAATTTTCTTTGGCAAAAGATCGATCAATTCTTGTAGTTTTACTAGTCAACCCATTATTCTTATAGCTAATAAATTCTTATGTAGTTTAAAACCTAAATGGAGTGAATTTACATAAATAGCTTTACCTAAACAAATATTCTATTTGTCCTGAAAGCGTTGCATTGAACAATAGTTGGTTTGTTAAGTTGGTTAATTAACATATCTAGAGAAAACCTTCGCTCAACATTGCACGATGATGGAAATATGCAGGCATCTGAAGCTTTCAAGTGCTTCTCTCAGGCCATTTCGCGATATAAAAAGTGTAAAAGCATTTTTAATGGACGATCGCATTAGCATCGTGTTAAAAGTCGATGTAATACGAATCTCTCTCAATTCTTTCTTTGTATTCTCTCCGATTCTTCGTCTAATTGCATTCAGTACTTATTGCGCGTCGACAAAAGGGATTCACATTTCACTCTCGTAGCTTACCTCGGAGCTCTCGTTTTCAAGGGGTAGCGCCCCCGTCTTTAAGAGGGGGTGCAGGATGTTTAGCCTCGATTAAAAAGCGTGCGTTATCATTACTCTAGAACCGGCAGGCGGTGTTTCCTCCATTGTCGGATATCACATTGTGCGAAGACAATGGCGAACCGGAGGGTTGATTGGGGATGCTTTCTCTGCAGACGCGGAGATGTGCATAGCGAGGCGATAGTGATGCCGGCCTGAGTGATAGGAAGCCGATGGATGCATTGTGCATTGTATTGTGCTCTGATGATCGCTTTGTGCACCGATGGTGGATTGAAGAACGGCACACTTGGTTTTCATTGTAATCGATGGCTTGAGATGGAAAATGGATTCACTGTTCCCATTGTACTCCAACTGCACTTTACCATATAGCCTGAGAAGTTTCGTCTATAGTTTGAATATAAAATTCTAAGATATTTTAGTAATTATGAAATTAATTTATCAACAATTCTGGAAAATGGTCAAAAGTTATCAGCATGCGTTTCATCTATAAATCCTCGAGTTCTATCCATAAGTCATGATGTGGAAATCCTCTTCTTACTAACCGATACCCTGTTGGCAATTTCTATGAGGTAAACATTTAATTACTACTGTCCAAGTAAATATCCGAAATAAATCCATACAAGAGCTGTTCTAATTTTACCTCTGGGTTATGCAGCTGGGAAAAGATTGAATTATTGAAAACAAAGTGTCATAACCAGGATTTTGCAAATTGGTGGTTTGATACACAGGGCACCAAAGAATACATGTTTGGAGAGAGGGATGAAAACAAAATGTACACTTTGCAGGACTTGTGTAGGGAAACAATTACTTAGAACGTTAGATGTAACTTACCAGGGAATTAGAATTATTAAGTGAAAAGTAGGAAAGTTGTTTGAAATCCTCACCTCCCTGCACTTGGCCTCCGAGAATACTGTAAAATAATAGTTGCTTTAGAATTTCATTCGTGATAATTTCGGAATTCCTAACACCGTGATTTTTGCTCTTATTACAGTTGACGTCAAAGTTTAAGCTTGGCCACAGCAAGTAGACTCGTCAAAGTTAAACACAGAAACCTTGACGATTCCAGATCACGTAATCATATGAAGGTTGGACCATCAGTCCAATTTAAATTGTGCAGCCTGTCCATCCACGATCCCCAGATTCTGTCAAGGCCTGCCCGCTCCGCCCAACCGCCCATATAAGGCATCGCTCGCCACTTATCTCGCTCGTGGCCTATGGAAGTGTTTATGAGCTGCCAGCTAGCGGAAGGCCGCCCGACTGTTGGTGATGTCACTGTTATCTCGATATTGCGTCCCTGCATATCGTTACTCTGTTCCTCTGCGATAAGATAACAGTTCCGAGGCAGCACATGTCTATTCTAAGATGCATTTAAAAGGTTATTTAAATTCAGCAACGTAATTTTTGTACAGTAATTAATTACAAAACGACGAGCAGTCTTTTATTTTTATTTTACCTTTTGAACTGTGAGTTTTGTTGTGTCAGGAGTTTTCTGCTTTACCACATCCTTCATTGTCATATAACACTCACTAATTCATCGTAATCTTGTTTTCCAGTATCTACAAATTTATCTTTTCAGTGGAAAGATTATGAAAACTAGTAAATCAAACAGTGTAGTCCTTATAAACAATACTTCCGCTCCCAGCACTCTATCTCTGTTTACTGAGACATCCCAATCCAAACTCAATAAAAACCTTTTTTCAGTACTTCCTCTTTCCCAGTAGCCGACTTCTGTGACACTATCCACCATAAAAACTAATTGTACAGTATCGCTTTTACACAATCTCCACTGGCAATAAACAAAGTGGTAGCCATTTGCCCACGATTGTAATGGCTAGTAGGCCATTCCGACGCAATCTACTGAGTCTATCAAAAATATGTGTACCATTAGTCGTGAGTTCGCCGTCCTCGTCTAGCCCTCTCTCTCGCCCCTCGATGATTCATCTATCGACCCTCCTCACTCCTCACCCCTCTCCATCGTTCCCCTACCTTCCAGTGCCCGTATGTCTGTCCGTGTTCCGTGTTCCACTGTTTCTTCAGTCAGTTTTCACGTCCGATTGTAATGTGATGGAAATGGATGCCGCCAAGTGTTTGTGTCAGTGAGTGATGTGTTGGTGTCCCGCAGGGTTCTAGCTTAGACGCTGTGATTTTCCAAAACTCTTTAATGTTTCTGTGTTGCTTAGGGCCTGTTTTATTGTTGATATGTATCAGTTGGTGATAAAGAAACTGCATTAATTGTGTGTTATCAAATGTTAATTGGTTTGATACGTGCGTAATTAACAAGCGGAGGTTCGAATAGGTTTACAAAACTATTTTTTTAATCTTCCAGTCAAAACTTACTTTAAAATTTAACTGAAAAATAATTTGAGTCAATACTTGTAGATGAATTTGCAGTAATTTTATAATTTTTAACGATATTAATTTAATGTTATTGTTACATTGGATATATTAATATTCATAATAGGCCTTCCATTCTTATTGATTGGCAATGTCACAACAATATTTCCATACGATCGCTCATAAATTAAGTACTGTTGAGCCCTATAGGTGTGAAATATTATACTTTATTTAGAGTTCAAATCTGACATCCCTTCAGTTGTCTGAACTTAAGTGACGTCAGATTCCAATGTCAAATACCGAACTATAACACCAGGTCACCTTTCTAATTAATGATGCATAGTAATTTAATTGGAATTTAAATGCGTTCTATAAATATAATAGTAGACGATAAAGGTATTAATTAAAGTAAATAAAAGAAAAAAATAATTTTTTACTAAAGCTTTCCAAGGATGGTGATTTTTAGACAAAGAATTAACCACTCCTACTTCCTATGTTTCCAAAAGCGGGTTGAAATGCAATAATAATTATATGAATTACTTAAATGCTTTCAGCATCCATCAGCTAAAGTTAAATAATATTTACTAAAAAATTACTACAAATTTACATGTTTACTGTCTAATTTCTAACAAAAAAGATTTTTGTTTTGTTTTAGCTGTATGCTAATTTAATTCAAGTGAAGTTAAGAAATTAAGGCGGATAGATAATAAACATCTGTGCAGTGATAAAGACAAAGACAAAACTACTTGTCACTTAAGCAAGTTGGAATAGATATTCGACAGTTTGATAATTTAATATCCTTTACTTATCGTAATTTTATTGTAATAAAATTAACTGCACGAACAATTACACGCTGTGGCATAACAAAATTGCAATAGCGTATGTCTGCAACAACTTTGATGTTTCAGATGTTTTAGTTGAATCGATTTCTTCCAAGGTCATATCTATCGTCCATTCTCGGGTCGCACCATAATGTCAGGAGATCAAATACCAGACATATTTCATAACAACATAACAACAAGGGCGTAATGGTCTATAAATATAGACTTTTGTAACTCTGATGAGGGATAACAAAAGACAATATTTATTGGCATCTTATGTAAAGTTATTTAGAATAATTAATTACGATATACTTGACACTGCCACCATAGAGATCGAAATCAAAGGCGGAAATTATTGAAGTAGGAGAGAAAAATAAGAATAGCGCTAGCTAGTACTTGATGGTTGTGTTTTACACTACCACCATAAACTAAATGGAATCAAAGGCAGAAACGATTCAAGTAGGAGAGGAAAATGAAGGGTTCTGATGCATAGAATATTGAACCCTTTCAAATCATACCGCCCTTGTGTGTTCAACATAGTATTAATAACACATAGCTCCTACGTTGTATTTCTGGGATTAATTTGTTTTGATATTTTGAATTTTCACTTATCCCTTTCAACCCCCTGCTGTCCCAAAATCGCACGTGTACATAAAGAACTAGAGATAAGACCTTCCAATTGTTATCATTTCACAAATAAGTAGAGATAAGACCTCCCAATCATCACTTCACAAAGAAGTAGAGATAAGACCTCCCAATTGTTACCAGTTCACAAAGAAGTAGAGATAAGACCTCCCAATTGTTATAACTTCACAAACGAAGTAGAGATAATAAGACCACCCAATTGTTATCACTTCACAAAGAAGTAGAGATAAGACCTCCCAATTGTTACAAGTTCACAAAGAAGTAGAGATAAGACCACCCAATTGTTATCACTTCACAAGAAGTAGAGATAAGACCTCCCAATTGTTACCATTTCACGCTACCAGTGAAAATGGACATTTTAACGCTGCAATTGGCAGGTACGGTGTTGGGGGGGAGCTGGTCCATTGGCCTACTGTCTTATCACCAAGTGACTGACACACCATCAGTCCCTGTCACTGTTATCACTAGTTGATAGATGGTACAAGGTCACCCCCTCTTATCTCTCCCCCAGGTGGTTTGTACCGTACGGCCTTCACTTCATTTATCATTCCAACCCCTCCTCCCCAACACGTAAGAGTTTCTTTATTTCTACTGTCAGACGGATCGTCCCTTATGTGGATACTTATCCAAGTTGCGATTTTTATGCGTTTACTTTTTGTACAGTGGATAAGAAGATTTAATTCCGCAAGTTATGCAAATCATAATGTACCAAGGCTAGACTTTTAATACAAAGTATATTTCTGCCCTTCACCTAAACCTTGAAAAATAGCTTTGTTAATTTATATACAGGCCTGTGTATTTTAAAATCAGTTTCTTCTTGAAAGCAGTCCTAAGATTATCCCACATAGATCTTGAAATCCGATATCTTTACCTTGACAGTTATTGAAGTAACATCAGTCAGTCAACATTTACTCCATCATCTGTCTTACAATTTTATACATTACGACACAAAAAAGTTGTGTGAAAGAAAATAATGAACTGTTAGATATAAATGGGCTAAACTGCTAACTTTCTAGAAACTAGTGCACACAAGGGGTATATTCTAATTGCAAAACTGGGGTTTTATAATTCTAAAACGCGAAAATCCTGGTGGAAAACTGTTGTTTATGAAGTTATGTTATCATAAATAATCTTGTTTGTGTATTTGCTGTAACGCCAAAAACTTATTTACATTTATGTGATTTTGAAATGTGTAGTAATACTTATAAACCATACACAATACGTATTAACCAGAACAGTTAGTTTTATTAATTTTTATTTATATAAAAATCAATTTTATGTGACGGTATAGTATACAAATTTTCAAATTTAAGAGTTATTTTAAAAGTAATTCCTAATATGTGACCAACAACAAAACGTGTTGTTATTTTGAAAAAATACTTGAGTTAATTGTGAAAATTAAAATATTCCAAAAGCTGTGACCAACGAAATTTAAACATCGGCACGGACTTGAAGAGGATCGTGACTGAGCATTACACAAATTTGAATGCGCCAAAGACTCAGACTGCTTTAAAAAATACAGCTCACAATTAGTGGCGTTGTCAGTCTTGCATTCACATGAGAATGTTTTTGGCCCAGCGAAATATTTTCCATAAAAATTAGATTCAGTATGACATGGTTAAACTGTATGTGTTGAGGTATTACTTCAACTAAGGATGAAACGTTTTTTAATACGAATATTGATTGTGTCTCAATTATGTATAATTTTCTCAAAGTACGCTAGTTTGACGCTAGTTCAAAGTCGGGACAAATACTACTACGTATGAACTAGGATACATTTTAAAATTCTATTTTAATTTGTAGAAAATGTGAAGATAACAGGAGTTTTAGACATTTGCCGTCATTCAGTAACAAATAAAATCAGCATCACCATTTAGAGATCTGCAATCTGATCTCTTCCCTGGTGGAGAACTAAGACACAACTAGGTTAATGAAAAAACATTGTGACAGAACATATGTGTATCAACTTAATGCACACAATCTCTAAATCATAATGAACACTCATTTTTATAAAAATACTCTAAATATAGAACAAAAGTCACAGTTCATAAAACAAGTAATTAGTATAGCTTTATAAGTGGATGTTTTAAAGGTAATGTGCTTAGAGTGCAATAGAGTCCTTACTTATATGTGTCATAACAATTTCGTGTGATGTGTTCGTTTTAAACTACATCGCATTCTTAAATTGGGTTATATGCATTTGAAGAGGTCAGGTTGCAGATATCGATAAGTATTGTTACCGATTTTATTTTATCTCAACAAATGTTCGAAAAATCCTGTTAACCTCACGAACTTTCCAGTTTCAAAACCAAACCTGAGACAAAGAATTAAAGAGAAGTCTTAAATAATTAAAGAAGTAATCTTTACTAAAAGGATTTTGAAACCAACCCCCTAAAGGATGGTAGGATCATTTTTAGGATTAATTATTAAAGCCTTTTAAGATAAGATTGTTTAAGACAAAAAATAGAAAATAGCGGTAGTTATATTAAACATAACTAAGCGGCATTTTCTAATTAATTAGATACTAAAGTAAAGTAAAGATGCTTTATTTTACCAGGCGAAGTTAGAGCTAAGAAGCCCTCTCTAACACTTAACCTAGGGACCAACGGCTTAAAGGTGGCTTTCGAACCAATGGCCGGGTATGCGGGCTGCTTGTAAGGTCAGTCAGTAAGCGGTCACCCATCCAAGCAGCGGTCACGCTCGACGTTGCTTTATCCGGTTATCTTGAGATAACCGTTGTACCCGCTACACTGCACCATTGGCAATATATTCTTACTTCCGTCAAATCCAAAAACAACCGTGAGGTGTTATCAAAAGATAGATGTTTCTGAAATCATTCCATCATCAGATCACAGGTTAAAATATGAACCACTGAATTTTTTTCACGCAGCATTCTCTGATCAAGCCCTAAGAAAAACCGTTGACGATAAGGATATGAAACTCGTTACAGTATTGCAAATGAAAGGTGATTGGAGGAGTTAACATATTTTATATTTATGAAGTATCTTAATTTCTTCTGGACAAATTATTTAAAAGCATACAATTTGCTTGAACTATATTTAATTTCAAACAATACAATTATTTTGTTTAAAGTTTGTTATTGACGATGGAAGGTTTTGGTCATTTGCCGAAACTGGACTCCAAGCAGCTTTTGGGTACGTTTGAACCCTTTTCTTTCCCTTCTTTCTGTTCGTTATTTTTGTATATATTAATACGTCCCCCACCTGACGAAGAGGAAAGATTCCAATCCTTGAATCTTTATGTTATACCTTTCATAACTTATAACAATGGAATATGTCCGGAATCCCGTTATCCTTTCAATACAGTTTCCTTAAGTTATAAATGAATAAAATATGTTATAACTGAACTCATGTTATATGAAAGTATGTCCAAGAGTTATCTCTATGACATACTGTGAAAGTTTCTCATTTTTATTGAGGCCTGATTACAAAATTAATAAATTTCCTACGTTTAATGGCAGTAACTCTTCGTGCAGTGGTCAAAAATTGTTTTCGGCTTTTTCTCTCTTTAGGGAAGTTATCATAAGGGGTTATCAATTTAAAATACAAAAATACTTTTTTCCCAACCAGGGGTCTATTACCATAGAAAGAATATTGTCGCATTGCGCAGAATACCGATGTTATTCATACCGTATATTCAGATTAGCCGACCTAATTCTTATAATGGATAAAAGTAATAAAAGTGGTTGTCGTGAGACTGCAGTGGTAGTCAGCGCATTATAATAATATGCAATACATTCATTTATTCAATTGTCCGACCTAGTTGCTGATATGATTGTTTTTTTTTTTTTACAATTCTTTCGTGCAGTAGGAAAAATAATAAAATATTCATTATAAAAATGAAATTTACAACAATGTGCTTAACCTGTCCCTTATAAAGTATTCCACCAAAAGGTCACTCATAGGATGAACTCTTAACTTTTATTAAAGATAGTTTTATTAAGTTATAAGCATTTTAAAAGAAAACTCATTGTATTTTAATTTCCAAACGATAAGAAAATTATTAGTGAGTAGCAAAATAAACAATATAAGTCACTAACTACTACACATGACAAAAGCCAAAAGCGAAAACTTAAAACCCTTCGAAGTTTGCAACTTGTAGGCCCGGGCTTAGTAAGACATGTTCGAAAATCCGACACTGGGTTTAGTCGAATCTGCTATTTCCCAACGCATAGTGTGGCTTTAAAAGTGATTCAAAATCTATGTCAATTCACCGACATTGAAACGCCAAAATAAAAATGGACCAAACGCGAGGGCAGACGAGCCTCTTCATTACTGGGAAATTTTATCCATCAGATTGTATCATAACTGAATGTTTGAAATACTATTCACATACAATAACTGTACTAGAAATTTTAAGTGTATTTAAATTTCGATAAGACCCTGGTAAATTAAACGAAATAATACCTAATGTATAAAAACGAATTATAATTCAATCATTATTGGTTTTAAAATAACGCAGTAACTGGTATATAAACTACTATTTACATAGTTTATGGTTAAAATGTTTATTACACTGATTATTTTATAGATGTAATCTTTTTCAAATATATACAGCCAATTATAACAATAATAATATTAAGATAATATATATATAAACGTGTGTCGAAATAATGAAACTAACACTTACCATGGTCAATGGAAGGAGCTAGGGAATTGTTGGCCATTATTAGTATTAAACGTTATTAATTGAACTAATAAAGCCTGTTATGGAAAATTATGTACACATTTTTGTGTCACTGTTCTCTAGTACAGACCACAGGAAAATGACGTTGTAGGGTACTTAATCATATTCTTTCTTAAATAATAATATATTATGGACTCATCTCCCCCACCTTTCATATGGAGTAACGCTTTGGAGCGCATGTGTAAATGCATATTTTATGAGATTATTTCGACTCCAGAAAAACAGGTTGTCAGAATAATCACCAGATTGAAAAGAAGAGAGTCGTGTATACCTGCGTTCAAAGAGTTGCAGATGACTTTACCCTGCCTCTACATCCTTGAAACTGTGTCATTTTGCTTGTCTAAATGTGCCTTAACACGGAGCCGAGACATTCACAGTCACAACACCAGAGGCAGGAATAATCTCCATACTGGCAGGCACAGGGCGGTAGCCTTCGAACATTTGCCCTCGCAAGCAGGTGTTGTACTATTCAATAATCTGCCAAACTCACGTGAAATTCAAGAAATTCCCAAGGTATCTAAGACTATCTCAAACGAATTCTAGCCTCAAAGGCTTTTTATAGCGTGGGCCAGTTCCTGACATAACTAACCGGGAGACCAATGATTTCCTAGAAAGATAATAACCTGGTGTCGAAGAGGGAAATACTTAGCGAGCAGATGAAAGCTGAATAAATGCATCTTTGTAAGTTTGACTGGACGAGAGAGTGATAAATGTTAATTATTTAAAATTAATAATTGACCTTTGCTATAGAATTCATTGTAATTGTCTGACAGCAGTAAAACATATTGTGTTACTATACGAATATTTCCCAAACAAGTATTATCATATTTATTTTCATCATTATTATTTTAGAACTATTCACTTTACATGAATATAATTTCTTGGTTTATACCTATAGAGAACCCTAATTAGAAAATATCTGGTGTTTCTTAATCTTCCAGTATGGAATTCATAAGGTGGTAGATTTTATTTATGAATTTTAGAGTTGGGTCACGTGGTATTTGGTGATATATTGTGTGTATTAAACAAGATGTTGCTTAATGGAATGACTAGTTTTTATGGTGCGTACAATATTTTGGTTTTGTGTTGTGTCATGTGAAAACCCCTGGACTGGACAGCAGGTCTTGAATACATGGCCTTTCAGGTAGGCAGTAATTTGTACTTTAAAGCAATTTATGTATGTATCTTGTAATTGTACATGTTTCAACAGTGTCCCGTTTTACCACTTTTCTATGATCGGATAGTAATGTTAAAAATCTGTATAGATCCGCAGTGACTTGAACTGGTTGACATAGTCCAAGAGCAATTAATACTATGAATATATCCAAAAATTTAAGCCTATTTCTGAACACACCATTCGTAAGGGGTGGTTATTTCCATACAACATAGTTGGCAGTAGAAGCGTACTGAAGTGTTTAATTAGTTAATCATTCACGTTGTTTTTATGTCTTAAGATTCGTTTACGATTAAAAAACAAACATTTCGTGGTGAATTAAATCCTATGATTTATTAAACAAGCCTCATTAAAATAGTCATGCTATGTTGTGAACATCTAGTTTGCATGTATTGTGAAAGGAAAACGACTTACGCTGTTACTTCTTATACTAGATAATAAATGGATAATAATAATTGGATTATTAATATATTGCTCAATATAACGTAAAAATCATGTTAATCCAGTAGTTCCTGAATTTTGTTTACATAATTGTGAACTGGACATACTATAGATATTTGTTTTTTTTTTTAATTTTAGTATTGATATAGTATGTATGAAATTAACTCTGTATTTGGTAAGTGAAGTATAAGAAACAAACACCTTTTTATACAGGAAATAAACATGTGTAGAATTACAGCTAGAATAAAAGGGATTGATTGACTTCGAAGCAAAGATTAACTGAAACACCGTTGGTTTTTACTCGAGAAAGAGGTGTAGAAACGGAGATCAAGTCACGGCCTAGTGTGTACATCGGTGGTGTGACGTTGTGTTGGCGCTGGCCACTCATTGACTCGTTAACAGCTGTGAACCAATTGATCTGTACAAAGGATCCCATGCATTGTTGTCAATATTGAGTATAACACGCGAAATGAAGCCAGTTGTAGAGGCGGAGATCAAGAGAGCAGTCACGGCCTAGTGTGTACATCGGTGGTGTGACGTTGTGTTGGCGCTGGCCACTCATTGACTCGTTAACAGCTGTGAACCAATTGATCTGTACAAAGGATCCCATGCATTGTTGTCAATATTGAGTATAACACGCGAAATGAAGCCAGTTGTAGAGGCGGAGATCAAGAGAGCAGTCACGGCCTAGTGTGTACATCGGTGGTGTGACGTTGTGTTGGCGCTGGCCACTCATTGACTCGTTAACAGCTGTGAACCAATTGATCTGGACAAAGGATCCCATGCATTGTTGTCAATATTGTGTGTAACACGCGAAATGAAGCCAGTTGTAGAAGCGGAGATCAAGAGAGCAGTCACGGCCTAGTGTGTACATCGGTGGTGTGACGTTGTGTTGGCGCTGGCCACTCATTGACTCGTTAACAGCTGTGAACCAATTGATCTGTACAAAGGATCCCATGCATTGTTGTCAATATTGTGTGTAACACGCGAAATGAAGCCAGTTGTAGAAGCGGAGATCAAGAGAGCAGTCACGGCCTAGTGTGTACATCGGTGGTGTGACGTTGTGTTGGCGCTGGCCACTCATTGACTCGTTAACAGCTGTGAACCAATTGATCTGGACAAAGGATCGCATGCATTGTTGTCAATATTGAGTATAACACGCGAAATGAAGCCAGTTGTAGAAGCGGAGATCAAGAGAGCAGTCACGGCCTAGTGTGTACATCGGTGGTGTGACGTTGTATTGGTGCTGGCCACTCATTGACTCGTTAACAGCTGTGAACCAATTGATCTGCACAAAGGATCGCATGCATTGTTGTCAATATTGAGTGTAACACACGAAATGAAGCCAGTTGTAGAAGCGGAGATCAAGAGAGCAGTCACGGCCTAGTGTGTACATCGGTGGTGTGACGTTGTATTGGTGCTGGCCACTCATTGACTCGTTAACAGCTGTGAACCAATTGATCTGCACAAAGGATCGCATGCATTGTTGTCAATATTGAGTGTAACACACGAAATGAAGCCAGTTGTAGAAGCGGAGATCAAGAGAGCAGTCACGGCCTAGTGTGTACATCGGTGGTGTGATGTGTTGGCACTGGCCAGTCATTAACTCGTTACAGCTGTGAACCAATTGATCTGGACAAAGGATCGCATGCATTGTTGTCAATATTGAGTATAACACGCGAAATGAAGCCAGTTGTAGAAGCGGAGATCAAGAGAGCAGTCACGGCCTAGTGTGTACATCGGTGGTGGTGTGACGTTGTATTGGTGCTGGCCACTCATTGACTCGTTAACAGCTGTGAACCAATTGATCTGCACAAAGGATGACATGCATTGTTGTCAATATTGAGTATAACACGCGAAATGAAGCCAGTTGTAGAGGCGGAGATCAAGAGAGCAGTCACGGCCTAGTGTGTACATCGGTGGTGTGACGTTGTATTGGTGCTGGCCACTCATTGACTCGTTAACAGCTGTGAACGAATTGAACTGCACAAAGGATCACATGCATTGTTGTCAATATTGAGTGTAACACGCGAAATGAAGCCAGTTGTAGAAGCGGAGATCAAGAGAGCAGTCACGGCCTAGTGTGTACATCGGTGGTGTGACGTTGTGTTGGCGCTGGCCACTCATTGACTCGTTAACAGCTGTGAACCAATTGATCTGTACAAAGGATCCCATGCATTGTTGTCAATATTGTGTGTAACACGCGAAATGAAGCCAGTTGTAGAAGCGGAGATCAAGAGAGCAGTCACGGCCTAGTGTGTACATCGGTGGTGTGACGTTGTATTGGTGCTGGCCACTCATTGACTCGTTAACAGCTGTGAACCAATTGATCTGGACAAAGGATCGCATGCATTGTTGTCAATATTGAGTATAACACGCGAAATGAAGCCAGTTGTAGAAGCGGAGATCAAGAGAGCAGTCACGGCCTAGTGTGTACATCGGTGGTGTGACGTTGTTGGTGCTGGCCACTCATTGACTCGTTAACAGCTGTGAACCAATTGATCTGCACAAAGGATCGCATGCATTGTTGTCAATATTGAGTGTAACACGCGAAATGAAGCCAGTTGTAGAAGCGGAGATCAAGAGAGCAGTCACGGCCTAGTGTGTACATCGGTGGTGTGACGTTGTATTGGTGCTGGCCACTCATTGACTCGTTAACAGCTGTGAACCAATTGATCTGCACAAAGGATCGCATGCATTGTTGTCAATATTGAGTGTAACACACGAAATGAAGCCAGTTGTAGAAGCGGAGATCAAGAGAGCAGTCACGGCCTAGTGTGTACATCGGTGGTGTGATGTGTTGGCACTGGCCAGTCATTAACTCGTTACAGCTGTGAACCAATTGATCTGGACAAAGGATCGCATGCATTGTTGTCAATATTGAGTATAACACGCGAAATGAAGCCAGTTGTAGAAGCGGAGATCAAGAGAGCAGTCACGGCCTAGTGTGTACATCGGTGGTGTGACGTTGTATTGGCGCTGGCCACTCATTGACTCGTTAACAGCTGTGAACCAATTGATCTGCACAAAGGATGACATGCATTGTTGTCAATATTGAGTATAACACGCGAAATGAAGCCAGTTGTAGAGGCGGAGATCAAGAGAGCAGTCACGGCCTAGTGTGTACATCGGTGGTGTGACGTTGTGTTGGTGCTGGCCACTCATTGACTCGTTAACAGCTGTGAACCAATTGAACTGCACAAAGGATCACATGCATTGTTGTCAATATTGAGTGTAACACGCGAAATGAAGCCAGTTGTAGAAGCGGAGATCAAGAGAGCAGTCACGGCCTAGTGTGTACATCGGTGGTGTGACGTTGTGTTGGCGCTGGCCACTCATTGACTCGTTAACAGCTGTGAACCAATTGATCTGCACAAAGGATGACATGCATTGTTGCAGTGACGTACAAACAATGCGCCCACCACCCCACCCTGCGGCCGGTTGTAGTAGGGATGCGTGTTGGCGAGTTCTACCCCAAACCGTGTGTTCCCGCTCACAAAGCCCGGTTCGCAAATGGTTGTATAAACGCAGAACAATACTACTGCCCACAATTCATCCCGGTTTATCCGCTGTTCAAGCCACCATTTGTTCTTTCCCCTCGGTGCGTTGGTGCTACTGCTGTTAATTTTGTTACGAATATGGAATAACTGTTTTTTTTTTTATACGGGACACCCACGAGTAACCCGACAACCTTCTTAGATGGTTTCCTCTCATCGAAACAATGAAAAAGTTCATATAAACATATGTCCGGAAACGCTTTGTTAGGGAGCTACGGCTAGCGAAAGATCTCACCCGATTTCTAGGGAAAACAAGGAGATAAAGCGAAACTTGTGTTTTTATGGCGTAAAGATAGTTGTGCCATTTATCAGATTTTATTTAAAATGATTGAAAAATTGAATAAAATACGTCCCAGACCTTAAGACCAACCTTTTTTGATATATCAGACAAAATATGCAAAATTCAGTCTTGAAAAACATGCTACGTTTAGATTTGAAGTACATTAACTTCATTAAATGGGTAACCAAAAGGTTTTAAAGGATTTAATTCCGAAGAGAATAATGTAAAGTAAGCTAATAATAAACAAAAACAAAGTTTAAAAAAAAAATATTTAATTAAATCAACACACACGAAAAATAAGACAGAAATTGTGATATTTGTCTATTAAATGAACGTTTTTCGTAAAAACAAAAAAGTTTAATTGCTGGTCTTTTATTCCAATTTCTATACCTTATAAATTGTGCTCAAAATGATTTCCTTGATAATTTATGTACTACCTAGTGCGCTTAACGAAACCACGTGTAGCTATTTTATTCAATTTTCAGTTTCATTTTACATAAAATGCAATAAATTTAGCAACTATCTTTACGCTATAAAACATCAGTTTCGCTTTATTTCAGTCCTTTCCTAGAAAATCGGGCGAAATCTTTCGCTAGCCGTAGCTTGCTAACGAAGCCTTTCCGGACATACGTTTATGTGAACTTTTTTCATTATTTTGATCAGAGGAAATCACCTGAAGTTTGTCGGGCTACTAGTGGGACACCATGTATATGAAAAAGTTGTGTGATAGCATTTTCGAAACACATTCATTGTTTTCAATTAATAAAAGAGTGAAGTACGAAATTTCGGCATACTTATTTCATACAGAAAATATGGTTGGATTCACTGGTAAAATAAATATCTGAAAAATTAAGTGCGGCACTAGCAAGTCATATTACAAAGCTTTCTTGTCGACCGGTTAGAATCGACTCGCCATCCTTTGCCCCTCCCCCCCACCCATCATAACTATCCACGTTGACCCTGCGGACATTCCACTGGTTACATTCCAAAGTCCGGGGTCATTCTTCCACATACAGGTCGGAATTCCTAAACCAACAGAAATGTATTTATTAAAGCTACTGCTTTTCTTAGGGTAATCAAAATTTAAAAACATTTTCACAATTTGTTTTCTACAATAATATGTCTATTGTAAGAATATAATAATTCGAAGACGTTTCTATTGATAATTCATTAAAATAAAGTGCTTTGATACGTAGATTATCATCTCAAAAATCATTACGGGCGAATTCCCCTTTTTTCACAATGTCCTTTTGATAGTCCTATTTATTTAGGATAAAAGGTTTTTACTGCTTAAAACTGTCGTCTGACAAAATCATATGAATTGATATGATTTTTGTATAATACTTTTGATGACTGCCAGGGATCTATGAATTTCTTTTTTCCATGATCTTGGTGATCAAAATTGAGTTTATGTACTTATTATCGTATTAAATCTAATATTTTCCTGTAGAGATCATTGAAATTTTAATGTGAGTGATTCCATATTCACTGATGGGGAATGAGTGTTGTATGTTTTTAGGGAGCAGTTTATATATAGACTCACCCCTTGAGAGTTATAAATCGACCCCTCCCTTATAATGATTAAATGTATATTTTGTACACAGGTGTTTTTATAGCACAATACATTACATCAATGAATATTTATAATAATCATATACGTGAATCCTTTATCCTATAAATAATCTTTCGTCAATTTTTTTATAGAGATTTTTTGCGGAACCATAAGAGGTCAATATTTTTAAAATAATAATACAAAAAATGAATGAAAAAGAGTAAAGCATTACTATAAGAACTGGCATTCGTTTAAACAACGCCTGGTTTGCTGAGAGAAAGTAGATTCACGGCAATAAAATTGGACCGAGAAATGTTTTAACCCTTTTGCTCCATAATATATCAGGTCGAGAGCTCTATAACTCGTGTTCCGGTCAGGAAATGGAACAACAGGAAGGGAGAGGAGAGTGAAACACAGAACACCCAATCTGCATCACGACCACGTTCACAGGTGGTGTGGAGTGCGACGTATACCCCCTACCTGACACCTAACCCGCTGAATCATATATGTTCCATACAATCGACTGTACCATCATCTATTCGACTGAGTTTAATGACACGTGTTCGTTTTATTTATCATCAAGCTGATGTTAATTAATACCAGTTATTCTTTATTTAAAGTTTGTTATTGGCGATGGAAGGTGTGAAAGGGTAATAGAATTTCAGACAGTTGCCATCTTTATATGTTACAAAATGTATAACACGACGTTTCGTGGATTGAATTCTTTCCTCTTCATCAGGTGAAATATTGTCCATTAGAAAAGTCCATTAGAAAAGAAAGATGAAAATGGGAGATAGAAAATATAGATGAAGTTTGAAAAAAATGTGGATGAAAAAAAATTTCACCCACCTGATGAAGAGGACTGAGTTCAATCCTCGAAACTTTGTGTTACACATTTTGTAACATATTACGATGGAAAATGTCCGAAATCCCATTATCCTTTATACCAGTTTATTTTTGCACTAAATATGATTATTTCTATTGTGGAAACAGATTTGAAAATGCTTTGCTACTGCTACTCGTACATGAAACTTAATTTGAAAATAACATTTTTTGGGTAATAATAATGTTTTACGGTTACTTCTTTATATAACACTCAGTCGATTGATGATGATGGAATTGAACTAGTACCACCGTTGAAATAAATCACAATCTATTTTTCGACCAAGAACTTGTATATATCAAGTTCAGGAAATTGTTATGGAATTTTATAATTGTGTGTTAATTCTTTTTACAATCATTTTAGTCTATTTTCTTTATTAAGTGTCTGACGTTATTTGTTGCTATATCACAGATTGCATTGAAAAAAAATTAGTTTTTAAATTCTTATTTTAAAGAGAAAACGAGAAAAGTTTTTTAAATTGGATTTAATTTTATTCGTACTTGAATATTACATAAATTTTGGATAACGGCGTAGACTGGGTTGGCAATAAATTAGTAAGCGATGAAAAAATGTATTAAAAGTTGATATTTTTTAAGAAACGCATCTGAAAATTTACTCTGAAGACAACGTTCAATTTTCTTCAAACCGTCTAGTTCCAAACCGGGACCTTTAAAAAATTTGGAAATATTATATATACCAAATACTATGTGAGAGGTTGCTAAGATCAAGTGCATTTCTACGCGTAAAATAACGTAGGAAAGTTTTCTAATGTGAATTTTTTACTAGAGCTAGTAGATGACTAAGATTTATAAATAATGTGATGATGAAGTGGGTAGGCCGCACTCAGTACCTGGGGTAGACGAGCAGCTCACGACCGAACACTCCCCGGCCGCGCTTGTACACCGTGTCGAGTTATAGCCCATAAAATAGTCGCTATTAACGCATTGCGTAACACTGTAAGCCGTGGCGAGAGTAGGTAATCCACCCGGTTATTTATCGCTGCACTCGACATCGCCTTTACCCAGGTCCCGCGAGCGTTCTGCCTGCAGACTCAGATTATGTTATTCCCTTTCAAAATTTTCACCCCATCTCCACTTCTATAACCAACTGCTCCCATTTTTCCTTAGAATATCTTGTTGAAGTCCATGTTATGATTGTGCTTGGTCAGTTTCAATTCATGGTAGTAGACACCCCCCCCCCCCCCGCCTTGCGGACCGGCCTCTGATTGGCCGAATACGACAGTTAGTCACCGATTAGTGAAGTTTCTTTACAGTCAGATGCGTATTATTGGCAGTTTCGGCTTAATACCTGTTGAATAAAGATTATTCCCTAGAGATTTCGAAATATTTCAAGAATTTAATATTCCAAGAAAAGGAGGGAGGGAGAGGGAGAGAGAGAGAGTGAGAGAGAGAGAGTGAGAGTGAGAGTGAGTGAGCGAGTGAGTGAGTGCGTGAGTGAATGAGTGAGTTAGAGAGTGAGAGGGGGTGGGAGGGAGAGAGATGGATAGGTCTGGAAGAATGTAATAAACCGGTCTGGTAGACGGACGGACAATAAAATCAGCTCCAAATTGCTACCATCAGTTTTAGGGGAGGGGCTTTCCCACCATTTCAGTCAGCAATTTTAAATTCTATACTTGGCACGTGTCTGCATTATTGCTGTAGTCTAAATATTGAATCATACTAATAGAATAAGTAGTGATGTATTATGTTTTTGTGATGTTTTAAAACGTTTTCGCTTTCCTTAAAACGTGAAATTAGTGCCCACGAGTCGGAGGTCAGTTGGTTCTTAGGAATGGAAATAAATTTACTAAAATTTTTACTAAATCGAGTGTAACAAAAGACCGCCGCCCAGCTGTACAAAACTTTGCCTAGTAGAATACACAAATGTGTTTCATTTCACTCGGTCTCAGCTTAGTGACCAGGGACACAAAGGAGCAAATTCTACCTTTTAAGCTTTCGTCTAATAAACACCTTTATTCAGTACTTTCCGGTTTTTAAAAATTGGTTTTCAATTGTAAAAAATACCCTTCCTGTAGATAGTAAGAATAGAAAACCGGTATGTTAGCAATTCATTCGAGGATATTGTAGGCATATAAAGTTGTATCTGTAAGCATCTTGTCATCAGGCCCACGTAAAAAGAGCTGAAAATGTCGGTTTGACTATTTTACGGTATGGATATAAAAGATTACGGAAGCGTGTGGTTTTTTTGTTATATATATAACGAAAGTAATTTTCTGCTGTAAACATTAATTACAAAATGTTGTTCTTTTAAACCATGACTCATGTACGTACTTAATAAAACTCTATCCTTATTTTCAACCGGCTTTTCTTGGGTCCTTACAAAAATTGCCAAAATTGAAAGCGTTTATAACTCTTCGAGGACTGATGATGTTCTTTTCTATATGTGCTGCCTTGAGCGAATTTATAATAAGGAATATAGTATAAAATTCAAAAAATATAACGGAAGCAAAATACCAAATTGTACTTTTCAGATGCCGGCGCATTCTTTACATACAAAGTTTTAGTTTTTGAAAATGTTTAAAAGAAATAATATTAAAAAAAAAAAACTAAAATAAATTCCTGATTTTAAACAAATCTGGTGATTTTGGTGATGTCGACGACGAAGAGTTCATTCTGAGCATCTTCGTCGTCGAATTTTGTCTCGTCAGATGATAAACTAGACTTCAGATTCCAGTGGTGAAGCCTGTGATAGCGTCATATTCCAGTCGCTGCAGAAAGAGTAAGGTGAACTGGAGCTAATCTTAACACTGATAACAAATGTATTTATCTCTACTGCTATTAACATATATGCAACATAGTATTCTATGTACACTGGATTCAGTACACAATGATGCGATTTCCAGTTTAATGAATTTCTAAATTTCATGATTTTAAAGAATAGTTCTTATCCTACTCTGTTCTATTTCATAAACAGAGTTTAACACCGTGTAGCAGCAGTAGCAGAAAAATATTTTTACTTTAGTTTAGTATGTCGTATTATTATTTAGGGACAAGGTCCACCTTAAGATGGAGTCGTTGTCTGTCTTTTCGTCCATCTGAGCAGAACTCTTAAATAGAAAGGTCTTAGAGATTTGAAATTTGTAGATTACAAACACTGTAGCAAAGTTGGACTAGTTGCGTCAGTTGGTAAGACTCCTAGTGTTCTGTCAGATGGTTCCATACTCTATTGTATCGGTTTATTGTTCTATTAGTATTACGTACATACATTCAAATATAACAATATTCACGCTGTGACATATTTTATTAAATGGGAAATCAGTTAAACATATAAATATTATATGTTTAACTGATTTTAACTGTATGTAAATGTAACTGTTTATATATACGTAGTACAGGTTGTGAATAGTTTAAATAGATTACGAGCTATTACCCTTGACTGTTTACAGTAGTATCAGGTCCAAGCTAAAGGCGTTAAACGAGGATCTTACATCCTTTGAATTCGTTGTTAATTTAGGAATTAAATTGAGGGCTAAAGATTGTGAAACAAAAAAAAAACCTTTTTAAGATTAGACAAACAGTTGTTTCGGTGACTGTGTAAACTAAATCTTTGGTTTTGGTCTAGTATAGTACTAATGCATCATAATGTGTCCCGATCCGCCCATAACAACCCCAAGATATACTGAGCATACACACCGTTTAACAAACGGCGACAGGGCACAATTAACATCCCATAAGAGCCATTAGCCACGGCAGGTACCGCACGTCTCCCGGTAGACTCCGTCCATCATGGCCATTTGTACAAGCTCATGCCGCTGCGCCGCAGACCACTGCAACTTGGGTGGCCAGAGCAAAAAGGCCGCTGCCGCGCCCCACCGCCCATCGGCCATTTATTGAGTAAATGATCGCCACAGACGATTAACTGCTGTCCAACATCTCTTTCTCGTCGCCTCAGTTTCTTCACCGTGTTTAACTATTGGCCCAGAGTTACAGACCTTGAATGTGCCTCGCTTGTCCAACAAAATATTTTGAAACATAATTAACAACTATGTTACATTACGTGCTACACCAGTAAATAAATCATATGTATGGTAAATATGTTTTCTATATCAGCGAAGATATCTATTGATAAACAATAAAAAACAATCATATAGACAATATAGTCGTAATTTCTGTACCTTACATTAGAGTTGTGCCTGTGTCTCTGAACAACAACTTCCAGTTCTATAAAGAACGAGAACTTCAATCAAAAATTAGATAGTTGATAGTAAATAGTTAAATAGGTTGACTAACAGAGTCATTTAGAAACCAGTTGGATAATATTGACAGTGAATGGACAAACATAATGTCATATAGTAAACGAAGTGATCAAAATAGTGATGAAATATGACTTCTCACTGGTACGTCCAGTAGTAGAAATTTGATGAAATACCAGTTAGAGAATGTTGATAGTGACTGGTTTAACATAATACCATATAGTAAACGAAGTGATGCAATATGACTTCTCACTGGTATGTCCAGTAGTAGATAATGTGGTCAATAGTGTCTTACTAGTTAGAGAATGTTGATAGTGAATGGGTTAACATAATGTCATATAGTAAACGAAGTGATGCAATATGACTTCTCACTGGTACGTCCAGTAGTAGAAATTTGATGAACAGTACCATACTAGTTAGAGAATGTTGATAGTGACTGGATTAACATAATGTCATATAGTACACGAAGTGATCAATATGACTTCTCACTGGTACGTCAGATAGTAGAAATTTGATGATCAATACCAGTTAGAGAATGCTGATAGTGACTGTTTAACATAATACCATATAGTCATATAGTGATGCAATATGACTTCTCAATGGCACGTCCAGTAGTAGAAATTTGATGAACAGTACCATACTAGTTAGTGAATGTTGATAGTGATAGATATACATAATTTGGCATATAGTAAACGAAGTGATGCAATATAACTTCTCAATGGTACGTCCAGTAGTAGAAATTTGATGAACAGTACCATACTAGTTAGTGAATGTTTATAGTGAATAGATATACATGTTGTCATATGGTAAACAAAGTGATGCAATATTACTTCTCAATGGCACGTCCAGTAGTAGAAATTTGATGAACAGTCTCATACTAGTTAGCGAATTTTGTTAGTGAATAGATATACATGTTGTCATATGGTAAACAAATTGATGCAATATAACTTCTCTCTGGTACGTCCAGTAGTAGAAATTTGATGAGCAGTAACATATCATATCAACATATCACGTCATATAGATAACAGTTAGATCATGCTAGGACAGGGGGATTTTATAATCAATCATTATTGTATTATCTCAATATAAAATTTTGATCCATTTTAGAAAGCATTTTCTATATTTGAATCAATGTTTTTTTATTATATTAATATCAAAGTCCAGTTTTCATTCTTTATTGAATTACGATAGAGTACGATAAGCAGACCCGGTTTTTTATATCGAAGAATGAAGTCATCGATACTTTATATTAGCATTTCAAATCCTAGACTATCAATCGATATAAAAGTATCTCTAGTCCTGAATAACAATCATATGTTTAAAATTAAAATATGAATTTAGTATGTACAGTGATCAAACAAATTATTATAACAAAAATTGGGAAAACTGAAGACGACCATATTTGCTCCTATCACAGTTACAGTTGTTTCTTTCCCACATATTTCACATAATGGGGTTTTCTGTACGAGTCCAACATGTCACAAAAACAATATATTTTATTTGTCTTATCATCTTTCAAAGCAATGTCGTGTGGTTTTCTAAAATTGACTGCCATTTTTAATCATAATTACTTATGTAAAATTGAAATATTACCCTACGTGTATTATTTTAAAGTGTTTACAGCTGTTGACATAGACTATTTAAGTTAATAGTTCAAAATAATTAATCAGTATCGATTGATTATATCGATGGTTATGATTAAGTAATATCGTTTGCCAATTTCGATATAAAAAACCGGGTCCGCTTATCGTACCCTACCCACGATAAATTCATGGAATAGTATTGCATGAGAAAAATATTGTACGAAATAGATTTTTTAAACCAGAAAGAACAAGCATTTGTATAATAGAGTTAGTATTTGTTGCGCTATAAGCTCGAAGATAGTTTAAACAATACCCACTGTTGTCCGACATGTTGATGCATGAACAGACTGGGTCTGGCCCTCTTGTACATATTTGAGAGCCACTGTTTCAGTAAATCCATTTCCTCCTGTCCAAAACACGGGATATTTATTGCTCGGCGGTGATATGTGTGTTTAGTTTATTGTTTGAACATTCGGGACACGATTGCTAAATATATATATACGCGATATTGCGAAAATACGTTAGCTTCATATCTTCATTTTATTATCTGGTCAGATTCCGTTATATGCCCCCAACGCTTAAACTTTTTCCAATGACTTAGAACGATATAAAACGATGTAGTTGAGTAACAGAAGTAACATTATGCCCCCAACGCTAATTTTTCATTTACAGATGATTATAATGAATTACAATTGGTTACTAGCTAAGAAAAAATGGTACTTAGGTATTATATTGACCACACCCCTACATTTCTCCAAACACAAAAATTCAACAAAAACAACTATTACCAAACAAAACCTAAACTCTTTATTGAAAAAAACACACAAAACTTGTTTTTATTCTTGATCACACTCTGCTACCCAAAATGCGAGTACCTCCGGCCATCAGCGCGGACTTTGGTGCTGCCCCGCGCTGATGTCAACGAAAGAAAAACATTCCTCGAGATAGTACCTATCAGTAAAATATCAAATTCTAGAGGGGCTGATCAGAAATATAAATTGAATTTTAATGGAAAGGCAATTATGTACCGTTCAAAAAACTTAAATAATCATGTGATGCCGCGCGGCCTGCCGTAATCGGGATTCTCGAGAAAGATAAGATAACAGCGATAACAATACCGATCACAATACCTGGAAATGCTTGTTGATTGATGGAATGTTAGTTCTGTTACTCAACTACATCGTTTTATAACGTTCTAAGTTCATTGAAAAAAGTTTAAGCGTTGGGGGCATATAACGGAATCTGACCTATTATCTAGTTGTCAAACACTAAAGAAAAACATGTTATTAGTAAATAAATGTGTTTAGTAATTGCTTACACATTTTATGAATTGCAATTTCTTTGGTAAATACATCATTTTTTGCTAAATTGAAATATACCCCACTTGAATATTACGGTTAATTAAAAAAAGTATTGTATCACACTAATGAATAATTATGTTTTTAAATCGTGTATCGAAAATCGATTAATGAATCTATTATACTATCAAACTGTTTGATGGTAAACACTTCCTCCTTTTAATGTATGCTAGAAGTAAAATTTTGAATCACATCTATGGAAGGTTTATAAATGTAATGAATACTCGATTTGAATTTTTTTTAATGTTTACTAAAATGTAAAATATAAAGATTTTAAATGAAAATTTTTAAATTTTATTGAGTAGCTAAAACTGTGGAAACTTCTATTTTTTGTAATTAGAAAATTAAAAATTTTGTATTCTATTACAAATTGAATAAAAATAATTCATATGCAATGCATATTACAGTTTACCCGAAAAATGCCTATAGAACATAGAACAATTTTTACCACACATATTATTTTATGTTATTTTTTTACTGTTAAATCCACACTGAAAAGTTAGCGTTTAGTATGTATCAGCTAAATTTGTTGTTTATTTTGATTATTTAATAAAAATATCAACACTCATGGGTTTAGGTAGCAAACATCACACTGCTGCTGAATACAATACAAGATTATTTGATTAATATTTCCAACAATAATTAATGGGTACAGCGCAAGAACGCAAAGAGCTCCTCTCGCCTTAATTTTACATTCGTTTGATCTACTCGATTTTTAAGGCACGGTTGCAGACACGAACAGGATGTAATGCCCATACTACTGCTATGATGGTCACGTGACATTATGTCTAGTGTTTAGTGACAAGGGAGAGAAAGACGGATGGGTTTGAAAGAATGCAATAAACCCGCGCCCGCACCGTCCATGATGAGAAGCGGCGGACAGATAGACAGACAGACAGACGGTCAAATCGCTCCCGATTGCTACCATCAATTTGATGAGACGCCCCGCAATGTCAGTGTTACAGCGCGCGTATTGACGTCGTAAAACTGGGTTTACTTTTAAAAAACTACGCCTAAGATCTTTTTGTAAATATCCAAAACTAATTCAGTTTTCTATGTAGCAAATTGCAATTTTTATTGACGTGACAACGTCTTAAATTAGATTGCGGCTCGGAGTCACTCATGAAAAAGTGTAACGCCCGGTAACGTTACGATGCCCGTCCAGTGGGTCCGCCGCACGGGATCCGCACGGGATAAAGCAGATAACTATGTTTATTCGTGAAAATGTGGAGTGCTTAGATTCGTCATTTACAACAACTACAACAATAAAGGTAAATAATTGTACACTGATATTTCATTATCGTAAACTATGATTGATTGATTAATTGTTAGATTGACACAAAAGTTGAGAAACTGAGTTTATAGGTTATGTCATACTATTGACAAATGTTGATAGTGTTCAGTAAATTATTAGTTTAAATCACTCTGCAATCAATCGTAATTCAGTCGATTGAGAAGAAACAGCGCGTATTGCTAGTCAAACATTTAAAATAACAAATTATATCCTCTAACCTGTCATAACAGTGCGACCAAACAAACGAACTAAACCGACCAATCACCACGCGCGGAGTTAGAATTTAACTGTGTTTAGCAAGAATTTCAAATTCCAATTTTAGTAAATGTTTTATTCAACTTTACCATTTACAATAACAAATTTTAATTAATTTCAAATTATGTACAATGTTTTAGTAAACAAAATATATTTCTATAGTTAAAATTTGTGCAATTCTTATTTTCATTCAATTCCTTGTTCCTATTGTGCAATTTAATAATATTCATATCAATAAATATTCTACCGAGAAAAAGACGTTGTCACGTAAAATCTTCGCCCGTAAAACCGACTTTACAGGCAACCATAATTTTTTTTATTTTATTTTATTTTACATTTCAACGGATACCTCCATTTTTACAGTTTTGAACAATAATTAAACAATGAAAGTAAACAACCACAGTGAAAAATAGAGCAATAACGATTAATAAACTATTTAAGTGACGAAACGGATATAAACTATGAATGACAATAACGTAATTAATTATTAGTGTGCCGTGATTTTAACTATGGAAAACAACGAACAATAACAGCAATAAATTAGCACGAAACAATGAGAATAAACAAGAATATACAATAATTAACAAGACACAATATATAAATAACAGCAATGAGAGACGTACAGATAAAGTGTAAGAACGAGTGTCTTCCCTCATTGTGCAACTCCTAGGCAGATAACTCATGCAGACCGGCGATCTTCCTCTTGAGCACTGGTATACTGTCCACAAAAAAGTCAACGATGTCGGCGACGCTATTACCAGAACTCTGAAGTCGGTACATCGTATCGTTTGCTGCGTAGTTGGTGCGATGTTGCTGCCTAGCGAACAGGTCTCTGGAGCGAGTGGCTGAAGGGGTCCTGAAGAGGATCTGGCTCAGCATATCGGGACAGTCGATCTTGCCGTTAAGCAATTGTGGTGTAATTCCAACTAACTTTACATATCTAAAAATAGAATTTCCAATATTAACTATTTTATCAGTCACAATTGAAAAAGAACACAAATATCTTTCTAAGTAGATATTTACGTAGCCTCCAGTCGAAAATTAGAACTTAGTAAATTAAAATAAACAACGGACTATTTAAAGTTTATCGCCTTAACGTACATCGTACATGTACATCGGTACCGCCAATAATAATCGTAAAATCAATAGAATTACACGCGTATATTTGTAACATTATTAGAAAATTGAACCGCCCCTAAATAAGAGACCGGTTTTATTTATTTATTTATTTATTGTTCATTGTCGTTCAAGTTGTTAATTTTAATTATTTTGACTCTTGTTCTAAACCTCGTATTTTATTACGTGATGAAGTTTATCTATTGCTGTCAATGTGAATATAATGTTGAAAAAATAAAAATTGAGCTTATAATATATATTTTGAACAAATAAAAATGCGTAGTGTTTCACGAGAAGTTGGCATATCTTCAAGAACTTATAGTAGACATAATCTATCCTATCTCGCTTCGTTTAATATATATTCGTCCGTATGTATGTAATTAAAAAAATCACATCCAAGCGAATAACTTGAAACTTAAGAACGTTAACAAAAATTAAACAAATAATATAACGTTTCGTTTCAGACGGTAACGATTTAATCTGAAATATCTCAAAAACTGTTAGTCCTACAAATTAAAAAAATAAAATGTAATAAAAATCAGTGGGTATTATATCTGTATAAATTAGTTGAAAATCTAAATGAATTACATGCATGTTAGTAGTACTGCACGAAAATCCTGCACAATATTTGAAGACTTATCCTTTGAATAGAAACATTTTACCAAATTCAGAGCAAGTTATGCTCTAAAGATTATATTGGCTCAACAATAAATTCTCTCAGAACAAGGATGACAGGGCACAGGTATCCATATGTACATAAAAGGCAGAGCAACCTGTCGTGGGACTTGGCTTGATGCGTAATTTAAATTTTGGAAAAGCATATCCAGTGAAACCGATAAGAAAAATGTCACAACATTTAAGAATAAACCTCCTAAGAACGATGGAACAAGCCCACCAGCTCGTCACCAAATCAAAATTGCCAAGTGGATTAAATGTAAGAAGACTTAGTCAACAAAGTTAATAAATAAAATTAAGTTATATGTTACAAATTTTACCTTATTAATTCTTTATTTTGATTTTCTGTGCCGATGTTTATGTTTTTAACGTTCTTATAGCCCCTATTTGGAGTGCCGATGGCCGAGCGGTCTAAGTCGTGGGAATTTGGGTCTGAGTTAGAGATAGCGCTGGTTCAAATCCTGTCTGTGACCGTTGCACTTTTTATCAGTACCATCGACCTTGTACTGTATCGACTCTCCCCTTTATTCTTTTTGATAAGTTCCTCGCACAGGCCAGTGGCCCATGGGGACGGACAGAATAATGCTTAAAAGGGGACCGTCTCTCCTTTGAAAAAATGTATAAAAACATATTTCTATAACTGTGTTTAATTTCCTGAAGACAGTTTAAACCGAAATATAGAAATCGTTTGGTAATATCTTTTTATTTATTATTTTGAATAATATATATATACACGGAGCTGAAGTTTAACTTTAAAAAGTTCCACGTAAAAGCAACAGCGCAAAAACTTCGAAGGAGGAATTATTAAAGCGCTAAGAAGTTGCATGAACTGCCGTTTGAGTTTAACATTAACCCTCTTGTGCCCACCTGCAGCATTCAGCACAAAGTACTCGTGTAAATAACAGGGTGTGCACAATGGATTACGCTGTTTACACGATACGTTAATGCACATTTTACGGGCTACGATGTCAGTGTGCGTGGGGATACATTATGGCGACATTGTCCAGGAGATATACTGCCTTCTGTAAACTGCTTGCACTGCGCACATTTCCTCGGAGGAAATTAAGTTTAGGTTGCATTTTATGGGCTTAACTTTAGCCATTCCGAAACCGTCGTATGTTACAAGCCGCACGTAATTAAACGGTTGATCAAAAGGAAGTTAAAGGACGTAGTTTTAAGTGTTAGAGCAGTCACTTGCGATAATTTTGGTTTCAAATGTGCGAGATTTATTTCGAGAATCCTCTGATAAGTTGAAGAAGACGCAAATTACTAAGCCTCATTAACGAAATGTTAAAGTATCTGAAGTATCATTAAAGTGAAGAAAGTTATTGAAAATATTCAATAAAAACTCTAAATCACTTACCAATTTACTAAAATTTGCAAATATAATGCATAAAGTACAATGAATAAGGTCAAAATTGGCCGTGAAGTCTTCCTTTTTTAGTAACTTTACGTTTAAGACATTTACATCTCAAACAGGTTTCAACATAGAGAAAGTTGTTCCATAGTAGTTTATTATTTAAACATTGTGTGATAAGGATTTAATTATTGGTATTCACAAATAAGTTTAATTTTAAATTCATGAAATAGTATTTGATTTTTAATACAGTTATAGTTTTAATTTAAACACTAAGTTTAAAAATCTTATTGAAACTATTGTTTAGAAAAAGCTATGTGTTTGTACTTATTGTTTTTATTTGTTTATGTAACAAATAATTACAAATTAAATCCACTTGAAAATTTTGAATTGGTAATATATAAATATAGCTTTTTCTTTTTAAATTTTGTTTTAGTCTTTTATTCCGATTTAAACGATAAGTTTAACCGTTTTAATGAAACCATTGTTTAGAAAAAGCTACGTGTTTGTACTTATTGTTTTTATTTGTTTATGTAACAAATAAAAACAGTAAGTACAAACAAATAGCTTTTTCTAAACAATAGCGTCAATAAAACTGTTAAACTTGTGTGTGTATATATATATATATATATATATATATATATATATATATATATTAATAACTTATATATTAAAATTTATACATACGTACATTTTACATTTATACATTTAATATTATTACATATTAATTATATTAATATTTATATTAAAAATAATTATATATATAATAATAAATTTTAATATAAACAGTCAATAAACGCATATGTGACAGATACGGCCAAATACAAAATAATTGAATCGTAAAAAGTAAGGGCTCTATGGTGTAATGGTAGCACATTCACCCGGCAACCGAGAGATCCGGGTTCGAGTCCCGGCGGAGCAAGTACTTTTTTGTGATTCAATGTTTACTGAAAAAATTAAACTCGGCTATTACCATTTATACAAATTTAATTCATGTATATATCAGATATACTGTATAATGCAGGATATATATATATATATATATATATATATATATATATCGTTTATATATATATATATATATATATATTCGTATTATTTGTATTTATAATGAAACAATAAGTATTTTCTGATTCCTTAATATAAATAGGAACACTGGAACCAAATAGCATTGCGTGTTTGATAACATTGGGGAACATGTCGGACATGAACATTACATTTTACTGGTGCCGCAGCAACTCCATTTCCGCCCGGAAGTTCGGTTATGACACACCTGCCCCTGGTCTGAAATGGGTAATCCCATTGATGAATAAACAAAGAAATATAATACCATTTGACATTATCGAGCCTTCAAACGGGGATATATTAAATAGAAAATAGAAGAGTGTTTTATATAGTACACTGATTAATTAAAATATTAGTGTAAAATTAAATACACAACATTTTAATTCATTTTATTGACTCAATATTTGACTATCTATTTAATTTGAGTAGTTATAAATTCAGTAATAATGAAGTTAAGATTTAAGTTTTGAAAAATACAAAACGCCTGCACATTATAAACTGCAATTACTAGACTGTTACGAATATAAATATCCAAACACTATTTGAAGGCGCCAAGTTATGATGTATCTTTGTCTTTAAAATCAATTTCTGGTTAAACTCAAAGCTTGAGTGGTATAGTGGTGTATAATAAAGTACATATGTGTAGTATGCGTGTTGTATAAAATTGTGTTCGAGGACACCTCAGCTTACAATATGTTTTATTTCACAATAATTGTGATATAAATATTTCACAATTCAATTATAAATATGAGCAATAACGACCATCATGAAGTCGTTTTAATTTTTTATCAAACATTACTTGAATTATTGTGTGTTTGTAAAATGACTAGATTTTTTGTCATGCCTTACATGTCAGAACTGTCGTAACAGATGATTTTATTTTTGTTACAATTACTCAAAACTGTGTCTACAAATCAAACATATTTAAATAGCACTATGAATCGTTTTGCATTAAATAAGCTAACCTTTTATTCATTTAAATGAACAAAAACAATAATCGATTAAATTATTGTGTAATAGTAACTAAGTTAAAATTGAGTGTATAAATAAACCTCACACGCAAATGTGACATATGTAAAATTTTTTAATCTATAGTTTTAACATTTTTCCATTAAAAGAAATATTACTTGAAAATGCTGTAGCAAAAATAAACAGTATTAATGCTCCAAGGGGTGTACTTCGAACCTTTGCTATCGTACAGAAAAAACCTTCCAATGTGAAGGTCGTAGAACATATTAATTGCGAATTCCCGTAGGTAATTAATTTTTAAGGCAGACTATACTTTTATTAAATTATCTGCTTCCCGGAAAAAACTTTAAAAAATTGGTCGCACCAAATAGTATGATGATCATGATGATATGTGAAATCTCGACCTTTGATGCTATGATACACGACCAGCTAAAAAATGCTATGAGTCCCAATACAGACTTTTAATTTATGTATTCAAGATTATTTGGAGATTTAGATATTATTCACCGTATCCAACTTGATTGTATGTTGGTCATTTTGCACTCAACATGGAATTTGAAATGAACTTAAAGATTTGACCAAAGGATGCTCAAGAGCAAATTTACATTTCAACATCTTCCTTTTCTTTATAAATACAATATCTGTTAACAAACAAATCGTGTTTTATAAAAACTTTTGAATTCTAATTAAAGCACATTATATTTACTACTGTAACAATGTACTGCGCCACAAATAATCCAGTAAGGGAACAAACTTAGGTTAGAGTAAACAGTGTAATGTGGCACAATGAAATGTGTAAAGCACTAATAGCGACAGTGTAGTGTAATCCCTCTCAATAGAAAGTCCGTAATGAAGGTAATCCCGGTACAGGGGCGGGGGCGGTAGCGGGGGCGGGGGGGATTAACCGGGGAGAGCCAGGACCAGGCTACAGCTGCACGGGCCGCCCCCACGACCCTCAGTTAGGCTAAACTTATAGTGCCATTAGAGTCGGACCAAACCTGCTAATTGTCTGTTGATTAACTAGAAGATGTTGACTTCTTCGGTTTCAAAGAATCAAGTTTTACCGTTTAAAAAACCAAATTACTCATTTCCTTAGTTGCGTTTTTAATACAGTATTACAACAATTTTAACTGACAAATTTTTAAAGTACACTTATTTCGAAGAATTTTTACGAATATTTGCCATCGTTCAGTGATACAATAAATCAGTAACACTACGTTTCGAGATCTGCAATCTGATCTCTTCTTCAGGTAAATAACTAACCTAACGCATAATTACAAACTAGGTTACAATAAAAAGAATTATACCAGAGCGTTGTGACACGCGTAATTGTAATTATGTGTTATGTTAGTTATTTACCTGAAGAAGAGATCAGATTGCATATCTCGAAACGTTCTGTTATTGATTTTCTTTGCATCACTAAACGATGGCAAATGTCCGGAAAATCCTGTTTCCTTTGCAATCCTTTCATCGTCAAAAGCAAACTTGGAACAAAGAATACTTATTTTATTGACTCTGCATTACAGGTTCATCTTATATTAGTATCAAAAATGGGCAAATTAAACCTTTTTAAGACATTTATTTGTCACACACGTTTTTCGGCGTTTCACCCATCTTCAGTGTACATTATTAACCTCTAAAGTGAATAATAAATAATTCCTAATCCTAATTCTAAAAAGGAGAACCATATATGTGGACCTTTCAGTACAAAATAAACAAAGCTGTTCGAAAAACCGTTAAATATTCTAAATCAGTTAACTATAAATCAGAAAAATATATTTTTCTTGTTTAAAATTAAAGCTGATGAAAACATCATAATCTCAGTGAAACAAAATGATGAAAAACGAGACAACAATCATACAAAAACATCTGGAGTATACAAAATTAACTGTGGTAACTCTGAAAGCTATTATATTGGACAAACTGGCAGAAATTTTAAAAAAGTTTGAAAGAACGTGTACGAGCTAACAAATAACATATCCACTAGAAAATAAAATTTCGCTAAAGAACATGGAAATTTTATATATCTGAAGGAAAGGATAAAAATTAAACACTAAAGAAGAATTACATATTTATCTACACTCTGGTAAAGATTCTCATAATATTAAAAGGGCAATATAATAAATAAGACAAACTAAATTTTGTTTTTAACTATAATAATTAAACTTAGAATAGTAATTAAAATTACAACTGTACCGTAATAAACATCTGTGTGAATGGTCCACATGTGTATATTATTTTGTTGTTTATTATTTGCATCGAAGTTTAATTGACAGCTAAGATATAAATGTTTTAAAAAGAGTTTTGGTTGCTTACTTTTGATACCAAAGTATAATTATATAGATTTTAAATTAATTTGATATTTTTATTCATTCGTCTGATATTAGATGCATGTTTTTTTTCTCTGTTCAAGAAAATAACAGTTGGTTCTTTCCAATTAAATACTTATACTCCATAATATGAACTTCTTGTTTTGGGGTTTTCTAGCGTAAAATAAGATTAATAGCTGTTTTCTCACGACTGCAAGTATACTTACGTTATCTTGTATGTTCCAGTTGCTCAACACTTTGGCCAATGACCTTGACTTCATGCTGAATGACCTCTGTCCTCCTCCCGCACAGAATAGCCTTATCAGGTAATTTTCATCTATCAGTAATAATTTATTTCTGTTGGAGTTAGATTAGTCATATTTTTTTATAATTGAAATAGTAATTGTAATTTCTCCATTGATTTATCATCAGCATTTACGCTCGTATAGAATAAATACATTAGTTTCAGCCTTGGATTCGAGAACTATACTGCAATGTTTACCAAAGGATTGGTGAAATAGGTTGAGCAACAAGGGTTTTGTGTATATGGATTAGATTTGTGTTTATACAAGGCAAGTGTTTTGTGTTCTAATCCTGCAATTCATCTGTTTGTTTTCGAACTAATAACGGACACTGTCACAGACTTGACTCCTGAAATCAGGAGTCGGCGACTGTCTGGGTCCGAACGACTTCTCGCCGAATGGCTACCAACACACTGTGTGTGTGATTAGGTAGACATCCTCCTAATTCATATACCTTAAGTGTAGGATGAGGTTCGGCCTCGATGAGTTTCGCCCTCATCATGTGTTTTGAGGTATTGGAATATCAGGGCAAGGAGAAAGTGCTCTTGTCGTTGTACCAATGTTTCGATCTTACTGGAACTCTTCAGAGACGCCAAATCCAGATTTCAGGTGTCAAGTCTGAGACAGTATCTGTTATTAGACGGTAAATAAACGGAGAGTGAATTGGAGAATGAGTACACAAAGCTCTTGTATTGTACAAGCACAAAACATAATTTTTCATGACATCTAAAGAGGACCTTTTCCAGAAAAAAGCCACCGCCAGTTAGGTTAGTTTTGGAAAAGTGGATTGAATGGAAGGATATAGGAAAATTTAATTTATAAAAGATTGTGTCTTTTTATCTTGTTGGCTGAAGGTGAAATAACCGCTATTTGCGTTTTTGATGGCTAGTTTTTAAATTTATATACTCTTTATTCATACACTTCCAATTCCCTCTCATGTCTACCAAAATTAGTGAGGCTTATAACGGGGTTCTTACCAGAAGTTCTTTTCTCGATTTCATTTAAAAATCTCGTTGGATGCTTAGTGAATGCAAATTGGCTTTCAACTCCTAGACTGTTGTGACAAACCATATCCCTATATGGGTATTACATTAGGACAAACAAGCTCCATAGCAATGCTATAGGCAAATATGTCGGCTGTACAGAGAAAAGCTGCTTGTCCGGAAGCGAGTGCTTAATGGACAGTATCAGACCAGCTGTCATCTGTCGAGGGGGCTACTACATCGATTTGCTCGGGTAAAAGAGAAAGCGGGTTGAAGTGATCAACGAAGTAGGGAGCGGATTAACCGTTCTGAGGTCCGAGTACGTACCACCATGGACTGACAAGAACGTACATGGTACCTGGACAACCAGGTTGATTGGAGGTCTGCTGTTGTGGGTGTAACAGAGATCAGCGTGAGGTGAATTTTTATCTGTATCTAGTTTCAATGGACAAGGTAATTTCCCAACTTAATGATCTTGGCAGATGAGTAAGCTCGGGAACTGGGAGTGGCCTTACAAGGATTTGTATTTGTCAAAGCCTGATCGGACCTTCTTCTTGTGGTAAATGGAAATTGAAAGAAGAATGGGTACTTCCAATTCTGTCCGGAAAATGATCTCTTATTGACAGGCTGGTGTCAATGCCTCTCTGAACATGTAGATATGTTACTACAAAACTACGGGAAGGAGGGAGAGAGTGAGATAGAGAGAAAGAGAGAGGAGTGAGAGAGAGAAATTGAGAGAGGGTGGAGGGGGGATTGAGAGAGGGAGGAGTGGGAGGGAGAAAGCGAGAGAGGGAGGAGGGGGAGAGAGGAGAGGAGGGGGAGAGCGAGCGAGAGAGAGTGGGAGGCAGAGGGGAGGGAGAGGGATTGAGAGAGTGGGAGGAGGGGGGAGAGAGGGAGAGGAGGGGGAGAGCGAGCGAGAGAGAGTGGGAGGCAGAGAGGAGAGAGATAACGAGAGAGTGAGTGTGAGAGATGGGGAGAGAGGGGGGATGGAAGGAGGGAGAGAGATGGGTAGGTCTGAAAGAATGTAATAAACCGGTCTGGTAGACGGACAGACAATAAAATCAACTCCAAATTGCTACCATCACTTTGAGGGGAGGGGCTTTCCCACCATTTCAGTCAGCAATTTTAAATTCTATACTTAGCACGTGTCTGCATGATTGCTGTAAATATTGCATCACACATAACATAATAAGTGGTAAGTTTTGTATTATGTCTTTGCATGAAAAGGGGGTGGGAGATGGCTATGGTGGTGAGGTCTTTTTAGTGATTGAGAGTCAAGCACCAGAGTGCTCTATTGAGTGCTTTGCATTTCCATGGATAATAATGTCATATAACTTATACGGTAGTCACTTTACCAATCATAGCATAACAGGCTTTTGTATCTACTGAGAAGTTACTATGTTTGATGGAAATTTTTACCATCTAGCCCATCTAGTTCACCATTTCTAAACGCGGAGACAATCAGCCATCACCGATAATGTTAGCCTACCGATACCTCATATGAGTAACTGGAGCCCGCTTCCATACCACGGAACTAGAGATCTGGGAAAGCTGCGGTGTAGTGTCCGAGGTGTAATGTACATTAGTTGATGTAGTGGGGTGGCTAATGCAACGATGTCCAGTGCCATTATAGCCAGATGCCGCTGCACCCCAACACCACCGTGTAACATCTGGCCACACCCACACCGACTAATGATAGAACAAGCGCACTTTCGCTTCCTGTCCCTGTATCTTGATTAATGCGGGGGCATCATAACAGTGGCGGGACGATGACCAGAGGTCACCCAGGAGGTAACGCGTGTTATTGCCTCTCTCGCAGGCCCAGAGCGCTGCCACCCCTACAGTCACTTAGGCTTGACTTTAAACACGTTGCTCACACATAATGTACAGCCAGTGGTGTCTGCAATTTACAGAAGAAACGGAGCAAAACAATTCCAGCTAGGAAGGGTATTAAGTATCTTAAAGATAAGTTTCAAGACGTGTAAGGAAAGACACAACATTTGAAAAAGTAATTCTCAGCTTTAAATGGTGAATTATATCTTTTTTCGAAATAATAATGTTTCAAAATAACGAGTTTTACCTTATTCCTCATAAAGGTTTTTACTAGATCTCTAGCTATGTCTTGAAGCTCTGTTAAAGTTGGACTTCATTCTCATGATCGATAATAACATTTCCATTCTTGGATTTTCTCTCAAGGGCCTGCCAGAAGATTTATTTACCACGCATAGCATATTTCATTGAAAGATAATTATTTTCTAAGTTATGCGTATTGAACGTGGCAAGATACAATTTGCGTTGTATAAACACTGAACTTGGGTTTTCTGGAAATTGATAAGGAAGCTTTTATTAAAAAGGAAATCTCTTGTTTCGGCGAATGTGGAAGTGTAGAGGGTTTCAAATATTTAACTGTATTTTTACTGAAATCGTATTTTTCTAAGCTTACCACACCGTATAATGGAAGGCCAGAGTCACAAATAACTGTTATGCCACCGCCAGACAACCAGAAAAAGAAGTCGCCACTTTCTGTCAAATAGATCGATCTGTCTGTGGTTTATTTCACGCTATTATAGCTATTATTTGAGTGTGTAGTTGATTGTACGCGTACCAAGCTAAGTAAAATATGGCCTATGATTTGGGGATGAAATTATCTTTTGATATTTAAACTCATTTTTATACTTTCCCAATTCAACTTTCGCCCCAACTGTCGCAGCTGACGTCCGATTTCTTACAGGAAAAGTATATATAGGTTTTCTTCTTCTATGGGGCGGCCTACTGCCATGCACTTAAGCCTCAAGGGCCTTTTGCACACCCCGGAAGCACACCATGAGGCCTACTAGTGTATGATTTTAGCAGTTCCACAAAGCGCAGAAAACAACCTATCAGGTCCTCCTGGGGAAATTCACCACCCTTGTCCAAACTTCCAAAGATGGCATACCGCTCCCTTGGTATTGAAGGACAATCAAAGTGGAGGTGTTCGGCAGTTTCCTTTTGCTCATCACACATTCTACAGAGTGAATCCTCCCGAAGGATGCCGACTCTGTGAAGATGCTTCCTCAAATGACCATGTCCCGTGATCAGACCTATAACCCGAGAAGTGGTCAATCTACTCAGTGAGAGGTCAGACGCCACCCTGGAGGAAGGCGACTGTAGAACCTTTCTGCTCATTCTCATGCCCGGATGCAACCTCCACTTTCTCTCATGTTCAGTGCGAACCCATTTCGAGACAGCCCCAAAGGATTCACACCTTGAAATACCGCAGAACGGTTGAGGACCCATCATGATTGACGCTGAGCCCCGGTTGGCCAGGGTATCAGCTCTTTCATTCCCAGGGATCCCCTAATGACCAGGAACCCATATATTGTTTTAAGAAATACCACGTTGTGATCTTGTAGAATGCAAAATGGACTTACAAAATGCTCTTGACTTCTTGACTATCAGCGCTTGCTCTAGCGTTTGATAGTATTTGCGAATATATTTTACAGTTGCGGAATTGAATAGAGGGTTTCATCACTTACCCACTCATCTAACTCAGACTTGCTCGCCCTTCCACCGAGGCGCCAAGGCGATTAGCGGCCAGCAGTTGGTCACCATATGGGTCGGCGTAGTACAGAGACGATACCTGAGATAAAGGGATTCGGTGGGCCTGCTGTTATCAGTTATCAGTGGACCGGCATAATCCTGCTATCTGTCGGCGACACCTTGGCGGATACATCACAGTCAGGTGGCGCTGGCGCCCCGACCCCCATAATCCCGCAGCTCAAGCCGTCATCTTAGATTAATATTCAGGAATTACCCACTGTTTCCGCCCACACAGATATTTTAGGTTTAGCAGAGTTATTAAGGAAGCATTACTGGCCTTGGCACTATAGTAGATGTTTGAGCGAACAAAGCCATTTATTCTCCTGGAGCCAGGATCCTGTACTGAGATATTATTTTGTTCTGGGTTACAAATTCTCTTCGGTCCTACTATGGTCAAACTATTTTTTTGAGGTTTTAATTAAATGTCGATTAGAAAACATTCTACCAGCTTCTTCTTATTGGAATATAATACTTAATTGAACACTTCAATAATTGAAGACTCTTGGAGCAATTTGGAAACTTTTTAAACATTACTAAATGTTTAACAATAACGTAAAAACAATACTTTTCCTATTTACTTTTTATTTTTGGACGAGGCCTTTTGTAACCAAAGGTTTCATCATCAGGCGACTCATAAATATTTACATTATTTTTGTTACAATTAATATTAAAATACCATAGGGTGTAAATATGTAAATACAAAAATTTTGGAAATATTTCAGCCAGTATGAGAAATTAGATATGCCTACAGTTTAATTTTTGAATAAATGTAGAAGACAGAAGACTGGAATATTCAATAGGGCCCTCTTCATTGTTTATGAGTTTTTCTTTATTTCTGTTCATGTGTAGTGTTTTTCAAGCATTTAAGTTCATTGGTTTTGTTATTTTATTAATCTTAAATTTTTAATTGATGTTTTGTGTCCTGATTCAATGCAGTGCTTGGCTATAGCAGATTTGTCAACTCTTCCATATTTTGTGTCTGATAAATGCTCTTTAAATCTTGTCTTTATTGTTCTTTTTGTTGGTCCAATATAAATGTTGTCACAGCCATCGCATCCAATATCATAAATTCCTGATTGATTATCATTTGAAATTTTATCTTTAGTGTTTCCTAAAATTTGAGATAGTTTATTGCTTGTTCTGTGAGTGACAGTTTTATTTGTAAGTTTTGCATATTTGTTTCGAGAACGTGCTGTATGTTGTGCAAATAAATTCTTGCTTTTGTGTCTCGAGGTGGCCTTAATGTTGTCTTATCTTTTATAGTTCTTTTTTTCAATGCTTTTTTTAGTATACTGTCAATTGGTTGTGTGTATTGTAACCATTGAACGTAGTAATATTTTTTATGTAATTTAGTGCTTTATTGTAGTTTTCTGTTGAAAGTGGCGTAAAGGTCTGTAAATCATCAGACCCATATAACTTTAATTTCAGTTATGTGGGTCTGATGGTAATGTTCCTTGAACATGAAAGGCCTCACTAAAATAAAATTTAATAATTAATGGAGTGTTTGTTTTTAAATTAAATGTATCGATTACAAAATCTAAATTCAAACGAGACTCACCACTCGGATGATGGCGGAAGAATTTTATAATTCTTATATTACCATTAGACCATTACATAAAGACTAACAGTCACTCGTATATTTTCAGGGTCTGTATATAAGTAGCTGCCGCTGATTTATATTTTGAATGACTCTTACTGTTGGTTTTAAATGTGCCAACCTAGAAAAAAATATGATCTGAGAATTTTTTTAATTTTTGATCATATTGATAACCTTCCATTTTAACCCTTACCAAAGTCATCGCAGGTGACAATCGAGTTTTCTGTTAGCGGAAATTACTCAATCGATTTTAAGAAATACTTGTGTACTTGTACAATGTAGGTTTGCTAGCGGCTTCAGCACTATTATAGAAAGGTTGTGTTAAAACCTTCATTACAATTCATTGTAAAATTATAAATTTATTTAAAGAGTTAACGATTTATCACAATTTTGCAAAAGTAACATCTCATTAGAAGTCTAGCCTAAATGTGACGAGAAGCTGTTGAAAAGTACCAACATTTCTATATACCTGATATTTTTTAATCATTGTTTTACAACATTAAATCCTCATGATGTAAAAAGTAACATAATGTATGGTTGGTTAAATTCCGTTTTAGGCCCCTATTCTTAAACATACTATCTATATGTCAATTAAAGTTTTACATTAGTGAAGTACAACTAATACAGTATATTATTGATTGTCTAGTGCTCTCAGAACATGTCCCCTAAACAGAGATAAAGTAAAGTCAAACTCAAAATGCTTTATTGCTGTTGATAATTTACATTGCATAACAACCGTTAGTACATAAAATAACTACAACTAAGAAGAATACCTTGAAACTAAAAGGTTTTATCAAATTAAAAAAACGATGTATACTAGTAGTATTCTCTTACAATTAAAACTTAGTTTAACTTATTCCTAAAAGTGTTTAAATTAGTGGCCTCTTAAAACCTTAGGATTCATTTTTAAAGACAAATGTCAAGCATTCCAGAATGTATATGCGAGGAAAAGTAAGTAATTTATTTTCTCTGATACACCTTTATATGATGACGATCGGCTGAGTCCAAAACTGACACGTAAGACCTTCTTTTGAAGAACAAATAGGGATTTTGTAATGGAGAATTCATAACCACAAATGATTAATCCATAATTCAAGTACGTCTAGAAGCAACAAGACTTCTCTACTTGCAAACAAGGGCAACCTGAGCAAGATAAAAAGACTACTGCTTAGCTTTTTTGAGACTTTATGGATATGGTGGTGGAAGGACAAGTTAGAGACGATCTCAAGATTTAGTAAGTCCGTAGAACAGCTAGAACCAAGATGGAAATCTCCTATAAATATATTAGACTGGTTTAAATGATTTAAACCATTGATTGTTGTTTAAAATCATTTGAAAATAATAATTATTTTCAAATAATTTTAAACAACAATCAATAAACTTGGTCTGTTTTTGTTTTTATAAAGACGATTTTGCTCTAGCCATTGAAGTATAGAGCTAACTTGAGTGAAAATTATCATTTCTAAAGTATCATTCAGAGACGTGTGGGAGTTAGCACTAAGAGTACATAGTTGATTTGTCCATGAATGAATGGCTTTGAAACAATTCAAGACTTGCACACCAAATAGTTCACTTATAGATATTGCACATTTAAAACTACGTACTATTCATATTGATAACATTGTTTTATCAAAGAAAACCCTGACAATTCATTGAAACTCACTGATTTTAAGAACCAGCACGGTTACGTTGTTGCAGTATCTTATCGGACGCCCTAATTCTTATAGGACAAGAGATTTAAAGTGTAATCATTGACATTGGCCTACTCATTCAAATTCTGATAATCTTTTTTATGAGAAGTCAATTTTATACATGCATTCAGAAGAGATTTCTCAAATGTGTACTAACTATTTGGTATTGTCAATGAAAGTCATTACAATATTTTCTATATTTCTTAGTTATAAATAACTTTTAAAGCACTTAACTTTTAATACTTTTCCAAATGTTTAAATAGGCTACTATATTAAGCTACATAATGTTAAGAGATTCTGCAATGATTCAAGCAACGGGATCTTCGTATACAACAAAATGGCTAAGCATACTGAATAAAATAAACGTTGCACGCGTAAGATATTTTTGAATTATTTGCTATCACCGTATACGATGACAAAAAAGCAAATATCTGTTTAACTTAGTTACAGTACATAGTTTGCATGGTTACTTGCATATAATTACCTATTATTAAGTTAGATAAAATTTGCTTTTAATGTGTTAACGAATTTTGAGTTAATTTACAATGGATAATGTAAAACGATGAAGAAGAGAAGATACATTTTCCGAGTTGTCGTCTTTTAATTTGGGAATATGAGATGCATGAAGTGAAGAATGAGTGTGGGTGCCCTGAATAGTCTTGTTAATGATGTGTTATTAATATAAATATTTGGTTTACTATCAAATCATGCCAATATCATTTTGAGTTAATTAACAATGGATAATTTAAAACGATAATATTGATGTACTTTTCATTTAATATTGCAGGCTTTATACATAAAGAAGAGAAGATACAATTTTCAAATTGTCTTCTTTTAATTTTGGTAAACAAGTGTTATAAATTTGGTTCATTGGTGTTCCATAAATGAAACAGCACGAAAATTTTAATTGTTCAGTTATGTCAACCTAATACCCATGATTAATGTCTCAAGAACATAACTTAACTATCAAAATTGAGAATGCCACATTTTGTACAGGGCGTTCCGAAACTGAAAACTCCTTAGTATAATTAGTCGGTATGTTGTATATACACTACATAACCAAGAATGAATGTGATCTTAACGGATGTAAAACCTCATATTTATGCAAAACCATTAAGTAATTATTATTTGTTTAATAATTAAGGAAAATTGTGTTTTTAATTGAAAGGATAAATATTAAAATAAAAAACCTTACAGAAGACACAACAAGCTATCAATAGTGTAGTCGTGATTTGTGTCAGCTGTAGCGACGGGAAGATTGATCTGAAAGGCTATCAGTGGTATATATATTGTTCTCAAGTTGGCCACCCTGCTGTTTATCTTATCAGCTGATTGTCTGCGTCTTCACATGTCAGAAACTGTTCGGTCTTTATCGAGTATGTTGTCGGTTGGTTTCTACTAGGTTATAGACGCAACAGTGATCTCAGTGAAACCTCCCGTGAAGTTTAGTGTTTTCAGTGTTTTGTGATTTTGTGTCACAGTGTTTTTTGATTTTCTTTCAGGTTTAGTAATTTAAGATTAAATGTATCAATTTTACTTGGTTTACATAACAAAGTTAGCAGGTGTTGACTATGAAGTAGGCTACTAAAGGCTATCAAGTTTCTTAGTTTCTTTATAAGATACATTATCAACAATTCTCATTCAGTTAAAATATGATAACTTTATCACTTTTGATTAAAATTTCAATAAATATCAATAAAATTGTATAGGTTGTGTGAATAATATGCGCGTAATAGTTTAAATGCACCTGCATATTACAATATATTTTATCGTTAACAATTAGTGCGTATTTGTTATAACGGACCTGATGGTTCCTTCTTAAAATCGGGTCATCGTTTTTCTATCCAACAATACAAAGGTCGTGGGGTAGCTGGATAGAAAGATCTAAGAGATATGAAGCAATGTATAGCTTCATCTATGTCCAAGGAAGAATCCTGTTGATTTTAGGGTCAAAATGTCAAAGGATGTCCGTTTGCCTTTCTGTATACCTGGCTTGCGCCAAGTCTTCATAGAAAACTCCTAGAGGTTTGAAACTTGGTATGTTTTTTTTTTTGTCCAAGGAAGAAGTCTTTTGATTTTGAGGTTAATAGATCAAACGGCAGTTGTCCTTTGACTCTCGTTACGTTACGTCGATATTCCGTTATATCGGTTTATTTACATTATACATAACATGCACATATTATGCAATCTATATTATAACTATTACCATTGCACGAATTTCACAGACTCACGAGTGATGTACTAACGGGCACACCAAGTAGTTAAACCGAACCATACCATAGAGTAAGTTCCATCGACTCACCTGTACATTTAGTAGCAGAATGATTGACAGTGAGTCAGCGCCAGTTAAACTGTCACTATCATCACAATACGCGACAGCATAATAACACGCGCTCCTACTCCGTTATGTATTCATAGCCAGTAGTCTTCCATCATGTGTGTTCTAGGAAACAACATGTTCATCTGTGCTACTTGGGAATGGTTTACGCCTGTCACAATCAGGACTCTAAAACTCCTTCTTTATCAATGTCATGTATGTTCTGGTAAACATGTTCGTTAGTAATACTAGAACTAGTTTATGCCTGTCACAATTAGGGCTCTGAAACTCCCTCTTAAACTTTGTCATGTTTGTTCTGGTAAACATGTTCGTTAGTAATACTAGAACTAGTTTATGCCTGTCACAATTAGGGCTCTGAAACTCCCTCTTAAACTTTGTCATGTTTTTTCTGGTAAACATGTTCGTTTGTAATACTAGAACTAGTTTATGCCTGTCACAATTATGACTCTGAAACTCACTATTTAACTTTGTCATGTTTGTTTTGGTAAACATGTTCGTTTGCAATACTGGAACTAGTTTATGCCTGTCACAATTAGGGCTCTGAAACTCCCTCTTTAACTTTGTCATGTTTGTTCTGGTAAACATGTTCGTTAGTAATACTAGAGCTAGTGTATGTCTGTCACAATTAGGGCTCTGAAACTCCCTCTTTAACTTTGTCATGTTTGTTCTGGTAAACATCTTCGTTAGTAATACTAGAGCTAGTGTCTGCCTGTCACAATTAGGGCTCTGAAACTCCCTCTTTAACTTTGTCATGTTTGTTCTGGTAAACATGTTCGTTAGTAATACTAGAGCTAGTGTATGCCTGTCACAATTAGGGCTCTCTGAAACTCCCTCTTTAACTTTGTCATGTTTGTTTTGGTAAACATGTTCGTTTTAATACTAGAACTAGTTTATGCCTGTCACGATTAGGGCTCTGAAACTCCCTCTTTAACTTTGTCATGTTTGTTCTGGTAAACATGTTCGTTAGTAATACTAGAACTAGTTTATGCCTGTCACAATTAGGACTCTGAAACTCACTCTTTAACTTTGTCGTGTTTGTTCTGGTAAACATGTTCGTTTGTAATACTAGAACTAGTTTAAGCCTGTCACAATTAGGGCTCTGAGACACCCTCTTTAACTTTGTTATGTTTGTTCTGGTAAACATGTTCGTTTGTAATATAGAGCTAGTGTATGCCTGTCACATTAGGGCTCTGAAACTCCCTCTTTAACTTTGTCATGTTTGTTTTGGTAAACATGTTCGTTTGTAATACTAGAACTAGTTTATGCCTGTCACAATTAGGGCTCTGAAACTCCCTCTTAAACTTTGTCATGTTTGTTCTGGTAAACATGTTCGTTTGTAATACTAGAACTAGTTTATGCCTGTCACAATTAGGACTCTGAAACTCACTCTTTAACTTTGTCATGTTTGTTTTGGTAAACATGTTCGTTTGCAATACTAGAACTAGTTTAAGCCTGTCACAATTAGGGCTCTGAAACTCCCTCTTTAACTTTGTCATGTTTGTTCTGGTAAACATGTTCGTTAGTAATACTAGAGCTAGTGTATGTCTGTCACGATTAGGGCTCTGAAACTCCCTCTTTAACTTTGTCATGTTTGTTCTGGTAAACATGTTCGTTAGTAATACTAGAACTAGTTTATGCCTGTCACAATTAGGACTCTGAAACTCAGTCTTTAACTTTGTCGTGTTTGTTCTGGTAAACATGTTCGTTTGTAATACTAGAACTAGTTTAAGCCTGTCACAATTAGGGCTCTGAGACACCCTCTTTAACTTTGTTATGTTTGTTCTGGTAAACATGTTCGTTAGTAATATAGAGCTAGTGTATGCCTGTCACATTAGGGCTCTGAAACTTCCTCTTTAACTTTGTCATGTTTGTTTTGGTAAACATGTTCGTTTGTAATACTAGAACTAGTTTATGCCTGTCACAATCAGGACTCGAAACTCCCTCTTTACCTTTGTCATGTTTCGTCTTGTAAACATGTTGGTTTGCGGTGCTGGGACTACTTTACGCCTGTCACAATTAGGGTTCTCAAGCTTCCTCTTTATCTTTGTCATGTTTCTTTTTTGGTAAACAACATCCCGTTTGTGATACTGGGGCTACTATATGCCTGCCATAATTGGAGCTGACAATGTCCATCTTTATCTTTGTCATGTTTGTTCTTGTGAACAACATCCCGTTTGTGATACTGGGGCTACTATATGCCTGCCATAATTGGAGCTGACAATGTCCATCTTTATCTTTGTCATGTTTGTTCTTGTGAACAACATCCCGTTTGTGATACTGGGGCTACTATATGCCTGCCATAATTGGAGCTGACAATGTCCATCTTTATCTTTGTCATGTTTGTTCTTGTGAACAACAGATCCGTTTGTGATACCGGGGCTAGTTTATGCCTGTCACAATCAGGACTCGAAACTCCCTCTTTACCTTTGTCATGTTTCGTCTTGTAAACATGTTGGTTTGCGGTGCTGGGACTACTTTACGCCTGTCACAATTAGGGTTCTCAAGCTTCCTCTTTATCTTTGTCATGTTTCTTTTTTGGTAAACAACATCCCGTTTGTGATACTGGGGCTACTATATGCCTGCCATAATTGGAGCTGACAATGTCCATCTTTATCTTTGTCATGTTTGTTCTTGTGAACAACATCCCGTTTGTGATACTGGGGCTACTATATGCCTGCCATAATTGGAGCTGACAATGTCCATCTTTATCTTTGTCATGTTTGTTCTTGTGAACAACAGATCCCGTTTGTGATACTGGGGCTACTATATGCCTGCCATAATTGGAGCTGACAATGTCCATCTTTATCTTTGTCATGTTTGTTCTTGTGAACAACATCCCGTTTGTGATACTGGGGCTACTATATGCCTGCCATAATTGGAGCTGACAATGTCCATCTTTATCTTTGTCATGTTTGTTCTTGTGAACAACAGATCCGTTTGTGATACCGGGGCTAGTTTATGCCTGTCACAATCAGGACTCGAAACTCCCTCTTTACCTTTGTCATGTTTCTTCTTGTAAACAACATGTTCGTTTGCGGTTCTGGGACTACTTTAGACTAACTGGGGACTAACTCTGAGCTCCGTCTTTATAGTTATCATGTTTGTTCTTGTAAACAACATGTTTTTGATACTGGGACTAGTATATGTCTGCCACAATTAGGGTTCTCAAATCTCCCTTTTTACAACTCTCTCTCTAGCACCTACCCGCAAACAAAGTTTTTCCTTTAGAAATATAACAAAATATGAAAATGTTTGACTCTTCAGATATTTGTGATCAGACCATCAAGAATTTTATTATCTACTTGATAGGCACTATTTTGAGGGTTGTTTCTCGTTCTTCGCCACTGGATGGAAGGAGGCATTGTTGTTAGACATACTTTCTTATCTTGCTTTAATCATAAAGATTGTTCTTAATTAGTATTTATATTTCACTTGTTCAAATACCACACAAGTTTTGCCTCGTATAACAGAATTTGACCAAGTTTTGTTAGCTCTTTACGATTTGCGTATTATCATTTTTACAGTTTCATCCTATTTCACACCCTTCTACATGACAATCGTGCATTTAGTATTTGGTTCCGTTTCAGTCTGTCTCGTCTAACCACTTCAATTATTTATTTGTTGTGATTAGGTCATTATAATATCTGTAATGATCATTATTTATAATGTTGATCATCTGAATTTGTAAACTACTAATGTAACTACTGAGTAATGTATTTAGGCCATTTAATGATTTGACATTAATTTGTATTCTTCTAGGTACTCCTCTGTTTATTTTTGCTATCAAGGAAATCTATTCGTAATATTGACACTTTATCATTGACACGGAAATAATGACACATGTAAAATATGATTCGTATGTGCGAAATCCGTTATGAGTCCTTACTCGCGTTTATCATTTGTATACATTTTTCCCACTATTATTTTAAAGCTTTTAACAGTAATATATCAATTTTATGATTCTCAAAATCGCTTTTCCGGTCCCATATAATAATAACCTGACGGCAGCCAGACTTAAGGGGGTTCGGTAGGCCCTATCCTTACAATGCTATATTCCTATATTTTATGTACCTTTTTCTCAGGAACAACTGGTTCGATTACAGTAAAATTTTTTATGTGTTATTTTTTAGGTCCTTATCATGAAAAAGAGCGCAACACATTTTGGTTTTTAAGAAAATTTCATTAAAAAAGAATTTTTTTAAAAATACATGTTTTTTTTGAAAAAATTTTGTTATTTATTTTTTTGCGTAATTATTAAAGGTTTTTTTTACAATGTTACGCGCTTAAAATGTGTATATTGGTGGCATGTACAAGTGGTTTTTTTTTCATAATGATCCATCTAATACTTCCTGAGATAAAGGTACATAAGTAAGAAAAAAATTAAATTCCGGGAAATCAACGTTAAAGTTAAAATATACATTTGGTCTTACTTGGTAATATGTAACTGAAGACTTAATGGCATCCTGCTCCATAACTGGGATCATCAGGATCCTCCAAATCTTCCCATTCATCTTCCAACTTCCTTTTAGCACTTTCACGGGATTGTCTGCTTCTTTTTGCAACTTCCGAGATCATGCGCTGAGCCTTTTTTTAGCCGGGATATATCTTTATTTTTCATAATTTCAGTTTCTACTGTCTTCTTACAAAATACTCGTTTCCTTTTCTTGAAAACACTAGTACTCCTAGGCATTTTGAATAATATATTCTTCTAAAACACTAGACACAACACTTTAGAAAAATAATTGTAATGTGTATTTACTTTTGAGTTTTCACAATAAAGAATAAACTCATGAATGTAAACAAACAATGTTTTCTTACTTCTCTTGTCTGCTGTTTATTGGCACAATACTTCAGGTTAACCAACCATTGAAAGAAAAACAACTGTTTCTGGATGCTAGTTATTATAACAAATAAATAATAGTACTGTCGTTACCATAGATACAATTCTGGTAAAAATTGCAGCTGTGCAGACAATATGTTGTATATTTTTTTTAAATACTTCCCATTGTCAGAATTAAATAATTTTTATGTCAAAATGTTCAGAAAACAACACAGAAAAATAAATTGAAATAAAAAAAAATGTATAATTTTTTAATTTTTAACCTACCGAACCCCCTTAACAAGAGCACCTCCCCCGCCACTAACCCATCCTTTCCCCATATACAGATTTATTAGTGCAGACATTCCAGTAATTATACCACTCTTCAACCGCGGTACACCCCTGTCACGTGATATAGTACACCCCTCCCCCACCCCACCCCTCACACCAACAGATCTAAATGTAATGACCGTGTCGTATTTGAAACGACGGACGGTCCGAGTATATAACAGCTATCATTTTTCCGTTATTTGTACCATAACCCGTGTTTCATTTGTTTGCCTTAAATGGCCGTTCTGCGTTTATGCGTTGTGACTGTTTATGTCTGTGTTATGACTCGGTTTATATTAATATTAACTTTGTAACAATACAGTTTTATCTGAGTGAAAGCGAGTTATTAAATCTAAGGTTGTTTCTACTAATTTATCTGCCTAGTTAGCAACCATGCCTGTTACTTATCTTTCACAATTCGACGATTAACTCGGTAACAATACAATTTTACCTGACTGGAAGCGAGTTATTTTATCCAAGATTTTTTGTACTAATCTACTCGTTCTGTCTAATTAGCAACCATGCCAGTTAGTTATTTTTCACAATCCGACCGCTTAACTTTGTAACAATACAGTTTTATCTGAGTGAAAGCGAGTTATTAAATCTAAGATTGTTTCTTCTGATTTATCTGCCTAGTTAGCAACGATGCCTGTTACTTATCTTTCACAATTCGACGATTAACTCGGTAACAATACAGTTTTATCTGAGTGAAAGCGAGTTATTAAATCTAAGATTGTTTCTTCTGATTTATCTGCCTAGTTAGCAACGATGCCTGTTACTTATCTTTCACAATTCGACCGATTAACTCGGTAACAATACAATTTTACCTGACTGGAAGCGAGTTATTTTATCCAAGATTTTTTGTACTAATCTACTCGTTCTGTCTAATTAGCAACCATGCCAGTTAGTTATTTTTCACAATCCGACCGCTTAACTTTGTAACAATACAGTTTTATCTGAGTGAAAGCGAGTTATTAAATCTAAGATTGTTTCTACTAATTTATCTGCCTAGTTAGCAACCATGCCTGTTACTTATCTTTCACAATCCGACCGCTTAACTTTGTAACAATACAGTTTTATCTGAGTGAAAGCGAGTTATTAAATCTAAGATTGTTTCTACTAATTTATCTGCCTAGTTAGCAACCATGCCTGTTACTTATCTTTCACAATCCGACCACTTAACTTTGTAACAATACAGTTTTATCTGACTGTAAGCAAGTTATTTTATCCAAGATTTTTTGTACTAATCTACTCGTTCTGTCTAATTAGCAACCATGCCAGTTAGTTATTTTTCACAATCCGACTCATTAACTAGGGGTAACAATACGGTTTTATCTGACTGAAAAAGAGTTATTAAATATAAGATTGTTTCTACTAATCTATCTGTCTAATTATCAACCATGCTCGTTAGTTATATTTCACGATCCGACCGATTAACATGTTAACAATAAGTTTTATCTGACTGAAAGTTAAGTATTAAATGTCAGATCTTTTCTATTAATCTGTTTAATTAGCAATTATGCCTATTAGTTATCTTTTACAATCCGACCGATTAACTTGGTAAAAATACAGTTTTATCTGAGTGAAAAGCGAGTTATTAAATTTGAGACTATATATACTAATCTATCTGTCTGATTAGGAACCATGTTTGTTAGTTATCTTTCACAATCAGAACGTTTAATTTGAGAATAATACAGTTTTATCTGACTGAAAATGAGTTATTAAATCTAAGATTGTTTCTACTAATCAATCTGTCTAATTAGCAACCATGCCAGTTAGTTATCTTTCACAATCCGAACGATTAACAATACAGTTTTATCTGACTGAAAGCGAGTTATTGTATCTAAGATTTCTTTCTACTAATCTACTCGTTCTGTCTAATTAGCAATTATGCCTATCAGTTATCTTAGACAATGTGACCGTATTATCGAATAAAATCCTATCCAGGGGGACATTTTTTGTCTGTATTATAATATATTTTTATTTTTGTACATATTTAGTTGAACTTGTTCCAGTAAAGCATCTAAAAGCTTTTAAAATCGTTTATGTAAAAATTAAAAAAATATATATATATTACAAAAGTTTGTTTACTGGAAGTGGCGTTTTTATGGAGTAAACAAATAGTGCAGTTGTTGAGTATGTTTCTTATCTCGAGGTATGTGGTTCATAAGCAAACAGAGATTGTCCACAATACCGCAAGGATTGTGCAGCTTTATCCGATGTGGCTACTGAGCTATAAAGGAAGTGAGTGGTCGTTATTTATAGTTGGGATTGGTCACCTGATAACAGCAATCTAATTTCCGATGTAATTAATATAACGCCATTATTCGAGCAGCTAATGAGGTATTCCTTGGCAAAACTCAATTCATCACTTGTTCTCCATTTTCCTCTTTCCTTCTCTTCCTTGGAACCCTAACTTGCAAATTCCGCTGGTATCTCGTATTCTATTAGTAAATTAATAAATCTAAAAATTTCAAAATTGACCTCAGCACCCAGTCTTAAATTTATTACAATATCAATATCGTAATATCTTTGGTCTAAGACTTAGAAGATATTCCGAATCAATTGTATCTCTGATTGTTACGTAAAATCTTAACACAGTAAAATTTGAAATATACAATCACGTTGGTGCAACAGAAAAGTGCATAGGAGTGTGAAAAGTGCATGTGAAGTGTGTTGAGGAATGCAGACCGACTCCTGCGAAGGCGACCTGGCGGAGGCAGGCGCCAGGACAGGAGTCATCAAGACCTTCCTGCGGTACTTCTCGTCCTTGAGACGCAAGAAAAAGAAAAAGCTCCCGAATGTCGAGGAGGAGAAGGAAGAGGATAAAACCAATGGGTGAGTGTTTACTTAGAATCTAAATATGCCGGCTCAAACTGTAATTTTACGGAGTGGATTTGATGTTAAGATATAGCTTATGAGTTTTCGCGTTTAATGTGACGTCATCTTAAACCATATGCGTCCCTATGTATATTTCATTTTGTTTTCAACATTTCTAGAGTGCGATATATTGCAATTTTGTGTAAGTAATATTTCCAAAGGGAACTCAATTAAGGGAAAATAGATTTCGAAACAGACATTAATATATAAGGTAGACGTATCGTAAAACAATTCAATATAACTTACAAACAAATACATTATCTCTTTTGATATGATTAGATTAAAAGTAATGGAAAAAATCAGTTTTAATGTTAAAATAAACACATCTAACAGAAATACACTTAAATGCGGCTTATGGTAAAGTTTCACTTTTTAAGTATTATTGAGTTTGCTTACAGGACAAATCTATACTGAATACAAACTTATACACAATAAGTATTAACAGATAACCGTATTTCTTAACAATTCATTGGTATTGAGTTACTAAATTATAACTTTAAGAAGTGAAACATTTCATGAGTTTGAGGGGAATTCGTATTTATAAACTTTATACCGTTATCTCTAAATTTTGCTTCAACTTTTTGGCCAAAATTTGGTTATTTTAATATTTTTCTTTACGTTATTTACGTGTCGATAGCAATTTTAAATAATGAAAATTTCTTCGTTAATTTGGTATTTTAGAAAACTAAACTTGGCTATAACGGCATAAATCGCCGTATATTGTTATCATCTTTAACTAAACCGCTTGTTTTGAATTTTTTCCCGATAAACATAAATAGAGGTAGACGTTAACGAACTGTAATAAACCGCAATATTGTCATTGGAATATTTTATATTTTGTTTTGAATAAAAAACATACAACATATCTCAAGTATTACATCTTATAAATCTTTGCTTGATCGGAAGTTGTAAAATATATGTTTACAAGTAAGGGAACAACTTTTCTATTTGTGTAAAATTTTGTGTCAAGATTATTGAATATATTAAATCTTTTACAATAACTCAAAATTGCAAGCAAGGCTGTTAAGACATTTGCAAAACTCTTTAACAACGTTGTACATGATTTTGAAACTAATGTTTATTTCTTTATACCAGCCCATAGAATGTTGTAAATAAAAGCGACGTTACTAACAGCTATTGAGTAATCATTGACCGTGAAACGATCGTCCGGAGGGTGAGCAGTGTTATCAGCTGGTGATAGCGCGCCCGGAAATGGCATCTGAGAGCTTTGGAAACGTCTTTTCCTCCTGAACACTGATTGACACTCTGCTGACAAGCATTGAGGCGTCGCCTCGCGACAAGGCGACTTGTCGGGGGGGGGGGGTGCGTCTTTCCTTATCGCCGTTAGAAGCTTGGTCCTCTTACAGAGCTGGCATTTTTGTACGAAAAATATATTTACGAAATCGGATGTAAAATCATTGTTCCCTTTTAGCCTAAATACACACACACACATACGTGCTAGTTACAAATTCCAGTGTTACAGGTTTATTTATAATTAAACTTGATATTTTATTAGTGTACAACGAATTTGGAATGCCTCATTATAGTTTTCAATACAAGTTAGTGTGGTAGGCCACGTGTGTTATAGCTTCGCTGAAAATTCCAACAAAATTTCAAGTCTGTAACTCAATTTGTTCTCGAAATATTGTACATTTAGACATACAAGTGTTTAACTCTCCTCCACGCTAACGCTCAGCCAATTATATCATGGCCCAAGTTACGGCCTAAATTTAGTTTGTGATTGTTGAATTTATTTTTTACGTGATAAATTAGTCTGTTATATTAAGTTAATAATAGTAACTTGATGAAATTAATTAAATCTTCCGTTGTTTTTGTAATGTTTTTACTGAACAGTAACCACTAGAACACGTTACATTTCATATTATTTATAAGGTGGGAGTACGTAAAACCACTTATCGCGTAACAGGCTTTGCCGAGATTGCTTTTAACATTTCAAATCTATAGTTCGTTTTTTTTCTCGAGATTTCTTGCAGATAAATCAACAGAGAAACGATCGTATAGAAAAGGAAATTTACATCCCCGACAGGTAAAAAAGAAATTGTGTCAGTCTGCTGAGTGATAAGCTTCGATGGCGCTCAGCCACATTCCATGGTAGGACATGCACAATAATTAGAACATTGAAGTTTCATGCCTAATTTAAAGTCCACGGATGAAATCGTTCTCAAGGTATCTTGCCACATGATAACAACAGTTGTTGTTGTTGTGAGTTGCTGTGTGTCTTGTTGTTTCATTAACAGTGTCTATGAACGTTTTATAGCATTGTTTAAATAATAAATGCGCTGAAGTCACATCTTATCAACATTAACTTACCAATTTATTACTTGGTTTATTTTCACTCTATGTATAAAAATGTCATATTTCAAAATCTCGTATGGTTGTACGTCAGTTTGTATATGAGTTTATTTATTCTGCTATTTTCTCGTTTTTTCGTTATTTCGTTTCCATTGTGGTTAACCATACGATGCACGTAAAAAATTGGCTAACGCTCAGCCAAATCCTATTCAGTGACATGTACCGTCAACGAACTCAGTGTTGCCTATACATAAATCAAGCTTCATTCAACATTTCAAGTCTATAGGTCAGCACGTCTTCGAGATATCGTCTGGACAGACACACATACAGATTGGCGTAAAGGAAATTTTTCCAGACTCTCGAGTGATAAGCTTCGCGAACGCTCAGCCAAATACTTTGTATAATATGTTAACTATTGTTTTTATTTTTATTGACTAATAGATTATTGCAAGTATTGTATATAAATTTATTTATTCTGCTATTTTCTCGTTTCATTGTGGTTACCTATACGATGGACGTAAAAATATTGGCTAACGCTCAGCCAAATCCTATTAAGTGACATGTACCATCAATGAACTCAGTGTTGCCTATACAGAAATGAAGCTCCATTCAACATTTCAAGTCTATAGGTCAGCTCGTTTTCGAGATATGGTCTGGACAGACATACGATACATGGAGACTGACGTAAAGGAAATTTTTTCAGACTCTCGAGTGATAGGCTTCGCTAACGCTCAGCCAAATACTTTGTATGTTTTGTTCAGTGTTGTTTTTATTGTTATTGCCTAATAGATTTTTGTTCTGATCACTGCATATATAAAACTGCTGTTTTAGTCAGCATTTATTTTCAAAACAAACATGGGGGTACAATGTGGAAATTTTTAGATTTTTTAATTATATTCTCAATTGAAATGATAGTAAACCAAATATTTAGGACACATGTGTAACAAAAACGTCTTTTTCTGGTAAAAACGATACAATATTACACGTCAAATTTCAGTCAAATCTATATTATCGTTTTAAATCACCCGTTGTGTGAACTCGAAAAAGAAGAAATCGTAATTTGTTTAAACAAATGTGTCTAACTTAATAATTGGTTGAAGCAATTAAAGTCAATGAGATAACTCTTTACATTCAACTAATAAATACATGCAGTACACAGTGCCTGATACACTGTATTACGTACACCATGTAGAATCCACGGCCTTGATCAGATATTGCAGCTGTAACCTTTGACAGTTGCAGCTGTTTATAACCGACTGTACTCTGGCAACAATGGAGAGGCAACGTCAGACGTGATTGTTGCGACACGCGCCAGAGCTGGCAACAGTGGCAACACTCAAGTGTTGGGCTCCACATCAGCTGATAACCCCGGCACTTATCACCACAGCTCCAGTATTAGAACAGTGGCGTTTATGCTAAAACTGACCTTCGGTATGTTTATTTATTTGTTTGTTTGGTTGCCCCCACTTAGTAAGGCCCTTGAATTGATGTAGTATTAAGGCTAGAGACTTGCCCATATAAACCATGTCAGTATACATCGTTAGAACTTTTTAATCAATAATTAAATCACAATAAAAACAATTTAATTCAAATATTGACGTGACGGAATACCAATTTCTGGATTAAGATATATACAGGGTGTTCAAAAAAGGGTGTCATAAACGTATGTGGCTGATAGTACTCATTTCAATTTCAAACAAAAAAATGCCCTATTTTTATTCAAACAAACATAGGTCGAGAAATGTCTCGTTTAGCCGCTAGCCGCCATTTTGTTTATTTTGTTAAAAAAGTTATTACCTTTAAAACTAGTAAAGGCACATAGGTTTGAATATATAATAAAACATTTAAAAAAAGAATTGTGTTATTTTCTCTATATTAACAGAATGACGTCTGTTAAAATAAAATCAAATGAACAAATACAAATGTAGTTATACAAAATATACTAGAAACCAACTATATTTTATGAAAAATTTCATTATAATTCCAACGGTACTTGTTTGAAAGAAATCCATTTCCTTGAAAAAGTACCGGTGAAATTGTTATACAAATTGCCTTTTGAAATTGTTATAACCTATGTAAAACAGCCGATGCCTATCAAAACACAAAATGTTTGCTGCTCATGGGTTGTGTAAGGGTACGTTTAAAGTGGTCGTAATCGCTTACGGATTGACGGATACATATTTTTATCCGTAATGTTTTCATTAGTTACTCTACGGTTATATACAAAATGTCTATGCATTGTTTCCTGTGGTTTAATTCAAGCAGTGTTTCGTTTTTGATAGTTTTACCTGGTGATTTGGTTACAGTGTTAACATCTTGCTATAAGGGCTGTTTATAGGACACAGTGCTATTATATAGCTTTAATTATCATAAAAATGCATTACGAAAAATTTTCGGCCTTGGACGCCTCAAAGAACAAAATAGGTTCAATAGTAACTGATAACTTACAAAAAACCTGTGTGGCAATTAAATTTCGATACATTACAGTATACTATATACGACTAAGTATGTATTGGCAAACCTGAGCCATAAAAATGGTGTTATTGTTTTTTTATTGTAGCTCAATCTCGAATCCTATAAAAAACTGTTTGGACCGTTTCATAACTGAAACTGGGTATTATTGGCTGAGATGTTGGTACTACTGCGCAATGAATTCAAACAACTTGTAAACTTCAGTCCAACTTAACTGATAATGTCACGTCTATGGACGATGTCCGCGATAAACCGTCCATAACCGAACGGTGTTGGCCGTTATGCGGAGGGCGAATGCTTGTGAAAGCATGTAACTTGGCTCGTTAGCCGATATTGGAATACTTGCGGCCCTTTAGGGTCCCCGGCAAGGCTGGCAAACAACCGGGATCTCAGATCTTGGCCACTGCTTCAGCATATTGTTTTTGTTACGGTAAGCTTAGAAACATTTAGGATAAGGAAATATGAGTAAAGAAATGTTTTCTTTTACTGTTCAATATTATATTATTCCAAGTTACTTTTATTTTTTTTAATTAAATGACTCTACAAAGACATGCATATTTAATTTTAGAGACTGTGGTTGTAAAATTTTTTAATTGTTAAGAACGTTTATACTTCTATTGTAATTATGATTGTGTCCTATTTTTATGTCCTATTAGCAGTTACCCTCGGCTTCACACTCAATGTTGAATTTGACTAGTTAACGCGATCTGTCAAAAAGTATATATTTATGATCATTGTAATTTACTCCGGTCTTAATATTTTTGTGTTATTTCTTTTTACTTCTCTGATCAAGAAAAAATATGTAATAACACATATCTAAGAAGTCTACCTCCGTCAAAAGACAACTAAGATGAGTTTTATGGGTCTTGAAATTTACAGTAAAATTTTAATAGTAACTTTGTCTTTAATATGTGCAATAAATGAAATGAAATGAAATATGCCTTTATTTTAAGAGGCGGAGTTAGGGCTATTTAGCCCTCTCTACCACTCAACCTCAATCCCTGTGTTGTGTGCAATACAGTATTGACCAAACACTGCGTACTTAATATTTGCTCCAATTTACAGTTAAAAGTATATTTTCAATAAAACTTTTAATTTTATTATCTGGATATTTTCTTACTCTGTGATCAACAGCGGTTGTAAAAAAGGTTGGAAAAGGTTTAAGCTTACTCTATGCTTTCAAGACTATAAATGTAAATTGAAAATAGTGGTTAAATTAATGAAACAAGTGGTGGTGCTGTCATAAAACAATGCTTACACAGAATAGTTGATTGCATTTAAAAGGCTCTTTAAATTAATAATACTTGTTTACTGTAATGCAAGTTTAGAGGACAGTGGGGCGTAGCCCGGAGAAACTTTACGGAATATGTTAACTGGGGACTCGAAGAATATCCATGCAAAATTTCAGTACAACCTGTCCAGTAGTTGTTACGTGGTTGCGTAACACACACACGAACATACAGACAGACACCATTATAATTTACATAATGTATTATAGATTATAACAGCAACTTGGTGCACTCTTAAATAATCCCGCGCTGCATCACTACCGCGGTCTTAAATACAAATTCTTCGTTTCTGAGTAATGCAAACGTTTATATTTTTCACATTCTAGCCTAAAAGAAGAGTATAACAATTTTCAAGTTAATTAGATTAAATTTTAGTATACATGGATGAATACGCTTAGCCTACTGCGGCAGTGCAGAAAATCGATGTCAAAACATAGTTACTATTATGTTGCTCATCTTTCAATGATTATTATTCACTTTCAAATCTACAGTTATATAATTTTAGACATTCTTCTACCTTAAGATTATTTCACGTAAAACAATAAAATGAAAGGAATTCAGTAAACGCTTTATACCCTTCCCCAATACCTTAGCCCAGGTAATCTTCTCTAGCCAGGGGGACGAGAGAGGTCGGTTCAGTGAACGATACCTACCCTTATTAGTTACGCCTCGTTGGTTGCCCAATTTAATTAAACTTCGATTTATAAGTCTTCAAATTTATTAAAACAATACTGCCTTCTTAATATCGATAGAAAAATTAATGAGTTTTTGTGTTATCACAGGCAATCTCAGTACTAGCAGTAACAATCTCGCAAACTGAGTGTGTATTAAAAGGCAAGAGGGTGAGGAACATTTTTTATTTCCATTTTACGGTTACCCTTAACATCCTTAAAGTTACTCTTAAAGATATTTTCCAAAAGTTTCTTGCAGTTAGATTCTGCAATATCGTCTTTACGTTTCGCCTCGTGGAAATTTACTGCACTCGTAAAAGGCCATATGAACCTCGTGTGTTATTAGTGTTATAACATAACGTACATTACTCCCGTTCCCTCCTTTTTTGCCGCCATCTTGTTTCTGCCGTGACGATTGCCATTTACTTTTGGGCCCTGGTCAGTCGTAGGTGGTTGGTCGGCGGATGCTGACACATCGTGACTTCGTATTCTGTAGTTCGGTTTTAATAATTAGATTTGTGTTTTCTTTTTATTAAGTGCTTGTTTTAGAGTTAGTGAAGTTGACACACAACGTGGTGGTTGTGATTCCTGACTTACGCGTGTCACAACACCCTGGTGTGATTTGTTTATTTTAACCTACTTTGTAATTATTTGTTAAGTAAGTTATTTACCTGAAGAAGATGTCAGATTGCAGATATCGAAACGTAGACAGTGTCACTGATTGTTTTATACCCCTAAACGATGGTCCGAAAAACCCTGTTTCCTTCACAACCATTCCATCGTCAAAAACAGAGTTTTTATAACGTACGAATATTGGCCAGAAACACGAAGGTCCCGCAGGGAAGAACAACTCTGAGGTGTAAAAGAGTTACATCCCTTGTCTTGTGAGGGTCGTACAGCCCAAGGGTGGAAGTGCGTCTCGAGAGGGACAAATTGGACCGCTCGGTGAAGTGCTACTGAGGTGAGGGACGGAAGTGGACTGGACTCTTCACGCGGTTTGTTCCGGAAGCACTTGGAAGTCTTGGGAAACCGGAATGAAATTTTCTTACGCTGACGAAGTACTATATCAGATGTTGGAAAAAATTGTTTATTTGAATTCAATTCGACCGAATACCTATTCGCTATATCTATTCACTGAACTTTCGCTGTCTTATTCGCTTTGCCTACTTTCTCTAAAAACTCCTGATATTCTTTTTTTTTATCTGTCTTTGTTCGCGTGGTATCTATTTGTTAACGATTTATTACAATCTTGTTTGCGCGATCTATATTTGCTACAAAATTCGCTATGTATTTTGATCACTCGGTATTTATTCGTTAAGAACACTCTCTACATATCTCGTTCGCTTGGAATATATTTTCTACAGATTAGCTTATATACTAACTATAACAGGGTGATTCATGAAGTTCTACTCCCCCCATTCTACAGCACATATTTGTACTAGTAAACAATAATGAAAAAATTGTATATACAAAACATAGGATCCGAAAAAAAACGCTTCGTTAGCGAGTTACAGCTTAGCGAAGGATTTCGCCTGAATTCCTATGGTAAAGAGTAATAATAAAGCCATACTGAAACTTTTTGGGGAAAGGTTAATTAATAGTAAGAAATCTCGTGGATTCTTATGTATTTTTAACCTGGATAAAGCTAATAAAAATAGGTTTCAGAACTGTACATGTAGTATTTTTTTGAGGGATTCAGGGTTAAATGGCAAAAAAAATTGGGGCACGCGAAACAATTGTTTTTTTAATGTTTGATGTACAATAAACTGTGTTTAAATTGGTAATAAATACATAATACATGAACAAAACATTAATTGTAGAGAATTTAATTCTGGAGAAAAATTGACTATACTCAATAGTCTTAAAATTAGAAACAGGAAATAAAAGTACCAAAAATTATCGAATTTTATTCAGTATAATACCATTTACTAGTTTTAAGCAAAATTTTAATCAAAGGTTGGGCAACCGTACGCACCTTTTTATAATTAATGTTCGAAAATGAGGCACATCATTATTCTCAATTACATTTTTTTGCAGCAACGTTTGGTGTATTGCTTTTTGTTGGCGTGTCTTAATTTTCAGGACTTCCCTGTATTTGCACAGCCCGAATCTCCACAATACGGGCAATTAATTCAGATCACGGTGAATTCACTTTTGTCTTGTATACAAATGTTCTTTCATCCATCCCAGATGCCAATAACCAATGGAGATAGTTCTGGCGATCTTGGTGGCACTATGGGTGAGGCCTCCCACGCACCAATCCAGTGTCCAGGAAAATTGATGGATTTAAGTAAGCAGGAAACGGCACTTCGTGTAAGTGGGGAGGTGCTTCACGTCATGCTGGAAGTACAAATTTTAGTCTGTGAGGATGTAAACGGAACATTCTTCTAACAGCTGCGGCAACTCTTCTTGAAGGAAATGCAAATAGAACTCAGCATTTAGTCGTCCAGGTTAATATGAAAGGTCCAATCAAGCCGATTGTGCTAAAAGGCCACACCAGACATTGACGCTAATATCGGTGTTGAAGAATGTTCTGTTCCACTACCTAATGTGGATTTTCTTCTTGCCCATGAGTGTTCATTGTGCAAGTTATTGACACCATCCCGTGTGAATTGTGCATCATCCAGTAAACAAAATTACGCGTTGGTAGAGTTGATTATTAATATTAAAAAAGTTTGCAAAACCTCACAAGCGATGCGGACCATCACCTAGCTGTTGTAGTTGTTGAACCTTTTGTTTATGAAACGGATTTTAAATGTGTTTCGATTAAAGTTGACCTCCACACCGTTGACTGCGAAACTCCCTATCCGCCTAGAGAATACGTCGGTGTACTTACAATCTGGATAGGACTGCGATGAACCTCAGCATTAATAACAATATCTATCATTCAAAGTTGGGACAGCTCGTTTCATAATTGATTCTAGTTACTTGGTAGGTGATCCTGTTTCCGAAGAGTTACTCGAAAAGTTCCTGGAAATTGATTTGTGTATCTGGGGAATCCTTCTATTAAGGTAACGTAGTTACATATATCTTCATACAGCAGCGTCTAAGCAATTACCGTTACAGTACCCAAAATAAAAAAACCATTATCCAGCGTTATTCCTCTGATGTAAATAAGGTAAGGCATTTTTTTCGCCTGAATATAAACTTCAATCGAAATTTATAAACTCACAGTAAACAATTACTCATTTAATAACCACGATTCACAGAACCCGATCTCCTTGCTGTAGCTTGCAAAACTCCACTAATACACAGTTCTAACGTAAACAGTACAGAATACCATTGTTGATCAGCTGTTATTCGGTGCGTTTACAACGTTAAGAAATTAATAAAACAAAAAACTGCATTTTCGAATGATTAGTAAACAACAAAATGGGAAAAAATGTTTTGCTTCATTGTATTTCGAACATTTGATGTAAATGTTTATTTTAAAAAAAATACAACGTAATAAAACAGGACATTTTTTATTTACAAAACAGAATGTATTTAACAGTTATTAATCTTGTTTTCTCAAATTTATCACTCATCTTTAAAGGAAAACAAAACATTTTGTTTTTGTTTTATTTTTAAACTTAAATACCGTACGGTATTTCTTTACAAGCTCAATAATGGTATTATACCTGAAATAAAATCAGAATTTTTTTCGGTACTTATTTCTGTTTTTATTTTAGACCTTTTGATTATATCAATTTTTCTCACTGACATTAAATTCGTCTAACAATTAATGTTTGTTCATTGTATGTAATTTATTACCAAGTTAACAAAAGGTTATTGTACATCAAACTTAAAAAAACATTGTTTTCGTTGCCCCCAATTTTTTTGCATTTAACCCTGAATCCTCCATAAATTAACTACAGGTTACAGTTCTCGAAAACATATTTTATTAGCTTTATCAGGTAAAAAATACATAAGGAATCACGTTATTTTCTTACTTAATTTAACCTTTCCAAAAGTCTCAGTATGGCTTTATTTTCTCGCTTTACCCCAGGAATTCAGGCGAAATCTTTCGCTAGCTGTAAACTCGCTAACGAATGGCGTTTTCGGACCTTAAATTTAGGGTTTATATAACATTTTTTCATTATTTTTACTTAGTACAATGTGTTGCCTGTAGAAGTGGGGGGAGAACTTCATGAATCACCCTGGTATATCTTGTTCACTCGGTATCTATTCGTTAAATATTCACTATAACCTTGTTTGATCGATGTATATTCGCTAGAAATTCGCTTTGGATATTGTTCACTCGATATCTACTCGTTAAAAACATTCTCTACATATCTCGTTCGCTTCGTATATATTTGCTACAGATTCGCTAATCGCTACACACGCTATGTACCTTGTTCACTCGGTATCTATTCGCTAAGGATTCGATATATTCGCTATGAAGCCTATCTTGTTCGTTCGGTAACCCGAAATCAGTTTAAGATTTACATTGTTTAAAGTCTGTTTGAACATTTTTCTAATAGTTTTCAATTGGTTGGTTCATTGTGAACTGGACTCAATATTCACATTGTAGTTTTCAGATGGAACAGTTCTCGCGTTTTAGAGAGAAGACTCACGATGACTGTGAAAAAGGTTCAAGAAAATTATAACTTACATGAGACCAAAACACTTAAGGTTAAAAAGCATTTTGAATGTCTTAAAAAGATCCAAGTATTTAATACCTAGATCGTACTTATCTCATAAATACATCATACATACACTTTCGGTCATTTCAAAATAAAACTATACTTTTTAAAGGGTAGAGTAAAAGTAGCCTACTATGAGTACATAATTCTACTATCCAAATTTTTAAATTACTATATCTGTGTACGCATTAGAGTATTGATTAGAAATTATTATTGCGAATCCTTGATATCGCCCTTTGAATACAGTTAAATTCAACTAACTTGGAAATAATGGGAGACACTTGGTGAAGATGGAAGAGGTCCAAGTCCGGCAGATATCAATGGAAGGGTAAGTCAAGATGAGGTGGCGGGGAGGGAGGTTTCCGGCAGCCTCCTCTCGCAACCTCTCTCCCGCAATTTCGGCCCCAGACTTCCTCCCCATTATCGTATTGAAACCTTCTTCCAGATAACGCTCACAATTTTTCCGCGCCATTTCCTCCAAAAATGATTTTTCTTTAGAATATTGGAATCCGGCCACAAATTGACTTCGTCCTCCTGCGGCTTGGGATTGACTTCGGTGTAATGGCGTCTGAACTAAGAGGTAGAAAATGTATCTTAAATGCTTTATGTTATTTAGAGCGTTATACTTATTTAATATGATATCTATGATCCAAGAAAGTATATTTCTTGTATATAAAGTGAAGTACTGCAATACAAAGTCTAATAACAACTGATTAATTTGTATATGAAATGTAGCCTATAGCTGTTTTTTATTATTGTAATATGAGGGGTTTCTAAAGAGCCTGCTTTTTAGTGGTTTCACACTGTAAAAAGTAATGAACACATAATCCGGACTTATCATGGAAATAAGTATATTCTGAACATTTATACAGTACTTTAAAGATGTTTTAGATTAAACCAAAACGAGCTTGTATTGGTGTCCTACGGAATCACGATATTGACAATCATTTAAAACACTTTATTCTGTAAGGTTTTCGATAGCAAGGCAGTTTTTTGAAGTGCCTGACGAAGATAGGCTTGCTGTCAAAAGGTCTCACAGAATCAAAAAGTGTTAAAATATTGGTTGTTGTGAATTTTCAATAGCCTATAGTGATTACTATTTGAGAAGACTCAAAACATTACACTTTTGCTACAGCTATAGATATTTATAGCTAATAAACAATAAATCTGTCCAAGCTGAAATTTGGAAAATTCCATGAAAAAAAAAACACGGCAGCAAAAATTGAGAGACACACGTAAAAGGCGTTTTTCCATATGCACGGTGTCCCGTAACTCTCTGGACAAAGGTACACCTCATTATAGCTCAGGTCAAAACAAGCTCATTTCACCATATGCACACGGGTCTCCGTTGCTTAGTGTCTCATCTGTGTGTGTCTTTTATAAAACCAGTAATATGTATAAAAATAATAAATTAAATTATACCAAATTTGGCTCAAATTTTTACGATAACAAGACCAGTTTCTGAAAATAATGTAATGAAATTATCTTTAGTATTTTCAAAATGGCGGCCATTAAAACTTTTAAACTTTGAATATTTAAAAAACCAGCAATTTTGCTCAAAACTTACAAGAATATAAGTTTTTAGAGGATTTTATCATAAATTTAATGACACCAAAATTATTTAAATTAAATAATAAATAACCGATTTAGAGCAGATTTCCTGTGACAAGACATGGCTCACGTTGAGGTTCTCAGCGAATAGCCAACAATACAAAATTGAATAAACAGTAGCTAGCTATCAATGTGGGGCTTATATCTACAAGCCTAAACGGTACAGTTTTTTTGTAAGCGTTTAAATCCCTTAACAATTTATAATTTTTTACTCAGAAATTAAGAGTAATTTGATTGCGTCTTAGTTCTTCATAAATAAATTAAATTAAAGATGGGTATGCACATTTTCTATCTGTTGCGAAAGGTCGAAACACACTCAGCAGAGCACAGAGCTCCTATGTCGCGAGTGGGAATAGGATCGATCAAACCAGCCAGCATGTGACAGAAATCCAACATCAAAGAGACTTTTCCAAATCTCTTTCACGTCCTTTAAATCTTTAGGATTACTTTAAAGCCCTTTAGGTGAAATATAGCTTTGGTTCTTACATTGTCTTTTTATGGTGAACCCCGCATTATTTCACCTACTGATCTAGTTATGCTCACTTTAAAAGAAGTAAGTTATGCGTGAACACTGCAACTTTTCTTGTAACTTAACTTGGAGACAATAGAAACAAACTGTATACAGTTAAGTTGTGCAATTCGTATCTAACATTATAAATAATTATGTAAAGTAGACGGATGAGTTTATAAATATTGGATTCAAACAGTTATGAAATATATTTCCATTTTGAATTCTTGCCTCCATTATTATCAGTTTTATAAGGTGGTATACTCCATTTCTTTGGGTTTTTCGTGACTTTTTTTGAAAATATCACAAAACTATTTTAAATTTTTTTTTTAAATTATAATTTGTTATAATTTAATCTGCCTCTTGTGCACTATGAACATTTTACATCCTCAATACATTGTACATATTCTTTTTTTACATGTAGTTGCTTTTCGTTCTCGAGAAAATAACCTCTTTTTTACATTTTGCACTCAATGTAATTTAGATGAGAAGTAAATATAGAGATGTAACTAATACTCACTTATTAAGTCTTAAATTTCCAAACTGACCACGTGATTTAAGTGACGAACGAAAGCAATGATACCGAAACCTTGATTGGCTCGGCCGTTTTGATCATCTTTAATTAGGCTTGGCCGTTCACTATAATTTATACAGTAATATATATGTACCGGCCGAAATTTACACACATCTTGGAAAAAGAAAAACGCTTCGTTCGTTGAGCTGATTTTCAAAAATTTCGACTAAGATAATTACTTTAAAACAGGTCTCATCTTTGTTAACCTATTGAAGAATAACAATGTTCCTCACGATTAAAAGTTCTTCAACAAACGAACACGTATAACCTGAGTATTCCATCTAAAGAATATTCCAACTATGAACAATGAATATTACAACTAACGTGCCACGCCATTGCAACTCCTCAGTCCCGGCCACTGACGGCCCGTATTAATTGCCCCCATCACCCCTTAGTCAGCAGACACTAGGTGTAGAAGTGGCGGCTGTCTGTGGTATATTACCGCCATTTTACATCCCGTCTGACACCGAACCTGTCAACGCCAGATCTCCCCCTCCCCTCTCACTCCCTCTCGTTACTTTAAGCACTTTTAACTACAGGACTAATCTTGCACTGACAGGTATCACATGAATGTTCCATACTCGTGCGTAATTACACTTATAGTGCCATATCCTCTGACACGTAATAAGTGCGGTGTTTAAAGATGGTACCTCAAAGTTCGTGCATCCCAAACAGTCCTAAATAATGATAACTCTTTCAGTAATGAATTGGTAATTGAAGGTGAGTTTACATCAAAGTTGACAACTAGGCTATAAGTTGACAAAAGATTTTCAAGGACTAAAAGTTGCTTTTCTCAAAATAGAGCAACAAGTGGCAGATTTTTGTTGAAAACGAAATGTAGCTCTTCTCAAATGTAGACCAAAAAATGGAAAACTCGTTTCCAAAGAATTGGCGTGCGAAAGATTTTAGGCAGTAGTTTTCAAGGATGACGGAACGAGGAAGGCGCCATTATTGCTGCGGCTGCCTTGTGTCATAAAGTTCAATTAGTTCACTGGTTTTGTTCCTGGTCCATTCGTTCTCACTACAGCCTTTCATCTTGATACAAACACAACGAAAACACACATGATATCACGCTTGCATTGATGATCGTGGGTTGTGTAGGTGGGGGGGGTGGAAGGGGTAATAATCGGGGTAAACCCCCCGACGTCAGGGAGAATAGTTCTGCACTAGTTTCATACTTGTGCAAAGCGCACAGCAACTAATCTTCCACTTTTAGTCGTCAACTTTCTTTGATCTTTACCGATACTCCGCTGGAAACCAAAATGTAATGGAAGATTTGTCTCTCCACAAGAGGAAGACAAAAAAAGCTGCTGTATTTTGTAGAAATAGCAACACATTGCCACAACTTGTGGAAAACATAGTGCGAAGACTTTGGTGTAAACGTAAATTAAAGATGATTGTTATACAAAAGGTTACACACACGACAGACTTTGTACAGACTATGGAAGCATCGCATCGCCATACAGCAGGTAGCATCCACGGAGAGTACCAATGGACAGATATTTATCATTTTAAATTTCGATGTAAAAGTAGTACAGGTGGAGTTCCACAGTACATTTGAACCCTGTACAGACCCACTCACATGTACAGAAACCTGATTCAATCAAAAAATGGTGAGAGAGGCTCTATTAAGCTAATTAATAATTACCAAATAGTAATGGATTATTTCGGATATAATTATAATTGAGTGCAAGTGACTAGTATGAGTAATTATCTTGAGGTACAGGTGTGTCAGATAGTCGATGATGTGTCTGTGTTAGCCCTGGTGCGATAGCGAGGTGCCGGATCCTACACCCACCAAAGTTCTCAACTGCGAAAGTAGCAAACTTGGCGGGATTTCCGTCAGGTGGTTCCTGAAGTACGGCGCGGCTTGTCCTATCCTCCCTGGCCTTATCTCACAGGCCGGTTACCTCCCACCTGGTCACCAAAGTACTAACTACTCTGTTATCTTTGTGCTGTAACTACATGAGCATAGTTTCTTATCTAATTTACATTGATTTATTTGTACGCTTCAGAAAGTCAAATGTATTACATTACAACGATAAATCATTAACCAATAATCATGTCCTTTGTAATATAGTACAGCCGTTTCAGATCAGTACTTAGTACTTTGTAGCTTTTAATGAGAGGAAATCAGCACATATTACATTGAGGATGTGTCTCAATGTCTTATTTTAATAGAAACTTAACAATAATGTTCCTAAAACTGTTATTGCAAAACGTAACAACTAAGACAAAACGTATAAAGTCATCTAAAATGTGTATTACAACTGATGATACATTACAAAACATCGGAACTATACGCTAATGTAATTATCGCTAAGTTATTAATATTATTTGTTATTATATTACTCTGTATAATCTGTTATGTTTAGTATAGATTTTCCCATAGGAAACTCCGTGTTAAATATAAATTATAAACTATTTAGTATTAACAGATCTTATTTCTAACAATTTATTCAATGTAACGATAAAATCCAAGTTCCATGAGCGAAACATTAGATTTGTAACTAGTTCCAAAATATACCGCGGCTCTGAACTTAAGCCTCCTGAATTTACGAGTAAAAGTGGAGCCCCAGATGCGCGGCTTGCATTCAAGTGTAAACTCGTTCTTATGTATGTTTGAGCCAAAATAACAACATGAAAAATTCAACCGATACGATAAACACCATTCGATTTTATCTTTGACACCAAAGTTACATTGAACTTTATTAAATAAATTTCCTTTGTCGAAATTATACAGAAAGAATTAAATTTGTTGATAATAAAAAATACCGGTTTATAAGAATAATGCAGTTCAATAAATAATGAATATTGACAGTCTGTCACATATATTATTATTTCAAATACACAGCCGAAAATATTACAAAATACTTGCACATTTTTTTTTAAATTTTAGACGTACTAAAAAGACTAGAGTAACTTCAGTAAAACACAGCTCAAATGAAGCTGATCTAAATAGCCACTGAATGTACACAGTTATTAGAATTACATAAACCGACTGTAACTAACCAAATAGTATCAGTCATTTGAGAAAACCACTGGATGACAAAATTAAACAGATAAAAGCTCAACCGATTGAAACGTTTTTTCCAACAATTGAATGAATCAATTGTTTTTAATTGGTTGCTCCCGTCACTACCACTGCTATGCCACGTTTATCTGCCTTGCCTTGCTACCGTGTCATTCTATGCCTTGCCACTGTGCCATACTATGCCTTGCTACTGTGCCATACTATATGACTTGCTGCTGTGCCATAATATTTTTTGCTACTGTGCCATGCTATGCCTTGCTGCTTTGTGATACTATACTTACCTTGCTACTGTGCCATACTATACCTTGCTACCTGTGCCATACTATGCCTTGCTACTGTGCCATGCTATGCCTTGCTGCTGTGCCATACTATGCCTTGCTACTGTGCCATACTATACCTTGCTGCTGTACCACACTATGCTTTGCTACTATTTCACATTATGCCTTGCTACTGTGCCATACTATGCCTTGCTACTGTGCCATACTATACCTTGCTAACTGTGCCATACTATACCTTACTGCTGTACCACACTATGCTTTGCTACTATTTCACATCGTGCCTTGCTACTGTGCCATACTATGCCTTGATACTGTGCCATACTATACCTTGCTGCTGTACCACACTATGCTTTGCTACTATTTCACAATATGACTTGCTACTGTGCCATACTATACTATGCTTTATACTGTGCCATACTATACCTTGCTGCTGTGCCACACTATGCTTTGCTACTATTTCACAATATATGGCTTGCTACTGTGCCATACTATGCCTTGATACTGTGCCATACTATACCTTGCTGCTGTGTGCCACACTATGCTTTGCTACTATTTCACATGACTTGCTACTGTGCCATACTATGCATACTGTGCCATACTATGCCTTGATACTGTGCCATACTATACCTTGCTGCTGTACCACACTATGCTTTGCTACTATTTCACATTATGTCTTGCTACTGTGCCATACTATGCCTTGATACTGTGCCATACTATACCTTGCATCTTATTGACTTTTACATCTGTCTTTTTCGTCCGGGCTCTTTACTCGATGATTCACAAAACATACATATGTTTTCAAAACCTGTTGAGTAACTACTTCGATACCAACAAATTTTTAATTTATAAAATTGATCATATGCTGCTAACAAACTGTAAGATTCTAAAAATACGGTGAAACTTTTAGATCAAGATCAAGTATTATTCGTTTTCATAGTTTTTAATGCATAATATAAGCAAACTAGCACTATTATTTTGAATAGCAATACTGCCTTTATAGTCGAGCGCTTTTCAGTGTACACTTCTTCACTAAAGTAATGCAGTCATTTAAATAAAAGAATATTTGTACACTTCTTGTAAATAGTTTGTCACGAAAAAGTCACTACTGTGTACAATAAATAAAGATAATGAATGACCACTTCGATACAATAACAAGCATTAGTTGTTCTTCCAAATACCCTCCCTCACTCGCAGGCTCACGCCCCCCCCCCTCCATCCCCAAGGCCATTTCCGGGACAAACACTTTCTTCCTGTGCAGACTGCGTGACGTCATCGTTTCATTGATTATCTGACGTTTTCGCCCGACTTGTCAAGGTCAAGCTGTTGGTATATAATATTACGTCATACCACGTACGGGGTAATAGGCTTTGCCAAGGTTGCATGCAAAGATTTCAAATCTATATAGCTCATTTCATTCTCTAGGTGTCTTGCGGGCAGATAGACAGACACAAGTACAGTTATACAGAAAAAGATAATATTATCCCCCACTCTCCCCGGCAGATAAAAGTAAATTATGTTAGCCTACTGAGTGACTCAGCTAAATTCCATGGTTGGCCATGCACCATCATAGAACTCATATTTGTCTATGTACAAATCAAGTTTCATGCAAAATTCTAAGTGAGCACATGAAATCTTTTTCGAGATATCTTGCCACATGACAAATTCACATTTTTTCAGTAAGTCAAGTGTTGAAATAAAAGCTCCGTTTTGCTAGCGAGGGTACTACTACAACGTAACCGTGCGCTGAAGTGAAATACTGCCACCGACTGTTAACATTGTTTCCAGTCTATTATATTTTATATTTTCTGTACAAATAAAAGTGTCTAAAATCCCATATGATCCTACACTGTTTACAAATTTACGTATTCACCTATTTTCTCGTTTCCATCATGGTTACCACCGATGATTAAGATTAAGACGAATGTAAAAATATTTGCTAACGCTCAGCCAGATTCCATGGAGTGAAATGCACCATCATTGAACTCAGTGTTTCTCAAATATAAATGAAGTTTCATGCAACTCTCTCGGTCAGTTCGTTTTCGAGATATCGTTCGAACAGAAATGAAATATTTCCGTTCCCGCGAGTGATGTACTTCGATAAAGCTCAGTCAGTAAACAATTGCCAGCAACACAATTCGAAATTAATGAGGATGGAATTAATGAAAATAACACAAATAATCAATTAAAAATTCATGAAAATATTGTGGTTATTTTGTTCATTTTACTAAGTTGATATTACTGCCTCAGGGTATTCTAGTTGTGATTTCCAAGAAGCTAAAAGGATACTCAGACATACCAAGAACCCATGCATTCCTAAATGATTACATTCCTCGTTAAGTGGTCGTTGACCATGACATGTTTTTGATCTCAAAATTGTACTTTAGGAAAACCCAGCTTTAACGGTTGTACAAAGTGGATCAAACTGTGGCCGCCTCGGCCAACCTGTTTTAGAATCAGAATTCATGCAGAAAAATAGACCCTGCACACTGCAACTGCACGGACAGTCTAGACTTTAGAGTTCATGGCCATTCGACGTCTTCACAATTTCATTGTGTAGAATTTCTGAGAATCTCACGCTCAATGCTAAAATTTGTTGGCGCTTGAGACCTGGTTGCGCGCTGTCTAGCCGGAAATGTCGAAAACAGTAATTACAAATATATTTTACATATTAATAGGCAAATTAAGAAAACATATATCTAACAAAAATGCCTGTTATAAAAATTATGACTCACTAAAAGGTGCAAAAAGATCTTCATCTGAAAGGGAAATACGTTGTTAACTTCGAGGAATGGTGTATTCTATAATGGCTAAGACATAAGGAAATTACACTTTGTTAATGCAATATATACATTTTTTAATACATTTCTTAAGGGATTTATGTCATATGCTTGTAATAAAATACATAATCCTCCCTCATCTTTAGCCATTCAACCATTTTCTTTGGGTCTGATTAATATTATGGCTATGAAACATTATGGGCTATGATTACCAATTTTATTTATTTTTTTATTGTCCCAACAGAAAACTGACATCTTAAACAGTTATTGTAGTATTAACTGAATCCTTGCATTGTTTACTCAATACAGTTTTAAATTCTCATATTACCTAATGCACACACAGTGAAGAGTGAGCGCAGGGGTTGACTTTTTACGAAATGCCTCCCGACTTGAGAGGACCAGGGAGTGATGCCCCTTCCCCTTCCCCCCACCATTCCCCACTCCCAATGCTGTCCCATGTCCAGTACTCCCTCTTGTAATGTGAAAGCTCTCTAAGTGGCAACTCTGTATAAGTTGATTCCCCACCTCCCCCTACCACTCAAACATCGGCTTTGATGTCTTCACCTAAGTGGATTACTGAGGCACTGCCTTGTCTAACGAACTTTTTAACCGAATGTCATAATATTTTGTTCACATTTCGATTTTAGCTTTTCAATATAATACGTTAACTCTGCTGAATTTGTTCCTGTCTGTGTTATGTGATAAACAGACAACGTAATAAATTGTTTATATTCATTTTAAATACTCGCTTGTACTAAAATTAATACCACTTGTGTCTGAATTTCAATTTGACAAGCCATCGTAGAAAACTGTTATAACATTACGTAGAGCAATGGTGTGAAGGGTTTGATTCTATAAAAGTGTTAAGTTCAGCTCAGAAACAAGTGTGTACCCTATGAGACAATGAGAACACCACTTCACCTTGATTACATTTATTTGTAGTCCAGGTGTCTCTGATGTCGAAACGATGTAGAGAGTTTGTTTTGAGCTTCTTCGTCGCCGACTGTTTTGGATCTCTTCTGATGGATTCCAGATTCCAGGAGTAAAATCCACAGCGTTAGACTTCAGACGCTGCAATAAGTGGAAGGTGAACTGGAGCTGAACTTTACATTCTTACTGTTAAAACATTATCTTCATTATAAGCCTATTCTCATAAAATAATGCTAAAGGAGGTGACATATAAGTAAAGAGGGTATTTGTGGTGTAATGAAAGAATATAATCATTATAAGGTAGAAAGTACATTAAGAGTTAACGCACTGACGAGCAAACTGAGAGAAAACCAGACGAACCTCTCTTTGACCGTTTGACCCCAAATTAACAGAGTTCTTCCTTACTCCAAGGAGAATCTTTTTATCAAGTCTCCAGTACCTTTCCTTTAAGAGTCATGACACTGATGGCCTGATAACTACATGATTTTAAGAGGCCCCTCTTGATATTTTAGTCAAATGCATATAAAATGAAAAAACCCGAAAAACCTAATCTCAAAAGACAATTGTCAAATAATTGTCAAAAGACAATTCGGCGCGCCCGTTTTCGTTCATCATTTACAACTTGAGAGATCACAGGAGTAGTGTACTTTATTCATAATTTGGCATGCAAGTACTTCTGAATAATATTTCAATCAATTCTAAATTTATTTTACACTCAAAATTCGTGTTTTTAACAAAAACAAACTTCTCTTTTCAAAGATAACTATTTGGAATGATTTTTTATCATGCCATATACGACAATGAATTACTTAAGAACATCATACTAATATATCATTGTAATTTTTCCAACAGTTATAAAAGAATACATTGACATTTTGAGTAATAGTAATTTAAATCATAATAATATTCGTGAAGGAGAGTCGCGTGGTATGATTTTGGTAACATTACATATGAAAGGTTTACTTTTAAATACCTAAGCAATTACTTTTTTTATCGCTGTACATTTTTAAAATCCATAGTCAGATTAAACTAGTAGTTTTCAAAGATTATCTTTTATCTGTAAGAAAAGGTTTGTTAATAATATTCCTTATGATTACATTTTTTTCTCGTATTGCATTGTACTATTTTCTTTCTGAAGTTTCGTTAAAATGTTTTTATCCAGGTTTGAAAATGTATTATAGTAACCGTTAGGTTTCAACATGTAAATAAAAACTTTGGGTGGTATTTTACAATACAGGAGACAACACCGCCGATGAACCTGATGTACTTCCGGTCCCGAAGTTACTCAGATAGTACCTGTTGTTGAAAGTCTGATGACGATATTAGAGTATTATCGATGTCTCCATGAAACGGGTGAGAAAGGGTTGCTGAAGTGCTGACGAAGTTCAAACGCTACTATGAAGATGGGAAGGAACAGTTTTTGGATATGCAAGAGCAGCATTAATTCATTAATTTAGCATTAATTTTTACTACATTATCCTATCGAACAAACTTGATTCGGTATGTTTTAATGTAAACAGAATCTGGTTTTCTAAACCTTAGGAAGAAGGTAGAGTTCAATCCTCGAAACGTAGTTTTATACATTCTGTAACATTGGAAAATGTCCGAAATCATATTATCATATGAAACCATCCATCGTCGATAACAAACTTTAAACATAGAAACAATTTTGTTGTCACTTTACGAATGGGAGAAAGAATCACTTTAGTTTTACTGCTTATTTTATTGAAACAATTTTTATTCTGAAAGCTATTCTTTGGTTTACCGAGTGTTGAAAAGTAGTTAGTGGTGTATCGTAAAATAAATATATGTGAACGCGTACTTTCTGATTTTATGTATCATAAAATCCAACCCCATCCCGCCTCCCTAGGGAACGTACTTTGTTTGCGATACGGCGTCGCACGATGCATGCGGGTCTCCTTTCTTCACACCAACAATATTAATGTAACCTTAGTAGTAGCTCGACTATTTTTTATTACGAGATGTTGTATTTATGTTTTACTAATACTTAAACCCAGCTGTAATTAAATTTATACGATTAAGGTTATAAACACGTAACAAAGATATTGCCGAAGCAATGTTTTCACGAGAGTTTATTTATAACAAATGGAGATAACTTTTACGCTTCTGTAAACCCTGCTACCGCAACTTTATGACCATTAGCCGACCATGTCATAATCCCGCTTCACGACACCCCTTGGTGGACGGCCTCTTGCTTTTATGACTAGTGATAATAACGTTATAGCAATGATTTCATCAGTGTAATAGATGTTTGTGACCGTAACGTTATGTTTTCCTTTATTTTGTTCCGTCTATTGTCTGTACATTATTGTTGTCACTTTAATTCAATACGGCATTTTCGTATTTCTGAAATTCTGTGTAAATGAAATTACAACTAATTTTGTAAGTATTTTCAATATCGATAATATTCTACATACATAAACAAAACCCATTACATAGAACTGATTCCCTTGACTATACGGTCTTAGAAATGTATAGGCTACAATGTTGTAACACCCTTAATGTAAACTATGGCAAAGCTGGGAAGTTAGTCGGGGTTACCGGCGTTAACTTGTTAAATTATGTTCTCAGACGTTATGGGTCACTAACTCATAACTAACCTCATATTTCCGCCCAAATTAACAGTATTGAAATGCAATCAAGAACTGAGTTGGTACCGTTGTTTAGTTGTATTGTATATAATACATGTACATTTTCGCAGACCTGTTACTCGTAACTGGTTAGTATTATTTGTCTCCGATGTTCTTGGAACTAAATTCCTAATTGGCACGCGTAGTATTTTTGTCCGATCGACAGCTCATCGATTATGACCTCAGGCGCGTTGTACAGTTCGTATTATATTAGCCCTTTCATGCGAGACATTTATTTGGAATGTAATATAAAGTAAATTTGTAAACTGTAAAGTAAATTACCAGTAATTATTTTTTTGTAACAGATTGATACCTATGTAAGTTGTGGTGATGTCCTGACGACGACTTTGTGTCTAAATTTGAGTCCACGCTCAAGCTCCAGTACAATGTTTTGAGTTCTACTTTGTCTACTACAGGTAGAGGGTTTCTTAGGACCTTTTTTGATTGTAATCTTCCTTTTTGCGACTACAACCGTTGAGCCAAGATAAGGACATCAACGTGAAAGGAAGTAAATTTTAAAGTTTTATTATATAATTAAGGTCGCAGGAAAAGTGTTAAAGAGTATTGGAGCCACTAGACCTTTAAGTTCATTATTACTCTATTTTTGCAGCAACGTGGAAAAGTCATATTTATTATTTGACATCTAAAAGTGGTGTACGTTTTATTTACCACAATTAAACTTGTAATTACACTTTGCATGTCGAGTATTTATTACTACAAACTCAGAAATGTCTACACCCATAAATTTCGACAATTTTGTACAAGCTATTCAATAAAGTACATACACGCTCAACGTTCATTTAATCATTTTCGAAAAATCTGACAAAGTTGCCTTGTTGCGCAATACGCTTCCTCGATCTACTTAAAAGAGTGGAACCTAAACATCTAGGTTACAATATAGACTTGGTTAAATGGAAATCCAATGAAATCAATGTTAAACATAATTTTAATGAACACATTTTATCTAACGTTGAAAATGAAATTCTTCTTCTTGAATTTAAACATGAGTGTTTTTGCCTTTTACATCCATCAATCTCGTGGTAATATGTAATAGCTCGACGTTGCCTAGTTCTCACTTAAGTGAGGGAACGTTTGCAGCTGATTACTTCGGTAAAGGACGTATTTTGTTCGAAATCTCCCCCCGTCCTGCCAATCCTCTCCTCCCAGTGGGTAATGTGCCCCCTTCAACATTTAATTGTGACGGTGATGGATGGGAGGAAAACCGTGCCAACTCTTATTGGATATTAAGACCTTTGTAACTCGGAGGCTAAACCTGCTCAGAACGTTGTATCGGAAGGTTTTACGGTGTACCCTCATTCTTCCCGTAGTTAGAAGATAGATTTAACATGTTCAAACATGTTATGAGTCGAATCCTAGATTGAATGGTGGATTGGCTGTTCACTACTCGTAAGATATTAAAGATTAACTGACAGTTAGTTAAAATACAAATTAAAGTACGTTTCCCTCTTCACATACTAAGATTATCAGTACATATCAATGAACTGGTACACTTCTTATATGACATTATCATAGAACTCAACAGAATACAATGTTTGTCATAGTTTCATAAGTGATGATTCAGAAACGGCAACTGAAAATCTTCCGTGTTTTCTTAGGAAATTTTTAGACCGGCTTCTAAGAAATCGTATATAACTTTTTGGATAGCATTTTAGAACTATATTAAATTTTATATTGTCACTTTTTTACTGTATTAAATATTTCTATAATAAGTAAATTTCCACGAGAAAAATTAATGATTGGTGTCTCATGACGACTCCAGACCTCAGTAATGTGAATTGTGCACTGATCTTTGGCCCTAGAACAGATTTTGAGTGTAGATTTTATAAATACCTGGTGCCTCCTCACACACATCCACTTTTTTATAACTGAATAAAACAACACAGGTCTTGGATTCCAATTGTATCTTTTACAAGTCGATGCCATATAACGTTTTCTTCATATTTATATATTTTTGGCTTAAACTGTAGACTGTAGTGAAAACACACCAAACAAATTAAACATAAATTAAACTTTTAAAAAGTTTCGTATAGGAAAAAAATTGTGTTGGTCGTATAAATATACATTACGTTTGATTATAGTAGTAACTAATACAATCAAATACATTACTACACACATGTGTTTAGTAATGATACACAAGAGAAGATCAAATCACAATTTCCTCTTTATTGTTTTAAAATAGTGGAAACAATGATATATTGGTATTTCTTCTTTGTTTGATTTTTATTTTTGACGGTGGAAGGATTGTGAAGGAAACAGGGTGTTCCGGACATTTTTGTCTATCGTTCAGTGATATTAAAAAAACCAACACTACGTTTCTAGATCTGCAATCTGATCTCTTCTTCAGGTAAATAACTAACCTAACACATAATTACAAAAAACTAGGTTAAAATCAACAAATCATACAAGAGCGCTGTGACACGCATAAGTCGCATATGTGTACGTGATCTGCAATATTGAACTCTTCTTCAGGTATATAAACTAACCTAAGACATATGTGACTTATGCGAGTCACAAACGTTCTGGTATGAATTTGTTTATTTTAACCTTGTTTGTGTTTTTTGTGTTAGGTTAGTTACTTAAACTGAAGAAGTGATCAGATTGCAGATCTCGAAACCTTGTATTACTGATTTCTTGTATCACTGAACGAGGCAACTGTCCGGATAATCATGTTTCTCCTTCAAATTGTTATAAACTCACATATCTTCATATATACATTTATTCCTTATATTAATTTGGATTTTTGAGGAACTCTAAGATTAGTTGATTAAGGCAGTATTATTAAGAGGCTCTTGTAATATGGTAAAATTTTTTGGTGTCACATTATATGTGTAACACACTGTAAATGTCCACTTTTGTACTGTTGTGGTTACAATTTGAAAAACACTTTTGAGGCTCGAACTTGTTATCTTTTTTTGCTACTTCATTGCTGTATTTTACTAGAATTTGCAAACATAATGCATCCTCTCTGCATTCTTCGGGTATGTTTTAAGGGAAAGGGATATGATTAATTTTGTCCATAAACACTTTTGTCTGTAATCATTCTGACAAAAATGCATTAATTTAAAAATTCTACAGTCCGCACTTTTTAAATCTAATTTCTTCCAATTCAACACAAAAGCAAATCCAGATCTGTTGGCCTTTAAACTTTACATCGATTGATTAGGAAAAAGGTTCCAAATATGGGAATACATAAGTATATGTTATCCGGTACGTATACTTATATACTTGAAATACTTGGACTACAACGGACACACCCTTATTAGCTTACTCTGCAAAAACAAATACCAGAGTCGCCATTTTAAAGGTACTTACTTTGCACATTAGTTTGGTGATTTGCTGCAGGTATGTAAGCGCTTCTAAGCTGTGAGACAGATTGTATTTCAAACAAATATATTGGGATTCCAAAAATATTTCAAAGAGTTGTTTAGAAATCACTCATTATAAAACACACTATTCCTCAAAGTAAAATTTTTACAAAGGTTGTATTGAGTTTTTAATTTTAATTTTGACAGTTACTTGAATTTATGGTCGAATTTTGTAAATCAGTAGATGCAATGTGCAGTTTGTAAATATTCCTCACAATAGTTGTGTAATAATTAAACCCCGTATCTGTTCACACATTTAATGATAGGTGGAGTGTGGGCTGTGTAAATATTGACTAATTTTTTATTCGTTTACCATTTATCAAAAGGTTTTATTGGAATAACAACTAAAATAGTTTGCTATATTTTGCTGTAAGCGAAATAGAGTTTACTTACACGGTGTACTACCAGCATTCTTGTATCCAATATCACTTAAGATTGGTTCTGGAGATTTGACTTGTGCATTGTTTTTTTTTTTTTTCGCAAAGTGTTATTTTCAGAGTGTCCCAGAACTCTACCAATATTTTCAGGTATTATTCATGGACAAAAACAAAAAACAACACATTAAAACTTATATTGATAATCGATTATATTGAATATTGGGTCAACACTGTTCAACTAGTAATAGAAATTGGCCTTTTTAATTCAAAACTATTTAGTACCTCTTATAATTATGCAAATAGTATTTCTACAGCCGTTTGATTCATATCTTGAACGTGTCAGTAGAGTTAGCCCCACATGTCCAAATTCGATTTTGTTCTTTTTGTTTCCTAAAAAAACTTAAGGAATCATTAGAAGTTCTATGTAAAATTCTAGAAAGTTATTTACAGTTTTTTAGTATGTTTTCATCATAAGAAACATATACAATATGGTAAGGATATTATGACCACATTTCAAAAAATTAATATTATAATCAGGTGATTAGAGAAACTAAAACCAACAGCTGATTGTTGTGGCTCACAAAGAGTGCTGTCACAAAATGACAGTGGATATTGTTTCAATTACTCAGTTTTTTTTAAATGCATTGTCTCCCTTATTTATTAACACATTTTCTTAACCTTGGCATCGTTGGATTTATAATTAAATCTTCTAACTGAAATAGAATATTTGAATGTTGAATTTAGCTCCTGTTCATCTTCCTTTTTATTGCAAATGTCTGCTATCTGACGCTGTCTCAGACTTGACTCTTGGAAATCAAGAGTTATGTATGTCTGAAGAGATCCAAACAAATTGTGCACCTGATGAGACTGCCACTTCACATCTTTATAGGTGTGTCTGGTGATATGTCAAAACGATATAAAGGTTCGTTTCGAACTTCTTCATCGCCGGCTTCTTTGGATCTCTTCAGACGAACATGACTCAGTATTGATTCCTAGGAGTCAAGTCTGAGAATAGCGTCATATACCAGACGCTGCAATAAAAGGAAGGTAAACTGGAGCTAAATTCAACATTCAAATTTAATCAACCCTTCCTACCATAGCTATGTTATGTGTAAAATATAATAACTATGATTTTTTTTAATATTTAAGTGAACAAAATTGCGGCTATCGGGTAATTATTGAAATGTAGAAATTTTTAATATGATATTTTGGCTTGCCTTTAGTCCATGAATAATACCTGAAAAATTATTCAGTATAGAGAGTTGTGGGACACCCTGTACTGTTCATAGTGAAATTAGGTTACTAAACTAAGATTAAAAAAACTTCGTAGTTTTTAAATCTTCCCCATCTTGTCTTTATTGCTTCTATAAGTACACGGCTTGAATTCATCAAATTTATTGCCTCCGGAAAGTAATGAGTAGACACTCGAAATTGCCTAATCACCTCATTTCTACTGGCTAAGTAGTGACTGAGTCATATTTAAAACAATTCCCTTATCGATCGCAGATAATTATAGCAACCTCGTGACTAATTGGTTGTGCGTTAGCAGTATCTCACCAGTTATATTATAGCATTGGCATCTTATTATAGCCAATGATTCATGGTGAGTCTGTCACTTTAGTGGAATGAATAAGTGGTGCTATTAAAATAATATCCAATGAATAAGTAATATTTAATATCATGTTATAGAAAAGTTAAGAAACCAAACGTTATTTGTGTAAGTTATTATTAGTGTCTATGTGGAGTGTACAAAAAGGCAGAACCCACCCCTATTTTCTTCTAAAGTTTATATAAGGAGATATTCTTTGTATAAGTACCTAAGGTAAAAAAGTTTCATTTGATGATTTTGTCCCTCGGGGGGGGGGGGGTATCCGGGATTTTGGGGGCAACACAAATATTTCAAATGCTGACCCCATCAAGTGACCCCTCATTTTGAAGAGCATGAACAAACTTAAAGAATGGTGAACACCAGAGATCACTATCTCTTTCCAATCCAAAATAATAGATCGTCAAGATCTTAATGATATATTTACACTTACATTTATAAAACACCCGTAGAAAAGTTGAAGATTTAAGAAACAGGATTGTTGAGGCCTACAACCAAATACCACTTCAGACTTTTTTTAAACGTAAGAGAGGTGCTCATCCTACGCTTGTCTCACTGTAAAATAGTAGCAGGGCTTCAGTTTGCACATTTGATTTGACCTGGCAATATGGTGGAGTTATTAAAAATATTGTTTTGTTTACACTTGATATTATTTTGGATGGTAAAGAAATAGCGATCTTTGGTTTTTACCATACTTTAAATTTGTTCATTCTTTTCAAAATTAGGGTCACTTGATGGGATTAACATTTAAAATTTTTTGAGTTACCCATAAAATCCCGCATTTTTTGGGAGACACAAAAACTTTTTCAAAATCATCAACTGAAAATTCCTTTCTACACATACCAACACTACCTAAAGAATATCTCCTTAAATAAACTTTAGAAAAAATAGAGAGGGGTCCTGACTTTTTGTTCACCCTGTATGTATAATTTAAGATTACAAATGGTGGTATTACACAATATTACACTTTGCTCTAATACAAAACATATTTGTGCAAACATTTAATCAATAAACAATGTAATACTCACATATTTTACCGTAAATTTGCCGAAGTAGGTAATGAAAGTTTTTAATCGTGCAATGAACTGTACTGAAAGAACATGCTCCCAGCTATTGCAGTAACGGTAGTGACAACAATACGAACCAAGTTGCTAACCAATAGAAGTGTCCCCAAAAGCCTCGTAGAAATTTTTATCAAATCGTAATATTTTTATTTGCACGCTTTTAATCTTTCTAAAGTTGTGCTATTTTATGTATTGAGATTCATTCAGTTTTGGTAAATAGCTTTCTTATAGTAAAGCTCACTTCAGTTATAATTATTATTAGACAAGGTAGATAACACCACGTATCGCAACAGGCTTCGCCGATGTTGCACGATAAAATTCAAATCCACAGTACATTTCATTCTCGAGAATGTCCTGCGGACAGATAGACAGACAGACAATCATACAAAAAAGAGTTTAACAGGAAAATTACGTATCGTAGAAGTACGTCATTTTTTATAAATGAATTTTTATGTAAAATATAACGTGTACATATGAAATCTTTTTCAACATGTCTTGCCAGATATATTTCAATATTTTCTTCATTTAGCTGTGTTATATATCAGTGTTTAAATAATCAAAGTCTATACACCAAGTCATTATACAATTGTATATGTGTTTATATGTCACAAGTTTAAATCTATTATGGGTGTATTAAGTTTAAAAATTTATTTATTCTGATATATTCTCGCTGCTATTATGGTTACCATTAAGACAAGTATAAAAGTATTCGCTAACGCTCAGCCAAATCCCGTGGAGTGACATGTATCATCATCTAACTCAGTGTTCCTCATGTGTAAATGAAGTTTCACGCAGTTTCAAATCTTTTCGTCAGTTGGTTTTCGGGATATCATCCGGACATACAGAAGATGGACAAACGGATGGAGAAATAAAATTTGTCCAGCCCCACAAGTGATAGGCTTCGCTAAAGCTCAGCCAAAAAATATTTCGTTGTTACATTTCCTCTTGATATTTAAGATATATTATGAATAGTTTTAATTTAAAATACAGATTTTCCAATATAATTGTTTATGCATATAAAAATTGCACTACTTCGTATACACTATTGATTACGCCGTATGATGACATGTGTGTGATGATATCAACTCAGGAATGATGAAGTTGGAAGATGAAAGCGTAACACAAACTGTCGTGTAACATTTCAACCTGTCATCAACAACTGCGGGTCGTGTATTGCTTCAACGTTCATAGTTGTTGCTCTACTCGACGAGCACCAGCAGAAAAAGTAGTTAATGGTAGCAATTTTAATTTCATTCATGGAGCCTCCGGTCAATTAGTAATTGAGTAAGAATGAAATAAGAACTAAAGAAATATTTCATTCGATTCATTTCAATTATTCATTTCCAATGCCTTAACAAAAGTATAGAACAGTACAAAAGAGGCGTTATGAAAAGATAAAGATAGACTATATTATCTTATTATATCAATTGAGGTTTTCTAAAACTTGATTTATCAGAAATTAACATTCTACATCTACTAAAATATTTATTTTTTCTCTTAAAAGTGATCCTTCTGGTTCTTATTGACTGGCCAGAACTTCGAATGATCAGTAGTATCTCTCTTTCATTTGTGCTGGTGTAATGTGTGATTGTGTTTCTCGTACTCTTGACTTGTGCTCGGGACTTTGCAGTGGCAACACCTGGACTAGACTCCAAGCAGCTTTTGTTATGTTTGAACCATTTTCTTTCCCTTCTTTTCTTCTTACTCTTCTTTATTTTTTTATGTACGAACACCTCCCCCACCTGACGAAGAGAATAGATTTCAATCCTCAAAACGTTGTGTTAAACCTTTTATAACATATAACTATGGCAAAAAATGTCCGAAACACTGTTATCCTGTCAAACTTTCCATCGTCAATAACAAACTTTGAACAAAGAATTCTCGAGATGCCCTGCGAGCAAATAGAGCAAAAAAATAATCATTCAGAAAATAAATGTTTACTTCCCCGTGCAAAAAAAGTGATAAATGTGTCATGCTACTGAGTGATAGGACTCAATAACGCTTAGTCAAATTCCTTGGTGGAGATGCACCACCATAGAACTTATTCTTGTCTAGGTAGAAATTAAGTTTTTTGCAAAATTAAAACTTTATAATTGAAATCTTTCTGAAATTAACCTTTACACAAGATATATTAGCATTTTTATTCATTAAGCTAGGTTTCCTAGCAGTGTTTAAATAATAAAAGTCATACATGGAATCATGAAAGATGTATGTGTAGTGAAAAAAGGCCAGGCTATAATACAGTTAGGGTAGTTTGGACTACACATCCAATGTTAAATTTTCATATGGTTACGCTTAATCTGTAACACTACGTTTCGATATTTTGCAATCTGATCTCTTCTTCAGGTGAATAACTCATAATTACAGACTAGGTTAAAATAAACCATGTTGTGATTCCTGACATAGGCGTGTCACAACGCTCTGGGGTGATTGTTTATTTTAACCTAGTCTGTAACTATGTGTTAGGTTAGTTATTTACCTGAAGAAGAGATCAGGTTGCAAATATCGAAACGTAGTGTTACTGGTTTTTTGTTTCACTGAATGATGGCAAATGTCCGGAAAAATCCTGTTCCCTTCACAATCCTTCCATCGTCAAAATAAACTTCAAACCAAGAACGCTTAGTCTGTTTAAAAATCTATTTATCTTGTTATTTTCTCGTTGCAAACATGGTTAACCTTAAGTGAAATGTAAAGATATTTGCTAACTTTGAGCCAAATCCCATGGAGTGGGATACACCATTGTTGAATTCACCGTTCCTCGTGTAGAAATAAATATTCATGCACAATTTAAAGTCAATAGGTCATTTCGTTTCCGAGATGTGCACACTGGCAGACAGAATTGAAATTTTACAGCTTCTCGAGTGAATATTCACTAACGCTCGGCCAATAACAATATTGTGCCCACATTATGGTTCACAATACCCAAAGATCAATAGTTCTGGCGATGCCGCACGGTCTCCTAATAGTCGGACACAATAGCGGGCCAACTTTGCAGGAATGCGGCTACATTAATCTGATATGACAGGAATGTCGCAGTAAATTATATTTGGCTACAGAGAGAGATCAGGGTACGCTGCAACAATGATTCTGACTGGACAGGAATTTCATTTCAAGCTTTCGTATGTAAAGCAATTATGTATGGCATTACGTGTTTATAACACCCAAAATAATGGAGCCCATTAGAGCCAATTTACGCGTCGGCTAATGCATTGACTGCAATAATATTTCAAACGTAACATACGTTGAATTGAATTTCTCTTCCTTAACAAAACAAATATTTTTCTCAGACATTTTATTTTGCAACACGTTAGAATTTTGAAATTAATTATAAATTTGATTTAGTAATTATTCAGCTGGATCTTTCTATTTGAAACACAAACTCCTCTATGTTTTGTAATTATTTACCAATTGTTTACTTTTAGCCCTTTTTTTTAAAAAAAAAGGCTGCTTTTCTCCCAATAGTACTAACCCTAACATAAATTCAATTTTTTTATTAAGGTGTATTGTGACGAAATGGAAATCGTATTTAAATTTAGTACAATTTTATAAAAAAGAAGACTGTTTTTTTTCCAAATAAATGTTCATACTTAAATTTTCATTGTTCAGACCTGAGTGACGACAATACGGGTATGAAAACGCTATATAAACATTATTGCTTATGATTATATTATATTAGACTCTAATCAGCGCAATGATTGAATCCCTACTGAATTGCCCTAAACCAGACTACTTGTTCCTTTCATTTATTAAGGTGTCGCAAAATGCTTATAAAGAGGTTGTATTATCTAATTATTTTAAATTAATATTATAAACATGTTTACTTAATCTGCAAGTTTATAATTCATCTGCATTTTTACTTACATCGAAATATTGCAACAATATAAATAAATGTATGTACTTATTACCGTAGACATATACAACAACAATTACTCATACATATTTTGCATGTGGGAGAAATTGTTGTAAATCTGTAGAAAAATGTGCTTATGTGTTTAAGTTTTCACTACATACCTAAATACACATTATATACATCAAACGAATTATAGAAATTGATGGCAAGACACACCAACTGTGAATTGTAAATTGTGGTGCTGGACACTAAAGTTGTAAGAATTAGCTTTATATCGCTATTTTACACCTCGTATCTCGTACAGTGATCTGGTACTGTTGTTTCTATGTAATAGGTCTTCCCCCATTTAAAACCTGTAATAGTATAGTGGTGTCTTCATCCTCAACTTAATCCCATAAGTTTACCACAATTTAAATTTTAACGGAATTTATTATATATCTAAAAAATTGATTTTGATTTGTAATTATGCTGTACATAGTTTGACTTGATTATTTACATTATATGTGGGTCATATAAATAAATATATATATATATATATATATATATATATACATTAAACTGTATAAGTGGCAATAGCCTTATTTAATTTCAATAAACATTGAATCACAAAAAGTACTTGCTTCGCCGGGAGTCGAACCCGGATCTCTCACTTGCCGGGTGAATGTGCTACCATTACACCACAGAGCGCTTACTTTTTCCGATTCAATTATTTTGTATGACAGATACGGCCAAATACAAAATAATTTAATCGGAACAATTAAGGGCTCTGTGGTGTAATGGTAGCACATTCACCCGGCAAGTGAGTAGATATATATAGTCTCTTAGAGCAGTTTCAAAAGAAAACTACAATTATGTAATGTACAATATTTCGTTGTAATTAACTTTGTCAAGTACACTTGCAAAACATACAGAGAATAAAATAAAATAAACAAACAAAAATGATTCTTTTGTATGTTTATTTCATTCTGTGTGTGTGTGTATATATATATATATATATATATATATATATATATATATATATATATATGATATATGTTATATATATATATATATATATATATATATATATATATCAGTTAATATTAAAATCAAAAGTACCCTTTGGTCTGAATAAAAGATGAAATGATCAATTATTGTTGTTGTTATTATAATTTTTTCTAAATTATTTTTCTAAATTCTTTCTCTGTTCATGATATTTCTCTTTGGTGTTAATCACATGTTCAAAAATTCCTGTTTATTTATATATGCAAATGTTTATTTATTTTATTTACTTGTGTAAATTTTGTTGCTGTGTTCGCTTTTTGAAAACGGACAAAGCCGAAATATTAAAGAAAATTTAAATTAAGAAGTCTAATTTGTTATTATATTTTATATATATATATATAGATTATATATGATAATGGGAAGCTGAGTCTTTAGTGATAAACTAATGTTGCTTTGTAAAGAGGTTTAGCTTTGTAAATGGTTAAATAAACGACCTCCATATCACGATGTATTTTTTATTTAAATGTTATTTTTCCTAAATCCTTTTGAAATGTGAATGGTCCACGGGGATGAAGGTATATCTCCGTCCTAAGGTAAAGAGTTCGTTACATTGGTTTACATCAAAGGGCCTTGATGCTTTTGAGGCTTAACAGTTTTGTAATGTCTTTCAGGCGTGCTTTGATCGTATTAGAAAGAGAGCCTCTCAGATAATTTATGTTCATACAATTATTAGATTTCTTGTATTTATGTATATTTTAAATTGCGCATTAGTAATAGGCATTTTAAATCAAATCAAACCTTCCTTTATTGCTACTCAACATATTACAAGCATTGGCATGAGTCAATAATTTATACATCATCCGATATGTAACATCATTTGAACAATAAAAATCCATTTATAATCTCTTTAACACTATAACAAGACTTTGAAATTAAGAACTACTTCAAACTTTTTTTAGACCTACCGATAGTTATTTCCATCCTAAGGTAGTCGGGGAGGGCTTAAAAAATATTACTGAATTTCAAAACATTTGGTTTTCTAAAAAAGAAGTTTTATGATGTGGAGTGTTAAATTTGTTTTTGTTTCACAGATTGTGGAACAAGGTGTTGAAAAAGTCCTGTGTTTTGTTTAAAGTAAAGTACGGTATGAAAAATGTGAATTGAGGGAAAGGTAAGGATTTTTAATAAGTTGAATAACTGCTTGCAAGAATCCTTTGGTTTGAGATGAGCTATTATTCTATCTGCTTTTTTTGCAAAATAAACATCTGTTTTATGTACCTATTTTTAGTACTCCATACACCAACAGCATAAGAGAGATGTTGATAAATGAAAGCATAGTATGCAGTGAGCATCATGATAGTGTTTGTAAAAGACAATCTGAGAAGGACAAATAATCCTAAACATAACCTTGCAGCTACATTTTCTATTGAGATCTCTAAAGATTTTACAAACTGATCAGATTCAACCACAGCATCTCCAAGTGTAGGCTCAATGTATCGATTGATCGAAGTGATACTTCAAAATCGATTAAGCTGGTCTTTTCTGTATTTCTATGTCAAGAACATGTTTTTTCATTTTGAATTTTACCGAGAGAAATTTTGAGGACCTATGGAAATTGTGAGAAAAGGAGAAAACACTTAAATAACTGTAATTTTCGTCTTTCCAAAAATTGGCAAGGTTGGTAATTTTATTCGATTCTTGCATTTACAATGTATACAACGCTTGCCTTTGCTTAAGTGTACTTTGAACTCCTCAAGCGCTAGAAATTTTGAAATTTTATATAAGTCCAATTTATCATAGTCTCGTAAAACTAAAAATTAAACCACTTCTGTGTAAATATTTTTAAATAGTTAGTTTCTTAGCTTAGAAGCTTTACAATGTATTTCCCGCTGTATCTATCGTGTTTACCTACACTAAAAACAGCTTATTATAGCTGCTCCAAAATTTGTACGGGATTGTGATAAATTTTAGTTATGTAATGTTTTCCTAATCTTAGAGAAATGCCAGTGAATAAAATACTTTATACAATATTTGGTTTTCAAACCTATTTTATATTTGAAACAGCGTGTATATTGTGAACCATGTATTTGCGCCCTTTACAGTGCAGTCTTGTGCACATTAATATATGTGGAAGATCTGAGTGAAGCAGTACACAATATAACCCAAGTTTGAGGATAACACCAGCAGCGGGTTTAGCGGAGCGTGAACCTCAGGGGATGTTCTGTCTGTAAGGGCAATATTGTAAAGCATATAACAGAAGTGTCATAGGGGTACGTAAGTTACAACGCTTTTTAAATGTTACCCCAGTCAATCCCAATATATTTGATTGCCATTAGAAGATATCACTTCTCACCTCCGGAAATATTTCCGAGCCTTTGAATTTTAATGATCAGTGTTGTCTTTAAACATTAAGAATTCTAATAATATTATAAATGTGAAAGTGCATTTGTTTGTTTGTTTTGTATTCACGCGTGAACAACTCAACCGATTATATTGAAATTTTACATGGATATTCTTGCTGTTTCTGGGGTAAATATTGGCTTATTCGTATTTCGAAAATACTACTTTCAAGCTACGCCCTACTGGTCTTTAAAGTAACAAAAACTCCCATCTTGGTCTCTAAAGTTAAATAATATTAAGTGAATGATCCTGTCAAATGTTTTCAACTGTTCTGTGTAAACACTGTATTAATTTTCAGTTTGTTTACATTTATAGTCAGTAAATTTTCTAATAAGTAACCATAATTCTTATTTTAGGAAACATAAGAAGGTCAGAATTTAACTCCGAAGACTCCTTTGAAGCACTTGACAAGATGAAATTTCACTGGACTGTTCTTTTGAACTAATGTACCAATTGCAGCTTTAACTGTTCTAACATATAAAAAACTTTTACGAAACGTTTAAAGACTGGTTTAATACCCTTCTTATTTCCCTTCCAACTATGGAAGAACAAAACATACTAAGAACGAAGTGAATTACAATGGCCATAATTATAAACTTTTTAACGTATATTAGTCGTGGCAACAAGGGAAACTGAAAATTGCCGTCGGAAATATAATTCACCAGAAGTGCTCATACAGTTGAAAAACCTGCGAAATTTCGTAAGAAGCCGCGGATAACTGCTAGTAATCTATAAACTCGGATAAAGTATTACCCTGGAATATTACCAATGTGTGATTACAATAATAATTTACAATTATAATACCCAACACTGTGTTTAATGCATATTTATAGTCTTTATACATTTTTCTCCATACATAAATCACTTATTAATTCGAAAAGTTGGAAGGCAAAGCAATAGTCTCAGGTGGGTGATTGAAAGTTTGTAGCTGATTACTTTCACCGCTGGACGTATTTCGTTAAAAGCTCACTCTCCCCCCACCCTGCGGGTAATGTACCCCCTCTAACGTTTAATTGTACCCGTGATGGATGTGGGATAAGCCGCTCCAGCCCTTATTGGCTATTATGGATAGTTATCGCTTCTATACGTACACCTTCACTTGATGGTTGTTTCGTCAATGTTCCAGTAGATACATGTATAAGCTCTCCTGCTTAGAAACCTTATACAAAATATTTCGGCGATTTAAAATTTTGTAAAATGTAGATCGCACACCAAGGTATGCTAAATTCAAAATACACCGTGTTTTTTAAATTGAATACATACGCTGCATGTAACCAAGCATCTGAGGCAATCTTCTCTGGTCGCTTTTGTAAAGTACAGGTACTATTGAAAAATTAGATAATTCTACAATATTTGTATTGCATGTATCGTCTTGACATAATACAGCTAATTTGTAAGATTACCTATATTATAAAACATTATGGTCAAGGATCGGTTGAGTTTTGCACAAAACACAAGGTTAGCATTAATGTGGAATTAGAATACGAAAATTCTTGTGCTATTTTACTTTCTAATACTTTATGCAAAACTACTGTTCATTAAACTGTAGATTCATTGCGTATAAAATAATTGTATTATTAACAGTATAGTATGAATGTTTGTTCATTTTGTTGTATACATTATTTATTATTATATTTTCTTGCTCTAAAAAGCCATATTTCTTTACTTTCAGTCTTCGATATAAAAAGCCCAAGATCCTTCAACGATAAATAACTATACATCTAATGACGAATGATGAAATCTGATAAAATAAATCTTGCATGATGTACAAAATCTTTAAATAGAAATTAATATTATTCTTCGCTACTTAACACTGAAAAACATTTGAGATTGAATGGTACGATTGTTATTTACGACAGTTTTGTGTGATGTAGGGTCGTATACCTTAACGAAGACATACAAAACTTCAGTCTTGAACCATTTGGGCAGTGGGAGGTTATTCCACACCTAAAACTGTGCTATTAAGTTAGGAAACTTATTTCAATGCTTATAAGATAGATATTGCACTTTTCTAACTACTGGAATTCGAAGCAGGAATGGATCTTTTAGTTTTCTCTGATCTCTCATAGATAAGTTTTAATAAGTTTTGAAGAAACAGTATATCGAAGAAACGACTAAATGCCCACTAAGGGCATTCGTTGTTTACCCACTAAGGGTGGGATGCGACGAAGAATATGACAAACAAAGCCATTAAAAAGTTCACATCAGCTAAGGACACCTGAATCATCATATATCATCTCCCAAACAGAAAGTAATCGTGATCATCATTTCCGTTTTTGTGCACTGTATCCTATCTCGTCCTATAAACTGTTTCTCCCGCATATTCAGCTTCCGTCGCATTGTCCTTTGCTTCGTTTAAATCATTGAAAAACCACAGCTCCTATTATGTTCCCAGATCATAGCAAACAGTCACTGTAATCATCATTTCCGTTATGGTGGACAGTACCCATTATCGGCGTTATTATAAATTCCCTCCTTCCATACATGTTACTCCCGTTTCTTATTCATGATCAAATATTGAACTGCCCATTATGTAAAGAAAGATTCAGTGAACTAGATTCAGTGAACTATAACTTCTTTTACAAATTAACTAGAAAACGTTTATTAGTCGTGCCGCGTTAGTTGAAAAAGATATGATGACACAAAACTCATATCATGATGACACAAGATGTTATGACAAAACTGAATCAGAAATACATAACACTCTTACATGATGACACAAGATATGATGACATACTCAAAATTTGTAACATGATGACACAAGATGTGATGACATACTCAAAACTCGTAACATGATGGCACAAAATGTGATGACACGCTCAAAACTCGTTACATGATGACACGCTCAAAACACGTTGCATGATGACACAAGATGTGATGACATACTCAAAACTCATTACATGATGACACAAAATTGATGACATACTCAAAAACTCGTAACATAATGACACAAGATGTGATGATATACTCAAAACTCGTAACATAATGACACAAAATTGATGACATACTCAAAAACTCGTAACATAATGACACAAGATGTGATGATATACTCAAAAACTCGTAACATAATGACACAAGATGTGATGAAATACTCAAAAACTCGTAATATAATGACACATGATGTGATAACATACTCAAAACTCGTAACATAATGACACAAAATGTGTTGACATACTCAAAACTCGTAACATAATGACACAAGATATGATGACATGATTAAACCTCGTAACATAATGACACAAGATGTGATGACATGCTCAAAACTCGTAACATAATGACAATAAATGTGATGACATGCCCTAAATTCGTAATATAATGACATAAGATATGGAGGAGCGTAAACAGGGTGAAAAATATGTCCACATTTAGCAACTTTATGTTTCCACAAACCGATCAGAAGTTAACGAGATGTAAACAGCGACTGCGATTATAAACTATATTACCTCCAGTTTATGGCTGTCAACTGCTCATAACATCCCTTGACTGTCGTTTCCTTTGTCCATATAAACATGTTGAAAATATAGATGCCTTCAGCAAGTGTATGTTTCCACAAAATGATCGGGAGTTAACGAGCTGTAAACAGCGACTGCGATTATAAACTGTATTACCTCCAGTTTATGGCTGTCAACTGCTCATAACATCCCTTGACCGTCGTTTCCTCGTCCATATAAACGTGTTGAAAATATAGTTACCTTCAGCAAGTTTATGTTTCCACAAACTGATCGGGAGTTAACGAGATGTAAACAGCGACTGCGATTATAAACTATATCACCTCCAGTTTATGGCTGTCAACTGCTCATACCACCCCTTGACCGTCGTTTCCTTGTCTATATAAACATGTTGAAAATACAGATGCCTTCAGCAAGTTTATGTTTCCACAAACTTATCGGGAGTTAACGAGCTGTAAACAGCGACTGCGATTATAAACTATATTACCTCCAGTTTATGGCTGTCAACTGCTCATAACATCCTTGACCGTCGTTTCCTCGTCCATATAAACGTGTTGAAAATATAGTTACCTTTAGCAAGTTTATGTTTCCACAAACTTATCGGCAGTTAACGAGCTGTAAACAGCGACTGCGATTATAAACGATATTACCTCCAGTTTATGTCTGTCAACTGCTCATAACACCCCTCGGCTGCCATTCCCTCGTCCACATAAACTTTCCGTATCTGTTTTATTATTTACTATCTTTTCAATGCATTTTATCATATGCTCACTTCATGTCTTTTTCTGCTAAATTAAACAAAAATTTATGATCGTAAAATATGCTAATCTTTCTTCATAAAAATAAACCATTTATCTTCATACTTTTTCTCTCATTTACTAAATGTCATATGGATTAAAAATCTTTTGATCTACACCATGTGCCAAGTTATAAAGTTACAAATCTACATTGTAACCCATATTAATTCATTTCTGTACCATTCTGAAAAAATATTATGAACGAATTTACTGTCGCGTTTCTCTTTGATCAGCGATTCACAGCACTGTTATTTAGCTATAAATAAAGAAAAGTATTTCATGAAATATTTACTAATTTACTTTAATAGCTATTACAGTGATAACTCACGTGATATTTTTGTGATTTCAGGTGAGTTCAACGTTTCAGTGTACGAGTTCAATCTGCCTCGTTAACTCTCGTAAGTAAATTATTCTATTAATAGTTTTCCTGTTGTAAGTAATATATAAATAACAATTTTTAATGTGCAATATTGTCATTAACACCTTTACTGTGGCTATATACTGAGTAATCATTAGTATTTTAACCATTCTGTACACACTAGGGCGTCTGCAGTAGATAACGTGTCAGACAATTTACACACATGTTAGTAAAACAAATTGAATAGAGGATTGTCAAGTATAATGACAGAAAAAGCATTTTTAATAAATAAAAACTAGTGTGATATGTATTAAAAATTACAATCCACAAAATAAAAGAATTAAAAGTGACCTGCACATAAGAACAATTCTGATTATGGAAGATGTGTAATTTTGAAAACATACATAATATATACGCAGGCGCTTTAAAAAACTTTGGATGTTTATCTAAATTAAAAATAATGATCTTTATTTTTTTGGGTACTTTATCATTTAAAAGCTCTAAAAGTTAAATGTTTTCAAGAAAATCGGAGAAAAGAGTTTGGTTGCGTTTTTATTCATAATAACCATAATACTACGATTAATATTAAGGGCGCAAAAGTGTTTTAAGTTTAACATAAAACTCAAGATTGTTTCACTAGAGCGCTCTTAATATCTCGGGATGCTGTAAGGAATGTCTCTACAGATTTGCAACACAGAGTACAACACGAATATATGCTTCACAATATTTCCCTTACAGACAGAACATCCCCTGAGGTTCACGCTCCGCTAGACCCGCTGCTGGTGTTATCCTCAAGCTTGGGTTATATTATATTGCACGTTGAAAATAATACTGTAATATTGTGTTAAGTCCTTATAGCTCTTCTCAGGCCAGCTTGACGCATTTTTTACAACATTGGAATATTTATTGATAAATTTATATTCAAAGAATAGTATAAACCAGAGGTTAAACGTTTCAGGGACTTATTAGGAACTTTTGATTTGAAATGGTCCACCAAGAACCAAGAAACGAATGAAATTAAAAATGCGTTTTATGAAGGAAACACAAGTTTTGAAACGCTAACTTTATTTGTTATGCGCGATAGATTGCATATACAATATTAAATTATATAATAAATTAATAATTGTGAGCATTTTGTTTATTAGTTTACATTTTTTCTATTTATTTTCTCAAAAACGCTCATTAATTCAGAATTTTACATTTGCAAAGTAATCAGTGAAATTCATTGTTATCTATGGCCCGTAATTACAGATATTGAATTTATTTACTAACGACCGTTATAAAGTGTCTAATTATTATATAACTTATACCATATATGCACTAAGTACAAAATCACAATGAATCGCATTAAAAGTGAGAAACAACGTCTTCCAAGAAGAAAGAGTGCCGGGACGTGTGTGTAACCGCGTGCGTGCAAGTGAGCGTGCTGCACGCACGCACATAACACGGTCTCGATCTGTCGTATATCTGTCGCAGCAGACATCTCATTCTGTACTGAGCAATAATTCACAGACTCACGGCCCGCGCCGTACGTCATCTCAGTGTCTCGGCCTCTGTACGTGTTTAACAGTTTCAGGACAGAACATCGTATACGTAGTGTGTTGTAACATACGTCAAGACAGTACCCTGAGAGAATCGTACAGTTGTTATGATTAGAAGTAAAATTGAAGTGAATATTTAGTACACACACATTAAGACAGTGAATTTTAAATGTCGAACTCTATTCGGACATAAATATGGAAGGATTGATAAGGGATACACAATATAAGATTCACTCCTAAAAATGTATAGTTCGCAAAATACTGCAACAAAAACAGCGATCATCCTACGTATGTTTAAGAATTTTGTTCAGAACATGATCGCTGTTTTTTCTTGCAGTATTTTCCGCATTCAAACATGATTATCGAAAATGCATAAAAGAAGATTCATTCTTTAGATTGAGAGTTCTGAACAAAATTCTTAAACATACTTAGGATGCTCGCTGTTTTTCTTGCAGTATTTTCCGCATTCAAACATGATTATCGAACATACACAAAATTAATGCATAAAAGAAGATTCATTCTTTAGATTGAGAGTTCTGAACAAAATTCTTAAACATACTTAGGATGCTCGCTGTTTTTCTTGCAGTATTTTCCGCATTCAAACATGATTATCGAACATATACAGTACAAAATTAATGCATAAAAGAAGATTCATTCTTTAGATTGAGAGTTCTGAACAATATTCTTAAACATAGGCTACGTAGGGTGATCGCTGTTTTTCTTGCAGTAATTTTCGCATTCAAACATGATTATCGAACATACACAAAATTAACGCATAAAGGAAGATTCATTCTTATAGATTGAGAGTTCTGAAACAAAATTCTTAAACATACGTAGGATAATGGCTACGTCCGTCTCACACAATTTTCCGCATTCAAACATGAATATAAAACGTACATTGTAGCACAATAGAAGGTGAATCGAAATTTAAATTTAACGCCCAATGTTATATTAAAGGATTGTCCAATTTTATTTTTAACTTCTTGCCTCCCTACCAACATTTAAAGTGAGAGGGTATGGGGCCTTCCTGGGATATCCATAACTACCCCGTTCCTTAAAAAATGGTTTTCAATAGGTTACAGTGCAGGCCTATTGTGACCTTGTTGTTATTAAGTATGTTTTATTAGAGATTGTGTGCATGGAGAAGACACACAATATGTTGTAGTGACTCCTGACTTATGCGTGTCACAACACTCTAGTATAACTTATACTATAACTGGAAATTAAAAACTATATAATTAATTCTGATTCACCGTTTTTTTTTCTACAAAAAGTAAGTGATGAAAATTTTACACCGGTCATATTTTATGTGTTTGAACGTTTTATTTGCTGTTCACAATTTTGTCACACTACCTGCGTTCCTTATTTTAGTCTTGACTTGGCTTTTTCTATGAAATGTTTTGAAAATAATGCTCTATTATATTTCTATTCTTTTTAACGAAACTGTATGTACAAAGAACGTAACAAATATGTAGTCTAAGACTGAATTTTATAAATATAAATTACCTTACAAAGTAAAGGGGCCTGGGAGACAACACAAAGCTGGAACTGTCGTGGTACTCTCGAGGGTCGAGATGTCGCAGCTTATTCGTGTTGTAATCCGGAAGTAACTTGAAAAATTACAGTTGAGTCGCCCTTGGGATCTTACCGGAGACTTTGGGGTAAAACGTCCTCGGCGTGACAAAAGTGTGTTACTTTATTTTCGTGGTCTTTCTTACCTTAGTTCTCTAGTCAAGCTTAACTAATCACATCAATGCCATGGTGAATATTGTGATTTAATTGTTACATTTGGATGAATAAAGGCTTTCTGACTTTAGGCACCATCGGCCAACGTATTCAAAAACTAAGAAGAATTTAGTGTAGAATCAATGCATAGAGTAAACCCAGCTGTATGTTCTTTATATATTAAAATTGTGGACACCTCGGTGTACCCCAATAATATATAAAGTAACAATATATAAATTAATATATTTTATAAATACATAAAAACGGTATACTCTTTGACTAAGCATTTGGCTTGCATTATTTAAAAAATGATGCCAGAGGAAATTCAAATTTGCTACAAACTGAAAAGAAGGATTCTCTTAAATGGAGCTTTATATCAAAGGTACTTTTAAGCTTCTTTCAGCCCAAACACTAATGGTTAAGAATGTAATCTTGTTTTCTTTTGACTTATTATTGAACCTAGTTGTCAACAAAATTGTGATACACCATTGTTCTTGCTTTGTTTAAACAGTTCTCTGCTTTTTCACCTATATTTTATGTATGTTAATCCCTTTGACAACATTTTATCACTAGACTGTTGGTAAATATATCAGAAGCCTCGCGGATCTAGGACTGAACAATTTTAGAGTACTGGGTTTTCTAAAAGGCAGTTCTTAAGACGTACTTAAAGCCCAGTTAAACTCTTGAGGCTTGAAGTTTTTTATTTCCCCCAAGAGGCGAGAGTAGGACAGTCAGAGGCCAGGAGTGTCAGTAGCCTACTAAGTATTATGAAAAGTTTGGTGCATCAAAGAACCTAGATATTCCTAGAATACATGGTCTTAATCGCCAAGGGTCTCATAGGACTCACACACCTGGGAAATGTTAACAGCAAGTTGGTTACAAATACCAAGTAAGAACGTTCCCAGGAATGGGATGATTCCAGAATGTTAAAACGTCTGGAAGGCTTATGATCACCAGGAATCCCTCACCTACTGGCCAGAAAGTGGAAAATAACCACGTGGTATAGCACCCTCGTATACCAAAGCACAAATCTCAAAGGGGCTACTAAAGAAATACTAAATTTTTAATTTGTTGGCATTGGATCCGACACTTATTAACATTGTTATTTTTAAGCCTTTCATATGTTAGATATGTTCTATTGTGGAACTAAATTATTGTTGATTTTTTAAGTATACATGCGTATTAATATACGCCATAGGTATTAATATCGCAGTGTAGCGGGTACAACGGTTATCGCAAGATAACCAGATCAAGCAACGTCGAGCGTGGTTGCTGCTTGGATGGGTGACCGCTAAGCGATCCTGTCCTTGCAAGTAGCCCGCCTGCGGTCACCTTTAACCCGATGGTCCCCAGGTTGTGTTAGAGAGAACTTCTTAGCCCTAACTTCACCTGGTAAAATAAGACATCTTTATACTTTATACATTTTACATTTTAATCGGATAAAAACTCATCTAAAGCCTAATTTTAATACGTTACCAAACACAAATGGCTTCTACAAGAAAATAAGAAATATAACTCGGATAATATTGCCAGTTCATGTTTTATGAACTGTGTAAGAAAATAAGAAACACTCGTGGCTCTAGAAAGATAAATATTGGTCAGCCGAATTCCCCAGTCGGCCGTAAAGAGGCGGTCTCCATTGTTTATCCATGAACTGTAATGTAATGTTACTGGTCACGAAGTTACAAGAGAATCCTTGTTTTCTCTTTGAAATTTATTTACAAATACATTCTGATTTAAATGTATGATTTGATATTGTGATTTTGACACGGGTTGTCTTTTATTTTGTATGATGACTTACAAATAGCGGTTCTTTTTTTAGAGTTCCTCAAAATCCCACTGGATTTTCATCTCAGCCTCAACAAAACCCATAAAAATTCAAATTCTTTCAAGAATAACGCACTGTAAGAATGTGTTTGTCAAAATCCCCGCGACCGGCCGACCACCCTTGTACAAACAGGGATTTGACAAATCACATCCAATTCCCCTTGGGGAATGCCAAGGGGAACACTGTGGGCGAGGGTATCGTCGACTTGGGGTATCCAAATAAAAATCCCTACTCAAAATGTCGTTACGACTGTATTCAGCTACAAATTTGACAAACACTCTTGAAACAAGAATTCAGGTTGTGTATGTCAGAAAACATCTTAATATTCTTTAAACCATATCCGATTAAATCTAAAAACTTTGCATTTTATACGGCTGTTTTAACTACTTTTTATCCAACAACCATCCAACGCTTACACTAAGTTGGACAGCCTGTGGGGAGTGTCTTGAAAGTCTTAAATGCAATCCTAGGTCAACATGCATATCATTTAAAGTCTTTATTATTAAAATATCGTGCTACAAATCACAGTTCATAAGGTTTATTAATTGCAAAATGGTGATTATTGGAATAAGACCAATATTGAACCTCTTTAAACCCTTTTTAAGGGAATTTTTTTTTTATGAATAAGAAAATATAGCAATTTTAGTACAGATTGAGTTGAATTTCGTAAAAGTATTGAAACTTTGAATATTGAATTTCTGTTTTTAAAAAAGGAATATTAATGTATGTGTTATTCCTAAGGTTAAATTTTACACACTCGGTATATGCTTTGATTACAACCTCTCATCATCGAGTTGGCAAACACGATGTTGAATAAGACAAAAGAGCGGTATTATGATGGAACCTGAAAGTAAAGAGGGTTTAAAGTTAAAGAGGATTGCAAGAAGAAGACACAAGTGGCAATAGAAGTATTCATCAGATTGTATTAGTTCCGCCGCCGAGCACAGCGATGTCGTTCCAACAACGGTTGCCTGAAAAGAGATGAAAATGGCGGAGACAGGCTTTATAAACGTTCTCCATTTACAGTTATTTTTCAGTTAGTTTCTATACTCGTTTATTTAATTGTCTCACTAAGTATTCTATCTCTTAACTGGATTCGTGTAATATTGTTTTATGATTATATTTATATTATTTACCTTCATGTTTAGGAGTATTGCAGGGATCTTGAATGATACTCTATGCATTTGGCATCGACAAAACGAAATAAATAGTGTCAACCTAACATTGTCATGTAAATGGTGTAGCGAAAAAAAACTTCTGTTCGTCTTATTAACCATTTACAACCACTTGCATCGCCAGATGCGCCACCAATATTCACTGAGGAACTGAATCTCTTTACCTTTCAATTATTAACAAGTTCTGAAAGAAATTGAATAATATTTTATTTTCAACACTATATAGGAGGAGCTCATGAAATGAATGAAATTTCGTACTTATATGTACTTATATATATATATATATATATATATATATATATTAATAATTATTGTATGCTATTATAATTGGTTACATATGTTACTGGAACAAAATGCTATGGACCAAATAAATCCTTGTTACCCAATGGGAGGAGGGTAGATTTTAAGTGTTTTGCAAAAATCTGTAAAAAGTACGAAGCTTTTTTAAAAAACTGTGTGTTTGTGTTTTTACAATATTTCTTAAAGCATAATCTTTGTGGGATAGGTTTTTAATTCATCTTGCAATAACTTTGTAGTAGATATTACATTTTTCAAAACACTTTGAATTAAAAAGTATTTAAAATTAAAATTTTAGACATCAAAATATTTGAAAGTTAACACCCTCCCTAGAAATCATAAACCTGGTTCAACTTTACAGCTCAAAATTAACCCGCTATCTAAAATGAAACCTAAGTCGTATAATGATAGAGAGAAAAAGAAGTATCGAAATGTGCAATATCAAAATTGTTGCAATTCATTGCCATAATTAGGTGAGATGGTTGGTTACTTCTAGAATTAGTAAGCTAGATATAAAAAATATATTGTAAATTAGTTATAGGTTTAATGAAAAAATCATAGTCAAAATGCCTATATATTCCAATATAAATGTATTAAAAAAAAAATAAAATCATATAGAATTTAAATTAGTAACACAAAAATTATTTTTTTACTATTTGTGATATGAAGTTGTACCTTAATCACATATTTCATCTACCTACGATTTTTATTTATGTATGTGTTGATATATTTTAATATGTTGAATTTAATATCTAACTAAAGATAATGGTAACTTGGATAATGTTTCCCCTAAGTTGGTTGAACTTTACTTTTCCTACCGTTTGTTTTCACAGTATAACTGATTGCCCTACTGAGTATGATGATATGGTGGAGAATACTTACAGTTGTCGGATGTGTGTGACAAGCAGCTGCTGGGTCTGAGTTGAGCTGCTTAGGCCAGACAGACTTACCCTGTCCGATTAGGCCATGTTAGTACTACCCTCTCTTGAGAGGGTAGAGGAGATTAAATGGCAGACTTTTCAAGTCAGATTTTTTAATCGAATTCAACCTTACATATAACATACGAGGCTCGTACATGGCTGTGGTTAGTTTGCCAAACCATTCAAGTGTTGTCTGCGTTTACTATATATCGTCTGTATGACGCGCACCGTGTATATAAAATAGCTATAAAATTTTTCAAAAGAATTAAAAATGACAGGAAATTATGAATAATTGGTATAATTTGGCTTTTTGAGACTTTCTTTCTACATTATTCTCTGAACATTTACAACAGTTTTCTTACACACTTCAGAACACAGAATACTGTTACGTAATGTGTGTATTATAATATGTATTTCTTATCACACAATCAATCACAATCACAATTCTTTATTGCCAGAAGACAAATACAAAATTTATATAGCAATCGTCATAAATACTTGTAACTCTATAGACTTATGTTATTGTTTAGAATTGTTTTATTTAAACAATTGTTCTACCTAATAAAAAAACAAAATCTTCTTCTAAAATTAACAATGGCAACATAAGAATAGACATGTCAACACCCAGTGAGAGATTGGGCATCAATGTATGTTCCATAAATTCGCTCACGCTATAAAACTCATGTAGTATTAAATAACGCCTAATCAATCGTTTAAAATGCAAAGGGTTCGTCTGGTTCTTTATATGATCAGGAAGTTTGTTCAAAGATTTTACACCGACTTCAGATGGTAGGCTCTCGTAAGATTTTAGTCTATGTTGGGCAACTCTGAAATTTTCCCGGCCTCTAGTATTGTAATTATGAACGTCCCTACCCTGCGTCAGCACACACTTCGAACGGCAATATATTATTGTCTCAAATATTTATAAGCAGGGCAGTGACAAAAACTCAAGTTACCTAAATTTATTCCTACACGATTGTCTAATTTTCTATTTCAGAATCGCTCTGAGCGCTCCCTTCTGTAGTCTGAAAAGTTTCAGAAAAGCTGCCTGCATTCCACAACTGCCCCATAATGCAATGCCATAGGGCAGATAAGGAAATACAACCCCATAGTAAGCCGTTCTCAAGATCTGCCTTGAACAAACTTTTGACAGGTATCTCTGAGCATAAATGCCTGGTGAGACCTTTTTACATACATTGTCCACAGTTCATTCCATGTCACATCTATATCTAAGAATATACCAAGGACTTTAGTGCTATATACTTCGTTGAGTTCTTCTTCGCCCAACATCACTGTTGGCCTATGACCGTTTACTGGTATTCGTTTACAAAAAAATATATAATTGGTTTTAGAATATTGTTAGTATTTAGATTTTGCATATTAAAATATTGTATACAGCTATTCAGCCCTTCAAAAGTTTGGATTTCAAGATTTGACATGTTATTTGATTCAAAACAAACAAGTTGTGTCATCAGCATATTGTATGATGTTTCCGGAATTGACTGATGATGCAACATTGTTCACATATAATAAGAAAAGTATAGGTCCCAGGATTGATCCTTGGGGTACACCATATCTTATTTTCAAGGGACAATGTACCGCAGATCTGAACTTGTTGAGTCCTATTACTTAGATATGATTGAACCCAGTTTAATGGGACTCCTCGGATACCATAGCCACATAATCGATCTAGAAGGATCAAGTGATCCACGCAGTCAAAGGCTTATTATTTATACCGGTTTTGTAACTCCAGAATATGTATGGAATTATATTATAAAATTAACTACTACTTTTCAGCTACTGTTTTTGGCATTGATGTGTCTGGCACAGCCTTAAATTTGAATTATTAAATTTAAAATTACACGTTTTAGGATTAATTATTAGATTTCCTACTTTTTGAAAGAAAAAGGGATTAGATTTTTCGATTATTGGTGTACTAAGTTTTGTCATTTCTATGTAAGACAGTGAATCTTAATGGTTTCTCATATGTTTTTTTTTCTATTGCTTTACGTAAGGATTATTTTCCTTGGTGATAACAATTCGTTATTGTTATTATTTATATTGTCAGGAGCTTTTCACGTTGGGTAATTAGTTAGTCTAAACTAACCTGGTTATTATATTGTACACGAGAAGAGAATTGTAATACACATGTCAAGGTGTTCTAATCTAGTACCCACAGAAATATCAGCTGTCAACTCCCTTGATGTCAGGAATATAGGCCAACCCGACTGGGAAATTATTCGGAGGTTATATCCTGAGGGTAATAGTGTCTAACCTCGTTGTTGCCGCACAAGGTGTTCTAATCTAGTACCCACAGAAATAACAGCTGTCAACTCCCTTGATGGCAGGAATATAGGCCAACCCGACTGGGAAATTATTCGGAGGTTATTTCCTGAGGGTAATAGTGTCTAACCTCGTTGTTGCCGCACAAGGTGTTCTAATCTAGTACCCACAGAAATAACAGCTGTCAACTCCCTTGATGGCAGGAATATAGGCCAACCCGACTGGGAAATTATTCGGAGGTTATATCCTGAGGGTAATAGTGTCTAACCTCGTTGTTGCCGCACAAGGTGTTCTAATCTAGTACCCACAGAAATATCAGCTGTCAACTCCCTTGATGTCAGGAATATAAGCCAACCCGACTGGGAAATTATTCGGAGGTTATATCCTGAGGGTAATAGTGTCTAACCTCGTTGTTGCCGCACAAGGTGTTCTAATCTAGTACCCACAGACATATCAGCTGTCAACTCCCTTGATGGCAGGAATATAGGCCAACCCGACTGGGAAATTATTCGGAGGTTATATCCTGAGGGTAATAGTGTCTAACCTCGTTGTTGCCGCACAAGGTGTTCTAATCTAGTACCCACAGACATATCAGCTGTCAACTCCCTTGATGGCAGGAATATAGGCCAACCCGACTGGGAAATTATTCGGAGGTTATATCCTGAGGGTAATAGTGTCTAACCTCGTTGTTGCCGCACAAGGTGTTCGCACATAAAAAGTGTTCTAATCTAGTACCCACAGAAATATCAGCTGTCAACTCCCTTGATGGCAGGAATATAGGCCAACCCGACTGGGAAATTATTCGGAGGTTATATCCTGAGGGTAATAGTGTCTAACCTCGTTGTTGCCGCACAAGGTGTTCTAATCTAGTACCCACAGAAATATCAGCTGTCAACTCCCTTGATGGCAGGAATATAGGCCAACCCGACTGGGAAATTATTCGGAGGTTATATCCTGAGGGTAATAGTGTCTAACCTCGTTGTTGCCGCACAAGGTGTTCTAATCTAGTACCCACAGAAATATCAGCTGTCAACTCCCTTGATGGCAGGAATATAGGCCAACCCGACTGGGAAATTATTCGGAGGTTATATCCTGAGGGTAATAGTGTCTAACCTCGTTGTTGCCGCACAAGGTGTTCTAATCTAGTACCCACAGAAATATCAGCTGTCAACTCCCTTGATGGCAGGAATATAGGCCAACCCGACTGGGAAATTATTCGGAGGTTATATCCTGAGGGTAATAGTGTCTAACCTCGTTGTTGCCGCACAAGGTGTTCTAATCTAGTACCCACAGAAATATCAGCTGTCAACTCCCTTGATGGCAGGAATATAGGCCAACCCGACTGGGAAATTATTCGGAGGTTATATCCTGAGGGTAATAGTGTCTAACCTCGTTGTTGCCGCACAAGGTGTTCTAATCTAGTACCCACAGAAATATCAGCTGTCAACTCCCTTGATGGCAGGAATATAGGCCAACCCGACTGGGAAATTATTCGGAGGTTATATCCTGAGGGTAATAGTGTCTAACCTCGTTGTTGCCGCACAAGGTGTTCTAATCTAGTACCCACAGAAATATCAGCTGTCAACTCCCTTGATGGCAGGAATATAGGCCAACCCGACTGGGAAATTATTCGGAGGTTATATCCTGAGGGTAATAGTGTCTAACCTCGTTGTTGCCGCACAAGGTGTTCTAATCTAGTACCCACAGAAATATCAGCTGTCAACTCCCTTGATGGCAGGAATATAGGCCAACCCGACTGGGAAATTATTCGGAGGTTATATCCTGAGGGTAATAGTGTCTAACCTCGTTGTTGCCGCACAAGGTGTTCTAATCTAGTACCCACAGAAATATCAGCTGTCAACTCCCTTGATGGCAGGAATATAGGCCAACCCGACTGGGAAATTATTCGGAGGTTATATCCTGAGGGTAATAGTGTCTAACCTCGTTGTTGCCGCACAAGGTGTTCTAATCTAGTACCCACAGAAATATCAGCTGTCAACTCCCTTGATGGCAGGAATATAGGCCAACCCGACTGGGAAATTATTCGGAGGTTATATCCTGAGGGTAATAGTGTCTAACCTCGTTGTTGCCGCACAAGGTGTTCTAATCTAGTACCCACAGAAATATCAGCTGTCAACTCCCTTGATGGCAGGAATATAGGCCAACCCGACTGGGAAATTATTCGGAGGTTATATCCTGAGGGTAATAGTGTCTAACCTCGTTGTTGCCGCACAAGGTGTTCTAATCTAGTACCCACACAGAAATATCAGCTGTCAACTCCCTTGATGGCAGGAATATAGGCCAACCCGACTGGGAAATTATTCGGAGGTTATATCCTGAGGGTAATAGTGTCTAACCTCGTTGTTGCCGCACAAGGTGTTCTAATCTAGTACCCACAGAAATATCAGCTGTCAACTCCCTTGATGGCAGGAATATAGGCCAACCCGACTGGGAAATTATTCGGAGGTTATATCCTGAGGGTAATAGTGTCTAACCTCGTTGTTGCCGCACAAGGTGTTCTAATCTAGTACCCACAGAAATATCAGCTGTCAACTCCCTTGATGGCAGGAATATAGGCCAACCCGACTGGGAAATTATTCGGAGGTTATATCCTGAGGGTAATAGTGTCTAACCTCGTTGTTGCCGCACAAGGTGTTCTAATCTAGTACCCACAGAAATATCAGCTGTCAACTCCCTTGATGGCAGGAATATAGGCCAACCCGACTGGGAAATTATTCGGAGGTTATATCCTGAGGGTAATAGTGTCTAACCTCGTTGTTGCCGCACAAGGTGTTCTAATCTAGTACCCACAGAAATATCAGCTGTCAACTCCCTTGATGGCAGGAATATAGGCCAACCCGACTGGGAAATTATTCGGAGGTTATATCCTGAGGGTAATAGTGTCTAACCTCGTTGTTGCCGCACAAGGTGTTCTAATCTAGTACCCACAGAAATATCAGCTGTCAACTCCCTTGATGGCAGGAATATAGGCCAACCCGACTGGGAAATTATTCGGAGGTTATTTCCTGAGGGTAATAGTGTCTAACCTCGTTGTTGCCGCACAAGGTGTTCTAATCTAGTACCCACAGAAATATCAGCTGTCAACTCCCTTGATGGCAGGAATATAGGCCAACCCGACTGGGAAATTATTCGGAGGTTATATCCTGAGGGTAATAGTGTCTAACCTCGTTGTTGCCGCACAAGGTGTTCTAATCTAGTACCCACAGACATATCAGCTGTCAACTCCCTTGATGGCAGGAATATAGGCCAACCCGACTGGGAAATTATTCGGAGGTTATTTCCTGAGGGTAATAGTGTCTAACCTCGTTGTTGCCGCACAAGGTGTTCTAATCTAGTACCCACAGAAATATCAGCTGTCAACTCCCTTGATGTCAGGAATATAGGCCAACCCGACTGGGAAATTATTCGGAGGTTATTTCCTGAGGGTAATAGTGTCTAACCTCGTTGTTGCCGCACAAGGTGTTCTAATCTAGTACACACAGAAATATCAGCTGTCAACTCCCTTGATGGCAGGAATATAGACCAACCCGACTGGGAAATTATTCGGAGGTTATATCCTGAGGGTAATAGTGTCTAACCTCGTTGTTGCCGCACAAGGTGTTCTAATCTAGTACCCACAGAAATATCAGCTGTCAACTCCCTTGATGGCAGGAATATAGACCAACCCGACTGGGAAATTATTCGGAGGTTATATCCTGTGGGTAATAGTGTCTAACCTCGTTGTTGCCGCAGTCGCCTCTGGGGCGGTGTGGTAAAACTGGGAGAGGATATACTCCCTGAGGATTACACTACATTAGATAACCTTATTTCTCTTAATCAATTCCGTTAGGAAAATGTGAGCAATTAATTATAAGCAATTTTACAGACGATTGCCATTATAGTCCAGGAGCGGAGAGCCATTTTGTCCTGCTGAAAGAAAATTTCCCCAAGACAAAAAATTACCAAAACTATAAAAAAGTATAAAATGATTTTTTACCTGGCTTATATTTTTCTTAGCTTGTTAAATCATCGTCAAATAACTATACACAAACCTTAGAAGTGTCGATTTTCTGTCATTATATCTAGTTGTCTGATGGTGACCTTTTTATTTTGCTGTTATGCTGATAATCAATAAGTTGCCGTCAGGGTGTCGTATAGCCATCTTAATGTTTTATGCGTATTGCAATTGTCTTGAAAAAGTTGTCGTTGACCGTGAAAGTAAATAAGCATGAAAAAATTTTATTTTATAATTATTTTAACCACCTAGATACCATCCTAGTACGCCTTCGCTAAAACTAAGGTGGCTGAAGATCGATTTGTTGTTTTTTTTTTTGTAATTCTTCAAAGATTTCAAGATTAACCAGGTTTTGTGATATTTTATAATGTAAAAGAGTTTCTGGAATATGACTGGGAGACCACACAATAATAAGACTGACTCTCGAACGAAGTGGGAATTATTGGTGATGAATGAATGTAGAATAAGTGATCGAATGTCTGTCTGAATGAGAGCTCGATGTGGTATGTATGTTCAAATTTTAACATATTTTGACGTTTCCTATACAAATGTATTTTGTCTCCGGAATAAATAATTGACTATTTATTATTGTACTTACACAGAGCTAATTGGCTATTGGCTCCTATTAGAGCCCATTTAATATTACTTGAAAACAGAAATAGAATGTTTGAAATTGTATAGACCTTCTTCAGGAGTAACCCTTGCAATGGACGTTTTTAAAAATTTAATTATTTTTAATAAGTGGTAGTCCATTTGGTCCACTTTTTTCCAAGAGTTCACCTAGTATCTTATTACATCATAATTGAGCTATAAAACCGGAAATTATGTATTTCTATTCCCTCGTCGAAACTAAACCAAATGTTGGTGCCAACATTTTTCTTGTAATCACTTACTCAATTGATGACAGATTACGCCATATAGTTTCTTCCGCGACAATTTCTTCTCGTTTCTTCAATGACTCTTCTGCCCATTAAACCATCAGAGAGCGTCTTTTCGTGAACCATTCATCTCTGCAGTCCTTTCCACGTATCTCAGCACTCACCAGAGCATAATCAGCTGTTTGTGGCTAACGTCTGCCGAGGCGAGGTTTTCATCTAACAATAATGTTGCCACAAATAGTAATAGTAATGCTATCGTCAATAAGAACAAAGCAAATTGCTTGTCCTTGATGTGGTCAGCTGATTCCTTCTCTTCGCCTTATTGTCTCCTAATCCCAATATTATAATGTGATGTGTTACCATTGTTACATTCTTTTAACCATTCCTTTCCCGATGTACTTTTTCTTTCGATTCCATTAATTCTTGAAAACTTCGGAATGGTGGAAAATGTTTATGACTTTTCCAACACAACTTCACTAGCTCGTATTCTCTTGCTTGGAAATTTTAAGGATCACTTATGTTCACTCAAAGTTGTACATATTTTACCAACCATTGAGACACTCAAATATTATAGTACGCGTGTGTGTTATCAAATTAACAAAATAGAAGTGAGCAAGTCACAGGCAATCGCTTAAATCATTTTGACTTTATTATATGTGATGTGTTACCATTGTTACATTCTTTTAACCCTTCCTTTCCCCGGTATACTCTTTCTTTCGATCCCAGTAATTCTTGAAAACTTCGGATTGGTGAAAAATATTTGTGAATATTTCAACACAACTTCACTAGCTCTTATTCTCTTGTTTGGAAATTTTAAGGATCACTTATGTTCACTCAAAGTTGTACATATTTTACCAACCATTGAGACACTCAAATATTATAGTACGCGTGTGTAGTCGTTATCAAATTAACAAAATAGAAGTGAGCAAGTCACAGGCAATCGCTTAAAGCATTTTATTTTACCACAAAACTGCAACGCCAACAAGGTATAATGAAAATAAAATAACTCCCTGCACAGAATTCAGTGTGAATCATGCACGCATAGTAAAGAAAAATGTTATGCACTATCAATCGTTTTTGTCTATAAATAATACAGACTGCTTGATTGACTGAAACGTAAAAACCAAGCATAATTTTACAATTTTACTGAGAAGTTTTTAGAAAACAATGAGATTGATTTACGAAATACTCAGTTTTGTTCTGCGGATAGAAGGAGCCGTTCCCGCACAGAAACAAACTCAGTCGGCCAGGAGCCGGTTTAATGATGCTCCGTCTCGGTTTACATTTCATTCTTTATTTGCACGAGTCAAAGTCTGAAAATTACTTTTCCCGACAAAGGCACGACTCGTGTTTTGCCCTTTAACTTGTCCTTTTCAATTAGAAAGTTTCACTGTTAACAGTTGTGTTATGGGAGCGTTTCAAACAACACTGGAAACTTTTTAGCTTTGCTTTTGAAAATCATTTGTGTTAGACTCATTACGGTTAAGAAGAGAGTTTGGAGTAATATCGTTGACGACCCAATGATCTTAAAACGCTTTCCACTTAAGGAAAGTCATAGACGGCGTAAATAACGGTTAATTTTTACACAACTTAAATTCAAATAATCTAATTTTCTTGAAATACAGTATAAAATTTCTCTGTTGGTACTACGCAGATATATTTCAACTTTGTATTCCCTATTCAGATTAAAAGCTGTATAAAAATAACCTTAACTTCTTTTACATTAGAAAAATGTTAAAACTCATCAGTTTTACGCCCTTGTTTTAGATCAAAGCGTTATCTCAATTTAAAGATTAATTAATACAAATCCAAACACATTTTTTTATAAGTGTATCATTTTTGAATATTTAAACGATGAGGTACAACAAAGTTTGTAATTTTTTTCTGAACAACCCATACAAACGAAAACATTAAAGCTCTTGTTTTTGTATTGAATATCTCTTTAAAATGAGACATCCTCCAAAGTTCTACGACTAAAAGCGAGGGTGTAGGACTGCATTAGGTTTAAAATAGTTTAACTATGTCATCTTCAAGTTCCGTTCCGTACTTCATAGCGATACTAGATAGTAGTATATTACTTGATAAATGACTGACATCCATATTGCTGTCATACATGACTGACATCCATGTTACTGTCATAAATGACTGATAAGGGTTTGTCATACAGCAAGTTAAAAGTGAGAAATATTGCATTTTCGATACAATAACATGTAGTACCATAAACATTGTGGAGTACTTAGATAAAAACTTAGGGTTATAGATGAATCGTTTGTAACTTATCAGGAGTTTATATTTAGCACACTTTTATTCTCGCGGCAGATGCTTTCAACTGCAGTAGCTATCTGTTTTGTTAGGAAAAAATATCTAATCATCCTTTCCTTATCAAAACATTGCATTACCGATACAATAAGATGTACTTCCATAAACATTGTGTAGTAAATTGATGAAAAACTTTGGGCTATATATTAATCTGCTGCAGCTTATCACTGCTTTATATTTAGCACATTTTTATTCTCGTGACAGAGGCATTAAACTGTAATAGCTATTGGTTTTGGTAGGAAAATTTATCTAATCTTCCTTTCCTTATCAAAATATCGCATTTCGATACAATAAGATGTAGCTTCATAAACATTGATTAGTAACTGGATGAAAAACTAAGAGGTTACAGATGAATCGTTTGTACTTATCAGGGGGTTTATATTTAGTACACTTTTATTCTCGCGACAGAGGCTTTCGGTTTTGATACGAACATATATCTTATCATCCTTTTCGTTTCGAAATAAAGCTAAACTCGAAGCAGTATTCGATAACATGCTTCTCTGTAAGTTACGAATTATGCACTTTACTGAAACTACACGTTTATTGTGTTTCAGTGATCTTTGGTATTGAAGACTAAAAATTTTAGCATATAACAAATTTATTCACTTTCTCACATTTTACTCGTATGATTAACAAACACTGTTGTATCAGCAGACAGTGAGCTAAGCTGAGACAAAGGCGTGGTTAACCCGAACTCTGCCGTAGTGTGAATTCCTACTTGTTAGACCTGTGAGCGGAAGAGACCGCTGCCGCCGAGAATAAAGTAGAATTGTTATTTTAGTTATTTACCTCACACGTTCCAATGCGATTGGATAGACAAAAGGAAATGTAAGCAAGCCTTTACCCAGCAACCTTTTTACCCAGGGTATCACATAGACAGACGGACAGACTGCCCTTCTACCTTTCGACCCAAAAATCGAGTTGTTGCTTGTCCCTTTGTACCAAGTGTCAAGTTTCTGGGACTTTCTATCAAGAGTTAGTGCACAGACAGACGGACAGACTGCCTTTTTACCATTTGACCTAAAAATCTAGTTCTTTCTTGTCCGTGTGTACCAATCTTTAAGTCGCTGAAAGTTTCTATCAAGAGTTATTGCTCAAGACCGACTGCCCTTTTGATCCAAAAATCAATGTAGTTCTCTTTTGAACCATTTTTCAAAGGTTTTTTCAAAGTTTCAGGTCTCTAGGATCGCTTTATCAGGAATTTCGCTTTATCAGACGGGACAACGACATAATTATGAACTTTTTGAAGGATTTATTGTAGTATAACTAGTATAAAGGAATACAACATTTTCCAATATAATTGTTTTATTTTTATTTATTTTGAATTTATGAAATTGAATGTAACGACTGTGATAAATTGTACATTGGCAAAACTAAAAGGAACATTAAGACACGATTCAAAGAACACTTTGCACATATAAAATATGGAAGAAATGAAAAATCTGCTGTGGCGAATCACTGATACTCATCCAAGGTTTTCAATGTTATCGATTATCTCTAATAAAAATTTACGATTATTAAAAGAAGTTACTAACACAATTTTTGTACACTTAAATGCTTGGGAAACATTTTACATTAACACAAATCAAGAAATAACTTATCAATAATGAAGACGGACCAATTCAAAATTCAGTTTTACTCTCATCTCAATTTATTGAAAAAATTAAAATTAATTCTGATTAAATATTTTATACTGGCTAACCGTACACCCAAATTGTTTACTAAAAAATTGTGTAATTTTTGTTATTATAAAATTAATTATTAATTATTAATTTGATAATTTGTGAAGTGCCTGATGATGGAATATTTGATTCAGAAAGGCCTTGCACAAAAAAAATTATATTGGAAAATGTTGTATTCCTTCATACTAGTGATACTACAATAAACCGTTTTTCCAATGCTTCAAGATTCTACATTTTTGAAGGATGTTTAATTTTTTGAAATGTTTCATTTTTAATAGTCGGTTGACTGGTGGCAATCTTAGATGTAGCACTTAAGAACAATGTACTTTTACGGCCTTATTTTTAGTCGTAGAATTATGGGAAAAGCCTCATTTTAAAGATATGACTAATACACATCCAAGGCTTTCAATGTTATCGATTATTCTAAACCTTATTCAGTAAGAAAATCTGAAATTTTTGTACTTTGATATTCTAAACAAATTGTTCTTCATCGTTAAAGTATTCAAAAATAATAAAGTTTTATTAAAGAACTAAAAAGCGTTATAACGTGTATTAATTTGATCTTGAAAGGGAGATATCTCTCATAACGGGGCGACGAAAGATAAGGGCAAAAAATGTCATGATAAATAGCATTGTTCTTATGGAGAAAATTTTACTAAAGTCGGCTTTTAATAATCTAAAAATAATTTGTAACATCCTGCAAGAATGAATATCACCCTTTGGCTCAGATATACTCGCCAGCCACTCAGCCCGAGCCTCTCATTTCCCCAAAATGTATTTAATTAGATTTTTAAATGTTTGCATTTTAACTAAATTGAACTTATTTAGCATGCAAATAAAATTTTAATTCAGTAAAGTGCACTTTTCGTTAGAAGAGTATCCTACACCTCAAATGAAATAAAATACCCGTATAAGTCAGAGGTATTTCCTCCGAGATTGTTATATAGATGTAAACAAACCCCTCTCATATATTATCTAAGAACCCGTGTGTGCTGTCTCAAGTCACACCGTGCCACTAGACTCATGTATTCAAAGTTTCCAATTTCCACAGACAATAACGCTCATATTTCTCCACAGTCTCGGCACAAACAATAACCTGCTGTCGGATTGTTCCGCTCTGTTACGGAGCTTTCCCTCGCGGAGTCAATTTTCTTCATCTACGGTCGTTGTTTGATTTCCTCATTTTCCAGTCCGTTTGTTCTTGAAGATCCCGAAATGTTGTGCTCTATTGACGTTGCTCTAATACTTCGGTTTGTAAAATTGAGTTTCAAATTGTTCTCGGAGTTGTTTTTTTTTTTTTTTTTTTTTTTTTTTTTTTTTTTTTTTTTTTTTTTTTTCAACAGTTGGCCTAATTGAACAGGGATTTTGAAGTCACCACTTTTGGCAGGCTATGGATGCATGTTTTGTACGGGGGAAAATGTTCGTTTCACGTCACGGAACGTCACGCATGTTTATGTTTTCCACATGCTTTCAAAATAGACAGCTTTACCGAAACATCTCGTCTGAACTAACATGCCATTTATTTAATGCATGTTTTGCTGAAACTACAGTACCACCATTCAACTACTAGGCAATGAAATACTGATTTACAAATAATGCTACAATATACGAATATTTTCTTAATATATACTTATCGTAAATACTTCCGCGTATAAAATACGTATTCTCAAATAAGAAAACATTTAGAAAACACGCATTATACTAACATGAACGATTCTTATGGCAAAATGGTAATATTACTGATGAATAATATATTAAAATTATACGTGTCTATCATATTTACACATTTTCACTTGGTTGAGAATTGAGTAAGTGGCTTGTTTTTTATCATTTAAATGTTTCATTTCCGTAAACGCACATGTTTTTTTAATGTTATATTTAATGTTATAACATGTACATGTTATAACATTCAATTTAACAATGTCAACCGATAAACGCATATGTACAACAAGATATGGAACAACAAAAGATCCTGTGTTTACAAGATATTTAGCGAGACTTTATTCTAGAATTGTTATATCTTATTTCAATTATTATAAACCGATATTTTCATTTTTTGAATATAATGCCAATGAAAATGAAGTAATTATTTCTAAAAGTGAAAATGATACTGATCGAATAATGAAAGTGTATAATTATTTATTACTTTGTCAGTGACCAGTGTAATATATGAAATGTAAAAAATATTTCAAATATATGTATAAAATTAATACGAAATATAAATCTTTTTTATGTTAAAGAATTTAGTGTCTCATATTATTTTAACGTGTAAAAAATAACCATTTAATAATAATTAGTAAAGGTACTTTTCAAGATATATTTTCTCTTATGTATTACTACATCTATGCGAACTATAAAATGGCGGCTAGCGGCTAAACCAAATTTTCCACGACCTATATTCATATGACATTTTTTGTTTGAAATGATGAGTACTATCACCCACAGAAGTTTGTGACGCCCTTTTGTGAACACCCTGTATATAATCTATAAATATGGTTCTACTGTGCCGTCCAACGCCCATGTGCATAGCTCGCGTCCTGATGCCGCTGCCTGCATAGCTCAGACCCCATATCCTACCCCAGAACAATGGCCAGCCAACTTGAGGAATGCGGCAACATTAATCTACTATGTCGAGAATGTCGTAGTAAATTATATTCGGATACAAACAGAGCAACTGTATGTGATCGTAACAATCACTCGGGCCGGACAGGAATTTCATTACACTTTCGGCTACCAGCCACTGTGGTATTGTTTGCGAAGCAACCAAGCATTTGAAGCAATTCAAGGCAGCCATACACTAATACGTAATTTATGATACGTTGCATTTACGCTGATCAAAAGTCCACAATTATTTGTGCATTTGTGTTTTACCTTAAAGTACTATTATTAGATCTTTCAAGTACTACTCTATCTCATTGAAAACGATTTTCTGCTTATTTATTCTCAACCCCCTGGTATAATTTGTTTATCTTAACCTTGACTCTTAATTTGAGTTAGGTTAGTTCGGCGTGGAGTTGATACACAACGTGTTTCTTGTGTTCCTGAATTGGTGTCTCAACCCTCTGGTAATATTTGTTTATTTTAACCTAGACCGTACTTTTAGACCGTGTTAGGTTAGTTCTGCATGGAATATACAACGTGTTTGTTGTGATTCCTGAATTGCGTGTTTCAACCCTCTTGTAAATTACCCTCCATTGTTTAATTACGGTCTAGGTTAAAACAAACAAATTTTATCATAGGGTTGAAACACCAATTCAGGAATCACAAGAAACGCGTTGTGTATCAACTCCACGTTGAACTAACCTGTTGAAAGTATTTCTGCTTTAAACAAAAAAGTAAGGTACATTGGGGGAAATCGGTACATGGTCTTGACGGAGTGATAAGCATGAGAGCTGTTATGCCCTCTGGTGGTAATATTTTTGTTTTCTATTTATTTATCAATTATAAAATTTTTTGCATGATAAGTTAATTAAGCTTCGTTACCTTTCTGTTTTGTTTATTATTATTGTTATTGATATCTAATATTATATTTATTGTTATTACTGTTCATACTCTGTTTATTTATATACTGTTTCTCTATATATTTATAAGTGATGATTTAAGAGTGAAACACGTTGTGTATACACTCCACGCAGAACTAACCTAACATAAAATTACGGTCTAGGTTAAAATAAAAAAAATATTACCAGAGGGTTGAAACACACAATTCAGGGATCACAAGAAACACGTTGTGTAATTTGTGTTAGGTTAGGTTTGTGTTTGGCGTGGAGTTGGTACACAACGCGTTTCTTGTGATTCCCGAATTGTGTGTCTCAACCGTCCGTTATAATTAGTTTATTTTTAGCTACACTATAGTTTTCTGGTGTTGGTTTAGTTATTCACGTGAGGAAGATATCGGATTACAGATCTCGAAACGTAGTGTTACTGATTTCATGTAGCACTAAATGATTGCAAATGTCCGAAACATTCATATTACCTACAGTATATATATATATATATATAAATCTTCAATAAGAATTCTTCAATTATTGTAATAAACATTTTCTATATTTCGGCTTAAGCCGTCTTCAGGAAATTACAAAAATTATATAAATAGGGCTATAAGAACAGAATAAACATAAAACATCAACACAGAAAAAATAAATAAATAAATATATATATATATATATATCCTCCAATGAGATTTTACGCCGTTATCTCATCAATGTAAAACGTAGGAACGGTAAAGCAGCAGCAGTCTCAGCTGGGCGATCGACAGTTTATAGCTGATTACTTTCACCGCTGGACGTATTTCGTTAAAAGCTCACTCTCTCCCCACCCTGCGGGTAATGTACCCCCTCTAACGTTTAATTGTACCCGTGATGGATGTGGGATAAGCCGCTCCAGCCCTTATTGGCTATTATGGATAGTTATCGCTTCTGTACTGCAAGCTTATTCTCAACGCTACTGCTATTACTGCAATACATATTGGTCTTATAAAATATGTTATGTATTTGTTCAAACTAATAAATATATTTAGGTATATACAAAATTGGAATACTATGTATGTGAGTTGGATACATAATCCCACTATCATGTCTTGACATTTATTTCTTTCTTAATTTAAAAATCACGTTGTTAACGATAATTTAATCGAAAAAATTGCAGGATTTCGGTTATTTGCCATTCCCACATTTATTTGGACAATTATTAAACTTAATTTTGTTTTATTTGTATTTCCCATATATTTTATTATTATATATTTTAACTTTATATTTAATAAGTATTAGTTGCTTTAATATCACATTTCAGTATTGCTTTTTGTATTTGCTGGATTCATTGTTGTCTTTGATATTTTATTATTAAATAATATAATGTTAAATTTTGGAAAATATATTTAATCTTTAAAAATGACTAGTAAAGATTACTAACATGACATAAATTGTATACCAATTGAACCTTTATTAAACTATAAATTATATTTATATACCGCAGCATATAAAGAGTCAATATTCAATTAATATTTTTCTAAAACAGCTTAAAAAGTGGCTATTGTCTATGAAGGATATTGAAGAAGTACTTTTTTAAATTAATGTTTAAAATGAGATTGTTTCTTTTCCTTGTAATATGTTTCCAATAATGATAATAATGCATCATCTAATTTATGTTCTAGTTATGTTCATTATGTTCTCCATGTTTATATGTTTAATTTGTTACATTTAGGCTTAGTTGATTATTTTATGTATAGTTAAGATTTTTGTATTAATTTAGTAGTGTTTTTCACGAACTTCATTCAGAGTAAAAATAAATAAGTTTTGCTAAAAATATTACTGTACTGTTTGTAAAGCTGCTAGTTTTCTGTTAATTTTATGATATTTATATTTATTACTCCAAACAGGCTTTGCCTTGGAGTTTTTTCTCTTTATTTCTCAGAGTGATGTATAGTGTAACAGTAGTTTTAGTTGCATATGTATGTATTGTTTATGTGTAAGTAAATGTAATGTTTTTTTGGTTAGTCAGTACAATTTTATAAAAATCGTATCTGTAATTTTTATTTGTGAGAAATAAAGTTTCTTTCTTCTTTCTTTCTTTTCTTATTAATCAAGATTCTGCACGAGGTCAGGAGAACTTACGGAATATTTATTGTAATTATAGAGAATACACGTACTTGTTATTAAGAAATAGAACACTGTAATAATTGTATCCCTTCGTTGCTTTTTGGTTTTTGCGGGTTTATGTTGTATTGATTCATCGTTTGCGTTACACAAATGCCGTATCTATATTTATATGCCTTGAAATGCATAAAAATACACATGAAACAGTTGAAAATACACTTTTATATCTAATTATAACAATTACATAAAAATAATATTGCATTTTTAAATATGTTAATTATTGAAAAAATTGGTTTATATCAGCAAAGTAAATTTCATTTTGTATTATCTTTAAGTCTGGCATTATTACTATTAAAAACATACTATGTCAATAACCAATCTAAAAAGGTTGGTTGGTGTTTGTCTAGACACACGTCAATCTCAGTGACGAATGTATGGTCTGTGTGACATAAAATACGACAACAAAGCTTTTAAACAATTCATATTCGCCAACGATACCTGCATCATCCATCATCCATCATCCTTCCAGCAGAAGGTTATTGTGTCATCATTTCTCTTTCTGTTGACTTTTTCACAATGTATTTGTTACTAGTAAGTTTCGTGCTTCCCGTAAAACGCTCTCGTATAGTCACAAGCCTCACGGGACTACTTTAAAGTGATTTATATTCTCAACATTGCACTGTGTTTATGTAAACGTGTATCTGTGTATCACTAGAATTGCTCACATAAACGAATCTTTATAAACAAAACAGCATTGTGTTTTCTGCAAACGAATTACAAACGAATTCTTGAGAGGAAAGGAACGAAGGAAGGGGAGGCTAGTACCAAAACAAATTTTCTTCACAATAGTGGATGTTCTAGTGATCATGTATGAAATGAAAACTGGTATGAATATTGTATTGCAAATTAAGAACCTGGATATACTAAGCTCCGTTTCTTGTCAAGATATAAGTGCTTAACGGAAATAAACACTTTCTAACACCTGCGCTGCACGCGTGGTTTTCCTATAAACGCGTGGACTTGAATCATAAATGAAATTTAACTCTACGGAAAGAATTTTAAACTAGGTATTTCTAGGATCCTCTTCTAACTAAAGAACGATAGCCTGAGGCCAAAAACTTGTTCATAAAGGTTTTCTTTAATTTACAATAGTCGACTAACATGTAATCCATGAAATTTTATACAAATTAATATAAACGTTTCATGTTAATCAATAACAATCCTTTATTAAGTATTATACTTGTAGATCATTTGTTTACCACAATTATTATTAAGCTATTTTTGAGCAAATAATCGAGTTTCGCTTTAAATCAGTTCAAACACTTTTAAAATAATTGGCGTAAATATTCTACGAAACAAACTAAATTCTAAAAAAATCCAAATAACTGTTTAACGGCAAAATAGGTACAGGTCAGTGGTTAAAGCAGGTTTCTACACCTTGGACATTATACATGTATAGTAAGAACTGACATGGACATTATGAAAGAAAACATTCATTAGGAAAAGTCAGTCAAGCAGCTTAGAGCCTTGTAGCTCTAAGATGTTAGAAGCTTTCAGACCGAAGCCTTTACTTTATGAAAGCTTTTAGAGGCTAAGAACTTCCAGAGGTTCCGGAAGGTCTGAGTAGAAAGAATTTTCCAGATTGTGGAAAGTTATAGAGGCTGAAACTTCACATAAGGAACTGTTTGTTTCCAAAAACCGAAGTCTTCTTAGTGGGAATGTTTCAAAGGCCGGAAACATATTGAACTGGCATGTCCTTGTCGCCAGTGGCTTTGAGCGTAAGTAATAATTGGCAAGGGATTCCAGAAGCCTGAAAATTATACAGGCCGAAAGCTCCAAGATACTGGATGCTTTCAGAGGCTAAAATCTTTAAGAGATTGTTAGCTTCACAGAGAATGGTGATGATGCACAGATACCGAAAATATAGAAAGGCATCCACTCTCATCCAAGTGGATATTCTGCAATTTGGGTTAGCTTCTAAATTCCAGAAATTTCAAGAGGCCAAAACTAGCAAACATCGGAAGCTTTCGGAATCCGAGAGTGACTGGCCGCATCCAGAGGCCAAGAACTTTAATAGAACGTGAATTTCCAAAGATCGGGAGCTACCACATAACAAGTTCTACTAGTAGCCCTGATTCATAGATCAGTAATTCTTATCTGGACACTAACGAACCTAAAAATATTTAGGTGGAAGAATTATTATTTCTATTAGCAGTGGAAGTATCATATTATCCAGTTAGTGCCTACTCATATATTTCGAGGGGTTTAAAAGTTTTGATTGCCTAAGGTGTTAGGTAATGTTAGTGTATATTCAGCGGCTGTAAGTGTCAGGATTCAGTACCTGGAAGATATCAAACAACTTTTCGATCTACAACGGTAATCTACGTTAATCCTTTGACGAATTAACGAAAGGGTTTGTTGTTTTTTGTTCCCTGTAAAAGAATGCAAGACATTTCAATTATTGTTTTGGTAGAGTTGTAGTATTTATTGCGTATTTAGAATTATAATTTATTTCCCCTGACTTTCTTCAGATCTGAGACAAACGTAGAATAAAGAAAACTGTAAATATTTCAAACATACAATTAACAGAAATTTAAGTTCTACCCCCAAACGTGTTGGTTTCAGTTGATTATGTTGATCTTATCAACACTTATAAAAATATTTACAGTTTGATCAATGCTTAAAACCTTTACACAGACTCATTGTGGAACGTCCAGAAAGACGATAATTCTACAAATTTAGTGGTGTTTTAATTTATGAAATTAATTAATAGAATATCCATAAACTGAGTCACAATTCCCTGGCTGGTTTATACCTTCCAGTTGAACCCACTTTGGATACAGCAAAAACCAATGTGTCACTTAAATTTAGGCAACCTTAAGGATGTCCAGGACCGGCACATCACTAACCGCAAATGTCAAGATTTTGTGGTGCAAGGGTAATTCGATAGGTCTAGTCTACTGCGGGAGATGACTGTTGGAGTTGGTGGAGTTTGTTCCATAAGAGTCAAAGGTTCTTGCCAGCCTAGAGATAAGGGTGTGCCACCCCCTGCCTGCTTTGACTCTTTAGTATGGTTCAGAGCCGGCTTCTTCTTCTTCCAAGATAAAAAGACTTGAGATTAGTGCCCTAAACATTTCCTTGTGGGACAAGAGGCGGTCCCTATTCCCAACCTTACCCAATCAAAATATCCTGTCACTCCGGAAGCAACACAATTATTCTTATAGAACTAGGTGCAATTAGGCTTCTTGTCATTTGAGAACAAAACACTTATTCATAAAACTTTGATAAGCATTGAATACCTTTTATCTGATCAACCTTTATTAACTGCACCAAGTAATAACCATGATGATTTCGCAGGAAAAGTGTAGAAAGCAAAAGAAAGTAGTAACGTCTATATGTTGTGGGAAAATATATAATTGTACCTTTACGTAGGAATTTTCCTACCATCGAGTTAAAAATGTTTCCCACAAATTTTCCCAAAAGGTCTTCTCGTTGTTACTGTCGTGGTTACAAGATGTCACCCCAGCAAGTTTACGTCTGCACATTCCGTAAACCGATCGTGTTTAACGAGCAGTAAACAGTGTCTGCGATTATAAACTCTATTACCGTCACTTTACGACTGTCGAGTGGCCATAATCCCGTACCATAATATCTCTTTGACATCTTGGTCCCCCGTGGTTACGACCGGCCAATATCTATTATGTTAGAGGCCATTTTGTACCTCTTAGGTAGGCACAACTGCATGACTGAGAGGCCATGGAAAATCTGTTCCTGTATTTTCATGGCAGTGTTTTTGCAATGTCTGTCTGAAGGTTACACAACAAACACGTAGAGATTTCTTAATATGGGTTAAGTCCTTTGTTTGAAGGTAATTTTTGACGATGGAAAGATTGTGAAGGAAACAGGATTTTTCCGGACATTTGCCATCTGGTGTGCGACGTTTTCCTGTAAATATATGGAGGCTCAAAGGAGTCACCTTGTTCTATCATGGATCATTCAAGGAAGATCGACATTCATGTCTGTTACAAATAAAATGACGTTTTTAGCTATTAAGCGTTAAAGCTATGAACCGGACTAGGATCTTAGAGTCTAATGAAGTGTTTCATTCAGAATTAAAAAAACACAGTGCTTAATTTTGTAATCATTTAGCAGGTTTGGAAGTTCACAGTTTCCTGGAAGGATTTTCCAAATTAAATGATAAACGAAACGCTAAACTTTATGGAGAAGATAAGTTAGTATTACTTCAGAAAGAGTAACGTGTTAAAGTGGCAGAAGACTTAGAAAAGCATAAATTTATATAAATGGACACTAGCCAGTAATAGTGAATGGAGGGTAAAGAAGAGCGTCAAAATGCATTGTGTTACTATGAGGCGGCCAGATGCTTTGCGTAGTTAGATAGATATGTCTTAAATAGTTGGAAAAAAGGAAAACTAGAATGATACAAATAGAGCAAAAGGACTCCTACAAATTTGTGTCCAAGACTTAAGTCAGGAGTAGAGGTAGAGAATCAAACAAATGATTCCTCTAATCTTTTGAGGGCTTGTTTATAGAAATTAAGGAATAATTTTATTCGCTAGTTTACAATATTTTTATCTTAAATAAATGTAAAAAATCGAATGATATATTTTTATTTTACTGTTTATCTTTAATTTGGAGACGAACATATATTAGGTGTAGCTAAATATATAGCCATGATCTTATGTATATTCATCTTCATAACGCTTAATTTTCTCTTTTCAGCGATTTGCTTTAAAAATCTGTTGTACTCATTGATATGTTTCTTCAATCTAACACCAAAAGCAAGGCAACAGAACAGTGAAATGTTGCACGATTCATAGAGATCTTCCTCATATTTGTTGTTCCTTTTAATGCAGCAACTGTGCACACACAGTTGAACAAACACAGATAGTTTACATAATTTTAGGAAAGTAGATTACCGTCTGTTACAAAAGATGACTAACACAATACCTTGTGATTTCAGGTGAGTTTAATGTACATTTACGAAGTCTGCAGTGTTCTTCACGTGGTGAGTGCACATAAATAAAATATTCGTAGTAAAAAAATATCCTTACATACGCTAAAATAATAATTAATAATTTAGGTTCAACAAAAGTTCCTCTTTCGGCACAATAAGTTTATAGAAAGATGTATTACACAAAATAGCTAGTGTTAATTTGTAATGTTATCAGGTGTAAATATGCAGTACATAATGTGCATGTTACCTTGAAAATGTAAATTTGATATCGGATACCCTAAAGACAGCAAGCTACACGGAGTTCAACACGAAGATATGCCTTACAATATTTCCTTCGCAGACAGAACATCCCCCCGAGGTTCACGCTACGCTACACACACTGGTGTTACCCTCGAACTTGGGTTATATCGTGTACTGCACAACTCGGTTGTTCCGCACATATTCTCGTGCACAGATTGCGTTGGAACACGCACAAAACATTGTTCACAATGTATATCTACTGATACCAACTGTCCTTGGGGCTCTTACGCTATTTAGTATATAAATAAACTGTTATGTTACACATTTATGAAGCTACCAATAAAGAATTTTTAGCTATACAAATTAAAGCAGATATTATTATTTAAAATTCAATTAAACGATAATTTCAAAGAATGCTTGTTATGTTACTTATGTTCTAATAAGTCCTAACCATAAATCTTTTTTTGAAGAATTTGTCCAAAAGTAATGTTACAAACATTACTCTTACCATGCACAGTATCCACAAAGTATTTATTAACCAACGTTATTCATCTTGTCATATTGTATTACCAAATATCCGGTGACGAATTGTGATTTATCAATGAATCTGCATTCTATAACATCGGTTTGATATAAACATTAGAAAACATATCCTTCGTGAATTAAAAATGTACTCATTATGTATGGTTAATTAAAGTTAAATGGTTGTTAATTTACTTGTCTCCTGTGTGAGAATGTTTTGAGTTATAAAAATATCTTTTTTCGGAAGGTTGTCACTTGCACTATTTAGTGTCAAGCTCAGACAGCTTTAGAGTGATGTGTTTTCTGTTACAAAGTGTTTTTAAAATACTATGAGTATTTGTGATTTTACATGAGTTGAGCATATCGTATATCAGCCAACTTTCAGTGCATCTAACAAAGAAATGGTTTAAGAGGATACCATCACTTAACGGTTTTGTGTTTGTGGTCCTTACCCCCACAGGACTGGTACGCTCTGAATGACAGAAATGAGTTCCTCCTTCATACTGCCACTTATAAAAACGAAAACCTAAACGACACCGACAATAATGGAATTGACACAAATCAGTGGGTAAGTTTCCCTCTTTATGGGTGGATGGGAACAAACCAATCACAATGAAGCAGCCTACTAGATCGTGTGTTGAGCATCCATGTAATATGAAATGAGATTGATTTTTAAAAATCGCTGTAAACATCCAGGAAGACATCGTGATGAACCTCCACCGTGACTTCGGTGACCACCGTCTAGTCCAGCTTCGTAAAATGTGTTTGATGTACATGGATATCGACCGCGAACTGCAAGTCGATGGCAACCCTTCTTTTTTCTGTTCCTATCCTCACGGTATATTTTATAAACAGTAATTTTTATTTTGGTCTTGCTTTTTATGTTAGTAGTCTAGGAAAAAAGCTGCATTAAACTCTTTTTTTTGTTTCGCTCAGAGCATTTAGTTAATAATTTAGAATCCAATCGGATTGGTGAAAATAATAAAGTTATGACATCTGTGAAAGATTATTTTTCTTTTCCTCAAAAGATACATTTCGTATTAAAATATTCAATTTTTAAAACACTGGTTTTATTTAAACTTTTGTACTAATACATTAATAACTTCAGTATTAGAAGTGAGGGATTACATCTTTCAGATAAAAGAGTGCCGGGACGTGCGTGTAACCGCGTGCGTGCAAGCGAGCGTGCTGCACGCACGCACATAACACGGTCTCGATCTGTCGTATATCTGACGCAGTAGACATCTCATTCTGTACTGAGCAATAATTCACAGACTCACGGCCCGCGCCGTACGTCATCTCAGTGTCTCGGCCTCTGTACGTATTTACAGTTACGGTTTACGTTCCTCTTCTGCACGTGACTTCCTCGACCGTTTCACTCCGGCTACGGTCCGGAAATATTGCCATCGCACAATTCCTTGTATTATAATATAACGGCTTTGTTGCATTTGTAGCATTCGAAAATCAAAGACACTCATTTTATGTGATCCAATCCAACCGTACGTGAATGCAGAACGACGTACGGTACCACAGTGGTATTCATATTTTACGAATCCACAGTTACACGTACGTTGTTCTCGAGTTGGTATTGTACGGAAATTGGGATACTTTGCGCTTGCGGTACGTGAAGTACTGCAGTACTTACAGCCAGTCATGTTGGAATCCTCGTAATTCTTTTTTTGTGGTTTGAACGGGAACATATGTAGGAGCATTGTAACGATTTTTGGATTTCGGAACTTAGAAACTCATAATACGATATAGTAAGTGATAGCACAATGATTGGCACAAAATCGATTCATATTCATGCTCAAGGAAGAAAAATTTGTCAATACTGAGAAAACATCCAAAGATAGCAGCAAAACATTCAAAGTCATTTTGTCTTTTATTCATTAGAGTCTTGCCGCTACTTACGTGTTAAAGCAACAATGTCCACTCTAATACTACCGAAGGTAGATTAGTGTAATGTGTTAAAAAACCCTACTGTACATCTAAGTCTTTTTATGGAAAGTTTCGACATTTGGAACATTTCGAATGTTAACATATTAAATCTTTAAAACGCTGGTTTTAATTAAACTTTTGTACTAATTAAGAATACGAAATCTTTCAGGTTTTTAACTCCTAAATCTAGCTACACAAAAATGTAAGTTTTTTATCAAAATTCGTGGATCGTATGTAATTATGTTATTAATTATGTAAATTGTGTATGTTACTTATGTATGTATAATAATTATGTACCATTATATTTTAATTCGGATATTTTTGCTTCCCCTATCAGCATCAGTTGGGATGTTGGGGGAGGTAAACTCTTTTGGGACTCTATTCAGCGTTTCCAGTGAAAAATAAGTGACGGCAGTATTTCACCAGGTCGTGTTATTCAAATGAAGGATGCGTGTTTGAGTTCAGAGTTTAGTTTAATATTCACACTTCTCCACCCAGCACCTGCGCCGCGCGCTCTCGCCGGGACTGGGATGTGTTTCCGTTAAGTGTTCTTTAAAATATTTACTGCGGTTAACTCAATTCAGTAAGAAAATATATGAAAAGTTTAAATTCTCCCCTGAGTTTCTAATACCCATTATTTTAAAATGGCAGGACCCTACTGAGAAACTAGAAGACGAAGACATTGTACGTCATTCGAGGGCTGGGATGTCTGTGCTTGTTCTTGTAACCCAGCTCTTGTTGGACTTGAAAGATTGAAGGTGACTTGCACTCGGGACGTCGCCTGGGACTTGGGTGGTAAAACGTCACACTGTAGCTTCTCTTTTTTCTGGGCTGTCTTTTCTCGTTTCGCTTGAGTTTTCTGTAACTAAATTTATTCTTTACATTAACGCAGTGAAAAAATCAAGTATAAAAAATGATTATTTTAATTTCCAAAATATAAAATTTACGTGCAATCTTTTCTAATTTTTTAACTTATTACAAAGAGACATCAAAATTTATTTTCATTGTATCAAATATATCTTATTGAATTTTATCTTATAAAAACAAAGTTAAATTTCACTCAGTTCTGGTTGTAGAATTATTTGAGACTCTTTTCTTTTTAAATATTCACATCGGATTTGTAGAGTAGATCATTTTTAATTTCTTCATCGGCACAACTAAGCAAACTCAGGAACAAACCTTAAGTAGACGCCTTTAGACTGAAGTAGGTTTCCGAGACATACATATGTACGATGTATTTTCGTATGTATTTTCTTGATCAAGGTAATAAGGCGAACTTAAATGAGACACCGTACATACATTAGACCTAAGTGAATTTAAACGGCAGGAGTAGACACTTTTTACCGAATAAGCTGCTCAATCCTACGTATGTGTATTTCCTTTATCTGGACAAGGCAAACTTTACTGTGGCACTGTAAATATCTTAGACCGGAACTAAACTACAAGGGCTAGAGTTAACATTTGTTGGCAGAAATAGGTTTACTAGACCTACTTATATATTTTCTTTATATGGACATTAAGACAAACTCAGCTGTGGCGTCGAAAATGTAACTAAATCAGACCAGAAATGCTTCTACACGCCCAAACCTAGATATAACATTCAGTCATAATTTTCCTCAGCCATAAACGTTTGATATAAATAATTGAACCTGATGTATCCCTACTTACAATTGAAAATAGCATAGGGCTCCATATTACACCATAAGTGCTTTTACTAAATAGCCTAAGGAATTTAATTTTGAAAATTGCGTGGGAAGCAGCGGGCTACAACTAGTCTTTAATAAAGGCAAAGCTCCCATAACAGATGTATCTCTTGTATCTATCTGTTATTTATGATATATAAATCGCGAGCGACAACATTCCCGGCGATACTGTGGGAAAGAAGTTTGAGGGTTTCGTTACAAAAATACATAAGTTACAGATCAAAGGTTGTTTGATTCTTCTTTCGCTTCAGATACGGGTAACTGTATTTTATCACACACCTTCTTCGGCTGATATTGTATGAGTCATTTGTAGATTCCACACTCTTCAACTTTACTAATGTAACCAATCAAAAGTTTCAAATCTCAATTTTAAGTTTGATGTCAGTTAAAACATTTTTAGCAATAATTTTAACTTTAATTGAGATTCATTCAACACCTTTTCATCCACATGTAACATCAACGACAAATCGTATGTAGTACTGAATTTCAGCATAATGTTCATTGCATAATTGCATTACTGTTCAATTTTTCAAAGTCTACTGCCCTAGTGTACGCCATTATTTCTATATTTTATAGTACTCTTGTGCGAAAAAGAACCTTGATATTTTATTACCAATTAACATTATTGTTATAATCACATGTGTCAAAAGAAAATGCTTTATTATTAATTTTGCCTTTTATAAATGTCTTGATCAATGCATGATTTTTCCAACTTTAAGCTTTAATATAGAGATATAAGATGCGTAATTGGCGTCACAGCCTCAGAATTAAGCCCTCCAAAAATTTAAATTTTTCGAACAAAAATGGCGAGAAGAATATTTTGCTAAGATGACAGAACTGATGAATTATTTTTGAAAAATAAACAGGGATTTCATAAATCACATTCAATTCCTCTGGCAAGTGTCAAGCGAGTCACATATTCCCGGAGGGGGAGGGGGGGAAGTTGTTGTCGACTTTGAGGTACATACATAAACATACAGACTTATCTTTATCGTGTTCTTACCGACGCTCTCAGTTATGCCATAGGGACAGCAATATAACGATGCCATAGGGGTAATATTACGAGATGACCTTTATAAAGGTTAAGGTGGTGATGCAATCGTTTTTGGGTTGAGTAATTTTTAAAACATTTTATTACCATAATCTTTCAAGTTACCCTTCTTGAATGCAGAGAAAGAACAATACATGTTTTGGATCTCTTCACGAGGAATTATAGACATCTGAAGTAGTTTGGGGTAGTAGTTGGGGGGGGGGGGGGGGTATAATCAGGTACAATTTACAACTGCTGATGATAAAGATCTCAAAATTATTTACAGTAAGTGTGTCATGTATGGCTTGAAGGATTGACATAATTTTTAGTTGTACGAGTTAATTTTTCCACCACGTATAAAATTTTACGGAAAATATATTAATTATATATTTTTTGGAATAAAAAATATGTTACTCCCTTTGAGAGAATGATATATAAAAGTTGGTGCTATTTAATTTTTAAAAAATCGTATTAATATAGAATATGTGTTGATTTTTAAAAAGATTCGTAGCGCCTTCGTATTTTCATTAATGTATAGAGGATCTTGTAATAGAGAGTTTTCATCTGAGAGAAACTTTGTTTAACTGTTTTTTTGAACGAGACTAAACAGCGATATTAGAACGTTGTCGTATAGTAAAGAGGGGTTTGAACTTTAAAGCGGCTTGTAAGAGGAAGACACAAGTGGCAATAGGAGAAGTATTCATCAGATTGTATTAGTTCCGCTGCTGATCACAGTCTCGGGTTTGTTAGGGATTCCTGAAAGGAACGAGGGCGGCTTTGTTAAAGAGTTTTCAATGTAACAAACATTTAGTAACTTGGCATTTGATCTCAAGATTAGTTTGTTCACAGAGTTAAACTGGGATTCACTCGAGGTATTTAATATTGTCGCTGTATGTTTTTGGGTAATTCGAATTAATTTAGGCATATATCCGAGTACTTCGAATTTGTATAAGTACAAGCAGCCTTTCTATATATTAAAAAAATGTATACTTTATTTTATTTTTCAAATTTATTAGATAGATTCTTGCTTAGAACTTTAAGATTCAATCCCTGAAAATAGTATTACAGAACTAAAACTGCAAGTTAATTCCACGATGAATTGTAGTTACTGTTGGTTTAATAAATGAGACGATCTTAAATTCAAAAAGCAGAAATGATTTTTAGATAACGATATGATATATTATTACAGTTTTATATTAAATATCCATGATCGGAATTTCATTTTGTTATAAATAAAATTGATATTGATACAAAAAATTATTTACGTAATTCGGCAGTTTTTGTTGAGCCTTTTATTACAAGTAATACTTTAAATACTCTAATTTATCATGAAGAGATCACATTATTATCTGTTTTCTCTGTATTGAGGTAAAATGCCTAAAAAGTTTGTGACGAAAAATAACCAATTCAAAGGCCGATTGCCTCACTTTAACGCACAGTTTTCAATGATTTGGACAACGTAAAAACTTTTTATGGACTAAGAGTTTTTATTCCTTTTACGAATAATCGGTACTGAAAAAAATATTTTTAATTTGATATTCTTTATAGGAAACTTAGAGGGTCATTATATTTTCCTTCGACTATGGTATAAAATACTATTATTATGTTTTTTATTACTTTATATGTACCTTCCTGTAGATTATTTCACAACCAAACTGACATGCAGATTGTCTTGCATCGTAACGTTTCTTATAATAAGTATTGACCTTTTGTAATCATTTAAGAAACAAACCGTTAATCTGTGGTTCTTAAAAAAGTCTGTTACCTTAAACATCACATGAGTCTTGGTTTTGAAATTTAAAATCCTAATTCGATTTGGCATTCCTAATATAAATCGACCTTCACTGCACATATCTTGGGACTTTATTGCATATTGTTTAATTTTTAGGTGTAAAATAGTACATAATGGGCTAATATTGTGTGAATTTTATTGTGATCTTCATCAAATTTAATGTTGGAAGTTGAAGAATACCTGACGAATACAGTCCTATTGTGAAAGAATACGCCATTACAGTGTGAGAAGGTTAGTCGCCCGTGTGAGTGCAGATAATGTTAACATGATCACTATCAAGTGGGTAGGTGTGAAAGCTTTCCGCCCGTCTTATTAAATATTCACAACCCATTTTCAGCACCAGCTGCGCCACTAACATGCGTTGCGGTTAGTCTGTAAACACAAGCCCTTAATAATAAACTAAGTAATTAATGTTTAGCGTTATTGATTGAACATATTAGTTTCACAACGCGTTGAATTACTTGGCAATTTAACGTTTTAAGATCCCTAGTTTATATAGTGCAGGTGAAAGTATTAAAGGATGCGGAGAGTAAAGTGTTTTTATTACACCACAAATATTTTATTAGGATTCCATGATTTTTTTAATTGATTCAAACAATTACGCACTTCGCAGGTGTGCATGTCTGTGCCTGCGTGATGCTAATTGTACCCGTTCAATCAACACACGATTAGCCAGATTTCTATGAGATATGGTATTTACTTGTATCTTATAAAATATCTTGACAAAATTTTAAATTTTTATTGAAATCATTTACATTAAAATTAATACTTGTATTGTTTATAAAAGCTTTGATTAAGCCCCCATTGGCGTTTTAAATTGTTAAAAGGGGTCACATACTACATCGTCAATTTCAATTTGAAGTATAAAAACCATTTTAACTGTAATGCGAACCAAACTGATATTACGATTGTGGTTACATTTCAGCATTTAGGACATTTAAGTCCTAATTCTATTAAATTTATAAAGATTATTTGTTATACATGTAGCTACCGAATTGCAATAACCATAGTAATTAAATAAAACATAATTCCGTAATTGCTGTTTAGTTAACCTTTTAGAGATGTTTAAAGTATGGATTTAACAGATAAGCAATGACTGCGTTCCATATTGTTAACTTGGGCATCAGAATCATAGATGTTTCATGTTATATTCAATCAATAACCGTCTGGACATAATTTTTAAAATTGTGTTTTTGGCTTTGACTTATATTCGTAGAATACTTTTTAATGCTTTTCTATCAACTTAAATCCCCGCACAGTGGATGTATGTGACATTTTGGAGACAAGCTTACTTACAGATGTCGGATGTGGGTGACAAGCTGAGCAGCTTAGGCCAGACAGACTTACCCTGTCCCTCTCGTCCGTCTTAGTACTACCCACTCTTGAGAGGGATGGAGGAGACTGAGTGGGTGGACATTTCAAATGGGTTTTCAATCGATCCTAAAATACGGTATATCAAAACCATTACATAATCCGGCTAAGTCACAATTCCAAATTTTAAGCTAAATTTTATACCACGATTTTATAAGTTTTTTTCCGAAGTTTCCTGCAATAATACCAATATGTTTCATCAAAGCATCTATTGAAACTGCAACGCAGCATTTGGACAATAGGTAAGAATCAAGAGTTTTCAGAAACATATTCCTTGTCCGGGATCTACGTTATACACTAAATTTTATAATATTAACAAATGTACTTTACGTTGTGCTGTTAATTGTTTTACGTATTGCATAATTAGTTTAAAATACTATGTAGTTGTTAATTATTATAATGTAAAATCACTTTGTAAGTGTACAATAGCACAAAACATTTGTAAACGCTAAGCTAAAACGCTTCTCTGTTGTTTGAAACGCTCCCATAACGGCTCGGTTAGCAGCGAAACTTTCTAATTGAAAAGGACAAGTTAAAGAGCAAAACACAAGTCGCGTTTTTGTCGGCAAGAGTAATTTTGAGGCTTTGACTTGTGCAAATAATGAGTGAAATGTAAACCGAGAATCCGATACGGAGCATCATTAAACCGGCTCCTGGCCGACTGAGATTGTTACTGTGCGAGGAACAGCTTCTTCTACCCGCAGAACTAAACTGAGTGAAACGTAAACCGAGACGGAACATGATTAAACCTGCAACTGGTTGACTGAGTTTGTTGCTGTGCGTGTAACAGCTTCTTCTAACCGCAGAACAAAACTGAGTGAAATGTAAACCGAAAATCCGATACGGAGCATCATTAAACCGGCTCCTGGTTGACTGAGTTTGTTACTGTGCGGATAACAGCTTCTTCTACCCACAGAACAAGAGTGAGTGAAATGTAATCCGAGAATCCGAGACGGAACATCATTAAACCTGATCATGGTTGACTGAGTTTGTTACTGTGCGGAGAACAGCTTCTTCTACCCACAGAACAAGACTGAGTGAAATGTAATCCGAGAATCCGAGACGGAACATCATTAAACCTGATCCTGGTTGACTGAGTTTGTTACTGTGCGGAGAACAGCTTCTTCTACCCACAGAACAAGAGTGAGTGAAATGTAATCCGAGAATCCGAGACGGAACATCATTAAACCTGATCATGGTTGACTGAGTTTGTTACTGTGCGGAGAACAGCTTCTTCTACCCACAGAACAAGACTGAGTGAAATGTAATCCGAGAATCCGAGACGGAACATCATTAAACCTGATCCTGGTTGACTGAGTTTGTTACTGTGCGGAGAACAGCTTCTTCTACCCACAGAACAAGACTGAGTGAAATGTAATCCGAGAATCCGAGACGGAACATCATTAAACCTGATCCTGGTTGACTGAGTTTGTTACTGTGCGTGTACCAGCTTCTTCTACCCGCAGAACTAAACTGAGTGAAAAGTAAACCGAAAATCCGATACGGAGCATCATTAAACCGGCTCCTGGTTGACTGAGTTTGTTACTGTGCGTGTAACAGCTTCTTCTACCCGCAGAATAAAACTGAGTGAAATTTAAACCGAGAATCCGAGACGGAACATCATTAAATCTGCTCCTGGTTGACTGAGTTTGTTACTGTGCGTGTAACAGCTTCTTCTACCCGCAGAACGAAACTGAGTGAAATGTAAACCGAAAATCCGAGACGGAACATCATTAAATCTGCTCCTGGTTGACTGAGATTGTACTGTGCGTGTAACAGCTTCTTCTACCCACAGAACAAAACTGAGTGAAATGTAAACCGAGAATCCGAGACGGAACATCATTAAATCTGCTCCTGGTTGACTGAGTTTGTACTGTGCGTGTAACAGCTTCTTCTACCCGCAGAACAAAACTGAGTGAAATGTAAACCGAGAGACGGAACATGATTAAACCTGCTCCTGGTTGACTGAGTTTGTTACTGTGCGTGTAACAGCTTCTTCTACCCACAGAACAAGACTTGAGTGAAATGTAATCCGAGAATCCGAGACGGAACATGATTAAACCTGCTCCTGGTTGACTGAGTTTGTTACTGTGCGTGTAACAGCTTATTCTACCCGCAGAACAAAACTGAGTGAAATGTAAACCGAGACGGAACATCATTAAACCTGCTCCTGGTTGACTGAGTTTGTTACTGTGCGTGTAACAGCTTATTCTACCCGCAGAACAAAACTGAGTGAAATGTGAACCGAGAATCCGATACGAAGCATCATTAAACCTGCTCCTGGTTGACTGAGTTTGTTACTGTGTGGTTAACAGCTTCTTCTACTTCAACGGAATGTTTTATTTCAATTTGTTTTATGATCTCTTTAAAAATAGAAGGATACGGGATCGATAGAATAGGTGGGAGGACATCGATCCCATACGTTTAGCTCGATATTTAGATTGGACTTGCCAAATATGTACGTCTGAGGTACAACGAGTTTTCAAATTTCTTTTTGTATCTTCAGAATAAGCGCAATATTGTTACATTAGTTGCTGGCTGGTTTTAAACTTCTCATTAAACATATATATCTAGCGTAAAAGATGGAATGTATGGAATTTGCTTCTTAGAAATGTTAGCAAATACCCATTCTTGATATGACAATATAAGTATAAATACACATAATACGTACGTAAGTATAAATGTGTACATTAATTTGAACTTCACTAATCTGCAGGGATTACAAGATTTCATGCTATTCAATTTCAATTGAAGTTACTTTGAAAAAAGACACTGAAACAGTTTCAACAAACAAGTGGTGGAACCTATTAAAATGTGCATCTTGATAAGTTAGTTCTTATCCTAAGAATGATTTATTCAACTGTCAGCTTTTATGTGGGGCTTCCACAAGATCCGCAGAATTTACATTACAGTCAACATAAATCCCATCGAAATTCAAATCCATTAAAGAAACACGCGCGACAAGAATATTTTCCCAAGATGACGGGACCGGTTGACTATCATTCAACAAACAGGGATTTGATAAATCGTATTCTGTCCCTATGGCGACTGTGAAACGAGGCACATATTCTGGGTGGGGCGTCGTATACTTTGGGCACAGATAACTTAACATCTTATATTGTCTTTGTCTTGCGATACCGATTCATTCAACATGAATAACTTTGATATGACGATATGGATCTCATGATTGATGGTGTTCAAATGATGAACAACTGTGTCCAACTGTTACACAGCGATATTACTATGTTGTTGTATCGTAAAGAGGGATTTGAAGTTTTTAGCGGATCTTAAGAAGAAGACACAAGTGGCAATAAGATAAGTATTCATCAAATTGTATTAGTTCCGCTGCGATCACAGTCTCGTTTCTGTAAGGGATCTCTGAAAGGAGGTAAGGGAAGCTTTGTTTGTTAGAGTTTTCAATTTCAAGTTTCGCAATTTTTAAATTTAGTTCACAGATTCGTTTATTAAAATAATGTAGCTTAATCTAAAACTTAATTGTACCGACAGTCCAATGATGTTTCAAAAATCAAAATCAATCAATCAAGTATTAAGTATTAGCTGTTATAGATACTGCACGGGTGGTATGCAACACCAACACCCTGTATAGCTAAGTACTAGGCTATATCACATTTTAAAATGCTATACGATTGTACTCAGTTTTGTTTACAAGTGTATTGTTCTGTGTTTACCTCGTTTCCATCATGGTTACAAATAACGTCCAATCTAATCATGTTCCCATAGTTAAATGAGTAACTTGTACCATCATCGAACTCGATATTTCCTATATAGAAATAAAACTTGCAAAATTGCAAGTATGTAGATGAAATTGTTGCGGCTGTCGAGTGAAAGGCTTCGCCAACGCTAGGTTAATTAAATTGAATGTTATTAATTTGTTTTCCAGTTTGAATTTTTATTCTGGACATTTACTATAAGGCATGCGGATTCTTGTAGTGATATATTTTGACAAACGTAGTCCACATTAAATATGACAACCCGCCTGAGAGTTATGCAGTTTAAATATGACGACCCGCCTGAGAGTTATGCAGTTTAAATATGACAACCCGCCTGAGAGTTATGCAGTTTAAATATGACAACCCGCCTGAGAGCGAGGCTGTTTAAATATGACTGCCCGCCTGAGAGTGAGGAAATTTAAATATGACAACCCGCCTGAGAGCGACGCTGTTTAAATATGACAAACTTAGTTTAAATATGACAGCCCGCCTGAGAGCGAGGCTGTTTAAATGACAGCCCGCCTGAGAGTGAGCAAATTTAAATATGACAACACGCCTGATAGTGAGTAAGATTAAATATGACAACCCACCTGAGAGCGAGGCTGTTTAAATATGACAGTCCGCCTGAGAGTGAGCAAATTTAAATATGACAACCCGCCTGAGAGCGAGGCTGTTTTGACAAACTTAGTTTAAATATGACAGCCCGTCTGAGAGTGAGGTAGTTTAAATATGACAGTCCGCCTGAGAGTGAGCAAATTTAAATTATGACAACCCGCCTGAGAGCGACGCTGTTTTGACAAACTTAGTTTAAATATGACAGCCCGTCTGAGTGTTAGGTAGTTTAAATATTACAACTTGCCTGAGAGTCAAGCAGTTTAAATATTACAACTCGCCTGAGAGTCAAGCAGTTTAAATATTACAACTTGCCTGAGAGTCAAGCAGTTTAAATATTACAACTCGCCTGAGAGTCAAGCAGTTTAAATATTACAACTCGCCTGAGAGTCAAGCAGTTTAAATATTACAACTCGCCTGAGAGTCAAGCAGTTTAAATATTACAACTCGTCTGAGAGTCAAGCAGTTTAAATATTACAACTCGCCTGAGAGTCAATCAGTTTAAATATTACAACTCGCCTGAGAGTCAAGCAGTTTAAATATTACAACTCGCCTGAGAGTCAAGCAATTTAAATATTACAACTTGCCTGAGAGTCAAGCAGTTTAAATATTACAACTCGTCTGAGAGTAAGGCAGTTTAAATATTACAACTCGCCTGAGAGTCAAGCAGTTTAAATATTACAACTCGTCTGAGAGTGAAGCAGTTTAAATATTACAACTAGCCTGAGAGTCAAGCAGGTTAAAAATTACAACTCGCCTGAGAGTCAAGCAGTTTAAATATTACAACTCGTCTGAGAGTAAGGCAGTTTAAATATTAAAACTCGTCTGAGAATGAGGCAGTTTTAATATTACAACTCGTCTGAGAGTGAGGCAGTTTTCAGAACACCGCGTCGCCCCACACCACTAGACTCATGTATTCACATTTTCCAATTTCCACAGACAATAACGCTCATATTTCTTGAGTATCCTCACAAACACTAACCTACTGTCGTATTGTTCCGCTTTGTAACAGGTTTGTTGTGTCTCGCCGTCTACTTTTCTAACAGCTTTTATTTTACTCTCTTTTATTTTCCGATCGTCTTGTTTTATGAATTCGTAAGCACTTTAAGTTTCATAATGTCACTATTTAAAAACAATGTACATTGTTAATTAGTTATTTGAATAGCATTTTGCGATTTAATAACAAATTTCAAAATCAAATTAATACCCTGATCGTCATTTTTCTTATCTTATTTTTATTTAACTTTAAAATATAATTTTTTCCTGGTTATAATAAACCACAACAATTAATTCCATTTCTGACCAACTTGTATTCACTCCTTTGCAAAAGCCACAACTAAATAAATAAGTAAATGCCATGTTATTTATTAAAGAAATCAGATTTAACACGAAAATAACATCACAAAGAATGTAAGAGTAAGTTTTCATTCATCTTAAGATGTAAAAATCTCAAATCTCAAACTGCGTGCTGATGTACGTTCATGTATAAGTACGCGCGCGTGTGTATATATATTAGCAATATTTGTAGAAATCTTTGAGAAGATAGAGACCTTTCCGATTTTACGTGTATACGTCTCAAGTAATACTTGGCGTGTATCTTATCCTTATTAATTCAAAAATAAGGATAATATACACCCTAACAAGCCGACCCAGTCGAGTTCCGCTTCTAATTTTCGAAGTGCCGCGTTGCAGTCTGGGCATGTACGGGGCATTTTTCAAACGATAATGTATTCCCGTTGGTATTGGGTTTTTCCATTACACCCCTCCCCCACCCATCACCCCCTCCACTTATCCTTCGCAAAACATCTCAGAAAACATGCAGACTCACTTCTTCACCCTCTAACTATCACTTCTGGTGTTACGAATAAATTTCCGCAATAAATTTAATCGTGCAGTTAATTTCGTGGGTAGGTATACATTGAAAGTGTCGGTTTTTATATACGCAATAATTATGATAATGTAATAAAATTGAGCTTTTTCAATGTTAGACCTTAAATAATGAAAAGGAAATATAACATGGTTCGATAATTTAAGAGGCTTTGAATATATATCGTATGTTTAATTATCAATAGATTTTCTAAGGTTTTATAATTTATGGATTGTTAGTAATATTAAAAACGTTTAAAAATTACTTATGTACATAAAGTGTGGACAGTACTAACTAAATATTTCATCACAGAATTTTTGTATGGACTACTTCACTTTTTATAGAATATACTACTCTTTACAACAAATTGCATGGTTGTAATGAGACCATTTCAAATACATTTTTAAGGTTTCGAATTTCTCTTACAAAACTAATAAAATAAGAACCGCAAATAATCAATACAAGCTTCGCATAGAGCTACCTCTTGACCTTTAGTGGTTTACAGACACAATTTATGTAACTCATCGTATTACCATTAATGTAAGGTACAGGTAACTGCTGTAGTAAATATCCCCTTGACCTGAAACTGGTGAGTTACAGCTCCCAGAGTAGCCGTTACCTGCGCACTTGTTGCACATTTAATGGCGGCATCCCTCGCGATTCTTAATACAATGTTTCCATTACTTTAGAACGTATACTGATGCTCATAGAACCAAGATTTGCCTTCTAGTGGTCTGCAGATGCAATTAATGTAACTAGCAGCATTACCATTAATGTAAGGTACGGGTAACAGCTGTAGTAAATATCCCCTTCCCCTGAAACTGGTGAGTTACAGCTCCCAGAGTAGCCGTTACCTGCGCACTTGTTGCACATTTAATGGCGGCATCCCTCGCGATTCTTAATACAATGTTTCCATTACTTTAGAACGTATACTGATGCTCATAGAACCAAGATTTGCCTTCTAGTGGTCTGCAGATGCAATTAATGTAACTAGGAGCATTACCATTAATGTAAGGTACAGGTAACAGCTGTAGTAAATATCCCCTTGCCCTGAAACTGGTGAGTTACAGCTCCCAGAGTAGCCGTTACCTGCGCACTTGTTGCACATTTAATGGCGGCATCCCTCGCGATTCTTAATACAATGTTTCCATTACTTTAGAACGTCTAGTAGTGCTGCTGAGAGAACCAAGTCTTGCTCTCTAGTGGTCTACAAACGCAATTAATGTACATGAACGCATTACCATTAATGTAAGGTACAGGTAACAGCTGTAGTAAATATCCCCTTGCCCTGAAACTGGTGAGTTACAGCTCCCAGAGTAGCCGTTACCTGCGCATTTGTTGCACATTTAATGGCGGCATCCCTCGCGATTCTTAATACAATGTTTCCATTACTTTAGAACGTATACTGATGCTCATAGAACCAAGATTTGCCTTCTAGTGGTCTCCAGATGCAATTAATGTAACTAGGAGCCTTACCATTAATGTAAGGTACAGGTAACAGCTGTAGTAAATATCCCCTTGCCCTGAAACTGGTGAGTTACAGCTCCCAGAGTAGCCGTTACCCGCGCACTTGTTGCCCATTTAATGGCGACATCCCTCGCGATTCTTAATACAATGTTTCCATTACTTTAGAACGTCTACTAGTGCTGCTAAGAGAACCAAGTCTTGCTCTCTAGTGGTCTACAAACGCAATTAATGTACATGAACGCATTACCATTAATGTAAGGTACAGGTAACAGCTGTAGTAAATATCCCCTTGCCCTGAAACTGGTGAGTTACAGCTCCCAGAGTAGCCGTTACCCGCGCACTTGTTGCACATTTAATGGCGGCATCCCTCGCGATTCTTAATACAATGTGTCCATTACTTTAGAACGTATACTGATGCTCATAGAACCAAGATTTGCCTTCTAGTGGTCTGCAGATGCAATTAATGTAACTAGGAGCATTACCATTAATGTAAGGTACAGGTAACAGCTGTAGTAAATATCCCCTTGCCCTGAAACTGGTGAGTTTACAGCTCCCAGAGTAGCCGTTACCTGCGCACTTGTTGCACATTTAATGGCGGCATCCCTCGCGATTCTTAATACAATGTTTCCATTACTTTAGAACATCTACTAGTGCTGAGGGTTTAGTTTAACTTGAAATCTATTTACTGATATTTATACAAAGATATTGACATCTCCTATAATACGTTGTTATAGCTTATCGTATAAAGTTATTTTCCAGGCGTATTTCAATCTTCGAGTAATTATTTCACTAATCAATCATGTCTGATTTATGTTAGCCAGTTTTATTTTTATATTTACCTCTTGTCGACTATGTCTATAAACTGTTGTAGGTGATTAACGTTTAGAACGTAGAAGAAGTGGATTACAATCAGATGTTTGATCTAAATTACTGTCTCCAGCCATACCTGCTGAAATGACGTCATTGTTCCCAATCTGTTTAATAATATCTTAATACTTATCCTTTTTTATAATTTTAATAAATACTTATAACCGTACATTCACTGGTGTGATTATTGCCTGAGCTGTAGTGGAGCACATCACTCGAAGGGCTGGAAGGTTTTTATTTCTGTCTATCCGTCTAATTGTCTATCTCTCCGTACGATTTCTCGAAAAGGAATTATCTTTAAAGCTTTATTTCTATGTAAGAAACACTTGGCTCGATGGTGGTGCATGTCATTCAACAGGATTTGGCTTAGCATTACAGAATACATTTACATTGCGTTGAATGGGTAACGAACGAGTAAATAGCATGTCAAGAATAAAATAAGCTCTAGTCATGACATTTTGCGTGCAACTTCAGTGAGTCCTTCACGTGATGTGGCGTAATCTTACCTAGTTTCAAGAATACGTTATATTGCTAAATTAATCTTTTCAAGCAGACGAATCTTGAAATATGGATTTACGTTATTCGATAGTAAACGTACCAAGCGACAGCAGTGAATTTCTATTTATGGTTTTGAAATGTTTAATTTTCGTTGAATATTGTTTAATAGTCCTCCGTGGCCTTGGTTTCGAACTTAGATTTGAGTAAGGTAACATTTTAATTTAAAATTAAAAACTTCAAACTTTGTTAGTAGTTGTATAAAGTAAAAAGTATTAGAGATTGGAATTCATTTATAAAAAATAGTGCTAACTCAGGTCCGCTGTTTTCGCTACGCTCGTCACTGCAAAATTTGTTTAATAAAAATTGGTACACCGTTTTTACTTTTAATAGTAAGAGACACCTGACACAAGATATAAAGGGTATTTAAAAAAATAATCAGTATCTTTCCTATATCGATTGGAAGTAAGGTGCGACATTCTAATCTGTTTTATTGACCATTGTTTGAATAATAATAATTATTTATCTCCAAATGCAAATTTTCACTTGTAGTCTTCTCTATCACTTGTATGTATCGAGAATCAATTCTTTGTTTGAAGTTTGTTTTAAGACAGATTGTGACCTGTATTCTGTAGTTTATTTTTAATGTTTAGTGTTGTATTTAGTATTTTATTAGGTGCATGTTTTAGAGTTAGTGAAGGTGACACACTAACATGGTGGTTGTGATTCCTGACTTACGCGTGTCTCAACGCTGTGGTGTGATTTGTTTATTTTAACCTAGTTTGTAATTATGTATTAGGTTAGCTATTTACCTGAAGAAGAGATCAGATTGCAGATCTCGAAACGTAGTGTTACTGGTTTTTTTACACTAAACGATGGCAAATGTCAGGAAAAATACTGTTTTCTTCACTTGTATGTAGTATTTTCTAGAACAAGCGCATTAATTATATGTGGAGGTTTTGGTTTGTTTTACACATAAGCATTTTTAAGTACAAAATGATTCAAATGTCTCCCCTGCACGTTATCCTCCATCAATAAGGTATCTTAAACCACCCCCAACTCCCCCATCATCACAAGCTGGAGGTAGGACACAATACTTCGCTTGTACAATCTCGAGCTCAGATTTATTATATTAATATAGCCGTTAGTCGCCCACCCCCTCGATTACTTTTAATTCATATTTCCTGGCGAATTTATTGCGAGTGCCCTTCAACACGCAGCCCTTTATAAAATGTTCCCAAGGCAAGGCGGGGGTAATCTGCAGGGCCGTTATCATTATTTGCCGGAAGGTTTCGTTCCAACAACATAATATTCAGCTGATCAAACCTATCCTATTAGGTATTAATGGTTAGGAAAGTCTTTCGTCGAGTGAGTTATATCGATTATTCGTGACAGTTGAAAACGTGATTTTGTATTTTTTTACAGCAGTAATTTCTTTTCCAATCAGAAAAGCTTTTCCCTCAAAGAAGTTTTGGGTCAGATTCCGTTATATGCCCCCAACGCTTAAACTTTTTTCAATGAACTTAGAACGTTATAAAACAATGTAGTTGAGTAACAGAACTAACATTCCATCAATCAACAAGCATTTTCAGGTATTGCGATCGGTATTGTTGTCGCTGTTATCTTATCTTTCTTGAGAATTCCGATTACGGCAGGCCGCGTGGCATCACATGATTATTTAAGTTTTTTGCACGGTACATAATTGCCTTTCCATTACAATTCAATTTATATTTCTGATCAGCCCCTCTAGAATTTGATATTTTACTGATAGGTACTATCTCGAGGGATGTTTTTCTTTAGTTGACATCAGCGCAGGGCATGCCGAAGCCTGCGCTGGTGGCTGGAGGCACTCACTCGCCTTTGGGTGGCGGAGTGTGATCAAGAATAAAAACAAGTTTTGTGTTTTTTTTTTTCAATAAAGAGTTTAGTTTTTGTTTGGTAATGTTTGTTTCTGTTGAATTTTTGTGTGTGGAGAAATGTAGGGGTCTGGTCGATATAATACGTGAGTACCCTTTTTTTCTTAGCTAGTAACCAATTGTAAATCATTACAATCATCCGTAAATGAAAAATTAGCGTTGGGGGCATAATGTTAGTTCTTTTACTCAACTACATCGTTTTATAACGTTCTAAGTTCATTGAAAAAAAGTTTAAGCATTGGGGGCATATAACGGAATCTGACCAAGTTTTGTAGTATTTCCGTCAATACAACTAATTATTATTCATAACGTTATTTGCTATCATGTTTGTACTATTTACTGGTTTCTCATAGTATTTCTTGTTTTTGAGTGATCTAAACGATACATAACCCAGCCACTACGTCTTTGTAAGAACGAATTTAATTTTAACATTGCATCACCATCCAAGTAAAGACTTGGTGGGTACAACGGTTATCGCAAGATAACCGGATCAAGCAACGTCGAGTGTGGCTGCTGCTTGGAGGGGTGACCGCTGAGCGATCCTGTCCTTGCAAGCAGTCCGCCTGCCCGGCCATTGGTGTTAGTTCGGAAGTTACCTTTAATCCATTGATCTCCAGGTTAAGTGTTAGAGAGGGCTTCTTAGCCCTAACTTCGCCTGGTAAAATAAGACTTCTTTACTTTACTTTTACTTTTAAAGACAGTATAATTAGTAGACTGTTTTTGATATTATTTAGGACCTGTGAATTCACCAAATAAACCCAACGGTGAGTTTGAAAAGCGTATAAACAATTTTGAAGTACACTGTAAAACGATTCCATTTTCTATGTGGCTATAGTTCCACCTGGTTTGGTGCCTAGCAACGAGGATTGTTATTAGATAGACAGTTTGTTTGTTTACTTTGTAATATATTTATTATTTAATAGGAAATATTCCAAACTTTTAATTTGCTGTAAAATTAGGAATCGGCTTTCTTTTATCAGAAATGTTAGGTTTCGAAGCATTTGTTTGAAAAAAAGAATAAGAAATTTATTGAGGTTGTGCTTTAACAACAAGAGCTTTGATTCCAAACTAGCCGCAGCATATTTTTATTGTATTAGTGAATTAAATTTCAATAATTTCTCTCATGGTTAAATCAAAAGCAATGTTTTAAAACAAATAACTAAAGTAGATTAGTACATAGTAGTATATAATTACTTAAACTAGTCCTTCTTAAAATAAAAAAACTGCGGGTCTTTTTCGTTTAAGGGCCAGCACCTTACAAACATACTATACCTGACTGTCAGTGCATTTAATCGTTTTTTTTTTGTGTTATTAGTTCGTAGGGCAGTAGTCCAGGTACTACTTCTAGTGTATAAACTCGTCTTATCTTATCAGTGGTAAACGCGCGCCGCTTATCTTTTGCCTGTAATGAAACCTGCGTTAGTTCTGTCTGAGTTTTGTGTGTGTCAATAAAGCGTGGTGAGTTGATCTGGGCTTGGACTTTGCAAGCTCGAGTTAATTTTTTTTTCTAAAAGAGCAAGCAGCGCAAAGCGCTGCGCAGCGGGCAAGCATCGCGTGATCTGAGTTTTGAATAGGCAAGCTAGGGTCTTTTGTGCTGGCCCTTAAACGAAAAAGACCCAAAACTGCTAAGATAGTTCACGTTTTATTGTTTCCTAGTTGTTATATTTTTTAACATTAACATTTACATATACTCCCTATTTTCTTCCATCTTTGCAAGTTACGAAACAACGTGTTTTATTTATTTCAGTGAATTTAAGCTTTGCTTCCATCATGTAACTGGTCCTTAATAAGTCCATTAATAGAGCTTTACTACAAATCTTATTTTACCACCTTAAGACTGTCGAAAATCTATGGCATTAGAACTAGTAACGAAACCAATAATTGCCCAGTTGTGTCAGTGAAAAAGGCGCTACAGATTTAATGAGATTACTGGATGCTAAAAATAATGAGGAGCTCATTTTGCAGAACATCTGAAGAATACTTCACTCCGAGCTTATGTAGGGGCTTCAGCCCGCTATCCAATTATTGGCAGACGATTTAGAAAAAATAATAACGCTTCTTATTGGATTCGTAAAGAAAGATTGAGATTTTATAGTGATACTCACGTTTTTCAAATAATACTTTTGTAATTTAAAACGAATGAGTATATTTGATTAATTAATCCAGTATTTGATTAGGTGGACCCTTTATTGCCAATCAAATCTTTATAACTTTTCCTTCCTTAATTTTAAAATTTACAAGATTCTGCATTTTTAAATAATAGTAATCACTTCCAGTTTTAAAGATTATTTTGTTGCCATTCTGTGTGAACTGTTCGGAAAGTTATCGCTGCTTTAATCACGTGTGCACCAAGGCGGGAAACAGCCGGCAAGTTATGAAAGTCGGTGGTGTAATATTTTCGCCGCTAAGAGCGCTAGCGCTATCTTCTGTGGTTGTAAATAAAATAACCCTCGGAGAACCTCTCTTGCTGTGCTAAATAATAAGATACTCCTCGAGACTGCGAACACCTGAGCCTCCGCCAGGCGACAATCCTGCGCCTTGTAGCCTATAGAATAGCGGCCGAGAGCTATTTTCCTTTCTATGAGCACAATCTACTTTAGCATTTTTCGTCAGAGCAATATTTCCTGAACGACTCAACCGCCAAGAGTCAAATTGGTGAAGCTGAAAAATTGAGACAGTTGTAAAAACAGTTTTAAAAATTCAGCAACTGTAGAGAAATATTTGTCGAACACAAGGTAAACTTTTAACCTACGTATGTTTCTAACTGTAACTTATATAGAACCAAACGTCAGTCGTGCGGATAGTGCTAGGGTCCAAGTCAACCTAAAGGGTTAAGAAGAAAGGTTTTATGGTTTTAGTCTCAAAGTACAGAAACTTCGTAGATGAGTCAAAAAGAAGGCACCCACCAGTCCGGTTTTGTTGGGAAGATTTTCAGTCCGTGCGGAATATGACTATTAAGCTCCCAAAAAAACAGAGCCGTCTGACAGTTTTTTGAATCATTTTAGCACAAAATCGGTTACATTTCTGAATTTGTGCACTGTTTAATTAAAATCATGTAATTTTTGATCATATTTAAAATTATTTCTGAAGTAAGCCTCACCTCTTTATGAGCAAATGAATGTTGGTTTCACATATTTTCGGGTTGGTAGTAACTTTGTTCTTTATGACAAAAAATATACAATACTCTCTATCCAGATCCATAAAATTAGCTAGAGCTTTACGATCCATAAGTTATCGGTGTATTTCTCTATCGAAATAATGTAATATTACTGTGTGCTTATACAATGTAAAATGACTTGCGGAACCTGGACATTATCTCAAGTTATTGTCGACTGTGTTAATTGAATTCATTTAATCTTAATTTAATTTATTGCAGCTTTATGGTGTTATAAACTATCAAAAACCGGGTACAGTGAAAGATCTTGAGCTCTTCCCTGTAAGAAACGTGTAAATCTCATGCACTTTTATGTACACATTTTTTAAGGCAGCCATATGGGAGATGTCTCATTTAAAGATATAATCAATATGCATCCAAACACTCTTTAGGCTTTTTTTGTAAATTGACTACTTTTTTAAATTTAAACAATGAAGTAAAATAATAACTTATTAAAATATTTAAAAAAAAACGGAAAAAACGTTTGTATGCGTGTTATTTACATCTTTAAAATGAGATATTTCTCAGTGTTTTACGACTAAGGGGAGACTTTTATAAGCGGCCTACACTCGTAATTCGATTGCTATTATCGATCAATTCGATAAATTATCCAACTTCGATATGTAAAAATCGTACACAATAAGAGTTATAATAAATTAACGTAACAAGAAGAATCTCGCACATTACAATATTAAAAATATAAAGTTAACAATCACATTACAAAACAACAACATCAACTATGGCCTAGACTTAGATATCAAAGAAACCTTACAATATTTATAACTTGCCCAGCTTGATATCAATGAGTAACTGCTTTTGTGAAATGGAGGAAAGAACTCTCCCCATGTTTTACCAGGAGCCCAACCCAACATGTTGAAGCCACTTAAACAGATCTAATCACTTGTGAGAAATATCTCACATATTTACCTCATATTCATCGCGATTTTCAGTCTCAAAATAGTAGTCACTTCTTGTTGTTTACATCACAATTACTATAACAAGTTGAATATGTTAAGTTAAATGAATTTTAATATCGAAGTATTCCATCCGACAACAACAATCGAACCATTCGATAATAGCAATTGAATAACGAGTGTAGGCCGCGACTAATAATAAGATCGTAAAAGCGCATGAGGTTCAAGATTCTTCTTATAGAGTTACAATCCAGATGGAAATCAGTACAGCTGGCTCTTAAGAGCCGGATTTTGCAGGATGACCTTAATTTTTTGACGTGATAACGTCTTAAATTAGGTTGCGGCTCGGAGTCACTCATGAAAAAGTGTAACGCCCGGTAACGTTACGATGCCCGTCCAGTGGGTCCGCCGCACGGGATCCGCACGGGATAAAGCAGATAACTGTGGGTCCGCCGCACGGGATAAAGCAGATAACTATGTTTATTCGTGAAAATGTGGAGTGCTTAGATTCGTCATTTACAACAACTACAACAATAAAGGTAAATAATTGTACACTGATATTTCATTATCGTAAACTATGATTGATTGATTAATTGTTAGATTGACACAAAAGTTGAGAAACTGAGTTTATAGGTTATGTCATACTATTGACAAATGTTGATAGTGTTAAGTAAATTATTAGTTTAAATCACTCTGCAATCAATCGTAATTCAGTCGATTGAGAAGAAACAGCGCGTATTGCTAGTCAAACATTTAAAATAACAAATTATAACCTCTAACCTGTCATAACAGTGCGACCAAACAAACGAACTAAACCGACCAATCACCACGCGCGAAGTTAGAATTTAACTGTGTTTAGCAAGAATTTCAAATTCCAATTTTAGTAAATGTTTTATTCAACTTTACCATTTACAATAACAAATTTTAATTAATTTCAAATTATGTACAATGTTTTAGTAAACAAAATATATTTCTATAGTTAAAATTTGTGCAATTCTTATTTTCATTCAATTCCTTGTTCCTATTGTGCAATTTAATAATATTCATATCAATAAATATTCTACCGAGAAAAAGACGTTGTCACGTAAAATCTTCGCCCGTAAAACCGACTTTACAGGCAACCATAATTTTTTTAATTTTTCCCCATAAGAAACTTTTACGCCCTCATTTTTTATCGTAGCGTTATGGAAGATGGTTTTTTAGTACACGTTCCTTGAATATTATTTAAACAGTGAAATAAAACAAAGTTAGAGGTTATTTTCTGAATAACTGATGAAAATTTCGAAAATACTTAAAAGCGTTTGGATGAGTATTAATTATATCTTTGAAATAGACATCCACCATAATGCTATGACTAAAGTAATAAACTTCATGAGGTTTTAACATTGTTTTTAAGGGGGAAACTCAAGATCATTTTAGTATAGCCGTCTAGTAAGTAGTAGAGCTTAAGAGTGTATGATCGTGTGTAGAAAGGAAGGAGTTTTATTTCAAATGGAGAGGATTGTGCGCCTGCATTACGGAAACTGCAATTTGTAAACAACCTTGCAAGGCGTACATTGCTGTTTACAGTTTACAGGCTCAAAGACACAGTATATCGACGGCGATTAATATATAAAACTTAGAAACTTTTTATGTGTATTATTTTGATTAAAAAGTGGGTCATGAAGATGTATCGGTAAATTTTAAAATACTGTATGTTTTTTATTTGTTTATAGGCTAGTGATTAAATGTTTTTTTAACGATTTTTATATTGTAACAATATTGACACTTGGGGCGGTTGGTTAGATAGGTCATCGGTGGAAAAATAATTCTTGGATAATTTAAAGTGATAATGTGTAGCCGCTGTAATCACTTACTTAGCGTTTCTAGTTAATATGGTCATAAATAAAAAAGTACTTGGTCATTTGCCTGGAATTGGTGGAAGGTACCTCCCCGCCCACATATAAGAATAACGTTAAACCTCATGTACTTAATTTGATTAACGCCCTTAATTTTTATCATAGCGTTATGGGAATTTTAAACATAAATGATAAATATAATATTTATAATAAATATAATATTTGTAATAAATATAATAATATAATTTGTATGGTTATGTTATTAATTATTCGTTTGAGTTCTGTTGTTTACTATATTAATCTGTGTGTTTCTGATGAAGGTTTCTGGGAACTCGTAAACTAAAACATTAACACTGGTTTTTCTGTTTTGTATAACTCCGACCTACTTGCAAGTATTTTTGTATATGATTTGACAATTTCCATAGCGACGAAGGAAACCCCATTAGCCAGTTCCGCAATAAATGTATACAAACTAAATCATACCAACTGGTACTTCAAACAAGATATTCGAGAGGTCTTAATATAAGATTAATTTAATGTTCTCTACTCTTTCAACGTCAATGTCATGGACCATTAGCTGGTGATCTATTGTATTTATTTATAATGTTTCTTTTTTCTATGCGATTCCTCACTTTCTCTTTCTTTCATATTCGTTGCCAATATTTATACAGTTTATATTTACCTGAAAAGTGTACAAGATAAAATATATAAATGTTTTGAACCACTACACAATGGCTTGTTCTTGATTTCTTAAAAAGAATACCCTGTGGATAAATAGTTAATTCGCTGCAGATCACTCGTTTCAAACATACCGTTCTGCTTACAAAACATTTACAAATCCCAAAATTGTTCTTTCAGTAGATTTTTTTCAATTGAATCTTTTGAAACATATTGAACATATGTTTGAGACATTTTCCATGATTGCACATAGTACTTCTTAGAAAAATGTGCGTTTTTCGACAATATGCACGACATAATTCACTTCAGACCCGTACCCTCCTGCATGTACGTGTTTTATAAAAGCCCAAGGTAAGGAAAGAGCGGCAGCGCTCAGACACAACGCAGGTTTAACGGTCTCAGTATGCAAATGTCAGAGCTCATAGCTACTCAGTAGCTGTTACTGCCAGGAAATACACTCTCAAGGGCTCGAGCAAATTGAAAGCAACACGTGCGCGGCTCCCAGCACAGTTAGCGAGTAACAGCGACACTGTCTCTGTCTCTAACTGCCGATATACTCGCTTAGCGTCGTCCCATTTCCGGTTTTCTCCATGTATAAGTTAAACTATTAAAACTGCAGTTTATTATAACTATGTTCAAACGGTTATATGTAAAACTCAAGCACAATTGTTGTTATTCATGTTCTAAGTTTTTTTTCCTTTACTCCGTTTAAATTACAGAATTATAAATATTCTCCAGCCCTATTATAAAGTTTTCTCGATATTACAAAAATTCTTAAAATTTGTTTTGCTTCACTTAGTGCATGACTTTGCTACAAACTCTGTTAATGGAAAGCATCAAGATCCGACTATTAAACGACCTGGTGTTTTACCTAATTATAACAATGTTAAACTATTGAATATACAAACTCTTCTTACTCTTCTCATAAAAGACATACCATTTGTACGTTCAAACCATAAAGTACAAAAAAGTGTCATTTTTTTCTAAATAAACATTGCTTGTCGATATGTGAAGAACAGACTGAAGTTAAAGTTAATAGGAAACATTTGTACGTGATAAAATTTAATACGATTCACAAAAACCCTAAATAATTCTAATATACCTATAAAGCATATGGCGCGCACACTGGGGTTTCATTTTTTTTTACTCTGCAGCAGTACGATGCTAAGTTATGTGTTTTTTACTTAGAACGTTTGTATTGTAAATTCAGTGTGTCACAGTGAGTCACCGATGTGATTAATAATTTTACCTTTCTTCGCGTATTACTTTAAGTATTAACACCTGAAGAAGCGCATAGATTCCAGGTCTCGAAACGTCGTGTTTATTTACTGTAACTCTGAAAGATGACAGTGTTCATAACCCATAATGATCAATAATGATTTTTAAACAAAAATAATTGTAACAATGTTGGGAATTAATCCATCCTCAGAATTGTTAAGTCCATATTAGAACATAAAGTATATATAGAACATACAACTCTGGAAAGATATTAATTAAAAACTTGACATCTCTCTCATTAGCCCAAAGTTTGAAATTCAGGTTTCTGTGAGAAGGCGAGGTGGGGAGATGGAGACTACGGTGTTGGTGGTTCAGGTGTTTTATATTCCTGCACGACAATGGCACGAGGGCGTATTCTTTGACACGTAATTATACGTATAATGGCCTGTAACCATCAGCTGACTCGCACCGGGCTTCTTTGTCCGCGTAGTCTCCTGGTACGATACCATCTACGTCCCCACCCTACACACTACGCTCCTCCTTGAACCCACAAGTTGGCACATACTCTGGTGTCGTACATGTCTAACAACTCCATACACCCTGTTTGCACTGCCATATAATACACAATTCTTAAGCAATAACGTGTATTTAATTATATTTACATATATATTATGAACAGTTTCATAAAAAAAATATAAATAATTCCTATTTTGAATTATTATCCTCTTCGCTAGTGAATAGTGGCAAAGTTTACGTGGCCTGTGTGAAACCTTACGCGATGTCACTTTTTTCTATTGTACAGTAGTATGATAAAACCGACCGTAAAATAAATAAATGATGGTTAAATCACAGTCAGATTAGGCTCACTCACTATCAGCCATTTATTCTGTCTTCGTATGGTTACTCATGCTATTTTTTAACTGATTTACGTCTAGAATGGTTGGATTTTAGTATATCAAGGTTAGCAAGAAAATATTTGCATAACTACTGTTTTAAACCCTCTTGATACTTTCTCATGTTGCCCTATACCAAAATTAGGGCGTTAAACGATCTATTTCTTTTTCTTTTTTTCAGGGGAGAGGGGGAATTAATTTTATGATTTTAAATTTAAAATATTCTGTGCTTATACAATACAAACTGGTTCTCGATCCCCGAACTGTAACCATTACAACAGATCATAAAATGAGTCAAATTTGATTTTCCAATAGTACATGAGCCTGCAATGGGAGATCTGCAATTAATATCGATTACATTACATTACTGTGATTATAATACAGGTATCATCCAAGTAATAAAACTATATTTATATTACTGTAGTACTGTTAAGTAAGTAAGTTGAAATAAACTACTCTTATAAAAATAGCAATAACCAAATAAAGACCTAAAGTAACAGTTCGTCGAAAAAGAGATCGTCTGACTTACATTACGATTTAACCTCGCAGGTCACGATCGGAGAGAATGTTCATTATTGCGCCGCCATTACATTGAGGATTCTGACAGGATGATCGAGTTCTCAGAATGTCCACCGCAAGCAAGGCTGTGATCTGAGCCCAGTATTGTTTGTCAGCTGTGCAGCACGGGCCGTGCATGCTGACGAGTGGGAGACTGTGTGAGTGAGCTGCTAGGTTAGGTCAGTTAGTGCCGCAATACACGGCCAACACATTGAGGATTCTGACAGGATGATCGCGTTCTCAGAATGTCCACCGCAAGGCTGTGATCTGAGCCCAGTATTGTTTGTCAGCTGTGCAGCACGGGCCGTGCATGCTGACGAGTGGGAGACTGTGTGAGTGAGCTGCTAGGTTAGGTCAGTTAGTGCCGCAATACACGGCCAACACATTGAGGATTCTGACAGGATGATCGCGTTCTCAGAATGTCCACCGCAAGGCTGTGATCTGAGCCCAGTATTGTTTGTCAGCTGTGCAGCACGGGCCGTGCATGCTGACGAGTGGGAGACTGTGTGAGTGAGCTGCTAGGTTAGGTCAGTTAGTGCCGCAATACACGGCCAACACATTGAGGATTCTGACAGGATGATCGAGTTCTCAGAATGTCCACCGCAAGGCTGTGATCTGAGCCCAGTATTGTTTGTCAGCTGTGCAGCACGGGCCGTGCATGCTGACGAGTGGGAGACTGTGTGAGTGAGCTGCTAGGTTAGGTCAGTCAGTGCCGCAATACACGGCCAACACATTGAGGATTCTGACAGGATGATCGAGTTCTCAGAATGTCCACCGCAAGGCTGTGATCTGAGCCCAGTATTGTTTGTCAGCTGTGCAGCACGGGCCGTGCATGCTGACGAGTGGGAGACTGTGTGAGTGAGCTGCTAGGTTAGGTCAGTTAGTGCCGCAATACACGGCCAACACATTGAGGATTCTGACAGGATGATCGAGTTCTCAGAATGTCCACCGCAAGGCTGTGATCTGAGCCCAGTATTGTTTGTCAGCTGTGCAGCACGGGCCGTGCATGCTGACGAGTGGGAGACTGTGTGAGTGAGCTGCTAGGTTAGGTCAGTACGGCCAACACATTGAGGATTCTGACAGGATGATCGAGTTCTCAGAATGTCCACCGCAAGGCTGTGATCTGAGCCCAGTATTGTTTGTCAGCTGTGCAGCACGGGCCGTGCATGCTGACGAGTGGGAGACTGTGTGAGTGAGCTGCTAGGTTAGGTCAGTCAGTGGTGGTGCCGCGAGTGCTCGGGTGTGTTGTGCGCGCGCCGCTACACTGTGTGGGTCTGCGAATGGCGTTATTCTAGATTATCTTTCCTGATAGGCGTTTGTTAATTTTTAAGTGCCTTATGTGGAATTTCCTTATATGCTAGTGACCTACCTTGGTGTCTATATAATCTTTTGGTTTAGATAAGCTATTTTACACTCTTCTCGTTTAAAATCCATTAATGAACATTAATAACGTATTTCATTAAGCTCTTAAAACCTACTGTTGATAATAAGGATTTGGGCACTATATTATTCCTAAAACTTGTTTGTCAACTTTTTTTAGTTGTTTTGAGTTATTTAGAAAATCGGATAACAATATTTCCTGTTTTTGCAAATGTATGTATTACGCTATATTTTACGTGTGACTATTTCGTATTAGACAGGAGTAGACTATGTGTGTACAAAAGAGCACGTGACAGAAGTATAATTGTATAGTACATTAAGCACAATCACAACTAAAGTCAATTACTATCACGATCGTTTTTCTTGGTAGCAACCAAAAGACATCGTAAATTTTATAACATTGTCAGCAGATTTTATTCAAATTTGATCAATGTGGCAGTTGGTATTATTGTTGTAGTATACTAAACTGCACGTCTAGTAATGTAATCAGCTATAAGCTGTACGCGCCCATTGTCGGTGCAGCAACCACAATCCGCAGTGTTGCCAACCCTACCAATGTTCCTCCGGTAGCCTGATTGCACGCCTGTATTGTTGGCATGCTGCTCGTCTGGTCCACCCCCTCCCCCTCCCTCCTCTTCCATTAGTCCATTATCTGATGGTGCATTACGGTGATTACTCATAGCTTTCAATAGCCCCATTAATTAACAGATATCTGTGACCAGTCTGGCTCTGGTCAGGACGGTAATTGTGGTGTGCCTATCGCGCCGTAGTAGTCGAGCTGGACACAACACAACAATCAGTTGTGTGGCCTTCAGCTTCGGAACGATCAAACACAAAGGACTTTTACTTACGTTTTATCAAAATTATAGTATTTACTTGAAGGATAAATTGAGTGATCCCTCAGTTCTTTTAAGTATTCAGTTTGTATAAGCACTACTATTCCGTTAATGCTATCCCAAAAATCTGTTGGACACGAATATTATTTTGGATCTGAATGGCGTACTGGGAGTAAAGTAGGCCTACTTCTACACAAAGAAAATTGACCTTCAGTGGTAGTTTAATTACATTTAAAACACACAAACCAACACTCAAATATTTTATTTTGTGAGACCTTTCGATAGCCAGGCTATCTTCGTCAGACACATCACAAAAGTAAATACAAAAAAGTAAATATGATTTTAATAATAGTTAAACATAGTAATGTTGAATTTTGTGTTGGTTCATATTACTTTTATGAAGATTACAAAAATAACATTCAAAATTAATATAGTATAATTCCAGTACTGATTTATTTTATTTACACACTACGCCACACAGAACAAATTAATTATTAAACTCACATATGCTTAACTATTATTAAAATCAAACTTACTTTTTGTTGTGATGTGACTGACGAAGATAGCCTTGCTATCGAAAAGCTCACAAAATGACAGTTTTAAGTTTTGGTTTGTGTGTTTTAAATGTAATTAAGTTAATAGTAGCCATTAAAATCTCCATCTTCAACACTTCAGTGTAATGTTTTATAAAAAATGTATTCACTAACGTTTACGAATTGATGACGTTTTGGCCATTTCAGGCCGGATTGAAGGCTAGTAAGTTAACTGGCTGCCCTATATACGTTCTGCTACTTGATTTAGGTGGCTGGACAATTGTGACTTTAAGCTTATTTCAAGGTCTTTATCTAGTAGGCTGAACTGCTGTAACTATTATTTTCTTGTCTGAGGTCATAAGTGTGTTAAACTAAAAAAATATGAACTTTAAAAATACCGGTATGTATAATTTTTAATTTTTATCTCTTTTCCTATCGTATAATTTCAACCCTCATCAAAATTGGATTTCTTTTATGGAAAAATATTCTCTGTCGGTTTCATGGAGAACCTCGTTGTGTTCTGACGTCCTGGACTGTGGAGGAACTTGGAAACTGGTACCAGGAAGGTGGAGCACGCGGTTTGCAGCAGAATTTTGTTTGTGACTGTACACTCGTATACCCGTCCTCGCATCTGTTCAGTAGCATTCTTCCATGTACGATTTATCTTCAATTCAATTTTTTTCAGTCGTTCTTCAACCACACAAACGGACAAGGTCGTATGCTGAATTGAAGCAGAAAATGTAGCACATGATTCGTTACACAAAGCGACTAAGGACCCCGCATACTCCCACCTCGGTATGTAGTGAAAGTCGGTGTTACTGAGTCACCGTCGCGACCACGCGCTTGCCGTTCCTTGCGATCTCTACATGTGTCTCCCACACACCTCAGAGCCTAGGGTCTCTATCTGACCATCTCAGGGCATTCATTATCAATGGTCTATTGAAAGAGTATTCGTGTCACAATCCCTAAAAATGGCTATAGCTCCTCTAAAGAAAGTTCCTTTTATCGTAGTGTTACAAAGTCCATATTATTATTTAATCTCCATCCTATGTTCGTGATTCAGTTTTTCATAGTTTTAAATGATTAGGTCCAGAGTGAATGTATTCTATACATTGTCATAGTTACCTTAATGTTATCTCCTTTACAGGATATAGACTTTACTATTCCGAGCAAAGGAGGATATTCCCAACAAAGTTACAATTATTTATATGTTTAAAATTCATGATTGATCATTGATGATTTGAGGATATAACAGAATTATGGAAACTTTCATATCTCAAGGTTGCAGTAAAATAAACACGACGTTTCGAGACCTGGAATCTATTCGCTTCTTCAGGTGTCACCCAATCTGTTCTTACGTAATCGTACGTTACAAAGTAACTGTTAATTTAAAAAAACTTATATATCCTTTTATATTATTTGCCTTAGCGAGTTAAAAACTCATGCGATTAAATTGTTATTGTATAAATACATTAATGTATGACAATGGTTAGTCTGATCACATGAAAACCTCAAAATCAGATGCGGGACCTGCGCCCAGTTCTGAAAGCCTGATATAGTACGCGAGTTCGCCATTTTTGACATAGATAACACCATATAGCCTACATTATAGAAGCTCTTTTCTTATTGGAATTATTTATAAATTTAAAAACTAAAGACTCAAATAATGTACTTTTTATTTCTCTGAAACCTTTCGTGCTCAAATACGTGGGTTTAATGATGTGTTCTTTGAGCACAAAAGGCCTCACAGAAATAAAAAGTATGTTATTGCAGTGTTTGTTTTAAAATTTATACTATTAATATAGATGATTTTGTAAAGGATAAAAACGTCATAGAAAAGTGAAAAGTTTTGTGAAGATTTAATTATTTTCATTTCAAATTTGTTTTGCTCATTGATCTTTCTTCAAGTATCACCCACCGATAATTTTAATTACTCGTAAAATCGGGTGAACACTTCTTATCGTATGCGAATCTGTTATACAGCAACATACATTATTCGTATAGTTCTACCTCCTCCCCCCCACCATTTCCACGAAATGCACGAAGCTGGGGTTCTAGAAGACCAAGGTTTCACAGCTAACCCACTCCCATGCTTTCTGCTTACGCGTAGTAACATACGTCGCTGGCTAATCTGATACCCACCGTGTATGTAGGTCTACGATCAAATAATGATCAAAGCACTGACACGATCACTCGTGAGCAATTAAAAGAGACCGATCCCTCTCTGAACGGGGTTACCGGCAGGTTCTGCAGGATCCAGTAGGACAATAATAACAGTTAGACTGCACGCTAATGAGCACACAACCCGGAGCGAAAGTGTCGTTACGCCTAATGTACTCCGCAGTTGGGACTGTTTATTAGCGTAATCCGCGAGATCTGCAGGAGCTCGGAGACAGACAGTAAAGTTGGCAGCTCACCGCAAGATGCCGGAACACCGCAGGCTATGAGCTGCAGCCCCGAGCCTTGCTGTGGTTTCGTCATCAACTTCCCCGCCAACCCTACCTACACCCGCGCTTGCCATTCTTGGGTTGACAGTCTCGAACGCGTTCACTCTCAAGGCCCAAACATCTTGGAGCGAACAGTTTTGTGTGCTCCACTTCTAAACTCCATTGTCTTTCTAAAGTTTAACTCAGTTCGTTTGGCAGATTTTCATGATACAGTCCAATCTTGATAATCAGACAGATATTGGGATCAGTACACTGTCGGATTACCAAGGAGTCCGGATTACCAAGGGTGCCATTTCCACAATGCATAAATAACCTATAATCAGTAAGAAACGTGAACATATATATATATATATATATATATATATATATATATATAGTGTAAGAACATACTTTTTTATTGTACGTACCTAATTATAGTCGAATGAACTAACTGTGCATACATAATACATAAGTGAAAACTCTTAAAATACCATCTTTACACTTTAAAAAAAAATCAAAAACAGTGTTTTGCTTCTTCTTACTTAAAGATTCTGTACACTTGTACAGTACTACAGTGGCCTGAGCGGCCAGCGCCGACTGCCGATAGCCTTTTTCGAGCGTGTCGGACTGGCAAATGTCGGATTATCAAGATTGGACTGTACTTTGGTTACCTTGATGATGGCTCAAATTAAATGAACGCAAGTTGGAAATTTAAGAAATTTTCTTAAGGTCTTCATACTTCAAATAAAATTAAATCAAATTACTCTTTATTTTCAAATATACGGTACTTACAATTTCAAGCTTACTATTACAAAATACCGCCACATGGGCCGAGGTCTGTGCGTGACGGTGAGCTCTTATTTAAAACAATTTTCATAGAACAGACTTTTTTATATATCCATACAATAAGCAAAATTCAGCTCACACATCCAATCCCACAAAATAAAATAATAGTTACGACAAAAAAATATCTAAGCAAGCGGTTGAACATGTTGTATATGCAGACATGACGGCAAAGCAACTGAAAGTAGTTATAGGAAAATGTAGTTAACGGTAAGTGGGAGTGAGGAGAGACCAGCGTTATCAGAGCCGACCATCCGCAGCCAGGTAGTAATCAGCCGCTTGAACAGACCGGTTGGTTCGGCCCGCAGGTCCCTTATCACTGGAGACGATGAATTCGCCACGTAGTATGTATGCGTTTGTCAGGTTCAAAGTCATCTCGATCCAGACTTACTTATATTTCATGTCACGCAGAAGATTCAGACAACCAATACATGCAGTTTTTTTAACACTCCCATGCACATTTTTGGGTACGTGCGGGTAGTAAGTTGGCATAAATTTGATAACTATAATAATAAACTTAAATCTAGGCAGTATCAGTACATTTAAATGGTTAGTTTAGTTTTACTAACAGTACTATCAAATATGGACATTACAACTATATGACAATGCATACATAAATAAATAAAACAATAACAATATAAATATATAAATATCAACAAAGAAACAACAAACAACTAAACAGAAATAACAACAAAATCTATTTTAAAAACTCTTTAGAAACGTGCAGTGATAACATTTAGTAAAAATCTACCGGTATTTATACGTGCTCCATACAACTGGCTCCACCATACACACTATCGAATTAAAAGGATAAGATCTAATTTGAAATATAATTCAATACTTTAATTTTTAATTTTGGTTTTTTTGTCAAAAATAATTTTATTTCCAAGGCATTTTACAGTTTTTTTTTAATATTTTTGGTCCCATGTAACGAAATTGGTGTCTGCTGGCCTCTTTAATAAAATTTGGAATATGGATCTGTATAAATTGTGATGCTCAAGTTTCCCTGCCAGCAATTTTAAGGCATTTTATACTTAGTTTAGATCCAGAAATATAATTTTAAATTAAAATCCATTTCAAAAAGAAGAGTTTTTAGCATGAAGAGTTATTCCGAATGTAACACAACTGTAAACTGAACGCCAAAGTGATAAGCCTTACAATTGTCCCACTGTCGCTTAAGTGCGTGACCGGCCAAGCCGTGTCTACTACGGACAGGGTGACCGTGTGTGCAGTGCCTGGTGACTGTGATATGCTCATCACTCAGTATACAGCCCTGCTCCTGCAGACCACCAAGAAGACAGCGGTGGTCAACCCTACCTGCATCCAACACGAGACTAGGTAAGTCTGAACACGTCACTAGAGTTTCGTGCTTAGAAAGCGTTGATCCGACACGAACACAAAACTTACGAGACTGACCGGTTGTATCTGCTGGTCGAGAAAAATTAATTCTTTGTTTGAAGTTTGTTTTTGACGATGGGAGGATTGTGAAGGGAACAGGATTTTTTCCGGACATTTGCCATGGTTCAGTGAAACAAAAAATCAGTAACACTACGTTTAGAGATCTGCAATCTGATCTCTTCTTCGGGTAAATAACTAACCTAATACATAATTACTAATTTCAGATCTCAAAACGTAGTGTTACTGACTTTTTTGTTTCACTGAACGATGGCAAAGGTCCGGAAAAAAATCCTGTTTACTTTACAAAATTAATTGATTATGATCAGCACCAAATTAGAACACTAAAATCCTCTAATCCTGCTCATCAAGAGTGCGCAATGGTCAAAACCACCGAAGAAAATAAAATTCTTTGACTAGTTACATTTATTGTCCATAACATATGAAATCTATTAACAATTAATTTTTAATCAAATTACATTACGTAGTTTATGAACGCGTATCAAAGTTATTGGCCCCCACTGAATCATCGCCAACTCTTACATTAAAATGCACATTATAGATGCTACTACTACATGCGATATGGTATGAATGTTGTTCTCTGTGTTTACTTTGCAGCGCAAATTATGTTATAAGCATTATTTTAAGAACAACCCATTGTTTTAGATTGTAATGTTGGTTGGAAAATTGATTAAATTATTTCAAAAATGAAATTGTCAAAATGAAAGGTGATTGTCTTAATATTGTCTCTTGTTAAATATTGAATTTAAAAACATTACAGATATCTGTATTTTTCATTGTTATGATCTGGAAACTAAAAAGCGATGTCTATTAGCAATTTTTGAAATTGCTAGTATACTGTACGAGCAAATGTTTTGTTCATGTCTCTACAGTGCTACTCACGGTAAACTAGAACAGGTTCATTCTCTACAACTAAGTGCGTTGGATGTCAAAGTTCAACAACTACCGAACCAAACTCTATGAAATATACTCCGCCAGTACAACCAAGTTCCATTGATCGTTAAAGTTCAGTAACTACCGAAACAAACTCTATGAAATATACTCCGCCAGTACAACCAAGTTCCATTGATCGTTAAAGTTCAGTAACTACCGAAACAAACTCTATGAAATATACTCCGCCAGTACAACCAAGTTACATTGATCGTTAAAGTTCAGTAACTACCGAAACAAACACTATGAAATATACTCCGCCAGTACAACCAAGTACCATTGATCGTTAAAGTTCAGTAACTTTTTTTTTTATAATAATAATAATAATAATAAACTTTATTGTGAACAGACAATGCACACATTGTATCACAATCGTCCTACCTAACCTAATCATTCATACTGACAATACACCATTCAGACATACATTGTATCACTCACGCCTCTTTCACACGATTTACAGGCCCGGCAAATTTATTTGTTTTGATGGTCTTTGAGAATTTTAGGTTTTAATCATCCCAGCGACCCATCATAAACTCACCAACTGAGTAAAATGCCCTCGAAATTAAAAGAGTTTTCAACTGAGTTTTGAAATGTTTTCCATTTTGTTGTTTTAATGTGTTGTTAACTACCGAAACAAACTCTATGAAGTATACTCCGCCAGTACAACCAAGTACCATTGATCGTTAAAGTTCAGTAACTACCGAAACAAACTCTATGAACTATACTCCGCCAGTACAACCAAGTTCCATTGGTCGTTAAAGTTCAGCAACTACCGAACCAAACTCTATGAAATATACTCCGCCAGTACAACCAAGTTCCATTGATCGTTAAAGTTCAGTACCTACCGAAACAAACTCTATGAACTATTGTTCAGACATTTACATCAGTTTATAGATAGATGGTTACTAAAGAGCGGATTTATTTTGAATTTCAGGGCTCTTCTTCTTAAAATTACAATCGTAAATACCAGATCAAATTTTGCACTGATATGCGTGCTACTTCAAATTCGCTCACTGAAAAAGGTTTCGCTCTTCGATCTCACATCTCCGCCCCACTGGCTTTTAAAGTTCAAATGGAAATCATGGCACCAAATACCGTGACATTTTCCGCAGGCGTTTTGTTACCTCATGAATGGTAAGTAAGAAGCGGTTTCAATGTGTGAGGCTTTTGGAGATCTAGGTGCCTGTAGTGAGTATTTCACTGTAAACAATCAATTACATATATGGTGCTGTGATGCTTTGAACCATGTAACTACTAACATTATTGGCAGTGGCGTAACTACGATTTGGCTTTAAGGAGGGGCGAAGGGTTGGATGTTTTGGATGAATCTGATTGAAGAGGGCAATACACCGTGGGATATCGAATAAATCAAAGTTTGAATAAATTACATGCTAAGATAAAAGTTTCATGCTAATTTAAACATTTAACTGCTGTATTTCAAACAAGTTTGATAGCTTTAACGATAATATTTATGGCTTTTTGGATGGGAATTCTATATCCCTTATCCCCCCCTTTTTGTTTTCTTAGGACAAAAAGCTTAGAAAATTGCACCTAGTCCTATGAGGACCTTTGCACCGCTTTTGAAGTGACAGTATATTTTGGATGGCTAATGTTGGGAGTAGGGGCCGTCTTATGTCGAGATTCATCAAGAAAAGTTTAGGGGGCATTAATCTCAAGTCATGTCCCCTCGGAAGAAGGAGAAGCCAGCTCTGAACCAGCCTCTGCAGTCATGGCGTGGCACACCGTTATGTCCAGGCTGGCAAGAACCTTTGACTCTTAGGGAACGAACCCACCAACTCCAACAGTCATCGTCCGCAGTGGACTATACTATCGAATTACCCTTGCGCCCCAGAATCTCGACATTTGCGATCAGTGATGTGCCGCTCCTGGACATCCGTAAGGTTGCCCAGATTGAAGCAACACATTGGTTTTTTCTATACACCCTGCGAGTTCAACTGGAAGGTATAAACCAGCCAGAATTGAACCCTCCTGGGGACCCCCCCACCCCTTAGTTACTCCACTGGTTGTCGACTCAAAGACAGGTGTGACCAGCTCACAAGCTTAACTTAGTACAGTAACCCTCCATCACGAATGATCTTTCGTGCAAGACTAATTAACGCGTCTCGGAAAAAAATGTTCACGTACAGACGAAATGAAGGCGAAGTAATATGCTGAATATATTCATGTCATTAGCTTAAGCGAGTGTGGTATACATTATACACACTGTCTAGAACAATGAATGTTTCATGACACTCCGTTTTAAAAAATATTGTCTAAAATAATACCTAATAAATATTAAAATATTGTCTATTCTAATTAAACAGATAATAATATTCTACACTGCTCTTCTCGCCGATAAAAACACCTACTAGAAATATGTCCATAATCCTTTATTATATGGACAAGCTAATAGTGGCCATAGTGTTTTCTTACGTACTTAATGCAAAATAATTCATAAAATTGCCAGATTATCTCTTTTCAATCCTATCGTCCCACAATTTACGGGCAATAACCAATAATTGAAAGTAATTAATCCATTTGCTGTCCATAATTCTGATAGCCTTTCAAGTCACCTATTTAAAACAAACACGAAAACTTTAATCCAGATATCTGATAACTTTTGATTGCGCTTGTACTGTAAAATCATTCCTTCGATCCAGTATCGCAAAATGATGTTTTAAACTTTTGATTATGCTTGTACTTTAAAATAATCCCTAAGATACTGTATAGGAGCTAGCAACGTTTTCGAGAGAGAATTTCAGGTCAGCTGAAATTTTTGATATGCTGTCTTTCTTGCTCTTTCGGTTGGAGTCCGGGCTATCTGGCTGGCGGTAGTGGTTGCGTTTATTAATGTGCATCTTACCTGCACAGGTAAAAATCCTGGAGCGCTTCGGCAAATGGACAACATGGCGTCAGTCTAAAGTCACATGTTTGTTTTGTGTTTGTGTTATTTGTGATGTTTATTTATTAATTTTGATACAATCGCCAGTGGTAAAATGAAATGTGTTTCTGTAAAGGACATAAAGATAAAATCATTCTTTTCGTGGTTGATAAACTGAAGAAGTGCCAGGAAGTTTTGAATATACGTTTAAAATATAAATTAAAGTACCGTGACATTGAACTGCCTACTGAATAAATGAGACAGGTGATTGGAGAGAGACAGTTTGAAGTGCTTTTTTTAATTACACAAAACAAACATGTGACTTTAGACTGACGCCATGTTGTCCATTTGCCGAAGCGCTCCAGGATTTTTACCTGTGCAGGTAAGATGCGCATTAATAAACGCAACCACTACCGCCAGCTAGATAGCCCGGACTCCAACCGAAAGAGCAAGAAAGACAGCATATCAAAATTTCAGCTGACCTGAAATTCTTGTTTTGGAAACGTTGCTAGCTCCCGTACTAATACTTTTGATTATGCTTGTACTTTAAAATCATCCCTACAATACTGTATCGCAAAATGATATTTTAAACTTTTGATTACGCTTTTACTGTAAAGTCATTCCTACGATCCAGTATCGCAAAATGTTGTTTTAAATAATGTTGTAGTATTAGTATATCTCGACCAGTGTCCTTGGCCGAAAGTTGTATTCGTCTTTATCAACTAATGACCACTACATTTACAAGCTGAGTGAATAGCATTGTTGATTGCAAATTGTTAGGTATTCATTCCGTGCCAGCTGTTCGTAAATTAATATGTTATCTCTGTCATCTCCAGATATCGTGACATGTATTTTCCACCAGAGAGATAAGATTGTGAAGAAAACTATTGTACAAAATTCAACTAAGGATTTGTCATGCTTTTCGAAAATAGAAGTATTTAATATATTCTTATACTCGTATTGTTCCACAAAGGAGCGTATTTACGGATTTATGACAGAAACGGCCAAATACAAAATAATTGAATCGAAAAAGTAAAGCCTCTGGGGTGTACAGGTTGACTTACCCGCCAAGTGAATTTAATTTATAATAAACATTGAATCACAAAAAGTACTTGCTTCGCCGGGACTCGAATCCGGATCTCTCACTTGCCGGGTGAATGTGCTACCATTACAATTAAGTATTCAAAGTTAAGAAACATATTTTGTTTTCTTTTATACCTTGAATATATATAATATACACACACACACACACGTAAACTACAGTTACCAGATACCATGTGCATTTTTTGTTAACGGTAAGACTTGAAACCGGCGGCGATAAATCTCTTTTAATACGAAATGTTCGTGTACTGTATCGTGTGTCAGACATGATACAGTGTCTGCGATGACCAGTGTATCGCCAGTTGTATGTAAGTCCTGCGCCAAATAACCGCAACTTTTCCAACTAGACCGAACTGCGCACATCACACAGCCTCGGGCATAAACTGGGACCCCAACTTTTTCAATCTATACTCTCTGTGTATTTATGGCCCGGTATATCGCTCGGGTAATAACCACCCCTCCCCCGCCCACCTCTCCACCCTTGTTTGCAGATGACAATCCACTTGCTCCACTCTCCATCCAAAGATTTTCGGCTCTTATTATTGTGTAACGGTTATTATAAATTTAAATGTTCTTTACGCTTGATTAGAAAAAGTTATAGATCATTGCTGAAGTTCTGTCATACAAGACCTAAAGAGAATCTTGTGGACAGATATCGACTGTCGTTAACTCAGCAATAAATTTTCTTTTTTTGAACCTAAGTTGTTTAATTCGCTACGAAATAGTTTAAAGAAAATAGGAAATTGAAATCTCAGGGATAAAATGTAAAAGGCACCTGTCAATAGAGCTTTCTATATCCTTTTATATATATTTATTTTTCCACTGTTTTGAATTTTATGCTTAGTGCCTATTGGCTAATTGTATTTGAGCCTTGCACAAGAAACTGTTCAGAGTTCTATTGTGTCAATAACAACATTCGAAGTTTGTAAGTTGTAAGTGTTATAATTTAAATCATAGATTAGGTATATCAGATGGATATTAGTTCGTGACAGTTATAATTAGTTTTATTAATTCTATTTTTTCCTACTGGGATTTACCATTGCAATAGACAAATAAGTAAAATTGTCAAATTATTTTAGATTTTAATCCGCAAGGTGAATTCAAAATGTTTAAATAATACTAATCGAAATTTTAAAATACAATTATGAGCTGAAAAAATACTTAAATTAATGCTATCTTTGTACAATAAACACACATACAGAATATTGTAGCAAGGTGAATAATTAGTAAAAGAAATACACGTTTAATCATTAGTATTTAATTTTACTATCAATCACTTTTTGAGGCAAATATAAAATTCTTGCATACAACACAATCTTTGATAAATACATTTGTCGACATAAATTTACGGAGAAACCTAATCAGTATTCATTGAAACTGGCATGATAAAATCGGATGTGGAACTAGCTCGTTTATTTTAATGGTAATATTCCGCTCACGGTGTCACCTGTCAGGTCTATTTGGCTGTCTTTTGATTATAAACCTAATCCGTCAAATTTTTTTCATCAACTGATTATCGAAATCAAAGTATTGGAAACACAAATTAACATACTCGCCCGTGTTCTACGCTGAGTTTAGTTAATTAACTACGTAATTAGTTTCGGTTGGGTTTAGACTTGACCAAACTGGGAGATGAGGATATCCCACCAGGATTTCTCCCTCCTTTCAAGGCGTAATGGGATTGGTTCTGGACATCTGGCCATTTTAACCTACGTCTGTGTCTGTCTGTGTCTGTCTGTATCTCCCGACTGTATCAAATTAGACGTTCTTTGCTTTGACGCAAATGTTTAATGAAACAACCTTTTTGCTTTTCAACAGTAAACTTATTAATACGTTTAATGTTATTAATGTCATTTCAATATGACTTAAAATAATTTAGAATCGGGATTTACTGTGCTAGTGATTTCCAAACATTGAATGAAGATTCGCTGAATCTCCAGTACACTAAATTTTTTTTTTTACAAGAAATGAAGCAGTTGTAGGTAAGAAATCATTTGACACCTTCGACTGCCGCCATAGCCAGCTTGAGCCGACATACGACGCAATGCCAGGACGACGAACAAGGAAACGGTAATTGACCTTAAGAGATTTGAATTGCTCCAAACTCGTCTCTTCCACCAATTAACCTTATAGTTTCGTAGCGTCATTTAAACCGCAAGGAAATCGCATAGGTACTACAAAATTAAGGTATGGTATGTAATGAGTTATAAATCATCGTTAGACAAATTTCAACACTCATTCCACAACAATGTCAATCGGTGAAACGATTTTTTTCTTGATTTTTATCTTGTTTCTATATTACATCCTAATAATATTGTAAATGCGAAATTGCCTTCATTTGTTTCTTTTGCATTCAAGCGTAAAGTACTCTACTGATTGTATTAAAATTTTACAAGGTCATTCTTAAGTTCCTTGGGATGAATGTAAGAATGTTCTTATTTTGAAAAGCCCTCCGGGCTATGCCTCATTGGTCTTAGTTTCTTAAGCTTTGAAATATTAATTAAAAGAGCATATCTAATGTAATCAACTTTTCTGTGTAAACGTTGTTTATTTCAAATTTGTTTACATTTATAGTCAGAAAATTCTCTGAGGAATAACCATACTTTTCACGCTGTTTTAGATTTCAGCGATTAGGTAAGTGCTCATTTACTTTAGAAGATTTCCTAAAACTGAAGATGTTTAGAATTTAACACCGAAGACTCCTTTTGAAGCAGTCGGCAAGAACTATGGTAGATGCAAGTTCGCTGGACTTTGCTTTTGACGTAATGTACCAATTCTAGCGTTAAATGTTCTATAGTATTAACAATATGTTACAGTTTATAAAGACACAAACGCATGTACTGTTAACTGTACATTTTAACAAATATTAAGTACTATTCTACATCTAGAAACACCCAATATAGGAACTATATTAAAAACTGTGCATACCATTCTACATCTAGAAACACCTAATATAGGAACTATATTAAAAAACTGTGCATACCATTCTACATCTAGAAACACCCAATATAGGAACTATATTAAAACTGTGCATACCATTTTACATCTAGAAACACCTAATCTAGTTTTCATACACTTACTTGACACATGTACAGTAGTTATTCGGTTATATTTATTTCATGCAGTTTTTAATACATATTATTAAAAGAGTGCTCCTTAGCAAAATATTCGGACATTCATCATAATATTGCAAGCTGATTACTGCTCGCAATAGTTTTAGTTTATTGAAAATTAATATTGTCACAGTATTATAATAGTTCAGAAGCGATACCCAATTCGCATTTTGAAGCACACGACCTCATTTTTCTTGATGCTGAAAGAGCAAATTTTCTGGATGTCGATAGAGCAAATTTTCTGGAAGTCGATAGAGCAAATTTTCTAGATGTCGGTAGAGCAAATTTTCTTGATATCGGTAGAGCAAATTTTCTTGATGTTGGTAGAGCAAATTTTCTTAATGTCGATAGAGCAAATTTTCTGGATGTTGGTAGAGCAAATTTTCTTGATATCGGTAGAGCAAATTTTCTTGATGTTGGTAGAGCAAATTTTCTTGATGTCGATAGAGCAAATTTTCTGGATGTCGATAGAGCAAATTTTCTTGATGTTGAGAGAGCAAACTTTCTTCGTGTCAAAAGAAATCGTTTGTCAGTCGCGTTAATTTTGGTGGGGATATGAATGGGGCGGCAATGAAAGGGTTCAAAATATTAAACGATATTTTTCTCTCCGATTATATTTTGCATAGCGTCAAAAAATTCAGACATCAGACAATCAAACATAGAATCAGTCGTATCAAACTGAGACAACTAGACAATGACTCTGAAAGTCGTCACTGAAAGGATCTGCATATATCTTGAAGGATTGTGACTATTATATTTTTAAAAAAATACCCAACCCAAAATCGATTGCACCACCTTAATGATCGATGGTTTAAAATGTACATGTCTGACTCTATACCTGTAGGTGTAAGTGTATGAAACTAACAAAGATATGGTCTGAAAAATATTACTTTATCTTTTAATCCTTTTAAAACTGTCCTATTTCAAGCCTATTGGCAAAAAATTGGATTAGTGACGTATAACATACAATTTTGTATAATTATTAAAGTTATGACAACACAGAATTATTGAATTGAATTAAATCTCAATCAAAATCGATTTCTGTCTCAGAAAACGTTCCTCTATTCAGTTTAAGGAAAACCAGGTACTGAGCGTACACTGTACAAATTGGTTTTTAGCTCCTGTGTTATAATGGTCGTTAAAAGTTTTATATTTTTGCTAATATTTAAAAACTACCAATTACCGATGAAACTTTGTAGCGAACGATGTGACTTACAGGTCAGTGGCCGCCCGTGTTTGTCCAGCGCGCGCGCAGCGTACTGCGAGAAGCAACAGGACTTTGTAGTTGTCATTCCGGCCTCACCCTACCCAATTATCCTCCTTAACTTTATACGCTTGGACCTACTTTTATTGGAATCGTTTGTCTTTAGTCTCGAATTCGGCGCACAGTTTGGCTTTCAATTTGCCCCCTATAAGGAAAACTCTCTTACAATTATGTGCTTCCAAAAGGCACGAACAGTATTATTACTATTACTATAGCTGTTTGGATGGACTGTTATTGTTGGAATTGAGGTATTTTCAACAATGCAGCAACACTTCAGATTATACATACAGTTTTACTAAATGGATTGCCATAAAAGTATACTACAACTTTTACAATTAAATTTCAAATATATATTTCTTCGCCCCCTTTAGTTTAAGCTCTGTTTACAATTATGTGCTTCCAAAAGAGACGAACACACAATTCACTGACGTTTCCCAATTTTGTATTATTACTATTGTTTGTATGGATTGACTTTGTTGACTAACGTTGTTTGTTGTAATAAATTGACTTGTTTTTGTTGTTTGACTTGGAATTAAGGTTTCCCAAAATGAAACAACACTTTAGATTATACATACAGTTGAACGAAAATGATTGCCAAAAAAGTAACCTACGACTATTACAATTAAATTTCAAATATACAGGGTGTAAATTAAGTCCTATTGAATAGACCTTTAATATGACATGTCACAAGATAGGGATTGCAATTTGAAAACTTTAAGTGACACCGCTCTAGTTCATTTAAAAAGGGGGGGGGATATTATTATCCTTAAAAAAGTTTATAAAAGGATTTTAATAGGTATATTGAAGTTGTTACATCGATTTCGCAATCCATTTGGAATATATTCTGGCGTATCGGGACTTAATTTACACTCTGTATATATTTCATTGCCCCTTTTAAGAAATGCTCTCTTTACAATTATCTGCTTCCAAAATATATTAAGCACACAACTCACTGAGGTTTCTGCAATTTCGTATTATTATTATTATTATTTGTTTGGATTGGCTTTGTTTTTGTTGGAATTGAGGCATTTCCAAAATGAAACAACACTTTGGGTTATACATACAATTTTACAAATTGGATTGCCAAAAAAGTAGCCTACACGTGTTACAATTAAATAACAAATAAATATGTCATTTTATATATATATATATATGTATATATATATATATGTATATATATATATATGTATATATATATATATGTATATATATATATAATTTTAAAGTATTCGTCTCACAACAGATATAAAGAAGTTCCCTCAATAGAGTGTAATGCTTCCATATTCTACGTTTAATTTAGATTCGCGTTCTTGAACTACATATTCCCTTGAATAATCAATCATATGTGTTGATTTCTTCTATGTTGGTATGTTATTCAACTTGTAAAATAATGTGTCAAGGGAATTGGCCCAATTCCGGCCCTGGAAAATTTGGCACTTCCTGTAATCAGGTACGGCACTCGCGGACCTCCTTGACCCTGTGTGTGACCTCGACTACCTTCATCATCTTGTGGTGCTCTTGTCATTGCCTGACTTGGCCTTGGGCCTACTGGATATATCAATGAGAATGTTTCCTTATGTAACGGGATTTTTAATGACATCGTCTTGCTACATAACACCTTCCTTATATAACATAAGTATGGTTGGTTAGTTTTATTCACGTCTTTATACTCGTAGTGTACTAGGCAATACTTTTTATAGGGCACCAAGAATCCGTAAGGTTAGTACCAATGAAACCTGATCCTAGATCCGTCTTGCTGAGGCAGACCGAGAAACTAGTCTTTCATCATGGCATCGATATTGCGTACCTTTTACGCGTTTCTGAGTCCAGGATGTTAGTGCCAATGAAACCTGCATCCTACATCCGTCTTGCTGAGCCAGTCCCAGAAACTAATTTTTCAACATGGCACCGATATTGCGCACCTTTTACGCGTTTCTGATATTAGCATATTTATTTATTTAGCGTTTATTTAGCATATTGTCAGCTCCAATGAAACCTTATTAAGATATCGAAAACAAAGTAAAAATCGTTTATAAGTCATTAATTATATCTTTAAAATGTGACGTAGTCCGTAATTCTACGATCAGAGCTATAGCAGTGCTTGAGGTTTAACATTGTTGCTATAGGAAATATATTTAAATATTCCCAATTTCACTTCGATCATTCAGTGGGTGATAGTAGCCTATTCATAATTTTAAACATTAAATGTTAAATAAATATAGGTTGAGAAATGTTTCGTTTAGCCGCTATCCACCATTTTGTATTTTTTATAAAAATATTATTTCTAAATCTAGTTAAAGGTAAAGAAACCAAATTTGACACATCGATTTACATATTATAAATAAGATATAAAACATTTAAAAGGTACTATTTTGAAATTTTTATAACAATTCCAAAGGTACTTTTTTCAACGAAATCCGTCAACGCATAAGCGTGCACGACCACTTTAAAGATACGCTTGCACAAGCCGGGAGCTACAAATAGCTGATACCCCTTTAACTGTGACATGTTTGGCACTCCCAGCTTGTGCAAGCGGATCTTTAAAGTGGTCGTGCTCGCTTATTCGTTGACGGATGTCGATTAAAAAAGCACCGTTGGAATTGTTATAAAACTTTCAAAATAGTTAGTAGATTGTAAATAGCAACAAGCAAACCTTTACCTATTAAATCTATTAACATCCAAAATTGTGCAAAAATTGATTTCTCATAGAAACTTATTCATTTTCTGGCGTCAGGTTTCGAATACGCAACATATTTTTCAACTTAAATATGCAATCAGAAAGAGTAAAAAAATCATCCAGAGACTATTAACAGTCATTTTTTTTCTTTTAAATATGAGATGGCTACGACCCGCCGAGTCTTTTATGTTGCAGGAAATTGCATGTGAACGTCAACACCTCATTATAAATACGTCGTTAGTAATTTAATACTTCCGTGCAAAAACACGTTTGAATTTAAAATGCAAAAGATATGAGTTCCAATCGGATAGTTCTGGTTTAGTAGCAATGACCTTGCAAAAAGAAATGTTTCTACTTTATCGTAAGTGATAAAACCCGAACCGGTTGAAAGATTTGTGGGATCCTTCACCGCAGAGAACGAGCGAGTGCGAGAACGAGCACCAGAGGACGTTGGTGGACCCTGGGAGTCCGTGGGCCGAGGTGAAGGCAGACCGGACTAGGGGCCGCCAACACATCGCCTGGCCTGGCTGGGCGGTGGACTGAGGCACCGGGGTAACACTGGCTGCCATATCATCCTGTATCGCACAGTTTATGTTTCCTACTGCGCATTTCCGGCTTGACCCTACGCTTGCAGTGACAATAAGTGTCGACTGCATCTTTAGTCATACTCTACGTGCTGATAAATCTCTGTCAACCAACGGAGTACATTTCAATGTTGCGATCTTGTAAACAGTAGAACGGTACACTTTGAAGCGATATGATTGGGTGACCATCATCGTTGTTTGCGGGTGGGTGGAGGGGGGGTAGAAACGACTACATACTTTGTAAAAAGTAAAGTAATGTCTTATTTTACCAGGCGAAGTTAGGGCTAAGAAGCCCTCTCTTACACCGGGAGACCACCAACTGCTTAAAGGTGACTTCCGAACCACCACAATGTTGTATGATGTTTAATTTTGTTAGTGGAATCTGCAATTGGTATTGAAAAATTTTAATACGAATAGAAACGAATATTTTGTAAAAGTAAAAAGTAAAGTAAAGTAAGTTATTATACCAGGCGAAGTTAGTAGTGCTAAGAAGCCCTCTGTAACACTTAACCTAGAGACCAACGGCTTAAAGCCTACTTCCGAACCACCACAATGTTGTATGTTGTTTAATTTTTATTAATCAGTGGAAATCTGCAATCTCCTTAGGGTCATCTATAGGAGCAAATAACCGGTTACTTAATACTGTAAATTAAGTTTCTATTTGCTAAACACGCGATAATTTAAATTTTTTCTTTAAGTATGTTAAATAAAATATTCCATTCTTTATATTTTACATAAGTGTCTTGTAAGATTGTTTTTCACCAGTAAATGATAAATAAAGATTTGTCTAACTGTCTAAGCATTGTCTCCTGTGTCTACCAGTACTGACAAAGTAATGTTTGTTTCAGGTACGTCTTGAAAACCCCGTTGTGTTACGTAAGTACGCATACTAAGTACCGTCTCGTACTAAGATGTCTGTTAAAGCCAGCGCCAATGTTTCCCCGCACAGTAGTACCACATCAACATAATGGCTCATATGTAACAATCCCGAGATTGCAGATTTCACACTCTCACAGTTCAAGGCTGGCTGATGCAACTGACCGACCTTCCCTTGCCCGGCCTCAGGCCGGAGCTGACTTCTACATTTCTCTCTCTCTCCAGGCTCCCACGCGGACGTTCAACCAGGACTATACCCTGGTCACGTGACTTTACCAGTTGTAGCATACTACTTGCAGGGCCTGTAGTAACCGAGTGCACCGGGTTTGCTAATGCTTCAGCTTTGAAAACGATAAAAACGTTCCAACATCGAAATTAGTTTTTCGGAGCTACAGCATTCGATGTTAAGAACATTCGATGTAAGGACAGACAATTACGGCCGAAACGTCAGATTGTTAGCACACTCTTAGCCATGCCTCCTATCATTCGATTGGTTGATAAAGTGCTCCTCTTCTCACCATTGTGTAACCATAGTGAACTTATAAAAAAAAAATAATTTTCTCTAACTACATAAAAATGGTTTTTAAGTTTCGGCCATTTAGTGCCAATGTTTAAGTCCCTGTTTGATTGTTTGTTTGGCGTCACGCTCCAGAATACTGATTAGATTGATAAGGTTCCATTCTAAAAGTTTATTTTATTGATTTACCACAAACTAATTGGCCTGTAGTAATCGAGTGCTTGGTTTTTTAATGCATCCGCTTTGAAAATAACAAAACCGTCCCAACATCGAAATTAGTTTTTTCGGAGTTAGAGCATTCGATGTTATGGACGTTCTATGTTCAGAACAGCCCTGACCAAAACGTCACAGGTTGTTCGCACTCTCTAAGCCACGCCTCTTGTGCTTCAATTGGGCCGATTAAGTGCTAAAAACTAAGTGCTTAAAACTAATATTGAATAAATGTAACCACACAATGAACAACACTAGTTTATTAACAGAATGAACAAATATAATTTCTAAAACAAAGGAGGGGGAATTATCATTTTCAGGACGAGTCTATATTTTTTACTCTGTAAATCTATTTTATAATGACTCCGTCCTGTCTCTTGCTCTTTTGTAGATTTTAAGTCCCCCTTGTCCTGGTGATTTATTTTGCTGGCTTGAACTTAAAATCCTCTAAGAACCTGATAATTATAGCTACACTAATGAAGACATCTTTAGTACTCTACATAATTAAATGTATACAGTTCATTATTTCTCCAGAAGGGACACATTATAGGCTACATAGTCTATCTACGCTTTCGTAGTAGTCCTTACGGCTTACATAAGGAAAACTAGCTAGTGGATGATCTCATATACTTGATTTTAATGTTGGTTTTTAGATCAATTTGAAGTCTTCGTTGAAAACAATAGAATACAATTATCAGATTCTTATAGGATGTTAGGAACTTTTAGTCCAGGGCTACAAAACAAATCACCATGACAAGGGCGACTACAAAACTACAAAATAGTAAGAGACAAGGCGGGGGATTGTTATAAGCAGATTTACTGGGTAAAATTAAAGATGGACTCGTCATGAAATTTAGATTTCCTCTTCTTTGTTTGAGATATAATATTTATTTAATTCTGAGAAGAACTTAGTGTTGCTCATTACATATTTACATTTATTTGGTGAATGTTGTACTAATTTGTACTGTATTTACGTTTTCTGGTCTTCTTTGAAACTAACATACAATTCATCAAATTAAAATATGGTTGAATGAAATATTATTACTACAACCTTACAATCAAACTGAACATTTGATACAAGGTAACTGTGGCATTCGTAACTTGAGTTATTATTGGTGGCAGTAAAATAAAATCAAAATTTTAGCGTAATAATACAACAGAAAAGGAAATTGGAAAAGCAATGAAGTGTAATTATATAAGCAGGGAAGATGGGTCGAGGGAGCGAGCGTTTCGTTGCCAGGTAACAGTTCACTGTCAAACGTTGTAATTATTCGCTATATGTTTAATTATTAATATGATAAATCACATTCTCATATTATTTAATGAAACCTCTTAAATACATCCAGACTACCCTGTTTTAATATTTCAATATTTACAAAAAAATATTTCAATAATTGAAGTTAATTTTTGACGATGGAGGGATTGTGAAGGAAACAGGATATTTCCGTAAATTTGCTATCGTTCGTTGATACAATACAATCAGTAACACTACGTTTCGAGATCTGCAATCTGATCCCTTTTTCAGGTCAATGACTAAACTAATGCATTTACTACAATATACATTAAATTAAACAAAATATACCAGAGCGTTTTGACACGCATGTCACATAGTAGGCAGATATTATATGGTATCGGTTTAAAATTCAATATGTAATAAATCAAAGATGTCGTAATAAATATAAATGCCTTATTTTACCAAGCGAAGTTATGACTAAGAAGGCCTCTCTAACATTTAACCTGGGGACCAACGGCTGAAAGGTGGTGGCCGAACACCAACAATGGCTGGGCAAGGACAAGATCCAAACAACAATATAACTAACAATAATACACACATTGTTAGAAATAATTAACAATGTTTTCTTCTGTATTAACAAAATAAGAACCAAAACGTCTCCCAAGTGGTAATCTAAAGTAATTAACTGATGTCAACGAAAGGAAAACATCCCTCGAGATAGTACCTATCAGTAAAATATCAAATTCTAGAGGGGCTGATCAGAAATATAAATTGAATTGTAATGGAAAGGCAATTATGTACCGTGCAAAAAACTTAAATAATCATGTGATGTAATCGGCCTGCCGTAATCGGGATTGTCGAGAAAGATAAGATAACAGCGACAACAATACCGATCACAATACTTGGAAATGCTTGTTGATTGATGGAATGTTAGTTCTGTTACTCAACTACATCGTTTTATAACGTTCTAAGTTCATTGAAAAAGTTTAAGCGTTGGGGGCATATAACGGAATCTGACCCTATTAACAATTGATAATCGTTGTAAGTTTGTAATTTTGTAATTAAAGAGTTGTTTTTTCGTTCTATCATGTTTGTTTCTATAAATTTATATTTTGTTTTCTTCATACTAGTTGGTCGGTATAATCCCAAAGTACCGTAATTAATAATCTAATATTCAATTTTTTTGAAATGGCTATATGGATCCTCACAGTTTTCACAACACAGTATTGTTTAAAGCAACAAAATCAATTTATCTTGCGTGTTTTAAAATCTCATCTACTATTGATATAATACTTTTGGTAGCTGAAATATCTAACACTTTTCATACTGTCTTTATGTCTTATAATAATACCCGTAGCGTAATAGAATTATTTACAACACACGTTCTCGTGCTACTCAGCAGTAGAATAGTGAAATGGTGAAATTCGGTCCAAGTAAAGATGGACAGCTTGGCTAGTTACTTGGCAGCCATTTGAATGTGAATCGTCCAAGAAAGGCTCTCCCTTTTGTTTTATTTATTAAGTTATTTCCATAAGAATCTCTTTCTTTTCCCTTGCTTTATAATGATTTGGTAAAGCTACCCTGATTTCTTATCATTATTCCTTACGTGAGAGACAAAGTCGCTTAATAAGACAATTTGGTCAGATTCCGTTATATGCCCCCAACGCTTAAACTTTTTTCAATGAACTTATAAAACGATGTAGTTGAGTAACAGAACTAACATTATGCCCCCAACGCTAATTTTTCATTTACGGATGATTATAATGAATTACAATTGGTTACTAAGTAAGAAAAAAGGGTACTTACGTATTATATCGACCACACCCCTAAATTTCGCCAAACACAAAAAATCAACAAAAACTAAACCCTTTATTGAAAAAAAACACACAAAACTTGTTTATAGCCTATTCTTGATCACACTCCGCCACCCAAAATGCGAGTGCCTCCGGCCATCAAAGGCCGCGCACCTCGCTCGCGCGCCTTGTTGGGGGTGAAGGATGCGGCGGGGCGAAGGCCGCGCTGATGTCAACGAAAGAAAAACATCCCTCGAGATAGTACCTATCAGTAAAATATCAAATTCTAGAGGGGCTGATCAGAAATATAAATTGAATTGTAATGGAAAGGCAATTATGTACCGTGTAAAAAACTTAAATAATCATGTGATGCCGCGCGGCCTGCCGTAATCGGGATTCTCCAGAAAGATAAAAAAGTGTTCATTTTAAAGTTCTCTGTCAGGATGTTCTATTTCACATCTAGTTTCCAATCTTTGAAGCCTGCAAAGGTAGCTACTGGCTTCAATTCGTGTGGTTACCTTTTCTGTTTCGCCATTGGATTTTGAGTGCTTCCATTATTTCTTTCCAATATTCGTTCAATGCCTTGCAAGCGTCATCTCTCGCTTACCAACGTGTGTTTGATAGATTTTTAGATTTAATCTGTTTTTATTTAACCGCCATTCAACGGAAACTACACTACTTCTGCCGCCCTATACAGTAAAGTACTAAAGTTGACTGTCTAACTTTCACAGAACAGTGCAGTACATCTTTCTCGACGTACACGTCCTTAATTTTTCAAATATTCTCAATTGAATTGTTTCCAAATGTTTATTACCTTTGCCGCCCCAAAATTTTACCGTGCTGAGCTACAGCCCCTATAGCCTCCCTAAGTACGCCACTGCTCTGACGGTAATGTCGAATCTTATCCTGACATTCCGTTGAAGCTGCTCGTTGTTCAGAAATACCTGCGGTGGACAAGTCCACCGCATATTAATATAAGCACATTCCTCAATCTACAATATTGCTCGCAGGGTGGTTTCTGTCATTTTAGATCACAAGATACCGAGCCCCCATAAGGTTTTATGAAAACAGCTGTTATTTAAGCTATTAAATCATATGATTCGTTCTAAAATACTATTTCATTCAACAACAATATGAATTTACAATACTACTGCTATATCGATCTGAATATTTGATACTAAATTTGAATACAGAATAAAAGATAGTAGTGAGAAGGACCTGCCTTTGACCATGGAGATTGGATGATAAAACACAATCCAGAATGGAGAGTACTATATACAGAGCTAAATATTGTTGCTAAGGTACGAAGTAGAAGTATTAGATGGGCAGGGCACTATAATAATACCTTAAGAAAATAGGATATTACTGACAATTCTTGATAACACCCGGAAGGTAAAAGACTCCTTGGATGACCAAAGTTAAGGTGGTGGAACCAGGTGAACAAGAACCTGAGAAGACTCCTAGAAAACTCTTTGGATGGCCAAAGTCGAGGTGGTGAAACCAGATGAACAAGAACCTGAGAAGACTCCTAGAACACTCTTTGGACGACCAAAGTTAAAGTAGTGGAACCAGATGAACACGAACCTGAAAAGACTCCTAGAAGACTCCTTGGATGACCAAAGTCAAGGTGGTGGAACCAGGTGAACAAGAACCTGAGAAGACTTGGGAGCAAAGAAGATACAAGATGCAAAGACGTTTAGAGTCTGTGTATTGGCGGAGCACCTGGCACCTGTTGGTACCAATCGCCACAGAAGTGTTTTAAAACTAGTTGGAACATGACAAAACTTAGGATGTAAAGTTTGTAACATTTTGTTGTAATATGACTACATTATGTTTCTTTAATTATGTGGTAACAAATTATCTCGTATGCCTTCTGTTAGGTGGTACAACTCTCTGAGACTACACATAACGTGGCTACGGTGTGAAGAGTTAAATACCAATGTTGAGTTTAGCTCCAGTTCATCTTCCCCTTATGTGCAGCATCTGAACTCTGATGTCGCAGGCTTGACTCCTGAAATCTGGAGACATTTTGATCGGAAGAGATCCAAATAGACGAAGAAGCTCAAAACGAACTGTTTGCATCGTTTTGACCTCAGAGACACCCAGACTACAAAGTTTAGTGTAATCTAGGTGAAGAGGTTTTCTCATTGTCTCATCAGGTGTACAACTGAGTACACTACGATGTTGACTGACACGATCCCAAAAGCGCAATGGAGTAAAGGAGTCTTCTACACATAGTCTTTTAGACTGTGTATTTCAAAATCAAACTGTAATATTTTAATTTAAAACGAATAAATTAACGATTCAATAGCGTAACCATGAGAGCCAAGGTTTTGAATTTTCCTGTTGTTTTGTCAACATAATCAATGTGTGTGTTTGCTTTTATAAATATTGGCCGTGCTAATTTTTCAAACAAGATCCGAATTGCAAAATAGATATTTAAATTTTAAAAGATATTCTTTTATATATAATATTATAATTTACAGTCTTGTAAGAGGTTTTCCGAAACTTTGTTTGAATAATTAAAAAGGTTCTTTGAACAATCTTCATAGTGTGTGTACAAATCTAACTTACGATTGCGTGCGAAAATTGTTTCGGTAGAAGTGATTTACTCGCATCACGTTTTCACGAGCCTTGACAGTCGTACAACCTGCGCCTAGCAGCTGAGCACGGCGCCATAAATATTCACCAACACCTCCGCCGCCAAGACTTACTGCACCAGTTTTGTAATATTTATCGTTGCCCACTCCATTACTTTTATGGCCGGTTTAAACTGTTACTCTCGAGGTGCTAAAGTAGGTGGTTCGGTTAAGGTGCGATTTCTCACACTAATAAACTGTCCGGCGAAGAAATTGTGTTAGCCGGCATAAAATACTCGTTAAGGCGCGTTCTCGTTATGCGATAATGTAAAATTCAAATTCGCTTCTGAACTTGGGTTGATTTTGTTGGATTATACTCGTAATCAGTAATCTCACTAGTGTTATAATAAACCACTACGTAGTGGTTGGGGAGGGGGTAGCCTGCGACAAAGTTTGCAACTAAATATGGTTAATGAACTTTTTAATCTCCTTTTTGTGACTGTTTCGTTGGCGCAGCGTAGCGGGTACAACGGTTATCGCAAGATAATCAGATCAAGCAACGTCGTGCGTGGCTGCTGCTTGGATGGGTAACCGCTAAGCGATCCTGTCCTTGCAAGCAGTCCGAGCGCCCTGCTATTGGTGGTGGTTCGGAAGTCACCTTTAAGCCGTTGGTTCCTGAGGGTATGTGTTAGAGAGGGCTTCTTAGCCCTAATTTCGCCTGGTAAATAAAAGACATCTTTACTTTACCTCATATCTCCTTATTTTCTCTGAAGTTATAGTTTTGGGAATAATATGCGATATGTGAAATATTGCAAAATGATAATAGCATAGTAAGCAAAAAAATTATAGTCAGAGTTTTCAACAACTTAAATATCGTTTTTGGATCGACCATTTTTTAATCTTTAAAGACAATTTTTATCTCAGCCCTGTGAAATACCAAAAATATTTTTCATCTTCCTACGAGGATTGGTAAACACTTAAAACAGAATATAAACATAATCTTTTAATCAACTCCTAAGAAAAACTTTTGAAGATAAGGATATTAATATTTTACAGTATTTATATAAAAAATAACTGGATTGTATATAAAAGGTATATAAGAGATCTGTCATGTATTTTTTATTGATTATAAAAAAAATTGTTAAAACGTGAAATTTTCCTGGATAATATGTAATAAAAATTATAATTTCCTGGAATCATAAACGGGTACAATAAGTGTTATTTCCTGAAGCTATAACTTGTGTACACGGTATAAAACTTTCACATTTTTATCTTCAGCGGTTTTAATTTGGCCTGTTAACAAAATTACGGGAGTTCCAAACTCCATATCTCCAAATCCTGTAATTCGCCGTGGAGTGATAAAAAAAATTACTTTTACACTATCTGACTTCAAAAAGGGACTATTAATTTGAAATTTTTTAAAAATCCCAACAAAAACCACCTTGTAGTATGATCACACGTGGGATGTCACGAAATTCAAACCGCAAGGAAAATCCGTCGTGCGCTGAATAAAAATATTAAATTTGTTTGAGATAATTTGTCAACGTGTTTCTCCAGTTAAAAGTTGATTAAAGTATTTGTATTCAATACTCCTTGTTCTATCTCACAATGCTGAAGACATAGTTCGAGAAAAGAAGGCCAACACAAAAGAACATTTCAGTAACGCCCGGCTGGTGTGTTCTGAGGAACAATTTGTAAGCGGAGGGAGGGAATGGGAAAGTAAGCGTTACATTGTCACTGCACACTGAGCCCATATGAACAATTTCCCTCAGTCAGTCAGTGTCTGGAAGTTTTATTAAAACATAACAAGTTTGCCGGCACGTCACTACGTGAGACACGCCAGACATCAAAGAGACGACGAGGTAAACGCTCGCGTTCGCGTTCCCTGTTCGCGTGTCTGTCGTCTCACGGAAATTATCAAGTGATAGCTGCTGAGACAAGGCTTCCTGCAGAAGCGTATTAACCCCTAATTAACTGACTCCTCGGGCTTTCTTCTTTTCGTTTACCAGCAACCCCGTTCTTTCTTTTTATAATTTCCTTTCCTTAACTACATACTTTTATTCTGGTTTGTTTTATGAGTATTGTCTGCTGTTTGTATTATATCTTTGTTACGGCACGTATCTGAATTTGAATTTTAAAAATTAGTTTGTACAAATTTACATAGTGAAGTACGATTAGCGGATCCGGTTTTTATATCGATTTCGGCAAACGATATTACTAAATTACAACCATCGATATAATCAATCGATGTTGAATAACTATTTTTAAAAATAATGGACTAACTACTTCGTCTGTATCAACTGTAAACACTTTTTCAGACAATAAAAATAATATTTTACTTCCAAATAAGTGACTTCGTCGAATTAAAAATCCACTTATTGAACTTAATGAAACTGCTTTGACATATGATAAAACGTGTTTATCTTTGCTGCAAGATGTTGCTGTAGAGCTAAAAACCCCACTATGTGAATATTTTGGGTTTGATTGAATGTGGTTTTGTGCATTTTACCGTAAACCCTAGTGACCTTTTATATCCGTCGATTGGTGCTAATATCCAGAGTCGTGGAGGGCCGTGAAACGAAGTTTTAAAGTGGCATACACACCGACCTGCTTGCAGATCATCTCTGTGAGTATTTGTAAAAAAGAGAGGTATGGTTTGCTGAAGAGGATTACAACCTCTTTTTGAAAGCGGTTAATCATCGCTATTTATAAGAAAACGTATAAATAGTCCTGTAATTTTCCTATTTTATGTTTGTTATTTTTTATTTTCCGTTATTGTTTATGAATGATTCCTACTTCCTATTCTAATTTTGATCATTATGGTCCCTTCATTATTTATGCAATTGTCACTGGGTTTATTAAAGTAATTATATTAATTTCAAACACGATTGTTATTAAGACTGTAGATATAGAATGATAGTATCGTATTCGGTATTCGAATATTATGTATCGATCATTATACTAATCGATACAAACAACCGGATCCACTCATCGTACTCTGTCCAATTAAAATTTGTAAACCAAAATTAAATCCAATTTATTTTTATTGCTGATATATATACAAACTCTATGAACACTTTATATACTATAATACGAATTTATTACTAAATGTAATGTCGTTGTTAACGCTGCAGTGATCGGTACATTCCTATACTTTCACTAACCATTGACCTTGTGGACATCATTGTTGGGAATGAAGTGACGTTCGCTGTGTTCAGAATTACAAGATTACGAGTGAGTGAAGTGAAACCGTAATAGAGAAGCATATGGAGAAGAGAGAGCTATTATGATGGGCAGCAGGAGGAAGACGAAAGTTTCATTTAATTTCCGGGAGAATCCGTGAGAGAGCGGGTTATATGGTCGAGATTCTGTCGAAGCAGTGCACGTGGTCCAGCTTGTAGGGAGTGGCCAAAATATAATGGGTGACAACAAATAAATTACGGTTTATTATTCAAATATGTTGATGGATAGGTGGTATTGATAATTAATCCTGTAATTCTTAATGCGTATTTATTTATTAGAATCGTAAAGTAAATATTTTTACTTTTTAAGCGTTGAGGTACTGGTCGATAAGAATTAATATTAAGAACCAATATATAGGCGAACTACTACCTTAAATTTTAATGTTATTTATTTTTTGTGTATTTTGTACTTTACTCATTTTATGTACAAGACTGTTTTATAATGTGTTTAATAATTAATTGAATAATAAATATAGAAAAGATAAGGAATAAAAATTAACATTTGAAAATTGTGTAATAAATATGCAAGCACGGCACCATAAAATACAGGTTTATTTAGATATAACGGGTTTATTTATACTTTAAATTTGGGAATAAAAACTTAATCCAATTTCAAGAAATAATAGTTTACATTGTAAAACTGGTTGTTGTATGTAGAGCTAAAAATCATGGAAACTAAAATGATCTAATGCTAATGTTGCTTTCAATATTCAAAGATCTATTATGGGAGCTTTAATTTTTAATAAAAAAAAAATCATTCTTAGTAGATCTATGAAATTGTGTGTAATTTTAAAATTTATAACCAATTCATTAATTTAAGATTGTTCAAATAATGTTAGAAGTATTTTAAACTTAAATTGAGAATTATTCGAGTTTTATTTTATTATTTGAAAAGGAGAGGAAGTTCATTGATATAGGACATCATTAGTATTTTATTTGAGTTTAAAAATATATTGATTAGTTTATTAGGTTAAAATCTTAAATGTAAACACAAGTACGAACTGTTCGGTTTATATTTAAATGAATCTAAATCTAACATTTTCTTAATGTAAATAATCTGGCTAACAAAGACTGGAAAGTTATTAGTGGAAGGTCTTTTCGAAGTCGGAGTCGATACAGATTGATTTCCTAGCATTTTATCTCCACACTGTTACAAACCCTTGTATTAATAAAACGACACTGATCGTTATATCGCAGACCATACAGTCCAATGCAAAGCTTGTCTGTAAACGTCCCCCGACCATTATTCAATCACATCCTGTGCTATCTGAGCTTACCTTTATTGCCGTGCTTGACCGTGGCTTTAATGCCCAGTTGTTTTTTTATCGTCCGTCATAGCTTGTAAAACGAGAACATAAAGATGTGGATTACCAACAACCGCATAGGATTACTGGTGTCTGGAGTAACGCCAACAGTGCAACTCTGCCTACACACTGTTATCGCTTACCTAGTTGTGGGAAACACAGCTGCTATGTCTGAATTTTTCCGCACGCCTGATCATTCTAACCGTCGTTTCTTGAACTGTCGTGTACAATATTTCATCGTACTTATCGTTGAGTCAAGCACCGGTATATGTGAGTTGACACGGCCTTGAGTGAGAATGCCGCCGAGTCGGCACATCACACAAACCATTGCTCAACGTCATCAATATTAATTACTCTGGTTGCCCGCCCAACAACAAGATCATTGTGCACAGTTGCAAGTTGGTTGCGCCAGAGGAATCCGCCCACATCCTGAACCAGTTGGTGACTGAGTGCGATCCTTGTGGTACTCCGTACTTGGCCTTGACCTTGAACGCGTTATAATAATTTCATTTGATTCGCTCACTTTACGAACGATTTGGAGTAAGTATTCTGAGCTGCACCTATTCTGACGACAGAAAAATATTATGTTTTTTATAATTCCACGAAGGCATTGAATCAATTTTTGAGAATTTATGAGCATCTTATAATCAGACCAAAAGTGTTGAAGATATGGTATGAATACAATATAAAAATTACAGATGACTGGAGGTGATGAGTATTTGCATATACCAAATATTATCTAAACTATAGTTTTCAAAACGTATGACTCATTGAAGCTACATAACTCATATACCTGTACGACATTGCCATTTTTACCTTCAGCCGTTTTTTTGTAGGTTTGTTTTTTTACCTGCCTGATTTTCCGACTTTAAACTACTATAATTTCTTGTAGAGTGATTTTTTTAAGTTACTAAAAAATAAATCTAATGAATAATTTTAAAAAAATATCTTATCTTTTAGTGGGCTTTAAAATTTTTACCAAAGTCATCAAAATGAATATGCTCGAAAGGTGAGTGGAATAGATGGTTAAAGTGTAATCTTATCATTAGCTACTAGATAACATCGACAACTGCCATCTATTAACCCAATGGCCACTGGCAACCAAGAGAGTTCTGCATACAGCAACACTCTTTAGGCAGATTGTGTTGTTAGAGTGTTGTTAGGCTGTCTTCACCATTTAAATCCTTTACTTCTATAAGGATACATGCATTTTAAGGAGTATTCTTGAAGCCACACAACAAATTCCAATACACCCAAGTTTCAAATCACAGGTTCAATCCTCAGGGTTACAAGAGGATTGACGCCACCATCAGTTATGAATTGTGTTTTCATTATTAAGAAACTGGCAGGACCTTCTTGAAATCACGTCATTGTCCATATATTACACAAGAATTCCTGTCAGGTTTTATGAATATGTAAATTATATTAAGTGACCTTATTTAATTGTTATTATTTGAGTATGAGACTTTTTGTTATTACCGAAATAAATTACTTCTGATTCAGGCCATTACGTTTGTTAGTTTTCTACTTTTCCAACAATTTCTGCAATCATTCCTGTCGACGAGCAATATTTTAAAATCCGTTGTAAACTCTTCGTCTGATAATTTGCCAGTACATAATGAGACGATTTCTTAGTTTCCAGTCCGTCGACTTTCTTTTCGTCTGTAATAAACCTCTTCGGCGGCGTAAATGGGCCCAGGCGAAGAAGGAGTGTCGAGTAATTTGGTGCCATTGTCATCTGTGGAGACCATCGCCAGGTCCATCATCACCAGCCATCACGCTGCATCAGTGTGTTTGTGTAGTTCGCTCTGGACTCTGGCAGTAGTCACGTTCAGTCCATCACTCGACTTTCCTTTCGTGGAAGTGAAATGTTTGTCAGTCTCATTGTGCAATCATTCTGTAGTGAGAATTACAGTTCTAATAACAGCTTGCTTTATCCACAAGGTCCAAGTTTGTAATTTCTTTTCATAATACCACAATCTTTTTTCCTAATTGTGTATAGTTTTATTTGATTGGTCCCTGCATCGAAACATTACAGTATGACATTCGCATTATCAGATCTTGAGCTGTTAGTGGCCAAAGTGTTAACAAAACTTGAAGTATGGGTAACATCGTTATATTCCCACCATATTTGCCATCGAACTGGCAGTCAAATGTGTTATACGTTTTGAACTTCTGTTATTGACGCAGTAGTCTTTTAGGTATTGGGATATTGCTGGACACAGAAGAACAAAACGGATTTAATTGAATTTTGAGTTTAGCTCCAGTTCACCTTCCTTTTATTGCAGCGTCTGGTAACTGACGCTGTCTCAGACTTTACTCCTGGAGTCATGTTCGTCTGAAAAGATTCAAAGAAAGTCAGCGACGATGAAGCTCAAAACGAAACATTTACATCGTTTCGACATCAGAGGCACCTATAAATAGGTGAAGTGGTAGTCTCATTGTCTCATCAGGTACACAAAATTGAGTGCACTACGATGTGATAGACACGATCTCTAAGCACGGTGGAGCAACCGAACATGACTCCAGATTCCAGAAGGAAATTCTGAGACAGTGAGTACTCATTGATGAGACAATGAGACTACCACTTCACCTATTTATAGGTGCCTCTGATGTCGAAACGATGTAAATCTTTCGTTTTGAGCTTCTTCGTCGTTGACTGTCTTTGGATCTCTTCAAACGAACATGACTCGAGATTCCAGGAGTAAAGCCTGGGACAGCGTCAGATACCAGACGCTGCAATAAAAGGAAGGTGAAATGGAGGTAAACTCAAAATTCAATTGAATCAAACCTTCCTACCATAGTTATGTGTGGAATTCGAATTTGTGGCCAAAATTGTGCTTATCTCCTGAGGAATAGAACATGCCCCCTGTTCTACAGGAGACTAATGTTGAGGACAACGTAATGTACAGTATACGCTCTTGTCGCTCGCCATATACCGGTGCCCGAGGTCAGGTGGTCGCGCCGGGGTGGCCCCCATATCTCAGTTATTAATTGCCATTGTCGTCTGCAGTCAGCGGCCAGTTATGCTCACTTTAGTTATTTTATTGTGCGTTTCCGGCAGCCACCTGCTGTTCCTTACATCCTTCATACTTAATAACACTCAAAGCTTTTATCAAGTGGATTCCGAACCCGAATGAAAATGTTTCAATCTATCAGACAAACCAGAAATGTAGAAGATACAATTCCCGAGTTTTTATTGAATATCTATTTTAGTAAAATAAGAGTTTTAACTTACTTCAATCATAAATCAGTGGCCATTGTTCATCATGGATTATTTAATTAACCTTACCGTGCCGTTTGTCAAATAAGAGTAATATTGTAACATCAAGCTAAGTAGAAAGTTTAAATGCAGATTTTTATTATAGAACTAGCTGTTGCCCGCGACTTCGTACGCTACTTTAAAAACTCTATACTACTTAGTAAATGCACTTATGATGTAATATGATAGACTCATTGCAAATTATTCAGGTTTTGTATGACATAAACTAATCTAACCAAGTTTTGATAAAATTCTGAGAAATTTCACATGATTAACGTTCAAAACATACTCTGTTTATTTCCTAATTTGTTCATTCTATGTTTTCATTGTTGCGAAAATGGTTACCAGAAAGTTATCTTAAAGACAAATATATACATCATAAGTTAGCGCCTACATATAGCGCTTGGCTATTTAATATACGTAACTGACCCATAATTGCAGTTTATAATGTGCAGGCGCTCTGATGACTTTTATATTTTGCAGCGCCGTCTGGTGGCGAGTTACATCAATGGGTATAGCATATAAACCTTCTCCGTGGGAAAATACATATACATAAAAATTTTCATAATGATCGGTCAAATAGTTTCGGAGCCTATAAAGGACATACAGACAAACATTAATTTATATTTGTATTTTTGTAAAAATAAAGTATCCTAAAGTTCCCTTGAGACTGACATCCTTGTATTATTATATGTTCTTGCCGCAGTAGATCGAGGTAAACATAGACTCGTGACGACAAACACTGAGTTTTCACCCTTGGGAAATACGTTGTACGTCCCATGTATATTCCTGGCGCTGCTGACAACTGCATTTGTTTAAAGATGAGCTTAACGGTTGAGTTGAAAATACAACCATGAAAAATAACAGGAGACGGAATCATTTCACTAGAAACTGTTAGGTGCTGACGCCGCTGCCGCCGAATGCTGAGTCAGCTGTGTGCAGCACGCTCACCCCCTCCCCCTCTACATCACACTTTGCCCTAAGTTAATCTAATTGACTCGGATACTCTCGCCAAGATAAAAGAGCAGTGTGTGGTCAAGATACGAACTCTTGTAATTATTTTACACTATTAATTCTTGTCAGATATCGCATTATCTGATGATTAAAGCTCACATGAATTTGAGACAAATCCAAATTTAAATTACTATTCTTCCCTGAAAATAGGTGATGAAATTAAACATACTTTTTATCGTACAATTGCCTATTTCCTTTTGTAGTAGTAACCCAAGCAAAGGTGCATGAATATTATTTTCTTTATATCAACAATATAGTGTCTATTAATTAATTTTAATTCTCAGCATTAGTTAGTCCATTAATATTTATTTTCGATATTATGACAAAGAGTTTCTAAAAAGTACTCCCACGCTCTATTAGGGTGCCATATTCTTCTTCTAAAAAAGTTCAACTTTATTTCATACCATTCCTATAATATTTCAGAATTTTTTTTAATGGATTTTACTTTGCTAGGCAACATCCTTCTTATGACCCTCCTGAAACTTTTTGTTTACTTCGAATTGTATTAATTTTACATGTGTTGGCTGATCGTAAGCGAAGTCTATCACTCGTGGACTGGAAAATTGATCTCTGTCTGTCTGGCTGTTCGCAGGATATCTCTATAATGGATTGAGTTAAGGACTTGAAATTTAGCATTAAACTTAATTTATACATAGACAAAATCTAGTTTGATGACGTATCACGTTGGAATATGGCTGAGCGTTAGCGGAGATAACAGGTGCCTACCCCTTGGGAAACTGTCTCCTCTAGGCTTTTGTCTGCCTATCTATCCGCATTTATGTCTGCAGTATATGCAATAAATAAATTTAACTATAGACTTGAAATGATGCATTACATTTTTCCTCTACATAAAAAAGATCAAGTTCTAGTACGTTTATCTATAAGGTTTTTTCCTTATTCTATCCTTAACAAAGCCTGTTACGCGACCGTAGTCTGGCTTACTCCTACCTTGTATTGATTAGGGTTCAAAACATAATTAATTTTGAATACAAATTAAATTATCTTTATTATTTATTTTATTACGAAACTCTCATATTAATCGAATGGACAACTTATTATAACGTGTTATCAATTTATTGGACGACAAGGGGTTCATGGATCCATTTGGGGATCTTTATCTTGGAAAACTTTTTATTTTCCTTGGAAATAAAAGGAGGATGTATTTTTAATAACTTTCAAATTTTGATGTGGCCTTATTAATCCCCAAATCCCGAATTTGTCATTTCACCGACCTTAGCGAACGGCGTTTTACAACGTTCTAAATTCGATGAGTAGTGAAGTCTTCATGTAAGAACAAATCATCTAAATGATTGTGGAATGTCATATAAGACCAAATCTTCCAAATGATGGTATGGTCGTCAGCTAATGGTAAATTATCCATAGGTTTGCTGAAACGTCACATTATACCTTATTATCCAAAGAATTGTGGAATGTCACATAAGACCAAATCCTCCAACTGGTTGAGTGATCATCAGATAAGAGTAAATTGTCCAAGGGTTTGTGAAACGTCTCATAAAAGAAATTATCCAAAGAATTGTGGAATGTCACATAAGACCAAATCCTCCAACTGGTTGAGTGATCATCAGATAAGAGTAAATTGTCCAAGGGTTTGTGAAACATCTCATAAAAGAAATTATCCAAAGAATTGTGGAATGTCACATAAGACCAAATCCTCCAACTGGTTGAGTGATCATCAGATAAGAGTAAATTGTCCAAGGGTTTGTGAAACGTCTCATAAAAAAAATTATCCAAGGGATTGTGGAATTTCACATAAGATCAAATCTTCCAAATGGTAGTTGGATCGTCAGATAAGGGTAAATTATCCAAAAGTTTGTCAAATGTCACTTAAGACAAATTATCCAAAGGATTGTGGAACGACGTCACTTAAGACCAAGTCTTCCAACTGATGGAGTGGTCGTCAGATAAGTCTAAACTATCCAAAGGATTGTGGATGATGAGATAAGAACAATTGTTAGTGTGGACGTCATATTAATGACAAACAAGACCGAAACGTTCATGTATTTCGCGGACGTTAGATAAGGATTATTGCGGATGTGAAATAAAACCTCCTCTACCACACTCAAGTTGCGAATTACCCACGCAATCAATCCCAGTAATCTACAGGATGTAATTGTGTTTACTTTACTTGTTGAAGCAGTCTAATGTTGCATAAGTAAACACTCGAACCAATCAAGCTTCCTAAAAGCGTTAACTCCCTTTCATTCGCTTTTCATTTTTATTTAATCTTGCTCCTGTATTGGGTTTTATTTTTCATTATTTTTATCTGGCAGTATTGTTTAATTATGCCGTAAATGTCTTATACCTCGTTTCAGTTCGTTGGGTCATGAAGTAATTGAATTTTGTAAAAATATCTTACAACATTTAATTTTTGCTTCTATAATTTTACACTGTTTTTACAAGAAGCACGCAGCTCTGTAAAAGTCTGTGCGTTACTCGTAAATAGTCATGCCGCTTAAACCTAAAAGACATGATCAACCCTACATAACAATAATCAGTATAAAAGATATATTCGGATAAATGTGCTCTATGCCTGATTATAAATTTAAATATATAGCTTACATCTCGCGTGCCATTATTTTGTTTAAGATAAAATATATTTAAATGTATATTGGTATATTTCGTGTCGCTTGAAAATTATTTTTAAACAGGCTTTCACACTTCAAGTCTTATCTGGAAAAGAATGGTTTAAACGATCATTGGATATTCATTGGCGGAGGTTTAGTGAAGTCTATAACTCGGGGAGCAAGAAAATATTCCGTTATGTATGTCTCGAAAACGAACTTATCTATGGACTTTGCAACTTGGTATGAATTTCATTTCTATATAGAAAACATGGAATTCGTATAACATGTCCAGGGCCATATTTAGCTTGGCGGACCCCGTGCCACCGTCACCCAGTAGACGTGTGAGGGGCTCGGCCTGAGCCCCCTGAGATGGCCCCGGTAAAAGTTTTCGAAAAACTCCATCTGAGTAAGGGCCTGTGCATGTCACTCTATAGGATTTCGCTAAACGTTGATGAACATTTGTACATTGGTGTTAAGGGTATCCATAATGGCAATAGCAACTCAAAGAATAAATAAACGTATAAACAAATTTTAATACAGACATATGACAATTTAACACGTTACACAGTTTTATATACTTAATGTAAAACCAGAACACTTATAATGTTAATGTACTATATTTATGGTTAATTGTATTCTGTGTAAATTACAAAATCAAAGCAAAACACATGTGATTACAATAACAATAAATTTTTTAAACAGCTGGTAACACCTCCCTCTCTAGTGCTGATGTGGTATCTTGCAGTTGATTACTTGGTCAGTATTTTTTCTCCAAATCTGTCCATCATCTAATCTGACTCAGTAGGTGACACATCCTTCTCTAGATTCTATTGGTCCGAAATTCCATTTTTCCTTTCCATTCCTATAGTTCTTTGTTTGAAGTTTGTTTTTACGATGGAAGGGTTGTGAAGAGAGCAGCATTTTTCCGGACATTTAATACGTACACAAAATCAGTTACACTAAGTTTCAAGATCTGCAATCTGATCTCTTCTTTAGGTAAATAACTAACGTAACACACAAACGGAAGTTTTGTATCACTGAGCGACGGAAAATGTCCTGATTCCTATAGCCTCCCACTTGGACTGTATTTCCAACGAGGATGGGATGATACGGCACTGTTTTATTCTTCTTTTGTGATTCTAAGAAGTCATGTATGGGTCCATAAACTTCTTCTAGTTGCCAAGGAATCTGAAGCTCATCCTCAAGATCATCAATATCAACAGAAGATTCAACTTCTGACTGTATTGTGTTTAATTCTATCATACAGTTTCTAGTTATGTTGTGTACCTTTTCAAACTTTCCTCTATCAATTCTAGATGTAAAATATTTTGGAGTTTGGTAAGTCGTAATTCCAGTGCTTTCCTGGACGTAAAGGCCTGGATTAATCTGTTCGGTTTCACCATCGTTGCTACTTTTATAATACTTCATTATAATGTGACTGTAACACATTTGTAGTTAATTGTATTCTGAGTAAATTACAAAATCAAAACAAAACAGCGTTTCCTTATAAAAACAATGAACTTTTAAAACAGCTGTTAACACAGAATGACATATGTAACATAACTATCCTTTAGATATCACCAAAAAGATTTAATCTGTAAACTTTAATTTTTGCATTGAAATTTCTATATATACAAGAGGGGGTTCTATGACGATGCATTTTCATACGTGAAATTTGGCTGAGCGTCATTGAAGCTAATCACTCAGTAAGCTGGTACAACTACCCTTGTCTAAACGGGATATGCTAAATTGTCTGTTCTTTGTGAATGCCTGTCTGTCTATCTGCAGGGGATTACAAGAATTAAATGAGCCGTTTATGTAAACTTATCGAACCCTGTTATACGACACATTGTGTAGCTTACACCTTGTTCATAAAGTAAAATGTATGTATTCCTTCAGGTCTGGAGGAATACTGAGTTTAATTATCATGCTCGATATTTTACATTTTATTTTTGTTGCAGGTAATTAATGAAAGTTATGGTCTTTTGCCTATTCAGTGAGTATAATTTGTTTATTATTATTATCAATTCACATATGATTTAACGTTGTAAATATTACTTCTTGCTCCTTTCTATGTTTACGCACCATCCTTGTTAAGCTTCTTTTTATTCTTTCAAATACATTTTTAATGCATCTAAACTTCGAACCCATTCACCATGAGTGCGTGCGGCTAAATTCTTTCTACTAGTTGGCCTATAATTAGTGTTCGGTTGATAGTTCTTTGCCAATAGGTTTTGGCTGAGCGTTAGCATACACCACAAGGTGAAAGAATGGTGAAAGCCAGCTAAGAGTGCCCCGTCAGTGTGGAATAATACTGTATACATTTCGTTTGTCCGCCAATGATGCAAACAGAAGTACGAATAAAGCCGTCCAAGGTTCACAAAATTTTACAAGGAACTTTGCAAAGCACAAAATTGAGCAAGTTAGGAAAAAAATTAACGTAACCCGTAGTAATGTTTCGTACAGAGCGTTCCCTCTTCAGTCACAGAAGAAGTAAATGTTCCCTCCCGTGAAATTTCAAAATTTTGTCGGTAAGGTTTTGATGACCACTCAGTTTATCCCTTTGCGAGAAAGAAGATTATGAGAAGTCTACTCAAATTATCCCGAGGCAAACCTTGTTCTTTTCTGCCTGTGGCAAAAGGCAACGTTGCTCTTCAGCAGATGGTAGGCATGCTTCTGTCGATCTAGAGATGTCTAAAATCATCTCCCTCCCTAGGGTTCTTATATGTTTTTGGAACTTTCGACTCCAAAAACCCAAAGATGTGATCCGCTGGATCGTTATCTCAAAACCTACTCTTCGGAATCAGGGCGATTCTTCAGTAACCTCCAACAATTTCTCCGCCGTGCCACGTAAGTGATATATCTGCCATTGGATGTAGATACAGCAACAATGGCTGTAGCCGCAAGTAGTGTAGTGTGTTGGCCGGGCTCCAGCAGCCGGTACCTGACAGCTGGTTTACTGCGCAATCGTACGTCTTGTCCGGCTTTGTTGTCACCGAGGCTGCGGCTGCCACTCCGGCGTGAATCATGGGCAGACGTAAACATCGTTAGCTTCCCACTCGGGTACACGCTCAACCGTGCTATCGAGAAATAATTGCGGAGTCGCTGGAAAAAATTGTTGGGGAAATCCAGCAATTCCCTTGGTGCTACTGATTTCGTCAAGTTGCAGCAAGACCTTCCGGTCTTGTGACACTTGGTATCGGGCAGAAATGAAGTGGTGCAAAAAGTATCTCTAATATCACATTACAAAAAAAGTTGAAAACTGATTTTTAGCTATATCCATATTAGGGAATGATTTAGAATGATAAAAATTATCACGGATATATAAATAGTCGTGTTTTACACGTTGCTTACTCAGCGAAGATAATTTGTTAACGGTAGGGTTATTTTGAGGGAGTGATATAGATATATTTATGATAATAATTCGGATTGTTACGGTTTTATAATTTCCTTAGATGATTTGCATAAGTGAAACGTGTTGATTAAAATATATTAATATTGTTTTTAGTTCAAGGTCACTTCGATCAATTTAAAAACATTATCTTAGATAAAGGTGACTGATGTTTAAAAATTGCCCAGTTTTATTTCTTCCAAGATAGTAATAATATAATGTTTATTATGATGTCTTTAATGTATGCAGCAGCCACACCAAACAATATTTAAATCTTGTTGCACCTTACATACAGAACTTAGTGTAGTCTTTTTTATGTTTGCCACTTTTACTGTATGCATATAATTTACTGTTACGTAAGTGTACGTAACAAAATCCGTACTTTTTCAAGTTATGGATTTAATACGATTCGTATGTGTAGGAAACAAGATTTTTTCCGGACACTTGCCATCGTTCAGTGATACAAAAAATCAGTAACACTATTTTTCAAGATCTGTAATATGATCTCTTCTTCAGGTAAATAAAGATCAGATTGCAGATTTCTAAATGTAGTGTTGCTGATTTTTTTTGTTCCACTGAACGATGGCAAGTGTCCGGAAAAATCCTGTTTCCTTAACAATCCTTTCATCGTCAAAAACAAACTTCAAACGATGTGTTCAGTAGTAATGTAACACATGTAATGTAACAATTGCACTGTTTCTACCAAGTACACGTTATCCTGTTTAATTTCCCAAACAGAGCTTGGGCTGAACGGTCGGGTTATTGCCACAATGTCCGACTGCCATCTACGGAACTGGCGGCTTTGCCTACAAACGCGCTACTTACGGCACAGAGTTCTCCCGTTTGGTTTTATTTCTTAAATTATTTCCATACGAATCGCACTGTTCATTGTGCTGTGCAGATTTATTAAATCCCGTCTAACCATGGGCGCAATGTTTACTGTATATTAAACAGTTAATTCAATCAATGCGCATTCACCAATTACATATAATTATTAATGAAGGAAACTTTGCCATCGTTCAGTGCTACAAAACCATCGGTAAAACTACGTTTCGAGATCTGCAATCTGATCTATTCCTCAGGTAATTGCCTAACCTAACACATGACTACAATGTATACAATGGCTGTTGTGGTTCTTGACTTGCGTGGTATGTTTTTCTTATTTTAACTATATTGTAGTTTTGTGTTGGGCTAGGTATTCACCTGAGGAAGAGATCAGAATGCAGATCTCGAAACGTAGTGTTTCTGATTGTTTTGAATTATTGAACGGTGGCAAATGTCGGGGAAAAGTCGTTTCCTTCAAAAATCCTTCCCTCGTCAAAAAAAACTTCATATAATTATTAATATTATTTGTGTTGTTTCACACGTTATTTATTGTATTACATGTCTGTATTGTACTGTGTGGGCTATTTTAATTCCCCCATCCCCTAACGAATGTAACTGCCCCCAGTCTCTGCTGAATATTCTTAAACTGAACATTCCCATCTGCGTGTACCCATTCCTTTCTCTGTAACATTTATCACCACCCTTCCTTACTTTTATAGCCGATTTAAGTTGCTACTTTCAACTCTTTCAAACACTCTCGTTTCAAGTTTTGTGAGTACTCGTATATTCAACGTTTACGCTGCCAATGTAATGTTTTAAACTGTTTAAGGGTCTATGTAAAAATGGTGTGAAAATGAATTTAAGTGTGTTTTTGTGTTATGTTTCACTAAAATTATAAAACTTCATGTGTTTGAAACTTTATTGGTACTTTTTTTGCAACTTTTTTGATATTGTAAAAAATTCTGTTACACAATTTTTGGGAACGTTTTGATCGAATCATTTAAGTTCATTATATGGTGATGTGTATGCATACGTAAGTGTTCAGTTAATACCCCTACGGTGTACACGTTTTTAAGGAAATTTTATTCATTTTAGTTTATTACACTGTGAAAATATTCCTCGTAATAAAACGCTTTATTAAAGCGAAACCAAGATACTGTTATTAAATCCGTGCGAAGTTCTGCGGAAAAAAGTGAAATTCGCATGGAAATTGTTTCCACCACATAAAAAGCAAGTGTCAAATCAAAAAAGGCAAATCTTCCCTCGTGACGAGGTGGGAGGGAGAGGTGGCAGTATTTCCCTCCGAATCCCCAATTTTGGCGGCAATAAGCAAACACTGGCTGCAATAAAAAGACGCCATCATCTCTGCAGTCTCGAGGCGGCATTGTTGCGTCTTACATTCTCCCCGTGGAGCTCAAGACACAGTGGTACTCCATAAATGCTTATGTCCTTCATTTATAAATGAACTCCTTTTATAACTGACTGCTAGTTACGATACACCTTTATGAAACTCAAAGTGTGTCTGCACATAGTGGCTTTAAAATGTTTTATTTCTCATTTGAATATTTTCTTTTCTCTCTTAGTTGGAGATCCTTCAGCAAGGAAATTAAGTCATAAATCAGATGTAATTATTTTGTATGGTAAACATACTAGCTTTGTTCACTTTTACAACATCTTGTTTTTATTTTTATCTGAATCCCAAAATACGTATAGACATCGTATAACTTCATTCCGAATTGTATCGCTAGGTTTTAAATGTATAATAGCAATACATTATAATGCTGAGTTTTTGTGGTTCATCAACCTCTCTAAGAGGTAAATTTGAATGCACTCTTATTTGGTAAGCGTGCATAAATAAAATTATTTTTTCAACAGAAATGTTTAAGAAATGTTACCTATAGTTAATTACCAAAGGAATTAACTATAGGTTAACTATGTTAGTTAGTTAGTTTAGTTTTATATATAGTTGAAATATTGTGTCAAATATGTTGTAAGAATTATAATGGTTTACCGTTGGAAATGAATAAATAAATAACAAAGAGCATAAGTACTAAAATTCTTTTCAACCATAACTTGTGTGTGTTTAACCTCCTCCTGGTTAAGAATGTAATATCAGAAACACTTAAAAAACTCTCTAGAAATTTATTTAATTGACCAATAATTATGATCACTGGGTAGTAATGTCTAAACAAGTGTTGACCACTTCACGTATTAGTTAACTATATTTAGTTTACCACCTTGTATTAACAAAAGAGTAGAGATACCCCACAAAATATGAAAAGTCGTAGTACCTTAACTTTGTTCTCCTTTTTGCACTGCGGAATGTAGGTACAGAGCGGTGTGCATGTTACCTCAGAGCGATGAAGTGCGACAAGTGTAATAAAAACAAAAACAAACTGATTCATGTAAATCATCTCTGTTGGATTGACGCCAAACCATTTGGACCACACTCCGAACCGAAAGGTGCTTCACATATCATGTTGAGACTTGTAAGGGTATTTATTTATGATTTTCCAAATTTTAGTGTTGTGTAATTGGCAGAATTGTGTTTTAGTATGTTGTAATAGATTTTTGTTCAATTGGTTTGAGATATGATTTGAAACAAAAAATATATAGTATAGTCGTATAACTATAGCCAAGCTGTAATATTTGGGTCTCTCATAATTATGTTAAAATTTAAGGTACGGATTTCAATTTCATGATATTATGAAGATAACAGAATTTTTTCGGACATTTGACGTCGTTCAGTGATACAAAAAAACAGTAACACTACGTTTCGAGATCTGCAATGTGATCTCTTCTTCAGGTAAATAACTAACCTAACACATAATTACAAACTAGGTTAATTAAGCAAATCATAGCAGGACGTTTTGACACGCCTAAGTCAGAAATCACAACCACCATGCTGTGTGTCAACTTCACTAACTATAAAACATGCACTTAATAAAAAACTAAACATAACACTAATTATTAAAACTGAAATACAGAATACAGGTCACTTTACGTCTGCATTCGTCGACCAACCATATAAGACAGTTTAGTTATTATAGTATAAAACAGTACCGGTTTGTCTGGTAGGACTTAATATTTTATGTAAGAGATAATTTATATTTCGACTGACTTAGGGCAGGCACTATAAAACTGTTATTGTTCCTTTCTTTATGATATCATATGTTGAATTTAGTAAGATCCAAACGATTTAAATTTTTTGAACTGGTAGTAAAATCTTATGTATTGTCATTATTCATTATTAAGGACACGATAGCACCTTCTTAACATCGTCTTGTTCGTCTGCCGGTTTATGGGATAAATCTTGATGGTAAAGGTCTAGAGACTTGAAACTCTTGGTCCAAAATCAACTCTTTTGATTTCAGAGGCTAAAGGTTAAAGAGCAGTCCGTCTGTGCAATGAATTCTTTTGTCATGTTCTGTCCTTCGATACACCGTTGCATAGGTTCATTAATATTAATAAGTCGTTACTCATGCTACTTACTTTGTAATACACTGCTGCTTTACCACAAGTAAACACACATAGTATGCATAATTCATAAATATATACATTTAAACTATTGCATATTTATAAACATGTAAAATGGGATTAACTAATTATTATATAATTATATTACATCATTAATTTAATCGGATAAAAATGACTACTACGGAGAACACCCTTTAAAGAGTATATGAGTATTTATTTATTACAACTTATACAAGAGTATTTATTTATTAATGCTGTTTACCAACACTTTATCGTGCTGAATAATCCATGAAATCATACAGCTTGCATGTTCAATTTTCTATCCTAAACAAGTATTTACAAAATATATATATATAAAAGGAGTCATAATTGCATTTTTATGTGAAAGAATGCCTTTTTACTAATACCTACATTCTTAATTGCAAACAAGCGTTGTTCTTTTAACTTAACCGCGAGTGGTTATTTTGTCCCAATTCCATCTTTGCCCACTTACAGCAGACTTATAAACATGTAAAATGGGAATAATTAATTAGTTTGTAATTATATTACATCATTATTTAATTGGATAAAAATGACAACTACTGAGAACACTTTTTTTCTATTATTTTACAAAAGAAAACTCACAAGTGATGATGGCATCTTCGATGTCGAAAGGCCTCGTGGTAAAATACACAAATTATTGGAGAATTGTGAGTTTTCTTTTGTAAAATAATATAAAATTGATATTCCAATAAGAAGAGCTCCTCCTCCTTCATTACTAAGAACACTTTTTAAAGAGTATACAAGAGTATTTATTTAAACTGTTTACCGACACTTTATTAAGCTGAAAATCCATGAAATCATACAGCTTGCATGTTCAGTTTTCTATTATATAGCAGTATATATAAAATACATTTGTAAATAAAAGGAGTCTTGGCTGTAACTGTATGTAAAAAAGGCTTCTTATTTTGAATACATATATTCTTATGTGTAAACAAGGCATGGTTCTGTTATTAACCCGCGAATGATTATTTTGCCCCCATTCCGTCTTTGCCCATTTACAGCAGGTTAAAATTATAACCATAAATAAAGCACAAGTATAATCATATGGGCTGCACTATGGTTAGGAGAAATGCAAGCGATGTCACCACACCCACGGGCTGGGCGGTCTTCATATCATCAATATTAATTACTACAGCGCTTGTATGAACACATAGCGCATACAGACTGCTGCAACAGTTGAGTCGTCTGCGGCCACGCTTTGACAAATACGACCTTCATTAAATTAATGCTTTTTTTGATCTTCCCACAGTAGCATTATCTAAATGGGAACATATTTCATTTTCAAAAATGTCATCTTCATTGATAGGTTGCCAACAAAAATTCTAGTTTAATATTGTTATACCTTGTAGAATGAAACGTTACAGTGATATATACCGCTGTCTGATTGTAATTTTTATTATTGTATTAATGAGTTAACCTCGTTACTCAAATTTGTGATTTGTTCTTTGTTTGAAGTTTATTTTTGACGATTGAAAGGACTGTGAAGGAAACAAGATTTTTCGTACATTTGCCATCGTTCAGTGAACAAAAAAAAACAGTAACACTACGTTTCAAGATCTGCAATCTGATCTCTTCTTCAGGTAATTACCTAACCTAACACATAATTACAAACTAGGTTAAAATACCAGAGCGGTTGTGACACGCCTATGTCAGGAATCACAACCACCATGTTGTGTATCAACTTCACTAACTCTAAAACATGCACTTAATAAAAAACTATACACAACACTAATTATTAAAACTGAACTACAGAATACAGGTCACAATTGTGATTTTTATCATTAAATTTATCGCACTGTCGTTTAGGCAGTAAATGTTAATTGGGCTCCTGCACACCCGATGGTATACACCACCAGTAGAATTCACGAAGTAAAAGTATCCAAGACCTACTATCAACATATGCAGCAGCAGCATTGACAGTAGACAAATGATGGCCATAAGCACAGGTAATCTCCTTACGAAAGGTGAAAGAATTCAGTGTCGAGAAATTCTTTCATCCATCCTATGACCAAGGATGGATATCTGAAGAGGAGATACCGTCCATCATTTAAACCGAACGTGTGTTTAGGTCCGATATGGCAGACTGGACAGCTCGGCCGATACGGGGGGAATGTCAATGTTTGCCGTGCAGCATTCCGATCCCCCAATCTCTCATTGCCTACAGCTACACCATCCGGTCAGGACTCACTCTGCAATAGCTTATAAAGATGAGATGAACGACTTTTTCCATCTCGTTGGAGCAGTGAAAGAGTCATATAATCCATAAATGTTAAAATAAAATCTATTATAATCATTGAGGAAAAGGTAACGGTCAATTGCGTGCAGCATTGAAGTCACTGGTCATCACTGTGTATTTCATAATCCACTTTCTCCTAAAAGCGTTTCAAAGAGAGTATCAAGTACAATAGTATGAAGTAGAGGGGCTAAGTGTCTGCAAGAAAGTAGACTGTTCTTACCTTCAGGTGCACATAAATATTTTCTTCTGTGCGCTCTCGGAAAACATTCTGATCAGTTCTCCTGAAATTAAAAAAAAGAATACATGTAGTAAAATACCACTCGCTCGCCCAATTAGTATCGCATATTATGCAAATTATTTATGTAGAATGAAAGAGGCTAATGATGGGCAGATAACAGCCATTTCTTTAGTCAGAGCAACAATGATGAAGATAGTAATATTCAATGTTTACCTCTAGGAAATCTAGTTTTTCTTGAAATTAATTTATGAATATGTTAAGTATTCATAAATTTCTCTTTAGTAATAGGTTGATCGTCATCACTGTTTTGGTGGAGGTCGAAAATGGAGTGCATCAAAAGGGTTAAAAAATATGAAAGGATAATTTTTTCCTCAAATAATATTTTTATTAGCATAACACACCTAAAACTAACCCTCAGGCTCGTATATGAACGTTAAATCAGCTTAAGTTAACCCCATACAGAACATCACAGTGGTGACTTTCAATATATTTGTCGAGTTGTTCAATGATGATGAAGTGATTACACGTTATGCTTCTGATCAACGTTTTAGGTTTATCTAGCTAGTTAGAAAATAATCAAGAGAAAACCATTATCGGTTCATATTTTAACCATTTCGATACCCCCCCCCCCTACTTGACCTTAACCAAAACTAGCGCTGCTGATGATTATTTTCTTAGGAAATATTGCTGTATGGCTTTCAAGATAAACCAGGTTGTGTGAAAAGGCGAATTAACTCAGCTGCTGAACTATAATCTCAGTAGCACCCCTTATTGTTACTGACGCGAAACAGATATTTGGGTTGTCATAGCAAAAGAACTGATACAACAATTGTTTCTGAAGCTCATGACGCAAAATATTGCATACATAGAAAATCGATACGTTAGATTTTTAGATGTCAACTTGATAATTCGCCTTTTTTGTAATAAATATAATGTGTATGTACTAGAGTATTTCAGTACTCTCTTCTTTCTAGTATATTTTTTATTTTAGTTCTCTAACGCATTTACTTCCCATCTGTAACTGAAATTAATTTTATTTGGAGAATAAAAACATTGATCATTTATTACAGTAAACTACGTCATTTCAATGCAATTTTCTAAGGTTTCAATAAATGGTTTGAAGAGATAAATATTTGTGTCAGTCTTTGTGTCATCAGGAATTTTATTTTAGTTAGCACTGTGTCAATTAGTTTTTCGCGAAATAATGTTTATTTCTTTATGTATTGATTTATACTAAAATGTGTTTTTCTTTTTTACTTGAGTGACAAATGAGAATCTATATAGATTTTTACAAAAATCGGAATTATGCATCATCTTTATATATTGCAATTGTGATTCAGATCTGTGTCACAACAATAATGATGAAACTCATTTCAATAATTAGAAATATAGATTTTCTTACATCCAGTATAAAAATTTATTCTTTTAAATTATGGTATTCTATATAAGTGAAAGTGTAGATGAGTTTATCCACTGTCGCTGTGAGATTTAGTAAAGCCAGTCATGCAGAGCAAAGGACTGAAGAAAGCAGTTGTATCTCACGAAATATGGCGTCGTTATCTCATTTCGCACGACATAATCTCGGAACTTGACAACTGGAATTGTGTTGGAGATTTTGATAGGAATATCTTCTCTATATTCAAATGCTGCACAGCGGTGAATTTTGTGTGCGAGTGGTGTAGCCAGGAATGTGTTGGTAGTATCCAGTCACACTAAACAAGTATTGCGTTTAAAGTAACAACATTATGTTTGTTCGTACGTTAAGTTATGAAAATACTTCAATTTGTCTTATTCAAAACATATTGCTATTTTCCCTTTCAGACGGCGAACCAAAAGTAAAATGCTCAGGAAGTTAGACAAAATTTGACCGAGAGTAAATATATTGGTAGGATACTTACTGTACAAGACATGGCCCATATTGAGAACTGCCGTTTATTCAATTTTTGTATTGTTGGCTACTCATTAAAAAATTGAATAAACGGCGGCTCTCAACATGGGCCATGTCTTGTCACAGTAAATATCCTCTTAATCAGTTATTTATTATTCGACTTATATAATTTTAGTGTCATTAGATTTGTCAAAAACCTCTAAACATGTTATTCTTGCAATTCTTGAGAAAATTCTAGTTTTTAAGATATTAAATTTAAAAGTTGTAATGGCCGCTATTTTGAAAATAAAGAATAAAATGAATAAAATTTCGAAGATAATTTCGTTATATTTTTTCAGTAACTGACCTTGTTATTATAAACATTTGAGCCAAAACTGCTATAATTTAATTTATTAGTTTTTAATATATCAATTTTTTATTAAAACACATAGAGACTGACAGATGCAAAACTAAGCATCGGAGACCCATGTTCATGTGGTGAAATATGTTTGTATTGACCTGAGCAATAACGTTGTATACCTTTGTCCAGAGAGTTTTATATATATAAATCCGAAATCCACTTTTCTGGACGCCTCCAGGCGTCCTACGTAAACTAATTTTAAAGCACCCCAAGAATCATAGCGTTCCTTAGATAGATCACTGTATTCAGTCTTGTTGTACGAGTACCAGGCCCGGGAGTATGAAGCCTCAACAAGCAGTTTCAATAATTTGGAGAACTGCTATTCACACTGAAAATATATTGTGGTCTGGTACTAGTATAACAAGGTAGAATACAAAGTGACCTTAGGGATGCTGTGATTCTTGAGATGCTTTATAAAACGTTTACTGAAAACACTAGAAGGCGTCCAGAGTAGTATACTACTCTGGACGCCTTAGTATTATTGAAGCTGCTTGTTGAGGCTTCATACTCCCGGGCCTGGTACTCGTACAACAATACTGAATACAGTGATCTATCTAAGGGACGCTATGATTCTTGGGGTGCTTTAAAAATAGTTTACTTAGGACGCCAGGAGGCGTCCAGAAAAGTGGATTTCGGAGTAGTGCAAAATAATTTGTTGATAATATTTACTTAAACTATTAAAGTATTTTATGTGTTAATTATCGGAAATGGGTTGTTTAAATACTGTTCCGCCACCATCAGGAGTGATGTTACATGATTTTGGCCGCTACTAAATCAATGTTCCCAAATGAAACGGTCGGACCGCGCATTGTCCAGCACGTACAGCAGTAACTGCATCATCGTTATATCGTCAGTATAAACCGATATCTGCGATATGTGAGCGATATAATTGCCGTTGTCGTTTAGCAGTGCGTGTTTAATTTAGCAAATTTGTTAGCCGGGGTTGGCGAAATGTAATTTACTCGTGGGGTACGTTGTTGTATGGTGGGGGGGGGGGTAACCGCAGACCGGGGCAGCCACGTCATGTTTTTATTTCGGCGCTCAGCATTTCCATATTGTACATTTGATAAAATACTGTTTCATATCGAAACACAAATTGATGTTATGTTGAATACACTGTGATAGTCTTAACAATAAACAATTTAAATTGGAGAGTTTTATCTTGATTTTTTTTATGAAAAGCGATATAAATCGTTAAATATTGACTTGGTATCGAGATAATCAACTGTCGAAATTATAGTATGAGGCATATTATTTTAAGCCTGATATTTGTTTGTATCATTTATTAATAATGTAAAGATATTCTAATTAATAATTCTAATACTATTGTAATCACTCGTGCAAAATTTAAACAATAACTCTCATGCCTAATTGCATCAAACAACAGTCCATTAGCCACAGCCCAAATTTGCAATGATGTCTCGTACTATATATGAGTCCAAAATTACAGCGATAAATTCAAATTGTTGATATCTCGCCGTACACAATTAGCTCGGTCCGAGATTTGATTTTCAAAGGTACAGTGGCGTAACTATGGGGGCGATATTACTCCCTCCCTCCCCCCTCCACGAGTATAAGTGTAAAAAATGTCGTATAAAAGTTATTCAACATGATGGAAATACAGTGGGTAAGTGTTTCACTTAGAATTAGACCATTCCCATTTACACCAATTTAGACTTGTTTAGGTTTATTCCATAACCCCCGATGTGTTATATTCTTAAATCAGATTCACGCCTTTCCCCCCCACAATTCAAATCCTAGTTACGCTACTGTGGCGGTGGAATCTTTGTAGCCTCGGTGTGTAAACAAATAATAATTTTTTTATATATTTTAAAATAGTTAAAAAAACAGAAATGCAGATGCGAAGCAGCGTTGGGTAATTCGTCCCTGTCTTCTTATACTCAATTTAAATGATTTCGTTGAACAACTTATTCACTTAGCTCCGTTCATACATTTATCCTCAATGATTTCATATATGATTACTCTATGGTTGTTTTCTAATTTTTACTTAGAGTTTGCATAATTAAATATATTTCTTCCAGGTAAAAAGTCACATCGCCTTGTGTTATAAACATTAATAGTATACAGCATTTGACTTATCTCTCTATGACGTAATAGTTCCAGTCTCTTATTGATGGTAGTGAGTCTGTTCGCCTTGACGCTTCACTCTGAGCCTGAGTGCCCCGGGAGGAGACGGGAGTAGAGAGAGGAGGGCCAGGGTGTAGTGGGCAGCCTCACGGTCCTGGCGCACTTTTTGCTCTCTATTTTAGGAACTAGTCATCCTTGATGGACATTGTTTGGACCACTCCATTCTAATTGCGTCTCAAAATGTATTCAATATGAATATTTCCAACAACTGTGACGAATCATTCACATTCTGTTCCGTATTAAACCAGATTTAAAATTGTTTATTGGTGAATAAATAAAGTCAAGTGTGTTTTAACATCTGAGTGCAATCGAAGAGGTTGAACTGATCTCAGTGGTGACATAAAATCTTCTAACTACTCAACTATAAATCTATATGATTTAAAACGTGTCCTCTAAACAGTTCTCCGCATTTTATATGTTGTAATGCTGACTAGAGAGATGATTACTTACTCATTAACTATTATATGATTCCCGAAATAAACGTGGATCGAGAGTTTTCAATCAATGTGGTATTCAATATTGTAACTACGAACTCATCGAGAGATTTGTATTATGGAATATTCACAGTAACGGATTGCTGTAAATGTAATTATACCCCCATCAGTTATTTGTTAATATTTAAGGATTTAAAACCCTAAGAGGTACTTCTCATGAACCTTATGTGGAGATTATGTAAACATAAATAATAGCCTAAGCGACATATATGAACCATGAAAGGTTGGATAGTACCTTTCCTGGTTATTATTATGTTCTGTAATAGGAATTTCAACTGACAATGGACCTACCAGATTTCAACTTAAAGAGAAAAGTCAATTTAAATAAATTAACTAAATTATTCTTGTTCTTAATGACATGTTTTAATATAAAATATTATTATACGTCATACACGAGGTAGAGAACTACTACGAACTGCGAGACACAGAACAGTGGTTTTTTAACACCTGTCCTCGCAGGCAGGTGTTAATTTTATTAAGATACTGCCAAATTGAATTTTGAAAATTCTCTAACGCCTCAGGCGTTCAAAATGCACCTTGAACACCTTTTAGTGTCACAAGCATTTTATAATGCAGGGGAATTTTTAGCATTTAACTGGGAGACCGCCCAATACACGACTGATTCTGCTGTTTAAAGTGGGTTATATTGGCGAAGAATGAAAGGTGCATGAAAGGTAAAATTGTATGTGTGAATGAGAATTTTGTGATACGAATGTAAGAAATTTTAGATTAAAATCCGTGAAGTTTGCTATACAATGTACTATTGTCACTGCAATAAAACTGATTTGATTTGTCATTTTATAGAAACAAAACGAAAACGTATCAGCCATGTGTGTGCATTTTAACCAACAATACAATTTTTAAGAGTAGTGTGTATTGCCAAAAATAAGTCAATAAAGTTAAATTATCAAAATATGATTTACAACATAATTGGGTCAAAGACAGAAATTGATTACTTGCTATGTATAATCGCGTCACGAAGTGAAGTGCTTTTTAGCTGCTAGACTTCTAAATTTGCTAGACATTTGTAGTTCCTTTCAAGCTGAATTCTTCCCAGTGAAGCTATACGGTCAGAAAGACACTGATTAAGGAAATTAAATATGGGTCCTCAAGTTTATAATTAGCTCCCCACAATGCAGTGTTGTCCAGTCCGGGAGCTCCTCTGCCAGGCGGGTGCACTCCACTCAAGAGTTGATTACTCCTCACCAATATTTGTCCTGTCCACAGTCTCGGCTCCCTTTTTGTGTAATTACCTCTTATTGGTTCCGTATTCCCACACATTCTTCCTCTTTCCCGCCAGGTGGTGAACGTCCGTTAATGTATACCCCCTCCTTCCAAATTTCAGTACACAATGTCTAAAAACATACCCATACTTATCTACCCATTGACGTCTTTTTAAGGATTGATTGAGGCGTTTCAAAAAAATATACGAGTATGTATAAGTATAATATAAATTTAGAAGAATTACCAATGGCCGAGTGGTCTAAGACGTTGGACTTAGCGTCTGAGTTAGAGATAGCGCAGGTTCAAATCCTGTCTGTGACCGTTTTAATTTTTATCAGTACTATCGACCTTGTACTGTATCCACTCCCCCTCATTTTGTTTAATAAGATCCTCGCACAGGCCAGTGGTCCACGAGGACAGACAGAATAAAGCTTAAGAGGGTATTGGTCTCTCCTAAAAAATGGAATAATAAAATAATAAAAAATGAACCGGTGTTAAGGATTAGTATTTATTGTTTATCTTATGTCCGTATCTTCATTAATCATAACCTATATATTAATTTTCTACCTAAATATAAAATTAAAATACCTAGTGTCTTTCCCATCTTCTTAATACTTTTAATGTGTATCTACCAATAGATGATGAATACCTAATAAAATACTAATACAATTATAGTTATTTTTGACAAAACATTTTTTTTTCATTTTCTTTCCTTTTAATATCAAACACCTACTGTCGAGGGATGGGATTAAGATTTAGAATAAGAATTGCGTATCTGTAAAACTTAATTGGCTAATCGTTCTCAATAAAAACTGACATATGTCTGTTGACTGAATGTTTTGCATGAAGCATCATTTCTATATAGGCAACACTGAGTTAGACGATAGTACATATCACTTCATGGAATTTGCCTCAGTGTTAGCGAATATTTTTTCTTGTTCTAATTCTAAAAATTATTACTTGTGATGGCCATGATAAAATTGTAGAACAAATCAATACTGCTTAAAACTACCTTTTTTAGACTCGGGTTAGTCTAAGAAACATAACCATTGCCATAATGGAAATTCGAGCCACTTATTGATTGATTTTGATCATATTTTACATTATTTTTCCTTCCAGGTGATATCCCTTAGATATTCTATTTCAATATCATGCTTTAATGTGTTGTTGTAATCTATACTTCGCTTAAGCTCTTAAATATTGTTTTGTTAATTTTTATCCTACTACTGAGGATATTATATGAATTAGTATACATTAGTTGTAAGGATATAGTTTCTACTAAGATGCCTGTACAAGTAATTTCACTATTTATGGGGTTGCATAAAAATCATTTACATTAATAATGCAGACTATTTTTTGTCTTGCTTTCTTGAAGATAAATATGATGCTTCACAGAAAAACTGCATTAACATTCCGGCCCGGGCGAGTAACTAATTGCTTCAGGCCATTAGACTGTTGTCAAGTAATTGTAAATTCCAGTCCAATTTACCAACTGAGCCTCAGCTTAATTGATGAGTCTCCATTTATAATCTGTAAAAATGCCCAATGTTCCTGTGGAATTGATGAGTCCCCAGTAAACTGGTCTGATCACACTTCGCTGCTTGGAGAGGTCGCGTCGTAGTGTCGGCTGGGGCAACCGACTTCTGGGCATCGAATTCCCCTATCTCCCCATCCCTTAAATCCCCAATATTGGTAGTTAATTAATCCGATATCTCTTAACTTATTGAAGATACCCAGTAACGGGAAAATCTGCTACATAAATCACTCACTTCTAGTCCTTAATTGACGACCCCGCTCCATTTAGAAATCAAAATTAACACCTTCACTGTCACAGGAGTCACGTACCGGGCCTAGGATTTACTAATCATTTTACAGCGGTTTAAAAGACTAGAATGGAAATATGGAATACTAGCAGTTACCCGCAATTTAGTAGGCGTTGCAAGTGTATGGCAACTGCTGGTTCGAATGAATTATATTTTCGACGCCATTTTTGAGTTTGCCTCGTTGCCAAGATCAAGAAAATACACATGAGTTTATATTTATGGCCATTGTATATTCAGATTGTTCTTAGTATTTTTTGTTCCATACTCGATTTTGCCTTGTTTCCCAATCAAGACAATATGTATATCACAGATCAGAGAAGACTACTACTGTCAAAGGTAAAGTAATATGGGTTTTATATAAGTCTTTAGATTTATAGTAAAAGTTAGACAGTAACATTGTATTGTCTTTTAGATCTAATAATTAACATTTGATAAAAATGTACTGTTAAAATGACACTACGTATTTGTTTCTTTACAAATAGAAAAATTTCGTAGGGTTGGCTTTTGCATGTATGTATATATGTACATATATTTATCGGGAAATCAGATAAAATAAAGTATGAAACAAAACACACTAAGAACTATATCAGAGAAGCCTACTTCACTTAAAAGTGAACTAACATGGGTTTAAGACTGATATTCTTTATAAATCTTGTAAAAAATTTGATAGTAAAAACGTCTTTTAGATATAGTACTTAATATTTAATAAAAATGTACAGTTAAAAGTACATTAATAATAACACTAAGCGTTTGTTTCTTTATCAACTGAAACACATTATTAATATTAAAGAACATTTAGAGCTAGAATTGGTACATCAGTTCAAAAGCACAATCCAGCGAACTTTCATCTAGCATAGTTCTTGCCGACTGATTCAATAAGAGACTTCGGAGTCAAATTCTAACCGTCTTATGTTTTAGAGTATTTTGTAAGCCAAAGTATTTTCCGAAATAATAGGCCCATATTCATCCCAGGAACCGTAAGAATGTCTATGTAAAATGTCAGTACAATCCGTTGAATAGTTTACGCGTGAAAGCAAAACAAAGAAAGGCACCTTCGCATTTATAATATTAGGATAGTCCAGTAAAGTAAAAACCGCTCCTAACTGACCCCTCTTATTATTATACTTTGTGCGGACCTTAACTATTTTTTATAAAAATTTACTTATTATTTCGTGCACTTTAACTATGTTATCAAATAATAAATAATTAATAATATAAATTTAATAATTTTTGTAGATAATAATTAAATTCAAATAGTTTGTATATTAAGAGAAATTATACAACACTAATTTATTAAATACTTGTGTGAAATTTATAATACTCGCATTTATTGATAGAAATTGCACGTCTTACCGGAGCGTGAACATGAGCTGTTGGAAGCCAAAAATAAAATATTTAAGGCAACATTTATTAAGGGGACCCGGAACGCCCATCTTCGTAATGTTAAAAATAATGAGAACATTTTCTCAGAAACTTTATGTAGTACAGACTTGAATTTTTTAGCACTGTTTAAGTAACTCTTGATACATATGTTGAGTTTTTTATAGGTGTGTATGTATAAACTGAAAAAAAATTATTTCATAATATCGCTTTTGAAATTTTTTTTTTATTATATTTTTTTAAATACACAAATATTAACTATATCCAGTGAAAAAAACTCAGTATATGTATCATAGCAACCTACACACTGTGTAAAAATTTTAAATTAATATCTGCAATAGTTTATGAGATTATGTTCCTTTTATGTTAAAAAAATTAAATTTTCGGGGAAAACGGCAAAAAACTGAAAATACTTATTTTATTCATGACCTTAATACATTCCAGCCATATAAGCTGGTGTTTCTTCTTCATCGTGTCCAAGTTTTCTTTTATTTAGCTTGTTCTTCCTTCTAGCTTGCCTAACAAAGTCTTACACTGCTTTTTTCAGCACTTCGGATACGTTCAGAGTCCAATAATTTCAAAACGCGGTTATTGTGCGAATACGGCTGGTTGAAGACCCATTTCATGTAGGACTCTGCATTTCCTGTAATAGTTCTTCCATCATTGTAACTGAGAAACTGCTTCATACATTCCAAATTCAAGAGTTTTTAGAGTAACAACATTATTTTTTTGAATCCTAGCCCATATGACACTATTGACGCTCTCGTTGACATTTTGCGTCTTACCATGTAAACATTTTCTTAGTAGGTTTTTGGTCAACGAGTGCCCTGAAGGTTAGCTTTTATTGCAGCCATTATAGCCTCTGGCATAGCATTATGCCATTAATATTTATTATTAAACATTATTAATAGTTTACACAGGCAATAATTTGATGCGCACCCTTATATGTTATGAGCAAAACGTCTTGTGTAAACATAAAATTTTAACTAATTATTGTGAGGTAAATGTGTTATTATAAATTAGAAGTATTATATATCAATGAACTCAGAATGAGCCATATTTTAATAAAAAAATATAAAATAAAAATTGAAAGCCAGAAATAAAATATTTAAGGCAACTTCACTAAAACTAACAGCCATACAACAGGTCAAAGTGTCAATATCGGTGTAAGCTAAAAATCAGCAGTCGTCCCGCACAGCTTGCACAATTAAGCGAATTTGTCAGGGACGTTTTGCTAAATGTAATTCCGAACTTGGCAAGTCGGGTGACCGCAGAGCGCACCAAACACAATTATAATGCAATGCCCCACTGCCATGTGCGTAACTGTGCGGTTCGTTAGGTCCCGGCCCTGTTGTACTGCTCTGTGTGAGGTTACGTAGTTACTGAACTGTCCAACGCCCTAGTCAAGTCGTCAGAGCTCATGTGGCAAAACGGTATCTATAATTTTGTTCATTGCAAACTCAGCTGTTTATAAATTATTTCTACACCGATGTTTTATACAACACTAGCTGTTTCCCACGGCTCCGCACGCTTGTCATAAGCGTGTATGTGCACTTCTGGTTCAAGTGAATTATATTTCCAACGCTGATGTAGTTTGGCTGGTTGCCACGATCTGTCAAGAAAATCTGTCAAACGTGTATGTTTATAGCCATGGTACACGTGCATGCACTTTATTATAAAGTAGTCTAACACTCAAGCTTTAAGTTCAAGTTTATGGGGTGCAGGTGCTTTGAAAACTGTTATAATTTGTTATATGATCGGTCAAATTGTTAACGATTCTATAAAGGACATACAGACAAACATTTATATGTATATATATATGCTGATGTAGTTTGGCTGGTTGCCACGATCTGTCAAGAAAATCTGTCAAACGTGTATGTTTATAGCCATGGTACACGTGCATGCACTTTATTATAAAGTAGTCTAACACTCAAGCTTTAAGTTCAAGTTTATGGGGTGCAGGTGCTTTGAAAACTGTTATAATTTGTTATAATGATCGGTCAAATTGTTAACGATTCTATAAAGGACATACAGACAAACATTCATATATATATATATATATATATATATATATATATATATATATATATATATATATAAATTCTAATATGGGTATAGATTAATTCTACCCGGGTAAGAGAAATTATATTGTACGGTTCTGAACAGTTTTTCTACACAATAACACTTCATAGATGACCACTGTTATTAAAAGTACTGTCACAGGCCATATAATAACATTTTTTTCTCTCTTAGAACAAGAAGCTGATAAATTGCACTTAGTCCTAAAAGCACCTTTGTGCTACTTCCGGAGTGACATGATATTCTGGATTGATAAGATTGGGAGTAGGAGTCGCCTCCTGTCAAGATCCATGAGGAAGGATTTTGGGCATTAATCTCAGTAATGTCTCCGTAGAAGCATACTATACTTTACAAGACACGTATTAAATGTTTCGCTTTCATCGACGAATATATTCATTATAAGGTATAAAAATTAGAAACCGTAAAACAACGAGAAAAGCTGTGTCAAATTATTTTCGTGTCAAGAGGAAGAGTAAGAGGGCAGAGGCCAGCCGGAATATTTCAAGAGTGCAATATTAAAATGCGACTGTTGCCGTCTGTCAGCGCTGTAGCGGTTTATTACTCACTCACCCAGTCCGTTTGTGTTGTCACTGAAATTCTCTCTCGGCCCTTAAACAGCGATACAATAATAAATTACACACTTCACTGCGACAGACAAAATCGTAATTTAAACTGCTTATTTATTTGTCCTCTTTAATAACTTCCCACTGTAAGAACAATCAGCTACCAATATTTCATCTAGAAGTACTAAATATACCCGTTACACAACTAAAGAAAATAATACGTGTAAACTAGAGATGTAAACCTACTTGTTAAAACCAATTTCCATGTCATGCCTATAACCTAATCACACTATAGTCAATAAGTATCTGTTGAGTTAACGTATTTAAATAGAGTTTAGATCACCTTATATGCGTAATATTTTAAATTTTAATTAATGGTTGTTCCTAGAATAAATCATGGGACGTCCAAACTGGTTAGCGTTCCTGTCATTATAGACAAGGTGTTCTCGGGTGAGGTCGAGTTGTAATTGATTGATCTCTCAAGTCCTCGACCAAATGGGCGGTACACTTTTAATTAGAAAATTCAATTTGTAAATTGAATTTATTTCTTGCCATCAAACTCTCACCACGGATCAAACAGTAGTAATATATTTCCGGTGTTGATTTTGACAATACCGTACAATTTCAAAGAAGTACAACTAAAATCAATTCTCAGATCTATTTACATTTACTACTTGTCCCGTGTTGTAACGAGTCTTACTATTCCGATTTATTTTCAAAACCGCCTATCTGTGTACTGGTTCTCAGCGGGAATAAATAGCAAGTTTTGAATATATAGCGGTAAAAAAATAAACAGTAAAATACGTGTTTATTAGTTTTTTTTTTTAGTACGGGATTAAAGTCAACGTTCAGAGCTATAATGTAAACTAAGAGATACGAAATTATGAAGAAAGAAAATTAAGGTGACTTCACAATTGAAGGCATTTACTTCCATGAATACCAAGTTTCTTGTTATATAAATTCTTGTTTGCATCACTTAAGCAACAAAATTAAAATGTTATATAATATAATCCTGCTAATTTTTAGACACAAATTCTACATTTAAATATACTACCTGAACTGTATTAATCAACCGCAATTCTTGCACACCTTCGGTGTACAACGATGGCAGAATTGTTTTGGGTTTTTACATGGATGGAGCCTGTATGAAGAAATTCTAACAATGTAGTAAAAATCTTTAATAACATATTAAAATACTTAGGTAAACGTTTAACTAAAATTATTTAGCTAAAAAAATATATATATTATTCAGTAACAACATGTTTCAACTGTCAAATACGTCACCTTATTCAATGATACATGTAAGTTACTAGTAGGTTTAAACAAGTTAAAAATGCAAGTCATTTTTAAAAATGTAACCACTAACGTTTCGTTAAAGATTAAAGGAAAGCTGTAGTATCATTTGATTAAATCAATTGTATCAGAACTGGCACTGTTACTATTGATGCTGAAGTATTTCTCAGATCCAAGTAACACAAGGGATTGCCCTGGAGGAGATAGGCCGCCCGGCAGCTCGCCCAGGGGACGTAACAGGTTTCGGATTGCGAGAAGGAGAAAAGGGAATTCAGTAATGGATTTAGAATGGGCGATGTGACGGCGGTGCTGTGAGAATAGCTGTAGAAGGAAGGAATCAACTCGGGCATTCCGTTTGATTGATTGTTATGTATGGACAACACTTTTATGGTCGTCTTTACATGATTTAATGTAAATATATACTAATCTTTCTACGATAAATAAATCTTTGTGGATGAATATCCACCCTCACAATCACACACACAACACGCACGCACACGCACGCACGCACACACAGTCACATTACTCCTCATCTCCAGTATTTAAAATTGTTATTATTTATCTGTTTGTTATTCTGTTACATATACTTTTATCATTTTTATACTGTTACCTATTTATCTCATTGTTACATTCTAATATATCTATATCATTGCATGTTTTTATATATTTATCTCATTGTTAAGTTATTATTATCATAATTGTTACATTGTTCTGTTTCTCTTTGCTAGTTGCTCCTGCATTATATGGTATGATTGCTGTGTATTGTTGTAAATTATTGCATAATGTCTTCCTTGTGTTATCTGTTATCATTGCTAGTTTTGTTATGTTATTAGTATTTGTTATGTTATTACTAGGATTGTTGTTACCACAGTTATTAGTCATTGATGCCATCTTGATTAGTTTATCCTTAGTTAAGTCAACTCATGTATAAATGGTGGAACCGTTGGAAAGAAATAAATAAATGACGATAACTTGCTACACATGTGCGAGTACAGTTTTATGTTTGGTACCTAGTGTTTTAATAGCACGGCAAACTGAAATAAACGGAACAGTAGTTGTGCTTCGAGAAGCGCTGTCCTGAGTACACAGTATTTAGATAAATCGCTAGGACATTTTTTGTTGTTGTTTTTTAAAGGAGAGGTCGATCCCCTTTTAAGCCTTATTCTGTCCGTCCTCATGGGCCACTGGCCTGTGCGAGGATCTTATCAAACGAATAAGGGGGAGAGTCGATACATTACGAGGTTGATTGTGCTGATAAAAAGTGCAACGGTCATAGACAGGATCTGAACCTGCGCTATCTCTAACTCAGACCCAAAGTCCAACGACTTAGACCGCTCGGCCATCGGCTATTGTACAGGTCGATAGCAATTGTCACTGTTTGCAAGTTAGTATTAAACTTCGATTAGCAGAATATCTATGGTTCCCAGAGCTGGAAATTGTGAAATTTTGCCCTTAGCTGCGAAGTCTATGAATGCAAGTTTTCCATTATTATAAGGGTAGATGTATGGTGCATGTCTCAAAATTTTACTATTTAACTCTATTTATTGTTCTTTTGTTTTGTGCATATAATAACACGTTTTTTACAGAACACTTGCATAGACAAATTAAGCGCTGCGACGAGTTCACGGTGCTCTCATTATACAAGCGCTGGTAAACGTACGAATATTTAGCGTCACGATAAGGGGCTGTGCTTTACCGATGCTGGCTGAACTATATCACAAGCGTTGATAGACATACGAATATTAAACTTCACGATAAGGGGCTGTGCTTTACCGATGCTGGCTGAACTATATAACAAGCGTTGATAGACATACGAATATTAAACTTCACGATAAGGGGCTGTGCTTTACCGATGCTGGCTGAACTATATCACAAGCGTTGATAGACATACGAATATTAAACTTCACGATAAGGGGAATGTGCTTTACCGGTGCTGGCTGAACTATATCACAAGCGTTGATAGACATACGAATATTAAACTTCACGATAAGGGGCTGTGCTTTACCGATGCTGGCTGACTATATAACAAGCGTGATAGACATACGAATATTAAACTTCACGATAAGGGGCTGTGTACCGATGCTGGCTGAACTATATCACAAGCGTTGATAGCATCACGATAAGGAATGTGCTTTACTGAACTATATCACAAGCGTTGATAGACATACGAATATTAAACTTCACGATAAGGGGCTGTGCTTTACCGATGCTGGCTGATTTAAGACATAAGTGCTGATAGACGTACGAGTATGTAGCATCACGATAAGGGACTGTGCTTTACTGATGCTTTCCGTTTTATGACACAGGCGCTGATAGACATACGCTTATTAAGCGTCACGGTAATGAACTGGGCTTAATGATGCTGGCTGATTTAAGACACAGACGCTGATAGACGTACGAGTATGTAGCGTCACGATAAGGGACTGTGCTTGACTGATGCTGGCTGATTTATGACACAGACGCTGATAGACGTACGAATATTAAGCGTCACGATAATGAACTGGGCTTAATGATGCTGGCTGATTTAAGACACAGACGCTGATAGACGTACGAGTATGTAGCGTCACGATAAGGGGCTGTGCTTTACCGATGCTAGCCGATTTATGACACAGACGCTGATAGACGTACGAATATTAAGCGTCACGATAATGAACTGGGCTTAATGATGCTGGCTGATTTAAGACACAGACGCTGATAGACGTACGAGTATGTAGCGTCACGATAAGGGGCTGTGCTTTACCGATGCTAGCCGATTTATGACACAGACGCTGATAGACGTACGAATATTAAGCGTCACGATAATGAACTGGGCTTAATGATGCTGGCTGATTTAAGACACAGACGATGATAGACGTACGAGTATGTAGCGTAACGATAAGGGACTGTGCTTGACTGATGCTGGCTCATTTATGAGACAAATGCTGATTGACCTTCGAATACTAAGCGTCATGATATGAAACTGTGATTTACCGATGCTGGCTGATTTATGACACAGACGCTGATAGACGTACGAATATTTAGCGTCACGATAAGGGGCTGTGCTTTACCGATGCTAGCTGATTTATGACACAGACGCTGATAGACGTACGAATATTAAGCGTCACGATAATGAGCTGGGCTTAATGATGCTGGCTGATTTAAGACACAGACGCTGATAGACGTACGAGTATGTAGCGTCACGATAAGGGACTGTGCTTGACTGATGCAGGCTCATTTATGAGACAAATGCTGATTTACCGATGCTGGCTGATTTATGACACAAAAGCTGAGGAACACACTAAACTTCACAAGTTGCCCATTACCGGCTAAACTATAGTGTTAGCTAATAGTGACTGCTGCTGGGCCCGTATCTCTAAATTGTAATACTGTATGACACAGCGCCGATAGAGGTATGACATGCGCTTTGCCAATGCTAGCTGAACTATGACAAAAGCGCTGAGAAACGTGCTTTATCCACTCCGGCTGAACTATGTCCTATGATATGACTCAGGCGTTGGGGATATGTTAAGAGTACTTGGTCACTAAATATGTTGCAATTATCCTTACTTACTTACATCCTTACCTTTACTTACCAAAAGTTTACCCCCAGAACCCAACAGCACCAACTTGTTTATGTGTGTGTGTGTGAGCGCGCGCGCGCGCGCGTGTGTGTATATATATATATATATACTAATCACTGTGTTGAATAGAAAAAAAACAAAAGAACCATTTTTCACTTCTATATTTCGGGGGATTTAATACCCCCGTCTTCAGGGGCTATTAATTAAAAATATGAATTAATACAAACTTAAAATCGTAAACAAGAATGAAGAAAATAATATAAATGACATTTATATATATATATATATATATATATATATATATTAATTAAATATATATTTTTATATAAACAATGTCCCCAGAAAAGCCAACACAAATTATTACTTGGTACAGTTATCGATCTTACAAATATCAAGGATAAGTTCGACGGCCATCATGGTTTGCAATTTCTTTTGAACATGGAGGTCATTTCAAAATTTGAAAAAGTTCTACCTCTGTTTTGAAAGAACTAATTTAGTGTGTCACGTACAGTTTCCTAAATATTGAGCACGTTTTAAATCTCATGAGAATAGATTAATACTTCAACTAGCTCAACATCTACCTACTTTTTCGTGTGAACCGGAATGACTGACTATTTTTTTAAATCTATTATTTTTTCCTTAAACTAAAAATCTATTTTTAAAAATTCAAAAAAGATATATATATATATATATATATATATATATGGGTTTTAAAGGTTCCAAAATTTTAACTCCGTGACATTTTTAGACAGTTAGCAAAGAGGTTTCAATAATTGAAGTAAAAATGTATAGTCAAGGTAAACCGTTCCTGTTTACAGTTGATTAGTGTAACAGACATTGGAGTGTTACACTAACACTTCCGGGTAAAGCTGGGCAGTTACACATTGCCATTCAGTACGTGTTGTATTAACCTACTACAAAGCCAACTCCGACCGGCTTGTTACAGCAATAGGCAGAATCAGAGTTTCTGATCGTTAACTTTATACTATGCATCAAATGTAAAAACGACATGACACAACAATAGCTGACGTTATATATGTGTATTGTAAATTAAAAAAACGTTTCTTAACTATTATTTTTGTGCTCTTTTATTTTTGTTAGTTTTTTTGAGAAGTTTTATTTTGTAAGGATTTACGTAAGAGTAAAATGTCGTATATTTTTGAACCTAATACATTCTATCCAACGGTTTTAAGATTAAGAAAACGTTAAATGTTATTATAAAATACAGGCCATAGGCCTACTTCTTTTATATAATATTAAAACCTGATTTACTTACTAAGTTTACGAGAATATAGAGGACGTTTTAAATAAGGAATAGCCAGCCGAGTACGCCGATTAGCATTCTGCAGGCTCTCTCGCAGGAGCTTCCGTTTTAATTATTTTACTCGTTTTTAGACAGCTTCGCAATTAAATTATAAACTTTTAAACAAGCAGAAGTGCTTTTAATGTAAATTTTCAAGTAATTTATGTGCACTCACGCAACATTCTTCTATTAGGTTTTTTTTCATAAATGAAGTTTTTCAATTGCAAATTGCTCCGGAGAAGAAAACGTTTATTTTTATACAACAATACTTTTCTATTTTACAATATAATTGTCTTATGCAACATTTATGCACTTTTCCAGCGGGCTACAAGCTTTAATTTCAGGTGTAAAGACCTCTATATCTTGATGTTTGTACCAATTCCCCACAAACATTTCCACGTCCACGTTGTCCTGGAACTTCATCCCTCTTAATACCTCTTTCAGGGCACCAAACAAATTAAATATTAGGTGCTAAATCAGGAATGTAAGGGGGATGAAGCCGTACCTTCCAGCCCATTTTTGAATGGTTTCACGAGTTAGTTAAGCAATATAAGGACGTGCGTTGTCTTGAGAATCAACCCTTCCCTCTTAGATCCACAACTTTTTTTCTCTCATGGCTGGCTTCACCTTGTTTAAAATCAAGTCCAAGTAGTGTTTGCTGTTCATTATACGCTGCTCTTCAAGATTATCACAAAAGCTGGATTTTCAGCGTTTAAGAATACCGTCAACATGACTTTTGCTTCTGATGCCGTCTTGATTTTTTTTCTTGACAGGTGAGTTGGTGTGTTCCCACTCTATGCTTTATACATTAGAGTATATATTCACTGGTTTCTCGCCTTCATGAAGTGAAAAGCGAATAACCGAACGTTGTCCAAATAACGTTGAATTGTCAAGCGAACTCACAGTCTTGAAATTTATTTTTGAAATTACAAACAAAACAATTTTGATGCATCATATAATCGTGGCTTATCCCAGTTATGTCAGCTTAAAACCATAAAAGTACCATAGTTTCTTTACCAATAGGTTTTGCCCCAGACCAATTTGTCTCTAGAATGACCCTCGTAACGAATAGCCAAGTAAGCCGATTGGTATTCTGTAGGGAATGTCCCAGAAGCTCCCGTTTTAATTATTTTACTTGTTTTTAGGCAGCTTCTTAATTAAATTATAAAGTTTTAAACACTAAAAAAACCCTTCTAATGTAAAATTTAAAAGTATTTCAGTACACTCACGTAACATTCTTCAATGACATTTTCATAAATTTAAATATTGAATAGCAAGTCAAAAATACTGGAAATTTAATATATTATATTAATTTTAAATAAAATTGTAATATAAGTTTAATAACTTGACTTCTGTTCGCTAGGGGGTCCTCCCTTGAATTGCGTGCTTGCCAAATTTGGGGCTTAACTAAAATAGCTATTAAGCTGAAACTTGAGATAAGCATTGCCAGACTAGGATAGTCCTAAGTAGACTAGGAGGGCTAGAACTTTCGAACTACTTGAGAACACTTATAGGAGATGACAATTATGAAAGGATCGTTTACGATCAGCCGTTGAGATTGGGGAAACGTATCTTCTATTAAACTCTATAAGTAAAAATGGTTAATTATTCAAACAATACAATTGGTCTTGTTTTTCCTTTTATGTCATTTTATGTTTTATTTGTTTGATATACGGGTTTGTTTCTTTCGACAGATTTGACATACGCCGTTTATTATGGCCTCTGTTGAGCTTGGAAAAGAGAACGCATTAATTAAAATTATTCCCCCATCTTGAAATACTTCGAAGAGTTGAAAATGGAAAGATCCCAATTTTACAACTTTCCCTGTAATAAATTAGGCTGCTACTATTTCCTGGTGGTAAGGTATTACTGTCCATACCAAAATTATTAATTATTTTATTGTAGCCTAGCGATGATAGTAAGTATATCCTATATTTCACTATTAGCTCCGTCTACAGTTTAATGCTAATGCCCAAATATATTTCGCATTGTTCGCAGTGTTTAACAAGTGACGCCTAGCTGTGAACACATGAAGCCATCCTCGGCTCTCCCTCCGGTCTTACAACATAAAGGCGGGCACCAATTTGATATAGTGCACTTTTTGCCGTGTTGCGAGACTCTGGCACGTGACCTTCTTGTTGTGTCAGTTATTTTGTTGCGTTATTTTTATTCAAAACTTCTAAATGTATGTTTAATGTTTGTTTATTAATAGGTTGTACGTTAAAATAAATAATAGCCGCAGACATATATACAACAATAAATATACAGGGTATCCCGTAACTCTCTGGACTAAGTTATTGCTCAGGGCAAGACAAAAATATTTCACCACATGAACATGGGTCTGATGCTTAGTTGCCCATCTGTCTGTATGTATGCGTTTTTTATATAAAATTTATATCTTCAAAAATAATAAACTAGACTATATAAAATTTGGCTCAAATGTTTACGATAACAAGACCAATAACTAAAATGTATCATGAAATTTTCTTTCCCATTTTCAAAATGGCGGCTATTGAAACTTTTTAACTTTGAATATTTCAAAAATCCAGCAATTTCTTCCCAAAAGAAAAAAACAGAATAACAAATTATTGAGATTTTTTTTATCACGAATCTATTGACGAATCAAAGTTATATAAATAGAATAATACTGTGTCAAGACTTGGCCCACATTGAGGTTCTCAACGAATAGCCAACAATACTATGTTGTCATTGTAAATCTGCTCTAAATCAGTTATTTATTATTCGATTTAAATCATTTTTTGTAATTAGATTTTTTATAGAATCCTTTTAAAATGTTTTAAATTCAATAAGGATTTCAAACTTTGTAGTTCTGTCATCACCGATGATGAGGATGTTTTTTCTAAGCATCTGGCGTGTCCATCTGAAAATCGTGTCTTTGTCTGTGTGTATTATAACTCTTGATAGAAAGTTCTGGAGCCTTTAAATTAGGGACATGGGTTCGTCCGTTTTTAGAAGAACCTTATTGACTTTGGGATCGAAAGGTTAAGAGGTCATAAAGTTACAAGCAAGTCTTTGAAGACGGTTCAGTCGGATTCTGTGACATTCCGTTGTATTGGATTATTGATGCAGTGAACGAGTGATGAAAACTAAATTTTAATTTCTGGAATTTACTCTTTACTACTCACTTATTGTATTATAGAAAATGTTAAATTCTATACAATAGCAATATATGGCTCAAAGGCTGTGGCTTTGAAAGTGTACATGCTAATTTGTGTACGTTATACTCGTACTTCCATCTTGACCATTACGATATATTAGTCAATCGCGGGTTAATCAGATGTGCGAGGGAGAGTTGGTGACATTTCAATTATTTTTAGTACGCTACACAAACCTCTGATAAACTTCAGCAAGTTTTACAATAATAAATGGAGCGTAAAATATAAAGAATGCGAGAGTAGTTGACAAGTTTCTCGGTAGGTGTCGCAGACGCCGCGGCGTATGGAGTTATAACTCGAGATTGAAAAGTACAAGTTTAAAGCCCTGTGCCATAAAAAGTAAGATACGGTCGTGACGCACTCGTATATAAGTACAGTGCAGCATTAAGGTGCGCGATATATAACCCAGTGATATTTACGTCTCCAGACTGCCATGTATCAGGTGGGAATCCCTCACCTTCCCTCCAACCTGGATATTGCCTTTTTACGATCTCTTTCAGTGAAGATCGTGAAATATCAATTTCATTTTAAATCTGTTTTAATAGTGTCACTCTATAAAACGTGTAACAGAGTATGATGTTTTTATTCACTTTTAGACAGATTTGTACATCAGTTGTGCAATAGGAGGTATCATTGTTGATAATTTCCAAATCCTGTTGTGAATTTTACAATGCAAAGAAACATCAATTTGGCTTTTGGTAATTGTGGAAAACTAGATTTGTGGCGTCTACCACTTTTATTTTGTTGACCAGTGGTCGGGCCGGTAGCCGTCCCGAACCTTTTTCCTATCCTTAGCCACAGCTGGTCGTGTCGTCTGTGAATTCCAGTTAATCCTTAGCCTCTTCATCAGATGGGGGAGTTACTAATAAATACAAAAATGAAGAACAGAAGGAAGTAAAGAAGGGAAAGGAAAGGGTTAAAACATACCGAAAAGCTGCTTGGAGTCCAGTCCAGGCGCTGTCACTGCACAGGATGCAAGTCAAGAGCACAAATCACAAGTACGAGGATCACAATCACACATCACACTAGCACAGGCTACAGTGGGATACTGAAACAAAGGTACTTGGAGTCCAGAACGATATCGGACTAACTCATTTTGGCCAAGTTTCCTAGACCAAGGTGGACTCAACCATTCTTGAGGTTCAGAATTGTATTTTCACCAATAAGATAACTTTCTTCTGGGAACTATGACCACAATCTACGAATCTTATGTATCCAATATCAGATGATACATAAGTAGTTGAGATCCCTTCGGTAGTTGAGATCCTATGTCCAGGTTGATCATCGACCTATTTTGTTTGAGCAAATAACCTACAAGGTCTAGAATAACGGTCCTCAGAATGGCACAGGACTCATTTTCTGCCATTAATTTGAGAGTTAACTATTCCAGTGTAAAACCTATAAATGGCTATGTAAATTCTCTCATTTTATATTCTATATAAGTGTAACCTACGCCATTATGTTCCGTTACAGGCTTGATTGACCATTGCAGCAAAATTGATCGAGATTGTTTGGTATTAATGAGTCCTTTGCATATGTCTACAAAATTAAAATGTTAGAAAATTGTATTTGTAGTCTATTACCTGTCTCGCGATGGTCGTTAGCGTAAATTGTATAAAAAGCAGTGAAATTTTCAGGGGATATCTCAGCTGTTAGGTGTACACTGGTTTTCACACCGACATAACAATTATTTTGAATGTTTCGGAATAACTGTCCTAAAATATTTTACGAGATCTCTTTATGTGAAAGAAGGTTTAGTATTATAATAATATTTCTTTGCAAGAGGAAATAGCATTATTAACCTTTTCATGCTTAGCAAAATTAACACTCCTTTATTTTGGATTCATAAAAACATAAAAGTTTTGCAGGAATCATGATACTAATATGTATTTTTGTTTTTTACACCCAGCAACCTAGTTATAATTTACTATATCTATAATTTTTCTGGATCGATCCTTAGAAGAAGAAATTAAATGTCACAAATAATACAATAAAATATTTATTTATTTTTAAGATTCAAACAAATTGTATTGGTTAATTTCAAATTGCCAACAATTTATTACTATTTGGTTGATTTTTTTATAGATTAAATGAATATAAGAAATTGTTAAAAAGCCATCGTATTATTCTATTTAACGCATCTGTCTATTTATCTATGTACTTATTTCCAAAGTGTTAATAAAATATTGTATTATTTTATTTAATGCATTGATCTATTTATTTATGTACTTATTTCCAACGCACAAAGCCACCTAAATATTTTGTAATACAAATAAGTGTATATTCCTTTAAAAATATTTTGTTGACTTACCATTTGTAGATTAAATTTTAACGTGCTAAATATTACGATAAATCATGTATACTCATAAAGTGTCGAGTTTTAAAAAAACTATTATATATGTTGAAATTATATTTTTCGAATGCAATTGCATTTTAATAATTGCACAGTAACATCGCAGCAGCTGCAAACCGTAATAAAATACGTATATTATACTCCAGGGTGCCATGAGTATTAACTGAAACAAGTTCATTTCCCATTTCGCATTGGGTAACTTTTGTAGTGAAAAATTGAGTTGCCTCTCCCATGGTCTACTCTTATCCTCCACTTGAGAGCACTCTGAAAAATAACTTCACCTTAACACTTCCTCTGTTGTCTCATTTCCCCAAGTGCCCTTATACGTAATTTCCTAGCTATGTCTTCTTTATCTAATCGTGCTTTTGATATACCAACAAATTGTTGTGAATTTTACGATGTCATATGAGTGAGGGTAACTGATGAATACATGACTTATATGAGTAGTTCAACTTTTAATTCTGGTAGTGTAAGGTTTCTTGAGGATTAAGCATCAATAAAGTTCTGCAAACCTGTAAGAGTTGTTTCATACTGTACGAGTATGTTCAGCCAATACGCCCATGTTTGATTACAAAAATTATTGGTGTTGTCTTTATTGCACTGAAAGAGATTTCTTTCATTGTGAATAAACAGAAACCAGAATGTACTCAATGAAATCAGAGTGAAGTTTTGCTCAAAAATAGGAGTTCACTTGAATATTTTATTACTACTTATCAATCTGTTGTATGTGCAGAAAATACAAATTAAGAAATGAGTGTGGAAATTTGCAATGTTTTCTTCCAAGTTCGTAATATTTGCGGCAAGCTAACACTGGCGAAAATAAAAATAGTACCAACATATCTGCAGAATCCTGCGGTTGCGACCTACTAGACATTTCCCCTGAAATACAGTATACTGCAGTACTCTTCGAACACTTAGAGAGTTTTATTAACAACTCTTATAATACATATATTTGTCTATTTTATTACTCTAGCGTTGTTACTCTGCCTGAATTAGTTTTGCTTGTTTTAGGTAAGAGGCTCTGCATCCAACAAAACATGTACCTGTTCAGTGAGTAGATCAATGTGTTTATTTTTATGACTGTACATATTTGTTTTAGATAATGGGTCATTAATTAGTGTCAATAGAAACGATATTTTAAACAAAATACATTCTTATACCGTAAATAGAACCGTTATACTCGCACTTTTTTTACTTCTGTCCGTTCCCAAATGTTTTTGGAATGTTGATGTGAAACTCTATCCTAGAAACCTTACAAGCTATGCTTACATGATGTTTTTGCGCCCTAAAATACAATGCCCTAATCGGGACTCAATTCCGGGTGCATGGAGTGACAAGCTAAACCGCCAACCATGCAGCTACCACTGCCCTTGCCTACATTACATTTTACACCGCCCCAGTACCACCTTAGAATAGATGCAAGGTCAGCATTAATCAGAGAAATGGCCTCTTCATTAGAAGCAGGAGATAAGTCAGGTGCTAAGGCAGTTATCTACCATGGCGACACTGATTAATTCCGCTCACAACTGGTTAAATCAGGTTAGAACAGGTTAAACAGCACGGATTCTAAGCAGTTTCCCTGAGGTACACGTTTTTCCATATTAGAGCATTATAATTAATAATATTTTATTCCCTACTTTCCTAATGCCTTTTTTTTCTTGTGGTTCAGAACTCACAGATCTCATTTCAAGGGCAAAAAATATAATGCTATCAAAAAAGCCTATGTTTAATTAAATTATTTCCAACTAATAATTCAAAATCAATGTGAGTTTTTAATTTAGCTTCTTTTCAAAATCCGCTTAGTGCAGCGATTGGAACCTGACAATGTCACAGACTCAATTCAAATTACTTGTACTTTCTTTTATATTTTAATAGTCCTGTTTTTTTGTTTGTTTTTTTTCTTTTTTCGTAAACGTAGACGAAACTTGCCAGTGCAAGTCTAGGAGGGAATGGTCTGGAGTTCTACTTTATCTCTGTATTTCTATAAAAGTGAGCCATGCTTCGGCCATTTTATTCCACTTACCTCCCAAAATCGATTTCATATAAAAATATCTATTAGTTGTTTATTGATGCCTAACGTATGACGAGAAATAATAATAATATATAGTGAAACAAAATTGAAGTTATTTGGTTTACGTATTTACAGATTTTTATTGTTTTAAATTTAAAATAATATTCTAAATCAGAAAATTGAGAATAAACGTCTAAGGAACTTCACTAGCTTTAACGACACCAGTACATGTACAATGTTCTCTGTCAACTAAACTCTTGTATCTGTTGGAAGCTTACATCCACAAAGGGCGGATTGCAAGTAGTCTGTTGTTCTGCAGAGAGGATTACTCTTAAACCTGTCTTTGTTAACAAAATGTCAGAGATAAACATCAACATACATTCTGTCTATTATATACACCACTCGTATTGTTATAATTAGAGAGATTTCCGTTGTGAAACCCAAGCTAAGGAGTGTTTTATTTCAATTATTAATGTATTTAGAAATCATATTCACTATAATACGCGACTTGAGTACATCCTCCCTTAGTTTTCTGTTTTAATTGCAGTCAGTATTCCTAGAGAATTCTCCAACTTCATTTACAGCACTTAATGTTTTTCAAAATCTGTCAAAGATGTAAACGAATATAGAAAATATTGGGAAATTGTGGTTTACTAGTAAAGCTTGACAATAATTTAAAGCATTTAAAAGTCATATTCACTGCAATACGTGATTTGAATACATATTCACTTAGTTTTCTATTTTAATTGCAGTATTCCTAGAGAATTCTCCAACTTCATTTACAACACTTAATGTTTTTCAAAATCTGTCAAAAACGTAAACGAATACCGAAAATATTGGGAAACCGTGGCTTACTAGTAAAGCTTGACAATAATTTTATAAAATATGAGATTATGAGTTATATTTCATGTCTTTGAAGTCAAATGTATGAGCTGGGATGTGGCCTGAAACACGTAAAGACAAAAACACGTTACGTAAGTAGAACGACATAATACGTACGATTAATTGCAATTATGTTACTTTCCATCACTTCAATAGCTAGTCAACTAATATATCTTAAACTTTTGACTGTTTTGAATGCAGTTTAAGTTATACTACAATACGAATTCTGCCTTAAATCTTACCTCATAAATAAATGTGACGCTCGTAGTTATGGCTGAATAATTGTGACATGTAAATTACTTTGAACATTTGATTTATACACGCCTCCAGTGTTTTTGACGTGACAACGTCTTAAATTAGGTTGCGGCTCGGAGTCACTCATGAAAAAGTGTAACGCCCGGTAACGTTACGATGCCCGTCCAGTGGGTCCGCCGCACGGGATAAAGCAGATAACTATGTTTATTCGTGAAAATGTGGAGTGCTTAGATTCGTCATTTACAACAACTACAACAATAAAGGTAAATAATTGTACACTGATATTTCATTATCGTTAACTATGATTGATTGATTAATTGTTAGATTGACACAAAAGTTGAGAAACTGAGTTTATAGGTTATGTCATACTATTGACAAATGTTGATAGTGTTAAGTAAATTATTAGTTTAAATCACTCTGCAATCAATCGTAATTCAGTCGATTGAGAAGAAACAGCGCGTATTGCTAGTCAAACATTTAAAATAACAAATTACAACCTCTAACCTGTCATAACAGTGCGACCAAACAAACGAACTAAACCGACCAATCATCACGCGCGGTGTTAGAATTTAACTGTGTTTAGCAAGAATTTCAAATTCCAATTTTAGTAAATGTTTTATTCAACTTTACCATTTACAATAACAAATTTTAATTAATTTCAAATTATGTACAATGTTTTAGTAAACAAAATATATTTCTATAGTTAAAATTTGTGCAATTCTTATTTTTATTCAATTCCTTGTTCCTATTGTGCAATTTAATAATATTCATATCAATAAATATTCTACCGAGAAAAAGACATTGTCACGTAAAATCTTCGCCCGTAAAACCGACTTTACAGGCAACCATAATTTTTTATAAATTGTATGCTTTTTTAATACTCCAACGCAATTTTGTAGTCTTTTCAGAACATTAATTAACAATATAGAATAAATTAATTAACTTATGGACGCGTACTAATCATGTTATTGAGATCCATAATGAGATCTTTAATGACCTTAAAACCAAAAATAAGGGCTTACAATTGTTTGAAGTTTATAACTGTAACTGTGTTATTAGAACAATACGGTTTTAAGGATTAAATAGAAGGTGTCACGTTTATGAGGCACATCGTAGTGGACTTCCTTACAGAGTTTCCTGTTTCTGCAGCTAAACCGACAGTAGTATTGTCTTCACTCAAGAGTTGATTGCTACTTGCCAATATTTGTACTGTCCACAGTCTCGACTCCCTCTTTGTGTAATTACCTCTTATTGGTTCCGACAGTCCTACAAACACTCTTCCTCTTTCCTTGTAGGCAGCCTACTGTATGCTCACCAATATAAACAGTAATGTATTTTTTTATTTAGGAATTTAATTATTAAAAACTGGTTTTATAATTTTGGTAAACGTTGAGCAAAAACGTACATTCATTTATTTCGGGCTCTTGTAGAGTACTTGAGCTTTAGACACATTTTAACCATGTAAAGTAAACATTTAGCCATGATTCTCTTCTGCCTCTCTTTCGATATATCTCTCTCTGTACGCACGATATCTCAAGAATGAACAGATGATGAACAACTCGGCAACACCGAGTTCGGAGAAAATGGCAAAGAGAAAATTTCAAAACATGTTTATAAACATTGTTTACAATCGTATAACGTTTTAGCATAATAACAAATATTGGTTGGTTGGTGAGACTTCGGTTATATTTTATTTGGTCCTTCTGTACCCCGCTGTGTTGATATTTTTTTCTTTTTTGTATATAGACAGGATAGACTTCAATATGATGCATGTTCATACATGGGATTTTGGCTGAGCGTTAACAAAACCTATAATTCAGGATGATATCTCGAGGATGAATTTGATCTATAAACTTAACATTTTCTATATTGTGCTATCACTAAGGTTTCGGGCAAATTTTCCCCTTTTGCCTGTCTGTCTGCTTATCTGCCAGTGTGTTTTCCGATGACTATATGAAGAACCAAATTTGCTATTAATTGATGAACGTTGCTATGAATCTTGCATGGAACTTCATTTCTACATAGACAAGTCGTGTTTGATAATGGGCAGATCTAAATTAGGATTTGGCTGAACGTTTGTGTAGCCCAACTATCTGTCGAGAAATATGTCATCTGCGCACTTTAAATTTTGCATAAACCTTTATTTGTACAGATGGATGATCCTAGCTTTTAATTTTTATCAAAACCAGAATATGACTTATTGAAAGTCGAAACTATGGTAGTGTTGTGGCTACAGTTTTAAATGTATTATACATACGATCGTATCATGGCAGAGATCATCGTATAGTCATTTCCAATCGTATCTCTGGTATTGTTTGCCTTAACGATGAGCTTATATTACATTGTAGATGTTCAACTCTTCATGAAAGCAATGGCGTGGACTAGAAAAACTATTACAATTCCATGCTTTAATGGATGTTAAATGCATTAATATAGTAAACTTGTTTGGTACAATACATCACCACTAACTGGTTGAGATGTATTCCACACAAAGTGTGTGTGATAAACATCCAGTTATAATTAATGTAGGGGCGTGTATTGTTCTTTTCATTAGGACTTGAAGGATAATACGTGTTGCCAACCCCACAGAAAAACTGCATTAATATTCCCGCGTGGACAAGTAACTAATTGCTTCAGGCCTTTACACTTCTGTCCGGTAATTGTTAATTCCAGTCCAATTTGCCAACTTCGGCCTCCGTTTAATTTATGAGCCTCCGTTTTTAATCTGGAAAAACGCTTTGCGGAGTTGATGAGTCTCCAGTAAGCCGATGCTGATAGCAGTCCACCGCGTGCTGACGCGCCCGCATATTGTTGCGTCAGCGGAGTGCTGCACGTCCACACCTCCCATAATACTCGGTACGTAATTGATCTGCCATCTTAGTTCATTGAACAGGCTTATGAACGTAACAAAGTTCAACGAGTGTCAGATGTAAAGAGTGCATTTCTAGACAGTCCAACATATGTCCCACCGGCGTCTGGCGATAAATTTAAATTATTAATATCGTAGTAGAATATTAAACATAATATGGTTTTTAAAGTCAGAAAGAGAACTTCTTCGTCAAGAAATTACAGAGAGTGAATCCACTCTAAACCCACGTAACCCAATTGATATTTGTTGCTTAAAGAATATATATAAATAATCACATTAGAAAACAAAAATAAATAGTAAATAAATAATCAATTAATTGGATATATTTTCTCTTTAATTATTTTTTATTTCATTTTTACTTTATTTTTATTTTATTTGTTAAAGGAAAAACTGTTATCAAGGTGAAGTTGATGGTGTATCCTTATTGTCATGAGCTACTAAATAAATACGATCAATAAAAAACCAACTGTCATAATTTAGTTGAGTATATTTTCCAATTGGACGAGTAGGTTGACCGCAGAGCGCACCCAAACAATTACAATGCAATGTACCACGTGCGTAACTGTCCGTGTGGTTCGTTTGGTCCCCGCCGCGCTGCGCTGCGTGTGGTTACATTACCCTGAACTGTACAACCCTCACAGTTCGATTATCAAAACTGCGTGTTTTCAGGCTAGTCGGATTTTATGCAAATTCCCAACGTATGTGTGTATAATTTTTTGTGTATTTTTTTTCTTCATTATGACAAAGAGCTGAAATTGAGGGATGGGGCTGCGTCCTGACGAGATGTCATAGTACAGCTACCAGGAGGGGAAAGAGTGGGCACTATCTCAATTATACCACATTGGATGAAGTGGAGGCATTTTCGGTTTCATCCTCTGCCGTACAAGCAGGCAGTATACGAATCTTTGTCAAGTTTAAGCTTGAAAAACCCCTTAATACCCCGGGAGTCATCCACTTGAACAATCTTCCTCTTCAGTTACATAAACCTATACATTTGTCCCCTTACCCAATTTGCTGTTAGTGATGTGTTCAATTTTTATTTCAATATTTTTACTTTCATAGACATGTGTTAAATGTGTGACAAAATCAGTAGTTACATTATGGCTGGAGAGTTTCCAAAAATCCTAGCCCCTGAGTTTTGAGGCAGTCCACCCGCCAGAGCCGAGCGATGTTGGGTTTGTCGCAGTCTACTCGGGCTCGTGTGTTGTGGTCATGTATAGCAGCTCCATTTACTACATTTGCACAATGAAACCTGGCATAGATGATGGTCTCGTAGATATACAAAGATGGGAAGGTGAAAATGCTGTGCTCTTTAAATACATTTCTACGTGAACTTCTGCGAGATATGCCAGCCACAACACGCACAATTCGTTTCTGTAAAACGAAAACTGTTTTATCCTTGACATCTTTACATTTTTAAGATGTAAATCGCATTTTGAGACAGTCAGCTTAGAATCTACTGGCATCTGGCAGATATAAACTAGTCAGAAATGAAATTTCTTGAGGACGATCTCACTGTTGGTATAAGCTACTTATTACACCCACGAATACTTATTTGCAATGTATCTTTTCTGCAAATGCAATATTTATACAGGGTTTTCATTTGAAAACTTCAAACTCGTTGTGGGGTCACTTGAAATCAGAAGTTTTTAACACATATCCCACTGGTGTCCAAAACTTGAAAAACGGGATCACTGCTGTGTGCAGACGCTTAACCCGAGAAACGTTTAGAAGGATTAGGCAAGAATTTGAAAATAGGTTATTTTTTTTGCTTAAACAACAATGGCTAACAATTTGAACATTTGATTTGAAGTTTACAAATAATTTACAACAGTATTCAGTGAGTAATTTTATTGTTATTAGCAGTAGTACAGTAGTTTGTAGACTAATAATTGTTGTTTAAGAAATTACATTATTGGCTGCTGATGCCAAACGGCTTGGCCAATTTCAACGTTTTTTTACCAAAATACGGCATTTCTTATGAGCTTCAATTTGCGGTGTCAAAAGGTATTAGTTGCCATTTCAAAATTTTGGCTTTGGGTAGGACTACGGGGGGGCATGCGGGGGCACCCCATTTTGAAATTCTTTTTGTTCCCCAAATCAGTACCTTACACTCCCGTTTTGATACTTGGGCTATAAGTCTTTTAATGCGAGATTGAAGCTATCAAATGAACACCCTGTATAGAATTTAACAAATGTCATCCTTGAAACTAGAGTACTAGCAATGGTCCTTATAGCTTAGAGACTTGTATTGCTGTATGCCAGTAGACTAATGAGCGAATTTTTGTGTAATTGTCCATATACTGTGATGTCAGCTGTTCGATGTTTAACACATTGTGTATCGCTCGACTGTTTGGAACCTCTCTAATGCTCACCTATGTAGTACAGTTGTACTTGAAAAGGTGTAGTACGTGTGGCTTTAGTGGGTAAAATAAAGGCATTAGCTACAGTAAAGACGACAACGCAAGAGCAATGTGTCACTTTTACGTTGGTGAACGTGTTCAAGAACAATTAATTGTAAAAAAATACAACAAAGCTACATCAAAAGCTCTGTAAAATTACTTTCGTGTCAAGAGGAAGAGTAAGAGGGCAGAGGCCAGCCAGAATATTTCAAGAGTGGAATATTAAAATGCGACTGTTGCCGTCTGTCAGCGCTGTAGCGGTTTATTACTCACTCGCCCAGTCCGTTTGTGTTGTCACTGAAATTCTCTCTCGGCCCTTAAACAGCGATAGAATAATAAATTACACACTTCACTGCGACAACCTAAATCGTAATTTAAACTCAACCAAAAACGTTACTTATTTTTATATTTTAGTATTTTTCTCTGATTTTAAATTTCGTACCTTGTGAAGAATAAATAAAGAATGGATTTTTTGACTGTTTAAATATTCCAAATTAATTGACCAATTTATTGACCATTCTATTAATTTTTCATTTCATCAATTCCAAAATTATGAATAGCAAACTAGATTTTTCTACATAATTCTTTTATAATTTATTACTTTTTGGTCTTTACAGTTAGTTTTAAATTTTATTCACACACGTCATAAATGTAACTACATATGTAGCTATGGTACTGCTTCCGGAATACTCATTGTCTAATTGTATTATGCTCCTTAACGGAGTAATACATTGAAATAAAGTTAAATGGATTTTCAAATTATTTTAACTGTAAGTAAGCAGATGTAATAAATCACAGGCTGTGCGCATTGGTGAGTAACGCTGTCGGTATGGACAAGGACGCCTAGCAAGGTTGAATTGACTGATGATTCTTCTGATTCTCGTTAATGAACACGTGACTCTTTATTGGAAATATTCAATCTGTATACTGAACAGATTTGTATATCCAATGTTAAGCACAAATAAAACTCTAAACGTTACATTTGTATTTTGTAACGGTGATTCCGTTTTCCAATATTCAACGGAGAGACAGGCTCCAGGTCAGATCGCTTTTCCTTAATATTTGTCCCGTCCACAGTCCCCAATCCCTCTTGGTGTAATTGCTTCTTATTTTTTCCGGCATTTCTACAAACATCCGCTATGCTTACTTAACTTCGTCCAGGTTCGATACTAAGAGGTATACTTTATTTACCAACTAGGTAACAATGTAATGAATATTTTTGTAAAAAAGTACCTAGCTATAAGTAAAATTTAAAATTATTTTTGAATAAGATTAAACCTTCAACAGCCATTTTTGAGAGTTCCACGTGCGTAAGTAAAAAATATTTACTTTCATGGAATTGATTTTTGACAAGGATCTCAGAAAAACTCAAACATGGAAGTTTTTCTATTTCTTCACGGCACTAAGCTTTTGCTGTGTGTAACTGACATGGATAATCTTGCGGAGACAAAATGACTTCGAATTTATACCATCATGAGCCTTTAAAGACTAGCCAAACATGCCAAATACTCGTAAATCACCAAATAAAACTTAAACAGTGTAGTTAATACCATTCTGCCGCGCTCTAATTATCGAGACAAATTGAATTCCCATACAATGTTGTACAATTCAAACACAGTCTTTGCGTTTTCATTTTGTGATGTTCTACATACATAATAATCTATCAATATATATTTTATCAATCCAACGCAATATTTTGCTGGTACATACTATGTAGCCACCTATGTATTTAGATTATTTAATCTATTCTCCATTTTTTTTCGCAAGCGTTAACGAGCTTAAATTCATTCATCTAAAGTAACTGAGATCATTCTTCATCGAGTAACACAGTGTAAGATATTTATATGCGTCATATTTATAATCCTTAGCCTATTAATAGAATTTAAATTACTCAAATTCTCGTGCTTTACTTAATTTGGGACATACTTGTAAGTCTTCATCGAGTAACAAAGTTCAAATTACTCAAAACTTCGTCCTTTTCTCAATTTGGGACATACTTGTAACTCTTCATCGAGTAACGAAATTCAAATTAATCAAACCTTCGTCCTTTTCTCAATTTGGGACATACTTGTAACTCTTCATCGAGTAACGAAATTCATATTAATCAAACCTTCGTCCTTTTCTCAATTTGGGACATACTTGTAACTCTTCATCGAGTAACGAAATTCATATTAATCAAACCTTCGTCCTTTTCTCAATTTGGGACATACTTGTAACTCTTCATCGAGTAACGAAATTCATATTAATCAAACCTTCGTCCTTTTCTCAATTTGGGACATACTTGTAACTCTTCATCGAGTAACGAAATTCAAATTAATCAAATCTTCGTCCTTTTCTTAATTTGGGACATACTTGTAATTCGTCATCGAGTAACAAAGTTCAAATTACTCAAAACTTCGTCCTTTTCTCAATTTGGGACATACTTGTAAGTCTTCATCGAGTAACAAAGTTCAAATTACTCAAAACTTCGTCCTTTTCTCAATTTGGGACATACTTGTAACTCTTCATCGAGTAACGAAATTCAAATTAATCAAACCTTCGTCCTTTTCTCAATTTGGGACATACTTGTAACTCTTCATCGAGTAACGAAATTCATATTAATCAAACCTTCGTCCTTTTCTCAATTTGGGACATACTTGTAACTCTTCATCGAGTAACGAAATTCATATTAATCAAACCTTCGTCCTTTTCTCAATTTGGGACATACTTGTAACTCTTCATCGAGTAACGAAATTCATATTAATCAAACCTTCGTCCTTTTCTCAATTTGGGACATACTTGTAACTCTTCATCGAGTAACGAAATTCAAATTAATCAAACCTTCGTCCTTTTCTCAATTTGGGACATACTTGTAACTCTTCATCGAGTAACGAAATTCAAATTAATCAAATCTTCGTCCTTTTCTTAATTTGGGACATACTTGTAATTCGTCATCGAGTAACAAAGTTCAAATTACTCAAAACTTCGTCCTTTTCTCAATTTGGGACATACTTGTAACTCTTCATCGAGTAACAAAGTTCAAATTACCTAAAACTTCGTCCTTTTCTAAATTTGGGACATACTTGTAACTCTTCATCGAGTAACAAAGTTCAAATTACTCAAAACCTCGTCCTTTTCTCAATTTGGAACATTCTCGTAATTATTTGTCCATTAACAGAATTTAAATTACTTAAAACCTCGTGGCTTTCTCAATTTGTGACATACTTGTAATTCTTCATCAAGAAACAAAATTCAGATAACTCAAATGTTCGTAATTTTCTCACTTTGGAACATTTTCTTAATTTTTCGTCCTTTTCTTAATTTGGGTCATATTTATAATTCTTCATCTTGAAGAAAATACAAATCACTCAAATTAGTTGATACGGACAAGTTGGTGGAGGAGTTGTGTCGGGACAAGTTGGGGGTTGAGCTGCCACCGGAGTCCATCAGCAGAAGCCACCGCGTCGGTCAGCAACCCCGTCCAGCGGCTGACGGAGTGAAACGGCACCGCCCTATCATAGTGCGGTTCACCAGCTATCGTCAGCGTCAACGAGCATTCTCGGCCAAGAAGAACCTTAAAGGGTCCGGTATCTCCATCCGAGAAGACCTGACTGCGCGCCGGATGGAGGTCTACAGGGCAGCAGTCACACAACATGGACCGAGGAGTACTTGGACCCTAGACGGGAGAGTTCTGTGGGTCGACCGACACGGCAACAAAGGCGCGGCGACAAGATTGGCAGAGCTGACCTCGGCGCAGCGTCTCGCCAGCGTTAACTAGTTGTAAGTTTTATTTCTTTTTCCGCTTTTATTTATAATTTGGCAATAAAGTTTTAGTTTCAGTTACAAATGCTAAATTACTATTTATTTTTTCCAGTTTATTATTTTTCACAAAGCATAGGTATACATAAATATTTATATATATATATATATCTTTATTTTTTAATGTTAAATGCCTTAAATTCAGGTTCTTTGACTGTAAATATAAATTTTTCACCAATAATGCTTGCACTACAATTTAAATCTAAAGTTTCTAATTTTATCTTACTTTAAACAAATTCCATACTCAAGTATTTTATTCAAGCTACAGTATAGTAATACACTTATTTTGTCAATTTACAACACTTTATGATGTATGTATGCGCGCGCACATGTGTATGTGTATGTATGTATGTGTATATATGTATGTGTGTGTGTGTATATATATATTGTTTATGATCATTTACTTAAATATGCAGTTTTATATTCCAATTACTAATTTAGCAATGATTTAATTTAGTTTGTTGTAAGCTCAGATATATATTTTTAGTTTCGTATAAAACACAGCATAGTGCTGTTTAATAATAATTATTATTATTATTACTTTTTTAGCAAATAATTGTACATTTCATGTTTCTTTTGAAAACAAGTGTTTCCATAATTCCTTTTACTACATATTGTAGTTTAGGTTTATGTGCACATGTACGTATGTGTGTTTATGTATATGTGTATATATGTGTATGTATGTATATGTGAGTAGGTATGTGTATATTCTTCTTCAAATATTTTACAGTTGATTATTATTATTTAATTTTTTTATTATAAGTAGAAATAAATTTTTATGTTTACATATTGCTTATTTGTTTCAAAATTTAATATGTTATTCAAGTAAGTATCTTGCCGATACCTTGTCAGTGTCATGATTAGCCGTAAGTTTAAGTGTGCATCTTGTGTAAATTTACAATGTTTTACGAATGTATGTGAGAATGTATATTGTATGCTAGGGTTACCCACAATTTCGTGTCTGTCGGAGTCGCCTGCCGCTCGCTGCCCGCGCTGTCGGGCTGGGGTCCCCGGCTGATGGTCCCGCCCCGGGCGATAGCGCTCTCCCTCTCTCACAAATTATCTGCCGAACACTTTCTCCCTACGATAATTTTCTTAAGGCAGCTCACGTTAATGCTCAATCGCTTTTTTGTCATATTGACGATTTCAGAACTATATTTTGCTCTTCACAGTTTGATTTAATTCTAGTTTCTGAGACTTGGCTCAAACCTTCTTTGAGTGACAGGGCTGTTGAGTTGACGGGATACTCCTTGTTCAGGAATGACCGTCTACATAAGGGTGGCGGAGGTGTCGCCGTTTATGTCAAGTCTCACCTTCCTGCTTCTATCCTTCTATCATCCGACACATCCAGAGCTGGACGCCCAGAATATATGTTTCTAGATGTCAGTGTTAACAGATCACACATCTTAGTTGCCGTCTGTTACAGAGCTCCTAACCTTGGCTATCTTGCTGAATTCGAACATGAACTTCTTAACCTCTTGGCTCGCTGCAGTCATGTTATTGTGATGGGGGACTTTAACACTGATTTACTTGGACCAGTTACCTACGATCAAACCTTTTTATCCGACTTGTTTTTTTCTTGTAACATGACTATACTACCACTTCATGCCACTCACCATACTGCCGCTGCCGACACCTGGCTGGACATAATTGCTGTCGGTGACCCGACCCTCATTGCGCACCATGGACAACTGCCTGCCCCTGGACTTTCAAAACATGATTTGATATTTTGCATCTACAAACTTCTTCTCCCCAAACCCAAACCAAAGTTTATTAAATACAGAAACTACAAAAACATTGATCTTGACCTTCTGATTTTCGATACTTCCAATATTTCTTGGCATGAAATACTATTTTCTGATGACGTGAATGATATGGTTTTTCAATTTAATTCCCTAATTCTTCAATTGTTTGATAAACATGCTCCAATAGTCTTCAAACGTGTAACAAAAAAGCCTGCTCCCTGGATTACTGACTTTATTCGCCATCTGCAAAGACAGAGAGACACTGCTTTCCGCAAGGCTAAGCGAACAAAGAATCAGCACGATTGGAGCTTATATAAAAGACTGAGAAATCAGACACAGCAACAAATTAGAAATTCTAAAATTAGATTTTACTACAATTCTCTTTCTCAGAAACAAACAACTAAAACCCTGTGGACGAAACTGAAAGAGCTGGGAGTGGGCAAATCTGATGGTGACCAACAAACCCATTTAAATCCAAATATAATCAATAACTTTTTTGCTAACGTCCCCATTGATCTGTCCCGTGCTCGTGATTATGTCATAGAGCTAGAGGCTTCTCCGCTTGACAGACCTGTTCATCAGTTTTCTTTCACTCCGGTGACTGAGGCTGAGGTGTTCAGGGCGGTCATGAGGATGTCTAGCAATGCAGTCGGGGCCGACAACATTCCAATCAAGTTCATTAAGAGCACTCTGCCAGTCACCCTCCCAGTTATTACTGCAATATTTAATAAATCTTTAATGTCCTCAACTTTTCCAAATATATGGAAGAGAGCTCAAATCCGTCCCTTAAATAAGTGTTCTTCCCCTAAAGCTCCATCTGATTTAAGACCTATTAGTATACTGCCTGCGCTATCCAAGTGTTTAGAAAGAATAGTCCACCAACAATTCTCCCGTTTTATTGACAGTGGCAATATTTTGTCGGTATTTCAATCTGGGTTTCGCCCTCACCACAGTACTGCCACAGCCCTTTTAAAAATCACAGAAGATATAAGACTTGCTATGGACAAGCGACAAGCTACAATTTTGACTCTATTCGATTTTTCCAAGGCCTTCGACTGCGTGTATCACCCTCTTTTACTGATCAAATTGAAGAGGTATGGTTTCTCTGATGGTTGTGTCAGGTGGGTGGGGTCATATCTCTCCGAGCGACAGCAGCGTGTCAAGACTGACAATGGGTGCTCCGAGTGGAAACCTGTCACCCGAGGGGTGCCTCAGGGTTCTGTACTTGGACCACTTCTTTTTACACTCTACATTAATGACATAACTACTAGCATCCGACACTCAAAGTTCCATCTGTACGCTGACGATTTACAAATTTACCGCCACTTTTCACCTAATGAGATGGACACTTGTGTACAGGTAATGAACTCTGATATTGATTCAATAGCTTACTGGACTTGCAGACATGGACTGAAACTTAATGAAACCAAGACTAACTGTATTTTAATAGGCTATAAAAGGCTTATTACTAAAATTGACATTAATACTGCTCCAAGACTGATACTGAACAATAAAGAAATAGTTTACAATGAAAAAGTAAAAAACCTGGGAATAACTATCAACAAAAACCTGGGATGGGCTGATCAGGTGTCACAAATTTGTAATAGGGTTTTTGCCTGTATACATGGCCTCAAGCGATTTGCACAATACTTGCCGTTGGATGTTAGAGTGATGTTGGTGAAAACTCTAGTTTTACCTCACTTCAATTACTGTGACGTGGTGATCAATGACATGACTGTTGACCTTTCTAGTAAAATTCAGCGTGCACAGAATTATTGTATTCGGTTTATTTTCAACTTACGACGTGATGATCACGTATCTCCTTATTTTGAGCAATTATCCCTATTAAAATCCAAAGAACTTAGAGATCTTCATGTACTTAGTCTGTTGCACGCACTAATCCACAATGGTTGTCCAAGTTATTTGGCCCAAAGTTTCGTTTTTATGTCTGATATTAGTGCACGTAGAACTCGTAGGGGTGCATCTTTATTATCAACTCCAATTCATAGGACAACCTTATATAATAAATCTTTCACTGTTTCCGCATGTCGATTGTGGAACGCTCTCCCAGACAACATCAGAACTATTGACAAGCGCGATCGCTTTGGGGCGGAGGTTCGGGCCTTTCTGCTGCGGACTCGGCGGGAGTGACGGTTGGTGGTTCTTGTGGTCACACTTGTGGTAACTGTATGTGAGTTGCGTGGATGGGGAATGAAAGCTGATTAGGATAGGATAGTTTTATTAGTTGCCTGTAAAGAGATTTATGTTAGAGTTTAATCTAAATGGTTAATTTTAATTATAATTTATATATATGCATTATTATGTTACATCCAATATGTAATTAATTATTAAAGTGATTTAGTTTAAGTGTCAATTACAATGTTGTAATAGGTATGATAATATTTTACTTTGTTTGTTTTTTTTGGAGGTTAAGTGGTAGAGAGGACTTTTAAGTCCTAACTTCGCCTCTGTAAATAAAGGCATTTTTCATTTCATTTCATTTCACTATTTGTGTGTGATACATGTTACTCAGGAATGTTAGTGTTAGTTGATATCGCACTATTTGTGTGTGATACATGTTACTCAGGAATGTTACTGTTAGTTGATATCGCACTATTTGTGTGTGATACATGTTACTCAGGAATGTTAGTGTTAGTTGATATCGCACTATTTGTGTGTGATACATGTTACTCAGGAATGTTACTGTTAGTTGATATCGCACTATTTGTGTGTGATATATGTTACTCAGGAATGTTACTGTTAGTTGATATCGCACTATTTGTGTGTGATACATGTTACTCAGGAATGTTACTGTTAGTTGATATCGCACTATTTGTGTGTGATACATGTTACTCAGGAATGTTACTGTTAGTTGATATCGCACTATTTGTGTGTGATACATGTTACTCAGGAATGTTACTGTTAGTTGATATCGCACTATTTGTGTGTGATACATGTTACTCAGGAATGTTACTGTTAGTTGATATCGCACTATTTGTGTGTGATACATGTTACTCAGGAATGTTACTGTTAGTTGATATCGCACTATTTCCGTGTGATACATGTTACTCCAGGAATTGCATCGAAGGCGATATAGCCTTCACGCCCAGGGGACGTAACAGGTCTCAGATTGCCAGAGGCAAGGGGGGGGGAGTTCGAGTAATGGATTTAGAATGGGCAACGACGTGAGAATAGCTGTGGGAAGCCTCAGCTCGGGCTAACAGCTGATGGATCGGTGAAGCTATTCACAGTTTAGTACAATAGAAAAGGGAATATATGTTATAAGCTCACACTACTATTTTCATTCTGTATAAATATAGCAAGCCCGCTACATTAACCAATTTCTAGTTTTGGTAGTATGTGTTTTCGGTTAGGTAAACAAAAACAGTCATTATTCCAATGCCAACTCGATTATGTGGATGTTGTTGATAGTACGGTGTGTATCTCGAAATCGATAGAAGAAATTTTCCTAAGAATGAATTCGACCGTCAGCCGGAGTCTAGTTTTGTTAGGGGTCGAAATAGGAGGTTATCAAAAAGGTTAAAAATACGAAACAATAATTTTTACCCAGATCATGTTTTTCTTTCTAAAACTGACCGCCGGAGACCAGAATTAATATTTATATCACAGTCAAACAACTAAATTAAGAGTCTGAATGGCGCTCCTTTTAGCCAAAAACTCTTTTATTTGTTTTATTTATTCACGTGCCTGACGGATGGTTTTAATTGATCAAACTATCAAAAATATTATAGTCAAAATAAGAAAACATCTACATTTGTTATTTTTTAACACTTTTCGTACCCTTTCATTTCGACCTCCGCCAACACTAGGATGGCTGAAAATCGATTTATTTCTTAAGGAAGAATACTCTATCGAATACAAGAACGACCATGCTATGTATGCTTTTACATTACAAATTAGCTTTCGTGACTCCAGGACTACAGCTGGTATAAGTGAGTGAGTAGTGTAGTACAGTACAATATTCTCTCTTCTCGATTTCCAGCACTGCAGCTGGAGGGAAATTAACAGCGTGTTTGAGAATTTATTTCTGGCCATCTCACCATCGAATGAACTAAAATGTCTGCTTTTTGTTTTGTTAGTTTTGGATATTTAATTACATTTTTAGTTAGCTGAAATACATTCTAATATTGGTAAAATACATTTTAACAGTGTTCATGTAACACCAATGAAAATACGAGATCACTTACAAGTTACGCACATTGTCGGATTAGATACGAGACGTAGGCTATATGTATAAAAATATATTTGTACTGTTATTGAGTCTATATACAAAATGTTTACTACACAAAAACAGTACACTTTACTAGATATATAAATTTTTAAGCTTTAAAATTCGAATATTTTTTTAAAATCATAAAAATGACACAATAGCAGTCGTATAACTATAAGATACCGATTTAATCTATACACATTTAAATATAGAAGAAATGTATATTTGTGTTTATAAATAAAATTTTTCATATATTTACGTACAGTTTTTGATAAAGTAACGGTTTTATTCAACAAATTTTACTTTAAGTTTATGTAATGATCTGTGACCACAAAGGAATTATTTAGGGATAGTTTTAAATTCAGATAACAAAAGGGGAAGAAGGGTCCGTACAAAAAGTTTTACGTACGTCAAATTCTGTTAATCCGGCACTGGTTAGGCGCCAGATTGAGAGTGATTGTGCAGAACTACTAACTGTATTTGGTAAAAACAGACTATTACGATATCGCATGTTTAGTCTTTATTAAGAACCAAACAGGACCTTCTTAGAATCGGGTCGCTGTTCGTCCCTTTGCCCATGTTTTCAATAACTCTTGCTAAAAGGCCGTAGAAACTCAAGACTTTGTGTATAGGTCTTCTCATTGTCCATGGAAGAAATATATTAGTTTAGAGGTCAAAAGGTCAAAGAAGAGTCCGTCTGTCTGTAGAACAACTCTTGATTTATAAAGGTCCTGGAGGTTTGAGACGGTGTATAAGTTTCTCAATATCGAAGGAAGAAATTAATTATGGGGTCAAAAAGTCAAAGGTCAACCCGTCCTTCTGTCGCGTCCTTCTATAATCCGTTATATTAATTTCATTCAAACAAACCTCTTCGTATCTAGTCCATGAATACCTTTGTCAGTTCTTCTTCTTAACAAAGAGTAATAAAAATGTCGCGAACGGGCTCAAGACTCAAAAATCCTCCATTGTAGAAGTTGAATAGTTCCTTTATTCACTTTTCTGCAGAAAGAATATTTACTTCGGAAGATAATTAGGCTAAACCTGGTCTGCTCTAAAGTTGCGTACTGCAGTATATAAGAAGTTTTAAATGACGGATAGCCGAGTATTGCAATTAATATTCTGCACTCGCTTCTGCAGGAGGTTCCGCTTTAATTATTTTACTCGCTTTTAGACAGCTACGGAATTAAATTATAAACTTTTAAACCGCCCGAAACACTTTTAAAGTGAATTCTTAAGTAATTTGCATGTAGTCGCGTAACATTCTCGAGTAACATTTCTTGTTAACTTTAATCCAATGTAAATTAGGCTGTAATATTTGTTTTTAACTGAATATTATTATAATAATTCATTACGATATTTTAATGTTAAATTATTGTCATCGGCTTTTGAGAAATAATCCTCATCGCATAACTGAGGTGGATCGCCAATAAGTGTAAATAATCTTGTAAAAGTTAAGAATAAGCACAAATTCTTACAATTGTTATACAACGGTGTATTCTACCAAAATGTGGGTGTAAGTTTTAGGTCACATGAAGCCATTCTCTGGTCTTACAACATAAAGGCGGGTCCGGGTTTGATATAGCGCACTTTTTGTCGTGTAGCGAGTCGAACTCGGGTCTCACTTTTTGTTGTCTTCTCTCGGAAAGGTTATTATTCTTTTGAAAACTGTCACCTCTGTACATACTTTTTATTTGATTCTTAGCATGCAATTAACAGACCTAAATGTAAGTATAGAGTAAATTTGTATCTAAAACTTTGGAATGTCTGAATTTCGGGAGCCAACAAAACAACAATCCTTCCTCTTTACCAAGTACACCTTCAATGCAGCTCGTTCACTGTCAGTAAACTACAAGCTTACACGGATTAGTCAAATAAGCATGATTCTACAGTAGTAGGACCAAAAACCATCATCATCATTACCATTTTCATTAATTTTTAGTTTATTGACATTGTTGCTCATTTTTGTTAGAGCAGTTTTTAGCTCACACCATTAGTGCATGTCATGAGCAGTGATTCTCTAGACACTCATTACGGGGGGAATGAAATCTTTTTCTGACAAAAATGGCATAACAATACACACCATATCGGGAATTGTTTCGTCTTGGAGTCATTTCTTTTTTTAATTTGAAATTTCGAAACATGTCAGAAAGAAGTTACATCTGACGTAAGTAGTTATCCTAATCTCTTTCAAAATAAGACTTTTTGAGCTACGGCTAAAAGCCACAGCATGTACACCACATAGTGTTTTTATGTTATGGCAAATTATCTGTATTTTGCGCTAAAGCGTCAGTATTTTGCGTTAAAGTACCAATATTCTGTGTCAAAGCACCAGTATTTTATGTCAAGCACTAATGTTTTCTATCAAACCGTCAGTATTTTGTGTTAGAGTACAGTATTTTGTGTCGAAGCATCAGTATTCTGTGTCAAAGCACCAGTTTTTCGGGTCAGAGCGTCAATATTCTGTGTCAGAGTCAAGTATTTTGTGTCAAATACCAATATTCTGTGTCAGAGTACAGTATTTTGTGTCAAAACATCAGTATTTTGTGTGAAAGCACCAGTATTCTGTGTCAGAGTACCAGTTTTTTGTGACAAAGGCCCAGTATTTTGTGTCAGTTTTGGTTATTTCAGGTGACGTGTACAAAACACCAGTTATTTGTGTCAAAGCACCAGTATTTTGTGTCAGTTTTGGTTATCTCGAGATGCCGTGTAGACAGCACCAGTTTTTTGTGTCAAAGGATAGTATTTTGTATCAGTTTTGGTTATCTCGAGATGTGGAGAAAGCACCAGACCCTGGCCCGTGGATTTTAAGCAGTCCGGAGACCCACGTCCTCTGCCCACAGTCACAAACCGACAATTCTTATTTTACACCTAACATAGCGGCAGGCCGTTCGTTCATTAACGCCTTAGATACGATCTGAGCCGGTTCCCCGATACCGGTGTGGGTTTCAGGGCGATATCGGTTAGGTCATAAGTAAAACTGGCTCGGGCCTGGTAATTTTTGCAGTGCCAACCAATTAATTAGATGTACGCTTGACTTTCTCTTGCTTCTTTGAAAATAGAAATACGTGCCTATTTGATGTGGATGATTCATCTCATAATTCGAGCTGAGTATTTGCTTAATATTCCCAACGGTACATACAGAAACGAACAGTATATCTTGTCACACGATACATTCACATTTTTGTTAATTACGTTAGATGCCAAGTTGTGTTCAAATAATACAAGTTCCAGTGGCCCATTGAGGGTATTGCAACTCAAGAATACGCTGAAATCAAATTTTGTCACCAACATTTTAATATTGTCTTTCAACTCCAATATTCCTTTCTTTTACTTTATGAATTAAAATGTCAAATGTTAAAATCTCACATGATACTACTCAGGTTTTAAGTTTATTTATTCTGTACTTTCTCATTGCTACCATAGTTACCTATAGGACAATTATATAAATATTTGCTAACGCTCAGTCAAAATTCTATGGAGTGACATGCAGTGTAATCGGACTCACTGTTGCTTTTGGTGTACTTATACAACATTTCTTGTCTATAGGTCAGTCTGTTTTCGAGATATCGTGACAACAGACAGACAGAAATGAAATTTTCCAGCCTCGAAAATAGGTTTCGCTAAAGATCAGCCAATAATTGCCATATATACTTATAATTCAATATACAGGATGTATTACTATGAACTAAATGTTTTAATCAAATAATTTAGCCATCTAAATTTTAGTTTATCATGTAATGGCTCCTCTTGTGTTTACATCTATTTCACTATTTCTAAAAAATATTTATGCTCAGATTTAAATCACTATTTAACTAAAATTATTAAATTTAAATTATCCCACTTCAGTTTCACAATACATATTGAAGTGTAAACCACTCGTACCCTAACCAAATGTTTCCTCCTTATGGTGTCAACAAATTATTTTAAAATTCGGTCAAATTTAAAAATATTTATAATCAATATTGATGTAAACTAAACAATACAATCTAAACGGTATTCAATGTTTTTTTAATCTTTTTAAGATTTCATTCGCAAATATTTTCTAAACACCCTTCATGTGGAGGTTTTGAGTTATAAATTGTTTAATACTACTTGTGTTCGCCAACACATTTTGTGACGAAAACTTAAGTGATAGTTTAGAGAAGCAATCCAAAAGTGTAAATAATATCCGAGTGGACTGTATACTGCAGTTGAGTACTAGAATGCACAAGAAGGGGCACTCATGACAAACACAAACGGGAATGTCGGTTTCCGGTTGGTTCCGCGAGAGTGCACTCTTGTCCGTGTCACAGTCCAGATGTCGGTACAGTCCGGTCCGGTGCTACAGATACATACCGTAGTGTACAGTCTGTAACAATTAACTCGGAGAAAGCCACTCAGTATGAGGTCCAGGAATACAGCGTACTCTTATCTGGGAAACACGTCCTCCATGTCGTACAGTTCAGGAATAAAACAAAATTGAAACTCTAAATGATTTACTTCCGAGATCGACTATTTGTTCCAGTATTGCGAAAGAATTAGGAGACCATGATATATTTTTGAAAATATAGAAATTAAAGGGGGTAAACATATTTAAAGGTCAATTTCCATTTCGTGAATTGAATTTGTGACTACTTGACCAATTATATATGTATTCGTAAATGACATTAAAAACTGTAGAAATAATAAAGTATCCCGCTTATGTATAATTTAAATACAATTAAACATTATGTGTGTGTGTGTGTGTGTGTGTGTGTGTGTGTGTGTGTGTGTGTGTGTGTGTGTGTGTATACATACATATGTAAGCTATATAACCATAACATTGTTATTTCATTTCATGTATGTATTCAGTATTTATTAGATTAGACTATATCTTTAATTTTTCCATTTATATCATATTAAAATAATTTTTATTATTTTTTTGTTTTTGAGATAAAAAGCTAAATTTACTAGGGAGTTTGCATGTACCTACGCTAAATACGTGGTAAAACATTGAATTAAGTTTACCAAGTACTTTCTGAGATAACGGGGCACTTTATCAATAGTATGTTTTCGGGAAATCTAAAAAAATTATAAAAAACTAGAAAACAGAAGTTTATTTACATTCCAGCTTCATAATCATGCTTTTTCGTTCTCAGCATCCAAGAGCTTCTTCCTGACTATCGTAGTTCTTTTGCTGGCAAGATTTGTCTTCTCTTCACATGCTATCTCTGATTTTATCATCCGGTCTCTGTCGATTTCACTAAGAGATTTTGCACAGTTTATCCCAATTTTGACCCAGAGACTTTTCACAACCTCTGACCTGCCCTTGTTGCTCCAATTAAAAGTAATAATAGCATCAAATGTGCCAAACCTCAGAGTTTACAGTCCACAAAGTTATTTTTGAGTACTCAGGACCACATTTTAAAATCACAATATAAAGCACACTTCGTACAGAAGTGTTATATTATGATACTTGTAAGCAATAACACAAACAGAAACAACAGCCAACAGGCTGTACACAGACCAAAGAAAGAAAAACTAATGTGGTGTCAGGTTAGCCAACACAACATTTCAACAATGAGTACATACGAACGAGTCGGAGATCCTTACTAATTTGGTAAGATCAAGTCGATTAAAGTTTCTCTTCTAAATTTCTTGTTTTACTTTTCAGACAGTTTAAGTTTACATAATTATCTCAACTTATTATCCCACATACTCCACCAGGACAACTTTAGTATGGCCAAGGTTTTACGCTTAACTATCTACGTGTTACCAATTTTCATTTTAATCGTAGATACAAAATGTGAGTATGTCTTCAAAATTGTTTAGTTTTTTTTATTAATGCTGTCGGAGGATTCCTGAATCTTTGCAAATTTCTCATTAAATAATATTGTAATCAAACAAAAAGGGTACTTTGAAGAATTAAAATAGCGAGCTGCTACAAAATTGTCTAATTATTTGGACTCTTAAAGTTATTAAAAGTATCTAACGCCTCATTTGTTGAATTAGTCACGCTTCTTTACGTTAGTTTGTTGTGTAAAGTGTGTTATGTCAGTCAGTTGACAGATACCAGACAAAATTCTAGAGGCATGGCTGGTGCATGATTGAATAAACAGGTAAATTACAATAATTTCGCGTCAGAGCAAGGAAACTGTATGTATATAATAATAAACATTTTTAACACTTTTTAAACTTTTTTATTTTCGTACAATGTACATTTCGAATTCTGGGAATTCATCTTCAGGTAGCCTACTCTATAATAAGGAAAATGTAATTTTGGTTTACAGCCACGGAGATTCCATCGCGCCCTGGAATGAGTAAAGCAGGAAGTAAAGTGTGGATAAGCTTAGCTCAAGACGAAGTGCCCTAATGAAGCAGCCGCCACATAAAACAAGCGGTTTAGCCACATTAGAGATGTGCTCGTTCATTACAGGAAGTGATGACCCACTCCTGCCATTACTTTTTGACTGCCCCCGCCACACCCCCGCCCCCGCACCGTCATCACCCCCCCCCCCTCTCCACAAGCGTCTACTCGTCCTAATCACCTGTTTTCCTCTCCTTATTTGATGTGAGTTGCTAGAACGTAATAGCACTCTGTACCGACCCAGGAAATAGCAGAACGACTCTTTCAGTTGGTTAATAATCTCTCTACAAAAATATTTCCTCTAGTCGTAAAACCAGAATTAAAAAATTGTTTTTAAATTAGTATGGTTTGTTTCAAATAATTTCCATCTTGGGCTACGCTTACGTTAAATTGTTTGCAGAACTCTTTGTCGACCATCCTCCATTATATGTGAAGAGTCAATAACTGCATTAAAAATTATTAAGTCCAGGATTTATTTACTGAGTATATCTTTCACAACTTAAGCCAAGACAAGAATATTAAACCATCTAAAACAGGGCCTACGTTGTAAATGTTTCAATTTTTAAATCAGCGTAAATTTTAATAGAGTGAACCCTTTGAGGTCGGATTTACAGCGTTGCACTCTACAAATAGAGACCTTTAATTTGATGTACTACTCGACCTATGCTATAATTTTAAATGTCCTTCTGGCTCCTAGATCCCCCTGGCATGACAATAAATAGTAGTTACGAGAAAGTAGATTTATAAGTGCAGTAATGATGTACCAAGTTTTATTCCTTTACCTGTAATCCTTCGGGAATTATCAAACCCGATTTTTTTATTCCCATTCCACTTGATTGCTATGTACAGTATTTGTACATTTATATGTAAGACTATGGTACTTTTAAAGTAAAAATTCCGAGTCAAATCACATTTAAGCATTCACAAATAAATGTAAGCTGCTGAGTAATAAACCAAAATAACTTTATAACAATATAACTTGGTTTTATATATATATATATATATATATATATATATATATATATATATATATATATATATATATATATACATTACCAAGTTATATTGTTATAAAGCTATTTTATATATATATATATATATGACTAGAAATATAACCTTTCGTAGCTTTATGATGTTTTTCATAATTTTATGTACAAAATAAATAATTAAGTTGTAAACCGAATGACATCCATGTACATTGTAGTCTTCTAAAATCAATTTTTTCTAATTATTGCAAATCTACAAATGTCAAAATAATTGTTTTATTTTGTTGTAATAAATTAAAATTATTATTTAATTTTTTATTTCTACATTTGCAAATTATGATTTTTCTGGTCAACCAATTAGGAAAGTACACACAATAGTAGATTACATCCAGTTTAAAGAACACTAATTCGGAAACGCCTTCATTTATGAGGAAACTTTACCATGATGTACAACGCGTGACTGTCTTGCTAATGTATTTTTTATTCGCAGGCACTGTCAAAATCTATATCGAGCATCACTTTCAAAATACGTAGAAGTAATAATTAATTATTTTTCCTGTACAATTTTGAAATATGGACATTATATTTATTAATTACACTATAATTACATTGTACGTTTAACTCTACGTTTATTTTTTTATTAATTAAAAAACCAGTTTTATATCATTAATTTTATATTCAACATTAAATCATTTGGATTATTATTTTCAACTAGTTGAAAATAGATTCAGCAATTTAGATTATAACATTTTGTTCTAGGTTTAGATGAGAATTTCCTTGTTTCTAAAATTTAGAAAAGGTATCATTTTCTTTAACCAATTAATTTCCGTTTTCTTCGGCTGTTATTTGCTTCTATCGCAACGGCCTAGTGTAACCATACGGACACAGTATTTGCACAGTGCAGTACTCTAATTTTAAAGACGTTTTAGTGTTTGGTCAAATTCTAAGAATTCAACTAGCTTGTACATATTGTTTGAACTAGCTATTATATCCAATTATTTAATACCTAACAACCTACCCTCGGATCAAAAAGTAAAGATATCCGAGTTTGAACGTTATCCACAAACTAGATAGATGAGCCATAACGAGAGTTAAATTTGAATTTAGCTTGTTTATTCCTGCATTTAAGCGAGTACAGAAAAAAAATTATCACAAAAATTAACTTCCAGTTTTGTATCTGTAAGAACACAAAGCAAAACGTTGTTTTTTTTGCGCTTGTCACAATGAAACTGCAATTTTGTACATTCATAACTGCATTGAATCGTGTAAAATTACTTTTCAGGCAAGAGTACTGCAATTATATGTACATAGCTACATAGATTATTTACACGAAGTGTTGTTCTATATCATTAAGAATATGCATAATTTTACTAACTTTAGTTCATTTAATTAATTAAAATGAGTTAAACCTATACAGTAAACCGTAACAAAACATGTCATATCGCAGGCCAAACATAATATCCGAAACAAAAATGGAATAACTGTTATTGTTACACTTACAAAAGTGTACTTTATTTACTCCACCGTTTTCTCAATTTCTTTCTGAAGAATTACACGTGTGACGTGGCTGTCTAACCTAGCAAGGGTGTCTGTTCCTTAGCTGTCAGGCTAGATCGATGCGGTGGTACGACGAGGCACCACGCCTGGAATATTTACTTACATCCTCCAATTTTCCACTTAGAGGAGTTCATTTTCGCTCCCTCTGATAAAATCTGTTCAATGCCTCTCGGTTTATTAAAAGTTAACAATAGTGAATGGTATCGGCTCTGTTGGTACACCTCCTCCCCTCCCCAAACCCCCCCCCCCCCCACCGCTACATCCATGAAATTCAATCTTCAACAGTGCTCTACGCTAGCTACCCCAGTCAACATGATTCTTGGCTGGGACTCATGATCGGCTTACAGTCGTTGCCTATTGGACGAATAATTAATCACCTTCACAAGACGAACGAATTGAAATTATTTGTTAATGTTCTTGATGTATTACTTCTTTAATCACTAATGTAATCTCTGAATTAGGCTTTGTAAAATAGTTTAATGTTTTCACCTAATTCCTTTCGCACATTATTTTATCTCTTTATATCTACGAGTAATATTGTGCGGCAAAATGTTTAAGTTTTTTTTTACATTTTCTGAACGTAGCTTTTAAAAATAAAAATTGTAATATTACATTGTTTTTTTTTAAATTCCTGAGCGTTATTAAAAATTATATCATTACCAAAAATATACATTTTTAACTAGACAAAACCCATAATTTGTATTCAGTTCCTACGTTTTTTTCCGTATTATTTTGGATAAAAACAAATTTTAAATAGAATTAGACATTTTTTAGTCAGTTATTTATTGGAGGCCAAAATTAAATTTAATTAAATATAAAAGAACACATTTTTGTGTAATATATACGGTTACGTTTAATATAAACAGATATCGTAAGAGGTTAGCGTTCAACAGTGGTATGCTGAAACCCAAAGTAAAAAAAAAGTAAGGCACCGGCGAGATTCGAACTCACGATCTCCTGTTTACTAGACAGGCGCTTTAACCAACTAAGCCACGGCGCCGCTGGATTTCGTTGCACGTTTGTGTGGTCACCAATTTTTGTCTATTTATGTATATTGATAAATCTATTGCTGTATTTTTCAATACCAGGATTAATTTATATTACTGTAATTACTTTCTTTGGATATATAATAATGATATGTATCGTTATATATAAAATAATTTTTTAACTATCGCGCTCATGTTTGTTTATTTAATTCTAATATAAATTTGTTATTTTAGGTACTTCTATTGTACGCTATTAAAATTTTATTTAACTAAGCTTCCAAAATACAATAAGATGTGTATTTTCTGCTTATAACAGAGGTTATTACTCTGTTTATTAATTTGAAGTCCGATTTAATCGGATGACTAACCCTGAATTAGTGTATTCAAAGTTGTTAACCGGGCGGGATTTGCACTGTTTGCTGATAGTTAAGTCCTGACGATATCGCAGGTGCGGCGCGTTACTGGCTCAGCGCTCAGCACTCAGCACTCTGTACTGTACTGAATAGCAATCAGCAGTTGGTTAGTTGCCAACTTTACTTATGCTAATTTAGTCTCTCCACAACACGATTAACATGGTTTTAACGTTGATTACTCATTATAAAATTATACATAGACAGAATATTGATTTGTGACTGTTGCTGATAATGTTTAATTGTTTGTTTTTCCTGTTAAAGTTTGTACGGTTTTTTCAATTATTCGGACGAGAGAAGTAAAAGAATTTGTTAACGATTTGGAACAAAATTTTCCGTTTTAGAATTAAGTTTTTAAAAATGTGGTTTTTTACAGTTGCTTTACGTATTTGAAATGTAGGCCTACAGTTTAACGTTATCGTTCAATGTAAAAAGTCCAAATTATGTCATATAGTCGTGCGTATTCTGTTTTACTCAATACAAATTTGTAGGGCAACACTTGGAGTGATAAAAAAATAAAACTAGTCTAGGCATTTAATTCGTCTTGAGAGAAAAGCTAATTATTTATTGCAATTTTATTAAGTTCGCAAAGCTTTTCATCGCTGTGTTTTAAAGATAAATAACTTTTAATTCGGCAGAATACTTACTGGCCGAATATTATAAGAATGCAATTGCTACCGTTGATTTTGAATTGCAACCTAACTACAATTTTGTGCTTAAGCACCGTACTACAACAAAAAATAATAATTTTATTCAAAAAGAATAATTCTATAAATTATTCAATATTATATCTTCACAAATTAAGTTAATATATGATAATAAATATTTTTAGTTCACAGTTATGTGCGTCTAATGACAAAGATAGTGTAAATAACAGAACAATTTTTCATATTCATAGTACGAGAATTAAAATACATTTTGAAATTATCTAAGATTTCAAACTGCCCGACACAAATACATAATTAATTTTACTTTAGGTGTGCGTACATATAAGGATATTTTTGAACTTAATATTTCATCGTTGATTCTCGTGTTCATTTGCTGTTGTTCTGCTAGTTCAAATTTATCAAATCCGGAGCCCACGATGACATCTGGAATACTCGCATGAATTACGTATACCGTACAGAAAACAGTTCCATCGACCTGCTTCCTACACGTGTCACAAAGTGGTTTCATGCTATTTGCAGAGTCTTGTCGTTGTTGTGCTATTTATATGCTAATATCTAAAAACAGATGTTTTAGTACGCTTTAATAACTACCATAGCGTAATAATTTGAAATGACCTTAATTTGAGCTAAATAACAGTAAGCTAGAAATTGAATGGCAGCATCGTTGAAACTACAAAGGTGTCAAAATATTATTCTTTTCAAATCGTGTAATGTTTATGGCTGCAAATGTATTAAAATGGTGCAATTGGTTTTTGGTAAAATTTTTCACGTGTGATCGACCCATTTTAGTACTTGTTCGTGGTTATATAAATTGTTAAATGGGGAAAACAGTTAGTGTAACAAGTTAGTGATAAGATTTGATTTCAGCGCACTATTGTGTTGTAGAACCCATCCCATCTCACCGGGACTTTTTTTTATTAAAACACTACTAATGAAGCAACAAGGAACAACAATGTGAATGTATTATGTGGTAAGATATCTCACGAAATATTTCAACTGTATATTTCTGCATAAAACTTCATTTCTACATGAACAAGAATGCTTTCTATGATGGTTCATGTCCAACCGTGGAATTTGGCTGAGCGTCATTGAAATCACTCAGTAGGTTGACACAATTTCTCCTTTGTGTGGCGGAAAAAGTAAACATTTCTTTTCTGTATGACTGTATGATTTTATATCTGTCTAAGAATTAAATTTGCTCCAAACATAAATTTTTTGCATGCAACCTTGTCGTAAACGCCAGAGAAATAAATGTGTATGTTTTACAAAATAATAAGACCAGCACCCCAAAGAGAATTCCTTACGACGGTTAAAATACGGTATCACTTGAAAATTCCTTTATTTTAAGGTGGACAGCACCGTAAATTGCATCGCAAATTCTCAATTTAACTTGACCTCGAAGGATTATTGTAAGGCAAACATACCATTCAGACTGGCAGGAAGTAGTGATGGATTATGAGAAAACAATCAGTTCTGAAAGCCAAAGTCAATCGTATCGGTGCGGGACAATTAGCCAGGTAACAAAGCGGCTTGATCTACTTATACCGTGCCGGTTATTCAAGCCGAAGTCTGTACCGCGGCTGATTGGCGGGCCCTGTCTGCTCGACAAAAGCTTCCATCTCCCGACACTGGCACGGGTTGGCCTCGATTCTGCTGAATGGAACAGCTCATTGTGTACCTACAAGGACACCTTGCTTCTCGTTCCTGTTTTTTACACGCTTTTTGATTCTGTACGTCTATAAGCGCGCAATATTTTTACAAACAGAAGAGGATCGTGTTCATTTTTATTCAGCAGATCAATAAGTGCGAAATATTTTTACAAACATTGGATCATGCTCTTTCATGCTCACTTTGGTTCTACAGATAAATAAGAGCGTAATATTTTACGATTGTTAGTTTATGCATAAATATGTTTATTCTGCAGATAAATAAGAGTCTATTATTTTTTACAAACATTGAATGATACTAATTTTGATTCTTTGGATCAATAAGAGTGTAATAATTTTACAAACATTAGATCATGTTCTTATGCTCATTTTCTTTCTACATATTAGTAACGATATTGTAGTAGTATTGTAAAAACATTAATCATGGTCAAACTGAGTGATAATAGTTATTAAGTAAGTAAAACCTAAGATCTTATTTTAGAACGGTTGCATATGTAGGCAATGCTTGTTGTTTTTTATCACTTTCTTAAAAATCCGGCTATGAATTTCATATATTTTTCTTGACCACTATCAGAGTTTTACAACAAAGCAACCTTTAGTGTTATCCCATAAGTACAATGTTTAAAGTTTTTCTTTTTCGCTCTTATGTAAAAACGATAAAGTACAACAAACTTTTAAATATTTTTCTGAATTATTTATAAAATACCGAAAAATATAAAGAGCATTTGGAAGCATATATATTTAAAATAAGATATCCTCCACATTTTTTTCCGAAACAATAAGGTTGTAAGAAGCCAAATCAAGATACCGCTCTCATGTACAAGATACTCTGCCTCTTTTTAAGTTTATAAAAAATTTATTTACAAACTTCGTTGAACAGTTGCCATGTCAGTATTCTAGGACACAATTTTAGCCGAATATCGTTTTGGGCTCTGTTTTGTTTATACTTTTACCAAAGAATTAACGTGACTAAATTCACACTTTTTTAGCAAAGCCAACCTGTATTAGTATTTAATTTTGATAACTACATTCGATTTTAAATGTTTCTATTAGGTTGGACAGAAAATTTGTTTTACATATAAATCACTTTTATCGATAACAATAACTGCTATACTATATACAATTTTGTTTTAAACCAATGTCCTACTGAACCGGGTATGTCATCCTCCGTAGACTAATGGATATACCTGTAGTCTCGGCTCTCTAACTGAGAGATCTCGGGTTCAAATCCCGGGAAGGGTCCATCAGGAATAAACATGATAGCCAGTGTTCGATGAAGCCGTCATAGCTTAAAGCTGAGGCTTAAAAAAGAGGAAAAAAAACTGAACCGTGTTTCTCTTTCTTCATAAAGCGATAGCGTGATCATTGCACACTCCAACTATTTCAGTTTTCCTAATTGTCACTTTAAAACGAATCTCTGTAGGTTAGGTTTAATATAGCCTTCTCCATTGTATTAAGCAAAAACTATTGAATGCATTGTCAGGTTTTGCTGGGTGTCAATGAACGCCTGGATGTCAGAGAAGGTGAATGGCAGATTTTTTGCGGCAGTATAATCGACAGTACTTACTATGTGAAACAGCCATGTTGTTGATTTACAGCGGCACCGCATACTTATCTGACACCCAGAAACGTCTACAGTACACGTAGCTACATTCGAGTAACAGTTTATTTTTTATTATTAACTAGCTGTTTCCCGCGGCTTTGCACGCTTTTCGTAGTCTTTGCCCGTGTATGAGCATTTCTGGTTCAAGTAAATTACATATTTTCCTAACGCCGCCGATTTAGAGATTGCCTTGATGTTACGATAAAGAAATCTGTCAAAAGTGTATTGTACACGTACATGTACTTTATTATAAAGTGGTCTAACATCCAAGCTTTAAGTTCGACCATAAATTTATTTTAAAGAAAAATATACATAATAACGTATCGCCTTCCAATAGTGTTTGGCTGTTTAATATACGTAACTGTCGCGTAATTGCAGTCAATAATATGCAGGCGTTTTGAAAACTTTGATTTTTTTTGCAGCGTCACCTGGTGGTGAGTTATGTCAATGGGCATACCATATAAACCTTCTTCGTGGGAAAATACATATACGTTCAAATTTTCATAACTGTTGCTCACATAGTTCACGATTCCATGAAGGACAAACACACAAACATTCATTTATATATATATATATATATATATATATATATATATATATATATATATATATATATAGATTACGACTGCTAAACGTACCTTTTCCTCTCAAATAATGTTGTATTTAGCGGCTAATCATTGTTTAGTGAAGAGGACAGGAGTTTTTCCGGACATTTGCCATTGTTTAATGATACAAAAAAACAGTAACACTACGTTTCGAGGTCTGGTATCGGATCTCTTCATCAGATACACAAAACTAAAATCTATGTTAAATATTAGTTGTGCGTTAGGTTAGTTATACACCTGAGGAAGATATCAGATTGCACATCTCGAAACGTAGTCAAGTTAGTTATTTTCTGTTTCACTGAACTATGGCAAATGTTCGGATAAAATCCTATTTCCTTTGCAATCCTTCCATCGTTAAAACTAAACTTAAACAAAGAATCATTGTTTTGTTTACACCATTAAGCGACTCAGAAGAGTTTAAGTGGATTTTTGGTGAGTCACGTTGCCAATGAGTAGTTGGTTAACCCATTAAATGTCAATAGTTTAATTGGTATTACGATAAAATTAGGATTATTGTTATTTTTCAATCAAATTCCCACTTCGTTTAATTTGGGAATGACTATACCCGCTTAGTAGACTAGTTCATGGTACTGTCCTGGAAGCTCAAGGACATAACCTTGACTGACGTGCTGCTCGGATCACGTTGCTGGCGGAGTCCGCTATTGAGACCGTGTGTTCTCAGAACACCGGGACTTGTCATCTCGCGTAATGTAATGTAACGCAATCTGAGTCAAGCAGTTCGCAGTAGCGAAGCGATCCTGTGTTTGTGCGATGGCCCGGCAAAGGCTTCCCTCCCTTTGAGTAGGCCGTCCCGCCCGCGCTCGCCCATTCAGAGCGGTTTGTGTTCGGCTGCAGCGCTAACGAGAATCTTCAGATTCATCAACATTGCAATTATACGCATTCTTTTTCATCATTTCGTTTATTGACCCCGGTGCCGTTTACACCGAAATATTTTGGAGTGAAAGAATCTTCCTTTTAACGCGTTCTAATTTAATCCCCTGTTCTCGTTTGATTAGTAAATTACATTAATTTTGTGTTTTAAAATTTGATTCCTTTATTAATTTTTTAAACTCCTGCAGATTGATAGTCATTACTGAAAACACTGACGATGCTTCCGTTATGGAGTTAGTATTGTGTAACAGTGACGATGCTTCCGTCATGGAGTTAGTGTTGTGTAACAGTGACGATGCTTCCGTTATGGAGTTAGTGTTGTGTAACAGTGACCATACTTCCGTGACGGAGTTAGGATTGTGTAACAGTGACGATGCTTCCGTTATGGAGTTAGTGTTGTGTAACAGTGACCATACTTCCGTTACGGAGTTAGGATTGTGTAACAGTGACGATGCTTCCGTTACGGATTTAGGATTGTGTAACAGTGACGATGCTTCCGTTATGGAGTTAGTGTTGTGTAAAAGTGACGATGCTTCCGTTATGGAGTTAGTATTGTGTAAAAGTGACGATGCTTCCGTTATGGAGTTAGTATTGTGTAAAAGTGACGATGCTTCCGTTATGGAGTTAGTATTGTGTAACAGTGACGATGCTTCCGTTATGGAGTTAGTATTGTGTAAAAGTGATGATACTTCCGTTATGGAGTTAGTATTGTGTAAAAGTGACGATGCTTCCGTTATGGAGTTAGTGTTGTGTAACAGTGACGATGCTTCCGTTACAGAGTTAGTGTTATGTAACAGTGACGATGCTTCCGTTACGGAGTTAGGATTGTGTAACAGTGACGATGCTTCCGTTATGGAGTTAGTGTTGTATAACAGTGACGATGCTTCCGTTTTGGAGTTAGTATTGTGTAAAAGTGACGATGCTTCCGTTATGGAGTTAGTATTGTGTAAAAGTGACGATGCTTCCGTTATGGAGTTAGTGTTGTGTAACAGTGACGATGCTTCCGTTACAGAGTTAGTGTTATGTAACAGTGACGATGCTTCCGTTACGGAGTTAGGATTGTGTAACAGTGACGATGCTTCCGTTACAGAGTTAGTGTTATGTAACAGTGACGATGCTTCCGTAACGTGACGATGCTTCCGTTACGGAGTTAGTTGTGTAACATGACGATCCTTCCGTTACGTTGGAGTTATATGTGTGTAACAGTGACGATCCTTCCGTATATGGAGTTGATGTGTAACAGTGATGATGCTTCTTACGGAGTCAGTATTGTGTAACAGTGACGATGATTCCTTTATGGAGTCAGTATTGAGTAACAGTGACGATTCTTCCGTTATGGGATCGATATTGTGTAACAATGATGATGTTTCCGTTATGGAGTCATTATTGTGTAACATTGACGATGTTTCCGTTATGGAGTTAGTATAGTGTAATAGTGACGATGCTTTCGATATGGAGTTAGTATTGTGTAACAGTGATGATGCTTCCATTACGGAGTCAGTACTGTGTACTGGCCTATAACCAGTAGGAAATTTGCACTTCACATAAGTGCACCCTAAAGTTGAAGTAACATAGTTACTGATACAGTTATATATTCTTACGTGAGAAGGAAGGATGTTAAGTGGGTATGATAAGTTAGTTATCATATCCTTCAGGGAAAGGTGGCTGCCTTACAGTGCAGTGACTGCCAGCAGAACGGTATTGTGAAGGTCGTCAGCCCTAGTGTGGTACCGCAGCAGCCGCATGCCGAGTAGACAGCTAGCCGGGAGGGCGGGGCCGGCGCTGGACCTAAGCATCACCATGTAAGGACCGCACGTCCCACATGTACCGCTAGCCGCCTGCCTACTACTAGTAAGGGACGGCGATGACTGAGTATTGTGTAAGGATCATATGAGGTGTCACCAGCATGCTGACACTCTTGCAGTTATCACTGTCGTAAATCGCCGCCTGCCTACTACTAGTAAGGGACGGCGATGACTGAGTATTGTGTAAGGATCATATGAGGTGTCACCAGCATGCTGACACTCTTGCAGTTATCACTGTCGTAAATCGCCGCCTGCCTACTACTAGTAAGGGACGGCGATGACTGAGTATTGTGTAAGGATCATATGAGGTGTCACCAGCATGCTGACACTCTTGCAGTTATCACTGTCGTAAATCGCCGCCTGCCTACTACTAGTAAGGGACGGCGATGACTGAGTATTGTGTAAGGATCATATGAGGTGTCACCAGCATGCTGACACTCTTGCAGTTATCACTGTCGTAAATCGCCGCCTGCCTACTACTAGTAAGGGACGGCGATGACTGAGTATTGTGTAAGGATCATATGAGGTGTCACCAGCATGCTGACACTCTTGCAGTTATCACTGTCGTAAATCGCCGCCTGCCTACTACTAGTAAGGGACGGCGATGACTGAGTATTGTGTAAGGATCATATGAGGTGTCACCAGCATGCTGACACTCTTGCAGTTATCACTGTCGTAAATCGCCGCCTGCCTACTACTAGTAAGGGACGGCGATGACTGAGTATTGTGTAAGGATCATATGAGGTGTCACCAGCATGCTGACACTCTTGCAGTTATCACTGTCGTAAATCGCCGCCTGCCTACTACTAGTAAGGGACGGCGATGACTGAGTATTGTGTAAGGATCATATGAGGTGTCACCAGCATGCTGACACTCTTGCAGTTATCACTGTCGTAATTTTAAATTTGTTACTGTAAATCAGCTACATTTACAATCATTATTTCTGTTCTTCTTTTGATATATTAAACGAGGCTTATTTTGGCCTCATATATCCTTACCTTACATACGGTTTGAGGTCGTGGGGCAGCTGTTCTAAATAAAGATTTAGAAGAGTATTTAAAATCCAAAAGAAAGCCGTACGAAATCTTTTCAAACTCCATTTCAGAGTTGTGCAAAAATGCGTTCAGGGAGCTTGGATTACTAACTTTACCAAGTCTCTATATTCTCTAAGTCACCCTGTACTGCCGGTTTGAATGTGAGTTGGTTCAGGGTAGGGATGTCCACCAATACGAGACCAGAGGCAGGAGCAACTTTCAACAGAACGGTCGCTTTCGAACATTTGCCGTCGCAAGTTGGTGTCAAGCTAATCAATAGGCTTCCTGAAGAGATCAAGAAATTTAACAACCCCCAGATATTCAAAAGATCAAAGGTCGATTGAGACATTTTTTTGTGTCAAAAGCATTCCATTCATTTGATAAGTTCATGGTAGGTAGATCATTGGGATGGTTAGCAAATTACATTAAAAAAGTCACATTCTCCGGTCCTAATACTCATGGTTGACTATGAGAAAGAATGAAACAGAATATATGTATCAGTGGTAGTATATGTGTAAGTATATATCATATCTTTTGATCCAACAATTAATTAAGATTTATTATTATTAAATGCTCCTGTTAATTATTTCTACCATTTCAAGCAATGCTATTTCCAGGAAATTGCGAATCTATCTGTATATAATTTGAAGTAAATAAAATATTTTTTATGGAAACCATTAGGGTATAACTGAAAGTAATTCTCATAAAAGGATTCAGGAGTTAGAGTCCAGTGATAATGAATATGTACTTTTGTGTGAAATTAATAGAACGTCCTGTGTATATCAGGTTTTATTTGGAATCTAAAATATTATTCCATCGCTATACGTAGCTCTGAAGGATATAAAAATATATATTTAAGACATTCTGGTGTTATAGCAACCTAGTCGGTGGTTGTGATTCCTGACTTAGGCGTGTCACAAAGCTCTGGTAAGATTTCTTTATTTTAACCTACAGTACTTTGTAATTATGTGTTAGGTTAGTTATTTACCTGAAGAAGAGATCAGATTGCAGATCTCGAAACGTAGTGTTACTGAACGATGGCAAATGTCCGGAAAACCCCTGTTTCCTGTACAGGTATCCTGATCGCACTGACTCACGCTCACCAGAACCGTCCAGGGTAGTAACGGAAGATCGGCCGACTTGTGCGGAATCGCCGGCCCAGACGTTCTCGGGCGTCCAATCCGGGGTGAATTTTTCATGGAACCGGCTAAAATGAGAAGTAAAGGGCTTGTTTACGCGAGCGGGCCACGGTAAATCGGAAGAAATGTGGCCGAGACGGTGAATAATTGATGCGGGCTGCAAGTGTGCGGGGGCGGATGTTTACTGTGAGGTTGTGATAGGGCAGCGCGGTTCATCGGGTCCGTGAATAAGAGATAAGGCGGCGTAATCAGCAAGGGCAGCGGTTTTAATTACGGGCGAGGCGGGCAGGGGTGGCCCCCGGCCACTGCACATCACAGGCAGTGCAGATAGCCAGGGGTGGATTTGCATTATAGGGACAAAAGCGCCTGGAGGTCTCATTTGGTGTCTAGCGCACTGAGGAGCTTACAGACGATCTATTCAGACCCTCCAAGGTTTTGTTACGTACAAGAATGCGTAATTTCAATAGAAATGTTCATAAAGTCGTTAAATAAATTGTTCTCGCTTTGGTTTTAAAAAAGTACTTCAACGCCGATATATATATATATATATATATATATATATATATATATACACGAGTATATATATATATATATATATATATATATATATATATATATATATATATATATATATATATATATATAATGTGTATCCTGTCGGACAGACTTTTTTTTAAATCTGGTAAAACTTCTCTATAATTAAGATTATTTTCCAATTTCGCTAAAAGTCTTAACCAACATAGGTAGGTAACTTTGCCTTCCACAAATTAAAGTAGAGTGAGTGTAGTAAAATATAAATACAAATATATGTTATAAGCATATTTTGAAGTAGTGTATTTCATTTCACATCTGTTAGCCAAGTGTATTCATGACCATGTTGAGTGTAGCCCCATAAGTATAATACTACATTTCGAACATTTTTACGACCTTTATGTCATTAGCTGCACGTTATCAAATTTATCACACCAAGGGTGGTAAAGATTGCATTTCTGTCTGACAGTCTGACACACGATATCTCATGAATGGTCAAACCTATAGACTTGAAATTTGGTATGAACCTTTATTGTTCTATTTAAAGCACCATAGATTTCGATCATTGTGCATATCATCCCATAGGATTTGGCTGAGCCTTAGTAAACGTTTTTTACACTGATCTTATGAGTAACTTACAGATTTAATAAATTTGTAAACAAACTGAGTATACACATTTTAACATGTGTCATAGTAACACATTCAGCCTAACTATCTGAATGGAATGAGCTGTAAACTTGGAAGTTTGCATGCAACCTCAGTGTACCCTGATGTTGCGTACTCCTACATTGTAGAAAATTGGGAGTGATCTAATTTTTAAACGTGCAATCAACAGGCATTCAAACTCTTTTGTCTCTTTTGTAAAATACTTTTAATGTTTATAATGAAAAAAATCAAACCTTTTTATACCTATTTATTCAGATAGTATACATCTTACAAGCTGTAAGTGAGTGTGATTAATAAGCTTTTGCGTGCAAATTAATCACATCTTTACCTGCCATAATTATGCTTATGGAATATAACTCAAAAACTTTGTTTAAAGTTTGTTATTGACGATGGAAGGTTTGAAAGAATAGCAGGATTTCGGACATTTGCCATAGTTATAGGTTACAAAAGGTATAACACAACGTTTCGAAGATTGGAATCTATCCTCTTCGTCAGGTGGGCGAGGTATTACCTCCTGTTATCCTTTCAAACTCAAGTTCGTTCCACTAGAGTCGGCTCTTAAACACAATATAAGCAAAAAAGAAACATTTTTCAAATAGGAACCTGAAAACAAACATTGCAGTGTGTTGATGCGGCAGGCACTGAACCGGTGGCTTCCTGAGGAAGTGGAGGCCGCTATAATGGTAATGCCGAGGAGCTTGACCCCCGAATGTCGACTTGGAATGCAGGACAGTCCGCTCTACCGTCCAGCAGTCCTACCGTCTTGCGTTTATCTGATAAAGCAGTTGTTAGTTTCGATCTGCTCCGTTAAAACGCTGTTTAACTGTAACCAGACATGGATTAATTGCTAATAAATCAATAAGCTTGTAAAAAAAAATGAAAATATAGTCATAGTCACTTACATATAGACAATGTTTCCAATAAAATAAATTACTGGAAATATTGTATACAAATGTTCAAGTCTATAGCTTGTTACCATGTTAAAATCTCATACAATTGTACTCGGTTTGTTTACAAATTCATTTGCACTGCGATTTTCTCGTTGCTCTCATGGTTATCCGTAATACCAATGTAGAAATGTTCACCAAGTTTCAGCTAAATTCCATTAAGTGACATGCACCATCATCGAACTTAGTGATGCCTTTACAGAAATGAAGCTTCATACTGTACAGGTGAGTTCGTTCTTTTGATGCCGTGTAGTAGACAGATAGACAGACAGACAGAAATAATGTTTTTTAAACCTCTCGACTGATATGCTTCGCTAACGCTCAGCCAATAATTTTTAACAAAGTATTTGTTTCAACACATTATATTGTAGCCTAAAATGCGCTAAGAGCGATAGTATGTTCTTGTGTTCTCCAATCTATTGTTTCTCTATCGTATGCGTGCCTGTCATTCAAGCCGTCTGTCTGTCGGTCGTTGACTTTCGAACGTTTCCTACATCCAACTGAATTGATCACACCTGGTCGTTTGTAATATCGCTCCAAAGATCGGAAACTAATCGACTAATTTTCTCTGACTGTAATCAGTTGCAAAGTGTGATAATATAACGATAAAAATAATCAAAGTTAATTATAACATCAATGTGGAGTAACAGGAAAAGAATTTACTATGGATGTAGATCGGCTAATATTTCTGCATAATTCAGGAAAAACTGAAAATGCGCTGTGATTTGTAAAACTACTAGGAAATATGTAATAGTCTCAAAATTTCGGAAGTTTTCAATTTACATAGCATATATAAACTTCAATTTTGGGATGAGTTTTCTCCATAAAATGAAAGCGCCAAAATGTATTACGAAGTATAAAATAATTTTGCCTCAAAAATGTAATAAGAACGTGTAGTTTTACTTTTTAATTGGATATTTATTTATTCTTCCAACGGAATTACACCAGTAGCACACATAAATAAGTTAAAAAGAGTATAAACGATTAATAACACTAATAATATTTACTTATATAATTAAATAACAAACAGTGTTAAAAAATAAATAATCAACAAAAAGGTAAAAATAGAAATACAATAATAGATAGTTAAATATCAAAACGAGCAACAGTAATAAATTTGTGGTGTATGGTAAGAAATAAATAACAACAAAGTGATAAAAATTTGACAAATAACCGTATGCAAAAATAACAATATATAACCACCAACATGCAAGAAAGATAAATAATCAGGAACATGTGTAAACATAAATTACAATCAACAACAGTGATAAAAAAATGATGATGAAATGATGTGTTCCATTTATTTCATGATCTTTTTTGAACTACGGTTCATTTACACAATCAGCATTAAAATGGGTTTAGCGTTTAGTTTAGGTTGTTTAGACGATGATGATTATCTGATGAAAACGATTATATTGCTAAAGTCTTATCTTGACAAATACGAACATCCTGAGACTGAATAAGACTAGTTGTAACATTTTCTTGCACTTGACCTTGAGGTCAGTCCAGCAAGGTCACACGGCCACAGTCAGCTGTTGGCCACATGTCGATGAGATGTAGATTTCACTCCATCTCAGACCATACATCGAGATATGGCCTGAGTGCCATCATTCAAATCAGGGTCATTGACTGCTCCAACTGGTTTGACACTGATACTCCCATTCTGCTACTAACTTTCCAATCGTTCAAACTAGTGATGTGGGAATCGAATACTTAGAATAATCGAATACTTAGAATAATCGAATACTTAGAATAATCGAATACTTAGAATAATCGAATACAGTGTATTCAAAAGCACTGTACATAGAGTACACTGTGAATACTGGACTTAACAAATAGTTTTTAAGGTAGTAAACATCCAATGGAGAATGATCTACAAGGAGTTTTTACCGTAAGCTTTGCTCAAGATGTACATCATTATAAAGGGATTGTTTAGCATAGATGAATGCTTTAGGGAAAAACCTGGTATCAGGTATTATAATAGAAAATTCTTATTTTTAGGTTGGGCTTTGGACTTTACTTTATGTACACCTTACATTACACTTGTGCATCTTGAGTTATGCCTACGTTAATTTTTTCCGAACTCCTTGTAGACCATTCTCTGAGTTCACGAATTTCGAAATTACTCGTGAGTTCAATTCATTTTCGCAATTTGTACTATTCCTAGTTTGACTAGGTAATATGTGATGCACAGTATGAGCAGTGTGTCAAATACACAAAGTTTAAATTCGCCATAGTTCAATATAAATTATTGATAGTTATAGTTAATTATCAATTATTATATTATGTAGTAATTACAGACCTTAGTAATATGAGCTGTAAGAAGTTTACTATTATTAACTGTGCATTGTTGTTTTACAGGTGAGTGCTTTGTAAGCGACATACTACATACATAGTACCACTATGAGAACGCAGTAAGTATAAGTACCATCCAGCACATACTCTAATTATGCATAATGCACGTTTGTTTGTTAAGGAGTAAAGCTGTAAAGGCCTCATTAGTATTCATAATAAGTACAATGGGAGTGAAGCTGTATTATGCGTAATAAGAGATCGTGTGAGTGTAAATGAAGGTAGTGTATATACGAGAATTAAACTGTGTACCGAATGGACGAAACACATGGGGTTGGATATCACTGAGGCCGTAGTAAATAAACACTCGGTTTGCAAAGTTTACTTATCAGTTTAATTGTGGCCATTAAAACCTACAAGCACCACTTCTAGATGTAAAAATAAAATAATATCTTGCCACGATGCTGCCAAAATAGAGTAATAATGGACTTAATTGCTATCTTGGGGGTGGGCCTAATGGTTCCAATGTTCGAAACTTTGTACTTAATCATGTACTAAAAATTTAAAATTGACTTCCCTTCACGTCGATGTCGACTCACATGCGCGGGCGTCAGTATTTTGGGTCGACATTGCAGCTGTAGTCAAATAAAGTGAAAGATTAGTAGTCTAGAAGTCTAAAACATGAATACTGGAAGTACTCGAAGTTGCAATCATAGTTAAAGAGCACTCGTAAACTCGCCTGAAACAAAATCACGACGGTATTAGCCATTTATCGAGACAACTTATAATCACGACAACGTGGTCTCATCAGAAGTGTAGTATTAATCTTCCAAATAAAACATCATCAAAGGTAACTAATTTACAATTTTACTTTATATTACATTAAAATTAGATGTTCCGCATGAAGGGCTAATTTATGATACGAACATGTAAATTTACTTATGGACAAGGCGCGCGAGGTGTTGGTTGGCAGCAATATATTCCGCTACAAAGATCGAGACAGAAAGGATTATTATGCGTGCCAATTATGTTATAATTTCGCCAAGAATTTGGTTCCAACAACATCGGATTAAACGTATGCTAACCAGTAAGAGTAGCAAGGTTGAGAAATTATTTATTATATAAAATGAACCTAAATAACGGTACAACTGTCTGTTAATTGATTTTAATTTACTTGTGAGAAAATACAAATTACGTTGCAGAATACATACTTTATTACGGATAAACATTTGCTTTAAGTCATAAAGCTAGACTTGGTATTGAAGACTCTTGGAGCAACTGGAAAAACTTATAAATATTAATAAATGTAAATAATACATAACATTTCCAATTTATTTATTTTTCGTGCGAGGCCTTTCGAAACCGAAGGTTTCCTCATCAGGTGACTCCACAAATAAATAAATAAATTGGAAATGTTATGTATTCTTTACATTTATTAATATTTATTAGACTTGATATGTTACTAAATATCTTGGTTAATAACTGTCTGTAGGTATACTGACATTTATCCCACATTGACGATATGCAGTCCATTATATTCCTTTTTCGATTTATAGTATTGCGAAATAGTTCGATTTAAAAGTATAATTTATTTAGCAAAATATTTTAAAGACAGTGTAACAGAATTAAAAAAAAGTAATTGTAATGAATTAATTATCCAAGTGCTGTTACAATTTTACACACTGTCTTAATCTGTAACATTGTGAAGTGGACGATGATTTTTGTTACATTTTGAAAACACTACAGTGTTTTCAAATTGATATCGTTTATACTACAGACGCCGTTCTCAGTTCACTTGATATTTTGCACTGTTTATGATGGAAGAGTCCCGAGAGGATCCTGCGAGGATGATACAGGACACGTGTTCCCCACCGTTCCCCACCCTTGTTCCCCCATCTATCTGTACACGGGAACATGGTAGATCACCCTACAACGTGCGGCGCTGTGCCAGCACGTCACCAGTGCACTGTACTTGTGTCGCTCGTTCATACATATCTTAGCGTCCACGTGTCGTGCCATACGACCTGTGACGCCTTATTCTACCCACTGCACGACTGTAGCGTCAGACACAAGTCTTGGATTTCCATCGCTTTGCCGTCAATTTTTATTGCCTCTTATTTTTTTCAGTGGGCTAAATACATTTCGTCAATTCTAAAAGGTTCCTCTTTAAATCTCTCAATTTAATCTTAAATTAAATAAATCTTTACTACTAACTAGGTAATTTTACTTTTGAGAACCCTAAGATTTACCTAATACCATCGGAGCGATACTAAACCGAGTTAAATTTAACAAAATCAGTGTCGAATTTCGCCTTCTTGGGCCCCTACATCCGTAACAACTTTATTGTGAGTGTTATTAAAATAGCTCTTCCCAAAGTTGACCAAGAAATAAATTCTTATAAAAGATACTTGATTGGATTTTAAGCACTTTTGAAGAAAGTACTTTTTGGATAACAACATAAAGGAACTGTGAGAAAATGATTACTGCTTAACAATTGTACAATATAAGTCGCTACACATTAGCACTTCGTACTTTAGTTGACGGAAATTGCCTAATAACGCTGACAGTGTTAAACTCTGATAGCATTTTTATATGATTGTCGAAGCTTCAGTACGGGACATACCATTGCAATCGTAGACGTTTGACTTTATTAATAATGTAAAGTGATCTCAATTAGTAACTTTAATACCAGTTAGTATTAATGCCAGAAACTATTTTTTTATACTCATGCGACTTTTTGCTCGATATATCTCAGACACAGAAGCATTAAACGGCAGTTTATTTGCCACCCCAAGTTTCCAATGGTATGCCTTCTACCATACTCGGAAATAATTTGATTAAAGTTTTTGATTTGCGGTTCCTTTCGCACTGCAGCTTGTAGGCCCGAACCTACCGGGCAAAGTGTTAACTGTGCCGAAAGTCCCAAATAAAAGTATAACCTCAGAATAATAGGATATCGGACATTTGCAATCGTTATAGGTTATATAATGTATATCACAACGTTTCGATGATTGGAATCTATCCTCTTCGTCAGGTTGGGGAGGTATTAACTGGGGAGATAAATATGGAGGAGGTAAATACCTTCCCCACCTGACGAGAAGGATAGATCCCAATTAACGAAACGTTGTGTTATACCTTTTTATAACCTAAAACGATGGCAAATGTCCGAAATCCTGTTATCCTTTCAACCCTTCCATCGTCAATAACAAATGTTTAGCAAGGAAAAATCACAGAGCTGTGAAAGAACGAATAAATTATCTGGAATGCATAATTTAAACCTGACTTCATTTAAAGAGTGTAGACAGGTTTAGGTCTTGTAATTTTAATTATACGATCCACACCGCCAGGTTTGGCACTAAGCGGTATCAATTCCCTCCGTGGCCTAAGTGTGGATCTGAGGGCGAGAGTGCAGGGCAGGCCAAATAGAGACACCTCAGGCTGACAAATGACGACCTGATGGTCAGGGGGGAGGGGGGAGGCCGACCCTCACTCACTCAAATTGAGATAAATCGGGTCCGGTGATCTTTATTGGATCCGACTTCGCTTCAAAACGTCCGAATCAAAATAAATAGAATAAAACGAGAGATAGATGTCTCCGAGGGCCGGACAGTGAAATCGCATTACTGGCCCTTACCGGCCCTTCGTTACCCGTCCCTTACAGGGTTAATGATCCGCAGATGTCCCTGGGATGTCAGCAAGGCTGAGTGCAAATTGTACAATATTTATTTTGGAGCAATCATTTCGTTTTAAAGTAAATAATGTAGGTCGATGATTTATTTTTGCATGTATAGCCTACCCATATCTTTTACTTAGTTAAAATGTTCGTATTTTTAATTGCCTGGTTATTACAGAATAAAGAAATCCCTGCAAGGCTCCCTTCCTGAAAAGGAGGGGAGGTAAACTGTTTCTGGGATGATTTACAGCGAGTGATCGGATTTGAATATCTCGGCTATGAGGGTGAATGGTGGAGTGGGGAGGGGGAACTTCTGAATATTGACAGTGAGGTGGCGAACTGCTGAGGCCGTGGCAGCGGCAGTGACGGTGACAATGTGTTCTGATGATCCCGTGATGAATCAGCCGAACCCCGAACACATCAGCTGTCAACAACTGCGTCAGCACGGCTCTTCCTGCGACCAGCAACTGCTGAACAATCCTGCTGAAATCACCATTCAGTCTTATTAGATGCTCTGCTTCATACGATGTGTTCACCTTTTAACAGGAAATTTTAGGATTGTACTCTTTTCAATACAAGACGAGCCTAATATGCGTGTTTAGTAGCATATTTGAAACACAACTTATTCAGTTAATCATTAAGATATTTAAATGCTTTTTTTAGCATTTTCTTACAGAATAAATTTTTTTTAGATAGTTTGCTATTTAGCTAAGATACAATGTGGTATTTACTTATCTATATGTAGACGTTTTCCAGAATAAATCTTTTCACATTGTACTGAAAAGCAAAAGAAATTCTGTCTGGAGACCTATTATTTGTAGTTACAATATAATCTGCTCCAGAATAAAAAATTACAAGAACTGAGTGGACTTACCAAAAACGAATGGAATACGTAAACTTATGAAGAAAACTATCCTAAAGAATGTTAGTTCTTGCCTATGCTTGTAGATTCATTTCATCATACTTATTTAAAATATTCGACTTGAGTTGTTTTAATCAGTTTTCAGAATAGTCTATAGGTAAGTTCGAATAAAGTATTTCGTAATTTAAATATTGGAGATTTTTTTAACTACATACTAAACTTGCTTTGTATACAGGACCAACTCGTGCAGGGTGGTATAAAACATTTGATATGGTTCAAGAAATTTATTAATAATTGATAAATAAAATATTGCTTATTCAAGTCATAGGTCTGCAATAAATAAACGTTCTATGATTATTCTTGGTAAAGTTTTAAACCATTGTTATTGAATTACGTTTTAATTCAACTTGAATATTAAAAATGTATAAACTATATGATCATATTGAAAAATAATTGTATACCATTTAGAAAGTTAAATTGATACAGTTTCAAGATAAAAAGCAACCCATGAATAAACATTTCTCCTTTGGGGCTGGCGTATCAAAGCCAGATCTACTCTTTGAGATCCTGTATAGCAGAAATTCAAATCAGAATAATGGTTTCCTCTGCCAAACTGGTCCTTGCTTTGTCAGTGTATCTAGAGAAGATGACCATTGACCAGTGTTGTACTGCTGGAAGAGGGGCAAGGAAGGATAACGATCTGGTCACTAATGAAGATGTAATACTATTGTACCGCGAGCAGCAGGTGACCTTGACATTTCCCGCAGTTCACCTGCAGGTGCCAGGCCTGCAGGTATGCGGATGTCGCAAAAGACTTCACTGTACTCAGTACATTCACAACCACGGTTGAGCTGTTGATATACTATCAAGTACCATGCTGTATTTCCACGTGACTTTACTAACAATTGGTAGTGGTAGCTACTGAACTGTCAAATAGGGGAAAGTAGAAACATTACTACACAAGTCACTCTAGTATGCATGTAAAAGAAAGAAAGAAAGAAACACTTCTTTATTGAGGCGAAATTAGGACCACATGGTCCTTTCTTAAATTTAACCTCTTAAAAAATTAATCATAATAATGCAAATTAAGGCTAATTAACTATAACTTACACTTACAGTATTCCATTCACTCTTCCATTCACACAGTCACGATTCAAAGAGTAGCCCCGCCGCCCGCCACGATCATCCGGTCCAGGTATTTTCGTCTCAGCTCCGCCACAAACCGATGTAACAATAGTAACATGTAGGGGATTTAGTAACGTATTCATATTCATATTCACGTTATTTTGTCAAACTTTTTTATCACTTTGTTGTTTTTTGTTTCTTATCACACATTAACATTTTATTACTGTTGCTTGTTTTGATATTTAACACTATTTATCTTTGCCCTTTTTTACCTTTTTTATTGTTAACTAACTTATATTTCTTACTTATTCATTGTTTTGTTGATCATTTATTTTTAACACTTTATTATTTAATTACGTAATTAAATATTATTAGTTTTATTAATCTTTAATATTTTTTTAACTTATTTAATTGTACTACTAGTGTAATTCCGTTGGAAGAATAAACAAATAAATTAATAATAGCACAGGTGGAACAACTGCATTCCCCAAAATCTAAGGGCTTAGTACAGCAGTTTCATCCTTGAGTTTTTATCCTTATTTCTGTTAGAATGGAGTTCACATTACATCTAAGGGTACTTTGGTATTATCAGGAGGACACTCTGCTCCTATCTACTATTTGCTATTAGGCTGTCCACGTAGGAAAATACATACGTTATACGTCTAATATACTATACAGCCGCATGTGAAACTGACTCACTCACTCACTGACTCACTGATATATAGATACAAATTCTAACATACTTCTAGAAGTGCTGGAAACTTGAAATTTGGCATGCAGGTATCTTTTGCAATATGACCCACAGGAAAAGTCTGAAAACCGGACTTTTTAACTTCTAAACCCCTAAAAAAATTCGAGAAAATTCGGGCTTTTTTCACCCCTGCAGGCATTTTTTGTAAGCCCGATAGCGGGCGAACCGTTCGAGCTAGCTCGGATCTGACGAAAAATTCATAGTCAGGAATGAAGTAAACTACAAAAAAGGTCCAGTGACTTTTTGCTCTATCTTCCATGGTTAAGCGACAAAACGCTCGAATATTTGACATTCCAGAGATTTTTTCGCTAAAAATAATGTTTCGAGCCCGATAGCGGCCGAACCGTTGGTCGTAGCTCAAATCTGATTGACCCATCAAATTAGCAAATTGCGCGATCTACAGAAAAGGTCCAGTGACTTTTTGCCCTATCTCCATTGGTTTGGCCGAAAAACGTCATTACGTGCAATGTTTGTGTAATTTTCACGTGAAAACTTTGTTTTTGGGGTAGATAGCGGTGAAACCATTGGTCGGAGGTCAAAATAAAACAAAGGTTAGATTTAGGAAATGATATGTTCTACAAAAAAGGTTTAGTGACTTTTTACAATATCTCCATTAGTTTGACCGCAAAACGCGATTAAGTGAAAATATTTGGAAATTTTCGCCTACAAATTTACATTCCGGGCTTGATAGCGGCTAAATGGTTGGTCGTAGCTCAAAACACGTCATTTAATAAGTTTTAGTAAACGACGTGTTCTACAAAAAAGTCCAGTAACTTTTTGCCCTATCCTAAATGGCCTGGCCGAAAAAACCTGTTTTAAAAGGAAATATTTTATAATTTTTAGGTGAAAATTTTGTTTCTGGAGGCTGTAGCAGCCGAACCATTGATCATAACTTAAATCCTAAATGTTCAATAACTAGACAATCTAGAGATCTAAAAAAAGGTTAGGTAGCTTTTTGTCGTATATCCTTACGTAAGCCCTAAAATCTCTCTTAATGGCATAATCTTGGTCGTATTTAGCAATTTCAGGAGTTGTAAATATGATGCGACTGTAATTTGTGCAATCCGTTCTTGTTCTGGATTTAACTTGTGTTACTAATTTAACGAGTGACTACAACCCCACATCGTGAATTGGCTGAGCGTTAGAGAAGGTAACATTAAACCCCCCTGGAATTTCCTGGTATGACCAGATAACCTCCTGAGTAAATTAAACCCCCTGATGTGTTAACCCCCCGGTAACATTAACCCCCCCCCCCAGGGAATTTCCTGGCTTGACTAAATAATCTCCTGATGATATTAAACCAACTGTTCAACTTACTAAAACACTGCCTTAAGGTCGGTTTTTATTATGTTTATACTAAACAATTCAAGATAGTTGACCAGTGCAACAATTAAAATTAAATTTCCGACAAGAAAGGTCCAGTCACTTTTTCTCGTATCTCTAACGGTTAAGCCAAAAAATGGCCTTAAAGTCAAAACTTTTGCTACATTGGGATAAAAATTAACAAATTCTACTTCTAATTTACGGATTTAACCTGTATGGATTCCGAATTTTAAGCACTTACTTTGGGGGCCTGGGGGCGTAGCCCCCAGCGAGCCGAAGGCGAGTACATATTATACATTTAACATTAACATTTACGAGCGCTCACGTGATCTGAGCAGGAATTTAGACGCTATCTCCAGGGATGTTTTTCTTTTTTCGCCAGAAGTGAGGGTTGGCAAAACGTCCGTCGCCAAAAATGCTCTAGTAGGGTTGTAATTGTGACGGATGAGTGACATGGTGTTCCATCATGCTGGAACCAACATTGATGTCAATAAAACAACAAATTTGCGCACGATGTCTTTATAACGCCGGTCTGAATTCACAGTAGTGTCCAAAAAATTATTCGGACAATGATTCGTTTGCGAGATAGCACACACCATATATAAGTTAACGACCTCTCATTAAACACTGAGTTAAATAAACAACAATACAAATCGGCTGTTTGGGTATGAAGTCGAAGGATTAGGGTTAAAACATATGAACTCGTATTTTTCTTCCGCGATTCGTTTGCGAGATAGCGCACACCATATATAAGTTAAATAAACACTGAGTTAAATAAACAACAATACAAATCGGCTGTTTGGGTATGAAGTCGAAGGATTAGGGTTAAAACATGAACTCGATGAACTCGTATTTTTCTTCCGCGATTTCGTTTGCGAGATAGCGCACACCATATATAAGTTAAATAAACACTGAGTTAAATAAACAACAATACAAATCGGCTGTTTGGGTATGAAGTCGAAGGATTAGGGTTAAAACATATGAACTCGTATTTTTCTTCCGCATGCTTTACTGTAATTTTAAATTTGATTATAAATTAAAATCCCTTTATTAATTTTGTAAATAATTTTATATTCCGTTATATGCCCCCAACGCTAATTTTTCATTTACGTATGATTATAATGAATTACAATTGGTTACTAGCTAAGGAAAAAGGGTACTTACGTATATTATATCGACCACACTCCTACATTTCTCCAAACACAAAAATTCGATAAAAACAAACATTACCAAACAAAAACTAAACTCTTTATTGAAAAAAACACACACAACTTGTTTTTATTCTTGATCACACTCCGCCACCCAAAATGCGAGTGCCTCCGGCCATTAGCGCGGGCTTAGGCAGCACCTTCGGTCAACGAAAGAAAAACATCCCTCGAGATAGTACCTATCAGTAAAATATCAAACTCTAGAGGGGCTGATCAGAAATACAAATTGAATTGTAATGGAAAGGCAATTAATGTACCGTGTAAAAACCTTAAATAATCATGTGATGCCGCGCGGCCTGCAGTAATCGGGATTCTCGAGAAAGATAAGATAACAGTGACAACAATACCGACCGCAATACCTGGAAAAAAGTTTAAGCGTTGGGGCATATAACGGAATCTGACCGTAAATAATTGTATTAATTTTTCTCCTCCACTCCTATCACCTAAAAGGTATTTTTCATTTAATAGATAGAATTTCGTATAATGTATAGTTTTATTTTAGGAATAGTAAGAACTGTAGTAAGTAATGAAACAGTTGGTATCATCTATTATTTAGCAAGCTCGAAGTGTAACTCGAATTCATTCGGTTTGCGCAAACATTGCACGTAACTACAGTTCTCCAGGTAACAAACACGTCCTGTCGTTCGGTAACGTTAAACGTCAAACGTCGAGATGTTGGCCAGCCTGGAGTCACGTCCACCTGTGTAGTGGTCACGTCCTCATCACGTCTGACCGCCACCACAGTCTGTCCCTTCCATACATAATACACAATCCTCAGTATTGAAATCCGTCCACACCACTAGATTATAGTTTATTTGTATCGATTATACAAGATAGTCCATGAAAGAATTTACCAATTTACTTAAGCAGGTTAAGTGTAAGAAAGGACCATGTAGTCTTAACTTCGCCCGAAAAAATAAAGAGAATTTTCATTTCATTGTAGTTCCAATACAAGCAGAATAAGTTAAGAATTTGTGTTTGCTTTGTCATCACGTCACCTGCTACTGTTTTCACAATCCTGTAAAGAATGTAAGCTATTGTCTTTTGTAAGAGAATCTAAATCTATTTTCACAAAACAGGACCATGAAAAAGTAGTTTTGATTTTAATGACCGCGAACTCCTTAACTCTTTTGCTTAGCACATTTTTATGGCCCTTGTTCTTAACATTGTTGTACCGTTTTTTCTAATAATTTTCAACAAAGATGAAATTATTATTGAACCAAATGATTTTTGTATCTACACATGGACCATGCGGTCCCTCCTGTCCTCCAAAATAGTGTTGAAATAGTGTGTAGTGTAAAAATGCAATAAAGACAAAGACAGATTCCCATATACAATGGATCTATGAGACGGGAGGGGGGAGGCCATGCATTGTCAAATGGCTCTCCTTGAAATTAATCATAAAACTAGAAATAACATTTATATTGCATTTCCCTAAGGTATATAATAGTAAACTGCGTAGGCACTCAATTAACGGTATACGACTCTGCTGGTTAGGGACGCAATTATAATGGTATCCCTACAGTGAGTGGAGTCACTATGTTCAGTAGCATGGTCGCAACTGAGACGACAATCCTTGCCCTCTGTAAGGATGATTCTATCTCGAAAGTTCCATATACAAGCATGTAAATGCTTTATGTCACCTACAATCACTCAACGCGGTATTTATCGCTATAGGAACCAAATATGGGGTTCTCCGATGTAGTTACGTGGAATTTAGTAAGCGAATTTTCTCTTTTTGCTTCATTCGTGGGGCTGGAACAATGTCATTTTTATCTGTCTGTCAGTTATCCCAATATCCCGAAATCAAGCTATCCTATAAATTTGAAATTTTACGTGGAACTTCATTTCCCTAAAATTAGTACTGGTTAGATGATGGTGCAATTCACCAAATTGGATTTGGTTGAGCGTTATCAAATATTGGTACTATCGGTAACCATGATGGCAATGGTAAAATAGCAGAACAAATCAATTTGTAAACAAGCTAAGTGTACTACCATATGATATTTTAATATACGGTACGACACATTCACACATGAAGCTTATTCATACAGTCAGAAGAAAAAGTAATATAGTTGAAAGTCATACAGAACAATGAGATTTATGATGGTCCATGTCCAACCACGGAGTTTGGCTGAGCGTCATTGAAGTATGTATGTCACTCGGTAGCTGAAACAACTTTCTATCCGCTGGACACCTCGAAAATGAAATGATATTTCACCGTGTAACACACGGGATGTTTCCACGCGGGGTCCCGGGCTAGAGAAGCAGGGTTGTTGTCCAGCTCGTAATGTCCCGTATTTTTTCAGCGCGGCCTAAGCGCGGCTATGTATGCAGCCCTGTACACGGGTAAACACCCCGGCTCTGCCCTGCCGGTAAGTGGCCGTATGTATGCGGCAGGACCAGCCGACATGATGGCCCTTGTATGGAAATGTGTCTACACCCATCAGACATCTGTTTGGCCGAGGTTTGCTTGAGCCAACCCCCTGGCGAAATGTGCATCACAAGTGGGCATTAGTTGTGTTTCAACCCTACATCCTGCGGTAACACCCCAGAGGTGTATTGCGATAATGAAGTGATTTTAATGACTTGTGAACGTTGTATCAATTACCTAGACTAACTACGTAGAAAAAATATTCCAAAATTTATACACACAAATTAATCAACTAGTAGAACTTTACTTACTATCACTATACCCCCCTCCCCCCTCCCCAGTAATAAAGTAAATCCTTCAATGGATTTTGTGAACCTTTGATTGATGTTAAGCTTAATACAATAGATAGTAACTCAGCTGTGTAATTTTGTGCTGTATATTGTTTAGGAAAACCTACACGAGTACTTGTTAACAAATAACCTATTCGGTGATGTTATACAAACGTGTATAGGATTTCTAGTTGATAGTGCCAGTTTATGTATAAATAGTCCGCAAATTCGCACATTAATTAATAATAATGTAACAGTTTCTCCCATACAAGAATTTACCAGGCTTAAGTTGAAATGGATCGTTACATTTTTCACAGCAGATTTACTAAGAGGAAAGAATGCAATGTCCTTATTGTCGTTAAATTTTCGTTTGTTAATAACATTATTAGTTTCTTCGAAATGTTTTTTATTCTCATTTTTCCAAAGTATGTTTTTTGCCTAAAAAGGTGTTTTTTCGTAATATCGTTTATTTAAAAAATATCAGTCCGTTTGTTACCCTTCTGTAATTACACAATTATATTAGATAATCAATACTGAACAAGGTATATAATACATAAATATTACGTTTGTTATCATTATTTTGCCTAAAACTGCTAAAGAAAAATTGGAGCTGATTATATTTTTAAACATAAACATAATAGTTTTCTTTAGTGATGAAAACTAATTAATTGTTTTCGGTGGGCAATCGACTTTTACGACTAGGCAAAGTCGAGTAAGGAAATATGCACCGAAAGACTTGCTTTTATGGCGAACTACTGTTCCGGAAACTGTTATCACACGGAAAATAAAAAACCACGTTTTATTGAATTTGTATTACACAATAACTTAACATATTCTTACTATCCAGTTTACGCACCAAAAAAACAGCTGTTATTTACTTGTACTGACATAGTAACACAGTTTGACATTAGCGTACTAAACATGTGAGTGTCCCAGCTGATTTTTCAGATTCCTGGTGTATAAAGTAAAGAAAAACAATCACTTTATAGACCAATTTAAGTGTCGAAAACAGCGGTTTTGTGCGGTATGATAAAAATTAAATTGTTTTTATAAACTGATCGCTTATTTCCAAGATACAAACGATACTCCCAACTCCAAGGTGTTCGATCCTGTTGTCGTCCGTCTATTAATATCGATTACTTTGTTTGAAGTTTTTTTTTGACGATGGAAGGAGATTGTGAAGGAAACATGATTTTCCGGACATTTTCCATCGTTCAGTGATACAAAAAATCAGTAACACTACGTTTCGAGTTCTGCAATCTGATCTCATCTAGCATGAACTAATAACAAAAAAGTGCCCACTCGTGTCCCCTTCCTCTTTGTTGCCACCATCTTGATTCTGCTGTGACGATCGCCACTTGCTATTGGCCTCTGGTCAGTCGTAGGTGGTTGGTCGACGAATGCAGACCTATTGTGACCTGTATTCTGTAGTTCAGTTTTAATGATTAGTATTGTGTTTAGTTTTTTATTAAGTGCATGTTGTACATACAGTTAATGAAGTTGACACACATCATGTTGGTTGTGATTCCTGATTTACGCATGTCACAACGCTCTGGTATGATTTGTTATTTTTACCTAGTTTGTAATTGTGGTTTTAGGTTAGTTATTCACCTGAAGAAGGGATCAGATTGCATATCTCGAAACGTAGTTACTGATTTTTTTATCACTGAACGATGAATGTCTTGAAAAATCCCGTTTCCTTCGATATTGATTAACCTCCATCGCCTCTCTCTGGGAGATTCCCTCTTTCTCCGGACGGAGGCGAGAGTAATTCGACTGCCCGGAAAGAAAGTCGCCGGAAGTCAGCTGTCGACCGGGCATTACCGCCGAGAACTTGAGACATTGGCACGTGCCGGAGTGGCGGGTATGGAAGGTTTCTCCCAGAAGTCACCTGGCACTCTGGCACTCACAGTATCGATGTCCCACTCTGACACCGAAGAACTTCAAGTTCCGTCTTTGGTCTTTCTATGGGTCCTGCGTGACGAGGATGCTTTCGTATTATAAAACAATGTTTATTCACCACGGTTAAAAGAAACCTCTTGAAAGACTTTCTATTAGATTGCACACAACTCAGATATAGCTAGTTACTTTCTTTTTAATGTGGGAAATGTGGTGAATAAAAATATGATTTGCTGTTGTTAATCAATATTCCGCATTTGAGTATGAAAGAATAAATGTCATGGATATAATATTTAAAGTCGTAAAATATTTTAAATCGTAAATATTTAACCTCTGTATGGAATGGCGAACACTTGGAAATGTATGTATTATATACATACATATACATATATATATATATATATATATACATATACATATATACATACATATATACATACATATATACATATATATATATATATATTGTATATATAATTTCACAAATTTAAATTAAATACTTTCAATATAAATATAAAATACTATAATACTAACATTTCCAAGTTTTAGTCATTCCATACATAGGGAAAATATTAGTAACGATTTAGTCACTTTAAATACTATATTCATAAAAGGTATTCTATCATGCTCAAATACGGAATAACGATTACATTCTACACGAATATAATTACATAATTATAAACAAATTGCAATTGTCAATTAATAAAACTCTTTATTATTAATAATATTTATTTATTTAAGGAGACTATATACGGTTTGTTTTTAAATTTGTATAAAAAATTAATATTCTCGAATTTTTTACATGATGACGAAAATATTATTGTCTTGCCGATGTACGTTGATTTCTTCCTTATGCGATACATATTTGAAGATTATGTTGTTTTTTTAACAAAACAGTTCGCATACACAGATTTTCTATTCACATGTCATTTTATTTTATGTTATGAAGAGAATTAATGCACGGTGAAATGTTTGTACGTATGCTGCACATCCCCATGATGTAGTGAATGTCAATAATTCATCCCCTACAACGACCGCACATGTTGACGCCCTGACATGACACGTTGCGGGGAACACACTGTACATGTATGTGTGGGAGGTACGCGAGGTGTGTGGACCTCCAGTACGTGTGTGGCTCGGCTCTCCCTGGAGGAGAGACCCTCACTCGGCAGCACTCGATTTTTAAATTACATTTCCACAGCCCAGGCCAGCCGCGTCCATGTGAATTGGACAGTGATTAAACTGATTTTAATTCTCTTTTGTTGAAAAGCCCGCTTCACTGATTCGTTTCACGAGTTGAAGTCAATCCGATGAACATAATGTTTTGCGTGTGTGCTTCACTTCGATTGCAGTATCGACGCTGAACAGCTGTACGCAAGGTTAAACATATAAAACACAAAAGTACAAAATGTACTTGCTCCACTAGGACTCGAACCTGGATATTTCATTTGCCAGGCGAGTACGTTACCACTATACCGACGAGGCCTCGCTTTTTGTGAACTGTGTTTTTGTACGAAAAAAATATAATTTAACACATATGTAGTGACCCGCTACTTTCTCAGGGGTACGACCCACAAAGAGTCTGAAGAAAAATGTTAATGTAAACATAAGTCGAGATGTACATCAAATTAAAGGTCTTTATTAGTAGAGTACAATGCCGCAAACCTGATCTCAAACCGTTCAAAGATGGCTTGTACTTTAAGTTAAGCAATGAAACTAATAAAGTACTGATACTTGGATAGTTGCCATTTCATCCCTAGATTATGCCGTTGTAATGGGATTCAGCAATCACCAATTAATTGCTCTAGTTTTGCCCGTGAATAAATTAATCAAACTACCATGTTCTTGGTTAATGTTACCTAATAATTGTAAATTCAAGCCATCGGTTGTCCGTTTGAGGTTATTTATGCGGCATTGTACTCTACTAATAAACACCTTTAATTTGATGAGCATACCACCCTATGGTTACATTTACATTTTTCTTCTGACTCTTTGTGGGCCGTAACCCTGAGGAAGTAGTGAGTACTAGATGTTTGTTAAATTAGATGTTTTCCTACAGTAGGCCGAACCAAGTTTTATAGCTTTATCTATTTGAACGTTTTGGACACGTTGTATAAATACATTGTCTATTTTGTTGCCAAATAATACTGTTCCGCGTGAAAAAATTAAAATTTATTTTCAAGCGTTACAAAGCCTGGAGGAAATTCCATCTAACAAAATTATATTAAGGCACCTATAAGATGGTGGAAAACATACGAACACTTGATTCCAAGAGCTAAAAGCACCATTTTAATTACAAGAATTGAGTTATCTTGAATCAGACGTGATGAATTTTTCAAATATCAAAATTATCGTCGGTAACTAATTACCTAACCATTCACCAACCTAATCGATCACCAACCACAGTTGTTACCATGTGATCGGTTACCTTTTTTAGCTGTCCACATCTTCCTTCAACGTTGAGGCGAATCAGAACCTTCCGAGCAATAGACTTTATAAGCTTGTTTGCTTCTTCTGCTGATTTGAAAGCAGAGGAGACACAGAAGATTGTCGACTATTCCCTGTAAATCATCGCAACCGTATGATCTATATACAAGTCAGATGGATGAGTACAACATCATCCTAAAGGGATGAAGCCATCGAAGTGTGGAATGGTCGGTTAAGAGGCCTAGGCAAGAGTGGGTTGCAGTATACAGTGGATTGTAATATTTTTAAACTGCCGCCTGAGTTTCGAAAATTAAGTCCAAGGGAATAAACTTTTGCGTAAATCACCAAGTCATTCGCTCAATTTGAACATGATAATTTTACATTTATGCAAATCCAATTAAAAACAAACCGTAAATAAAAGATGGAGTCTGTCTTGTTGTGACTAATTGGTACAATTGAACGTGCATTAATATCTCTTGATAAGCAGTATTAGTGAGTATTATTATTGCATCATATTTAAATAATCTAAGCAAGAGTGGAAGATAATAAATGGATTAGTGGCAGATTTTCCAAGAGAAACAAATTTAGTTCAATAAGATATCATAAGCACCTCTAAATTTATAACCGGCTTTACGAATATTTAGTAACTTTTCTTCTGTGTTCCTATTCAGTCGCGGTCTTTAATAAAAACAATAATGAATAATTTATTTGAAACAAATTAATTAATCGACACTGTTTTATACCGGTGATTGAAGAAGTTATAAATATTCATCTAAACTAGACAGGTAAGCCGTATTGTGTAGATTTAAACAGGTTATATTGCGTTAACATTTTAACAAGTCCTAAAAGAAAGCGAGTGTTACATGACACTCTCAACTATTGTTAGTCAACTTCTCTACTTAAAAATGGACAAATTTGTATAGATAAAAATTACAGACCTATATCCCTGTTATCAAATCCTGGTATCTTTCAATATTAAACTGATTTATAGATTAATTAAAATGATGGATGGTTTAAATTTTGCCTCGCTCTGTTACGTAACCAAATAAATGACTCCTTTAATTGTAGATACAAAAGATACATTTGTATACATTTAATTTGTAGAGCTGCCTTTGTTAATTATTTTGTAAAGCAGCCGAGTTTTGAAACTCGCTCATGAAATAAACACATTATTTATTAATGTTTTACTACCAGAAAGATTTGAATTAGTATGAATGGATTATTATTGACGTAGAGTCCACAGGTAAGAGACATAGTATTAGAAAGAGGAAAAAATATTTTGTTAAGTTGAAAATGTAGTAGTTAACTTATCGTGGTAATATCAACTGATCCAGTCACATTCAGCTGGTTACAAAAGACAGTTTATTGACACATCAGAAATTGTCTTGTTTATTGTCTCTGTTTTAATCTAATCACTGTTGTTCTTTTAGTTTAATAAAGCTTAATACAAGTTGTAATAATCTTTATACTACATAAATAGTTGTTTGTTTTCACTATACTTACCTAAAGCACTCCGTTAGGATGTTTGGGATTATATGAGTCCTCACTATGAGTTCTTTATTTATTTCATTTTTTTCATTAAATTATATAATGCGTCTTTTTCAAAAGTGTTTTTTTCGGCAGTTTTATGTAAATGCAATCACTATATTTGGAGCCAAGCACAAAATGATAAATGATCTTGTGTTTTCTATTAGGTACTTAATGAATCTGGTCTAATTAATTTGGTTAATTGTATTACAGTCATAGGTGGTTGGTCGACGAATGCAGACCTATTGTGACCTGTATTCTGTAGTTCAGTTTTAATAATTAGTGTTGTGTTTAGTTTTTTATTAAGTACATGTTTTAGAGTTACTGAAGTTGACACACAACATGGTGGTTGTAATTCCTGAGGCGTGTCACAACGCTTTGGTATAATTGGGTTTTAACCTAGTTTGTAATTATGTATTAGGTTAGTTATTTACCTGAAGAAGAGATCAGATTTCAGATCTCGAAACGTAGTGTTACTAGATTTTTTTGTTTCACTGAACGGTGAAAAATGTCCGGAAAATCCTGTTTCCTTTAAGCAATTTTTATTTAAAAATTAACTATTTTCTCTGTTTAAGGTTTAGTTATTTTGTTCATGATAACTGGGAAACAAAAGAAGGCATATTACTGCTTGCTTTTGAAAGGTAATCAATAATCGCTCCCTTTGACATCGTAAGCGGCCATCCAACGCTTTTATCCCTTTAGTTAACCGAGTTTTGACGCAAATTTATTTACTGTAGCATGAATAGCGTGTGTAACGCAGCGTGCGAAAGCGCGGCCCAACGCGATATTGTTACCAAAATCCCATTGAGCAATCAAAGCCAGGAGTGGGCAAACTTTGGCCGGCTTCACAGAGTGGGCTTAGGTACAGTTTCACAATCAGAACGAGGGGTGCAGGGCAGTGTAGAGGGGGGGAGGGGGTTAGTACAAAGCTCTCCAAGTCGCCGCCAAATTGTCGGACAGTGAGCTCCTAATACAGGGACTAAATCATTCATGCGGTTCTGAACGCGTGGATGACCGCAAGGATCGTACTTGGGACCGTGATTGTTGCCATTTTGTGTCCCCTTGATTTTCTTACAAAATATGAATGTAGTCTTATGAATGACTGACTCTCTTCGACTCGTACTTAAAAATAAAGAAATAAAAGTTTTTTAATTTTGTTTCGCGTAATTAAATCGTTTTATTCTTTTATTTCAAACCAATAGCACAAGAACCTGATTTTTCAATTCAACAATCCGTCGGTAAAACATTTGGAAACAAAAACGATTATGTGGTTATTGACACTTTAATTTACTACACAGCTAAACAGATTTTACTTATGTAATTATATATTGTTTACTAGACTATGTACTTTATTATTTTGCAATTTTTACAATAGTTTGTTTTTCTATGAGCAGTATTTGGAGGAAATTCAATTTTAAACGCAATATTTATTTATTAAATAAAACTGTTCGCTAATAAATTAGTCCTAGCCCTTACTGGATCGGTATTTACCAAATACCGTCCTATTTACCCAATAATTTTTCGGTATATTTGGACTAAAATTATTGAAATAGTAGTTTACGGAACATTTTAAATGTCAAAAGTTCAAGACTAAAGTGACCAAATCTAAACCCATCCAGCAGCATTTTTCCACAGTTCTCGTTTAGGAAGATTTGACTCCGCATTCAGTACAAGTGTCGTGGTACGGACTGAACTAAATTTAATCAGCGGATTCCTCAATTGAACAGCACATACGCCTCGCGGTCACCACGGATAATGGGCACTGATTGCACATCCTCGCACTCAGCTCTTCATTAACCATTCAGATTTCCACTTAATCACCGGTTCAATTGTTCAATCAGCTGTTCAGCCAACTTATTGTTTCAATTGCTGAGCGAACGAATCAATTAATTTAGTAAATAATCGATTTGTTCGTTGATGCTACGTTACGCTTAACTGAACATTCATGACTGGAAACTTTGCAGTGTATTTCGTTAACTGCTGTTTATTAAATGTTCACCAACACGATATAGATTATCCTTTGATCCTAAACTTAGTCATCTCTGTCAACTAAGAAAATAGTGAACTTATAAAAGTTTACAAGTATAAACGACCGTCAAATTTTTTTCGTGATCACAAATTTTCCTTGTAGAAATAACTACCATTATTGTTTACAATATCTGGCACAATCTTGCTTTGTTGTATTTTCAACAAAATACACATACAGGTTGTGAGAGATTGTGCCTCATTGTTTGTCCAACATATCTTTAGCCCAAAACAATATGGAGGAAAAGGAAAACTAAAGCAGTTTACTTAAAAACTGTTATCTCATTGTAAAACAAAAAAGGAATATTGCACTCCTTGTCTCATAACTTCCCCCTCACAGCTAATATGTACGTGCTACTTCTTATACAGTGTAAATTACGAGCCCAAGAATAATATAAGTACTTTAATATATCGGGTCTTAAGTTGACGGTAAATTCCAACGTCTCCTTTTTCTGTGACTGTTTGTTAACCACAATTTGTTTTGAAACATTGTCTTAGTTCAGTGTGGAATTTATCTTTTTATTATTTAATTTATTATGGAGTTTTCTCATTATAAAGAGGTTTTCCTGTAAATTCTGTAAAATTAAAATATAAGTCTTTAGTATTATTATAATTTACTAGAAATTAATAATTTTAATAACATTTTGTTTGTGTTAAGGGTAGGCCATGGAAGTAATAGAGCATTTTAGGGCATTAATTGACATTGAACCGAATAGAATGCCTCGATGTTTCGACATGCAATTTAGAACCCATAATAAACTAATTGAAGTTGTATTAAAATTGGCCAAATTGTATCAAAAGATTACAAATTTTGTAGCGTAGATAATTAAAAAAAACACCGTTTTTATTTCTTTACACAAAAAAAAATAAATGTCTTTAGCTGAGCACTCCTTACAATGTAGCCTATACTGTTGTTGGTATTTTGAACACTAAATTGAAAAGAGCACAGGAGAAAAGAGAAAAGGTATATACAGTCCAGAATATATATTCTGGGCCATTAGAACAAGTAATTATGTTTTGTCTAGTTTTCAATGTTAGAACTTTTTATAAGCTAACAAAATAAAGTCAGTTTAAAAACCGTGTAATATTAAAGTATCTCCAAAATTGTTCAACATTTTGTATGTTTGCTCAATTTTCAATCCTAAATTATACTAGTACTATGTATCTTATATACTAATGTAAACAATTACACATAGCGGTAAGGAAAAAAATACAAATAATAGCCCGCTTTAAATTAGTTTGAAAGTATCCCAGCTAATTTTTTTAACAACAACAACAAATGAAATGACAGAGGGAGGAGGTGGTGAAAATGAATTTTAGAAGGGACACCATTACAATAACCATGTTAATTTTCCAAGTATCGATACAGCTGAAGAATAACGAAATTCTCTATATATTTCAGACAACCACGCCTATGTGTGACACGGATCATGTCAGTAGTGTTCACACATTTTGAATACTTCGTCATTCTATTGACATGGAGTGTTTTTACAGTTCCACACAATTGTGACAGCAACGGTACTCGGACGACACTACTTGGACCATTACCCACACAAGCACTCCCCTAGACCAGACCATTACTCTGATGTCCAGTTTCCTCCGTACCGCCAGACTCATTAGACTAGCACGTCCGGTGTCCACCTCTCTCCACCCCCCCCCCCTCTATCATTTCTTGTCCGGCAGGAAGTGAGTAGTACACTTACTTATTGAATTAATTATGTTTGCTCGAGTGGCGGTACAAGGAACTCGCATTGGGCGCGGTCTGCGCTAGACATAGCCGTGATTTATCTTCAGATGCTGCGTACTTCCTGTCGCTGACTGGCAGAGTGGAGAAAGAGTTGAGTTCAGCGGGAACGAATCATTTGTGTTTCTTCTGTAGAGCGCGTTTGCACAGCTTTTGCGAACATTTCAAACTGATTAATTTAAAGCAACGAATCCACGAATCCTACACCTAAACATACCCTATTCAATCCTTTATCTTTGAACAAAATATTGAGCTTCTTTGGATTAATTTAACTTCTTCATGTTTATTTATGAAAGGAATGGATGCGTTTAAAATATATAATTTAAAACTCTCTAAATTGGGTTTAAATATTCGTTCTATAAGATCACTGATCTTTTTTACGGATCCAACAAGTTCTTCTTCTTAAATAAAATTATTATCGTCTTCTGAACGTCTGCACGATAATTCTTGATAGAAAGCTCCAGGAGACTTGAAACATAGGTTCTTCTTCGTGCTGATTTATCTTTTTATCGTTTTCTGTCCGTATGCACGATAATTATTGATAGAAAGCTCCAGGAGACTTGAAACATAGGCATGGTGCAAGGAAGAACTCTGTTGATTTTTGGAATCTAAAAGTCAAAGGGAAGAAGCAAGGTTGCTATTCAACATACTTTCTTCCGTTATTTTCTTTCTCTGTTAGTACTTCGATGCTCTCTTGTATTGGTTTAGTTATTTATGCATGCAAGTCTAGTTGGCTACTAACTCACGGTCTTACCAAATCGGAACAAGCTATGAACAATGAACAACAACTTTGTTGAAATTTTGTTATCACTATTTTTTAAATGTGTACAAATAAAAAAAAAAACATTCATAGTAACCACAGCCGGAAACAACATTCATAGTGTGGTTAGCCTGTATAGTATTTTTGCTATATGAACTACTGCTTCTAAGAAAGGACCAATCATTAAAAGTCCATTAGACTTAATGGTCGAAGTGAAAGAGATCAAAACAAAGAGAGGTCTCGGAACTTGTGTGGGTTCATTGATTATGTCAAATTTCATTTCCGATTCTCGAATCCTACACTTTCCGAGGTTGTTACATCCTCAATAGGCTAAGTCAGGAGTAGTCTACTTGTTAGTTATTAGTCATAATCCATCCAAGTCTCTTTAATACCTGCCAAGGCTTTCAGTACCAACCAAATCATGTGCTATGAAAACTACATGTTGGTTTACGCGTTGTTAGATCCTTATTAGACCATCATTGGTAGAGTACGAAGGAACTTTTCTCTACTGTTATGTAAATTTCAAAATTAGTGTTCACCATACGTGTGTCATTGTTAGGTCCTTGTTTTGTTATTGCGAGATAAGAAATATATGGTGTGGGAACAAGGATGTTCCATCAAAACCATTGTTGGTGTTTTATATATATATACTATATATATATATATATATATATATAAAAGACTAGCTGATTGAATACCGCGCTTGGCTGTTTTTATTGTATACGCTACTCTTGGCATCCCAGAAAATAATTATTGATCATACCAGATCGCTCAGGCGTAGTTGGAAAGTTCTTGGTAGACCAGAAGAACATTATATTAGTATTCTACTAAATCACTTATAGAGTCTCAGACTTTTGGACTGTTGTTGGTGGATTACGTTTATCCGATTGCTCTTATTTTCTTCATTCCTTTTCCCTAATAATTATAAAATTCAAAAATGAATGCCGGTTTTACAGCTAATTGCTTCTTGCATGGGCGAGATAGGTTTTATAATTTCCGTATAAAGATATCGTTTTAAAAAGTAATTGTTTTTCCGGTTTTATCTCTAGTTTCCATTTAAACTCTAAAAATACGAGCCCGTGTTGGAAGATAGCGGCAGAAAAAGCCCCCCCCCCCCCATAAAAAGAGAGATGTTCTCGAAGAAGGTGAAATAAGGGCTGAAGCCAGCAGTATCACCCCTTTTAATTCCGAGTGCAGGTGAGGGGTGGCTGACTCAATCTTTTGGCAGACCGCAGACTGTGATGAGGCGCGGGGCGCGGGCGGGACGCGCAGGTGCGGGCGCCGGGACGCCTAGCGTCGTGACGCCGCCCGTCAGTGTGAGCCGAGACGCCCGGTGTTGCTAGCGTCGCGTGTGGATCCGGTGTACAACCGCTACCTTTAGTGACAGACATCTGGCCGGTTAGGCACCGTTGTACGCTGTTAGTTGGGTAATAGTGGATTCTGTCATTAACAACCCTTAGTATCATTATATCTTAGGGGTGTGATTTGTATTTCACTTAGGAGTTTGTAAAGTAATGTAGTAAACCATGTCGGTAAAAGTTGTTTGAGGTTCTGTTCCCCCTGTAGAAATAAATCCCCGTATTTACGAATCAGTCGTTTTCAAACCACTCAAATAAGGATTCTGTGTAGAAAGAATTTACGCATGAATGTAATCTTGTAGATGTGTGTGTGTGTAAAAGTGATCATTGAATTTAATTGAATGCATACTATGATTGCTTAGGTACGTTGCACATTTAAGTTTCAAATCTTTGGAAATGTGTTTAAATATCATAATTTCGTAATTTATTGTCACAATAAGAATTTATTCCGTAAGTTATTTTTTACTTTATACAATCGGCAAAATCTTGAATTTAAACTTTATTTGCCATACTATGTGGGATTTCGAGAACATTCTATTTAGGTGTATAAGCGTTATAGTAAGAACATTGAAAGAATAAGGTCTTGGTTATACTTTTCCGTCATTATCTAAATATATATGCTGTTCTTCAAAACTACTACATAAAATACTTGGATTCCAAACAGTTTTAAAATATACAGTTACTTTTTATTTCGTAGACTGCGGATGGTAAGCGATTCTATTTCTTTCATTTGACCAAAAAAGTGTTTGATTAAAAAATATAAGTTAAAAAATTATTTATAATGACATCATAACTTCACAAAAACGAGAAACTGTAAAAAATTGTTCCCTGACACTTTCTTTAGTTTTCCTGGAATTCATGTGTTTTCCTTAGACATTAAACATTTTCTAAAAATGCAATTTCACGTATATTGCTTCCGATTACAGTACTCTCATCTTATGTATATAATCACTTACAAATTAATGATGTTATTAGTTGTATGATTAAAAGATGCAAAAAATAATAATTCTTATTTCTAAATCTAAATGTTAAACGGGGTACTCTTCACGGAGGGTGACACAACCTTTTGCTACGCGATGGCCTTAAAGTCTAATGTTGAGTCCACGTTGAAGACCTCATAAACAATTTTATTGTTAAATTTATGTTCAATTAAAGTACGTATGTTATTTTTGTCTATATGTCCATTACTATCTATATGCCTGTGTTGACATCAATACCATATTGTACTCTTAAAAAGGGGGTTCAAAACACTTGTCATACGTTTTTATCTAATTCTCTAATTCTTGGACCACCTCTTCTTTCTTTTTTATTGGAGTGGCTAATTTTTTGTTGTCTCTCCAAGTTTTTTGTGCTTGGACAACCTATCATAGCTTTTGATGACATCTTTCATATTACGTAGTTAAATAAAAATAAAACAGTACCTAATTGATATATGATAATGTTTTATAATTGTAAAAGTTAGTTTGCTTATTCTATGTCACCCGTATTATTGATTTAGTTTTCTGTATTACCAATTTTTGAAAATCAATATACTCTGCACTAAACAAAATTGTGTTTATTATTTATTTTGTAAAATACATATTAAATTATCATGTGTAAAGAGAACTTGAACGTTTACGTAAATTGGCCTGTAACAAATAAATGTGTTATAAATTGTACGATAGTTATTGCATATATCAATCAGAGAGAGGTTACAATAATTTAATTATAAATTATTTTAGTATATAAAAAAAACACGAAAGTTTGATTTCCTTATTTGTTTTATCTATGCACTTGTTTATTTAATGTATATATTTTATTATAAGTTCAGCTGTGTTGTTTACTACTACATTTCAATTTCATGTTTACTTGTTTTATATATTATTATTTATAGACCTCTATTTAAATCAAAATTTTTTATTTCGAACTAAATCTTAATCCCAAGCAATCCTAATTTTTATACCCATGCAAACTAATTACAAACTCAAATTCTCTTGTTTTATCAATATAAAGTTTCATAATTTACCAATTGAAGTTGTTACGATACATTATTAGTATTAATAATACAATTACTAATAATAATAAACCACAATTCATTAAGGTTTCAAACTGTAATATGTATTGCGTAATTCACAAGTAGAGATTTCCCATTTTCATACTGAGCGCTTAGTATAGTTTATTAAGCACTAAACTAATTTTATATTTTAAAACCATACATAACTCTCACTTGTAGTAAAAAAAACGACAATTCAGTAAATAAAATAAACCTTCTACCTTCGTTTAGTACTGAAAGGGTGTTTAAAGCTGAAAACGAAAATTACCCAACAAATCATTTATATTTGTTGGATATGCGTATCACAGTTGAAATTGACATAGTATCTCAGTTATAATGGTGAAGGCTGTTTTGAATTATTCTTGCTGCGAAATGTAAATATTACACCATTCCAATATTTTAATGGTCCCTCAAAACTATAGTTCAAACACAAAAATGTTTCTATGTGACATATGTTATTTATACCGACGCTTAGACAGGAATGTTCGTAAAGTTAAAATAAAACACACCACACTTCTTATAATATTAATAGTCCTGCGTCTGTTATCAATTTATCTCCAGTATTATTTCTGTATACATTTTGTTTTGTTCTCGAGTTTGTAGCATTCAAGCCCGTTCTGAAAAATACACTGATATATATTTAAGTACTTGAGTAAACTTAAGTTTTTTTTTGTGTTCTTGCTAGTTCAGATACTGAATGAGTGTGGTCTTTTTTAGTAATATTATATAATAGATACTAGCGAAGACACACTCAGTGAAAACTGATCTAACGTACATCTCTTGAATATCTCTTCACAACCAATCCTTTATATGTAAAATAAAATAATTTGTGATTTATTTGCCCAAAAACGTAAAGTCATTACATTCACATTTAATTTGAAATTTCTAAACGTAGTGAATAAGACTGTAGTGGACAAAATAATATCACAAAACTAACATTAAATTTACAAATATTTGAACCTAAATTACTTTTAAAACGTCGAGATCGAGAACACACATTTTATTATACGATATAATTATTTGCAAGGAATCATATTATGCCCAAATGTTTAATTTAAATTTTCATTTAAAAGAAGTAACACACTATTTTTATTACCGGAGAAAATGTGCAGTTGAAAGGTTAGAGTTAATGCACTTTGCTTACGTTACGGGTGCTCCTACTGTATTCTACTTACAATGAAGCTGTGACCAGTTTACATTATACATACATAAGTATGATAAGCCACGTACCACGCATTACACCGTGACCGTAAACCGTTAGCGTCCTGAACCGCAGTGATATGGTCGTGGTCATACTTGTGGTCCAAGTGCGGTGAGGGTTTGTCGCCAATCTCTCGTTATATTGTTAAACTAACGACGTTTGTAGATTAGAGCTGCTACTTTTATAATGATGGATACCGGTCTGCCATAGCAACAATGCTGCTTGAATCCATAGCGCCATCCATATTTTTATGTGAAAAGTGTTATACTTATAGTTCTGTGTAAGAACCCATTTTGAGAGCATTGTTATATTGTATGTTTTGGTTACTCAATTTCATATAATGTTAAAACTCGTCCAAAATCAAAGTTGATTTTTTTTACAAATTTGACTCTGTAATTTAATAGATGCATATATTTAGGATATTGCACAGCTTACAGTTGTGTGTGGGTTGGAAGTGGTACAAGAATAACTCTTAGTTTGAATCCATAATTGTTTCTAATTCTGTTTCAATGAGTTGTTTAAATTAGTTATACTTTTATTTCAGGAATCTTTTTATTAATATCCGTTCATTACTAACTGAATGTATCATTTCTCAAACGCATCCTATATGTATAACAAAAATTTGTTCAAAACGTAAAATTGATTAGAATGGTTTAGTACATTTAACTAATTAATTATTTAATTTAATTAGATTGGTTATATTAACTAATTATGTATGTAAAGCTGATAAAAAGGTAACTAATAAGTTTAAACACCACAAATGCAACAAAAGGAATTTTAATTTATTTTCCGTATAAATTGTTAAGCTCTCATTATCTGCATTAAAACTGGTGCCTACCCCTTACAAATAGAGAAATTATAGAACTTTCCAACCTTTATCGCATCGAATGCACATGGGGACAAAGATTGCGTACTAAAAAAAAATTTTTCGATTGCATTCCATAGCATAAATCACAACAGTTGATAAAAATGGATTCTTAGTTCATCTTTCATTGAACGGTATAAATTTGTTTGTTTAATGGCTACTCTCTGCTTTTTAAAATATGTGAAACTATAGGTGTTCTTTTACAATTTAGACGTTTGATGTGTACTGTTCTCCAAAATCTACTATTTATGAAAAGTGATAATGTGTTTAAAAACTTTAAAAGCTGTTATTGAGTTTATATGATGCGTTGTTTATAAAATCTGATAGCTTTGAAACAACAGTGCTTAAATATTACATCCCGGAAAATTCTGCAGAGAAGTAAAATTTCCTTAGTGAATAATTTTCGAACTCAGGGTTTAGAGAGTGAAGTTAACTTTTGTTTTTGCAGTATCCTCGGCCTCAGGGACGGGTCGGTATATACGAGGCGATGCGGTGTCCAGATCGATCAGCTAACACTGAGGGCTTCGAACCTACCGTCCATCGACCATCGAGACCGTTTAAAATGAACTAAATCCTTGCAGGTTTTCCCCACGAGAGTTCTTTCTCATATTTGTGACAATGTTTGAAAATGTTTTTAGATACATCCAAAAACGCGAACACTGAGCATTTGCACTTAGTACTATGGCTCAGGCCTTCAACTGCTTCACGTCTACTTTTTTATCTTTTCCAAGAATTGTTTAATTGTTTCACTCGAAATAAAATCACTTTCGTCTAAACGATATCTTGCGATGACATTCTTCCACCAACTGGAGCTAATACAGAACGCTTTGTTGCTTCCTTCTACAATTTTTATTATTAGACTGATCACATGATATTTTATGACCCATCTGGATGAAACAGGTCAGTGAAATTTCACCTTGCGGCAGTTCTGAGCCGATCGCGGCCAAGTTTTGTCGTACGAACTTCCATCCTTTTGTAGAAATTCGCTCTTGGAAGATCGCTAGACAAGAAAATATCGTAAATATACGCGCAATGCCGCATGCATACAACTCGCAATTTTTGTATAAACGCGATGTTTGATTAATCTTGATTTCTTAATAATCAATATTTTGCACGCTATTTACATTTCTTATGTAATATAACTATAGTGAAAAACCTTGAATTTTTGCTCGGATAGAGCACGATAAGCGGACCCGGTTTTTATATCGAAATTATCAAACGTAAATTTCAATATTATACCAATCAATATAACCAACCAATAATAATTAATTTGAACAATAACTAAATAATCTGCACCAACAATAATAATATATTGTTGTATAATATACATAATATATTGATATTCTTAACATAATTTGCTCTATAAGTGACTTCTTTTAAATAAAAAAATAGTTAACTTTAGAAAACTATAAAGAGAGCACTAAAAGATTATTTACTGTGTCTTTCTCGGTTTCAAGATGGTTTTGTTGTTATGTTTTCTTCATTATTTAAATTTCATTTTTCCTATTACCTGTCTTATAATTCTATCGTTTGAATAATGGTTATGGTTGCTTTATTATATTTATGACATTATGTAATTGTTTCAACTATTTCTATTACTTTGAAACATGTGACTTTAATTTGGTATTTTAGATACGTTGATATCGATTGATAGTTCTGTTGTTCGATGTATAAAGTATCGATGATTTTAGTAAGCGATATAAAAACCGTGTCCGCTTATCGTACTCTGCTCTTTTCCCCTATAAGAACAACGTTATCTAGAGTTATGAGAGAGGTCTCGTTTTAAAGATATAATTAATATGCATCGAAACGATTTTTAGTTTTTATTTTATTTTATACTTTTTTATACATATTTAAATAATGTAAAGGTTTGATTAAAGTTTTTCTCTGAATAACCATTAAAAGTATTGAAAAAACTTTGACGGTAATGAGTTATATACTTTAAATGGACATGCACTTAATTCACACATGGATTAGAAACTGATATTAGTCTACAGGTCTACTACAAATAAACGATCATGAGCTGTTCCTATTCACTCCTCTCGTATAAAAATAAAAATTATGAATTAGTAATTTGAAAGTAGCTTAGAGACAAACTGTGTAGTGGTTGGTATAACATTTAGTTATATATCATCTCCTCAGTTATAGATATAAGAACGTTTAGTTCTTGTACTCATTTGAGTACGATTGAACTTGTCCAACAGTTTCACTCGAAAGTACAGTTCACTTTGTCCCTCCAGTCGGAAAGACGTAACGTTCGCAGACCTCCCCCCTCCCCTCACCCCTCTGTATATCTGTCTTCCGGAATTGCGGAGATGAATCATTAATGAAGCGTGAACGCGGGAAGCGCGACATTCGCTCTCGGACTCGGAGATGGAGAATTCGCCAGCTGCTTAATGTGAGAGTGGAAACTTGTCTTCATTCTACACTTGTACGGTTGCCTTGTGCTGTAACTGTTGGAGGAATGATTCTGGGTTCTATTAAATTTGCATGACAACAGTCAGTTTAACGCCCGATATTAGAAATGCATTTAAGTCAAGAATGTAATATATACTGTTATAAGATGTAATGGTTTAAATTCTACAAACAAGTTTTTTTACAGAAAGACAAATTTATTAATTGTTAAGTTGAAGCTTCACAATAATATTGTGGTGGCTGTATATTCATAACAGCCTTTGAGTCACTGCTGGTTGAGGTAGAATTCGTATGGTCCAGGCATTAAACCATATGGCCCCTAAAAGGTTCTGGTCTTTGACTTTGCACCGCCTCTGCAACAAAACTGTAGCATTCATCTGGCCTGTGCTACTTAATGCCTTTTAGTGTAGGGTCTCCCGTGGGTGACCCGATCTAGCCCTTGAAGCTTCCAGTCAAGGAACCACATGGCATGCAGGAGTCACTTAAGAGCCACCCGTTTCTAGGTTCACCAGACTTCCAAGGTTCTCATTAATTGTCCTGAATGTGTGTACTATCCATGTGATTTCTATACTAATCCGTCAAAATCCATAATGAACCATCTTTAGCTCAACCCAGTTCTTCTACAGTGTTTATGTCCTACCCTCCACTTTTTGGTGTCCTTGGATAATATCTGGGCTTGTCCCGTGTGTCAAATCTGGTCAAAATCCATATAAATTTAGTGAAGTCGGTTGGAATAAGCATTTTAAAATGTCACCCCCATTCATCTGGAAGCATTCAACATCCCTTTTAAAGCCACCCTCTAGTGTCTCCTGTAAACGTACGTTGGTAGTATAAGTTCTGTTTCACATTTGTTTCTGAGAATGTTCATGGCTGAATGTTCATTTTGATTGAAATTCAATCATGCCCAATTGATCCGGGTCCCTGAATCTATGCCGCCTTGGAATTGATAATGTACAATAGAATATCCATGCCATATTGTCATGACGAACAGCATACCGGATTGTTAAGATCGAGTTAGAACAAAGAACGCAATCATGATAATACTCAGGAATCGAAACCTTTTACAGGAATATAGCGTTGATAAGAAATAATCGAGGTATTGAGTCATTATGAGAGAATAGACGTATCAAATTTAAAGTTCACATCAAAGTTTAAAAGTAAATTGAGTCTTTTTAAGACGTTTCAGTATTATATTGTATTCCTTCGTGAATTATTTGTGGTCTTCCTACACTTTCTACTAAATCTGCTTATATTTGGTACAAGCTCATCCATCAGATAATGTTAAATCTCTCTGAAGTAGCCAAATCAGTATTTAAGGCTAAAACAGATTGAGCTACAATAGGTCGCTAATCTAGGTAGAGTAGAACATTCCTTGGTTTAGTTTCTGAATGAATCCCAACTTAATAAAATAATATTTAATAGTATAATAGTAATATTTATTTTTTGTTCAATATTGATTGCGATTAGTCAGTTACTTATAAATCGGTAAACGGACTGTAGGTCCACGTCATAAAACTGCCGGAAGCATTTCTTACCTACTTCTTAAGGGGTGGACAGTAGGTCCACGGTCCCGGCCTGGGACCCACTGTCCGACTCACGGGTTTCTTTTGACGAGGGGTTGATAAGGGATCGTCGTACTCACACTGTAGCACTTGAATGGATGTTTCGAGATCTAAACTCTATATCTGCTAAATAATTTTCAGTACACTACATAAGACAGCTGCAAAAAAGAATGAAACGAAATTATATATTAAAATAAAGTCAGGTTAGTTACGCCATTTCTAACTTAAGAATGTCTGTAACGATTATAGTGTCTACTGGTATATACAGTATTATACAAACGATGGTCCAATATAAGGAATAACTAATACAAACTTACTGTAGATGTTTATGATTCATTAGGACAATGCCAACCAAATTAATCAGATAATAATATAATGCTATATGGAATTCTTTAAGATATAATCCCTTTTAGTAATCCACTTCATATGTGATAGCTTGAGTAAACTGTTGTTAATAGTTGCTGCTTTAGCAGTACGCTGTGCGAATGTAGTGGAAGCATCACTGACCAAAATAAAGAATAAGTGCAGGTAGAAAAACTAATGCACGGCCAGGTCAGTTTTGAAAAGTACAGACAGTGTGGACAGTTAGTCCACGCCGACACCTGTGGACTAACTGTCCTACTACCCTGCAGAAAAGTGATGTCAGCCACCCTCGTCAAACTAGGCGTGGACCTACAGTCCTACAATCTTATAAATCATATCCCTTGATAACCTATACCTATACTACTTACAAAGCCCGGCCCCATTCTACCATATGTTATAAATTCATTAAAAAGCCAAAAGTATGCGAGCTTTATGTTGTAACTATAAAAACAAATTTGTGTTATGTCTCTAAAATCAAATGATTTGATGATGACTTCACTTGAGTAAGCAGCATTCATGAAATAACCCAACTGGACGCGTAATCTTTAGCGGATCAATGTAAGATATACAGTTTTTAAAGACTCAGTTCAGTACATTATCAATGACCCTGGCTTGCCGCCATGATGTTTGCCCCGTCTCACCACCTCGCCAAGTCATTTGAATGGCGCCTCCCCACCGTGGCAGCGAATGCTGTATATCATCTGACTACTAGATTGTGTTTAACTGCTCTCTAGTTTCTGCGACCGACAAACTTACTCTAGAACTTATTACTTAGTTTTGGCGCCAAAATCCTGTCTGTGGTTCTATCAACTAAGCCTCTGTATTCCTCTTTTGTGGTCTTCCAAGGTTAGGTTCTCCTTTGCGGTTCCTTCACCAAATATCTCCTGTTGCTTTAACGTTGGGTCATAGTTTAACTAATTAATAGGAACGTATTAGAAATGTAGCCTCGAAAAGTGTTTGATATAAATACATAATAATAAGCCTTTTAACACTTTTTATAGATTTTATTTGTACAAGGTACATTTCGAATTCAACGAATTTCATCATCAGGTACTTGTAGGTTAAGGTATATTTAATAAACAAATAATTCAAACCAAATTGTAATATGCTTTTTAACTTCCTTGGTGGCTAAATTTTTGTATTTAATTTTATATGTGACAAATTATGTTGTTTAACGGTCTATTAAATAATACATTTGTCGTTAGAAAATGTTTGTCATTTAATAATACGTCAGGATTAATTTTGGCATTTTTGTAAATTTCAAAATGTTCTACAGTTGACAATATGTGACTTTTTTGTATGTGTGTTTGCAAATTTCAAGATTGTTTTAGATATTTGTGTATGTATGGCTGGTGTTATTTATTTAAATGGTCAGCATATTTTAAATTTGATGATGGCTTTAATGCTTTTATACAATGTATGTTCATTAAATCTAATTTTAAAGGATCGGCCAGTTTGTACAATATAGTGGTTTTGACAATCATTGCAATTTAATATTGAATAAAATTTATTACTCGATAGACTTTTAAAATATATAAATTTATCACATGTAAAATTGAATACAGAAAGTTAGCCACCAAGGTAGTTAAAAACATATGACAATTTCGTTTCAATTATTTATTTACTTCATTTACCTTAACCTACTTGATGATGAATTCGTTGAATTCGAATTGTACATTGTACAAATAAAAGTGTTAAAAGGTTTATTATTGTATATTTAATATGAACATGTTTTTAATATTTGTTTTACAGCATTATTTTAAAACTTTTAAATTGCCATTCGAAGAAAATTGTATTTTATAATAAACCAAAGGCACATTGCGGTTTCAACTGTATGATTGGCAGGGACCTTTACGTTTGTGGTGACCTGTCGCCAGAAATCGCTAAAATCTGTGATAATCACTAGAATAAGCCACTGTTTTGCAACACGAACACTCCCCACTGCACAAGGTCTGTAATTTCGTGGATTAAAATATGAATGTCATTGAGCACCGTTATATACGTTATTGTAAGCAAAAGCATCACATTTTCAATTCATTTTTCAAGCCTTGGTAACTGCGATCACATAAGACCAAATGTGATCGCTGCTTGGTAACCAATATTCGTCAATAACCGTTAGTTTTCACCAGTTTTCCCATGATTGGTTACGAAGCCATGCAAAACACTTGTCCTCTAATACAAGTTATGTGGAACCCTAATGGCAATTTTAAAATTTTACAAATTCATAATGTGATATAAAAGCTGCCGTTACAAGTTACATGGGTTGTCGCGGATTTCTTTCATTAGGGTGCGAGATTTTCGTAACGAGTACCTAAGAGGTAAGACGAACGTATGTTCAAAGTTTCATGTAAATCCGTTCTGTTGTTTTTGAGATAATGATGAGTCAGTCAGGCTTTTATGTACAGGACTATATATTGGATAATGATAAATAAATTTAAATTTTACTACATTTCTATTTTTGTTTTGACAGTAATGTTAAATTTGTTAGAGTTTAGTTACTATATCCACCTTAATCTTCTCTCAAATGAACATTATTGTTACCACTCTGGGACAGGTGGTAGACAGTTTGATAGGAAATTAGGTCTTAGCGTTTGCTCGTGATAGTGTAAAATAGTCAGTGAGTTCCTTACAACCAGCTGTCTGTAATTTTAGAAGCGAGGGAACCGAGAGTGAGGGATCCATTCAGAACATGGAATTGAGAATTGGTAGTTTTGTGCCATATTTTGGCTCCATGTCAACAGTCAGTTCTCCAGACAATACGGGTAGCACAACAAAACTCAGGCGAGAGATTACCCCCCCCCCCCCCTAACCTGTCGCTCCCGGATGTCTCTGATAACATCTATCTGTTGTTAAACAACGGAAACGGCCCCTCAGCCGGATTCTTTCCTCGGTTTTTTCGTGTCCGCCTCTCCATTTGTGAACGTGTGAATGCGGTAAAATATTAGAGCCACTTTGTGTACGGTAAATTTGAAGTTACCGTAGGTCTCAAAAACGCCTTCCGGGGTCCCGTATTTTTGTCAAAATGTGCGGAATTCACCAAACGATGACAAGAGAGCTTTAATATAAAGTAGAAGCTATAATGAAGTCATAAACTTTGTAGTAACATATAAAAAACAGAACGTCAGATAACTTAATCCTAATAATATTATAAATGCTAAAAGTGCCTTTGTTTTATTGTTTTATTTTCACGCGTAAACTACTCAACCGATTGTACTGAAATTTTACATGGACATTCTTGAGTTTCCTTGGTTATGAATATAGGTCTATTCTTATTATGTAAATCTATCCGGGCTACGCCCCACACTGGTCTTTGAAGCAGCAAGAAGTGCGATCTTGGTCTCTAAAGTTGTGTAATATTAATTGAATGAATGAACCTGTCAAATGTAATAAACTGTTCTCTGTAAACATTGTTGATTATTTTGAATTTGTTTACATTTATAGTGCGTAAATTTTGTAATAAGTAACCATAATTTTCAGCGACGTTTTATACTTCAGCGATTAGGTAAATACTAAACACTGACAGTGTTTAGGTATATACATTTTATAACGTACTGTACTTACGTTATAAAATGTCCTGAAACGTAAGTAGGTCAGAATTTGACCCCAAAGACTCCCTTTGAAGCAATCGACAAGAACTATGCTAGAACTTTTGCTGTGTTCTTTTGAACTAATGAATCGATTCTAGCTCTGAATTTATTAAAATAAATTTTACTACTAATTTAAAGACTGATATAAAACCCATCTTAGTTCTCTTTTGACAGAAGTAGGCTTCTCTGATCTCTGTTATATATTTTCTTGGTCGTGAAACTCAAGAAATAAAAATCAACTAAGGAAAAACATACTAAACATTTATTTTTATATTACATGTAATTTAATTATTACATTAGCCATAATTAAAAACTCTTTGGTATTTTTTTATCATCAAACAAGGAAAACTCAAAATTGGGTTCGGAAATATAACTCACCCAAACCAATAGTGGTCGGTCATACAGGTGCAAAACCTTTGAAAGTGTTAAAGACCACAAATTTTAATAAAGAATTACAAGAATAACATTGTTTAGTAGGTTTTATCACAAAAATATTGACCCAAACAATATTTAAATCTAATGATAAACAACTGTTTTAGAGCAGATTTACTGTGACAATACATGGCCCACATTAAGTTTTTCAGCGAATATCCAACAACACAAAAATTGAATAAACGCCAGCTACAGAATACCTTATGCCTTTGGTTGCTTTATGTATTTTATGATGTAGAAGAATTTAAATACATGTTTCAGACCTAACTAAGGATAGTTTAGAGATATGTTCCCTGTTATAGTGTTATCGCAATAACTCTTTGTGAAACTTGTTATAAGGGAACGTTACGGAACACCCTGTGTACCGTATAACAAGTTTCATAAACAAATTATTGCGTTCTGAAGGAAAATAAAATCTATTTTCGAACACGTCTATTAAGTAATGTATTTTTATTTATTTTTATTTTTAGTCAACAAAATGTTTTATAATGCACCGAAATCATATCTAAATGAGAGAACACACGTTAGAAATTGGGGGATTTCACATAGAACATATTTAACGTTGCCATATTATTTATGAACACATGTGTTTTTGGTTAACGTTATAAAAAAAATCCACAAAATATAATGTATCTTTATTATCTATCTTTTTTTAATAATAATAATGAAATAATGATTTATTCCAGCAGGTATTAACAATATTTAAAACAAAAATATAATTTTTCTGGAGTCAAACCGACCATATTTTCAGTTATCGCGGCCGGCGATAACAATAAAAAGAAAAAGTTATTTCTAGAGTCCAGAATTGATAACTGTTGAGCAGTTTTCTGTGTCAAACGTAGCTGACTCACTCGTATCGCTATCTCTAAAACTTAGATAAGGTTAAAACATCTAATCATCTAAGTTCCAACTGATTGTGGTGAGAATAACCGGTGTGTTATCTCAGCCCGTGATTGTGAACCCTTTATTAGGCGATTCTCCCCGAATTCAAATCTAATATCCAATTTACAGATTGAATGCACCAAAGCCAACGTTCGTATCGGTGTGGTGTCGGCTTTGTCCTTTGTGGTGTAATATAGACCTAATCACATGAAACGTGCCCGTGTATATCGTGGAAGTGGATGTGTGTAACTCTGTCACTGGCGTGTTGATTGAAATAGCTGGGTGCGGTACTGTGCGGTACGGTGCGGTGCTTCGGTGATGATGCGGTTACCTGGTCTTGATTAAAACACATACCAGCCACAGCACACACGTTGTGCTGTGCACTTCATCCAGTCGCTGATTAGTCGGGGTTACTTAATTATCAGCTATCGACATCATCTGATTACCGTACTCGTGTCTGTAACAGGCATTACTTGAGTTATCTACAAATGTAGGTCAGTTAAAAAATAATCGAATGAAAGCGTCAAATATAGAATCAGGATGTGATCGATGATTTTTGTTTCTTCAAACAAAACTCACACCCTAAAGCAAACGAAAATTTGATCAAATTAAATCATTATTTGTGTTGATGACAGCTAAAACTATTCGGTAATATGTTTATAGATATTGGATTTTTAGTGTTTTAATAAATTCAGTTTTGGTGATATTAAGACCATTAAAGTATTAAGATATGATTAAAGGAGTTTTTTTAAAGAAGAGTTTTCTCTCTTAAATAGACATAATATGGTGCCGATTAAAATTAAGTTGAAGTAATAAATTCGTGTTCGATCATAGGATCAGAATTTACCAAAGAAGATACAAAATCTGATATCACTTATGGTTAGGTACATTAGGCCTATACAGTTTTTTCTTTTTTTTAACATAATTGACCATAAAGTGACAGATTGTTCTTGAGACGAAGCCATTGGTGCTAGCAAATTGGAAAGTAATTGGGTTTTTATCGAATAGCGAATGTTGTCAATGTTGAGTTTAACTCCAATTCACCTCCCTCTTAGTGCAGCGTCTGGAATCTGACGCTCTTACAGACTTGACTCCTGAAATCTGGAGTCATGTTCGTCTGAAGAGATCCAAGAGAGTCGGCAACGAAGAAGCTAAAAAAGGAACTCGTTACTTAGTTTCCATGTCAGGGACACCTAGACCACAAAATATAGTGTAATATAGGCGAAGAGGTATCCTCATTGTCCCATCAGGTGTACAATTAGAAGGTGCTCTAAGAGCAAGGTGTATTGGAGCTTAACTCAACATTCACGTGGAATCAACTTTCCCACCATAACTTCATTATGAATAACGAAGTTGCTATTGAAAGCCACTGGTAATCTTCCAGACTTACCAGGATTCTGTAATATCATAAAATTGAGTAAACATTTATAGGAGGAAAAAGTCGTGTTTTGATATTTAGAATGTGCACCCCGGGCGTTTGTGGCATAAATCCAGGTACGCCGTGTATTCACATTAACCAGGAGCACTATTTGATTTTGAAACTTTGTCGTTTCTAGTTTGGCTATTCCTAAAAGTGGTAAAATTTATTCCGTTTCTATGCTTTTCCATACATGGCTGGAGATTGTATTCATGAAACTCACAAAAAGTACTGAAAACATCAGACAGTGGAAATACTACTAGATTGGTGCGGCCATATCAGTGAACGTGTTAAAGTACCAGTTTTAAGACTCAAAGTTCATTTTACTGTCACAGTTTGTCAGGTGTGCTGACGACATAGGTGAGGAAAGTCGCGTATTCCAAATAAAAAGCCCAGATGTGGGACTGTTCGTGCCCGGAATGTGAGTGCGATACGTAGACAGTTGCCTGCAGGCGTGTGTGTGTACAGAGGTGGGGGTCCACACATTGTCATGTAAACCCACAGCAGCCTCACACATATTGCAGCAGTAGGTCGAGCATTGACTGTGCCATCTCTTTGTGATCTCCTCTTGTGTCTGACTACTGCGCAGTAACAAGCCCTAATTTTAATTCTCGTGTTTATTTCACAAGAGGACGGTAGCAGGGTTAGTATTGGTTTTAACATTTGGAGTTGTGAAATACAATGTTTACACGTTCATAACTGTATTGTTGCTACTTGAATCTAGATACCGAATACAATAAAAATATGTAAAAGTAGCTACAGTTACTCTTTCGTTCGAGTGACCATCGAAACTTATAAACAAGACATCCGAACCTTTCCTAATTGGAATGGTTGGCATTTACTTCTTAAAAATATGACAACTCTCAATATATATGTATTTTTTAAGATATATATATATATATATATATTCAAATTGGCATCCAATGTATATAAAACAGTCTATTCCAAAAAGTGTATCTATCCAAGAAATCCAAGAAGCTATGCAGCAATGATATGGGCTTCTTAAATTACATTGAACAATTAAGCAACACTTTTAAACATTAAAATGACCCAGTGAAAATTTTAATAAATAAAATAAACAAACCAAAACATCCACAAAGTAGCTTTAATTATAAAAATTAACCAAAGTTTATTGCACAATATTTTCCTGGACTACACAAAATTAACAGTATTATGAAAATTTACAGCTTTTTCAGCATACCTCTCTACTAATGTTCTTTCTTTAAAGTAATATCATCCATATCCCCTCATATAATTTTAACATGTTAAAGCTAAATTACTTTTTCGAAACTATAACAAGGAAGACTTTAACATAGTTTTATGTGAGTTAGAAATAAATTAGGTATTGATTATTCTGTAAATTTGATTGATTATTGAATTTCTGTTAATTGTACGTTTTATCTAAGCAGGAATTCATTACATAGCTACGTCTCGTTAAATATCCTAGAAACTACATGAACATAATATTCATCAGTTTGAAAAAATGAAAGTCTAAATTTATTTATAAAAATTAGAGTATTGTTTGGAAGAGGATTCAGGATTCATACTTATGTTTGAGTTACCCTTAAAAGTTGATTATCTACATCTATTAAATTGTAATGACACGCAGTATTTAGATCTCATTGCATCTAACCTTGAAACCCCCAAGCTCCTAGTACGTAGTTATATAAATATCCGACAGACATTCTAAGGCAGTTTCCAAATGTACTTTGCATCTTTATTTTCAACTTATGAGAACCGGCAATGGTAGTTTAATTTAACTTAAAACAGAGTACGAGCTATCTTCACGAATAAGACGGGAAACCGCAATCCTAACACTGAGTTAGCGTAGCGTAAAAGTACACGGGTAGTTAGTATCAAATGTAAAGTTGGTTCTCTTGGGTACGCCAAAACACAAACAAGACAAACCGCCCCGAGGCGACTGCCCAGTAATTTAGCCTCCCTTTTGAGCCCCAGCACTATAATGTACAGTATCATCCAACCCTTCGTATAAACCATGAGGCTGTTTTCTTTAATCAACTCTGGCGTTGAAATTACCTCTTCATATGAAACCACTTCTCTTGTTTGCCATCCAATTATGTCCAATTTGTACGTTGCGTCGTGAAGCTGGGCATTAAACTTCAACATTATTAGTTGTGTACCAAAAATGTATACATAATTTTACTACGTAACTCGTAACGTATCTTCTCAACTACATTACTTACTTATGTCAATAATGTACAGTGAGTTTATAATGCCATTACTAACTGTAAAGTTTTTAAATAATAATAAATCTATTTTTAGAATTAATATGACGTAATTGTTCGCTTTATTGTAACGTAATAATGCCTGGCGCTCTATAACAAATTTGCTCATCACTTTACTATGCGATGACCTTGCAAAATATTGCTCTATGTGCTGTTACAGTCACTCAGAGATTTATGAATAAATATGAGTAAATATGAAGGAAACAGGATTTTTCCGGGCATTTTCAATCGTTCAGTGATACAAAAAGTCAATACCACTGAACGATGGCAAATGTCCGGAAAATCCTGTTTTCTTCACAATCCTTCCATCGCATCGTCAAAAACAAAGAAACGATTACTAAATAATAGTTTTTTACGTATATGTTTGGCGGTGTACGTATCTCAGTCGTCACTTATAAGCAAAAATTAGCTAATTTTAGTTCATCCAATTTTCAAAGCAGGATTTTTAATGTTATATTTACAGCACTTTTGTAGAACTTATCATCCAACATTCGTAACTATACGAAATTGAGTAGGTAGTTATCAATACAGTGATGAAATTACATTTTACTCCGACCTTTAGATCGGCGATTATTTACGATAAAATATTCCATCGTTATCTATTCCCTAACACTAACCTGAAGGACAATCGTGAGTATCCAATTGAGTGCCACGAGCACATTAGAATCGTAAAAACAGCGGCGTGCAATTTCTGTCTTTGTGTGGAACTTGGTGAAGGTGCTACGAGGATGTATAATCAGCTCCAGCATACTTTGGGACTCAATGTATGTCACGTGCGTAGGCATTTTGGTGACAGAAAATGTTTACCGATACCCGTACGAAAGTCGAGGACGAACGTCAGAAAAGAAAATCAGTGCGATTTGATCATGGCTGACATTGAGAGTGACGGTGGCTGAATTTATTTTAAAGGTGATCATGGCTGACATTGAGAGTGACTGTGGCTGAACTTGTTTTAAAGGTGATCATGGCTGACATTGAGAGTGACAGTGGCTGAACTTATTTTAAAGGTGATCATGGCTGACATTGAGAGTGACTGTGGCTGAACTTGTTTTAAAGGTGATCATGGCTGATATTGAGAGTGACAGTGGCTGAACTTGTTTTAAAGGTGATCATGGCTGATATTGAGAGAGGCAGTGGCTGAACTTATTTTAAAGGTGATCATGGCTGATATTGAGAGTGACAGTGGTTGAACTTATTTTAAAGTTGTCATCATGGCTGACATTGAGAGTGACAGTGGCTGAACTTATTTTACAGGTGATCATGGCTGACATTGAGAGTGACTGTGGCTGAACTTATTTTACAGGTGATCATGGCTGATATTGAGAGTGGCAGTGGCTGAACTTGTTTTAAAGGTCATCATGGCTGACATTGAGAGTGACAGTGGCTGAACTTATTTTAAAGGTGATCATGGCTGATATTGAGAGTGACAGTGGCTGAACTTATTTTACAGGTGATCATGGCTGATATTGAGAGTGGCAGTGGCTGAACTTGTTTTAAAGGTCATCATGGCTGACATTGAGAGTGACAGTTGAACTTATTTTAAAGGTGATCATGGTTGACATTGAGAGTGATAGTGGCTGAACTTTTTTGAAGGTACACTGTCTTTGATATAACAGAAAATTTGAATATAAGGAAAACATGACATTCATCGAGTTGTTGAATGCTGTGTCAGTATTGAATCTTACCTAGACCCATTGAACTGTATTATAACTAGCAAGAGTTGTTTACAAGTACGATTTCGGGGCAAACATCTTCAGAACGAATTTTCACGAATTTCGTCTACATCAATGAAAGCTCCGATAAAAAACAAAATCCTTTTTGCCTTTCAAAATAGAAACTATTTAGTACGTAACGACTGGGTATCTCCGGAGTGGACAGTATGCAAGTGGTATTATAAAGAAATTATGCACGGAAAAGCATTTATGTGAAGCGGTGTGGGAGATATGTAAACGTACGTGTGAGTGTGATGGCAATTTGCCTTCATACTGCATTTTCCGTATGCTAGTTTAGCAAAGGGAGGATCGCAATTTTGCTACCACCAACCTTAATCGTTGGACTTTGCGTCCAAAACTAAAATCGGTTGTGAAAGAACTCCAAATTGAGGCAGCAAACGATGTTAAGGCAATCTTTTGTGACGCAGACTTTCGAGTAGCGACACCAAAGAAAACCAGCATTGCTGTGAGCAATGAACATCTTTGTAGTATTATAAATGTATTTCTGGAATGACTCACTAACCTGGTATGTGCTGGCAGCTCTGATATTACACCATGTCACAACACAGAGATCTCACAAGAGATAACAGTTTAATGCGTGTATCACGTGTTGTGACGTCAGCAGCAGAAGGAGGTCTGACAGTGACAGTAGGTTCCTGCGGGAACGCATCTATGTCGTGACAAATCCTCCTCCTACACAATTATTTACATAGACACGTACCCGTACACGTACACGTACAAGTACCTTGCCTCACGGTTAATTCTCAAATGATGCCAGTTTAGTTCATTACACTCCGACGGATGTGCCACGAGAACAATAGTAGCGCAAGTGTTGTGCCACCGTACGAAAGTTCTAGGCCGAATGAAGAATTTTCCGCCCAACTTAATAAAATATTTGCAATTGATCATGATTTCTTTTCAATTATTTTAATACTTTTGATACATAGTGCTTAAGACAGTAACAGTTTAAAAATTGATATTTTTAAAGGCCAGAATATTTTTGATATTGATATTGATATTGATATTTTTATAAATCATTATAATCAGGCCAGAAACAATGTTAAAGATAACTATATTAATGTTTACACATTTATTATTTATAAATAATTAATTTCTGTAAATATACTTCAAAAAATTTAATTAAAATGCAAATTTCGTAACTATTGAATCACTATAAACATGTCACTCCCTGAAGCGATAACACATTTCATATTATTAAAAATTCATATTTTAGTATATTTTAGTAGTTGTGATTTTGAATGATTAAAAACTGCCTAAATTTTTTTATATTAAATCTCTGTACATTAAAGAAGTCATTGTCCTTGTCTTTGTCCTTGTGAAGTAATCAAAATTTTTTCAACTTTTTCTGTCGTCAAGGAAGTTATATGAAAGGGCTTTGACATTGAAATTTTAACAAATATAACCAAAAACCGAGTGCACCACCCTCCACACGTGCGTTATGGAATGTATTCTAGATCTATTAAAAAAAAATTGCTTGCGTATATACATACTTCGGACTGATAAGCCTATCTCGGTCATACAGTTTCTACTTCCGGCCGTTAAAATTCAATTACGGTGCCATAGTTAAGTTTAACTTGTTGTCCAAATAAAAAAAATATTCATACAAAAAAATCTGGCCAAAAAAAATTGAACGTAAGGATAACTCAAGATGTACATTGTTTTAAAGTGTAATGTAAGATGTACACCAAGTGAAGTCCAAAGCCAAACCTAACAATAGTAACTTTATATTATAGTAACCGATACCAGGTTTTCTCTTTAGTATTCATCTCTGCTAAACAAACCATTTTATAATGATGTACATCTTGGGCTAAGCTTATTCTAAAAAATTCCGTGTACATCATTATCTATTGGATGTGAAAAGTCACAAACTACTTTAAAAACTATTTCTAAGTCCAGTATTCATTTACTAAGTTTAATTTTCACAACTTGAGGCAAGACAAGAATATCAAACCATCTAGAACAGGACCTATATTGTAAATGTTTCAAACTTTAAAACAGCATAATTTTTAAAAGGGTGGACCCTTTAAGGTCGGATTTGCAGCATTGTACTCTACTAATAAAGACGACTCAACCTATGCTCTCATTTAAGATTTTCTTCTGACTTCTTGTAGGCCATCCCCTTGACATGACAAAAAAAATTTTAGTTATTTAAAAAAATAGATTTATAGACTTTTTTACACCCTGTATATGGGTCACACATCAAGTGATGGAATTATTTTTAAGTACGACTTTATGACAATTGGAATGTCCACTGGTTTCTTGCTTGAAATGAAGAGAATTTCTATTCATCGTTACTACTATCGGTGGTATGAACCCAAGGTAAGGCTGAAGAAACTGCTGGTCACACACCACGGTCGAGATGTGACCGGAATAGCATAGTTACAGTCGTCGCTGGCTGTGTGAATTGGCGCGTACCGAGCATTGCCGGCATTGTTGGATGTATGCTACGTGTAATGTTTAATGGCGTTTAGATCCGCTATCGGAATAGAGAATTAGAGCTTGGATTTCATCCTTGGGAATTCAATTCGTGGATCAAAGCCCAAAAGTGACGATTTCCATCCAATGTCGCAATTGGAAATCATCTTCAGGGTTAATTGTAAGACAGGGCCTTATGGCCCTAAATTCGCCCTTTTGTATATATGTTATGATACAAATAAAGTCATTTGTATCTTCAAAAATTCAAAAATCATCTTCAAAGTCGCATAGGAAGCCTTCCATAATTTGCAACTGTTGACGCTGCCCAGTCTCTACATCTTGGAAACAACTCTGTTTTGTATGTCTAAATGTGCCATGACGAGTGGCCGAGACATACATGAGTATGAGACTATAGGCAGAGATAAATACCGAACTGGTAGACACAGAACGGTGGTTTATGAACGCTTGCCTTCACAGGCAGGTGTTCATTTCGTCAATAAATTACCAGATTCAATTAAAAACACTCCAACACTCAAGGTGTTAAAAGCTCGTTTGAAACGCTTTTTAGTGTCACAAACATTTTATAATGTTGACCAGTTTTTTGCATATGATTGGGAGACCACAAATTAAAAAGACTGACTGAATTCAATGCTGGAAGTGGGAATAATTGGTGAATGAATGGATGTAGGTAAGTTTGCAGATTGTATGCTTAAATGAGATTTCTTGTGGTGTGTATAACAAAAATTTGGCAAGTAAAAAGTAAAAATTGACTTTTGCCATGCGTTGTATTAATGTTCCGGCAATAAAAATTTTATTTTTTTTATTTTATTTGATCTTTTCTTTGTCAAAACTGGGAAATTATGATGATACTGTTGTAAAGTTAGCCACCAGATATATTTAAATTACCTCCCAGGAGTTCATATCGCAATAACGTGTATTACATGGCACATAGTATTTTCATTTCGATAAAACTACGTAAATTATTCTAAGGTTGTTGTGTTCTATAAAAAAGTTAATTTACATTGTTTCTGTCAAAACTTAGGTGTGAAAATTTGTACTGTACGAGGAAATTATATTAGCTGTATTCTAAAATCAAAAGATGTGGACATGCTGTTGTAGAAAATGAGAACAGGATATTTGTGGTAACTTAAATAAAATCTTTACGGTTTACCGTTCACGAGGAGGCACCGCCAATGGCGATGAAGATAAAGGTCAATGCCATCTTCAGAGCGAGGGGCTCTAGAGCGGGTAATGGTACAGAGAAACGACTACGTGATGATGTCTTGGCAGTTGGCACTGTCTGTAACAAGGGCTGTGGCACAGTGCCAGCTCGAGCTTGCAACCTTCTCGCATCTTGGCCCTTCACGTTCTGACAGCCCTCGCGGTTGGTGGTGCTTTAGCTGATAATTCACGTTCGAGAAGGTGTTTTTCCTTTAAAAGATCTAAAGCTGCATGATAGTTTGGTCCATACGCCACACATGAAAAGCAAGTAAATAATTTCCCCCTTAGGTCTGCCTATCTGGTATCAGTCAGTACAGACCAATTCTCGGAAGGGAAACGGCGATAGCGTTATCCTGTAGGCTAGAACTTTGGAGTTTTTTTGTTTCAAGCTAGAACGAGTTGGAATCGGACCACCTGTAACGTATTACTGACGTCTCCGATTGTCCGTTCATATGGAACCTTGTCAGGGTGTATCGATCCACCGGTGTGGGAAGTGAAGAGGTGGAATTTGGTGTAGGGTATTTGATTTCAGCAGCGTATCAATGTAGCTATGGCCAGAATCACGAGCCGCTCCACACTCTCTATTAACCGAAATCCAACGAACCAAATTTCCGGTTTGGCCAAATATGTTTCATTTACATAAACAGATCCCGCCCGCATAATACAATGCAGCGTAAACAAAGCCCAATTTAATTCTAACACGGTTGTGCTGTACAAAGTACGGTATTGCATATTCCGCAGTAACCGAATTTCCGTTTAACCGAATTACTGCTGTCCTATCAACTTCTGTTAAACGAGACTCCAATGTGGTTGTTTGATCGTTTATTGATATGTGAGTCAATATAAATTGCTAAGAAACATCATATTTTAGTAACAAGGCTATACTAAAATAACGTCATCCGTTTTTTTTCCTAAATTCATTGTTATTATTCCTCCCCCTCCCACCAATATGTAAGCTTAATTTTCTGTGCTCACATCTTAGGTTGACAATTTGAAACACAGTAATATAATTTAGCCCAGATTTCGATCGCTGTTACGTAATTTTACTAATTGGAAATCAGGTAATTAAGAGAAAGGTAAGGTAATCAGTTCATTACAGACAAGGATAGTTTTGACCTAAACTACTTTCCAGTTCTTTTTTAGAGGTTTGTTTTTGGCGTATGGAAGGATTGTGAAAAAACAGGATTTTTCCGGACGTTTGCCATCGTTCAGTGCTACAAAATATCAGAAACACTAACGTTTCGAGATCTTTGCAATCTGATCTGTTCTTCAGATAAATAACTAACCTAGCAAATAATTACAAACTAGATTAAGTACCATTTAGAGTTAGTGAAGTTGACACACAACATGGTGGTTGTGATTCCTGACTTACGCGTGTCACAACGCTTAGGCATGCTTTGTTTATTTTAACCCAAGTTTTAATTATGCGTTTGGCTAGTTATTTACCTGAAGAAGAGTTCAGATTGCAGATCTCGAAAGAACTGATTTTTCGTCTCACTGAACGATGGATCTCGTCAAAAAAAAACTTCAAACAAAGAACGCTATCCTTGTCTGTACAATCCTTGTCTCCAATCAAAGCAGGCAGTGAGTGGCATACCCTTTCGTCTTTCCCGGACTCCTTGGAACAAACCCAAATGTCTGGAAAATCTCGAAATTTGCGGTTAGTGATGTGCCGCTCCTGGACATCCATAAGGTTGCCCAGATTTAAGTGACACATCGATTTTTGCTGTTCCTAATGTGGGTTTAACTGGAAGGTATAAACCAGCCAGAAGTGAACCCTCCTTGGGAAATTTGAGCTGTTACAAAATCTACCTACTTCTTCCGACTGAACCGGAAGGACTTAATAGGCAAATCAGGTGGGCGTTTCCTAATCAGGAACGTTGAGTAGGCAGGCAGCAGTATAGGCTGCTACATTCTAGTGGGCATATGACTTTCTGTAACAGTTTTTAAAACAAAGACAATCCAAGCCCAGACGACTCACTGAGGTTAATAACCCATATTGGTCAACAGCATTCTTTAGTGATGCGCTGTCTCGTCAAGAGTAGTCTAGGTCTGGCCGCCGGAAGGCGCTGTGAACACTGTTCCAGTTAGACCTTTGTGTTTGGGAACACCGCATGCTTTAGTCTTAAAAAGATTCATTTTCACCAAAATCAATATTTAAAATTTTCAGTTCAGCTCAAGAATTTCAGTCATTCACTCTTCTCTGAGTTCAGTATTGAACACATAAAATTAAAATCCCCTCTCCTCAGAAAATTAAAAAAAACTAGCTATGTTAATGCGTTACTGACTAGTCAATAGACCGTCTATAATGCTTATCAAAGAGTTCTTATCAGTATTATAGCTTTTAACTCTTGGAAAAATCTGTTTTATTTCTCCTGACCGAATCTTAATTCGCACAACCCTCGTTCGCAATTAGGGAAACATGCAAACGACGAGGCAGGCCAATGAATGACAAGTGACCGCAAGCCGGGGGTCGAGGCCGTGGAGTGGCCGCGCACTAATGTACATTTGCCTAACCGGGTTATACCGGGGGGCGGGGGCGGCACGGCGGGGGCGGCAGTCTGTACGTCAGGCCGGACCCCGTAATTGGGACCTCGGGGAGTAATGATCCCGGCGAATGTTATTTTTGTGGAAACGTCGAGAAAGGTTTTCGGTCCCGGGAACGTTTTGATGTAATAACCGCACTTCTCCTGGCGCGGAAGAGGACTCAGAAATCATTCCGCCAAACTCGATTACTGCGCCTTGTCTGAACTGAATATTGGACTGGAAATTTAATATTGCCGTTCTCTCTTCGGATCCCAGGATTCTTTATAGAATTGAATAAATTATGCCATTGTTTGCATCTCCATGCATTGTTATACATTATAATTACGTCTTCAATTTATAAATATAACACCTTCTAACCTTCTAATAATTTATTTTTCAAGAACACTTTTCGTACCTTACAACTCCTTTCTAGTCGTTTAAACGATTCAGGACATGCGCAAAGCCACACATAGTATCGCTTTAACATTGTACTCAGTGTAATATAAATTCACTTTAACCGACAAAAACAAAGTAACCCATTTCCTCCAACAGCGTAAATTGTGGTTGCACGTTCGCATCTGAGCCGCCTAACTACCTTATGGCAATTATGTGACGGGAACTACAATTCATGAATCTGGCGAAACAGTCTGAGGTCAACGGTTTGTGGTTCAGGTTCTGGTCTTACTTGCGGTAGCTGTAACTAAACAATTGTGGTCACATTTGAGACAGTATCTGTTTGGCCAAAATGAAGCGATCTTCATCACTTTTATTTGAAACGTACAGTACATCATACACTTAGAAATCGTGTAAGGAAACAAAATTGCAATTTTGAAATACTGATTGAAATTAGTTTTAGAATATAAATCAGTTTTGTGTTGTTATGATTAAATATTAGAGTTTGAACCATGTCAGGATTACTTTCTTTCCGGGTAGTGTGATAAAGGGGGGTAAAGGGATGTAGAAAAAAGAACCTATTGATTAATATGTTGTGGATGAAATATTTAAAGAGTTGCCGATACCTGGAGAAAATTACAATAAAACAGATTTTGAATTTTGGATTACCTCAGTCTAGCGTCTGGTCTGGTATCTGATGCTCTCTCAGCCTTGACTCCTGGAATCTGGACTCATGTTCGTCTGAAGAGATCCAAAGAACGGCGAGGACGAAGAAGCTCAAAACGAAACATTTACATAGTTTCGACATTAGAGACATCTATAAATAGGTGAAGTGGCAGACTCAATGTCTCATACAGCTCATTGTATCAGATATCAGAAGCTGCAACAAAAAGGAAGGTGAACTGGAGCTAAACTCAAAATTCAATTGAATCAACTCTTCTTACGATAGCTACGTTATGCGTAAAACAGGTTTTATAATAATATAGTACATTAATAGAGAAACTTATTCGATAACTACAAAAGTAGATTGGCTTGCAAACGTAAGAGTTAATGTGAGATTTCGTAAAAGTGAACTGTCGGGAAATGATATTAAGATAAAAATACGTGATAAACAAATTATGACTCAAATATGAGATCTATGTATATACTACTTAATTATTGTATATGTATATATCAATGAATGTACTAATTAAAATGTATTTCGATTTTTTACAGTTACGTTTCGTGTGAATCGTGAAAACAGTTGCATAACATAAGCTACATTATTATATTCAGATCATAATATTACATTTATGAAAGAATTGTTTTATTAAAAAAATGTACTTGTCAAAAGGCCAGTACAGTTCTTAAATGTTATTGAGAGGTAGAATTCTAAGAGAAATATTTGCTTGTTGGTCTTATCTCGGGTGTGCCACGTTCTGGGCATTGCCGTTGTTAGTCTTATCGCATCTCTTATCTAGAGTGGCTACAAGATTGTTCTGTCTGTGTGAGTTACGTTTGTCTTCATTATATTGCTGAACTTATTTGAAATTTACGTCCTATACCCCAATTAATATTATATATGCAGAAGTGGCTTATTATTTGTTTTGCTGTCACGCGTAAGCTATTCAACCGAAAGTAGCAAAAATCCCATTTTGGTCTCTAAAGTTGCGAAATATTATTTGAAAGAGCCTGTTAAATGTAATAAACTGTTTTGTGTAAACATTGTTTTATGGCTGCTGAACCATAATTATGTTTAATTAAATTAAACTCTATTTTCAATTTGTTTACATTTATAATATGAAAGCATGGAGTAAGCTTGGTAGTAGCAACGCTTCTTATTCAACCTTTCAGCAACCCCTGTTGAGCACAAAGTATGAAAATATTTAGATAATAAAATTAAAATATATAGTAAAATTATACTCTTTTTTAGCAAATGGAATGAGTAAGGAATGCTTGGTCAATAGCCTACTGTATAATGCAAACATCAAAGACAAATTTACTATCTAACTTATAATATAAATTTACAATTTTTAATACAATGGTCTTAAATATTTCCAGTGTTACTGAAATCGGCATAACTATTCGTTAGATGGAAGGGAATTGCAGGTGAAGGCGCGGGAATTATGATTATGTTTTATAAACTTAGATTCCGTAGTAATGTTTTCATTTGAAAATGTATATGATTCACTTTTGTTACCATTTTTACTTCTCTTAGAGTTGTTATAGTGGTCGATAAACAGCATTATAGCAAGTCCAACGGAGGACTGGCAGGGACAGGTATAACTTGGGGCTGAAGGATCAAGGCTATATAGCAGTCCAGGTGGCGATCAGCTGATCCTGGTTTTTTTACACTGACCGTCCCGTCCCGTCCATCGGTGAAACATAATCCAGATGGCAGTGGCGGCTGGCGAGTCTGCCAGTGCCAGCCATCGCCAGTCGTAGTTGCGCGGTGGTCGAGGCGGAACCTTAGTGTTAGTGCTGCTCCTGGCGGCAGTGTTGTCAATTACTTCCAACAATGCTTGCCTAGATATTCATTCATCTCTTTCAGTTGGGTGTTGTGTGTTGTGTAGTAACGCAGTTGATAGTGCGGATTTGTGCAGTTCTGTGTTCCGTTCATCAGTGAATCAGTGTTTATGAACACGTTTGTGTGCTTGTGTGAAGTCAAGGTCGCAACTGGGTTTTAATACCGAAGGATTGATCTGATCGTTTCTGTTCTTGAGTTATCACAAAGTAAGTTCATTGTATACAAAGGAGTTGATAGTAAATTCCTTCCATTAGTAGATCGTTCTGTCTATGGACGAAGGAAAAATTGGATAATCGGATTCGGCTGCCAATATAACTTCATCATTTATTACTTAATTTGATTTGAGTTTTTTAACATTTTCTATTCAAAATTAACTATTCAAAATAAAATTAATATCGTGTATGATTGGAATCAGTTTATTTAAGCGAGAGTTTTGTTATAGGCTAACTATTTTAAAAAATAAATTGAGTTGTTGATGTATTTGGGACTGGTTTCTGATTTTAACTGGTTTTTAACATTAATGTATGCTTTAAAAATGTAAATCAGAACACAATATCCTAGTTAATTTCAATTCAAATAAGTTAATTTAGTGTACAGTTATATTAACTGATTTAATTAAGCATTAATTTGTTTTCTCTGTAGTAGAGATTGAAACACTCTTGAAAAGACAATACAATACTGTTAATGTATATTTAAAATCAACAAAAAGTCTTAGATAACTAGTTTTAGAGTCTAAACTATAACTTTATTCTCCACAATAATTAATATATATTTTGTGAATTTTTCACTGGAGTTGTTCTAATTTAAAATATATAATTTCTCTACTATTTACAAATCGCTGAAATAGCCTGAAACTTCAGAAATTCCCGATGGAACATTTTGTATAGACTAGAAAGAATGAAAAAACAATTCAAATCATTATCAACCCCCCCCCCCATCTAATTAAGGGTAAATAGTTTTAGAAGACAATCTATAGGTTTGAAATGCTAATTTACTCATAATATAGTAAGTAGGCCTATTTAGTTATATTTCCTCAATAAAAAAAGTAATTATTGTTCACGAATTCCTTTCACTAAAATGCAATACACAATTTGCTTTGACATAGCTGCTACAGCATATAAAATCTATAGTATAATTATGAGATTATACGTGTCAGTTGTGCAGTAGTGAACACTATAGTAATCTGAATATATCGGATAATATGTTTATATGTAGGACCAGTGGCTTATATAGAAAATTATTATTTGGGAGGGAGGAGGGCTATTTAACTGTGCGTCTTCTTACTGGAAATTTATCACCTTTAAGACCACATACATGTGTTATAGCTTAAAACAAACTACTGGGAGGAATTTTAATGTATGTTTATTAAAACTTTTTTTTGGGGGGGGGGGTCTTGAGCCCCCCCCTCCTTATATACACCCATGTGTAGGACACAAGTTTAGGTGTAGGCTAAATAGTGTACCCCCAAGTAACGATATTTACTAGTTTTAATGAATAGTGGGATGACACTCTGAGTTAGTTACAAGACATTGCAAGATTATTCATAAAAAGAGTTTATATTACTACTGATTTTTCGTTTTAAAGTTGAGTACTGATCTAGGATAGGCCTAATTGTACTTTCATCATACTGTTACATGCTCCCTTTTCTGGATAACCTCTAACGTGACAAGGGCAATATTACTGCACGGCGGCACGTGCTGGACGTGCAAGTAACAACTCAGGGCCTGCTATCTTATCTTTAGCTATTCTGCCGTTTGACAGCTGACAATAGCTGTGGCTCAATCATACCCCGGCCCCTGGCTGACTCACCCACTTACTGACTCACTTTCACTGCCCGTCCATTCTCCGGCTATTGTGTGGATACCTTGCAGCTTCTGGCTAGACCTTGTCAGTGCCACCTTTCACCTTTTGACACTTGATCCCTGGCGCCTTCACACCTGCCTGTAAATAAGGAAGGAAGGACTTTCCATAAGCACGGTCTTGTCAGGTACTCGTTGTCAGTAAATTTTGATTTATTCGTGGAAATGTATATTGGTATCGGTAGAACTAGAGTTAGGGTGATGTGTAAGGAATAGAAACAAAAACACTCGGTTTAGAATTTGTATCTAATTCAGTTAGAACCCTACTTATCTTATCTGCTATCAGCTCTTTAATTAGTACACATTAAAGACCAGTGAAACACCTCGTAAAGGCCAGCATTCACAACTTTTTGTGTCATTTTAATGGCCTCCCCACCATGTGCGCTGGTATAAAAGCTCGGTTAGGGACCTCCTACAGATGGGCGAGCTTGTTTTTGTTCATTGTTTGGGCAGCCATTGATGCAGGACTCCGATGTTTTGTGAGAGGAGGGGAAGTATGTAGGTCTGAATTATCTTTTTTGTGTCTCGTCAGTAAGCTATTCAAGGTCAAATTAGAATTGGATTAAGAGACAAAATGTGTGATCATTCACTCAACGTCTGTACAAGTTTACTGTCCACACTTTCAACTCGAGTGATCTTTGCTCGAAAAGAACCCCGGATTCCACTCGTGGTTGTCAGTATTGATCACAACAGCTGTTCCGCGTCAGTCCCCAGTGCGTGCTCGGCTCACCCAATCTATTGTCGATGCTGTGGCGCCTGTTTTTTACCCCAAGTGCCGGAGATCGTGGCTCTGGAATGTCGCCGAGATTCTAGACCTATTTTGACTCCTTTTAACACGATGATCGCGCCCAGAGAATTTCTCAACAGACTGAGATGTCTATTTCAGAGAAGCCACTGTTATTCATCATTCAAGTTTCTATCGTCACGAAATGACAGCACTAAATAGAGAAAGAAGACGGTGAAAGTGGGTTAAACTCGATTGTGTCTCCTTCCTGCCTCTGACCGAGCCGCGATCAGTTCTTTTAAAACTTCTTCGCTCCTAACCTACCTGGCCAACTGGGGTGAACTTTTACCGAGCGGCCCCGAAAACCGAAAGCGAGGCTGGGCGACAAACGAAAGCTAATCACCGCGCCCAGTCACCGAGACGGGTGACGATCACTGTCGCCGTGATCATAACAGAGAGATCTCGGTGATCGGTGCAGCCCGCAGCTCTCTAATTAACAGAGGATGTGACTTCCTGGGTGAAAGTAAGAGGAGTAAGCCGTTCATCGCTAACCGACCGAGATGAGATGGTAGATAGTGAGTTGCAATATCGGTTTAACAAGTTTTAGTTATTATCACAAACAGATCCATCGTCACAAATTATTGTATCAGTATCTGTTGTTGTTGTGTCTCAGGTTCATATCCACAATCGTCCGTCACGTGGAAGGGATTTCCGGCAGATAAACGTAGACCATAACTCAGTCTATCAAGTAGTTACGAAACTGCTATCTCTGCTACCGGTAGTTCGGAGTTGTAAACCGACCTGACAGGTTCCGACACGAAGACCTCTGCCGGTCCGGGCGGTGCGGTGCACTCCACGGCGCCACTCACTCACCTCTCGAGAGAAGCTGACAGATACACCAGTCTCTCTTTGATCTATGATCGGTGGAGTTCAGTTTGCTACCAATTCCTCATTCATCCCGGGTAAAATAACTGTCATTATGAGAGCCACTCATAATTCAGAGAACAATGGTCTTGGATAGAGAGATTCTTGGATTTGTTCAAGTGGTAGTCACAGTCCAGTGAGCCTATATCGAATATGTGTCATTGTGGTGGTGTAACAACGGAACAATTGATCTGTTACTGACACGCCTGTTTCGAGTCCACAAGAGGAAGAAAGTGAAATGAAAGTGAAGCCGGAAATTATGGATCATAGAGACCGTACTGTTGTGGCTTTCTCCGTCCTCGGTGAACTCCGTGGACAACCGGGTCAGTGGAAGTAATGTGGCCCGTGCCCGTGCCTGTGCGTGTGCACGGCCCTTGACAGAGTGGTTCACAGTGTGGTTTCGTGTTTCGCGACGAAGCAGACCGTGTAAAGTACTATTCATGTACTTGAAGAATATTCAGAGACAGGCAGAAACCCTATACCGATCTGCAGCAAATGTGGCAACAACGCTCCCTGCAGGAACAGGAGTACAGAGAGAGAGAGACGGACGATGGAAGTGGTCGACCTTGCTCAGCGCGGCCCGCGGAACCGCGTGCGCGCGTGTGTGTGCGTGTGAGTGTATATTTGCAGACCGCTTGCTGCGACCGATCACGTGACCTGCCTGGCTTGTTTATTATAGACGTGTTTTTCCTGCCCACGGCGCTCTTATTGAGCAACTGCAGACTTCTAGCCGGGAGTCTGCGAATTGCGATGAGCTACACAGTACACTGATAGTAGGCACTTTATTGATTTATATATCACCTTGATCGAGGGTTGACATGGAAAATTCACATTGATCATGTTTGTGCCAAATTATCCTAAGGAGTTTATGTCTTAAGATCTTTGGCAAAATATTGCCTGAGTCAGGTACTGATTACGGCGTACTACGGCCTAATTTATCCCCACCTTTCGTATGGAATCGTTTTGTGGGGAACCTGTGCAAACAACCATTTTATGAGAGTTTCCAAATTACAAAAAAAAAAAAAAAAAAAAAAAAAAAAAAAAAAAAACAATTCGCATTATCGTTAATTTAAACTTTAGAGAGTCGTGTAGGACAGCGTTTACAAATTTGCAACTGTTGACTCTGCCATGTTTCTATATCTTAGAAACAACCTTATATTGTTTGTCTAAATGTACCTTAACCAGAGGACGAGACATACATGAATATGAGACAAGAGGCAGAGACAACTATCGTTCGGGAATGCACAGAACGGCGGTTTATGAACATTTACCTTCGCAGGTAGGTGTTCATTTTATTAACAGATTGCCAAACAAAATTAAAAATGCCTCAACGCCCAATGTGTTAAAAATTCGTATCAAACTCTGCCTGGCGTCAAACGCTTTCTACAGTGTTGATGAGTTTCCGGCATTCAACTGGGAGACCACGCGATGAGGAAACTGACTCCAGCGCCGAAAGTGGGCGTAATTGGCATAGAATGAATGGGGAGTGAATGTTTGAATGTTGTAAGTTAGAATGTGGCCTTCATATGGGATGAATTTTTAAAAAATAGATATGAAAATTGACGTTTTCTATGCAAAGTGTATTGTTAAAGCAATTAAACGATTTGATTTGACTTGATTGAAAGCGGAACCCGTAATTGGAATAATACAGTTTATTTGAAAGAGGAATTCGAATGCACTGTAACCAGCGCGCGGTGATTTGAATCGCAAGGATCCAATATAACGGTTGAGACGAGATAATCGAGTTCCACCGCCGACTGAATATCGGTCCCGGTCCCACAGAGAACACTTTATCAAAACGATTCCTGATAGTATTTCCAGATATTCCTGACCAGACGTGTATTTGCTACTGGAGCGTATGTTCCTGGTATTTTAAAATCGTTATCCAACCGCCGTACAATTTCCTTTCACAGCTAGCTGTTCATAGGATTTTAGCAAATTATCGCTATCGAGATTCATCACTTTAGTAGTCTGTGGTTGCTGAAACACTATTAGGCCTAACTATGTGTTATTTATTTAACTCCAAAGCGAACTCTTAATACTGAAGTGCGTAGAAGTAAAGTAGGCGAATGAATATTCTCTTAAGTTAAATATGGTAAAAATGTTAGATACCGTACCAAAACTAATATTGAATTGTTTGTGATTGATCATAGGAGATTGAGGGTTTGTGTTACGACAATTTGTTCATTAAAAATAGTTCGGTGTATTTTTTTCTATTCTTGCCGGATTCATTCACCCTTTTAAAATGATTTAATTGTAGCGCCCTGCTGAGTGTTAAACCAAGCGTGAACACTATCTCCCCCCCTACGGAGCCCCCTTACTGGCCCCCCACTATTACACAATGACCCCCCGTAGTCCTCTGCCTGACGGTGTATTGTCTCCGACTGTATGTAAATCCAACATCCGTTACCCGGTCGACGGACAAATAGACGGACAGGCAGTCAGTTGTCTGTGGCACGCGCCTTCCTCCAGTAGACAGCTGGTGCCTGCATCCTCCCCCCCCCCGCCATTGGTCAATTGAAACCTCTTAACTGCGCCCCTACACCCCCCCCCCCCCCCAACACCACCGAGCCTTGACCACCATTGGGGGTATCGGCACCCTCTTTATTTAGCGATATCGATTAAGGTCAAATGTGGGCATAGGGTCGATGTACACACTAATATTTTGATTTTCATGTCCATCACACTATCACTAGTATGTACACAATTATGACGTCATTTAGCGATTCTCATTCAAATCACAATGCTGTAATTCTCAAGGACGCACAAATAGCACAAATAGTCTGTCAACGACATGACTGTAAAGATTCCAAACTGACATTTTTAATATACATAATTGATTGTAAACGCATTACAAATGGTTTCACTAAAACAAATATGAAGAAAATTAGGTTTAGACATTACGAACTTGAATTCCGATGATTCCTATCGTTGTATTGCTGTGTTACTAAATACGATTAAATATATTGGTCAAGTTCCGTTATTTCACCCCATGTTTTTAAATCGCTACTATAGCCACGGAATTGATTGTTTGAGGTGAACTAATCATTTCAATTTATATTTCTGATCAGCCCATCTAGAATTTTATATTTTACTGATAGGTATTATCTCGAGGGATGTTTTTCTTTTTTAAGGTGCTGCCGAAGTCCGCGCTGATGGCCGGAGGCACTCGTCTCATTTCGATAACAAGAACAGTCTGAGCATGCCTGATGCTGATAAGATAAGACGTCGTCAAGGAAAACAAACAGTGTCTATCTAGTTTAGTACCTCCGTACTCATCTATGATCATAAATAGTTAAAACAATCAATTCCGTGGCTATAGTAGCGATTTAAAAACATGGGGTGAAATAACGGAAACCTGACCAGTATATTAATGTAAGTGCATTAATTCATGGTGAGGAGTTGGTAGGTCACGTTAGGCCTCCGAATTGTGTGCATCACGTACGCACAGATTAAAGTTGTCCAAGTTATCTGCGCACAATTCACGTGTTACACAGTTACACCACAATGGTGTTACTTAACCTTCGTACAGTATAATGTCGTTGCAACTTAATGATTCTACCTAATGGTTACTGTGATCTGAATAGTAAGTATAATCGGACTGTGTAGAGATCAGATAGCAAGTCTGGTTAGCCTAGTATATCGTATTAATGTCCATTTTCTAAGTTTCGTATTTAAATTGTAAAACTGTTTCAATTGACGATAATATGTAATATCGTAGCCATATAAATGTTTCAAATAATGGTGGGGCTCTTCCAAACAAGACTGGGTTGGGTGCAATCGATTCCGTGATATTTTTTGTTTTATTAAAAAAATAATATACGAGTATATAGGCCTGTGTCTGATCACACCGCGAGAAATTACTGGTATTTAAAGCAGGAAATATTGAATAGTCTTTAGTACTTAAAGTACGTAGAGTTTCAAAGAGTGGCACTAATTTTGAAATTAAATTACTTATAAATTAAAAAAAAATTAATTCCCTCCAGTTATTTATGTATACACATTGTAGAATTTCGTATCCTTGTCTTCCAACAAGTTTTTGTTTGGTCTTGATTGTGAGACGCCTGTAAATTCTTTTTCAAATCCATACAAGTGCTTGTGGGATGGTAATTCTTTCCTCTTTTCCAAAAACCCACGCTTCGTACCTCTTGACGGATGTACTGGCAGCCATTTTGATTTTAGTCGCTTAAAAACAACGTTGACCTCAAATCACTTGTACGTCCTCAGTCATAGTCGTAGAATTTCGAGAGATGCCCTATTTAAAAAATAGAATTAATACGTACCCACACGCGTTTTTTTTTTTTATATATTTTCCGATATTGTTATTTGTTTAATACCTAAAAAAGTATACACTTTACTAGAAAAACCAAAAGCGTTTGGAAACATATTGACCGTATTATTAAGACGAGTCATTTTCCATCATTTGACATCGTTCTTATAGGGCTAAAGTCGAGGTCGATTAACTACATCCGGTTCTGGCCAGTTTTTTTTACCAGAAACAAAAGTAAAATTATTTTAACCGAAAACCGAATTGCACCATTTTGATGATGGTAAATTAAGATAGAAAGGGTGAGCTGGTTGTGTCGGTCGGTGGCTCTAGAATAGTTCTGTCAGAGGGTTGTTTTTGTTCGGTGTGCTGATTGTTGTGGTAAACAAAGGCAGACACAACAACAGCGCGAGCCTTGGGGCAGAACTACTACCAATAGTGAAGGTACCGCTACGTATGACGTCATCACTGGTAGTGAGTAGGCTGCTAATCTAGTTTGTCGAGGTTTTGGCCTGCATCAGTAAAATATCATACATGATAATGAATGTTCTGATCCCTTCCCATTCATTTTTTATATTTTAAAGAATTTTTCAGAAGTATTAAGTGACTAATTAATTATTGGCTTAATTGGATAAAGAAAGAACACAACTAAACTGTTATTTTTTCAAACCCGTTCTACATTCCTGCATCTGTTCGAAATGACTGATGCTGTCGTATTGCTTAGGACAGTTGCTATTGATGTTGCTGGCATTCCATTGTTGTGTGAAATTGTGTGGTGGAGAATGCCGTGTCAGTCAAGGACACACAGTTTCGTTCATTTCCGTGTGAATAAATTGTATCGTACTTCACATTTTTCTACGCTTTTTTATAAACATACACAATGATGAAAAACAGATACATTTATTTAAGTAGCATTTTTAAGATACACTATAGATTCCGTAATAGGGTTGTATACATTTTCAACTGATTATGGTTTAAAGTAAATAATTCAAACGTTATTGAGTAATTCACCTTGTGTAAAAGCATAGGTTAAGTATTTTTGTTTCAGGATTTTAACAAAAAAAATTAAATGAATTTTTAACTTAACAAAACCATAATACACTGGAAAGAAAGTTCAGAACCGTAAGTAGAAACACATTAAATGAATCTCTTCAAAGATACTTACGAGTCTTATTATCGTATCGTCTCGTAGTAATTATCTTAAATAGTTATCTCTAGTTAGGTATGGGTAACAATCTGATGGGCGCGGTGATTTTTAAAAATCGGGTATAACCTCCCAAGTGTTTAAAGTTTGTTATTGACGATGGAAAGTTTGACAGGATAACATGATTTCGGACATTTACCATCGTTATTTGTTACAATATACTATTGAGTTACAATACAATTGCGTTATATTACGTTATATACAATATACATTGTAACATTCTTTTCCTTATTTTCTTCTTTCTGTTCTTTATTTTGTATGTACTAATACCTCCCTCACCTGACGAAGAGGGTAGATTCCACTCCTCGAAACGTTGTGTTATACCTTTTGTAACATATAACGATGGCAAGTGTCCGAGATCCTGTTATCCTGTCTCACAAGCGTATCCTTAGATGTATGTACTCGGTCAAGTTTATTGTGAATAGAATCATAGATAAAAACATACCCCTCATTGTTTTTATCTATGATAGAATCATGTCCCATTTTCAGATCGACAGTCCCACTAATTGACGTGAATGGTTAGTTCTTGACAGTCAATCAGTACGGAAGTAGTCGGGTGTTGTGACGGTTCTGTGACTTGGTGACACCCGCCGGTAGATCGAGTCTACTGTGCCAGTGTGTGTGCGTGTGACCGCGACAAGATGACGTAGACGGGTCCGACATGCCCGACATGAAGAACTGCGACTCTACAACAGCGGACAACAACAACATCCTGGTGATCAACAGGAACAACAACAACGTGCTGCACAAGCTGCGGGCCAATGGGAATGTCGCTGCGCTCACGCCCACCATCACCAACTGCAGCCGCCGCTACGCGGAGATCGGCCTCTGGAAACACCGGTGAGTCCTTGTGCTCTACGTGTGCTGTGTGTGTCCTTCCTGTAGATAGAGAATAAGATGATTACAAGTTAATGTTTCACTATTTTAAAGGTAGGTGCCGTTAACTTACAGAAAGGTTGGAAGTTGTTAGATGTCGAACTATTTACAATTAGAAAAATCTTCTGGAAAAGTTTTTGGTAAATCATCCTCCCGGTTTGTGAAAATAAGTTCCATCCAAGTAAGCGTATGATTGTAATAATCCCCTTCCTCTCCCTCCACCTGGAGTTAAGTTGATCCATACGTTGATCTGGAGTACCGAAGAAAGGAAGCGTTTTAGAATTTGATACAGTTTATGAATTCTATAAAAGGCCTTTTAGAGGTCATGCCCCTCTCTTAACACTTTCCGCGGTGGTTTGCGTTTATAAGCCAGCTTTAAGATTTCTGTAACTGAATATGTCTCGCTAAATTGTAATGATAAGTTATAAAAAAATGACTAAAATTTTGTTACTTAAGTGTTGTTTACCGGTCAACCGTATTATGTTAAAATCTAATGAAATTCTTGGCTCTAAGTGAAAATTCTGAAATTATTTTCTTGCAGGACCTTGAAATAAAAGAGTGCTTTTCAGGTCAATTTTGTGGTTATAAATGTAGACGTACATAGTAGGTATTTATAGTTCTCATCTTTGTAGTAGACATGACACATGAGTTTATAATGTTGCAGCCTCTTTCAGATTTTCATATTTACTAATTGTCAATCAAGTAGGTTTGTTCGCTGTCATGACATATGTGATTGTATGGCAACAAATGTGAAATACCTTTCACAGGATCCATTTTCTTAACATTAGAACTGTAGATTATAATATAATCGTCTAAGTACAAATTGGGATTCCTGTGAAGGCTACGAAATCCTGATATTTGGTCAGTAGTCTACCCTGAACTATACTAGACTTGGGACCACTACACGGTAAAAGCAAATGGTAACCAGTTCAGTTTAGTAATAAGTTTTGGGATTTGTCTGTTCCCATATTACTGTATCTAGGAGGTCTCATTGTACCCACATTTGACAAACTCATTCTCTCGCTGTGCTGTCAGGGTTGTGACTAAGATCGAACAATGTAAACCTGTTACTGTGATGATCGTTAAAAGTTCAATCAAGTCAGATCCGTGTAATGGCTGATACAGAACTTAAAATTCTTGTTCCTAACGTTAAATATTAAAATAAGTTTACGCTTAGGTATTTCGTTAATATATCTTTGTCGGACACGTGTTCGTTAATGTTATACTCTTTTTCATGCTATTGATCACAGTGACAATCCTGTTTATTCGTTTAAGCGCGATACCATCAACAACCACAGGACTCTTTTATTTTTAATCTGGGTCATCTTCTCTTTTGGAAAGTGAACCATTTTCAAACTTAACACTTAAGAGGACGCAGTGCCCCTGGAAGATCGTGAGTTCAGTTCCATATATTCAATGTTGATTTCGAACTGTCCTCCTGACTTACCTAAACGAGATAATTTTACGAAACAAAACGTATTTTGAGGCATATCTACGTAAAAAGGAAACCCAGTGATTGTAATTTTTTGGTGTTAGAATTACGTAATTGTGAATAAAATTAACTAAAAACACGATCACAAAATTGCATGTAATAAATATCCAGTGTTGTTTTATGGAAAAGCAACTGGACTCTCAAGACTGTGCTTTAACCAGTAAAATGATGTAAAATCGTATGAACCGGTTAAGGTCAGGACGACGGTTTGAAATTAACATTGGATAAATTGGACTGAACTCACAATCGTCCAGGGGTACTTAAGAGTTAAGTACCTCACACTCAAGACTAAGATACCTACCTACCTTACCCTCCTCACTGTAATGCGTAAGACTACGCTGCTATTAATTAATTAATTAACTTTAAACAGGGTGAGACGCAAACAAAAGGGAGAAACTGTCTTTGTTGTAATTGCCACAGGCGGTGTGGCCCCCTGACTCATTGTTTTCGTGAGCGGACCAAAGTTTTCGTGCGCGCACTGAAGTTTTCGTGTCGCCTGTTTTAGATGCGTTTCTTAGAACTCGCCTCATTAAAATGATTTGATACCAAACGACCGTGTTTTGTCTGACACGCTGTTTTGGATTTTGAAACGATGGAAAGTTATGTTGTTAACCTCAGAAGTGTTTACGTGCATTTGCTCCTCGCTCATTAACGTACACAATACGTAATGTGTTGCGTACGCTAAAAGAACACGAGCACGCCGTAGTTGGCGTAGTTCAATTAAATGAGGAACATAATTAAGTGAAGAATCGTAAACGTGTTGTGCAAGGGTTAACTATTAAATATTTAATACTGAATAAGCAGTAATGGTTACGGCTCGTTCATAATTAATTGGCTTTGCAATGTTTTGTGTTACTGTACGCTATAATAAATGCACTTGTAACCAACCATAATGTCCTCAAGTAGAAATTTTATTTTCAAGATATTGCAACTAAATTATACAAGCGTCAACATTACTACCACAATATTGATTTATAGAAAGGAAAGATGTAATGAGAGGACTGATCAGTTTGATTGTGGCACCTAGAATATGCAAGACTATGTTTATACAAGTTTATTTCCAAGGTCGGCACAATGACTTGGTATTGTGATAAGTATTTGTAAGCTGTAACCATTATTGCTTATTCAGTATTAAATACTTAATATAGTTACAGTTTAAAAGGTGGTTTAAACGTGGTACAATCCTTCACAACACCTATACGATTCTTCTGTTAACTAGTCACAAGTTAACTAATTCTCCATCGTTTCAAAAGCCAAAACAGCGTGACAGACAAAACACAGTCGTTTGGTATCAAATCATTTAATGAGACGAGTTCTAAGAAACGCGTCTAAAACAGGCGGCACGAAAACTTCAGTCCGCGCACGAAAACTTCTGTAACCGAAAGGTTACCAAAACGAGACCAGTGCTAAAGTTAATGTGTATAAAGTGCGTAACGTTGTAACGCCAAGCAGCTGGTCATGACGACCAGCACGCACACGCACACGCACCACCAAGCACAAATTATCGCAGGCCCGGGACTGTACCGGCCGATAGCTATATGTTACAGGCAGGTGTGCGCTACTGCTGGTGTGGTCAGTCAGTTCTGTCGGACACAGCACACCAATCACTTACAACAGAGCACAAATAATGATTTCTCATTTGCTCAACCGTAATTTTTCAAGATCAAATCAAATCAGTCTTCTTTTTTTCATAAACATCTTACCATCCATAGCAAAAGTCATCATATATCTGTGAATAAAATTTTGGTACACATATCGCAAGAAATCTTATTCACACATATGTCCATCCATATCCAACCCTCCCACTTCCAGCGACGGCGCCTGTCTTATGGGCGGTATCCCAGTCGTATTCCAGAAACTCGTTAACATTTATAAAGTTTTTGTGTCTCTAAAAAGTGTTATAAACTAATTTTTAACACTTTGGGCGTTTGGGCATTTTTTTAATAGAATCTGGCAATTTAATGATACAATGAATAACCTACCTGCGAGGGCAAATGTTCATAGATCGCCGTTCTGTGCTCCCAGTTCGGTAGTCATCTCTGCCGCTAGTCGCATACGTATCTTGTCCACGTGTCATTGCACATTTAGACACACAAGACATCGTTATTTCCAAAATATAGAGGCACAGCTGAGTTAGCAGTTTCAACTTTTTGAAGGATTTCTTACAAGAATCTCTTTGTTTAAACTGTGCGATCAATGTCAATTCTCGATCAAGGTATATCATCAGGAATTTCGAACAGTATACTTCTTCCAGTATTGTATCTTCTACCATGACTGTTGGGCCATCATAACTGTCTAATGGTCTCATAGAAAAATTTGAAAAAAATTGGATTTAGAGGTATTTGTTTTAAGATTGAGGCCATTGAAATGCTGGATGCAATTGTTGGTCTCAACAAAAGTCTGCTGTTCCAGACTTGATTTGGATTTGCTAGTGAGACATCAGCTACAATATACACTATCGCCTTAGACCGTAAATAAACATTTACTGTGCATTGAAACGCGGAAATTATACCAAATAGTGATAAATAAAACATTTAACAGCCCTTGACACTTTTCATTACAGAGCACTGTACAATCTCACAGATTTAGGGTTCACTTTGTCTAACGATAATCCTAGACTTTTCCTAACGATGAGAAGAATTGATGTGCAGAAAAACCATAGTGATAATGTAGCCTACGAGTTGTAAGACAGCTCCCACGCAGGTGTAGTGTCGCATACATAATGAATGTGGTGTGAGCGCTCCTCTCGGCTCCACAACGACGGAAGTGCAGGTTGTCTGTCAACTTCCGGTATACAGGAATGTGAGAACGGCAAAACACTTCCAGCTCACTGCCTACGTAAGGTGTCAAATTGCTTGGCGCCGCCCACACACACACTCTTAATTCTCACCTCCTTGCGACGGTGTGATATTTGTATTTAGTTGTATTTGACATAATACATATTTTTGCAACCTTATTACTCGTTACTGGTTAATATAAGTTACAACCGATGTTCTTGGAACTAAATTCTTGGTGGATTAATAACCTAATTGGCACGTGTATTATGTTTTTCTCCCGTGAACTTTGTAGCTGACCATCTTGCTGCCGAGTAACATCTCGCGCCTTGTCCGCGATTTCAACCTCTGATTTACCTTCGAGTCTCTTATTTCAACTTCGAGTGCTTCCAGCATTCATGTTTTAAACTTCTAGTTTACTAATTCACTTTTGCTGACGCCCGCACTTGTGAATCGACATCAACGTGAAGGAAAGTCAATGTTTAAAGTTATAAATAATTATTAAGTTCGTTTTCAAAACTTCCCATGGAACATTGGTACCAGTAGGCCCACCCCCATGCCACAATTAAACATATAAATACACTTTGCAAATCGAGTATTCATTGCTTGTCCTTGGAGCGGTACCCAACCCCATGTGTTTCGTCCATTCGCGGTACGTATGTATTATTTTTGTGGGCATACTTGTTTTAGCTGCATTTATATTTGTCTCTTTTCAATGGCGATTGAGCGATGGAAATGGGAAACTAAGTACTTAGATTTAGTTAAACAGCAACTACCAGAAAAAAGTCAGAAATTTGTTTGTTTCCAATACGGTGCTCTGTATTGTACTTTTTGTTTTTGGGATATTATAGAGACAGAATCTTCACTAATAAAGACATTTTAATTTTCTATTGAAATAAATCCGTGAGCAAGATGACATTAGTCCCATTGCCCCAGAAGCTCCGACTGACCTCCAAACTATAAACTTCCGGTTTCTATCCAAGTGACCTTCAATATCTACCGTGTAATTACTGAGGTATACGCTCTTGGAACCACGAAATCGTAATAATTGAAAATCGTTGCCCCCTTGGTTCAAAACGTGTTCATTATCCTATCCTGGGTCGAACTATATAATGCATATACCAAAATTATACCTAGAATATCTGAACAGGTGCAGTTTCGATTTCGTTTGGGCTGAATTGCGAACTGAAATTTGTCTTTATAATAAAAACGTGTGTGTCAAATTTCGTGATATGAGTGAGTATTGTCTCTGTAATATCTAAAGACTCCACTGCACATAAGTAAATATTGAAAGTTTCCAGTGCACATCGAGTCTAAATCTTGATTATGTTCAACCAATAAAGGGAAATGTTTATCTAATCTTGTTGAAATCTTTATATTTTTAGAATGTTATCTTTGTTTTGCCTTTTTTGGTATTATTATTTTATTCTCTTGGCCTATTTTTACAAAATGTACGTGATTGACCGACGTGAACCGGTTGTGTTTGTGAATCAAATTGGAGGAAACAATATTGTCTACCTTACAAAACAAAATTTTGTACTAAAAATTCCAAACTAATTCAAGTAATACGATATTGGACATTTCCCATCGTCATATGTTAAAAGATTTATAGCACAACGTTTCGAACATTGAAATCTATCCTCTACTTCAAGTGGGAAGAACGTGGTTACACATTTTGTCATTTTTGCCAACATATAACGGTGGCTAACGTCCGAAATTCTATTATCTTTTCAAACCTTTATCAAAATTACTACAAAAAATTGATCGAAGTAGCTTTTTTAAACGTGGACTGTCTGAAACACTCAACCCCAATTCAGTCATTGTGGAGCAAATGTGACTTTACTACCGGGTTTGTAGTAACTTATTTTTTACAACCGCTTTTTTTCGTGTAATTGTGTCAGTTTGATAGCAACCCCTCTCCCCTCCCATGGCGGCAGTAACCTCCACCCTCTCTGTTATGTTTCAAGTTGACGTTTATGGAACCCAAAGGGTGAACCGGCCGACTTCCTACCCTCTCTCCCTGAGACCGTATAGTCGGTCGGGCATGGTCAATTGAAGAAAATTACACAATACTGTGTTATGTATCTGGATATTTATGTCTAGTGCAATGGGTATCCTTTACTTGCTAGAAAGAACGCTGTTTTTGTATACCTGCGGTTTCGTGAAGATAAATTATTCTTTGGTGAATACAATCGTTTAATCGTGTCTACATATAATAACCGGCTGCTCATTAAGAAATTCTATCGTGGAAACTGGTATTGCTTTCTTCAATTCAGTATAGTATCGAAAATACTTTTATATTTAACAGATTTGTTATGTACTGTTCTGATATTATCTATCATATATATATATATATATATATATATATATACGGTTGTCGCAAGTCAACGATGATATTCGAAAGGACGATAGGTCAGCTAATGTCCAACTAATCCGAATAGCAAGATATGACCTTGGTAAAAGTTGCTTAGCTTCTGAGATATTGACACTTTATTTGCGAAACCCAAAAAACTCTTTCTCTAGATAAATACTTCATACATTTGTACCGTATTCAGTTATTTTACCGTTGTGTATATGTACAATGCATTGAATCACTAAATTTGATTTAGTAATTTTTTATCCATCGATAATTAAAAAGAGTCATAGATATGAATTTTATTCAGTAAACTTTTGTATTGTACAATTTTGAATATGTAGTAAAATTTACCAGAGATCAAAGAATGGTATATATAGTATATATATAGTATATATATATATATATATATATATATATACGTTTTTTATTAAATTTGTATAATTGGCATTAGCCTAATTTAATTTTATTTCAATAAACATTGAATCACAAAAAGTACTTTGCTCCGCCGGGACTCGAACCCGATCTCTCTCACTTGCCGGTTGAATGTGCTACCATTACACCACAGAGCCCTTACTTTTGACGATTCAATTATATTCTATTTGGCCGTATCTGTCACATAGCGTTTAAATAACCAAACTAGCATATGATCGGAAGACCAAATACCTGTCAAAATGACTTTTGTTTACATTTATTAAATTTTTTATGAGTGGCAATAGCCTAATTTTATTTCAATAAACATTGAATCACAAAAAGTACTTTCTCCGCCGGACTCGAACCCGGATCTCTCACTTGCCGGTGAATGTACTTTTTGTGATTCAATGTTTATTGAAATTTTATATATATATATGAACTGTCGTCCTTCTTGTCCATAAGCCCCAGACAGTTAAACAGGAAGTGCGAGGTCTTGTTATTGTAATAAAATAATGCAACAGGTCCAGACCTGGTTGCTGGGTGAGTGAAGTTATCAAACCTTATACAGTTTTAGATTGATTGTCCAGGGTTGCGACCCTAGAAATAGATTATTGATCTATATTAAACAATCCAAATATATTAGAATGGGATTTGAAGTTAAAAATTCGGTGTATATTGCATCAGAAGAATGTACTCAAAAAGTTCAAAGAGAAATGTTTTTGTTCATAAATACGTATTACGCATTATGGCGCGTCGTTTGAATTGTCCTCTCCGAATTACTTTGTCATCTCTGCTGGTAGCGTGGTTGTTAATTATTTTAATTATACCTCGTGGTCGCTCACACTAATTAAATTTCAATTATTAAACTCCATAAATAGTTAAAATGGTAGGACGGTGTGGGACTTGTGATATAACAACTGCAAAAAAGCTAGGAGTTTTTATGATTTCCCTCTTTGAGTTAAAGTCATAACCGTACAAAATCTGATGCAAATGAAAAGGAGGTGAATGGCAATCACTGACTTTTTACTAAAGTTTAGGATCCAGTTTCATTTTCTCACAAATACACTGTTTGAAATATTTATTTTAAGTTAGTTTCAAGAAAACCTTATAGTAGTAAAGATCATACCCCTTTGTTCCTATGTTATTTAACATGTTTCAAAGCAATGGGAAGTGTCTATTCAATAGTAAAATGGAATCAGTAAGTGGCAAATAGTACTATTATACAATTTTAAAACCCTCACGAAATGTACATTTTTAGTCAAATTGGCATTTTACCACTAATTTTCTCCGTAAACAAACGTGTTTTTCAATCAGAAGAATAATTATGTTAACACCTTAAAATGAAAATACTTTTCGCTGGAATGAGAAAACAGTGACTTTCACGTTTTCACCATTTTTTTTTTATTTCCCCTATATTTACAATGATTGTCACTAATCAACACGAAATAATGTGTTCCATTCGTAAAACAATAATGACTTTGAATACGGTAACTGTTTTATTGTTGTCGACCTAAACATTTTATTGTCCAATAACGACTTAAAAAACAATAACTTTTACAACATTTAAAATGCTCTGTTAACTTAAATGTTACACACACTTTAGGTCTGGTTTTTAGGTGAGACAAGTTTTTTTATATCTAGGAATTTTCAGGCCGTCAAAATTACCCTGCATGTTAATTAGCAATACCCTACATAACGTAGCTATGGCGGGAAGAGGTTGCATCAATGTGCATGTCGAGCTTAGCTCTAGTTCACTTTCCTCTTGATGCAGCGTTTGAATCCTGATGCTATCACAGACTTGACTTCTGGAATCTGGACTCATGTTTCGTCTGAAAAGATCCAAAAAAGGAACTTGGTTGCTCCACCATGCTTAGAGATCGTGTCTAAAACATCGTAGAGCACTCAATTGTGCACCCGGTGTGACAATGAGTGTGCCTCTTAATCTAGATTACACTATTTTGTAGTCTGAGCGTCTCTGATTTTGAGCTTCTTCGTCGCCGACTTTTTTTGGATTTCATCAGACTAACATGACTCCAGATTCTAGGTTTCAAGTCTGTGACAGCGTCAGATTTCAGACGCTGCATTAAGAGGAAGGTGGACTGAAGGTAAACTTAACACTCACACCAATACACCGTTATACGTGTAGAATACACTTTCCAGGACACTGGATAAAGTTTATTTTTGATGATGGAAGGATTGTGAAGGAAACAGGATTTTCCGGACATTTGCCATCGTTCAGTGAAATAAAAAATCAGTAACACTTACTACGTTTCGAGATCTGCAATCTGATCTCTTCTTTAGGTAAATAACTAACTTAACACATAATTGCAAACTAGGTTAAACTAAAGAAATAATACCAGAGCGTTGTGACACGCCTATGTCAGGAATCACAACCACCATGTGGTGTGTCTACTTCACTAACTCTAAAACATGAACTTAATACAAAACTAAACACAGCATTTGTTATTAAAACTGAACAACAGAATACAAGTCACAATCTGTCACAAAACAAACTTCAAACAAAGAAATGATTCTCAATACATACAAGTGATAGAAAAGACTACAAGTGAAAATTGGTATTTAAATAATTATTCAAACAACGATCAATAAAAAAGATTAGAATGCCGCATGTTATTTCAAATCGATATAGGAATAATACCGATAATTTTTTAAATACTCTTTATATCTTGTGTCATATATCTCTTACTATTGAAAGTAAAAACTGTGTACCAATTTTGATGAAACACATATTACAGTGATGACGGTAGCAAAAACAGCGCACCTGGGTTGGCACTATTTGTTATGATTGAATTCCAGTCCTCTAATACTTTTGCCTTTATACGACTACTAACAACGTTTGAAGTTTAAAATTTAAAATAAGATGTCACCTTACTCAAATCTACGTTCGAAACCAAGGCAATAGAAGATTAATTAATAATATTCAATGAAAAGTAAACTCTTTGTTTGAAGTTTGTTTTTTGAAGGTTTGTGAAGGAAACAGGATTTTCAGGACATTTGCCATCGTTCATTGATACAAAAAAATCAGTAACACTACGTTTCGAGATCTGCAATCTGATCTCTTCTTCAGGTAAAGTTTGTAATTACGTGTTAGGTTAGTTATTTATCTGAAGAAAAAATCAGATTGCAGATCTCGAAACATAGTGTTACTGATTTTTTTCACTGAACGATGGCGAATCTCCGGAAAATCCTGTTTCCTTCACACTGGATAAAATGTGTCTTAAGCTATAGTTTGAACATTTCCTGACCACAATCTCGATGTCGGAGTGGAAGAGATAAGATAAGAAAGATAAGAGACGCCAGGAGTGTAGCCAGCAACAGCAGTAGTAGGCCACTGGCGTGACTGTGAAGTGTGAACACTTGTTAGTTTTTACGACCCTTTGCGACGAATTTACGAGGTCCACTCACCAAACAAAGCTTAGCGGCTCTCACCCGCGTGTAACATATCTACTGCTGTTGGACTTTATGGTCGCAGAGCCCCTAGTTCTGTTGATTATTGAATTAGAGCGTGTATAACGACTGCCGCTGCCGGCTGGTTCACAAACTTTATAAACTTGCATAACCGTGAAACTTCTCCCACATCGTGAACCCTTCCTCCGTATATCTTTATAGCTTTCAATGTGTAGGCTACGTTGGTTTAGTAAAGTTCTTGCGGGATCTGTCTTGGGCGGAAGTAGATGTTAATTTCTCATAATTTGCACTAGAATTGCCAAGGATACACTTTGACTCTTGATGATTCGACTATTGTTATACCTCGTGTCTTTGAGGTTTAGTTCTGTTCAACAACTGATGGTATTAAAAAGTTCGATTAAACTAGTAATTCTGATATCCACTTACTGTTTTCCAAGGATACTTAATTACTTAATTGCCAAGGATATATTTTATACTGTTCCTATTAAACGGTTCGTTTAAATTAGTAATTCTGCTATCCACTTACTGTTGTATCTTTCCACTCGTCGTTTATAAGATATTTGATTTAATTTAACAAGACCGATCTTTCTCTGTTTTTATTAAATAGTGAGTGTTTTGTCGAAACAAGAGACTTTTGTCGTCACTCCCTTAATCTTCGGCCAAAATGTATTCCATATAGAAGATTAAGATTATTCTATCCTTGATTAAACATAAAATTCACGTTATGTGGGTTGTAAGGAGGTCCTAAGAATTAGTGGGTGGATCTCACTAGATTCATAATGCCATTCCATTGATTGTACCTCAATACAACGTCCGAATAAGTGAAATATCTCACTAGATTCATAATGCCATTCTATTGATTGTATCTCAATACAACGTCCGAATAAGTGAAATATCTCACTAGATTCATAATGCCATTCTATTGATTGTACCTCAATACATCGTCCGAATAAGTGAAATGTCTCACTAGATTCATAATGGTATTCTATTGATTCCGAATAACGTCTGAATAAGTGAAATATCTCACTAGATTCATAATGCCATTCTATTGATTGTACCTCAATACATCGTCCGAATAAGTGAAATATCGCACTAGATTCATAATGACATTCTATTGATTGTACCTCAATATATCGTCCGAATAGGTGAAATATCGCACTAGATTCATAATGACATTCTATTGATTGTACCTCAATATATCGTCCGAATAAGTGAAATATCTCACTAGATTCATAATGCCATTCTATTGATTGTACCTCAATACATCGTCCGAATAAGTGAAATATCTCACTAGATTCATAATGCCATTCTATTGATTGTACCTCAATACATCGTCCGAATAAGTGAAATATCTCACTAGATTCATAATGCCATTCTATTGATTGTACCTCAATACATCGTCCGAATAAGTGAAATATCTCACTAGATTCATAATGCCATTCTATTGATTGTACCTCAATACATCGTCCGAATAAGTGAAATATCTCACTAGATTCATAATGCCATTCTATTGATTGTACCTCAATACATCGTCCGAATAAGTGAAATGTCTCACTAGATTCATAATGGTATTCTATTGATTCCGAATAACGTCTGAATAAGTGAAATATCTCACTAGATTCATAATGCCATTCTATTGATTGTACCTCAATACATCGTCCGAATAAGTGAAATATCGCACTAGATTCATAATGACATTCTATTGATTGTACCTCAATATATCGTCCGAATAGGTGAAATATCGCACTAGATTCATAATGACATTCTATTGATTGTACCTCAATATATCGTCCGAATAAGTGAAATATCTCACTAGATTCATAATGCCATTCTATTGATTGTACCTCAATACATCGTCCGAATAAGTGAAATATCTCACTAGATTCATAATGCCATTCTATTGATTGTACCTCAATACATCGTCCGAATAAGTGAAATATCTCACTAGATTCATAATGCCATTCTATTGATTGTACCTCAATACATCGTCCGAATAAGTGAAATATCTCACTAGATTCATAATGCCATTCTATTGATTGTACCTCAATACATCGTCCGAATAAGTGAAATATCTCACTAGATTCATAATGACATTCTAAATTGATTGTACCTCAATACATCGTCCGAATAAGTGAAATATCTCACTAGATTCATAATGACATTCTATTGATTGTACCTCAATACATCGTCCGAATAAGTGAAATATCTCACTAGATTCATAATGCCATTCTATTGATTGTACCTCAATACATCGTCCGAATAAGTGAAATATCTCACTAGATTTATAATGACATTCTATTGATTGTACCTCAACACATCGTCCGAATAAGTGAAATATCTCACTAGATTCATAATGACATTCTATTGATTGTACCTCAATACATCATCCGAATAAGTGAAATATCTCACTAGATTCATAATGCCATTCTATGATTGTACCTCAATACATCGTCCAAATAAGTGAAATATCTCTCTAGAATTCATAATAAGTATTCTATTGGATTCCGAATATACGTCCGAATAAGTGAAATATCTCACTAGATTCATAATGCCATTCTATTGATTGTACCTCAATACATCGTCCGAATAAGTGAAAATATATCACTAAGGATCATAATGCCATTCTATTGATTGTACCTCAATACATCGTCCGAATAAGTGAAATATCTCACTAGATTCATAATGGTATTCTATTGATTCCGAATAATGTCCGAATAAGTGAAATATCTCACTAGATTCATAATGACATTCTATTGATTGTACCTCAATACATCGTCCCGAATAAGTGAAATATCTCACTAGATTCATAATGCCATTCTATTGATTGTACCTCAATACATCGTCCGAATAAGTGAAATATCTCACTAGATTCATAATGCCATTCTATTGATTGTACCTCAATACATCGTCCGAATAAGTGAAATATCTCACTAGATTCATAATGCCATTCTATTGATTGTACCTCAATACATCGTCCGAATAAGTGAAATATCTCACTAGATTCATAATGCCATTCTATTGATTGTACCTCAATACATCGTCCGAATAAGTGAAATGTCTCACTAGATTCATAATGGTATTCTATTGATTCCGAATAACGTCTGAATAAGTGAAATATCTCACTAGATTTCATAATGCCATTCTATTGATTGTACCTCAATACATCGTCCGAATAAGTGAAATATCGCACTAGATTCATAATGACATTCTATTGATTGTAACCTCAATATATCGTCCGAATAGGTGAAATATCGCACTAGATTCATAATGACATTCTATTTGATTGTACCTCAATATATCGTCCGAATAAGTGAAATATCTCACTATAGATTCATAATGCCATTCTATTGATTGTACCTCAATACATCGTCCGAATAAAGTGAAATATCTCACTAGATTCATAATGCCATTCTATTGATTGTACCTCAATACATCGTCCGAATAAGTGAAATATCTCACTAGAATTCATAATATGCCATTCTATTGATTGTACCTCAATACATCGTCCGAATAAGTGAAATATCTCACTAGATTCATAATGCCATTCTATTGATTGTACCTCAATACATCGTCCGAATAAGTGAAATATCTCACTAGATTCATAATGACATTCTATTGATTGTACCTCAATACATCGTCCGAATAAGTGAAATATCTCACTAGATTCATAATGACATTCTATTGAATTGTAACCACAATACATCGTCCGAATAAGTGAAATATCTCACTAGATTCATAATGCCATTCTATTGATTGTACCTCAATACATCGTCCGAATAAGTGAAATATCTCACTAGATTTATAATGACATTCTATTGATTGTACCTCAACACATCGTCCGAATAAGTGAAATATCTCACTAGATTCATAATGACATTCTATTGATTGTACCTCAATACATCATCCGAATAAGTGAAATATCTCACTAGATTCATAATGCCATTCTATTGATTGTACCTCAATACATCGTCCAAATAAGTGAAATATCTCTCTAGATTCATAATAGTATTCTATTGATTCCGAATAACGTCCGAATAAGTGAAATATCTCACTAGATTCATAATGCCATTCTATTGATTGTACCTCAATACATCGTCCGAATAAGTGAAATATATCACTAGGATCATAATGCCATTCTATTGATTGTACCTCAATACATCGTCCGAATAAGTGAAATATCTCACTAGATTCATAATGGTATTCTATTGATTCCGAATAATGTCCGAATAAGTGAAATATCTCACTAGATTCATAATGACATTCTATTGATTGTACCTCAATACATCGTCCGAATAAGTGAAATATCTCACTAGATTCATAATGCCATTCTATTGATTGTACCTCAATACATCGTCCGAATAAGTGAAATATCTCACTAGATTCATAATGACATTCTATTGATTGTACCTCAATACATCGTCCGAATAAGTGAAATATCTCTCTAGATTCATAATAGTATTCTATTGATTCCGAATAACGTCCGAATAAGTGAAATATCTCACTAGATTCATAATGACATTCTATTGATTGTACCTCAATACATCGTCCGAATAAGTGAAATATATCACTAGGATCATAATGGTATTCTATTGATTCCGAATAACGTCCGAATAAGTGAAATATGAGGCAAAATTTGAATGGTTTTAATTATTAAGTTCCCCGCTTACTTCCGTATTCTTTCACTGTATAAAATCTATAAAACAGCCTGAAAAATAGTATAAATCTAACTCAAAGTGTTCTATTATATGAAATGATATTAATATATTAAGCTGTACCAGAGTTTGAAAGTTATACAACTGTAACGAGACCAGTCGTAATTCTTGTTTTATTTGGTAAAGTACGAAGAATGTAACGTAACAAATAGGGCAGGACGTGAAAGCCTGGTAGGGCAGAGAGAGGTATTGTGCGGCATGTTTACCTTGGTGCCGTAAAGCTCGGGTAGGGCTTGTTATTTGTTACTTTACAAGCCCTGTTATATCAGTTTTACGAGGTCGAGCTCTTCAGTATCCAAACAGAGGCAGAGCTCAGTGTATCACAAAACCACATTGTTGTATCAACAGTCCCTGCCCCCGCCACTATCAGAAGTCCCAATGGGGAAACAATCAAGGGCTGCCAATTGAGAGTTTGCTCGTATTGTCTCCTCTCTATCAGCGATGACCAATTTGTTACCACCTGATATTGTGTCCTATGTTCCTACAATAATATTTAAAGATTTATGTTGTGTTCGTAACAGCGCGATTGATCATCTTGGCTGAAAATCTTCAGTGGAAATGATGAAAAGGATAAAGGTCAAGAATTTCCCGTATTGATTTTTCTGCTCAATCGACCCAAAAGTCATGCAGCACCCATCTTGGCTGAAAATCTTCAGTGAAAATGAAGAAAAGGATAAAGGTCAAGAACTTCTCGTATTGACTTTTCTGCTCAATCGTCCCAAAAGTCATGCACCACCCATCTGGGCTGAAAATCTTTAGTGGAAATGAAGAAAAGGATAAAGGTCAAGAGCTTCTCGTATTGATTTTTCTGCTCAATCGTCCCAAAAGTCATGCAGCACTCATCTTGGCTGAAAATCTTCTGTGGAAATGAAGAAAATGATGAAGGTCAAGAACTTCTCGTATTGATTTTTCTGCTCAATGGTCCCAAAAGTCATGCAGCACTCATCTTGGCTGAAAATCTTTAGTGGAAATGAAGAAAATGATAAAGGTCAAGAACTTCTCGTATTGGCTTATTTGCTCAATGGTCCCAAAAGTAATGCAGCACTCATCTTGGCTGAAAATCTTCAGTGGAAATGAAGAAAAGGATAAAGGTCAAGAGCTTCACGTATTGATTTTTCCGCTCAATCGTCCCAAAAGTCCTGCAGCACCTACCGCCTGGACAGAACCATGGAGGACCCGAACTGACGGTTCTTCGGTCGTCCGACACACTCGAGCCAGTCCGACAAGAATTGCTCCCATGATCGAACAGGCCTAAGGTCAAGCCGTTCCCGCTAAATTGTACAAAGCCCGTTGATGTCTATTTCGGACCCGGTGACTCAGTTGGCGTTGACGCGCTTCCCGTGAACTCTGAGTTGGGCCGCATGCCGCGCGGTAATTGGCTCATACACTCAGCCAACATCGGCTGAGCGGCGGTGCGCGGGCGGGTGAGGGATTTGACAACTTCGTTAATGACAAGATTTCGCGTAACTGGCTTAGTCGAGACGAGAGAGTTACTAGATTAACCTCTTCAGAGTTTCGCTCTTGGAAATTTTCCGTTAATTTAATCCATCAAAGCCACCGAATTACGGGTAACAACATCAATTTAGTTGGACCCCCCCCATTTCTATCCTTCTCTAAGGCGGTTTTTCGAACAGAAATGGAGTTGCCACGATTTACACCTACACTGTTTCTTCGTAATGTAATGTTCAATTTCCATTACTAAACTACGACACGTTTTTAAATCTGTATAATTTTAAATTAAACAATATCTCGCAAAATATTGTCTCTCCGAGCCATAAAGAATTATATAATTTTATTGTTGTTCTCAAATGATACACTGTAAGGCAGCAAAGGATGATAGAGTAATAAGCTGTGTTGTTTCATTTACAGTACTGCGCGTATGTCTTTTATATTTTAAGTAGTAAAGTCAAACAAGTATTCAATGTAAACTTAAAATTGTATAATTTGCCGTAATTTGAAATATTAGGCTATCTTGATGATAGGATTTTTCCGGACATTTGTCATCGTCCAGTGATACAAAAAAACTCTACGTTTCGAGGTCTCTAATCTGATCTATTCTTCAGGTCAATAACTAATCTAACACATAATATTACAAAACTAGTTTACATAAATAAACATAACATAAATAAAATAAAATAAAGTTTATTTTAACATAGTTTTGTAATTATGTGCTATGTTAGTTATAATTACCTGAAAAAGATCTTAGATTGCAGATCACGAAACGTAGTGTCACTGATTTTTGTATCACTGAACGATGGCAAATGTCCGGAAAAATCCTTATTCCTTCACAATCCTTCTATCGTCAAAAACAAACTTCAAATATTATTTTGTAATTGTCTGTTTAGTTAGAAAAATATATTCTGGGTAGATTCACATGTCACATTCTAATTTTTACTCAAATTTAGCGTTTGGGTGGGGAACTGTAATTTTGATTTTAGCTAAAACACGAATGTAAATATGCTTTTCGGTTAATTTAACAAAAATTGTGTTGCCCGCAGGTTGACACTGGCCAAATACGGTGAGCGACCAAGCCACGGTAATACTGTTTATTTAGTCCGCTCGCAAGTTAATTGGCCGGCTGTTTACTGATGAATAATGGAACACGGCCCTGCCGCTGCCGCCGTGGAGCTGCGCTTGCCGGGATCGTGTTACTATTTAGCGAAATACAGGGGGACCTGACTCACTCATGAGGCTGGTGTCTGCGCGTGCGTGAGCACAACTTTGGTGCTGCCACAAGTTTATAGAAGGAGGTATTTCAACTGATTCGCCATTGTCTGGGACTCAAGATCCTAATGGAAAAGAATGAGATCGTCCCTGACACGTAACCAATGAGATGGGACCTCGCCCCCGTGGCTCTGGCAGATAAATCTTGGTTGAGCTATTCAGGCCGGGGCTGTGACGTAACCGGCTGCCCTACGACCTGTCACAATCAGCTCGTGTCATCTAGATCCTGGATAAGGATTTATTATCTGTATTGTTGTAAGCAGTGTTGTCTATTTATGACGCTCTGCACAGTGATGTGCGTATACTTAACCTCAACTCCATGAACACATTTGTTTACGTTAATTAATATGGATGATAAATCATAAACAATAATAATTAAAGATTGTTTCCTTAAGTTCATAGAAAACTGCTTTGCTTTTCGATACCGTACTTGGAATTTTATCTAGTCACTTAAACGATTCTTTCAACCAAAAATAAGAAAGGCGTCAGTGTGTTTACAGTTTAATGTTGGTATTTGAAGTTAAACACAGGTTTTTGAAGTTTAACGTTGGTATTTGTAGTTTAATACTGGTGTTTGAAGGTTAACGCTGTTGTTTGAAGTTTAACGCTGGTATACTTGGAATTTTATCTAGTCACTTAAACGATTCTTCAACTAAAAATAAGGGCGTCAGTATGTTTACAGTTTAATGTTGGTATTTGAAGTTTAACGTTGGTATTTGTAGTTTAATACTGGTGTTTGAAGGTTAACGCTGTTGTTTGAAGTTTAACGCTGGTATACTTGGAATTTTATCTAGTCACTTAAACGATTCTTCAACCAAAAATAAGGGCGTCAGTGTGTTTACAGTTTAATGTTGGTATTTGAAGTTAAACACAGGTTTTTGAAGTTTAACGTTGGTATTTGTAGTTTAATACTGGTGTTTGAAGGTTAACGCTGTTGTTTGAAGTTTAACGCTGGTGTTTGAAGTTTAACGCTGGTGTTTGAAGTTTAACATTGGTGTTTTAAGTTTAACACTGGTGTTTAAAGTCTAACGTTGGTGTTTAAGATTAACGCTGGTATTTGAAATTCAATTTTGGTATTTGAAGTTAAACACAGGTGTTTGAAGTTTAACGTTGGTATTTGTAGTTTAATACTGGTGTTTGAAGGTTAACGCTGGTATTTGAAGTTTAACGCTGGTATTTGAAATACAATTTTGGTATTTGAAGTTAAACACAGGTGTTTGAAGTTTAACGTTGGTATTTGTAGTTTAATACTGGTGTTTGAAGGTTAACGCTGGTATTTGAAGTTTAACGCTGGTATTTGAAATACAATTTTGGTATTTGAAGTTAAACACAGGTGTTTGACGTTTAACGTTAGTATTTGTAGTTTAATACTGGTGTTTGAAAGTTAACGCTGTTGTTTGAAGTTTAACGCTGGTATTTGAAGTTTAACATTGGTGTTTTAAGTTTAACATACCAATCTTGAACACACCAGTTTGAAGTTTAACACTGATCTTGTTGGATTAAAATCAAGATGGTCGCCAATTCAATTGGCTCCTCGTAACCGAAATCAATTTGATATGAAATTGTATGTCTTTCTGCGTACAATTTATAATAAAAAAATTTTAATATTGTTTTCTTTGTTTCAGGTAAGAAAATTTATGAATTACCATCGTCGGTGAACTGTAAGTAGTTTGAATGTCAGCGAATGTCAGCGACAACTTATTTAAACGTTTTATAACATCTGCATGAAACCAGTAAAGAAGAACACAAATGTTAAAATATTGAAGACGCTTATTCTAGGAAGTAAATGTGGCGGCTCTAATATTATTGGCGGAGCTCCGGGGAAACCATCTCGGCAAACGTTCCTCTCCCTGGGGCGAGACAATCTGCGACAATGCGACAATTAACAGCTGTAACCGGCGGAAACGGGCGATACTTCCGGGCTCGCTGGAGCGGTGGATCGCGCTCGGCTGCTCGTTACTGTCTTACTTTCGGCCGTACAGAAGCGCTAATTAAATAAGTGAAGTTTTTCGGCTACTTACTGACCGTGCCTTCCCTCCCCAACTGTCCGACGCAACGTTACGCGCACTGATTGACTTCGGAAAATGGACTTCCTTGACAACAACATTTTGCTGGTTGTATACTTCGGCTACTTTTACACTCGGCAGTTTTTTTTAAGCTACGGGATTGTGTTCTGGAGGACCGTGGCTTAGTCTTCACTTGAGAGAGTGTTTAAATTATAGAACGGGCAATTTGAATCATCTGTGAGCTGGGATGTCGTGACAGCTGTCGAGATGTTTTCCCTACCGAGAGGGCCTGCTGACTTTACCTTCTTTTTTCATATATTCAGTCTGTTTGTTTACTTTTAATAATTTTTTTCCAATGCATACCCACAGATTTGAAACTAGGCACATGAATAATCTTGTCAAGCAGTGTGAAACTGGCCATGGATTCCATCCATAAAAAGAACTAATCCGCTGACTTGAATCCTAACCATTGGCTTGTACGTTTTTAAGGTATGGAACCTTTTATAGGGTTTCTCAAAACTTGCCTTTTAATTGAGTACCGTATAGTCTTGAAAATTGCCGCTATAAAAGGGGATTATTATCATAAAAGTAGTGTTTGTTTATTTAAAATCTTTATTTGTAGTATTTATCTTTACGTTATTAATTAAATATATATTTTGTATGGTTTGAGTTGATGAACTAGGTTAGGATTCATTTAGGAACTAGTTCCTGGTACTCGTTCTTTTTATGGATGGAATCTATGGCCAGTTTCACGTCGGTTCTTGTCATACTTGTGTTTTGGACTAGCGTATTAAAATAAAATCAATTCATTATGTAGACACAAATTGTTCAACAGCCTTCCTGAAACAATAAGAGATTGCAAAAGTGCTACTTAATTAATATAGGCTATTATTACTGAGTAAAACGGTATTTAGGAGACTTGTGCTAGTTTGGTTTTCGTATTACACTCCATAGCTCTTCCATAGACTATAATTGTCTGTTTTAAATTCGAACGTTATGATGAAATGGTTTGTAAGTTTTTGTTTATTGTACGACTATTGTATGACTTCGACTTTGAATGTGACGGAACTTTTTATCACCCGTGTAGTTTATGCGTATTTCTAACCATTATACTAAATTTATGAATGGACCGTCCATTGATCGTTGGATGGAGCGTTGATACGAGAGTAAACAGTTTATTATATTTGACTTAACCGTTGAAAAGATTTCGTTTGAAAGTGGTAGTTGCTTACCAATTACAATGCATTTAGTTAATAAATTGAAAAGAGTATAATTTGTTTGCAGTTTATAATAAATTTCACTGAACAGACTGTACTGAGGTCACCTTTTATTTTATCCTCTTAATAACGCGGGTTTAAGACCAAAAGTAAAGGTTAATTAGTTTTTTACGTTTTATTTACAATGTTCCTATTAGGTAAAACTTAAGCTCATTTCACTACACTCTTGTACGCAAAATTACTCTTCTGTAGTATTTTCCCATACTGGGTGATTCATGAAGATAGGCAGAAACTGTGGGAGCATGTATTCGCTTTCTGTGGACTTTATTTGCACTGTTTTGTTCAGAATAACATTTTCTACAAGTTTCTCGGTGAAATAAAGTTATTGTTGCCCAGAGATGAAGAAATGTGTTTTTTTTTTTCACTCCAGTTTTTGCATTTGACGCTGGTTTTTATTAAAGAAACTACCTAACTTACAGTTCAGGAACCTGTTTTACTCAATTTATCAGGTCAAAAACCATAAGAAACGATCTAATTCGCCCCTCAATCTACCTTACCAGAATTTCGAATCAAGATCTAATTTTACATGGTGAGCTGAAATCCGGGCGAAAATTTTCGTTAGCTGTAACTCGCTTAAAAAGCATTTCCGGACCCACACGTATATAAACTTTTTTCAGTATTTTACACGTAGAATGATCTCCCACAATTTTTGCACATCTTATCGTGAATCCCCCTGTACTAAATTTTGAACTTAAAAAAAAAAAAAAAAAAAAAAAACTGTAAAACTACTGAACAAATTTACAATTTCAGTTACAGTGTTTCTTCTTTGTCGTGTTCGTTTAAAAGTCAACCCGCTTTAATGTTGCATTTGTGTTTTAGTGACTCGCAATAAGTAGCAGAGATTCACTGTTCAGCTGTTTGTCTATTGAATAATACGACCACTTATGATTTGCTCATGATTGCAATGGCGGCGACAGTGGCAGGGCTACAGATAGCATGGACGTAGCCAGCGAGGGGGCCTAAAGGATCCGGACCCCCCCCCCCAAATTTTTTCAATTACTTTTTTAGTAAACAATTATTATTATTTAAATAATTCAGTATTACTGAAAGATCGTTAAGGAACAAAGTGGGGCCTTACTCTCTGTCCACTACGGGTAAATATCAGTTGTCTAGTCCTCCCCCTCCCTCCAAAGATAAGTTAGCCACACAGAGCTGATACACCGGGGCGGGTTCATGACGGGATAATGAGGCCGGGGCATGCAGCGTCACGCGGCCACTTTATCACAACACGGGTCACGGACGTGACATGAGCTGACGTGACGTAACGCGGGGACGTGCTACCGGGACGGCGCCGCCCCTCGCGTCATCATTACACCAATTTCGGCGTCGTTACATCACAATAATTCGATGGACGTGTTATTCGTGAAATGTGGAATTCCCACATAATTCCCGAGTCGTGAAACTTGTGTGTCAGACGTTCAGGCGGTTTGAGCGGTTCTAGTAAGGTTAATGCGGTTTAAAAGATGTTGGCCCCATGGGGGCCAGGAGCTATGCAGATGTACGAATGCTGTAGTAGTGAAGAAATGTTTAAGACCCACAAACATTTATAATAGCATTTTAAGATATTAGCCTACTCCTGTGTTTGAAGCAAACTACAAATCAGCGTTTATTAGTTCAATAATGTTTTCTCTGTGTCTGTTTGAGTATTTTGAAAAGTAGGGGAGAGCAGAGTACTTTGTCACAATTTACGCTTTTGATTTCTTTTTATCAGATTTTGGTTACTATTTGAGCCAAATCAAATATTTTAATGTATTTCGCATTTCTTTGTACAAGGTATGTAAAATAATCAGCTTTGTAGTAAATGTTGAAGTACCAATTTTTATAAAAGCTATTCTACTGATTTCAACTAAACGTTTGACAAATATTCTCGTTAGTAATGCTTCTAATAAAAATTCAGGTTTTAAAATGGTGGCTGATTAAATCTTTCAAAATACAATTACACAATAAGTATCAATTTTATAACAATATCCCATAGTGGACTGTTTTAGTAATTGCGTAGAAAAGGGAGGAGGGTGTATGTTTATCTGATTATTTATACTAAACACCAATAATGTAGAGTATATTTTATATACAAAAACACATTTGGAAAAACGTTATATTTAGAATGAAACTATGTAGCCATTTTAGACTATGGTTGGATCGATGTCTTTGTAACACGAAAAGTTGACACAAATTCAAAACAAGTTCTTAAGTTAATAGGGCACGTTGTGATATATGTTTAGGCCCTTGAAGGGAGAAGGCGGATCTAGTCAGCTGTAAATAACTAACCAGGCAGGTGTGTGCGGGCAGGTGTGTAGGCCGTAGGCCTCTGGCTCTGGCAGGGTGTTCGTAGAAATATGCCAGGTGCTAGAGTACGTGCTCTTAAGTGGTTCTCATTTGCGATTTTTGTTCTCTAAATAACGCATCTGTAATATTTCCGCTGTAATTTCGTTCTAAGTGAGGATGTAGGCTAAGTGGTCGTCGATTTTGCTAACTTACTTATCTACTCTTAAAGACTACCAATTAGTCTAAATACACTAATGACTCACAAATAGACAACAGTTGATAGGTTTTCCTCTGGCGCTGGTAATTTCCTAATGGTGCCAGGGAGGTAATAGTGATATCGGCTGTGTTGTTAAAATACAGGGCGAGTATTTTATCGTTGCTACCTCACTATAAATATAAAAAATATTTTAATATAAATCTTGAGAAATTCAAAACGACCATATTATTTTACTGTGGCGCACAAACACCGTAAATTAATATTGATGAATTTTTGTAATATTATTTTTTAATCATTTGATTCAAAATAATTTAAATGCAGTGTGATAAAATTTCATTTCTTTGTATATTATCCTTGTGATATTTTATTTATAGGATATAAAATCATGGATTATAAGGTTAGTCGGTAACCATTGTTTATAGGCCTATATTAAAGTATACATTAAATAAATATGCGCTAATACGATCTATAAAATTAATTACAGTACGAGACATTAAAAAAATATTACAGTTTATTACGTATTGAAGAAAATAGGATATTTGGACCGGTAGAAGTGTTTTCAAGCAGGTAAATTTTGAAAAAAGCTCTTATTTTCTAAGGTAAATCTGAATTATAAAGAAATGTACAATACATTTCAATTTACTTAAAGTTTCGAGTATTTCTCATTGTTTATAAAATTGTTTAAAAATAAAAACTGTTTACCATTGAAAGGTTTGTTATAGCCTACATTATGGTAAAACTTCATGTATATAATTGATTACAAATCCTCTAGGGAAATAGCAGCAATTTACTATTATTAATATCCGTGTTTTTAAAATCTTTGTAATAAACAATATATATTTGTATATGTTTATCATTCTAGTTCTACTTGTAAGTTTAATTGATTAAGATATACGTTACAATATTTTTATACACTACTACAACTGTTGGCAACAATGCACATGCGTATTTTTTTACGTATGAATGAATAGTCGGTAACCATGAAAATTGTATGTGCTAAAACTAGATATACATTTATCTCGATTTCTCGCATTGAAATTCCAAAAGGCTGTGGTAAATTGCGGTTTAGTAATAATATTTTTATTATATCGTCGAATGTTTTAAAAATGGTGGTGTAGTCAACAAGTAATTATAAAACAATTGATCCCAGTTATCCACCTAATATTCACTAACCTTCAACCTGTCTCTAGTTCAAAGGATATCGTGATGTAAATGAAGCAGGAGCATAGTACACCAGGAGAAGAATTAGAGAACCCGTTCTGCTAAGATCTAGAATTAATCTCTTTTCAGAGGAGGTGTATAGGTTTACAAAAGCTGGATTGTACTGGATGGAATGGCTCATTTTACATAATTGGGAGCAGGAAACGTGGCGGTGTTTGGATCAAGGACGGCAGGTGGCAGGTGGCGAATGTAGGCAGGTAGGTGACGCGATACCTGCAGCTCTACTGCATACAGACTCCAACAGATCAGGTGACAGGGGTGGAGCCTTGCAGGTCTCTACCGTGTAGGTCACCAGCGGAGGAGAACTTCCTTACTGCGCATGCGTGCCGAGCGTGATCTCGTGATCTACACATGTACAAACTTGTACTGGCGTCTTCCTCGAAGAGCGTGTGCGATCGTGTATATATATTCTGAAATGTGGGGATAAATCACAGATTTCTACCAATTGATGAAGTAACGGGAGTACTTTTTCGTCAAGGAGTTTTTGCATTGTTCGAATATATATATATCGTATGGGGGACAAAGGCAGCTATCCATAAATAAATAAATTAAAAATTACAATTATTAAAAAGTACGTAAGAACAAAGTTCTTGAGTCATAAATTAAAAATAATATTAAAATCTCCCGTCACAAAGCTAAATCCAAATTACTGAGCTAAAGTGGGGGGTGAAGTTGTTCGCGTCCGTAGCTTGCTACACGTGCTCCCTGGGTAACGCTAAACGAACAGCAATTTTTGGTAGCTGGACCGTCACTCTTGTGATCTCCCAGTTATGGCAGCTATCGAAGACCATTGTTCGAATAAAGTGTCTACAGTAGTTCATTATTATTGGAACATGGAGTATGGCTGGCTTCAACTGAACAACATTTGTAGCTTGGCTATAGATTAGTTCCTCCCACCAAGGTCGTAGTTAGCAGAGGTTCCAAGCGGTCCAGACCCTAATAAAATTTCCAGTGACCTTTTTAGCAAACGATTATTATTATTTAAATAATTCAGTATTACTGACATGCACTGCTGAAAGATCGTTCTCAACATCGATACGGGTCTAGAACTTTTTAAGGAACAAAATGGGAATGAGCGGTTGATTGCACTTGTTTGCGTTCTGTTAAGTTTTTCCATACTGCGCTGTACCGTTTTATTTATTAAGCCGTGTTTGCACCAAAGTCTTCCACTAAAATTGCGACAATGTGTTGCTTTATCAACAAATTACAGCAACTTTTTCTGTCTTCCACTTGTGGAGAGACAAATCTTCCACTAAATTATGGTTTCTCGCGGAATGTCGGAAAAGATCAAAGGAAGTTGGCAACTAAAAGTGGAAGCGCGCTTTGCACAAGCAACTTGTAGGAAACTAATGGAGAACTGCCACCCCCCCCCCCCCTGAAGAAGTCGGGGGCTAGCACGCCCCCCCCCCCCCGGTCATACTCAACCCACGTGTGTACTTCAGCTGTAGGTGTTTTCGATGATTTCGTGCGTTTTTTCGTTGTTTGTGTCAAGGTGGAAGGCTGTAGTGAGAACGAATGGACCAGGACCAAAACCCGTGAACTAATTGAACTTTATGAAAAAAGGCAGCCGCAGCCATAATTGCGTCTTCTTCGTCTGACATCCTTGACACTACTGCCTAAACCTTTCAGGCCAATTCTTTGACAAAGAGTTTTCCACTTGTTGCTATAAATTTGAGAAGTGCAACTCTGTTTTCTACAAAAAAAAAAAAAAAAGAAAACATCCACTTGCTGCTCTTATTTGAGAAGAGCAACTTATAGTTGACAACTTTTAGTTTTCTACAAACAATATTTTTGTCAACTTTGGTGTAAACGCGCCTTTATGCAAGAATGTAGCCAGGTAAAGAATTTTTTTGGGGGGTCTAGACAAGTGATATTTTCCCGTAATGGACAGAGAGTAAAGCCCCATTTTGTTCCTTAAAAAGTTTTTGAGCCGTTTCGTTCTTGAGAACGATCTTTCAGCAGTATATGTCAGTAATACTGAGTTATTTAAATAGTAATAATTCTATACTAACTGAAATTTGGGGGGGGGGGGGTGTCCGGACCCCTTGGACCCCCTCGTTGGCTACGTCCTTGCCTTTATGTAATTATTTTAGGAGGAACAGCATTCGTTATACTTGTCTGGAGATATTTATTCATACTGTACAACGGCCCAGTTGTGTGTGTGTGTGTGTGTGTGTGATACAGTAGCAGTGTGCAGAAGTGCGGTGTGCAGTGTGCAGACAGCCCTGAGCCAGATGGTATGCAAACAGGGTCGACATGTTACGACACGACGGAAGCTGTCCACACGGTGTGACGCCTAGCTTTCCCCTGGCGGCCGCAGCCAGCTGATTTGCCTACGTTCCCCCCCCCCACTCATCGACTGCCGTCTTTTGTCAACACGATTGACCTTCTGGCTTTCACAGCCTCCCACATCGTAACCGAGCGAGTTACTCCTAATTATGTTTTTTCTAAGACGTATTTTTAGCTCTTAGTGTTTATCAACTTCTCGTTCTTCGTGATGAGAAGCTGCATTTGGAGAAAGATCCTTAGTCAAACTTAGAAAAGATAAATTTTAATGTTTCACACCTGTACCCACTTCATAATGGCTATATTGAATTGGATCAAATAAGTTGGTGTGAAATTCATTAGATTTTTATTTATTTAATTCCTATTTATTAGTTTATGCCCACGGAACGGCCACGTTTTCAATGCCTAATACTGTACGGTTTAATGTTTAAATTTATTCCGGGTCTTTTTCGTTTAAGGGCCAGCACAAAAGACCCTAGCTTTCCTATTCAAAACTCAGATCACGCGATGCTTGCCCGCTGCGCAGCGCTTTGCGCTGCTTGCTCTTTTAGAAAAAAAATTAACTCGAGCTTGCAAAGTCCAAGCCCAGATCAACTCACCACGCTTTATTGAACAAGAAAAACTAAGTATAACTCACAGAACTAACGCAGGTTTCATTACAGGCAAAAGATAAGCGGCGTGCGTTTATCACTGATAAGATAAGACGAGTTTATACTAGAAGTAGTACCTGGACTACTGCCCTAAGAACTAATAACACCAAAAAAAACGATTAAATGCACTGTCAGTCAGGTATAGTATGTTTGTAAGGTGCTGGCCCTTAAACGAAAAAGACCCTTTATTCCAAGTAGGCTATCATATTTATTAGCATTAGACCGCAGCGTAAGACCATGTGAACATGAATAAGAACGGGGGTGGTACTGAAAGGATCAATAATGGAATGTAATTTGTAATAAAAAAAGGATACAATAAAACGAGGATTACATTTCATTAACTTCTATTCAAGCATAAGGCGATCACCATTATACGTATAATACAAATAAAACTGTTTTATTGTATGATAAAACTTAAAATGGAAATAAAATATTATCCAGTACGAAGGTGTTTGGAATATTACATGAAAGGGTGGTAGGATCAAGTAATAATGACGTTATTAGCAATGCCCTGTCGTGGGTCTTGTTTGTACCATCTGTCCGTCTGCTGTCTGCTGTACTATCGGTAGAAAAGCGTGAACACGTTCACTTTTATCGTGTTGTTTCATTGCTGTGAAGTAAGGGGTAACGCCGTAAAACATGAAGTGACGAGGTAGTTATTTTGGCAATTAAAGATTTATTGATCAACCTGATTTATGGTACCCTGTCCCTTTATTGCACTGATTGCATCATCAGTACAGTAATAAGAAACACGATTCATGTATTGGAAATGAAAGTGGTCAGAATTTACTTTTTGCTGAGCTACGTTAATTTTGCTGTGGTACTTGTAACTTGTGTCTTTTTGGTAGTTTAGAAATATAATCTCAGCTGTAAAAACAAATAATTACTTAGTACATAAATATAAAGCAAAACATACATTTGTTTCTCATACTTAACGAGGTCTTCGACTAAGAAGTGAAACTTAGGAATGAACGAAGATATTTTTAGACTCAATAAAGTTACTTTATGCTAACGGTAATCTAGGTTTTCAAGAAAATTATGACGTATTATTTATTTGTTTAGCGGTCTACTTGGCGGAGTTGAAGGGGCTTAAGGCTCTCTCAAGATGAAAATGTCGATAAGAAATTACATTGTTTGAATAGGAATGGAAAGTATATGAGTTTGAGCAAGAGGCGGAAGTTGTAAGAAGATTTGGAGGGAAGAGGCTTACCGTGGATGTTGCGGTAGTGGGTGGGGGGAGGGGGGGGTTGAGACGTGCCGTTGGGGTGAGAGGTATTAGAGTAGGACTTATTGTAAGAGGCGTCTGTCAATATTCGATAATAAATGTATTGACTGTATTACCGCCCTGGGGAGGAGGGGAGGCAATTACTCCCCTTTTGTGTGAACTGATGGATCTTGAATAAGAGGTTGGCTGGAGATTCTAGCTTTGTTCTAATTCTCAAGTTTTAAAAATTAAATCGTGGAAGTTTTATTGGTCACCCGTTATTTAATATCTGCTTTATCCAACCCGACAACAGAATTCCTCTAATTATCTTATCACCTCTAATACAGATTCTGAGGCATGGTAATATAAACTCAATTAATATTTTTCCTTATATTAAGACTCTGGTCTGGTATCTACTCGCCCTGGAGAGGAGTGGGAGGCAATTACTCCCCTTTTGTGTGAACTGATGGATCTTCAATAAGAAGTTGGCAGGAGATTATAGTTCTGATTCTAATTCTCAAGTTTTAAAAATTAATTCGTGGAAGTCTTATTGGCCACTCTTTGTTTAATATCAGAACTTTCTCCAATTATCTTATCACCTCTAATGCAGATTCGGGAACATGTTAAGATGGACTCAAGTAATAGTTTTCTCTTAAACAGTTAAATTAGAAATCTTTACAAGGATCGTGTTTAAAATAAAATTTACAACTTTTTTTGTGGTTCTATTCTTCCGTATTATCGACGTCCATAAATATATATTTGGTGTCCGCTGTACTGAAAGGATATATATTTATGTTTCTTCAATAGCTGCACGTCTCAATGAACGAAAAAGTACCGCCGCCTCTCTTTGATGCCCAATTTAACCCATAAATAGAACTGGAAAATTTATACAAGTAGTAAAGCATAAAGGACCTTAAAAACAAATTTTATTGAAAATTAAAAGTATTACACCAACATTTTCCGCGAGCAGAGGAGGCTTTTAATAAAAGCGGTGAAATTTAATCCCGTGAAGGGGATCAAAGAGACAAAGGCGAGGCGAAGGAGGCTAATGTGAGTCTAGAACACCGGGACTCGAGAAGGCTGATGTGGGCGGGAGGCCGAGGCTTGATCCCGCGGTGTTCTGGATAAACACAATTACAGGCGTGGGAGCGAAGGGAGATTATTGTCAGAAGAGCCGCGCTTATTGATCCATTATAGATCTCCCAGAGCTGGATGTTCTCATAAAAACCTGTTGCAATGTTAACACTGAACACGTGCACTGACAGTTACAGGAGGAGGTGGGAAGTACCTGGTTGTGGTGAAACTTGGCGTACACAGCGAGTAAAAGCATTGGCGAGAAAACAAAAGAGCGGCGTAAATAAACGTTTCTCACTTGCCAAGCTGGGTGGGTGAACGCCTTTCGCGGAGTCCAACCTTGTTTAGATGTTTACCGTCGCGTTTAAAGTGGAACAGTGTCTTAAAACGTACGGGGAACTAAACTTAAATACACTTTTCAACGTAAGTTCTCGTTATGTACGGTACTTTTCACGTATACAAGCCGGGGTATAGCTATGTCCACTGTGGAAACACATTACATTGTATTTAGTTCCGTGTCGCAATTCCGCGACTGTTTAAAAATGGCAGCGTTTGTGTGCAATATCTTAAATTGTTAATTTTATTTTGATAAAACTTTCATCAGCAAAAACATACTAATTTGAATTTAACTGTATTAATTAAATAAAAATATTTTACATAATTTAATAACATATTTAAAAAAAACAAAAATGTTATTTTACTATTAATTTATTAAATACATTTTAATAATTTACTTTTAATATACATTTTAGACACATAATTGAAGACTTAATTTACAACAACCAAACACTCCAATAATTATGACATTTTATTTTTTTAGGCTTTTCGTGTTTAATGAACAAATCATCAGACCCACATAACTGAAGTAAAAGTGGTTAAAGTAATAATAAAAACAATTTAGACTTAAATAAAAACCACATGTCATTAAAAATACAAAGAGATAACATTTTAAAGATCAGGAAGTATGCAAAAATTAATATTTAATTAGATTAAAAGCAGTAACGGTGAATTTCGGAAAGGTCCAGGCCCATTATTTACTAAATCGTTTTGGTTCTTCTGTATAAAAATCCGTTCGTAAGCAAAAACAAAAATAAAATTTCATAATTATTGGAGTGTTTGTTTCCAAGTATTTGATTCCAATAAGAAGAAGCTGGTAGAACATAATTGAAAATGTTTTTAAAAGTGCATGTGAAACCATTTGAATGTTACAATAAACGTCTCGTTTACAAGTCACTCTGATAATATGTTTACGTACGTATTACACACGTTAAAATGGTACCATAATTAGAGTAGGTAGTCGTAATGAATGTACGCTAGTGATAATTCGTCAGCAGAGATGACGCTATGGCTGCATCCCCATCCAACCTCCCCTAGGTCATACATCAGGTTAGCATAACGTGATCACTTGTCACCGAGCTAGATTGGGGGTTGAGAGAATTATAGGATGGCTCTCTGTGGAGCGCAGCGACCGAGGTGACGTCACTGAGGGACAACCATGGACACATTGTCTGACCGGAGCTGATCTACTTGGACGTATTGCCTGTGGTAGAATGGGATTTCCCTGGATAATATGTTGGTTGGGTTGCTTAATAGGGTAAAAATAAATCCGTTCTTATGAAAATTGAAAATTTTAACAAATCTAGTATAATTTTTATGTTTGTTTTTGACGTTGTGTAGGAAGCGCGACTTTATGGGTGTCAACATGCTCTGGTATAATTGGTTTATTTAACCTAGATTATAGTTAGGTGTAAGGTTAATTATGTAGCTGAAGAAGAGGTCAGATTGCAGATCACGAAACGTAGTGTTACTGATTTGTTTGTGTCACTGAACGATGGCAAATGTTCGGAAAATCATGTTTCCTTCGCGAATGAATAAAGCAACTTGATGCACAATAGTAAATATTTTATAAACTCTGCAATACATTTTGTGTTTGTATTGAAGTGTAATGGTCTACGATATATGTTACGTTAGTTATCAGCCGAAGAAGAGGCCTGATTACGGATCACGAAACTAGTGTTACTGATTTTGTTGTGTCACTGAACGATGGCAAATGTCCGGAAAATTGCGTTTCCTTCGTGATCGAATAAAGCAACTTGATGCACAATAGTAAATATATATATATAAATGAATACATTTGTATGTTTGTCCTTTATTGGAATCGTGAACTATTGGACCGATCATGATGAAAATTTGTACGTATATGTATTTTTCCACGGAGAAGGTTTATAAGCTATGCCCATCCCTTTCCCGATTCAGGATTCCGCCCCACTGGTTACAGAAATACCCATAAGAAATGCATTGCAGCAAACATATGTTAACGTCTTTTCAAATTTTTAATCAGCTGTTCTTTGTAAACATATATTACACTTATAGTTTTAAAGCATAGAGTAAGCTTAAGAGAAACGACAAATTTTTGTTTAAACTGTTTTTTGCAATCACTGTTAAACATAGACTTTACTATCCAGATAATACAATTCAAATTTGACGTAAAAATTCACCTTTAACTGCAATATTTATTTAATATAAACCATGCTCATGCTTGATCAGAAGAGTAATGCAGATATCATAATTACTATCTTACGTTGGCTACAAATATAAAGAATGTTATAAAATCAACCTTAGTTGTTTTTTTTTGACAGAAGTATGGTTCTCAAAACTCCGTGTGTACATATTCTCTCGATCGAGACAACAAAGCAAGCTCAATCGTGGCATCGGAGATATAACTAATTTAATCTAAAATTTATCGTATAGTAAAAAACAAAAATTTACTAAGTAATATAAGGACTTCGGTTCTTAAGATTTGCGTGCGAAGCCGTGGGTAACAGCTAGATAGAGGCAGGAATATGGTACATACCTTCATAATACGCCCAAGAGGCTCACGATGGAACGACTATCAATTATCTCAGCAATGTTTTAGAATGTGATAGAAAAAGAATAAGTGAATATAGTGTACTGTTTTCAACGGGAAATTGCGTGCGAAGCCGCGGGCAACTTTTGCAAAAAATTATTGAAATGCGCAGCAAAGCGCGCCGGGCCCGCTAGTATTTTATAAACTCTGCAATACGTTTTGTGTTTGTATTGAAGTGTAATGATCTACGATGTATCTAACGTTAGTCCCAGCTGAAGAAGAGGTCAGATCGCACATCTCGAAACGTAGTGTTACTGATTTTTATGTGTCACTGACGGATGGCAAATGTTCGTAATATTGTGTTTCCTTCGCAAGTGAATAAAGCAACTTGATGCACAATATCAGATATTGCATATAAACTCTCCAATCCGTTTTGTGTTTTTATTGAGGTGTAATGATGTACGATGTAGCCTATGTATGTAACTAGCCAACTTTTACACGACCCACAAAGTTGTTAGATGATTTATGTACACAATTCCGCCTGTAAAACATTGGCACTTATATTTTTAATGGCGTTTTAAAAACTAAATTAGACATAATAAATATTTAATATTCTGTTGATGAACACAGTTAGTGTCGGAAAATATAAAGGAAATATAAAGAAGTGTGAGTATTTTATTATACAAGTTGAAGCATGTTCTTCCAGACTGTTCAGTCGTAAAGAGTGAAAAATACGACGTGAGGAAGTATTGCCCTGTGACAAACGCGTAGCGTGGCGCTGCTGGTCCGAAATAGCTCCACTAGTCGTCCAATGATTTTCCCATCTGGTGGGCTCCAGAATGTGTGTACGTTGATGATATATTTCTGTCTCTTGATGGATGCGACAGCACTTAAACCATTTAGCGGTGTAATAGCGCCGCCTGGGCAGTTTCCGCTGAATAGCGACCAGCCGCACTAGGGAAGTGTTTCAAGTTAACTAGGCAGCCGACTAGTGATGGATGGGAGAATCGAATAGTATTCGAATACAGCCCGGGCATTCACTTATTCGAATACCTCAAAATGTATTCGAATACTTTTGAAATGAATATAATTTCTATAGAAGAATAGGATTCAAACCTACAGTAATCGAATAGTATTAAAATACAGCCCGGGTATTCACATATGCGAATACCTCAAAATGAATTCCAATACTTTTGAAATCAATACAATTTCTGTAGAAGAATCGGATACAAACCTACAGTATTCATGTAGATTCGTTTTATTCTTAATTAATATCATTCGTTTGGACTAATAGTATTCAAATAAAATATTCAAGAGCTGTATTTGTATTCATATACAAGTATTCATTGGGATGTTTTAGATGTATATATATATATATATATATATATATATATATATATATATATATATATATATATATATATATATGTATATATCTGGACTATGAAAAGAATAATTAAGGGAAGATTCATAATTTGGAATAAGTAATTAAAAATTTTCAAACTTGATAAAATGCATAGTTGTACAAATGTACGATTATTAATAAATACATTTGTAATCAGTAAAGACAAAAATGAATTTTTATTTCATGTTGTTGTGTTAAAACAAAATTGTATTAATGTTTTTGGCTTAAATCTATTTCTAAGATCATTGGTGACGAAACCTGCAGTAGAAAATGCAGGTAAAAAAATATATTTTTTCTGAAGTTCATCAATCATGGGTATGACATGTTTGTTGGAGGTACAGAAAGCAAAGGATTTCCCCACCTTTTTGACAGGGCAATACCAAATAACCAATAAACAATGGATTACGGGAAGGAAGTAAGATTTTAAGTATTCGATTGTCCCATCGCCACAACCGACATTGTCTGCCCGATACTCTCGCTGCAGACCGTTCCATACGTTACCCGAATGTGTTCCAGCGACAGACAACAAGCTGGCTCTATATTGGACCCACCATTTCTCTTCCAACCAAGCCTACACTGCGTCGCCCTTACTTTAGACGCTGACAATTCCTCTTCCCGAGACGAGAATAGACGTTACAACTCGGCCGTAATGCTGTACACCGATCATTATTGAACCTGGCGTGTTACAAGGATTCGGGTGTCTGGAGGATTCTTTTGTGGTCGATACGAAGCGAGTGTTTGTGGTTAAACCTGAGCTTATCGTTACATTTTGAATTGTAGACACAGATATTTCTCACATTGACTTAATTAGTACAAATACGCGGATAAAAACACGATGCTTGCCATTAAAACAGTAAAAAGCCAAAACTATTGCAATTTTATTCCATATGCAGTGGTAGGCCTATAGTGCTGGCTCGAATATTAATATGAAGAATATCACTACTAGGTTATCAATATGTTTTCTTTTTCAGCGGTTAGGAAGTTATTAATGAAGATTGAACCGGAGAAATGACTATACTGGATCGATGTGAATGTTAAGTTTAGCTCCAGTTCACCTTTCTCTTAGTTCAGCGTGTGGAATCTGGTGCTGTCGCAGACTTGACTCCTGGAATCTGGAGTCATGTTCGCCTGAAGAGATCTAAGAGGAAGGTGAACGGGAGGTAAACTTACATTCGCATCGGATTAATCCTTCCCACCATGGGGCTACGTTATTTACTAGGTTATATTTAGCATTCTTATTTTACTGGACTCTTCAGTGAGCCTTTCGTTTTGGACTATATCAGACCATTGGAAGTATTGTGTAGTTGATATCAATTTGAAAACTCTTCTTGATGTGGTTTATCCTCAAAATCCATTGCACGTGGAAAGAAAAGTCTTTTATTTGTGCGGGATTAATTTATTTTGTTCCATATTTTAGTAATTTTTATAAAATAATTAAATTGTAATATTCTTTTGTATACTGAATGTAGTTTTTACGTGATATAAACGAAGGAAAGGTAATGAAACTAATTTTGTTCCAGCAGTTGGTGTCTGAATTTCAAATAATAGATTATTGTAGCGCATTATTAAAGCCTTATTTGAGTAATTTCAAAATCAAAATCAAAATCTTTTTATTGCAGCGACATTGTATATACATTGTATGGCAAACGTCAATACGGGGTTTCTAAAATTCCAAGCATTCATACACACAATACACATTCATACTTACAATTTTACAACCACGCCTCTTTCATTCTTCGCCAATGCAGCCCACTTGGCACAGCAGAGTCAGTCTTCTAATTGGGCGGTCTCCCAGTCAAATGCCAAAAACTCACCCGCATTATAGAATGCCTGAGACACCAAGAAGCGTTTGAGGCGAGTCTTTAACTTTGATAAAATAATTAAATTGTAATATTCCTTTATATACTGAAATGCTTTTTACATGATATAAAGTAAGAAAAGGCAATGAGACTTATTTTGCTTCAGCAGTTGGTGTCCGAATTTCGAATAGTATATTTCTCCAGCGCATTATTTAAGCAGCACACAACAAACACGTACTAATTCAGGTACACAGAGCCCCTCTCTGTGCAGTGCAATATAACACCCTCGAGGTACTATATCCATCAGTTTGCAATTGCCGCTAATCATTATTTGCCAATTACCTCCTCTATTATGGAACCTGTGTTTGGAGTGGCGGGGGGGGTAGGGTGTGTGTGGTGGCGGGGGGGGGGTAGGTGGACTGAATTTCATTCCGACATAATTACACCCGTGTCTCGTGCATATGAATACAAGCAGCAGATATTGAGTACTTTTTAATGAACATTCGTTCGAGTGACGAAGCCACCCGTGTGTTTTTAATTTGGCGGCATTGATTACAGTATCGATTTTGTAATTTATGCAAAGGAAATGTAGAATTTGTTTGATCTGTTTTATCGAACACTCTTTTGTTTGATAAATTGAGTTTTATTACTTTAGGTAGCCTAATTTTAGTATTTGTTCGACTGTGAAATAAATTCAATTCAAACATTCACCATAACAATACAGCCCATATTGATGTTTCCTTTATGTTAAACTTTACAATCAGTACCAATTATCAACACTTCAGATACTGGTATAACCCAATTAACTAAATTAAAAATCCAATGTGAATACGAGAGATATCGGCTTTGTGAATTAATAGGGTTTCGCTTTGTTATTATAGTTGTTTAGTTCTGGATCCCTTATTCAGGAATCAAGTCAAAACCAACTGTAATCAAAATTTATTGTTTTTTTTCATTAATTAGTAAGCCAATAATAATTAGTTCAAAGAAACCTCTGACAATCAATTGAGCTATACGGTTTTATCATCACACCCTGACTCTTAAGGTTTGCTGTTACTTTGGAGGCTTCTGTCCTTCCTGTGACCTGTGAAGACTCCTCATAGGTTTGCACCTGTGTGTCATGGCCTTTCTCTTGGTGGGTGAAATGAATTCCCGCCGTTCTTTGTAGCACTTGATTTTTGGCTTTGGCTGCTTCTCTGACTTCTATTTTGGTCAATAGGAATATCTTTATTGCTGAACAATCATGTTTTATTCCACTGGGTGGCTTTTCACTATCAATATTTTGCAGTGGTGGTAAGGCATCTCCATAAGATTTAGTCTTAGCGCCTTCGAGAAAGTTTGCGTCAGCATTGCTTAGCCAACTTTATCTTGTCGAAGATTCATGTTGCTTCTCGAAATGATGCAAAGGTATTTGACAATTGACAGTGTGAATCACTCTGCCATTGCTAATGTTTTGACAGATGGGGTTCCAGATTTAATATTACGATTCCTAGACTAAGGACCCAAATTACATCTTGTCCCGAGCCCTAGTACGTGGAACGTATGAACTCGAAGGTGTTAAATTGACAGTCGAAAGGTCCCAGCCTTAGCGTACGAATCCGATGTCAATTACATCGCAACTTGTAGTGCGTTTATTTTGGGGCAGTGCTACAAAATGTAGTCATTGTGACTTAAAACTAAAGGGTCCTTTTATATCTTCTTTGCAGAATCGAAGTGGGGTCTTTGTTGAGACAAACTTCACTCTACCTTTAAGCGAATTGTAATTTTTTCTTAATCATGGCTAGTACAATTAAGAAGACCATGGGAGATGAAATGTCTCATTTGTTGTTTCCAGTTGGGACTGAAGAGGGTGGGATGTTCACTTATACCTCAACCGAATAAGTAAGGTACCTTTGTAGATCTGCAATTTCGGCGCTCCTTCCACTTCTTCAATACAGATTTGTGGATAGTAAATTAAGGATAGAAAATCTGTAACACTCTGTTTCGGTTTGGTGATAGTTACGACTGCACAGAGATGGGCTACTAGCTTTTCCGCACTGCAGAGCGTGTCGGTTAGCTGGACGTTCCATCTCTAGTTTTCACAATCTCTGGTTTGAAGCTTAGCGGATTAAAAAGCGTGTATAAGTAATAACCCCCTGTGAGTAAAGCTGTTTCTCGTTCTGAATGTCTGAATGCGCTGAGAAGCGAATTCATTGGACTCGGAATGCTCTTGATCATGAATCGTGAGGGTGCACTTCACAATTCGAAGTTCCAGGTTTGTCGGCTGCTTCCCTTGAAATCAGGGCTGGGATTGTGATCAGTTTGTTGACGTTCAAATCAATTGTCTCCCTACAAGAAAATAAACTTTATGGTAGTTATCGTTTTTGTCCAAAAGTTATCTGGTTGTCTTCTAGATTCCTGTTTGCGTAAATTTACCACAAACCAGACGCTGGTTGGACCATAGCACATGAACAGTCCTGGGGTACGCACATGATCATTAGTCGAAGCGACGACTTTTGTGTTATTGACAGTCATATAGTGGGTTGGGTTTGTGAGCTGTGTGCTTTACAAGCTAGCATAGAAACGGCTAATTGCCCTGATAACAACCAGACTTAGAGTCGAAAGTCAGTATTGGCGCTAATAAGGCTTGTTCGTCGTCCCCAATTAACTGAAACGGAATTAGGTGAGAAAGGTTGCCAGAGACTGATTTGTAGGAGGAATGAAGTAGGCCTTTAAAAGCTTTGTGGTGTCAATTGTCCATCCATATAGCTCAAGTGTGGGAGTGGGTTAAATTAAAACTGGTCAATACATTTCGGGTACCAAGGCATTTATTTTTATTTATTTCCTCCCCTATTATTATCCCTCTAGTGGGCTGACCGGAAATTCTCTTCACAATGTCCCCGAGGTTCCATCCTATCACTTCCAAGGTTTTCCATAAACGCTAGTATAACCACAATGGAATGCCAGCAATGTTAATAGGCCTCTCTTAACCTTTGTGTACACAGCTGCAGTGTGTGTGTGTGTGACTGAGAGTCAATACGGCGATAGGTCGATAGTACACGAACCCTTCTTGACTCCACGCTCCGTACAGTAACGTATCGTGTTCGCTGATCGATATCTCCCCTCACTTGAAGGGTTGCCACCCACTCGCCACATGATACCCTGTTTTTATCCACTTCTGTGGCGGTTTTTAGTCGCGTCGAGGGCTAATCGTTGTTATTGTTCCGATTCTAATGGTCTGCACCAACTTCCTCGTGCATTAGCCCTTACTTAGGTCTCTTGTGTTGGCCTTGGAGAAAGGGTTTTATTGTTCGACTATTGCAGGGAAGAGGAGAGCCCCCGAACGTCCCTCTGAGACGGGGATCAACTAAATGTGATTGTGGATTACGGCAGTCATTGAAAGTTGTACCACTCGAAAGTGTTCTTCTCACAATGGTGTGTATAGTCGCCCTCTTCGCAAACTCTTAAGCAGACCGATTTGGCACTTGGTACTCTTTTCAATGTTTCGGTGACCATTAAACTTTCCACATTGTTTCTTGTGTTTTAAAGAGTTGTGTGCAGTAGATCTTTTAAGGAGAGGCCGATAACCTTTTAAGCCTTATTTTGTCCGCAATCATGAGCCATTGGCCTGTGCGAGGATCTTATCAAACAGAATAAGGGGGAGAGTCGATACAAAAGGTTGATGGTACTGGGAAAAAGTGCGACGGTCACAGACAGGATTTAAACCTGCGCTATCTCTAACTCAGACCCATTGCCCAACGACTTAGACCGCTCGGCCATCGGCACTCCCTGTGTCAATGACAAAAAAGTCTTACTTCCAAAGAGTTGTTGTTTAGAAATCGCGTACGCCAGTTAGTAACAATCCGGTTACGTTTTTCACCTTTAAAATGATCATTCCGTGATCTGGTTTAATCGTTAATGTTAAGTTAAGTTCAATTCGTGTAAAGAAAAAAAAACCAATAACTGCCGGTAAAATACATACTTACAAGTGGAAATAATCGTTTTTAATAGGATAGCTTATTACGTCTCCGCGATATGTGATATGTCGCTTGGAATGATTCTAAAGGTTCATTTAAAAAGCGCATTTGTGTAAAAAAAAGGAAACCATGAATTTTTTGGAATCCATTTCGGATGTTTACTGCCTTTTGGGTTTTTTATAAAAGAATTCTTTTATGTAGTTTCGATTGCATTTAAATGTAAACAATAACCTAACTCAAAATAATTAAATTTATTGTGATAATAAAACAATGTTTTATCACAATAAATAATAACAAAATTAATAAAAACATGCCAATTGAATATTAAAATTATGTAATTTAAAATATATTACTCTTAATGAAACAAACTAATAAAACTGTCTTTGGTTTTAAATGCAGGTGCCTTTTTTCAATGAAGATCTCACATATTCTGAATGGCTATCATTTTATTTTACAAGCTGTTAGAAGTTTTATGATTATCGTACTTATTTATTGACACTTTGTTGTATTTAGAATACTATAATTAGTGACAGTTTTGACAGTTTACTAACATGCAAGATATTTAGGTTATCGTTTCACTTCACCAATACGTAGTCTCCTTTAGAATTCCTCCTTTGCCATTATTTCATGTTTCTTGTGAGTAATTCTTTATTCTGTGTAAAAAAATTTGTATCGAATAGAAAAAAGTAGTACCTGCTCACATTGTGTGTTGTGACACGAACATTACATAACCTATATTAGATAACTTGTGTTATGGTTATGGGGTTTTTATATTTTATACAGTTACTTCTCGCCAGTACGTCATGCCAGAATGAACATCATAGCACTATTTTTACATTCTGATACAACATCAATTGGTTAATAAACACTAAAATTCCATTTAATATTCGACATGTTTCTACATTATTTTGATAACTCAACTGTGCGAAAACGTTAGACGAGGCGCAACAAAATGAGGGAAAGGATCAACTCAAATTACCCCATTCTTCTTGCGCTTTCAAGCAAAACTCACGAACTGTCACGGATGAAAAGTGGAGTGTTTTTGTTGAGTCTGTGACGCCCGAAGCCCAAACAAACAAATCCGGCCGTGATGATGCCTCACGGCGTTTGGAAATGAAAAACGGCATTAAATTGTCGCGGGCGAGACTCTCCCGGTTCCGAGCCGGACGGAAAATGAAAATGTCTGCCTGATGAGGAAGGCGGTTTCAGTCATTTTTTGGTTGGGGGGGGGGAAGTGGCTGTAGTGTTTTTAAGGAATACTGTCATTGTCAATAAATGTGGCATCCGAATTGGGATCTTTAATGTTAACAAATTTCAATTAGCATATGTGTGCTACGCATGTGTTTTCTCGCACCTGAGATATGGGGTGGTATTTTGGGAAAATTCATGAAACTCAAAAAATGTAATCGTGAACAGTTCCATAAAAATCAAGTATTTCACCCTTACGATACAAGGAATCAGATACTACACTATCCTGTTCATCGGTTAAAACTCTATGAGCAGGGGGTGTATTATTCTGCATTAAAACTTTACAATAAATTGCCAGAATCTTTAAAAAATGAACATTCAATTCAAACATTTAAAAATTCCTTAAAATGCTACCTCATAAACTGGGCATATTACTCTGTTGAAGAGCACTTAAATACTTAATTTACCTATTTATATTTCTTATTTGCCTTAAATAATTTTTTTGAGCAAAAGTGTAATTTGTACTTTTGATTTCACATTCTTTTATTTGTTGTTTTGACTGCGACAATTCTCATGTTTAATTTTAGCTCTGCTCAAGAATGTAAACACGATGTGAAACTTTTATTGAATAAATTATTCTTCCAGTATAACCAATGTTTTTGGACTGACGATAAAACGACTCAACTGCAGACTTAACAAATGATGTTGCACAGAACATACAAATGACTGGATCTGTATGTAAATTGAGGAGATGACAAAATCACAGCCAACCAGTCTGTAGTGGATTGATGCGGAAAAGTGGGACGATGACTCAGCGGCTCTCTATATAAGGACTATTGGTCTAAGTGCAACTTGCAAGTTTGGTCAAGTCATTTGAAAGTTGTCAAGCCACCGCGCCGCCACGCCACGTCGACCGGCCACCTCTTGAACTTTTGGCCTCATTCGGCGTTGACTCATAAGAGTGGTTGCGATAGATTCCGGATTCAACAGAACTTGAGTTGTGTGTTCAGGTCGCTTCGGTGGAATGTTAACTTCGAAAACACATTAAAGGCTGGAGGCCACTTCTGAGCAAGTTTACAAGGAGAAGTTTTATTTGTCTTATGATAAAAGTTCTCGCTCTGTCTCTGAGTCCCGCCGGAGTTTCGAGACTTACGGGTGGTGAGGGGATTCGTGGGGAGGGGGGTGGAGTGTAAAAAGTGAAAATTATGTGGTCCCTCTGAGCCTAGCTGAGCACCTCGGCCACTAAATATTACAAGAACAGGTGCGCCATCCTTCCCGCCCCAAGTACCGGTTCAACAAGATGGGATATACACAAACTTTGTCTCCTTACCGTCTCTGTTTGTATCTGTGCTGCTAAATTACTTGTTGCCAATACACAATACACATTCGTATGTTTTCAATGTTGAGGTATCTGCTATAGCGTATGTAATATTGTTACTTTCTCCTAGATTATCGATTCGTGAATCACCAAGAGGCCGCAGACTAGTGTTATGTATGTATGTAATTTTACTAATTAGCAAGATGTATATAATTGTCAAAGATTGTTTATTTATATACATATATCGATTCAAACTTATCCTTCATTCATAAAATAAACAGATTCCACAAAAGTTTTGTTTTTCTTCTTTTGGGACAAGAAGCTTTTAAGTTGCATCTAGTACTATAAGGACCTTTGCGCTGCTTCCGGAGTGCCAAATATGAATATGCGGATGGGTAAGGTTGAGAGTAGTTGTCGCCTCCTATCGATATCCATGAGGAAGAATTTTGGGCACTAATTTCAAGTCGTGTTCCCTCGAAAGAAGGGATGCCAGCTCTGAACTCCATCAACTCCAACAGTCATCTCCCGCAGTAGACTAGACCTATCGAATTGCCCTTGCACCCCAGAATCTCGACATTGGCGGTTAGTGTTGTGCCGCTCCTGGACATCCATAAGGACACCTCGGTTTTATTTTCGGTGCCCAGTGGTAGGTTCAACTGGAAGGTATAAACCAGCCAGAAGTGATCCCTTTTGGGCAAAAACCTCACAAAAGTTAGTAACTATGGATAAGTTTGAACATTTGAAAATGTTCATTTCATCTTCCTGATAAGAAACTCACCACGAGATCTTGGACGCAAAGAGTAAAACAAAGCGACATACTGAAAACATGTATTCCCACTATAGTACTTCGGTTACTACTAGTATTGTTTCTACTATGGTTCTGTACAGGCAACGTTGTGGCAACATAGTTTATGTTAACTTAAAATCTAACCTATACTAATTGAATGTATCTAGTACGCTCTGTTCTTAATCAATTCTGTTCCAAAAGATCCCTTGTAACATCTGTGGTTTAAAATAACAGATTGAGTTCCGCGGTTGGTCTGATTGGATGCGAACCGAGTTCCCCGCCTTATTCTCAATATCCGCGATAAACTCACTTAAAATTCATCACCTGGCACAAAGGGGGTAATTGCGCGCCGGTTTCCTGATTTCGTCGCCGGCTCGAGTGAAGAAGAAGAACAAGAGCGGTAATCCAGTCAGGACATAATCGATTTCATCTGAAGTAAAAGCACCCCCTCCGAGATATTACGGAATGACACCCTCTCTCTCTGTAATACGTTGCATCAGTACACTCTTGTTAGCTAAATGTGGTCTAACAATGTAACTCGGTGCGTTTTGTGAATTTATCTTTAGCATTTAACGTAAATCCTTTTGTAAGTGATAGTGTTAAACGTGCATTTTTCTATTTACGCCGGAGTTGTTCACAAGAACACATTTGACTCCCAGAAATACCACTGCACCAGTGATTTGAAAAGAACTATAAATTAAGTTGACATAGTTAAGTTCAAGATGCAATAAACACATGCACACTGAGAAGACGAGGTTGTCCTGTAAGAATAGTTTGTAATAGAAAGTTAGGGGTAGTGGTATACGTAGTAAACATTTCGGAATATGGTTCATTTTTTATACTAATTACGTATAACCTCTTCAGAGAGAGAGAGTGGATGAAAGGTCATTTATGACCTTTATTTAACTTATAAAAAAATTAAAACTCATTCTTTGTAAACTAAAAAGTAAAACAAATTCACAGAGAATATATGTTTTAATTTAGTCTAACCTCTCAATGGGTGCGTCCCTTACGAAAGTCGTTCATACAAATCACTTGCTAGAGAATTCTAATCTCAGAAGACGAATAGTACTTCACTTGCTAGAGAATTGTAATCTCAGAAGACGATTTCCTCTTCACTTGCTAGATAACTCTAATCTCAGAAGACGATTTCCTTTTCACTTGCTAGAGAAACTCTAATCTCAGAAGACGATTTCCTTTTCACTTGCTAGAGAACTCTAATCTCAGAAGACGATTTCCTCTTCACTTGCTAGATAACTCTAATCTCAGAAGACGATTTCCTCTTCACTTGCTAGATAACTCTAATCTCAGAAGACGATTTCCTCTTCACTTGCTAGAGAACTCTAATCTCAGAAGACGATTTCCTCTTCACTTGCTAGAGAACTCTAATCTCAGAAGACGATTTCCTTTTCACTTGCTAGAGAACTCTAATCTCAGAAGACGATTTCCTCTTCACTTGCTAGATAACTCTAATCTCAGAAGACGATTTCCTCTTCACTTGCTAGAGAACTCTAATCTCAGAAGACGATTTCCTTTTCACTTGCTAGAGAACTCTAATCTCAGAAGACGATTTCCTTTTCACTTGCTATAGAATTCTAATGTCAGAAGACGAATTCCTCTTCACTTGCTAGAGAACTCTAATCTCAGAAGACGATTTCCTTTTCACTTGCTAGAGAATTCTAATGTCAGAAGACGAATTCCTCTTCACTTGCTAGAAAATTATAATGTCAGAAGACGAGTTCCTCTTCCCCTCTAGAACTATTTTAAACAAATGCTGTGAAATCCTGCCCCGACACCCGAACGACGACTAATCGCCGAGAGAAGCGCTGAGCGGTCCGAGGGGCGGACAGACAAAGGCACAAAGCCTTAAAATGAGGGCGGATAAAGTAAAACCATCAAACGGCGGAAACAACCGATTAGCAGAGAATGTGCGGCTTTGGCTTCAAACAACGGGCGAGTGGTGCGAGGCTTTGAGCCTTCAACAGTGTTATTCATTTCTGTTCATCAACGCGTCACAGGATAACTCTACACGATATTTCATCTCATCTCGGTGGAGTGTTTTATAACAGTCGCTTACTTCTCTTGTATCCACTGAAGAGTGCAGTCTGATCATTAGCGCACGTTTAGTTGGTCTTGAGTAAGCGTAACTGTTTATCAAGCTTGTTGGTTTCTTGAAGACGTAAATCCAATATTATTGCAGAGTGATTCTTAACACGTCTATTATAACACATAAGCCGGTGCATGGAACAATCAGGGTACATTCCAAGGTCACTAACCAAAGACAGTCTGACTTGCCAATTCCAGAGGCACCAGGACCAATTGCAGGTGCTGGTTGGTTCTTCCAGTAGTATAGTGGTATGAAGGGACCTCGCTGGTGGGGATATCCAGATTGGTTAATTCCCCCTCAAAATTACTACTAGTACTGCTGTTACTATTAATAAACTTAAAATTAATTAATAGTTCGTTGTATAAAGTAACGAACTTAACTATTAATTTGCTTTCACCCAAACCTAAGAACGGCAGCAATTCGTGATGATTGTATCAGAGTATCCGATAAGAACATAAATGTATGTTTTCGATCATAACCTATTTTATTGTTATCATTAAATTGTATTCGTATACCACATAAATGTGTGGAAATAAGTTTATGCTAAGTTATATTAGTTTAGATTAAATGGTAAACGCTGGGTTACGGAAACGTTTCTTCCAGCTTAACTTCAGGAATCAGAATTGGGAGTTGAGAAAACCCCAAGGACATCCTCCACTCATGTATGTTCATACGTGCTGTATTCGGTTTACGTGCTGTAACGTAGGAAATAGAACACATAAGGTGTATTGACATAGGTAAAAACACATTTTATAATTTTATTTAACCATTTCTCGAAATGTTGGTACATATTTACAACAGGTTTAATATTTTGGATAAATAATATTGAAAGGAATCGAACTATCCCTGTATCGATTAAATAATGCGATAAACCTGTTTACGCCACTGGCCGGTTCAATAATATACCCATCGGCTGGATTTTAGAACACCCGGTTTTTGTTGTTGTTGATAACTTCAGGGAGGCATCGAGGTATGTATTGTCTTTGGGTTTTAACAAGAGAAAGTCTCAGGAGTTAACCAACAAAGTACATTTTGAGGGTGCAGTACCTTAAATGGCATATCAGCATAGGCTATTGAAATAACACGTTATTTGTTATTTAATAAACTGATATTAGTGTACACCCTTTCCTGCTTCGTGGACAGGCTGTTGAGTGCGGAGTTGATTCTCCACCTCCGAGATCGCAAAATTACACGTTTAAAAGCCTGGTAAACAATTATTTTACATCTAAAGTTTAATCACTTGAATCCAAGATCTGGTACTAAAGTATAAGAATATAAGGATGATAGGTGACACATTCTTTGAATAAATACTAGCCTAATTGTAAGTTATGAATTTTAAAGACACTCAGTGCGACCACGAAAGTAACTATATTCGTTAAGATAGGTTTTGTTGTTATAAAAAATTATGCAAAAATTTATATCTCTCAGATATATTTCTGACTTAGCCTTTCAAGCGTCCGACTCTCAGCAGGATATGAGAACAGGATATGACACGTGACTCAAGCAGCCCGAGGTGTGGCACTGAAAGGCACTGAAAGCCGAGTTATAGTACTGAAAGCCCAAAGTGTAATTGCTCTGATCAACACAAATCCATCATTGAATTTTGAGTTTAGCTCCAGTCCACCTTTCCTTTTATTGCAACGTCTGGTATCTGACGCTGTCTCAGACTTGACTCCTGGAATCATTTCGACATCAGAGACACCTATAAATAGGTGAAGTAGTTGTCTCGTTGTCTTATCAGGTACACAATTGAGTGCACTACGATGTGATAGACACGATCTCTAAGCACAGTGGGGCAAACCGAGTTTTGTACACAGATATCTAACAAGTGTGGACTATAAAAAGTAACTATCAAGTGTTTTTGTAATAAAATATTTTATTGCTCTGTAATTACAAAGAGGACTACGTAATTTACATAAGGAAGCAGTACAAATTAAGATTAGGGTAGTTAAGATGAGCTAGAAGACGGCCCGGCGCGACACAACGATGTAGTAATGAGGCGCTCTGCTCTCAATGGGACACTAGGCGTAAAGTTTAACATTTGCGTGGAATTGGGAACTTGGAGTTGTTGGTAATGTCAACACCCAGCGGAGGCAATAACACGAGCACGGCCTGCGGCTTCACAGCTATACTCCACTGAAACTGTCAACTTCTTGTTTTCCTGAAAAAGGTTAATTTTCGAACTTTTAAAATACTATAAGTATGTATAAACACACTTATGTTGAGTCCTCTCTTAACTAATCAAGAGTGTCAGACTTTAACTTACATTAAAGTAGTGTTGTTTACACTGTCATTATTTCGCAAGTTTTACACAGTTATGGGTAATAAAAAAGTTGGTCCTATGATTTTATTAGAAGAACATGGGTCTATATGTCATCACAGCTTGTTGGCAATGGGCGTAGAGACGTTTTAAAACGTTTCTAACATTTTTGTATGCAACTGTAGCAACCCAATGAACATTTTTTGGCACATTTTAAATGTATAACGAATAGTTTCCTTTTTGTTCACGCACATTTCCTGTACTAGCAATTCTTTAGCTTTCGCTTTTGCCTCTTATTTTGAAACAGGATAGATGATACACTACTGATTCCTTTTTTTCTGCCGAAGTAACTTATTTTGCTCGTTCACACACCGAAATTTAAAGGAATATTGAAAAGAAGCCCACAAAAATTTACTGTATTGCGTTAAATACACGTGTCATACACGATTACCAATACACTGCTTTCATTATTTGTTTAATAATTTTTCTGGTCAATCAGGAACTAAAGTTTCTTGGAGTGGTATTACTGTGATACAAATACCAAGTTTCCTTGGGGATAGGGAAAATCTAATGTTGCAAACAATGCAAGCTACTGCTTTGCTTTTAGCAGCCACCAGGCGAAATGGAATCTTAAAGAATAAGGATGAATCCATATAGTTGTTCCTTTCCCATGAAATGTTGCTAGAGCATTCATCATAAAGTAATTTCTGATGCCAGACCCTCTCGAAGATAATGAATCGCTCAGATGAGAAAGCGACTTTGAACCAGTTGACCATTACGCTCAGGATGGTAAGGACGGTAAGGAGAAGTACCAGTGTGCGTATACCTGCGTTGTGACTGTCAGACTCTGGCGGCTCTGCCTGGGTGCTGAAGAGCACACCGCTGAAACACACTACGTCCTCAATCAAGTGACATCAAGTTAATTGTACTCAACACTAGTCCCCCCAAACAGATAACAGCAGACAATATCTTATTGATAATTTTGTGATCTTAGTGTAACAAATTGTAATCTTGAACTAGTAGCGTCTATTCCAGTTGCTCTGTAGACTGTGGTAGGTCCACACGCGTACCGGGAGCTGATGACAGGCCATCGCTCCAGTATCAGTTACCTGGAGCCGCTCCAGCTCAATCTCCAGCTGATCACCCGGTGACAGATGGCTCCGGGAATAACAACTGTCGTGATGCCACCTCTTTATCCGGATTATACGCTTCGTTAACGCAGCGCCCTCTCCGGCATGAGGGGCCTCCTCGTTAGGTTAGGTCTGTTTGCTTTTGTTCTTTACTGGCTCTCGGAAAAAGTACAGAGCGTGATTTGGATACCAACCGAGGGGTGTGGAATGATACACATTTAATTGTGTTTATTTTATTCTTCTTTTTATACACACGGTAATTTCGGAGAAAATTAAATATATGTTTATATGAATTCTTTTTAAACACATTAAAGTTTTTAAACAACTGATAAAATATAATGTTGAATTCAACAATACATTGTTTACAAGCAATATACCTTTTTGTCCCCGTCTTAGCACTAACGGAAATTTTCTACACAATTTTACCGCACTCTCAGAACCAAAAACACCCCCCCCCCAGTTCCAAAGTTGTGTATATAATAGTTACAGTCACACAAAAAGTTCAATCAAATTGAAAATACGACTACGTTTATAATAGGTTATCTTGGTACGTAATTTCGTTCCAATATGGCGGCACTTAAACAACTTCGTTATTTGTGGACCTAGAGAAAAGTTTTAGGAATTTTGGAATGTGTATTTCTATTTTAAATGTTCTCTTATCAACAATTTGTTTGTTTGTAACTCGAACTGTTTTCGGCGTGTCAATTACGTTTAAATCCCATAAGAGTTTTATGAGGACGCGCTGAAATAAATTAAAAGTTAATCTCTGCTAATTTCTATGGCCAGCCTGTTATGATTTTTCGTTCCAATATGGCGGCAGTTCAAACTTTAAAAAATGCGCAAGTCCATTATATACGGCCCTAGAGAAAATTGTTTATGTACGAGTTTTATTGAAATGCTGTATTTCTAAAATAAACATCTATATTTAAGTTGTCAAAAACTACCTAGTAACTGAGCTGCAAGTACTATTAACTTAATAAAGGAATTGTGGTATCATGCCGGTGATGATGATGTTTTGCTCGCTCAGTAGACATTACAGTACAGTAACACCATATTCGTGCGGCTGCCACTACGCCTGTCTGCTCTATACAGTGTAACCAGAGCGTGAAATGTGATGGGCTTGGCTGTCTCATCATTGCATACACTATCTACCAGCAATTCTGTTGTCAGTCGAGATTACTGTCCTACTTGGCCACTTCCTCATATCGATGATCGGTAAGTTAAGTAAGACTGCGACTACATTATCTACCAGCAATTCTGTTGTCAGTCGAGATTACTGTCCTACTTGGCCACTTCCTCATATCGATGATCGATAAGTTAAGTAAGACTGCGACTACATTATCTACCAGCAATTCTGTTGTCAGTCGAGATTACTGTCCTACTTGGCCACTTCCTCATATCGATGATCGGTAAGTTAAGTAAGACTGCGACTACATTATCTACCAGCAATTCTGTTGTCAGTCGAGATTACTGTCCTACTTGGCCACTTCCTCATATCGATGATCGGTAAGTTAAGTAAGACTGCGACTACATTATCTACCAGCAATTCTGTTGTCAGTCGAGATTACTGTCCTACTTGGCCACTTCCTCATATCGATGATCGATAAGTTAAGTAAGACTGCGACTACATTATCTACCAGCAATTCTGTTGTCAGTCGACATTACTGTCCTACTTGGCCACTTCCTCATATCGATGATCGGTAAGTTAAGTAAGACTGCGACTACATTATCTACCAGCAATTCTGTTGTCAGTCGAGATTACTGTCCTACTTGGCCACTTCCTCATATCGATGATCAGTAAGTTAAGTAAGACCACGTCTACGTTATCTACCAGCAATTCTGTTGTCAGTCGAGATTACTGTCCTACTTGGCCACTTCCTCATATCGATGATCGGTAAGTTAAGTAAGACTGCGACTACATTATCTACCAGCAATTCTGTTGTCAGTCGAGATTACTGTCCTACTTGGCCACTTCCTCATATCGATGATCGATAAGTTAAGTAAGACTGCGACTACATTATCTACCAGCAATTCTGTTGTCAGTCGACATTACTGTCCTACTTGGCCACTTCCTCATATCGATGATCGGTAAGTTAAGTAAGACTGCGACTACATTATCTACCAGCAATTCTGTTGTCAGTCGAGATTACTGTCCTACTTGGCCACTTCCTCATATCGATGATCAGTAAGTTAAGTAACGACCACGTCTACGTCTACCAGCAATTTTGTTGTCAGTCGAGATTACTGTCCTACTTGGCCACTTCCTCATATCGATGATCGGTAAGTTAAGTAAGACTGCGTTTACACTATCTACCAGCAATTCTGTTGTCAGTCGAGATTACTGTCCTACTTGGCCACTTCCTCATATCGATGATCGATAAGTAAGACTGCACCTTCGACACTACTTTTTCATTCCTTCTATATTACATGCTATGTTGACAAAAGTATTGACTACATACAGTGTATAAAACACTTTTAAACAGTTTGAAACAAATTTGCGTCAATTAGTCATTTTTGTTGTTAAATAATGCCTGTAATATTTTGCGGGTTTAATTTTAGTCGCTTACTCTATGCATTCGACCTCACGGAGTATACTGGTATTGAATAGTTAGGTTAATTTGTAAATTACACGTTGTTTATTTTTAGTTGAAACATTTATAGTTTTTCCAAGAAATACATTCTGTTATTTTAGTCTAAATTATCTCATCATTAGTCTAGTCTCAACTCCCCCCCCCCCCCACGACCCGTTACCACTAATTAACAGTAGGGGCACAAAATCAGCTGCTGACTGACGTCCCCCGAAAACTGCGGTGGGGGGGGGGGGGAGGGATGAGGCACACTACCGCTCAAGTCGGAAACACAAGTGTGGGGATTAATGATCGTGGCGGAAACAATAATTGTACCAAAGCTGGCGATTTCCTCTTGGTTCTCTGCTTTTGAAGTGTGAGTGTAGTGTAAATTGCTAAGCTGTCAGAAAAAGTGATATTTTAAAATAGGTATTTGTAAAACAGTAACTAAGCTTTGAAAATGTATTACGTAGAATATACAGTTTGCAAATATTAGCCATATGCGAACATAATTATGGCTTGCCTCCATTTTTCGTACTTCTATGTGCTCAGTATACTTTAAAAACTCTAAAGCCCCATTTACACTGCCCAAACATCCCCGAGCATCGAGCATCGAGCATTCGTGATCGTAGCTCGCCGGTTTTCAACGAGCACGAACGCAAACGAGCCCTCTGTTTACACTGCTCGAGCATTTGTGTCGATCAGTTTCTCGTGAGCGTTTTGCAGTGAATATTGATGATGGCACCCGGACTGTCAAAACTTGCGGGTTTCCGCTGCGGCCGTCCTCATCCTGTTACAGGAGGAAACGCGAGGAAGGAAAAGGCGACGCGTGTGGGAGTCTTCATTTTTGAAAAAGAGGAACCACACTATTTTGCTGAGAGATTTGAAAGAAGACCACGGAGGGCTCTTCGAAAACTTCAGCCGAATGTCGTTAGACGATTTCGCCATCATATTGGGAAGGATAGAAGGGAAAATTGCCAAAACCGACACCAACTTCCGAGAGTGCGTTCCTGCATCAGTCCGGTTGGCGATAACTCTTCGATTTTTTAGCAAGTGGTGACTCGTACGGTAGCCTCATGTATCTCTTCAGGGTTTCAAAGCCTACAATTTCTTTACTTGTTCCTGAAGTCTGTCGGGCCATCGTAGAAGCACTACAGGAGTATGTCAAGGTAAGAACAAAAAATGTATAATATAATTTTATTTTTGGAAATATAAATATATTGGAATAAGTACATGAAAAACGTTGAACGGAACTACTGAATAAAGTGCAAACGTGTGAATATTTTAACAGAACGAGGAAAAGAATGTTCCTGCTTCTGAGGGTACCCCAGTTCCAGGATCCGAGGCAAATACGGAGGCGAGCGGATCTGCATCATCACTGCTTGATGATGTGAATGGTCTGTGGTGTGGGGGTTGAGGTTCTAGATGGTGGTATGTAGGAAGAGAGGGACAGAGGATGAAGTAGAGTCCCCCACTGTACTCTGGTGTAGTCTGTTGTGGATGTAGTAAAATAGCCGGAGAAGGTGGGCCAGAATTCGCTGACGAAAACGTAGTAGCAGGGGACGGAAGGGGCTGAATAATTCGGCGAAACTGATGAGATAAACCGGCGAAGTTTGATGAGGAAGTTCGTCATAGCGGCCCATGTCGGCTTCGAAAAGAATGTTGTTGACGTGGTGCTGGACAAAACGCTTGTGTCCTCTTGGAGTAAGATTTTAATTTCATCGCAACATGCTCACCATACACATCACAAGCATCACGCCTCACAGCATTATGCAGTATGCCGACCACCTCGTCAACTTGAGATCCGTGGAGAGGCTGGCGTTCTTTTGCGCTTCATTGGAGTAGGCTTTGCAAAAACCCCAGTGCCGTTTTGACTGGAAGCCGATCGTATCTCTTGAGATTGCTGATGAGGGAGTGGGTTTGAGTAATTTGGGAAGCAGATTCACTTGTATTTGTCGTCCTCTTCCTGAATGAGCACAACCTTAAAAATGAAGTAAATGAATTAGCAAATTAACTAAATACTTGAGGTGTTTTATACAAACTATTGGTTTCCGCTATAAAAATTTAATTGTAGTTATTTAATAGTGTGTAGGTATATAAAAATAATTTAATTTTGGACGCTATGGGTGTACGTAATAAGAATATTGTTCATTTCAGATGCCCGAAAATGAAGAACAGTGGCTATGCGAAATCACAAGAAATTTGAAGAGAAGTGGGACTTCCCCCATGCTGTTGGAGCCATCGACGGAAAGCATGTAGCAATACAATGTCCGCCCAAAAGCGGAGCGAATACTTCAACTACAAGTCCTTTTTCAGTTTTTGTATTATTTGCGCTTGTCGACGCTGATTATAACTTCATGTTTGTGGACGGTTGGATGTCAAGGCAGGATTTCAGATGGTGGAGTTTTCAAAATTCTCAGTTGTACGACAATATTGAAAAGGGCAACTTGAAACTTCCGCCACCATCTCCACTGCCGAATTCGAGTATCCCCAGCCCGTACGTCATTTTTGGGGGACGATGCTTTTGCATTGAGTGACAGTTTGATGAAACCGTACTCTGGTTATCATCCACAAGGGTCCCCAGAAAGAAATTTACAATTACCGATTGAGCCGGGCCAGAAGGGTGGTAGAGAATGCTTTTGGCATTTTAGCTTCTGTGTTTCGTGTGCTAAGGAAACCTTTGCTTTTGGAAACTGAGAACGCCAAGTGGGTTGTAATGGCCTGCGTTTACCTCCACAATTTTCTACGTAGAAGTGCAAGTTCGTCACGTCTATATTGCCCAGTGGGTGCTTTGGATACCGAGGAAAATGGAGAGGTTACACCTGGTACCTGGAGAAATGAAGGTGGCTCCGGCATCCCTTCTTGGTTTGAAAAAAGTACCCAGGAGATCAAATTCTACTGCAAAAGATATCCGCGAGGCCTTTGCAACATACTTCATGACAAATGGAGCCGTATCATGGCAAAAACGATTACGCATGATAGCAATTCTGATTGCGCCTAACAACTTAGCTTAAGACCTTTTAAATTGAAAATTAAATGTTTGTTGTTGGATTTCTGCTGTTACAATATTGAAGAGTTTTGTTAGTTTTTGATAAGTCAGGTAGATAGACTTAGTAATTAGTCAAATAATCATTAAGCCTAAGCATGACGTTGTGTCGCATTTGTGAAAATGTTTACCACAATAAATTTTCCTGATTCTGATTCATTGCCTATTTATTGTACTACCTAGGAGGCATATTATACCTGAATCTATTAGGAGGCATTTCAAGCTTAAGTACATAAAAATGAATCTCTAATAAGCCATGCAGGTAAAAAAGTGTAATTCGTGAGCTTACCTGTGAATCATTCTCCTTTGAAGCGTTTTTGTGAAGTACATGAGTTGATGGTTTTCCTTGCACTTGTTCTTATCCTTCAAAAACCCAAAAGCTTCGTAAGCAAACCATTTGCTCCTGTAGATCTCGTTTGCACCTGATAAAAAATAGGTACATTTAATTATCAATTCGTTGAAACCGAAAACATAGGTGTTACTATTCAGAGAACAATGCACCGTCTGGCTGCAAATCACAACATCTTATTTCCATTCCACCCTTTTTATTTCTATATTATAATAACGATAATAAAGATACTTAACTTTTTATATATTAAGAGATGATCACCTTCTATTTTTATTATTATTTATGATTTCTTGAAAATAATATTGTCAATTGGTGTATTCAAAGTGTATGAAATTGGTTGAAAGATTTATGAATTTGGTTGAAAAAATTATGAATTTTCACCGGGAAAAAAGCTATAAATTTGCTAGAAGAAGGCTGACTTACCTTTTCCAGTCCCTTTTGAAGTTTCTTCCTTGTTCTTCTCCCTCCTGAAGGAAGCCAACAAGGAGGTTATTTTGCTTTTGACGGTGTCGGATGTCGTCTCCAACTGCGTCGCTATAGCTTCCCAAGCGTCATTTTTTTTTAATTTTGTTGAAAGTACAGCTTGTGGTTCGGCTGCCACAGCTCTGGGTGCCCCTCATAAAGAGAAACTAAAAGGAGGCACTTTTTCATTCTCCCACTCCATGCTGCTTTCACGAAAAATTACTACACAGAATAAACTAAAGAAGGAATTCCACACTCGAAATGGGAGACGTGTGAACTCGACAGCCAGTAGGCAAGAACAGAATTCGGTGAACGCTGTTCGAAGAAACCCGAGGTGTTTACACTGAGCGAGCGGCGAACGAGCATCCCTTTGATGATTCGCCGGAAAACCGACATCGGGCGGATCAGGCTCGAGCACGAACGAGCATTCGATTCGACCTTGCTCGGCTCGCCGAAACTGTTTACACTGCCTGAGCCTCGAACGAATGATCGTTCGTCACTCCTGTTTGCGACGAATGCTCGGGCAGTGTAAAACGGTACGTCATGCGTAATATTCATATTTTATGCTCTGCTACATTTCTTGTCTAGAACTGATTTCATCATGGTCACCACCATTCGACCTTCACAAACAGATTCTGCCCCATCCATTCTAATTTCCCGTTAATTAACAGTATCGATCTAAATTTGTAAATCACTGATTGGTCTGTGTAATGAAGTGTAATGCAAGCTCCCCACTCGCGATATAGCGGCTGCGGTTTTGTAATATCGCTGTTAGAATTCAGTTAGTGGTTAATATAGCCCGTACTTCACCGCAGTGCATTGACCCGGCGTGTGAAATTGTAATCTAACCAGATTGCCATTGCTCTTTTAGTTATTTTCTCAATTAGAACACACATGACGAAGAGATCTTTAATCATTATTCTAATTCTTATTGGTTTGTATTTATAGGGAAGTGGATGGACTTACAGTTTATAATAAACAAGCATATACGTTAATAGGGCTTTACAAAACTGGTCATGGGCGTGTATTTCTCAAGTACTAGATAAAAAATGGCTTTAAAAGTACTAATTCTAAACTCGTCAATTAAATTTCTGTGTAAGTTTACACCGGTGTGAATGAATAAAAACCAATCTTACCTGGAAATTGCGTCATGTATACCTGTTATAACACACATAACGAAAACAATTATCTTTAATCATTATTCTAATTCTTATTGGTTTTTATTTATACGGAAGTGGTTGCACTTACAGTTTATAATAAAATAAGCATATACATTAATTAATTCCTGGCTTTACAAAATTGGTCATGGAAGGTATATTTCTGAAGTACTAGATAAAAATGGCTTTAAAAATACTAATTCTAAACACGGCAATTAAATTGCTGTGTAAGGTTACACCGGTGTGAATGACTAAAAACCAACTTTACCTGGAAATGACGTCATGGATACTGTGGTAAGCAGGTGGAATGTCTAGACAAGTCTCTCAGACACACACAGCCCCCCAGGTAACACTATCAGGCCCAGGTTACACCTGCCTGTGTGTCTCTTTGCACGGTCTCTGAGCCTCGAGCCTGGCTAGAGTCTAAAGTTACTAATGACGTAACTCTTGTCTGTCTGTCTGTCTGTTCGTCAAACAATACAACAAACTCCGCGTCGCAAAATACTCGACTCCTACAGTTTATAACGAGGAGACGCTTACGCCTCAAGTTTAACTTGTACATTTATAGTGTACGTACAATGGGATGAAGGGTTCTTGCATCAATTGAAAACTTCAACTTTTACTGTTAGCACATATTGTATAATATGAGTTTATATTTTGTGCAAGGCCTTTCTAAATTAAAGATATCTTCTGGCAACTCTACAGAAATTTTTTATACGGAGTTGTCTGAAGATGAAATGTTTTGTATCAAAAGATGTGGTGTACAATATACACTTTTATAGTAAAGAAAGTGTGTTCTTGCCCTTATAAATTAAAGTTTTACGTCAATTTATTTACAGTAATGATTTGAAGTTAAATGTTGTATGTGATTATCAAAAATATTTTGTTTTTAATATTGTTTGAAGAAAGTTATGTTCAAGGACGCATAGACAGGATAATTCAGATTTAATTCCTCTATTCTTAGATCACTGCACGTACTTGCCCTTTTCACTTTTCCCGTATTTTTTTAGTTTTACGCTAAGCAAAAACGGATTCAACTCTGTTTAAAATAAAGATAACTACTTAAATGACACAGTGATATTAATCCCAAAGAGTTGTATCTTGTACTTTAAATTGTCTTGGAAAAGAAACCATTGTTGTCTTTAATTTGAGTCGATTGTATGTATTTTTTCGGGTGTAAAAGTGTAAATCCGATCGTGCATGACCAAACGCCAACCCTTCCTCGCCTGTGACTCATAGCCATGCCGTCCTGGCCAGCTGCCAAGAGAGGAGCTTGGCAGTCACCATGGCAACAGCGTGTCATTGACAGGCCGCCCCGGCCTATTGTCGGCCCTGAAAACATTCTCGGTAACTACTCGCATGGCTGAAAACATTTCTCCATCTTTACGAGATCTTAATCTCGTCAGATGAAGTTAATTCGATGTCCTTTTCTTCTCAGACCTTTAATCTCCTCTTGACAGGATTGGCCGTCTCTTTGGTGGGTGGAAGGGGGAAGCAGCTCTGTTTTTGATTTCCTTAGTAATAGATCGGATCTGGCATTTAAGAGCTATTTGTTTTAAATGGAAATATAAAACAACATAAAAAAAATAGAAAATATTAAAATCTGTAGTCCTATAAATAATTGTTACGAAGAGTAGAAATAATTTACAAATTGCAACTTCTTATATTATCCACAAAGATTTAAAGCACTAAAAGAACTACTTCCTTCACAAAATTACTGTAGAAGCCAAGGTCCATTAAGGTCGGTCCAATGAGGTTGGTTCCATTAAGGTTAGAGAGTAGTAGCAACTGATCTAGAACGGAAGCGGAACGTTGTCATCTCTTCTTGCGTGGAATGGAAGATCTTGAAGGTCACCAAGGAAATTTGCTTCATATTTGGTCTTAACTGATTACGTAGCATAATTTTTGATAATGTGAGGACCATTTGAGGAAGAGCAGGTCTTGCACTTTAGGTTCAAGACGAAATGGGCTGTAGTTCTCGTCTCTTGGACAAGTAATAAAGTGATAAAATAAGATAGATGCAATAAATCTATAGGTGGCTTTTAAACCTTTACACTTTTCCTAGACGAAACCTTTCGGTTTCTTTTTTGAATGAAGGAATATTAAATTTTTTGGAAATTTTAGGAACATTTTTGGAAGTTTAATTTTTTAGTGCATAGTCTTAAAAATATTTTAAATCAATAAATGTATTCGTACTTGTTATTTTAAAAATTAAAATACCATATTTATAACGTCAAACGTCACTATTGACGTTAGGGTAACAAAAGTATAGACTTCGATCAACAACGATTGCACGAACTTTCTTGCACCACTTTCTGCTTGATCATGTATCAGTAGTTTCTTTCATGATTTCACTTTTCACACGTGTGTGGTCATATGCACACCCAATGATTACTGATTAAAAATGTATAGTAGATTAGTGTTTTGATGTACATTAAAATCAACGCCAATACTGAACGACTGAACTACAGTTTGTTTTAATCAATCACTACTAGCACGACGTTCTCGTATTCTGTGAAACTTTGTGCATCTAGCAAAAGTCAACATACCAAGCAACAACGCTTGGTCTGTTGTATGCGTGTAAAACATACACAACAACAACAATTTATTTATTTTCTGTACAAGAACAAATGAATACTATAGTATGAGGTATCACACTAATGAGGTTATAATGACATCACAGCCACTACTAGCTCAGTCCAGTTCACACTACACCTATTATCCAGCACGTCACTGTCACGTCAGAACCCATGTAGGTATTAATCACTCCTGTAGCCGACACACGGTATTGACCTGTGGGTGCGTGTGCGTGCGTGCGTGCGTGTGTGACGGTGTTTGCCAATCAAACTCTGACACTACCCTGCTCCAATATTCAATAGCCCGACTGTAGGTAGTTAGTTATTCAATCACTCAATCACCTCTCCCGGCTCCGGTATCAGTGCAAACACTCCAAAGTTAACCTTTGATTGCTGAGTACACTCTTTGTTGTCAGTTTATTTCGTTTGCACTCTAACCCGCCAGTTTTTCTGGGACGGGTTTGTTTTATTTGATTTGTTTTATTCCGCGCTCTCGTTTGGTTTTTAGCGGTGTCAGCCTTCTTGTGTCGCAGTTTGCTGATACCAACCAGGCAAAAAGTGTTCAGCTGTTGAGTTGCCGTAGGGGGGGGGGGTTAAATGAAATATCCTTATAGCATAATTTAGGCGACTTTTTCTCTCGGTCCACAAAACAGTCTGATTAAAAATTGTGATCCGTGCGTCCAGAATTAACCAATTTTCTTTCTTATTATAATTCAAATTGAATTTACCGGATGATTTAATTTCTTCTTATATGTGTTCAATTCATTCACACATGTTCTAAGTTCTAGGTTTTAACCTAGTTAAAATATACTAGGATTATAACAAAATATAGTGTCTCATGGATTTAAGTTATTATGACTCTTGCAGACTGTAGTTAGTAATGTATCGATAAATATTGCCACTTCTATGGGTGAGAAACTGAATTAAGGCATCAATCTTGTAAATGGTAAGAAATAGCAACTGTATTTAGCGATATAATAAACGGCAACGAATGTAGGTCGCAATAATTACAATAATTTCAAATTTGAAAAGGAATGTTGGCTTTTCTCCAGATGGGTAACTAACTGGTTTAACAGAAATGCTCGGGATGGGGGAGGAGGTTGGGACCATCATTTTGTCATATTCCTTCATATCAGGAATATAATTAATTTATATGTTTGACGCCATAGCTGTTTAAGTGATATACAATGGCTCTGAACTTCTATTTTTTTGGCATAATCCTAGAATTATGTTCTACACAAATGAGGTAGCTATGGTGGGAAGGGCTAATTTAAAGTGAATGTTAAGTTTAGCTCCTATGTACAATAATAAAACTTATGTTACCCTCTCCAGTCTTTCTTCTTATTTTTCAGTAAAAATTTCATATCATAATCTGCAGCTGTTTTAACTGGGCCTGATTATAATATATCCCCAAATATTACTTGAAAAGCGTAAGATTACGCTTTGAATTTTCAAACAATGTTTTTATTTTGCTTGAGAAGGTACACTTAGAAGCTTTGACTATTTCATTTAATTTGAACACTTTTTATGAGGTTTTCTAACTTTTATCCGTATGTTTAATATAATTAATTACACATTTAATATCCTTGCAAATTTTAAATTATTATTATGACAATTATATTTGTACTTCCGGTCCTGCTATCAGAAAGCAATTAATTAATTGACGTAATTAAAAAAGAGTGCACGTGAAGAAAGACAACGTAACTGTATGTTTTAATTGAATCTTGTATCATTAGCTGTAAATTTGCAATGTGTGAATTGTATATCGATTTTGTAAGTAATCTGGCTATCGCCTTACTGATGTGTTGTTTTGTTTCCAGGTATGTGATAACCTGACACACAAGTGCGTAAGTAAGATAGTAGAAGTAGTGCAGTACTGTCAAATTTGGAATGTCACCAAGTTTCACGTCATAAAGTAATGTTTTCAATTAGATCTGAATGAATTATTCAAAACTTTATCCATTAATAACTATGATTCGTCCATGGCAATTGTTACCATTGGTTTTAACAATGGAAAATATATTACACTTTCGTAATATGTGTGAAATGCCTTTTAGGCCTGTGTGTTACAATAATTGGATGAAAATAACATATATAATCTTTATCTGAAACTCAAAAATTATTCTAGATGTACGTTACGAAAATTTATACTTACTTTAGTATTAATGAATAATTTAACTGTCCCTTGAACAGAGTAGCGTATATGTATTGTTTATTGTAAAATGTATGGATGTTTATTTGGGAAAAATTTTAATCAATATCAGTTCACTTGATAAACCTGTTTAGCGTGTAGAACAATAAAGTGTATTTTGTTACAGTAACAAAGGGGCTTTTACGAGTTAGTAATAGTTTAGGAGTTAATCATTGACTGCTTTGTAGATTATTAAAAAATGGCATACGAGGAAATAATTTAAATGTTTTAACTCTATGTTTTTTCTATTTGCTTAAAGTTCATTATAGGTAAAAGATTATTTGCAGATTTTAATAGGATTACGGGTATTTGATAATCGTTGTATGTTACAAAAACAGAAACACGAAGTTTCGAGAACCGGTGTCTCACCTCTTCGTCCCGTGCGATGAAAATAAAAGTGAATTTGCTTTACGATCTCAGATACGCGGTTTACATTAAAGGTTTATAGTTCGAGTATAGTTATAGGAGCTATGATTCGTGGATCCATTGAGTCGCGACGCTTATTCAATGGAGTTCCATGTGAACAAACAGTCACGCGCTTCCTGGAAGAGACACTAGCGCGTCATTGTCTGCGCCGGCTCCAGTCAGTCATCTGTCACTATCACGTGGTACTGGTTCTTGGAATGCAATAAAGTTGATTTCAAAGCTCCAATTTTAAAGTTTTATCTCAATTATTGTACACTATTTTAGAACCTTTATGTTTTCTCCTTGGAGGCCTATTTATCTTAAGTATTGCATTACATACAACATTCTAATGTATCTGTAATTATTAATAATTGTTATCGTATTGTAATGTAGGGGCGTACCTATAAAAAACGAGGGGGTCTGTGAAAATGTTGTGTGCTAAGGACTAGAGTGTTGGAAGTAATGGACATTTCGAGTAGTGCAAGGGTTACAAATATTGATTTTGGTAGTAAACAAATCTGTATTGAATTACTTCAGAACTTTAAAAGAATTTTAATCGATCGTTTCGGTGAATAAATCTCGCTAGAGACGGCCATGTTTGAATGGATTTTTCATTATTAACAGAACGAGCCTGGTGTGCGAAGACGGCTGTAGTCGGAATCGAATGTGCGGGCGCGAGGGGTTCATTGATTAATGCCGAGTTTGTGTGCTCGAGCCCGGCTTTGTTTGGGCCCAGACAAAAACCCATCAGACTGAAAGGGCAATTTGTCCGCTATCAGCCACCTACATATTGCGGATTAAACGCGGCTTAAGGCTTGCATAATACGATGTGTGAGCCGACGTGCGCCGCCGGCGCTTACGATATGAGTTACGAGCCGTCCCGACCCGACCCGATAATTGCCGATCGTATTTTACCCGGCGGGATAGGGTTCGATCCGGTGATTATTGTCCGTGGGATTAAAATCCCATTTGTTTGTTTACGCTGTAAGCCCCATAAATTACTATTTTGTCGGCTTAACGGAGTTGTATTAGATTATGAAATGTTACATCTGCTGTGTAGTGCTGACTACTGTCAAATATTGTGTTTAGGCCGCATTCGTTTAGTAAAAGACGGGTGAACATAGTAATCCCCATTAAACGAATTTCATGTGAATTATTTATTGTTAACTTTGTGTGATAACATTATGGGTTGTTATAACAATTTACATTGCGGTTTAATGTAGATTTTTAAGGTGGATACGATAAACACAATGATAAAACCTTTTCCTAATCCGTTAACCCTTGTTTTTTGCCAGAGTTATTCGGTTAAATGTATATTTATTAATTGTACTGTACAAGTCTTTCTATTTTTAAAAAACGCATAGCCGAGTGGTTTGAAATGTTATAGGATTCCATTGTAAATCTGGGGAGCAAAATAAGAAAATGCTTTTCTTTCCATCTCCAGTCTAACAACCTTGGGTACCTCTAGCATGTTGGCCTGTTGTGTGCAACGTTTTCTAATCTCCGAACGAGCATGCAGCATGTTCCTCAAATAAAGGGGGGGGGGATATCAGACAGCAAAAGCTTGTGGACTAAGCAAGCCTTAGTCCACACTTAAAAATTACTTTAAAATGTGCTTTATTGGAAGTATTTTAGCTGTTTTTCTAGACTGACTGACATGGTCAAATTTTCTAGCAGAGTTTTGCAGCCTGAAGAGAGAGAGAGTGTTGTCAAGGGATAATCCGTGTTGGGAGTGCCGATGGCCGAGCGGTCTAAAGCGGCCCATCGGACTTTGAGGCTGAATTAGAGATAGCGCAGGTCCAAATCCTGTCTGTGACCGTTACACTTTTTATCAGTACCGTCGAACTTGTACTGTATCGGCTCTCCCCCTTATTTTATTGGATAAGATCCTCGCACAGGCCAGTGGCCCATGAGGGCGGACAGAATAAGGCATAAAAGAGGTTCGGCTTCTCCTTTGACGAAAAAAATTTTTAAATAAAGAAAATCTTCCCCCAAAAACTGGAAGAGCATTCGAGCATACACCATGGCAGGGAAAATAACACCTTTGACAATTTTTAACTTTTGTTGCTCTTGGAGTATGTACCCTGTGTAGGTATTGGTGACGTATGCCAGTATCTTAATTACGCACATTATGTGAACTCACGTGTTAGTAAAGATGTGACCAAATGTATATGTTGTAAGTATAGTATGACGCAAGTAAATAAGGTCTTTGTCGAGAGAGAGGCGATGGATGCATCTGCCGCCTGTGCCTGCCTCCAAGCTGTCTCGAATCCTGAAAGCGTTTTTGTGTTGGCGCGCGCGTAATTCATAAATGTTTTTCTGCTGTCGTCGCCCTCCCCCCTCCCAATCTCCCGTGCGTCCCGACGCCACTACTGTATTTATATACGGATTGTCTCCCCGTCGAATTGCCCTTGTTTGCGGATTGCCGAGGACAAATCGGACCTCTCCATCTGTGTCGAGGGCGATCCCGTACGGGCTGTCCCCCCCTCCCCCCGGCTTACCTCTGACTTGTTTCTACGAAAGTTTTATTTAGCTCTTCAGAGGGATCTTTAGTAATTTTGCGCGCACTCCCGACTCAAATCCTCGTCAACTAAATGGTAACTACTCGTCGTCGCTTATTTCCACCCGAGGAAGTGTTCGTTTTTAAACGAGCCCGGAGTAATTTGTCAATCCCCCCCGCAATAAAAGAGTGCAGGACCCCTCGTATCGGTTAGATGTGACATTTGCACGTCCCCCCCCGGAGTACCGAGACCCCGGACCTAGGATCGATGACGTAATTGGAATGCCGAGGATGTCTCAGTGAGTCAATGATTCACCCCGCCGCCCCCCCCCACCCCCCGCGCTTCGCGTAACTTCAGCCTTTGATGCACTTAATACCCGCCAGATTAAAAGTACAGGTAGAATCAGTTTGCTAAAACGTCGATTTCCTTAACTTTTCATTACTTTACTTGTATATCTGTAGGTTTCCAATTACCTTTCTCTTATATCGAACAGGGGCATGAATTTTGTTCTAAATCTCATTTCGTGTTGTAAGAAACATAAAAAATGTCTTCATTATTATATTTACACATTTTATTTATAGTTTCTTAGCTGATCTAATACCGATAAACATTACAAAGGTAACTTAATCACTACAATAATTTAGAACATACAAACAAATACCGTAGTTAAAACTTTTATTTTTAAGGCCTATCGATAGTAAGACTGTCTTCGTTAGAAACATCACAAAAGTACATACAAAAATAAATTTGTTTTTAATAATAATTAGATATACGTTATTTAATATTAATTTGTCCTGTGTGGCGTAGTGTGTAAAATAAAATAAATCCATAACTGGAATTACACTAATATATTTTGAATGTTAATTTTGTAAGCTTCGTGAAAGTAATATTGGTTTTTGTATTGGTCCATTTTCTACCAATATAAAAAATTTATTAAATCAAAAAGATGACAAAAAAGTAACACTGTTTTGAGGCCTGCATCTGATTTATTCCTCAGCTGAATAACTTGGAAAGGTTAGGTAAGTTTTTTTTACCTGAGATCAAATCGCAGATCTCGAAACGTAATGTAACTGATTCTTTGCATCTCTAAACGATTGCAAATGTTCGGAAAACATATTGTTGCCTTCCCAATCCTTTCATCGTCTAAAACAAACTTCAAACAAAGAACACGCAAGAGGTTTGTGCATTATTACATGTGTGATACACGCGTGCTGTGTGTTGTGTTAGCTCAGCATCGGCGAGAGTGAAACCCTGCAATTAAAGCTCGGGCCTGTAATTAGTGGGTGGATTATCTCAATCAGCAGCTTCTCGGGTTGGCCCAGTCCTGTCTGGTTAGACTGCGAGGTTCGGTACCCACTTCTGGCCGCCATCGCAGAACGTGTGTTGTGTTGTATTAGCTCAACATCGGCGAGAGTGAAACCCTGCAATTAAAGCTCGGGCCTGTAATTAGTGGGTGGATTATCTCAATCAGCAGCTTCTCGGGTTGGCCCCAGTCCTGTCTGGTAGGACTGCGAGGTCCGGTACCCACTTCTGGCCGCATCGCAGAACGTGTGTTGTGTTGTATTAGCTCAACATCGGCGAGAGTGAAACCCTGCAATTAAAGCTCGGGCCTGTAATTAGTGGGTGGATTATCTCAATCAGCAGCTTCTCGGGCTGGCCCAGTCCTGTCTGGTAGACTGCGAGGTCCGGCACCCACTTCTGGCCACATCGCAGAACGTGTGTTGTGTTGTATTAGCTCAGCATCGGCGAGAGTGAAACCCTGCAATTTAAAGCTCGGGCCTGTAATTAGCGGGTGGATTATCTCAATCAGCAGCTTCTCGGGCTGGCCCAGTCCTGTCTGGAAGACTGCGAGGGTCCGGCACCCACTTCTGGCCACATCGCAGAACGTGTGTTGTGTTGTATTAGCTCAACATCGGCGAGAGTGAAACCCCGCAATTAAAGCTCGGACCTGTAATTAGTGGGTGGATTATCTCAATCAGCAGCTTCTCGGGCTGGCCCAGTCCTGTCTGGTAGTCTGCGAGGTTTGGTACCCACTTCAGGCCACATCGCAGAACGTGTGTTGTGTTGTATCAACTAAGCATCGGCGAGAGTGAGACCCTGCAATTAAAGCTCGGACCTGTAATTAGTGGGTGGATTAATCTCAATCAGCAGCTTCTCGGGTTGGCCCAGTCCTGTCTGGTAGACTGCGAGTCCGGTACCCACTTCTGGCCGCATCGCAGAACGCGTGCTTTGTGTTGTGTTAGCTCAGCATCGGCGAGAGTGAAACCCTGCAATTAAAGCTCGGGCCTGTAATTAGTGGGTGGATTATCTCAATCAGCAGCTTCTCGGGCTGGCCCAGTCCTGTCTGGTAGACTGCGAGGTTCGGTACCCACTTCTGGCCGCATCGCAGAACGTGTGTTGTGTTGTATTAGCTCAACCATCGGCGAGAGTGAAACCCTGCAATTAAAGCTCGGGCCTGTAATTAGTGGGTGGATTATCTCAATCAGCAGCTTCTCGGGTTGGCCCAGTCCTGTCTGGTAGACTGCGAGGTCCGGTACCCACTTCTGGCCGCATCGCAGAACGTGTGTTGTGTTTGTAATTAGCTCAACATCGGCGAGAGTGAAACCTGCAATTAAAGCTCGGGCCTGTAATTAGTGGGTGGATTATCTCAATCAGCAGCTTCTCGGGCTGGCCCAGTCCTGTCTGGTAGACTGCGAGGTCCGGCACCCACTTCTGGCCACATCGCAGAAGCGTGTGTTGTGTTGTATTAGCTCAGCATCGGCGAGAGTGAAACCCTGCAATTAAAGCTCGGGCCTGTAATTAGCGGGTGGATTATCTCAATCAGCAGCTTCTCGGGCTGGCCCAGTCCTGTCTGGAAGACTGCGAGGTCCGGCACCCACTTCTGGCCACATCGCAGAACGTGTGTTGTGTTGTATTAGCTCAACATCGGCGAGAGTGAAACCCCGCAATTAAAGCTCGGACCTGTAATTAGTGGGTGGATTATCTCAATCAGCAGCTTCTCGGGCTGGCCCAGTCCTGTCTGGTAGTCTGCGAGGTTTGGTACCCCACTTCTGGCCACATCGCAGAACGTGTGTTGTGTTGTATTCAACTAAGCATCGGCGAGAGTAAGACCCTGCAATTAAAGCTCGGACCTGTAATTAGTGGGTGGATTATCTCAATCAGCAGCTTCTCGGGTTGGCCCAGTCCTGTCTGGTAGACTGCGAGGGGTCCGGTACCCACTTCTGGCCGCATCGCAGAACGTGTGTTGTGTTGTATTAGCTCAACATCGGCGAGAGTGAAACCCCTGCAATTAAAGCTCGGACCTGTAATTAGTGGGTGGATTATCTCAATCAGCAGCTTCTCGGGTTGGCCCAGTCCTGTCTGGAAGACTGCGAGGTCCGGCACCCACTTCTGGCCACATGCAGAACGTGTGTTGTGTTGTATTAGCTCAACATCGGCGAGAGTGAAACCCCGCAATTAAAGCTCGGGCCTGTAATTAGTGGGTGGATTATCTCAATCAGCAGCTTCTCGGGCTGGCCCAGTCCTGTCTGGTAGACGGGAGGTTCGGCACCCACTTCTGGCTTCTAGGTTCATCAGAAGACGTATTTTATCTCCAGAGGGTGTTAGAACAGTGTCTTTGTTTGATAAACGTAGAACATTGAAAGTGAAACCTTATGTATTTTACTTCTTAGAATAATTGTTTAGTTACAAATCTTTTCCTAGGTTATTAGTTATGGGTTAATAACAACTATCAACGTAAATTCCTTTAAATGATTCTTAAATGTTCAAGGTGCATTTAGGTGGGAAATGAGGGTGATCAATATCATCCTCCCAACCCCCTGAAATTCCATTAAGGTTATAAATATTTTCACTTAGTTTCAACCATTAAAATTCTACTTTATTTCACAAGTTGTTAGCTCATAAATTAACATAAATTCCTAAATAAATGTTTTGTTTTCTTATTCTCAATAGTTCCTAGAAGGGCACTTCAGGAATTAACAGTAACCCCTCCGCCTTCCTGAATAAAACTCCTGGATACGCCCTCTTAGAAGCAGTGAGAACTATCTTCTACTTAGACGAGTTCTCATTCTTTTTTACCCATTTCTATGACTCTTGAAAGTGGGTTCAAACCGTACAGACAAACAAAGAAGTAAATTATCGCACGCGGATGTGCAGTAATTGCAGTAGTTTACAAGTGATCTCCGATGACTCTGCAGGCCGGACACGATTAGCTGGCTAAGTGATTGAGACTGTTTACAGTTGCCTAATACTAAACGAGCCGGCGGCGGCGGCGGCGATAGTGTAAGTGATAACGGGTCGTGCTGTGCACGGATTGGCGATAATGCTGTTGTTCACGCGAAGGTGGCAGTGGCGGCTAGCTGCACGCACCTCTGTGTTACAATGTAGACTTATTGTACTGCACGTAGCGGTTATATCACAGTGTCGTAACGCACAGCACAACACGTTCCACAAAACCGGTTTCTTACACAAAACGCCTCCATAGATGAATGGAAACGCATTCATCTCGTACTTAGGTATAGCTATTTTTATTTCTTGTGTGTCACCACAATCATAAAGTTTTAACGGTACTTTGGTATTTATCCGAAGGTCACTCTGTCTGTATCTACTATTTGTCATTAGGCTATGTAAGTAGGTTAATACATACGTACGGGAATGTACCGATCAGAAATGCTCCTGGCCATCATCAGTGCGAGCTTCGGTGTACCCCGCATTTCTGCGGAAAAAAGAAAAACATCCCTCGAAATAGTGCCTAAAATTCAAGTTCAGATCACGAGAACGCTCGTAAACAGGTTGACCAGGTGTCCGGCTTTTGAAGGACATGTCCTCCTTTTTAATGTTTTTCCTCCTGTCCTTCCGGCTATTAAAAATTGTGTAACATTTCCTGTTTTTTTGCAAACGCTTAAATGTTTAAAAAATAGTATCATCCCGAAGACAGGCCACGAAAAGTTACTGCAGAGCACACGTAATGCCATGGCATGTGAACTGCTGTTAGATTCAGTTGTATGTTGAGTGTTGTCTATAGTGGCACTCACTGATTCCTTTATTCGCTCAGCTTAACGTGCGCTACTAACAATTGATTTTTTATTTATGTATCATTATGAATAATGGGTTAATTTGATTATAGTACAATTTTTCTGCTATAGTGATAATTTCTTATACGAGTATATGTCTGATAGTATAGCTTACTAATAATGTAATAAATGAATGCAATTAATTAATTCAAATTAATACACAACATTTATTTTTAGTACCATTCTAAAAATTTGAGATCAATTCAGTGACAATTTTTAAATAGAAAATTCTAACAATAATTTAGTTCAACCTTATGCCACTTAGAAAATAAAATTCTCAAATATTGTTTGTGTCCATCAATATATACACTTAAATAATATGAGTTCATCTTTATTTTTCAATTTATTTGATAAGACAAATACAAACTAAGTTTTTTATTTGCATTACAAGAATAACAGTATTAATTTATAGCTTGCGTTTTTTTATAATGTATAAATAAATGATTTTCGCAAAGTTTATAACAATATCTAATACTGTCCTCCTTTTTCATCCCCAAAGGTCCTCCTTTTAGAAATTTGTGTCTGGTCACCCTGCTCGTAAAGGTTAACTTTCAATTTGGTACTACTAGCAACATACGAGATTCACAACCTACTAATATCGCGTAGTAACAAGTAGTAGATAGGGACAGAGTGACCTCCGTGTTATACCGTTTTTACGTGCCTTTTTGGCGAGATATTATCCAGGACTTATTTTGGCAACTAAACTGTTAATTGTACACTTGGACCGGTCAATTATCTCCAGGTCACGCCCCGCGTTGCATTCACAGGTGCATGCTCCTGTTGTGTTGCTGGTGCGTCACCGACAGGTTAGCCTATGCAAGTTCGTCGGCGACTTGCAGACGCACGTGCGCGGACAGGTTGGCACGAGCGGATAAGCGCGGCGTCCAGCGCCTGACACGTCAACCTGTGTTCACGCGTCCAAAAATTCTTGCCATCTCGTGAAAAAAGTCATGTTTCTCAACCCATCGCTTAGGCAAAAGTCTCATTCACGCTTCAGCTTCTGTGCGCGATGTTCCGTTACATAGCTAAGTGCTTCAGGAAGTTATTCTCCTGTGGATCTCCACGAAGGTAGGAAAAGTTTGATTTTATTTTTGGCGCCGTAGCTATTAATTATTTAAAATTTCATCCTTGTCACTGTAACAAATTACAATTTTTTGGCGCTGTTGCTAGAAACATCGGTTTTTTATATTACTTGTGTTTAAGTTTTGTGAATTTTAATTAATAATCAAAAGATAATATAACAAATCGAATTAAAGGTTAACATTAAGTTCAGAATATTTTTTAATCATATTATATAAATTAATTAAATTTATGTAACTGTCATCGTAAAGAAATATTATATAATATTATAATCATCATAATTATGTTATTTCTAAATTACTGTTTTACTTTCAAATGAAACTATTATATCTATAAATTGGATTGGGAAATTTTTTGAAATGCATTAGTATAAATGCATTCTGTGTTTCTAATTTATGTGCTCATTTTGTGTGCTTAACACCGTTTAAATTATAAAAATAAAATGGTTGTGCGTAATGTTTCATTACATATCGAAGTGCTTTAGGAAGTTACTTTCCTGTAGATCACCATAAGGGCAAGAAAAGTTTTATTTTATTTTAGGAGCAAAAGCTATTAATTAATATTTTATCCTTGTATTGAATTTCATCCTTGTCACTGTATCTAATTATATTTTTTGACGCTTTTGCTGAGAACTTCATTTTTTTCTATTACTTGTGTTTGCGTTTTGTGAATTTTAATTAATAATCAAGAAATAATATAACTAACCGAATTAAAGTTTAAGATTAAGTTCGTTCAGAACATTTTTTGGACCATACTACATAAACGACTTAAATTGATGTAACTGTCCTAGTAAAAAACATTACAGTTTTATATAATATTAGAATCATCGTAATTATATTACAGTATTTCAAAATTACTATTTTACTTTCTAATTAAATTCTTGTCTATACATTGCATTTGGAGATTTTAGAGCTAAATTAGTAGGAAATGTTTTCAGTATTTCTAATTTATTCAATCAGTTTCTGTGCTTAACGCCTTCTAAAATTATAAAAATAGTGAATTACACCAATAATGTAAAAAGAAACAGTCAGAAATAGAAATGTTTCAATTCTCATCAAATATAAGTTATTTTATAAGTAGTCAACCGTTGTTATTCGCCATTATGTTGAATTGGAGACTGTGCTGATCTTGTTTCCGAAACCCCGTGAAAGGGTTAGTGTTATATATAATGAAATTGCCTTACAAAGGATACTTTTCTGTAAAATAGAGACGAGTTTGGCGATGCCCTAACATAACGCCAAATGAATGCTCTACTACTAACACGTGTACTGTATTGTGAGTTTACTTTGATAGCTGTCGCCCGACAATGTCCAGATAAGCCACTCAGTCCCACATTGATGTAATGTGAGTGTCCGGGCCCCGTCTTTGTTATTGCCGTCCAAATGTCAACAAATGTCTCTACTTTCTGCTGCCTGTAGGACCTCGGCCGCTTTGCACGTGTTTTACAGTTTTTTAAAATAAAAACATTAGATAACAACAGGTATGCACGTCAAATATACATAAAACGGTAGCATGTTTCTTGTAAATTAATGTTGTTTCACTTGTTTTACGGTACTCTCATCTACTTTTGGTAATTTTTAGACATTATTAATTGGTTACTATGTGTATTTTTTGTGTAATTTAAAATAATTGACAAAACTATTGGTTAACAGTTTTTACCAAGTTATTTTTAAGGGCAGTCTGTTGTCACTAATGTTTTATCTTATATACTTTCCCTCACAGTAATAGTTTGAATGAATCCATACATACCTTACTATAATTTTGCGAGGAAATTGTCGAATGCAATATTTCTGATCAGTAGTTGTTACGTGTACTGTGCTTTAAATAACAAAAATCTAGCTCTCTCTTCAAGCATTAAATTTATGCAAGAACGGTCAGTAATATGCAATAACCCGAAAACAATTTAAATCTCGATTAACCACTTCCTAGTGTCTAGGGCATTTTACTCAGTTTGCGATGAGCCGCTGGGGTAGTCTTCAGTTACAGAAAAACCATTTTGTTTGTCTAACTCCCCTTCTGATATCCAAAGAAATTCGGCCACAATCGAGGATCCGGCGACAGGTGTCACGTAACCAAAATGTAATTTTAATTTGATATTTAGCTATTATTTACTTAAATTAAATTGTATTAGTTACTAGATTAGGACTTTTATTTTTTATATGACTTGCAATACAATTACTGTTAATTGTTACCTGCAATAAAGAATATTATTTTTTTTTTTAGTGAAGTAGATCTTGCGTTTCACCCAATGAAAACTATAACTCATATGGATGAATAATAATCATATACATTATTAAACATATTGAGACATCTCCTATAATTCTACGTCTAAAATGAGGTTGTGAAAATGTTCGAAGTTTAATACTGTTCTTAAGGGACTACAATTAAGATGGCATTCTGTATTTGGTGGATTGTTGATTAATGTAGCCATGCTGAATTCTTCTTGTAATATACGGCGATTCAAGTTGGCTGATGATAATTTATTGACGAATCTACACCGAGTCGCGGCTCATCTGTGGGGAGTCTCTGCCACGCCAAGGTTACCAGTCCTTGGCCCGGTGCCAACTCGGTTACCCGCCAAAATACACCTCGCTCCCCCTCCCCCCCTTCCTCACTACTTGTCGGTCGTGTACTCCGAATACTGTAACCGCTAAGTCCGGCCTTGTTTTAGTCTCTAGATCTTCAGTGTTACACAGTTTGGGGAAAGCGGTGTGTTACAATGACATAGTATGATTAAATAATACAATGGATTCTGTCTTGATATTTCGTCTTTGGACTCTAGAATCCTTTCTCTTTGAGTGTTAATGGATAGGTAGCATTCAAGTACATTGTTAAATTCATTACGTTTGCCTGGTAAAATTCATTGTGATTCATAATCTCATGTTCCTTTGCACGGTGTACAGAGTGAAACATTTGACGGAGGTGGGGGTTGTTAGAATGCAGATATTTTTCCTGTCTCTACATACGGTGCTTGGAAAGTTCTGGAAGGGTTTAATAATTTTTTAACCGTTTCTTGTAAAGTAATAATAAGACTTAGTATGACAGTTTTGCCCATAAAAATCGATTTTCTATGCGATTGTTAGGTTTTTTTAATCTCATCAGAGGAAGGCCCGTAAGGAGTCAGAGACAAATCTTTAATTAGAGCGTAGGTAGATTTTTTTAATCCAAAACGGTTGTTTCACAAGTTTCTTAATATATCCGGAGGCATTTTCTAAGTTTCGTCATTAATACGATGTATTATTTCTTGTGTTTTGGCAACAATGATCATATCAATGTGATTTATAATAGTGTATTATTTTTTGTTTGTTTGAATAGGGTAAACCTTTTGGGGTGCGGTTTGCGGCATTGTGTTCTGCTAAAAATGACCTTTAACTTGATGTATATTTCGACCAATGCTCTAATTTTAGAACTTTTTTGATTCCTTGTGAGCTGTCATATTCATGAGATAAAAATCCGAGAATCGCATACAAAATTGGATTTGTATAGCTAATATTGATAGTAAGTCTCATTCCTTTACAAGAAATAGTTAAATATCATTAAACCGTTCCGGAAATTTCTTCTATAATTAATTGCAGACTATTATTGCTCGTCGGTAATACTACTAGACTCAAGTAATGACAGATGATGATCATTACACGCTAAACTGAGTGACGGAGGTCAACGTAGCGTAGGTTGCTGTGTAAGAAGGTCTACTCACGGTCCATCGCCTTGACTTGGCCCAGGCACAACCTCACCTCCACAGTCAGGGTCTGGCTGTGGTCTGTTCGGCCTGCCTCGTAACACGATCTTGTACGGTTAATTGTTTTATTCAAAGTCGTCTCCACTTCACCTCTCGTCAGTGAATTAATGTTATTTCGTGTTTAACATCACACCGAGATATATCGTGTCACTTGATAACCTATGCTTGTACAGTAAATTAGTAACAATTATTAGTCAGTGAATTAGTAACATTTACGTTTTCGCCTTCGTTATTTTTATTTCGTTATTTCGGTTATTTCGTGCTACGTGTTAAAACACTTTCGCCTAGTTTCATAGGAACAGAAACATAATCTTAGAACCGTACAGTTTATGGCCTTTTCCATCACAATTAGGCGAGTGTCAAAATGCCATAGTATATAATTTTTTAGTATGATACATAGTAGAAAATGTGAATTTTTTTAGTATTTTGTAATAATATTTTAATATGTTTACCGGTTATTTATTGATTTTATGCATTAACCATCACACGCCTATATTTGGCGAATGAACCGTAGAGAGTGTAATGTAAATCTAACAGAACATAGATCACTTTTGAGTATTTGATTTCTTTTATAAAAAAAAAATATCCTGGAGTTTTCCAGACATTTCACATACCCTGTATACGTCTATATATGAAAATTAATGTTTGTCGGTATGTCCTATATAGACTCAGAAATTATGACCGTTTATTATGAAAATTTGTATGTATATGTATTTTTCCACATAGAAGATTTATATGCCAAGCCCATTGGTGTAACTCACCACCAGGCGGCGCTGCAAAATATAAAAGTTACCAAAGCGCCTGCACATTATAAACTGCAATTACGAGACAGTTACACATAATTAATAGCCAAACACTATTTGAAGGCGCTAAGTTTTGATGTACATTTGTCTTTAAAAAAAACTTAAAGCTTGAGTGTTGGATGTAAACGTACACTTTCGACCAATTTTCTTGATCGTGCCAACAAGGTAAACTCTACATCGGCGTTGGAAATATAATTCATTTGAACCAGAAGTGCTCATACACGGGCAAAGGTTACGAAAGAGTGCGGTGCTGCGGGAAACAGCTAGTATGTTTATATATTCTAGTTTTATATAAGTGCACACTTGGTAGTTTTATCACGTCCCAGCTTTTACCGAATCGCACACGACAAGAGAGGTAATGGGGAGTAACAGGAGCGTATAATGAAAATCTATAAGCCGAGTGAAGCCCGTGCAGTATGAGGCGATATTGACAGTAGGCGTCGATCCCCTGTGCTAGCCTCGGGCCACTGAGGCGACTTGTCACGGCAAAGCAGCCCTCTGCCCTGAGGCCCTGTCATCCCTTCACTGTAGCGGCATTCCGGCCCAGGCAATATCATAGCTAAACACATTTTCCTTGTATGCTTCCAATAGAGCATCTCATTTGGTATATCAATAAAATTTCATCCACTCAGTTGCACAATAAAGCTCAAGATCTTTATACACACAGCGGAAACGTATTCATATGAGTTTCCATATATAGTCCTGAACTGCAGATTGACTAATAACACCAACTACGTACCTTCGTGAAACAATTCAAACTGTAGTCACACACTACTATAGTTTTGACTTTTAATAAGCCATATTCTGCTGTCAGTGTAAACAAATATTGAAGCGAGGATTATCCATCTGGAGTCGTCATAGTTTAAAATTCACGAACACAGTACAGACACGACGAATAGATAGTACGAGAAACACAACATTTGATAGGCCTATCACACGCGAATATTAAACATAATAGAATATCATGGCCGGCAGAATACAAGACAACTCAGTCTGATAATGTTGTTATTCATATGAGATAATCAACCGAAATGCCTTTGTCTGCCTATGAAAAGGCTACTACTTTAAGACAGTTAACCAAATTATTTGTTACCAAATATGATTATTTGGTAAGAAATAATTCATTATTATATTTGGTAATAAATATTCCAGACCACTTGAACCCCCTCGCTAGGTTACGTCCTTGATTAGTGCTAAAATAGTAAGTAATACAAATCATCAGCAATTATTTTCTTGAGTAGGCTACTAAAAAGAATATTTTTTATCACTCTCCTGAATATTAAAAACCGTTATTCCTTCGTACACCAGTATGGCGCCAGGATACTACGTATGGACTAGTGACAGAAAACCCATTTCCTTAATGATTGTACAAGGCAGAGTATCGGAGTAAGTTGTTCTCCCTATGACGCGCTAGGGCCGGAGACGCCTGGGCAGGATGCCTTGTAGTTGGACACATAAGTGGGCGGCCGGAGATGACCGCGAGATGGCCTGCATACATAATGAGCAACCACGCACACCCCCTAGCCTGCTACCAGCTAGCGGTGATAGCGATCTGGGATGACCCCTGGTAACCGGTACCAGGGGCGTATCCAGTATTTGTGTTGGGGGGGAGGGGGCAAACTGCAAACTCGACCGGAAGTTAGATTGAAACTTGACTTCTTTATATATTATTAGAGTATATATAAAAATACAAATGATTTGGAAAATATGGAACAAAAACAGGGACGTAAGACAGTTTAATGCCCAGAAATTCCACAAGTTTTTCAACTATATTGTATGCCATCTTCATATACTGAATAATATGAATGAAGCTATATTCTTTCTACTATTTTGAGTTAAAACACATTTCTGTACCTTATTACACTGTGATTTAACCTAATCCGTCCTAGAATCATGAACACGTAAATTAACTGTTTAGAACGATAAAAACGTTATGGATATATGTTAACTGTTGCCGTTCCTTTTTTCTCCTTCAGATATTTGCTATTCCTTTATTTTAAACCCCACTTCCTATTGGAATCTATTTTTAACTGCCTTCATCAAAGGCTTTCTGTTATTTTATTTTTGATTAAATAATTAATGATTACTACCAAGTAATCATTGTAATTTTCAATATTGTAGCTTCGTGGTAACTAATTATTTCAGTTGGATATTTAATAAGTAATTAATCAGTTTGTAGGCTACCATAATGTAATATTATAATCAAAACTCTGAACAAATTAAGAGCGAGACTCACCAAAATAAGCAATGTCCCCAAAACATCTTACTTACATTTTGTCTCTCTGTGTAGTTTTATGTTTTTCTCAATTTAAAATAGTTAAAAAGACCTATAGCATATCCACGATTCTGTGTTTGGTTTACTACATTCCCTAGTTTTACTTAAAAGTGTATGTTTCAGTACACTATAAGTTTTTATCATTCATTTCTATGTTAAATGCCAAAAAATGTATAGACCAATAAAAGAACATGGAAAAAGATATTTTTATGTTGTGCTCTATAAAAGGGTCGGGTGGAAAGGGATCGTAATTGAGGTAGGCTCCTAATGCATTACTGATTTGAGGGATAGAGTAGACTACAAGATAAATTACTTCAAATACTTAAAATTCGTGTTTTGTGAAGAATGAAACAGTTTTTCAAAATAAATATCGCGGTTTTCATTAGTAAGTCTTTCCACTTCTTTATTTTATCCTTCCCCATATTCTACTACCATTTTTTTCATATCTTTAATATAGGTTTTCGTTAAACTGTCAGAGTATTTGTTTCTATTACCACTACAATAATGGAAGTTGCAGGACAATTTATGGCGTCATTTGAAATTCATTTGGTATATTAGTAATAGCAACATAGAAATGTTATGCTGTTTGGTTTATTATATTTTGGTGGTTTCCTCCGTACTCTATCATACATTGTCTAGCAAGTGATGTAACTTTAGTTATGTAAACTACCGCTACTAAAGAGGAAAACAATGCAAATCACTCCACACGTAACCGTCCTGTCTTGTCATGTTCGTAACATCTCCAGCGCGTGCTTGACAGATGTGCCGTAATTGTTGCCTCTCTCTAAATGCAAATACCGGGCGAGTATTGAGTGGGCAGGCACGGAGCTGGTCATATCGGTCCATTTATCACTGCAAGCTTATCAGCCTCGCAGGAGCCTACCTGATGAGGGGTGAGTAGGGGGAGGGGAGGGTGCATTTCACAGATACCGTATCGCAGTAGTTCCGGTTCGGTCTAATCGCTGTGCGTCACGATAACTCAAACGTCCGCCAACAGCGCGTTCAACTGCGTTGTAATCGCAACACTACTTCTGCTATAATTGCGCGTTTCATTAAACTTTGTGTTGTCATTTTAATTATCTGTGAACCGCTAGTGAATCGCTGTCTTTATACAGGTGCAGAATGTTTTAAAGAAATATACCGATTAAAAGTTTCCACGCTTTTCACACATAGAAAATAGAAAGTATGTGGTTTACGTACCTGTGAACACCAAAACCAACTGTTTACCCTTCTAATTTCACAATGTTTTGGCAAGGTCACACCTCACAGTATAGAGAACTTTTATACTTCATGTAGCTTAAACACAATCAGTGCCATCAAGCTTTATAAACTTTAGGCGTACTTAATATACTGGAGGTCACGGCTACAAAGTGCAATGTTAACGAAATACCGTATATTGACAATATTGATCTAAGAGGCAACTATGAACAATACTAGTAAAAACCCAAAATAAAAACTGATTTTCACATATCATCTTGCTTGCAGTTTTTCTATTTGTACGTATGTTTATTTTAGCTAAAACTGTGGATTATAACTAGATGTTAGGCTAAAAATCGTGTATTGTCATTGACAATTTTATTTTCAACGTTGTTGAGAGACTGTGTAAATTGCGCCATATTCGTCACCATGGTTACCAGTGTCCTACCCAATTCGATCGCGGTACTGTATGAACTGCAATGTGTTGTTTCAACATGATCACTGTTTGATCAAAACCAATGTGTTAGGTAGAAAATTGCACACTGGATGAAGAGTCTAAGAAAATACAAAAGCGTAATAGCTATTTACTAGTATGAGCTCATATAAGTAAATTAAACACACTAAAGTTGGGTAAGCAAAATACAGTACAAATGCATTTTCCAGTCGTTTTTAACTTATATTAATCAAATAACTCATTTTTCGTTTGTTGAGTTAGTAAATTATAAATCTAACAACTTTTTATAACGTTTTGAAAATTTTACAATGTTTCCAATATTTAAAAACTTATTGAATATATTTAGGGTATGGCCAAAGAACTTTCTATCTTCACTTTTTGGATACACATACACATATAGTTAGGTCTGTCTAGAAGTTTTGAACATCTTGTAATAACCTATATTCTAATTGAAAAAAAAAAATTAATCGATAAGTACTACTTATTATTAGTCTCATAAATATTGGTAAAAAGTTTCGTGGTGAAAACTTACAACGTGTATTACAATATTTTTTAGTACGATGAAGTAATCGTCATGAACGCTTCTTTTTTACGTGACTGAGTTTAACACTCACTTCCGGTATGAGTGTGGCAATATCCGTTAAACTAAATTGGCATGCCCCAGCAACGGTCCAATTCCCGAGAGCTGTGTCCGTAAGTATTAATTTTGCGTTATATAGTCTACTTGTCATCAAGCCGAGAACTTCTTGTAAATATTTAATGTATTTTACAGTAAGTGTTAAATTAATTGAGTTCTTACATTTTTGTTTTCGATGATTAAAGCCAGTAATGAAATGTCTAACCCCTGGTGTAGCAGATTATTTTTATGTTTCGGTTTAAAGCTAATTAGTTTGTGCTTGTTTTAGGCCCGTTCGTGGTCTAGAATTTCGTGGTTAAGGCGTTCAAGGCAGCCTTTTTCGTGGTCAACATTAATTTTTAATTAATCATCCTTATTTCGTGGAGCCGAGATTCATGGTCGTCTATTTGAAGGGATCTATTTTTACCAAGAACATTACTTAGGAACTTTATGACGTCTTGAAGGGTGTTTAGAGCTTAGGACTATACTTTTAAAAGGTCATGAAAGTACGTAAATACAATGAGCTATATTCATCCTAGACAAAATGTCACACATCACAGAGTGTTAAAATAAATTAGTAATATTGGCACTGAAGGCTAAGATTTATTTGTATTTTTTGTACAACCCCCTGTATTTCGGTATAAACTACTATTTTGATGTTTAAAATACATTTTCAAAATCTCAAATCAGGAAAACTTTTACTTTATACTATTTTTAAATCTCGTTGAAAGGTTGTCTCGTAACTATTTTTAGGCTTAAGTTAAAGCCTGAACGCCGAGCTGAAATGCCAATGCTGAGATGGCTGCACCTGATGGTCGGAGTTCAGTCAATGTCCATTTCACGACCCAAAGGCAGGATGTCGCGACAAAGACGCTATTCCTGGGCCAATCTGTTACGGAATGTCGCCAATCAAGGGCTGGATGTTGCAGAGGGCGCAGGGTGCAGGGTGCCCTTTGAACCCTACAATAGGGTCCCCAAATGGAGACTTTTGATCTGTTCCCGAGCACCGGCTTTGATGCCCTCCGCCCTTTGCGAGAGTTGCCACTATTTGTTGCGGTTTCACTATGTTGATATTGGTATAAGCTGTGGCCATTTATTGTCTAATTTAAGGCCTGCAGGAGATACCGAGACCTTAGTTAGAACGGAGAGAAAGTTCAAGTTTCATCTTATAATTCATATTAAGCATTCAAAAATTCTAAAAGATGTGTTGAACAATTTGTAAAACAATTTAAACATACTTGCCAGGAGTTTACAAAATTGTTGGGATGAAATTGGAGAATCATAAACGAAAAAGTAAAATACAATATTATAAAAAAGATATATGTAGGAATTTTTGTGTTTATAAGCAAGCAACATTCTTTACAGCGGAGAAGATGTTCAAGAGATAAAATAAGAAAACTCTGAAGGAGCGAATTCTATGCGACGTCGTCGTAGGATTTTAGTAATGATAATAATACATTCTGTATTGCCACAAATACAATGAACAATGTACATTGTATAACAAACGTCTGAAACAATACAAATTACTTTATACATGAGTTAGTAACAAAAGTTTACGATACAATGGCATTTGTAAAAACGTAATTAGTACACATATAAAAATAATGAGCCAGGGGCAAGTCTCGTGCAGTTAATCACGTGACTGGTGATCCATGAACTCGTCCACGGAGTAAAACCACTCCCGGATAATGAAGTTTCTAAGGTGAACCTTGAAATGTTTTTCATTATTTTCGTTTTTAATACTTCCAGAGTTTAGAAACTTGTTTAGAAACTTGACACCCGTTTTCTAAGGCAAGTTTTCTACCACCCTGGTCCTACCATGTGTTGCCTTGTGCAAATTGCTTCTCCAGGTGTTGTAGCCATGCACATTACTGGCTTGTGTGGATGATCATTTAAATCTACAGAAAATGATTGTTTTCTAGAATGGTAAGCTGGCCAGAGTCAGCAAGTTTAACTCCCTGAAAGTATTTTTACAAGTCTGCTCACGATCCTAACAGTTTTTTTTTTCTAAAAAGTCTCACGAAATAATTTTTTGTACAAGAGCCCCACAGTATGATTCCATAAGTTACTTTCATCTTCAACATGCATCCAGAGATTCTTGGACCCAGGGTCGAATCAGACGCTCATTTTCGACCTCCTTCTTCACTGTTACGGTCCTCAGTTTGGTATCTTAGAGGTAATGCTCTGCTACTATACCAGAGCCGTCTCGCAGTCTCTAATACACGCTGAACCCACTGTGTACACTTCTGTACGAGTTCAACACACTGTACACAGACCTCAGACTCACCCCACCTACACCACATATGTCAGACTCACAACGGAACTGTTTACGCCTGCCAATATATTAGTCATTGTTCAACAATCGGGTAATTGCTTCCGGCATCTGTCAGCTGTGATGTGGTAGTTGTGAGAGGGGAGAGTGGTGGGGGGGAACAAATAACCACCTCTTTCAACATCAGAATAAACACAATCACGCAACGTAGCACTGTAGCTTCTGCAATTGTTCCCAGCTGTTTTATTAAATGATCGCACAAAGATTGGTACGAGTATTTTTTAGTTTCTCTTTGCGTTTTACATAGTATGGTCTGGCTTTGCACACCCGTGTCTGGAAATGCTCTTTTGCAACTGAGAGAAATTACACTCTCGTCATACTGTCCCGCCACATTATCGTTTAAAATAATCTTGATTACGGGTTTTGAATGCAGTGGAATTTTCGGTGCAACATCCAATGCACTTATGTAGTTTCATAGAAGTTTCAAAAATGCTTTAGTTGGTGTATAGAGGGTATCCTTTGAAACCGTTATAAATTGCTAATCTTTCCAGAAATTCTTTGACTTTTCGTCTACACTAAGACAAATGTTAATTTCATATTTGAACTTTTATATACTCCAGAAGTGGGAACATTAGTTGCAAACTATGAATGCTTCGATTGAAAGCCTTTTATAATTATAAAATTAACATTACTGTTCGGTTTTATTATTTAAGATTTTTGCCAAAAATATATATTTTATTCTATCAACTATAAGGGCAGTAATATTTATACTCCTTATGAATGAATGTCGGCATTATAACATTATATTCATTACTCATACACACTGTATTCGTTATTTTAGCAATTACAGGTTTAATAAATAACTTCAGGACGATTTGTTTGAAGACGGTAATAAAGAATTAAAACTTGTCAGTAGAAATTTTCAAAATACACGAGCTAGCGATATTGGTCTGTAGTTGCCATGTGTAGCTGTGTGCATTACCCTGTTGTTAGGAGCGTATCGTAATAGAGTTACAATGCGTGTGGTTAGATCATTATTTCTAACCAAACACTGTGTACAAAAGTATTTTCAGTGGATTCAAGACAAATTTTTTCGACAATTGAGCCGAAGAGACTGTGTAATTTGTGCTTCCAGAAACAAATTGCAATTTGATTTTTCAATATGTCTGGATCTAACGACCAACGAGGGGCCTAATCGGGAGTAGTACGACGATATGTCATCGCAGATGAAACTCTAAAGCAATGCGAGACAATGAGACAACACGAGATGATAACTCGGCGACATGTCTCAACGTGACAAACGGTGTTGTCTGTGCGGGGCAACACGACAATTTCACGGCTTGCACACAGACAAACAGACGGACGGTTGGACTCGGCTTCTCAAATGAGACGCAAAATGAAGAAGGGAAATCCCGTAGTGATTGGGCTGGCTGGCTGGGTGTGCTGGACCATTACCCTTCTACCATACCTCTAGATTGCGTCGTTTGGGAGTTGTATTCAACGATATTTATTTTTTTATGAATTGCATTAGAGTCGAGATTTGAAATAAAAAGTTCCTTTGTCTTCAAGGGTGGACACCTAATTATTCCATAATAGATTCCACACTTAAATATATATTTTAGGTATTGCTCCCTATTGCTTGTTGTTATAAATGTTAATTTTATTGGTGTTCGTCATCAGTCCATTAATGTAAAGATTTTGATAAAATAATGTTGTTAAGAAATCTATAATCTCCAATTTCTATTTTAGTTTTATTTTGATAGGCTATGTAGATAATGATGTTTATCTCGGTTAGATTTTATGGAAAATTAGATGTCTACTGATTTCTTGTAAGATCTTGAGTGCTGTATATTCATGCGTAAACAGTACACAGGGATCCTACTTGAATGTGAACGGAAGAACTCAATGTTGTATTCGAGTGCGTGAATAGGATCACGTGAATAGGATCGCCCACCGTGAAAGATAAGTGGCCGAGCGACCGCGCCTACCATTGAAAACTCGAGAAGTGCGGCCACGTACTGACGTACAGGATGTTGTACAAGACAACTGACAACACAGACAATCTATAACTTAAGTATTCTTATCGTACACTGGGTTGTCATTTTTGAAACTTTATCATTATTGAAACTATTTCACCACTGTTATCGTTATATTCATTTCAATATCGTTGTATTAGTGTCCTGGTATTCATAAAGTTCATTCAATTATAAACAAAAATTTATAAACAATTATAAACAAAATTATTTCAAAATATACAAAATGTATATCTTACATATATTAAATTCTCTAAGCTTGTTTTAAACATTAAACTAAAAAAAAATATGGAGTTTGGAAAATGTTAAATAAATTATTATTTAGAGTAGAGTAAAATTATAAATAAATTGTGTACTGTATTTAATAGTGCTTATTTATATATTAAACTACTCAAAATATATACTCTTTACATATAAAACATTTGTTAGCATAATAATCACATATTCCAAATAACACATCTCCTAAAGTTTTTTGATTAAACAAAGGTTTTACAAGTGTTTGAGGTTTAATATGGGGTAAAACTCAAAGTCTTTTCACTACAGCCACAAACAAAAAAGGGAAAGAAAATTTTACTTACCTATGGAAATGAACAATTAAATATCACAGTCTCAATGACTCCAATTGAAATTTCTAGACGTTTGCTACACATGTTACCATGTTTTTGCAATAAACAATTTGACTTGACTTTGACTTGGACCTGAAGTAGCTGAGAGTCGAGAATATATATTTCAAACATCATCTGTGTATAAAGTGAATATGCTGTAATTCGCACTTGAGTTCACATTTGTACTATGATCTTAGTGTTATACTCAAGAGGGGTTTAAGAATTCTAAGCAAAATAGATTGGATTAAAAGATGTCGTTCTGTTGTTTGGAAGAAAAATACTTTCGGTTCCTTAAGTACTTTCCATGTCTGTGTTAAATCAAGCTTAAAGTAATACAAAGTCTGATAAAGCTTGTAGCCCTTTAAAAGCATTATATTAAGTAACATATATCTCACCAGATTGTTAGTTTTATCTCTGAAAGTTATTATTTGCTGGAGTCTGAAGCTAAACAGTCTCCATGGGGAGGACCCTCTCCCATTCCTCTCCCCCTTCCCCACTTGGATTGATCCCCTGCTGGTGAACTGGAAGTTTTCTGACACTTTGACATTAAATAAATGCTCAACAAAAAATTTGTTCTCTTTGAGATCAGAAATATAGCCTACATTAATTTCTTTAAGAAGATGAGCATTTGTTGTTTTAAATCTTAGACTACTTCAATAAATACTGAACAAATAATGGGGATGCTGTAATTAATATTTTGTTATAGGATATATCCATTGTAGATATATACTAAGTATATATTTTATAGTCTACAATAATGCAGAAATACTTGAATTTTATGATTGATATGAAATGGAATCAACTTATAATAATAATATTTTAATTAAATTACGATTTAAAAAATAATAATCGTTTAGGTCGTTTTTTAAACTTGTATCTGAAATTAGTTGACATTGTTAGTAATTTTCTTAGTTTTAACACTTAGTGCAACCATGATTGCTACATATATAGCAATCTATATCTATGTTAACACAGTTATACACTATGCAATGTTCATACGATTTCTCTGAGTACACTTACATCTTTCTCTCCTTTTGCGTACTGGTGGAGGGAAAGAATCACTTTCTTGTTGGGTTCCATCCCTAGGTTGCGAGTCAGACATGGAAAGGACTTATGCTTAAGAAACTTTCCATGATGTACAGTTTTTCTTAAATTTTTTACGAGAATTGGAAGGGATAGTAAAATGTGCTTTTAGTTCCATTCTAGTAATATCTAATAATTGTAAGAGTTATGACTTAATGTTATTGCTTAGTATCCCATAGTTGGGAAAATTAAATGGGGGTCAGATAACAATAAGAACACAGAGCACTATATCCACAATAAATAGAATGGAAGAGGACTCTGAGGTGCATTTTGTTCTTATGCAATCGCATTGTTCCATGATTTTTCTGTTTTTCATGTTGGATTTTAGGTGAAGGTTATTAAACATAACATTTTTGTTGTGTGTTCAACACTTTGACAGTTTCTTGTCAACTTTAATGATGTGTGCTAACTTTAAGTTTTGGGGATATGTATACTTGAAAAGAAACAGGGCTATATTCATCTTTGTTGGGACCCCAGAAAAGATATTTGACCGGGCATTGTCATATGTCCCACTACTGCGCCTTACGTCGACATGGTCCCTTCAAAAAGACGTGGTTAAGGCCCAGCTCAGGCCCTGGTAAAATTGTCCGAAAAACCCAGTTTGAGAATGGATCTGAAGAACTTTCTGAACACTAGAACTCTTAACATTTTATTTCAATTATTTTCTGACACTTAACAGTTGCAAATATTCAAACCTGTGGTACTTTCAGAGTATCCATGGCCAACCAAGATCTTTGCCATTTCAGTTAGTTCACTCCAACAAGGGTCGGAGACAGAGTCACTGTCCACCACAGTCATCAAGCAGCACACAGAGACCAGGCTCTAAACAGAGTATAGTTTGTTGTTATTAGTACAGCAGAGGAGATGCGTTTCTGGAGCCGTACATGCAGGGGCTGGGGACAGAGCTGAGTCACAGTCACCATCAGTCACTGTCCACCACAGTCATCAAGCAGCACACAGAGACCAGGCTCTAAACAGAGTATAATGTTTGTTGTTATGGTTGCAGAGGAGATGCGTTTCTGGAGCCGTACATGCAGGGGCTGGGGACAGAGCTGAGTCACAGTCACCATCAGTCACTGTCCACCACAGTCATCAAGCAGCACACAGAGACCACGGAGCAGACGGACAATGACAACCAGAGGATTGCAGACAACCTGTCAGCACAGTTCCGCATCATCGACATTGCTACCAGTCGCGCCAGTCTCACACAGGTCAGTGGAACCTAGTCACCTACTTTGGAACTGATAGGCTAAGGCGGCTTACAAGATATTTGCAGAGTTATCAGCAATGTGTAATATTTACAAATATTAATATCATTCCTTGATTTAACACCTTTACCATAGCTCCATGGCACCGACTCGTGTCTATCTGATTCTGTGCTGTGGGACGTGCTAACGTTTTAATTTTAAGTTCACATTTTTGTTTATTGTTTATGTAATATATTTATCTTACGTGTTCCAACAGTTAAATTTTATTTTCATGAAAAAGAGCTTGAAACAGCCTTATTTGCAGTAGGTTAGAAACAGAAATTAACATTTTGCACTTAGTTTTTCTCTAGGTTCATAAATACCAGAGTGGTGAATTTTTCAAAAGTTTAAATGGAGCCATACTGAAAGGAAATGGCATACCAAGTTAGCCAAGAAACTTAGCTGAATCATTATTGTAAGATCAATTTTTGTACCAAGTTACAACCTGTTTGGGCTTTTTTGTGAAAGCTGTTGTTTCTACGAGCCGTATTTTATACACTTTGTCATTTAATGTTTATTGAAATTTAATTAGGCTATTGCCATTTATACAAATTTAAATGAAAGGAGGGTGGTTTTGGATCTGGAGTTCATGTTCATTGAAGTTATGTCAATATTTTCATAATTACTAACATGAGAGCAGTTGCAATGCACTGATTTTGTATATAAAATCCACCTAAAATTTATTATTTTAATTTACGAATAGGAAAGACTCCAATTTTTTAAAGAACACGCTTTACTTTATTTTACAAAGATAGATGTACATAAAGGAGATTTTAACTAGAGGGCATGATTTATAAAGTCATAGTACTCTTCATTAGGAACTTTGTTAAATTTACATTAGTTAATAATGAATATCTGCTGAGAGTAAAATTGCCCCTCCCGTAATTGTTATAAGTCTCTTGAAGGAGCGCCTCGTAATGCTCTTATGTTCTGTTAATTGAAGCTCTTGCTCGAGCGAAACTTTGCTCTCAAGTCCCGCTCGGTGCCCCTGTGCCTTGCACTTATCGGTGTATTGTATTGACATTAGTGACGGTGGGTGGTTCTTAAAGGTGCGGCACTTTGTCTGCCCGATACTTTGACTTCACGCGATAATTGCTTCCGAAACACAGCAATGTCTAAAAGTTGTTAAAAAGTTTTAAACTTCTTATCGCCCTGCTGCTGTGAAGAAATTTCAATCATATTCAGTAAACTTTTACTTGTTAAAACTTTCCTGAAAAGCATTTCTTTATGATTTTTAGTAATCTTTACGATGAGGTGTTGAAGTATTTGTCGAAAAATGCTTTGCAACAATATATGATTGTGTTATTTTTGTATTAAATTCAAGATGTTTGTTTTCCCCTGAAATAAATAAACTTGCATTTAATATTTTACATAATTTTAATATTATTAAATTGATCTTCATGTACCAACTGTAATTTCCAAAGTCTTGGCAGCAGCCGATATATAACGCAGTCGCTAATTGGTCATCATTTCTAGTTTTTTGCTGATTAATAGTGTTTTGATATAATCATCTTAACACAGCTCAGCTCATTAAACAGTTTTTATGTGAATTTTAATAAAGTTATTTCTATTAAACATAATGTATTCAACAATAAAGGAATATAATTTTATGGCCAGATGCAAATTGTTTATAGAAGATTTACTAAAAAATTCCAAAATTAGTACGAGGGGTATTAGAAAAATAAGGTTCCCTATGCCGCCGAGACAGAATGCGATATGTTGGGAGAAAATCTGGAAACACTGTCTTACTCATTAGCTGTCCCTCTCTCTATCCATACCACTCGCGCCTCGCTAAGTCCAACAGTGCCGGCCTAGCCGCCTTCGAAGATGGAGCTCCCTTTCGTTGTTACCGCCAGATGCGAAATTCGTGCTGTGATACGTTTTTTAAATGCAAAACAGATTTTACCTATTGAAATTCATCGTTAGTTAATCGAAGTTTATGGGGAAACATTAAGAAAACTGAGACGCGCGATCCAGAACCGCCGGTGAGGAAGATTGTCCAGTGGTATGAGGCTTCTCCATGACAACGCTTGACCTCATGTCTCACGTCAAACTCAAGAGCTGCTGACAAATTTTCGGCTGGACTATTGTGCTCCATCCCCCCTATAGCATAGAACTCCAGACCTAGCCCCAAGTGATTATCACTTATTCCCAAAATTAAAGGAATACTTGTGTGGCCTTCAGTACCGATGATGAAGTCAAGGAAGATGTTACTCGATTCCTCAAAGGATTGGCGGCAGAATTCTACAATATGGGGATAGAAAAGTTGGACCATCGTCTACAAAAGTGTTTGGACAGAAACGGTGATTATGTGGAAAAAATAGCTTAACTTTTAAGTTTTAAATTGATGTATAACACTAAGTAGAAATATAGAGCTGTCTATTTGAAAAAATCATGGGAACCTTATTTTTCTAATACCCCTCGTATTATAGATTGACACTCTTGCCATATTATATAAAGAAAATTTGATTATTTTCAGGTTGAACTTGTAAAAATGTCTAGCACGTAAAGAGTTAAAATTGTCATTTCATTCAGTAAACTGACGGTTTTAGAAATAAAATCATTCAGTAGGTTTTTATTATTTCAAAATGGTTATACAGGTTTAAAATGAATTTCAATGAAGGTTTTAATGAAGAGTATGAGGATTTTAACAGTTGACGTTACTAACCTATGTCAATAAAACAAATGGTTGCAGAGAACTATGAGTAATTATTTGTAAACTTGTAAACTTAAATCTAAAATATGTTAAACAGTAAATTATATAAATAAAGTAATAATATAAACTTATCTTTGGTAACTTATCAAACCAGCTTCCAATTATCTATTCAGACTAAGATTCATCAGTAAACTCCCATGAATGGTTATGGTCAGGATAGGAAGGGTGGGGTAGAGGGTTGTCTGGCAAAGAGAAAGCAACTTGGCTCCACTCCAAGTTATTGACCCCTTCACCCTCTTTGCCATTTCATGTACAGCTTGTCTCTAGATGAGAGTTTTTTCAATTTGGGCCAGCTGTTCAGTAGACTCCTACTTCGATTATAAGTTTAGATTCGACTATAAGTTTAGATTCATTAAAGATTTTGCATACATACATACATATATACATATTCAATAATAGCATTTGGAGTTTACCATCTATGGATCGAATAGTAATAAAAATCCTTAAAATACCTGTAGTAAAAAAAAAAGAGCTCAATTTGAAGTGGAGAGAGACAGTAAAACCATATGATTAAAACTTTTGAATAATGCCTGTGATTATGCTATCACAATTATACTACGATGTTTACCCTGTGTTAAAATTAGTGGAAATACTATCAAAGTATTAGGATAGAATCATATGTGTAATATTAATTTAGAAATAAAGTTGCCATATATTTACAGCATTTAGAAATTTTTAAATGAAAACCAGTTACATAGTTACTAAATTTTTACAACCATTTCTGTTAAAAATATATAAAAAGTTGCTGAATCAAAAACTTTTAGACAAAAATTAAAACAAATCTTTGCTGATTAGACAATGGTGTAATTGTGATGAACCTGACCAAGTACATGAGAAATATTATCATCTCATTTTATGCTATGTTGTAATGAGGTTATGCAACTTAGGCAGATGTATAAATCATATTAGTATTTTGACCATTATTGTAACTTGCTAAATACAAGAAGACATATCACTGCAAGTATAGCTGTTTTGTTTTATTATATCTTAATAATGTAAAGAGATCTTAACCCAGGCTTGTGATGACATGTCCCACACTATAGATGAGTAAAAATGATTGAAGTGAAATAAGAATCAAAGAATCTGGACCAATATCTTTCATAGGTGCTAAGGTTAACCATTATCAGATAAAAATAAAATTGCAGATCCAGTAGCATAATTTTTATTTTTCACCTGTAACAGAGTCTGTTTTGAATAAGAAAACACTGAATGGCCACAACACAATACAATAGACCAGTTGATCATTTAGTTTTACAGAATTAATTGAACAAAATGATGTAGGTACTCTTTCTTCAGATATGTTCGTGAACAACCACCATATGAAAATTTAAATATTAAAGCTTTGAGAACAGAAGAGGCTTTCACCAGTGATAATTACCTTTATATAAACGTAGCATATTATACCAAATATTTTAGAATTTCCAACAGGGATCCCCACAATGTTAGACTAAACTGCAGGATCTCACAGCTATGGCCTAGCAATAAACATGGACCATTAACAAATTAGTGGAAAGTATCCATGTAGACCCATAAAATCTATTTTACAGGATGATTAGCCTCACGTGATGTTTTGTGAAGGTAAATACAAGGTATCCTAGCTGTGATGGTCATGGGTTAGTGATGCCTCTTAGCTAATGAGGAAGTAATAGCATATAATATAAATAAATTTAAGAACCACCAAGTAATTATACAAATATTTCATTGAATACACCAAGGATATGAGTTTATGTGTTTTGTAAAACAAACTTATCTGTTCCAAGTTAAATCCATTTCTTCAATACACAGACTCAATCAATTGTTCCACTGATGTTACAGAATAAAGCTATTCTTGTTTTTGTCAGTAATTGTTTTCATGATTTTGCTTTTATTTTGGTGAAAAACCTTTAAAATCACAGACTGTGTCTGATAACTAGGTTCCTTCAGTCAGGAACGAAGGAGAACTTAATGGGACAGAAATTCAAGTTTGTACTTTAGACTAAGCCGGAGTGGAAAGTTTGACTTCTTGCGAGAGTTTTAATCAGATGGAACGCAAAATAACACAAGACTGTCAGGATTCAGAAAGTCTTGTAACATTCTGCGAAACTGATTCCAAAGTTTAACATAGTTGAAATGTTACACACAAGTTTTTGTTTTGAAGAGTAAATTCAATGGACATTAGTCTTAGACATTATCTGTGGTTGAACATTTCTCTTTCACATTCACACAATTATAGTGTAATTGTTTTTCCAAACAACAAACAGTTAATTAAAAACTTTTGAAAATGAGGTATCTTGTCAGACTAACAACAAAATTAAATAATTTCTTACTTTTGGCAGTAATTCTAACTTTTATCCCTAATCTGTTTGTAATGTGCCAGTTATTAGTTTAATTCAAATCATTTCGTAAATAATAATAAGCAATTTATTGAAGTTGTAGCCGCCAACAAACATGTAAAGCCTATTGCCTAAATAACATTAATTTTAATAAATACAATTTTTCTTAAACGAAACTTCCCATATTATATTCTTATACAAAGTGTGATAGACCTATAATATTAGATTGCAAGATTCCTTACCGTTTGTATGTATCCAATACATAGAATGAAATTTTTTGAGAGTTATAAGTATTTTTTCAAGTACAACTGATTAAATCTTTAATTAAATTCCTTTAATATTAAGAAATATATGTATATATGCATAGAAGGAGAACCATTTAATAAATATAAAGACTCCAAATGTAAATTAAAAACAGAATGCTTTACTGATCCTCATATTTTTATGTTCTTAAGATGTAAAGCCAAGCTCCAACCGTCAAGACGTAATATTAAAACTTTTCTCAGAAAATTATTTAAAGTTTCCACATTTACGTCATACGTTATGAATATACCCTCTAGACTGGTGGGGAGGAGGGCTTAGTGAAAAGTACAATAATTTAAAAAGTGTGCGGGAGGATTATGTAAAACTGACACAGAGCGGTGAGAAAATGTGGGGGAAGCATAAATCTGGGTGTAATAAGGAAGATGATCTCGGAACGCTTGGAACGCCTGACATCGGGCTGTAATATTTGGACACAAGCTGCCACTGCCATATTGTGACAGAAGGGGAGCCATGTGATACACTGTATTATGTGACACACAAACCTTCACAGTTCCTTTTATACAATATCACTTAATATCACCTAAATAAAGTACGTAGCATGAAGTATTTAAATACTACTACGTTACTAGTCATTAAGTTGGTCTTTTTACATAAATAGGATAGGATCCATATATTTGTATTAATGTTGCACTCATATTATTGATTAATGAGAAGATAGTCATGAATATCAAAAATCAATATAATTAAAAAAACATAAACAGTAAAGTTATGAGCCCTCTGGTCAGTAGCGTACACAATTAAAAATTATTTAGGAATTAATTCCATGAGTAGCATGTTTTAGTTAAAACTGCTTTGGATTTCCAAATATCATTTACTTTATTATTGTGAGAAAGTGGTGATTCTTTTGGTATTCTTGTTTTTTTATTTTTGTTGTAAAGCTAAATTGCATACAAAATGGTAGCCTGACCCAGTCTGTAGCTATTTCTTTGTTACATCTGTGAACGCCACTGCGTTGTTTATGTATAGGAGCTGAAAGATTGTTCTGATGCAGTATAGAACGGATTAGTAATGATTGTGATACATATAAGTAAATTTTGATTACATTTCATCCTATTTTAAATACAAATTATCTCTAGATTAACAGAATTGAACATTTTTCCCAAAAATTTATTCTATGAGAAATAATAGGTGTTTTTTGTAAGTGTTTTGAACAATAATTATGAAAGTTTTTATCAAACATAAATTGGTAAAGAAACTTATAAAAACATTTGATCCAAGTGAATATTTTCAGTTGAACCTCTCGCAAGTTATATATTCCAAGGGGTTATATTATTAGCTGTGGCTATTTCTTTTAACAATAAAATAGATGTGTTATGTCTTTTGTTGAACATGCTCTTTACTGAAAAATATAAAATTAGATGTAAATAATCAGTCAATAATGATTTTCTTGTATTAGTATATGTTAGGCCTATATTATTTACTTTTTGTACCATCTGCTGTTTCACTTTAAATCTGAATTTGTAACACTATTTGTCTTTTATTGTCTTGAAATTAAATGGACAATCTCAATGGCCTGCCTTATTATGCAAACAAAAGAAAACATATACATATTAAATATTCGCTTTAGCTAAATGTGGAATTTTTTATTTAATTTTTAATCCTACACTTGTAGACTTTATTTGCATCAGTTAAATTAAACCAAAATCAGAACCTAGTTCTAGAATTTGTTGTGTAACATTTGAAGTAGTAACATCGATAAGAACATCAGTAGTCAACGATAAGGACCTCATCTTTCTGTTGTCCGATCTTCCTCTGTTTTAGATAATTTGTGGAGGTGTTTGCTGATTTTTTATTGCTAAAAATGTGTTTAACCATAGAAAGAAAGAATTAGTTTTCTAAATTAGTATGAAGTGTGTACCTACAAGTATGTGATTGTTCCAGGAATCCTGTGGTGAATCCAGTGGGGAGTCTAGTGGCGGTAGCGGAGAAGATGCTCCCTGTGACATCGGGTTGCTGGAGAGACTCATCCGCAGCCATCCTGTGTGGTTCCTGCCAGGCATCCAGCGAGCAGGAGCCTTCCATCTGCTGCAAGGCAAGGAGGATGGGGTCAGTACACTCTGAGCTGAGTCATCTCAATTTCTTTTTATAAAAAGGAGAAGCCGATCCCTTTTGTGGCTTATTCTGCTCGTCCTCATGGGCCACTGGTATGTGCGAGGATCTTATAAAACAGAATAAGGAGGAGGAAAGTTTATACAGTAACGATGGTACTGGTAAAAAGTTCTAGGGTCACAGACAAGATTCAAACCTGCACTATCTCTAACTCAGACTCAAAGTTCAACGTTTTAGACCGCTCGAGCGGGACTCCCAAAGGTCAAAGTAGTGATGAAGGGAGATGTTTAGAAAGGAGATTTTAAAGGTGGATAATATTTAAAAAATATTCACACTGTATTGCTGTACTGTGTTTGATCGTTAAAGATGGCAGAAATTCTTGAGAATTTGATAGAGAGGTTGTCTGGTACCTTGATAATTAATACAATTATTGGCAGGTGATTAATTGGGAAATTGATTTTAAAGTCAGTCCAATCCTTGCTTGAATAATTCTAACCATGATGAACTTTAAAAAATGTGGCTTTAATGTCGGAACAAAGGGTGAAAATTAGGAGTAGAACGGATGTGATATATGAAAAGAGCAATGTTCTAGCTATTCTGTTACTTTTGGACTGAGTTTCTGAATGTGAAACAGTTGGGTTTACATCTAATTTCATTTTGTACTCACAACTCTGGTAAGTAGCTGCTTGTTTAAAATTAATTAAGAACTTTGTTTAGTTTGTTTTTGGCATTGGAAGGAATGTGAAGGAAACACAATTTTTTCAGACATTTGCCATCGTTCTGTAATACACCTGCAAGAACCTATTACTATTTTGAGACAAAAAAATGTGTCATGATTTGCAAAATACCAATGTTGCTCCAACTGTAGCCTTGATCTTGTTGAGCTATTTATAACTTTTCTATGAACTTTGTATTAAAATAGAACCAACTCCTTGCTGGGATACTACATTCTATCATGCCATTACTTAAGTTCGTAATAATCTCTCGATAAAGAATAAATAATTAATAAAGTAGTCAATAACACTGATACTTTTTCTCAAGAACGTTATTACCTGTTGCTGTTAGTATTTTACAGTGTTTTTCCTCTTTCACGTGCTCTTGTGTAACCATGTACTACAGATTGGTGCAATTGCTTGTGTAATTGTACTTGCGCTACCGTATCTGTAATTGGTTTCCAATTCTAATCTCACAGTTATTGATTCTCTGCAGTGTAATAATGGGTGGTGTCGACCTCTGGGATTCAAACTTTATTATCTTGTACTTATGGAGTGAGTTGTGTGAGGTGAAGTGAAAGGCAGGAGTTATCTTCCTAACACACAAGGTTAGGAAAACTACACTGGTTTACAAAGAGTAGCTCAGGTATATATATATAGTAGGCAACAGTTAAAGATTTTAATACGTTTGTTGTTTACTGTAAATCTTTGATGGGTTTTTCCTTAATATTTATTTCAAAGGCATTTTGCTATGTATTTGGTACTCTAAGAGATTACTTGAACCATTTTGAACAGCCTCCATTATTTACAGCCATTATTAATTAATTGTTATATAGAATGAATGTAAATCATAAACATCTCTGCAGTTCTCTATGTAATTTTGAAATTATTGGTAACTTATTATTGATGATTGGAGATCACAATTTGAAATATTGCAGAATTAATGATTGAACAATAAAACTTTCGCTCATCGCTTGTTTATAAATCCACAGATGACAACTAAGTGAAAGTATAAGTATGATCAAAATGATGAATATCTAAACACAACAAAACTAATCTTAGTGTAACAGGTTGATTGTGTATAGGTCTTACAAGGGTGGCAAATAATGTTTAGTTCACTCAGAGTTTTCTACAGAAAAGGAGATTAAATATGCAAACTCTTAGAAAAATTTGAAAATCTAGATCAGAATATAATAATTGTTGTGGTTTATAAGAATGCTGCCAAAAAAAATAAAAACACTCTTCTTGCATTATGTTTTAGGCACTACTACAGATACAGAAGAATATGGTGGAGTCCATAATTCCCTAAGTTATCAGTGCTATGCAAGTGTGATATGCAAACAAATGTAATAATTAACTGTAATGACATTTTGGTTCACTTTTACATACTTGGTTTAGAGCCTACTTGTTTTCTTTACACATAACGTAGCTATGGTAAGAAAGGTTGATTCAATTGAATTTTGAGTTTAGCTCTAGTTCACCTTCCTTTTATTGCAGTGTCTGGTATTTTAGTTTACCTTTGGAGTCCGCTCAATTGTGTACTTGATTCGACAATGAGACTAACAATTCATCTATTTATAAGTGTCTGTGATGTCGAAACGATGTAAATGTTTTGTTTTGAGCTTTTTCGTCGTCGACTTTCTTTGGATCTCTTCAGACGAACATGACTCCAGATTCCAGAAGTCTAGTCTGAGACAGCGTCAGATACCAGAGGCTGCAATAAAAGGAGGGTAAACTCAAGCTAAACTCAAAATTCAACTTGTTTTTTTTCATAGTGCAGTTAAATATTGTTGTTCTCCGAGTCATAAACGTTTATACTTTTTTTTAACTTTTTCATGTAGTGCAATTAAATATTGTTGTTCTTGGAGTGATCAATTTTATACTTGTTTCTTTAGCTTTTTCATGTATTGCAGTTAAATATTGTTGTTCTTTGAGTGATGAACGCTTTATATACAAAAATAATTTGCGTTTGGATTAATTAGCAGATTACCATATTTAGATTTTCCAACTTAAGCTATTTTATAAGGTGCGTACTGACAAGTTCAGTGTGACTTGATTTTAAGTGTTGTATTCAGTAACAAGCCGGACTGTACTTCTCTGTTATTGGTGTCTGATTAAGTGGCGATTGTTGCAGAACTTTGTGGTGCGCCAGTCGAGCCAGACCTGCACCATGGCCATCTCCGTGCGGCTGCCGGCCGGTAAGGGCCCGTACATCGAGCACTACCTCATACAGGCGGCAGACGACGGCCAGCTCAGTCTCGAGAGCAGCGACAACAAGTTTGAGAGCATCCCGGCGCTGATAGCGCACTACGCGCAGTGCTGGTCAGTACCTCTCATCGTTTGACACTTCTTGATTGTGTAAAAAGGAAGGTTGATTTATTGATAACTCTCCCACAAGAGTAAGTCAGACTTGATTAGATTTTTGTTTTCATTGTAGGTGTACTGATCGAAGCAGTCTCAGTGATTATTTGTTGAGAGGATGGACATAGTTTTGTACTAACTACATGTACTACTCACTGGACATAGTTTTGTACTAACTACATGTGCTACTCTCTGGACATAGTTTTGTACTAACCTACATGTACTACTCACTGGACATAGTTTTGTACTAACCACATGTACTACTCACTGGACATAGTTTTGTACTAACTACATGTACTACTCACTGGACATAGTTTTGTACTAACCACATGTGCTACTCTCTGGACATAGTTTTTGTACTAACTACATGTACTACTCACTGGACATAGTTTTGTACTAACTACATGTGCTACTGGACATAGTTTTGTACTAACTACATGTACTACTCACTGGACATAGTTTTGTACTAACCACATGTACTACTCACCTGGACATAGTTTTGTACTACTACATGTACTACTCACTGGACATAGTTTTTTACTAACTACATGTACTACTCACTGGACTTTACGACTACGTACTAACACTGGTTATAGTTTTGACTACATGTACTACTCACTGATATAGTAGTTTTGTACTTACATATACTACTCACTGGACATAGTTTTTAAACTAACTACATGTACTACTCACTAGTAAACTGCCTTCACTGAGCCAGAGATTACCCATGTAGTAACTGTGTAGTAGCACAGTGTTTTAAATATTTTACAAACCAAACCCATTGATGTCCTAACAGACTGACTAGACTGTTACTCAGATCTGCAATTGAGCTAATTTTGTAGATCGGGGACAAAATGCAAATCCAGAAAGTAGAGACCCAATATCAAGTTTAACTAATTCCAATCAGTGGCGGATCCAGTAAAAAGGGGAGACTTTGAAAAAGGACATTTCTACGAGAATAAAACTCTATTTCTCTTGTAATGTAACCGTAAACAATAAAATTACCCCACTTTATGAACTAAACATTGAGTAGGTAATTTTTTCCAAATATTTTAATTTTTTGTTGTATTTAATTGTAAAATTACCTGTTATATCATATCAATGATAATGGTAAACTAAAACTCAGGTGGTCCCACCAAAAATGAGGACTAGATCCACCCTTTGTTCCAATAGGTGTAATACTCTTTAGTTTCCTACATAACTTGGCATTGACAATTGATGCTGGTGAAATAGACTTTAGCGAATAATAATGGGTTCCATAATCGTAAAGCACCTGGTTTCTGAAAATATGGTGTGGAATATTCTTAATTTGTATGCTAAGAGGTAACAGGCAAGGAGAAATTTATAAAGGCACAACTCAATATATATCAAAAGAAGAGAATTTAAACCTTTTTATTGAACAGTAATTTCCAAACAAATATTTTTATTCTGTAGGTTCCATCCTCCAAAATAATGAAAATGGTTTCAATTAGTTGTAAATTTTGTATTTCTTAAAAGAGCCTGACTTTGATACGCTATGATTGTAGGGTAACCTCTGTTTCGTGGTAAAATGCTAAATAAAATGTGTCATGAAGATAGGACTGTATCTATCCTTCTCCACTTTCTTCACCTACAAAATTTATCTGTGACTGTGGAATACACACTCATACTGCGTAGCTGAAAATTCACTTTTAAATATAACTGATCTCCATACGAAATCGTAAATTGATATTGATAAAGTTGGAACTTGAAGTACTGTACTTAATCCGTTTAAATTTATAGAAAGTAAAGAAAACTATATAGAATTCAATTGCAATTAAGAATGTTTAGTCAAATTAGGCCAATTACATCATTTGTGTAACTAAATCATTATGGTTTTCCACAAACATTTTCAGGTTGTTTGGATTTGGTACATATTATCTTAATGAATATTTTCAATGTTTGAGTCACTAAAATCAGCACCACATTCTGTATTTGAGTACTGAAAGTCAGTTCAAGTCAAAGCATGTGCAGTTTACTTTTGATTTTGTATAGTTATCTTTATGTTATTTGTAGTAATGGCTTTATATTGTGTGAACTTCACAATAATATATAACTTAATAAGTTATTTAATATAAAATTCTATTATGATTGTGTATGGAATTGATAACGAAACTTAATTTTGTGATTAAGCCATCACAGAACTATTTTTTGGTAATGTACAATTTTATTATGTTTTGTTGCGTTGAGGATTGTTTAAAGTTACTAGCCTGCATAAACAAGACTGCAAAGTTATGCTTACAAAAAAGGTAGATTTTAATTTTGCTTCAACTAATATGTTTTGAACAGTGGTGACAATTTATTTAACTATGTTTCTCTTTTAATTAGCAAACAATTTTGTTAAATACAATTTCCACCTCCAACCAATTGAGCAGAAATTAATGAATTAGCAAAGTGTTTTTCCACGTTCAAACATATAACAGTTTATTACTTTAAATGAATAGCATTAATTAAAACCATTTTACAGTACAAAAGCTCCACACGGCCTCATTAAGCACACATGGTACACAATTGTTGTCAATATGCGACACCTGGTACAAATGGGGACATCATCTGTGAGCACACTGTGCGTGTATTGCGTATTGTACACGTACGGGAATGTTGGTGTTGTTTGTGCATATATTGTGTTGGTAAACGCCAGCTGCAAGTATCCATTGCAATTGCACATTAGTTAACGCTTCTGTATATACACCTCTGTGTGTGTTGATTTTACAATTCACTGGTCTTTCAATATTAGGAGAGATAATTAATTTTGTATGAAATGATATAAAAAACGTATTAGTTCAAATTAGATTGTGTTTTCTTGAATAGTTCTGGATGATTTACATTGGCAATGAATTGAGGAATGTACTTTAACTTTTTTGAAGGATTTTCAGCATTTGTACTTGGGCTCAGCTCACAGAAAAGTGGTAAATTTGATTTTGATAGTTTATCAAATAATACAATTAAAAATAAAGTAATAATTATTAATGCTTTTTATTGTTTGTTACATATCTCAGGTCTCAAGCATTAAAAATTTGTGTAAATTTAAAATCTACAAACTGTAAACACTGTAATTCTGAAGTTTATGTTTTCTTTTTATTAATACAATGTTATTGAAAGCTCACTTTTACCTTATCTGTCATTCAATAAAATTTTCCTCCAAAATTCAGGAATATTTTACAAATTTTACGAATCTGTGTTAGTACTATACATATACATTCTCGGACTCAAGGTATGAGTGCTATACCTACACGCACTATATAAAACGGTAAAGGTAAAAAATGTCTTATTTCACCAAGCGAAGTTATGGCCAAAAAGCCCTCTCTGACACTCAACCTGGATACTATCCAACATTCTACATATACTTTACACTATAACTGTAATCCAACGGATGTCTGGGATATACTTTCATAAGATCTAACCCAACAGAGTGTCTCGAAGTCAAAGACTACCACCAATTTAATTTAATAACGGAATGCAATGCAATTCCATAGGAGTGGCAATATTGTTTACGTTTGTCATAATTACATGCAATTAATTAATTACATGAGTTTGTTGTGTCCTCATCGTACTAAGCTATCCACAAGGATACATGCTTAATTTTGATAACTGTAAAATAAAATGCATCATGCATATCAAGGACGGTCAACGGAATTGCTGTTGTCACTCTCTATTTATTGATACCTCCATAACATTCAGAGAGGGAGAGTGGGATGTGTCCATAGGTGTATCTAGGTCAGATAGTGGCAGATTGTAAACATGAGATAAGTCAGCTGTGCTCAGTGTGTTCCTGTGTGTTCCAGTGACGAGTTGCCAGTCCAGCTGACGTTGCCCAGGGCTATCCGAGAGGCTAGGAACAGGCAGCAGCTCTCATCCCTCGCTCTTCTTGGTCAAGGTATACTTTTAGCTAGTACATAATCTACTTTTTGCTAGTACATAATCTAACTTTAGCTAGTACATAATCTACCTTTAGCTAGTACATAATCTACTTTTTGCTAGTACATAATCTAACTTTAGCTAGTACATAATCTAACTTTAGCTAGTACATAATCTAACTTTAGCTAGTACATAATCTACCTTTAGCTAGTACATAATCTACCTTTAGCTAGTACACTACCCTTAGCCAGTACATATATACACTTAGCTAGTACACAATCAACCTTTAACTAGTAGTACATAATCTATATGTACATAATCTACCTTTATCTAGTACATAATCAGAAATACCAGTGTGAAAACATGGATCATTGATAAATGGTTCTACTCCTCGTGGATTTGCAATGTTTTAGCAGTAGAACAATTATTATTATTTCCAATGAACTATTCTAATTGGTCATATAAAGATTGACCCATTGACACATTTTTATTGTTGCGTTTTCTTCTGCAAATCCACGCTGAATATGCCTCAGGTTCACGAAACAACTTTAGATATTTCAAAGGCGCTTGAGAGTGTGAGTACATTTATCACAGTTACTGTTTTGGCAGAGTAATTACTTAATAGACTTCATACAATACTGTTATTCCATTAAAATAAATTCAACCGAACTTGTTCATTTAACAACAACAACACTCTCCTAGAAATTAAGTAATATATTTCATCATGATGGTCTTACTGAAGTTGCACAGCAAACTCCTTGTCACTCTTAAACAGGGGGAAATTGATATAATGACCACTTAGGGTCCAGTGACAATGCAATCCCTCCGACCCTAAGCGGGGCTCATCGGCTACGAACAACCAAAGTGGAAGAAGATTGGCTATCAAGCCCAATAAGTGGGAGTGGAGCAGATGAAATGAGTCGTGAAATGCGGAAATGAGTCATGAAATGCACTCTGCTGGACTCGTTTAATGATGGCCACTGAAGACTGACTATAAAGGGGAAGACCAGTGTCAGTGTGTAAGCATCAGTACCCTCTCTGCTCCACTTGTGTCTACTAAGTGATTGCATTTTTATGAAGTGTAATAAAATCGATGAACCGATTTCTGCAATAAAAATATATGGCTGTAATTTATTAATTGTAATTATACTTTATAGATTATGCTTATCAACACATTCACTGCAACTCTGTAATGAGTGAGACCAAGTACTCTTAATCTGGTTCTGCGCTCTAAGGTGTCTGCCACAGTCAACATCCTAAAGCAAAAATGATTATTACATTATTTTTAGCAATGGATTCCTTATGTATTTACAATAACACATTGACTTCCAGAGCTTACACATGCTGACTTCTTATATCTTATAGAAATTACCTCATTTATATGTATTACATTTAAAATGTTGAGTATTTTTTATTATTGTCAGAGTTTACTCAGTTTTACTTATGTAGTTTTCAATAGTATATTTATAATTCCTGTTTCTTTTGTTTGCCGCCCGATAGAGTCACAACGTTCCGTGTTAACAGCATTGGATGCATTATCTTGTCATAGGCTGATACATAATCAAATCTTTTGTGTTAAACACCTTTCCTATAGGGAGCCAAAGTGTTAAAATATATTTCCCTATTAATACAAGAAATTAAAATGTTGTTGGCCACAAATTAACAGTAAAATATTGGTATTGTAGTGTACTTACTATTGTTGTAGTAGCCGTAACCATCCAAAATTAAGATTTTTTAAATTTAATTGATATTTTAATGAATTGGAATTGCACTAAAATTTTCAATCAAAGCATTTCATGTCCAATATTAACCTCAATTACTTTTAAGCCTTTATTTTTGGTTGCAAAATTATGGAAGATGTCTTATTTCAAAGATATAATATGCTATCAAACATTTTTTTTGGCTTTTCTCGTTAAAGTGTATATTTTTTTTGATTATTCAACAAATAAAGTTGGAAAACTTTTTCTGAATTACCAATAAAAATATTAAAAAATCTAAACAGCGCTTGTCCCAACTCTTAACACCAAGAATAAGGGTGTAAAAGTGTGAGGTTTAACACGTTTTTTATGGCGTCAGGTTGCTACTCTTAGGTTCAGCTGACTCTTTAGTTTCATTGGGAATTACAATCACAAAAATTGTGTTATTGAAATTTGACTATGTAATATTATTAATGCAAGTTTTATGTCCAAATTTAAGTGCTTTGTGCCTTGAAATAATTAATTTTTTGCAATATGTCATAACTGTTTTAAGTAAAAATAACCATTTAAAACGTTACGTGAATGAAATATGTTTCAATAGGCGAGTTCTCAAATCTTTTTCACAAGGCAAGCCCTCGAAGAAATCTCTTAAAAAAATCAAAAGGACAATAATCTCATATTTTAATTTTGTATAGCCTACTAAATTATATCGTAACAGTACAGTATCTTATCTTGTGTGCAGAGTTCTGGAGGTACCCAATGGCTAATCCCCGTGCCGGTACGGAGCCTGCCCCTGAGCCACAGCCTCCTCCTGGCCCTGGGGAGGGTCTACAAAGCTCTCTACCTAGCAGTGCTACCAATAGCCAGGCCAGCAGCCTCAGCAGCTTCGGCAGCGGTCAGTAATAATGCTCTTTCCTTTAGTATAAACATGTCTGTGGTGTTGTGTGGTGTTGAGTGTCTAGACTCGTCAAATAAGATATAAATAATGAGTATAAGTACTGTAGGTAATATATGTTATATGAAGATTGATTCTTAGAAAGGTTAATTAGTGAACTAAAAAATATGTAGTATAATGTGGACTGTCAAATATTATGTATTGTTCTGATTGTATGGAATCGTGGCACAGGGTCAAATGACATTCTTGAGTTGACAAGTGTATCCAACTTCTCTGAAAACTGTACTTTGAAAAAACCAAAATCAGGATACACATTGTCAAACGCTCTGCAACCTCCAAATGGTAGCAAATTAGCTAAAATGCAGCTGAATACCAACGGATCTGGTTGTTATATGACTGTGTTGTGTTTTAAAAACTGAAAATTGTACATTAACGTGCATTATATTTAACAAATTTCTACTGTTTAGTTTCAAACCTTTGAAACATGAGTTAACCCATTGGCCTTGTATCACGGAACAGTTCCGTGACAGTTAGTCTGGGCTCAAAATTTTTTATCACGGAACCGTTCCGTGACCAGTACAGCGTCATCTAAATAATTTTTTTTAAACTCCTTTTTCAACCAAATGTTAGTATAAATTAGACTAATATTGTTGTAACACATAAGAAAAACTGCAATACTACAATTAATTGAAATTTAAATGAATAATAAGTTACTATAAGAATATTAGTGTATTACAAGAGAAAAAATCAATATTCTTGGAATTTTCAGTATTTAGAAAAAAACATTTATTCTGACAAACTATGCATATATATATATATATATATATATATATATATATATATATATATATATATACATACATACACATATTCTAGTATTGCTAGGTAGAGAAATACATCTCAAATAAAATAAAAGCAACAATGGGGTATTTTAATTTTATATTATTTGAGTAAAAGAAAAAAATTTTTAATTTAAAAATTTCCAAAACTTTTTTAGTTTGCACAGCATTATTATTTTTAAATTATGACCAAATATATCACTATCTATTTATTATTAAAGCCCATTTCATGTTAATCCAAAAAGATATAAAATATAACCAAATAACTTGAAAAATAAATTTATTTGAAATATTTTATTTGAAAAAATAAATTTTATAAACATATAACAAAACTCTTACGTTTTTAGCATTTTTAATAGGATAACTCCAGTTGAGCTTATAGTAAAAATATGTATAAGCCAATGGGTTAAGATCCACCAAGAAAGAATGTTTGAAAAATAGTATATTTTGTACAATTCACATATTTTTTATTTCAAATTATTTGACTACAGTTAAACTTATTGTAAGTTTATTCCACTTTCCTCTTGTAATGGAATAGTTCTGATGAATGTTTGTCCAAGTGACTACTGACTGCTTTTTATCGTAAAATTTAGTTTACTTACCAAATTAATTACTTTGGAATTACTAATAAGTTACTACGCATTATTTGTGTTATTTGTTGTTGCATTGGAATAAATACATTAAATGTGATATTCTGTCATAGTAATCTACATTAAACATAATATTGTTATGAATTCCGGAATTAGTAATGTTATGTCAATAAAAACTATGTTTCACAAATACAATTTTTCAAAAATGTTGTCTGAGGCAATAGTAATAATTGTACTGATAAATAAATAATATATATTTTTATCAGTACATCATTCTGGTTCTTGTGTGTATGTGTATTTTAAAATATCTACTTCAACCTCTATGATATGACATGCCAATATACAAATTTGTTTTATTTTTAATAAACCCCTTACCAGCCTGTAAAAGTTACTAAAATCAACTATACTGTTATATTATTACTTTTTGATGTTTTGTGAAAACAGTATGAATTAAAATATAGTATTGACTATTAAATACTATAATATATACTATATAAATAGTAAAAGGATATATCCTTTTACTATTTATTAGTGAGTAATTATTGGTGCGTATTTAACAATAGTAACCAAACATATGCCAGTACTGAGAAAGTGACCACCATTTCAGATTGAAAACAGTATTGAAACATTTTGTACTAAACGAAATGGTGATTGTGAAGAATTAATGTGGTGTTCCTGGCCAGTTTTGTTGAATCTTAGGTTAACTGATGTTAAGGGAAGTTTCTTATTTGTCTAGTGACAAACAACTAAGCAATCAATATTTTTATGTGGAATATAAAATTATTTATGACAATTACAATGTGAAAAAGTATGTAAGATTTGCCATTTCAAAAAAATATTCCCCAACGATTAAGTATATGCCATGCAATAAGTTATACCTGTTTTATAAAATGTGTTTTTACGAAAATAATAACACACAAGATGGGATCACAAGATACCTGGGTGTTTCTATAAGCACAAGTTGTTATTTCAAGAATTACAAACAACAAAAAACGTACTCATAAAACAATCATAAGTAAATGTCAAAAACGTGTAGCAAAGCAAAGCTACACTTTAAGAAACTTGAATTATATATAAGTTGTGCTTTGTCATCGCCAGGCAGAACAGTAAGTGGAAGGTAATTGGGCTTTGTCTCCTTGTCTTGGTCTTTGGTCTTGGACTCAGTTTCGTTGATCATAAATTTGCAAATAGAATTGTATAAAAAGTAATGACATTAATATAAAAGTATACTAACATATAAAAGGCAGTAGTAAAATAAACGTTTTTGAATTTAAATTGGTGCCTGAAATTTGAGTTCTTATACAATTTTCCAGCAAAGCATTTTATATTTTTAAAATTGTTAAATCTTTGTCAGTAAATTTTCCCAACTATTCTTTTCAGCACAATTTCTTCATACATCTTGAGTTATAAATTGATTTCATAATTAGACATAATCAATTCACTCATTATTCCCTCCCGAAAATTGCTTGGTAGTTTATTGGAATTAATTTCAATCAGAAATTGTATTAGTTTGTAACTCTTCTAATACTTGCAAATGAAGACAGTTCGTTCTGAAATAATTTTCCGTCCCCAGTAAAGCTCCAATTAGCAAACTGTGAAGATGCAAATCACATTCACAACAAAGTTAACTCCATTTTTGTTTAGCTAAACAACTTCTTTGCCAGTCAAATGTACTTAATCCAATTTTAAGTCTTAATTAAGTCCTCCGGTCCGCCACTTCCCCACCCAGTGTCCCAATGTAATTCCGTCTGAAACGTTTGCAGAACGCTTTCTGAGAGTTTTTGCTGTTAACAATTACAGTTTTCCCTCTCAGTTTTCTTAGTTAGATTAAACCTTTTTTTTAAATAATACTTTAATACTATTAATAAGAAATAGATTTCTTATAAATAGATTTTTAAATCTAAAATCAAACATTACTGTAGTATTTCAAGAAAATGTTATTTTTGTAGTTGCAATTAAGGATATTAAGTCATATAACATCATCATTGCCTTTAAATGAAACAATTTCTATGCAACAAGATTTTTTTTAAGAGTGTAAAATTAAGTTTCCTAGGTTTGAAGAACATAATACTACCAAATTAATCTGGATACAGCAATTTAAGCTCATATTTTTACACTTTGAAACTACAGGTTGTTGAATTATCACTAGTTTTTCCAGTGGGAATTTAAAAAATCAACAAAATAGTTGCTTTAACTTCTTTATAATATGTAGATAAAAATTGCTAGAACTACGTGATAAAAGTATTACATAAATACAGTGAAACAATCGGATTTATTAATGTGGAAACATTTTATTAAAATCTACCATCATATGTAAACCTTTTCGTTTAAATCTCATCATTGAATATTTGAAAATATAAAATATTTTGGTTTTTTATCATTGTTATAAATACATACATAACGATGCCGATGTTAAAAGTCCTGCTATGTGCAACTCGCTCTGAGGAGCGAGCACATCACATCTTAGGTGAGTCTCATTTAGCAGGACAAGGGAAGGCATCCAGGTGGACAGTATTTTTTGTAAATTGGTTGAGGAGCTTGAGCAATCTGGGGCCAAAATGGGATTAGTTGAGAGGGGAGCGTAATCAGAGGAGGGCAACTTTTGGCGCAGCTACTTGATTAGAACTCTGTGCCTCATCAGATGTACTTACAGAGTGTGCACCTCATTGTCGACATTTTCCCGATCAGTAATTTTACTATTTTATAATACTCAGTATAAAATTAAATTGTACTTCCATATAATTTTGAGTCGAATTTATTGCTGGTTCTTAACATACTATTGTTCAGTCTTGTTGTTCAGACATTTATTTATTTATTTATAATTTTATGGCCTACTTTGGACCACTTTAGTCACTTTATATTTTCTAGTCTTTCTTCTTTTATCCACCCAATATTTCTTCATCCTTTCCGAGCGTAATTTCCTTTCCTCCTCCGGAACCACTCTTCCTATTCGTTGTTTGTTTCTTTTCAGCTGTAGTGTAGAGTGTTTGTCATTCAATATCTTCAATGTGTTTGTCTTGTGTTTTAAATCCTCTACTGTAATTTGTAACTGTCCATATCTTCTTTTAATTCTGTGATCCAATTTAATGTCACTTTTACTATAAAACAGTTTTTCTACTATTTTCCTGCTAATTCTATTTTCAGGTGTTCTTTACAAATGCCCCAGGAATGATATTTCTGAGCTAATTATACTTGTAAATGATTCTATATTTTTGTAGACTGTTTTTGGAAGCTAGTCTCCTGAACTCCGTCTACTTGATTAAGCAAGTTAGGTTTTTTTTAGCAAGATTAAGCAAGATTAAGGTTTTTGTTTAAGCAAGTTCTGACTATTCTTCTCTCCATCTTAAGAACCTTATCTATTGCAATAGTATTTGTTGTTTTAAATATTGTTTCCCACTTGCGTATGTAATTTGTGGCAGAGCAAACTGTTTTGTAGTGTCTTAATTTTGTATTTATTGAAAGACATCTTTTATTATACGTATTCTTAGTAGCATGTTTAATCTTAGTTAGTTTGTCTATTTTACTTTGCCAAGATGGTTTTCATTCAGGTTATAAGTGATTACTTCTCCTAAGTATTTAAATTTCTGCACAATTTTTATATTGTGGTTGTCCAACCTTATTTTATTTGCAAGTGGAGGCTGCGTTAATAAAACTTCTGTTTTTTCAAACGATATCTTTAAACCAATTTTCTGAGCTATATCTTGTAAAGATTTAATTTGCTGTTTTGTTTCCTGAATGTCATTGGCCAAAAGAGCTAAGTCATCAGCAAACCCCAGACAGTTCAGATTAATGTTGTCCCTTTGATATCCAATCTTTATGTTTTTTTGGTTATTTCTTTCCCATTCCCTCATGACGTACTCTAATGCACAGTTAAAAAGAAGCGGTGATAATCCATCACCTTGTCTTAAGCCAGTCTTTATCTGAAATGGTTCTGAAAGTTCTCCTCTAAACTTTATTTTAGACTTTGTATTAGTTAATGTTAGTTCTATTAATTTAATTAATTTGGGATGAAGTCCAAAATGTCTCAGTATTTTTAATAGTGATATTCTATGAATGGACTATGAATCAGACATTTATTCTTGTTTTCTATATTTTATTTAAAAAAAAGATTTATATTTATACCTAGATCTAGTCACTGAAAAGCAAAATATTTCAACCATAATGTGTTTAAAAATTAAAATTCAGATACAAATTTTCCTTTGTGAGCATTCAAGAAAATTTAAGATTTTATGGTGTGTATGACAGAAGAGAAAATGTAATAGTCCCAATATTTTTGAATGGAATCGAGGAACAATTCAAATTACACTTATTATGATTAAGTTTTTACTTTCCAAAAATATATTAAAAATTATCACATAAAATAGCTAAAATTTAAGGATGAAACACAATTTTTTTATCATTTAGAAATGTATATTGAATATTTTAATTGTAGAACTCCAAAATGCAGACTATGAGCAAAACATGAATAATGGCAAAAATGTAATGTACTAAAAATCCAACACAAATCTAATTAATCTCAATACTGCTACAAACCATGCAAACAGTAATAGGTATTAAAAATTAATAAATTAATAGATAAAAATTGAGGTTTTCTTTATCGTAACAACATCCAAAACACGTTTTAAATTTTGACAATATCCAGTACATGATATTAAAAGCAGACAAATTTTAGAAATTTTAATTCAGTCATGTACCTTAGGTAATAAATTTGGCTATTGTTGTACTTCTGTCTAGATTGAAAACTTTGAGTTTTGGTACGTTAACTCCAGTTATTATACAATTAATACCTTCTAAAATGTTGCAATTTATTAATTAAAATAAACTAATAAGCAAACTTATCTTTTACCAGCCAAACTCCTAATTCTTATAAATAAAGTTGGATGTCCACATAACAATAACTTATAAGATAACATTTTTTATTTGGAAGGAAACAGATGTAACTTTAACTGTTGGAGTTGCCAATGGTGGTAGAGAAAGATGAGTGGTCAGGTCCAGGTGGCGATGCTTCCTGCGGATTAGTGGAACTGATTGGGTGATCGGGGCCAGAATAAGATTAGTGTGGGTCGGGAGCTTAATCAGAGGCAACTTTTGGCACAACTTGAGCACTTGGAACGAGTCCAGACAAGACTTTGTTCCACCAGACTTCTTTTCAATTCAACCTATTTTGTCTGCGGACATTGTAATCTCAACTTGTACGATTACGGGAGGGGGGAAGTGGACAGGAGTGGGGTGGGGAGGGTTGAGATGAGTTTGTAATACACTTAAAACTCCTTAAACAAACAAAATTAAAGGGGACAATCTCCGGACGGGTTTCTCGGAAGAGATTCAATTTAGGCTACTACCGAACCAAGGGGGACCCTCTCGGGTTCAATTTTACATTTTTACAAGCTATTCCCAACCCTCATTCTGTGTAATAGAATGGAGTCGTAACCAAATTTTTGTAGGGGTGTTACATTTTATAACATCATCATACATGTTTTGATATAAATCTACAAAATACCCTTATACTCATGTCAGTTTTGTTATAAAAATAATCTATGTTTATTAAACTATTTTATAAATAGTTTTTTTCAAGTTTAACTTTATTTATTTTTCAAATCTATACTATCATAAAAAATCCTTTTGCCATTCATTTTTCAATATGTTCATTCCAAATACAAGCTTAATTAGTTATGTGTGTCTTAAATAATTAAATATTTCAGAACTACAAATGATAATGAAAATTCTTTGGTGATGATAAGCATTACTGAAAATAAATAGGGTATCAAAATATTTTCCAAGTTAAGTACAAAATTATTTTGGGAATATATTTGTGTCTGTACTACTATCTGTAATTATATCATAATAGTTAATATGTTTCTCTGTAAGTAGAAACCAAAGTCTACATAAGAAAGTAACCCTGGAAAACATAATGAAATTCATTTAACAGATTTTGGGATAATGCTAACTTAATAAATACATTATAAATTTTAAGTGTTCCAAAATCCATTTGATATTACTTTTTTCTATCCTTAATTTAAATAATTACATTGAAAAGTTTTTGTTTAAACACACTGTGGTAGACATACGAGCTGAGCATATTCTAGCAGTTTAAAACTAAATGTCGATGAACGAAATTGCTATTAGTAACGCAGATGTTCACTTAGTTCTTTAGGAATGTAACAAATCATGCTTGAGTGTTCTCTGGCAGGTATTTGAGAGCTAAAACAAACAGCTGAAATTTGTCTTACATATTGGCTAACATGCTTTTAGCCATTTTAATTGTTTGTCTGCCCATGATGTTTGTTTACGTTTATGTGTTGCTTCCAAGTGACCTCGTTTTGTGAGAGGTTTATGTTGTAACAGAGCGAGAAAACTTTTGGTTACTGAAGTGGAACTGTAACTAAATGCCATTCACCTTTTAGCTTATACAAATCATGCTCAACTACTGACACAGTACATTTCTCAAATTCTATATTGTAGTATTAGTTCGATTAATGTATGTGATACAAACATTTTTGCAACCCCCTCAACATACATTTTCAAGAACCACATTAACAAAAAATAGAACAGATGGAAAAAATATAACCAAGGTAAATTTTGTTAAATATTATTTATATTGTTATAAAAACTAATTTTTTAGGATTTAAATTAATGAATAAGAATAAGATTTCATCCAAACGCTTGCATATTTAACGATTTTTGATAGTTGACACTGGGCATTTTTGAGGCTAAAATAACTGCTTCCTCAATAGATTAAAGATATGTTTATGTAGTTGTTAATTTGGAAACCTTACATTTTTATGGTTAACTTGCAAATCTAGGTATGAAATAATACAGCCAACTTTAAACCCCTTGTTTAATTTATGAAAAAACACTCCAATAATTAAGAAATGTTGTTTTTGTATTTTTTATTTCATTTTTTATTATTACAAAAATAAAATTTGTTAATTATTGGAGTGTTTGTTCATAAATTAAGCATTTGATTCCAATAAGAAAAAGCTGGTAGAATGTATTTAATCTCCTTATCTTTAAAGTTTATTACCGTTCAAAATAAATGCTATCTACCAAACATTAAGTGTGTTATGATCGTTGCAATGCCATAGGCGTGGAACATAGGCATATTAAGAGGGGGACGCAGGGATCTCAAGCCTCCCAAAATTTTGAAAGATAGCCATTAAAATTGCACTCAGTAGTTTTTTTTAGGCTAGAACACTTGTATAACGTCTAAAGCACTACAATTTTTCGGAGAAAAATTCCTGAGCCTCTATTTTTGGAGAGTATTTTATACCTCCTTAAACACCCAGCATATCAGTCCCCCCCACCTTCCCCCTCCCATGAAATAATTATATATATATATACTCCACTAGCGTGTGGAAACAAACAAACATAGCAAGTCAGACATTATATTATTAATATTGTAAAAAATCTATTGCTACTTTATTAAAAACATGTATCTAAATGCAAAGTGATTGTGCGGATGGATGCAGAGGCAGAAGTGTTTAGAGGAACAAATGACATGTGGTAACCTGAAGTGCCGTATTCTTGGAGGGAGGGAGGGTTTTGTGGTGGAGGAGTTGTTTCAAATTGAATCACTGAGCACACAATGGCAGCAGTGAACTGCTACTACCGCTCCCTCCTCACTTTCTTCTGTGATTCATGCAAATTGGCTTCACATCCAAATAAAGCTTCCTTTAGCCTTTGTTGTCGTTGTAAATATAATAAGCCTGATTCCTGTCCCTTTATTGCCGATCGTTGTCCAAGGAATTGTTAATTGTCTTATTATATTTTCCTTTCGTATATGTATTGACGTAATGTTTTAATAATACTCGTAGAACAGTTTATTCACTGTATTTGCTATAGATTGACTGCTTCTTGGAAGCAAACTTATAAAACTATTGACTATTGAAAAGAGATTTTTAATTCCAAACTCAAATGTATAATATATTCAATATTTTTATATTTATAGGTGTAGGTCATCTACGAGGTAAGTGTGTGACTTTCAGCTAATCTGGTAAAATCCCTCTTTTCAAATATAAATTAATATCAGTCTTAAGTGTGTTTCAGCAATACTGTTTATTGCTGGTTTTAAATATTATTGGCCACCTAAAATACGATTAAATTGTCTCAATAACTCAGCTTCTAAACAAACCTAAGACTTGTTCACTGTAAAGTTATTGATTTAAATTCAAAATTGCCTATGGCCACCAAGCTTTGTATCAACATCTCGTAAGGGATAGGAATTTTGTGCTGTATGTCAACCAAAGTAATTATGCAAAAAGTAATTAGCATCCTGTGAAAAATTACAAATTTTTACTGCCATTTTATTATTATTTTTACCAATATCCTGAGGGACCAAGTACTAAACATAGTAGATTTTGGTTACAACAAAAAGGGCTACATTCATATCACTAAAAGCGAAGTCGTTCAAGCTTTTGTCACAAATCATGGGGCACTGCGGACTGCAGCTGAAGTAGGCAACGTAATGTTTTCTGGTCTCAGGCTGCATTCAATATATTATGATCTCTGTATCTTTAGCAGTTGTACATACAAAAAACTGAGTTGCAAGTTATTTTGTAAGACCGAGTTTGATTGTACATCTAATGTGATAATATTTACACATTAATTGTACAATCAAGTGTATGTGAATTTTTAAAGGATAAATATATTGATGATGAAATTTAACGCATGTTTTATAGCTAGTGAAGTCTTATATAATCCTTTCAGTATCGTAAATGTTAAAAATGTAACCCTAGAATCGATTTTACTCTTCTGGTTATAGCTTTAGAATTTTTTAAGTTGTCTCATTTCAGAAATTGCACCTGTTTATATTTATTTTCAGTTGTTTGTATTTCATGAAAAATCCAAATGAAAATTGCATTTTCATGGAAAATATTTTGAGATGTTTTTGTTGAATAACCAATAGTGGACAAACACTGGAGCTTTAAAAATTGGAAGATACTTGGGTGTGTATGAATTATATCTTTAAAGTAAGACTGTGACAAAAATTAGGAAGTTAGTAGTGTAAGATGAATTGTCAAAAATAGATATCAATACAGCTGGCACTTGAATCAAAAATCGTAAGCAATGCAACTGGCTTTACCTGTGACTCAGACCAAGGGTGATTCCAATAGAACCTGTTCTGTTACGCAATGATGTGGGGTGTTGCAGGCAACAACAACTGCCCTGCAGGAAGTCCAACTCTAGAACCTGAGTTGCGTAATGATTCCATCGTGCTCAATCTGGCACCCCTGTATCCTGAGCATAGCCAGCCTCCCAGTCTCATGAGCACCTTCAAGGGCAACCCCTCCCCCGCCTCCAGTGAACACATCGGTGAGTACCCTGACCTACATACAGACCTGCCTTCAATTGTAATAAAATCTTGTTCGTTCCTAAGGTTAATTACGTACTCTACATTTAATCAATTTTGTCATACAGATAGGCTTAAACGTACACAAAACACAAATATACAAATATATTTTGAACTCGAGTTATCTCAATATTATATAGCTTTTGTAGCAAGATTACCACGAAACAATTAAAATATTGTTAGCAAATGTCAAAAGTATTTAGTCTAATAATTGTTCTACTATCCGAATCACAATGCAAAGAACTCTTATTGAAGTTGATGCTGACCGAAATGGTCCTTATCCTTTATCTGACGAATCACTGTAAACCTCTCATGGGTTAATACTGTAATAATTAAGAAATTCCAGATTGAAAAGATAAGAGATTAATATGTTTGAATTAGTAGGGCTAAAAGTCAAGGATTATTACTAATGGAAAGGAGAATCAGGTTTACCTTGAAAACTTCCTTATAGTCTCCATTGATTTGAAATAAACACACAAAACACACATCTATAAATTTTATATTGGACTGTAACCTTTCTTAACCAGTAGAGAGCTTGCCAGTTGTCTGTTCAAACTGGAGTTTTCAAGGTAAGCGTGTTGCTTCTCTTTTACATTAGTAATAATTATTGAATATTATGTTTATATTGAAAATCAAATTGGCCAGGGCGATTATATTGAACATTGAGTACAATTTATATAACATGTCTTCAATGTATTATCATATTTCATTAAGTAAAAGAAGAAAATCCAAATCTATTTTTGTCTCTAAGTTGGGTACAGAAGTGCCAGTTACAATTGAGGCATTATCAGACAAATGCGGAAGCTGTGGTCAGGTTGTGGTCTCTGCAGAGGAAATCATTTGTATGAATTTTATTTATCCTGAGTCTAGTTCACCATTGCAAAGCTGATGAATGAAACTGGGTTTAGAATGTGGGTTTTGTTATATACCATTTTACTAAATTCTGCTTACGATTTGTGTGGAAACTGTTTGTGAAACTTACTGTTTATAACTGGTAAGTGTAAGTTTACATGGTGTGAACTGAAACTAACTATAATTTCTAACTGTGATTTGTATAGTGTGTAGTGAGTTATTCACTCTGAATGTATGTAATGTAAATAGTAGAACTCGCCAAATAGTTTAATTAGTTGGTAATGCATATTACTCTACAAGGTAATATGTATTATTTACAGCTATTTAAACCTAATAGATATTCCTTTTAATCTATTAGGCTTATTAACAACAACATTGCTATGACACACAGTAAAAAAGCTAAACAATGTTGTTCTTATAGATAAAAACACACCTTACTTTTAAATGGCACCTTATAATAATAAAAATTAGTATTGTAGTGTACAATGTAAAACATTATTTCCATGTATTCGATTTTGTAATTTATCAAGAATTGGTACATATTTCCTACTTAGGAGTAATGGTTCTTTTTGTAAAAATAAAACACTGGTACAATGAAGACATATGGTATGCATTGTACTAGTATTTTATTTTAATTTTAAAATTATATAATTAAAAATTATAATTTTTTTTAAAACAAAGTTTATGATTAAAGACTTACTTGAGAACTAATAAGTCATTTGAAGTTTGAAGAACAACATCAAATATTAAAAACGTTCATATACAAGGGTCGTTTGGAAATTATGTTGCTTTAATAAATAAAATGTTAAGCTAACTTTTAAACCCTTTCCAGTTAAACTATTTTTCAACATAGTCACCATTGTGACATATAAGCTCTTATCATATCCTAGGACATGTTCTCATTAATTGTTGAATGAAATTCTGCCGCCTGTGCACATAACCAAATGATGAAAATGGTGATTTTTACAGAGCGAATTGCGACCCACTCCATTGATTGTCTTTTTTATCAAAATCGACAGAAGAAACCCATGTTACGTTACCAATGACTGAAATTCGTCACCATCTTCATGGTACTCTTTGTTTTGAGTTAATCAGTCAAGAGTTTAGGTACCCATCAGGCTTAAAATATACAATGTCCAAGTTTTTCAGTCACAGTTTTATACATTAGAGTTCTTGATTACTGGAAAATGCTGTAAAAAATTGTGAACCTTTGTGTTATTCCTAACCTTATGATGGATTTGTTTGACAAGATCATCGATAACCACTGAAAAATGGCAGTTTCCCTTTTCATCGTAAACATTAGTTCACCTGTCAGAAAATAATTTAAACTGCAATATACCTCTTTATGTTTTTTCCATACACAGAACACAAACACAGTAAATTACTGCCGGTTGCATTTTACTTACACTTTTGGGATTGTCGATTGTGGTGGCCATTTTGAATACTAATGTAGAGTGCTCAGAATGACGTAGTGACCTTCGTAATAACCAGAAGCGCAATAATCATAGCTACACAACGCCCCTCAGATTGCTCCGCTACCCCTACCTATTCGGCAAGAAGATGCCTCAGTAGCTTACTTGCCAAAAAAACCATCGCATTTTGCTTGTTTTATCTTAAAAGTAGCAGCAGTCAGTTCACTGCTAATTATTGACAGCCTGTTTTAAGTTGTATGATAAAATCTTAAGAAAAAATAAGTAACTGCAATTATAATGGTGTACATGTTACTTTATCAGAAACAATAAAGAATAGTACCTAATCTGATCAAATTATTTGGCTGCATTATAATAGTTGTAATAAAAAACCATCATGTACACATAAATTACTGAAATATTGTTTACATATATTGAGCGGAATTAAACTTTGAAAATCTTCCTCTTTTCAGAATTTCACAACAGTTATACTAATAATATTGAATGGAATAAAAAGTATAAACTGTGTTACATCAAAGATGTCTAATGTGTATTAAGACTTAAGTTTTTAAACAGTTGGTGAATACGAATTATTTCATTTATGGCTCACACATAGTGCAAAATTACTACTAAAAATATGCTTCTGCATAAGGCTCATGCTTCCTTATAAGTACTTTAACACGTTCTCATCGACAATCGAAATTTTATATGGTTTTTTTTAAAACAATATGTATTTTGCACTAAATATGTCAAAAAACTGTAAAAAGCATAAAAAACCATTCCAAAATGCCATATGATATATTTGATAGGTTTAATTGGAAATATGGCTGGGTTAAACTCAGCATAAAAAGCATACGAAACATGGGGTTCTAGAGCCCCATGTGGGGCTGAGGTAGTGATAAGGCATAGGTCTCTAGATCCCCATGCCGGGTTTTAAGAAAGAGTGAGTAGATTCCCGCATTGGCTTGAGCGTGTTACAGAAACACTAATTCCAAACAAGAAAATTAAGCTGAAAGTCAATGGTTGGCAAAACTTTGTATTTGAAACTAGAACTTTTCCTTGTTATAATTGTCTACTTAACTCCCTAAAAGCCCTTCTACTAATATTAAATCAATGTGATATCTACCATAACTGAAAAAAAATGGTTTACTTCTCCATTGTTATGTGTTAATATGTACAGTAGTAAATATGTTAAATATAACTGTTTACCTGGATTACTTCAGTTTTTATTTCACATCCAGTTTTAAGCGGCCATGAAAAAACGCAGACCTTGATGGGTCTAGCAAATTCAACATTGCTAATCTTCCGATGGAAAATTGTGGTGTTTTGAAATATCTACAATGGCGTAGAGAAACTGAAGTAGAGATGTATTTTCAGGTAGTCCTACCTCCCCCACGTGTAGTTCCCCCACCACTAACAGCGTCAGTTACCTCTCACGGGCCACACGGCCTACTCCTCCCAACACTCTCAACCTCATCTGTTCCAACATCACAGGTAACACACACTCACCCTGCATGGATACTGTACTAACCCTCTCTGTGCCTGTTCTGCTTCTGCTCCTGGTTGACTCGTTTTGTCGATGTTGCATGGTCTTGTTAACCCTAAACAATTTCTTATCCAAATTAATTATCATTTTAATTAAATGCCAAATTAGTTGCTCAAATTTTGAATTACAGGTTACTTTTGAGCTTCAATTACAACTGTGAATATTCTATTTTACAAGCTCCATATTTTTTTATAAATGTCTTATTCTTGTTAAAAACATTCAAAAATCTAATTTTGATCTTTTCTGAATCAAACACCAAATTTTAATTATACACATTTATGACATTTTGAAAGCTGTGTACCAAAACACACTTAATTAAATAAATTTAAATTAATAAATTAATTATTAATTAATTATAAATAAATATATATATAAATAAATAAATATTATAAATAAATAATTAATTAAATAAATAAAAATAAATAAAAAAAATTAATATAAATTTCCTTCTATAGTAATCATAATTAGTTGAATTCAAATGAACAACCAATACCTCACTTGCAGGTCTAGACATGAATCTGGTTTCACTTGGTACTGACTGTATAAACTTCGGCAGTACACTGAGTTTCGTGGTCTTATTCTCAGAAACACGATTCTCTCTTGTCACAAATGCCTTGATAATACAAGTTGATCCCCTTCAGGCTCTGCACTACACAAATTTTAGTATTTTTGAAGCAGGACTTTTGTAGCCAAGACTTATTTTCTCCTTGTAGATCTACCGATAATGTGTTTCTACTCGGAATTGTGTTTTCCATTTTCAATGTATTTAATTTTAAATTTCTTGCTCGAATATTGAAAAAAGGAAAGTGCTGACCTTAATTTTACGTCTAATTGAATGTGCATGCTTGCTGTTTATATTAATTTATTCTGAATTTTCCTTCTTGTTTTGTAACTGAATTGTTTTTATTTTGCTCAGTTTTTATTTCATCATAATTATGTGATGTACTTCTTCTGATGTTATGCCCTAAAATGAATATTCCTTTTACCATTTTATGATGTGTTCAGAATGTTTTTTATTTTGTTTCTCATGTTCTATAAGGACTTCAAATAGGCTTTTGCCAGAAACCTCCTCTCACTGTTGTATTTTAGTTTTGTGACTAGATTTAAATAGATTGTTTCGAAGTTTTAAAACTTGAATGAGAATGATTTCTGTACAATTAAGTTGTGAAGGCCGTATGACTCACGTGAGCCAGACAGTGTTGCTGCTAGAGGAAAGTTTGGTGGGGAACTGTGGTAATTGGAAAGTGCTAATTAGACTATTGTTTTGGAAATGTTCTCTCACTATTTTCCTCTCGAGTAACTCTTCCCTGCTGGAGTTAGCAAGCATTACCTCCCAGTCAGACTTAACTGCATGTTTTGTTTTTAATCGTGGACAATTTCAAGGTAGGTTAACTCTCTCAAAGCACTGTACATTTTAATTTGTTAAGTCTTCACAATGTCTCCATATATACTTTCTATCCTAGTTGTGTTGTCAGTGTGGTTCTAATTATTTTTGGAGTTAAATAAAAGAAAATTTTGAGTTATGTCTAATACTAGTAATTACAATTTATGCACTAGTTATTTTTTGAATGCATTGAAATCCATATTTAAAACCTCAGAGTAGAATTCACCTATCTGAGCAATCTGAACAGCATTGACCGACTTCGATGTGAACTTTACCCGTTTTTATATGTGGTATAGTATGTGATACAATACGGGCACCTCGATTCATATACCAATTAAATCAGATAGAGAGAGTATTTTTTTTTATTTTTTTAATCAATCAAAAGCTTTTTATTAATTAAAAGTACATATACAATATAATGGCACCAACAGTTTTAAAATTACGCTAAATAGCCCAGAAAAGCATATTCAAAATTATATACATCAAACAGGTAATTAAACTAAATAAATTGGTAACAGATATGTAAAAAATGTTATGATCAGTTGAAAATTACTCAGCCATCTTTATCACAATTAGGTGTTTTGTTTCAATCGTAGAATTAATTATTTTACAAAAGATATTTCTCTACTTTACAGTGGCTTTATTTTATGTATTATATTACGTTACAGTGTTTTAATAATAAGTTTATATGATTTATGAAGAAAAATCTATGTGTTTAGTAAGCGTATCTTGTTAATGCTATAGTGCAGTGTTGTAATTAGTTTAACTCATTCTAGATAATGATAATAAACATACTTTTAATAGTGCATACCATAATATTTTCTACACAAGTTTATATTGTGTATTGCATATAACAAACAAAACACATTAAATTCTTTGTAACTACATAATTTTGGTTAACTTATATTTTGGCCATTTTTATTACATAATAGTTTTTTATGGACAATAATGATTTACAAGTTCTTGTGAGAAAATAGTGTATAATAAATGGGGCTTATAGTGGATATGTATTTTTTAAATATATGTACAAAATACCAAAAGAAATTACCTACTATTTAAGGAACTTTCAACTGCCAAAACAGTGTTTAAAGCGTATAATTTCTACCAAAAAAAGAAATGTAAGTGAAAATAATGAACCAGTTTATTTTAAGAAAAAGGGTTTGCTATAAATACTGGATCATAAAATTTGGAATGATTTCAAATTTTTTTAAATAAATTTTAAATAATTAGGAATGAATTATTGTAATATACCCCAATCAAATCACATTTTTATTGCCGGAACATTTTATAACAAATGGCAAAAGTCAAATTTTTACTCACTAAAATTGTTTGGTCATACACAAACCACAAGAAATCTCATTCAAACATACTATTTACATGAAGTACACTGTACCATTAATATAATAGTCCAGTGATTTCATTTGTCAAGTTCTGTAATAATATTATATGCTACTATTATAATTTTATGAGAGTAATACAAATGCCTCTTAATGGCTTATTAAACTCAATATTATTTCTCACTCAGTATTAGATAGCACTTTTGAAGTTTGTTAACACAAGTGTAAACAACTAGGTGTCGCTTTAGGTTCGCTATCAGATTTAAAAATAGAAGGAAAGAATGCAGATCTAATTGTTTTACAAGCTTGGTGACTTGCTAGCTTGTTTATCAGTACCGTATATCAGTTATCAGCAACATGTTTACTCTGATATTGCTGATGTTATTGCTAGTTCCCAGGCAGTTATATAAAGTAACCTGATGGATGTACACGTTGCAGCATGCTAGTTCTTGAGATTTACAGTGGATTTTATTATGTTTGGCTGTTTGTTGGAGTATAAATGGTCCTGTTATGATAATTTTGATATTTTAAGGTAATTATAAAACATAGAGATAAAATTTGACTTGAGTTTTGTGAAATGTTAATTGTTAATTTGACTAATAAGGAGTTATGGTATGTTACACAGGTCATACGGAGAGGCGGTCAAGCAGCAACTCACCATTACAACAGTTGGTAGCTCTGTCCAGCAAGACTCCACCCCCTCCCCCACCACGGTGGGCCAAGCCCTCTTCACATCAACAGAATTTCACGGTGACGACCACTGTCACTTTCTCAATGAGCCAAGAAACAACGCCTCCACCTCACGTTGAAGTGTCGTGCGTTCAGGTGAGTCAGAGTTCTCAATCTCCATTAGCACCCGAAAACTGAATCTTTGAAATTCAGTAGAAAAGTATTATTAAATTGTTACAATCTGTTTTGCTTCTAATAATTCATTAGTGCATGCAAACAGTTAAATGATTTTTCATACACATTTTCTGCTTAGGTTACGCCAAAGATAATGAGCTTGGAGCCAGAGAGTTTTCCGTCACTAAGTAGCTGCTCTACGCTCGAGGCTCCAGAGCCTGCGCCTAGGTCACAGTTGACCTCCCCTCCCGTGTTGTCCCCGCCATCATCAGTGACTTCCCCTACTCAGTCCGAGCCCGCCACACACTCCCGCCCACCCCACCGCCGCAGCAAGCGACACAAGGAGTCCAGGCATTACCAGGAATCTGATATCCTCGAGTCACCCACCGTCTACTACAGGAGTTCTGTCGCAGATAAGGTAACAATAACAACTGCTCTGAAAGGTTCATACAATCACTGAATTTACTGGCAACACTCACCTATTGTCTTCCATAACAGAATAAAGAAATTATTAGAATTATTAAATGAAAGATAGTGTAGTTCATGAAATACACATTAAGTTTTTACTTTGTATGTTTAGTGGCAATCGGAAGTATTTTGTATTCTCAAGGGAGTGTACGAGTTAGATGTTGGTAGCCATATGTTGACGCACTTGACTAGACACTCAAGTGGACTGTGTGAATGTCATTAAAAAAGTATTTCTTTATTTTTATTTAAATTTTTGTAATTGGAGTTGAACTGTGTGTAATTGTATAAAATCATGCACGTAAATACACACATTTAGTCAATGAATTTCAGAAAGTTTGTTCACTGAGTCATATCGAAGTGGTCTGGGTATGAAGCACTTTTATAAACAAATTTATGAACTTAATATCAGTATCAAAATAATGTACTATTTATAAATACAATAGATATGCGAGTATCCAAACCCGATGAGATCAGGTCTATTTCAGATAAGGCAGACTGCCATTAAACACTAATCTGCAGTAAGGGTTGGCATAATAAATGTAATAAATTTCAAATGGAAATAAGGCAAGTACATTAGTATGAACCACAAACTCAACTTTGTTTTGTTAAAAGTCTTATAACACACATTTATTTTGTTAAAATGTAGTAGTATTGCTCAGATACATCGCTTTGGCCAACATAGAATATAGCCTCTAAAAGCTGAGCACTCATTCACAAAAGACATTTTCTATTGATATTTAGTACTATATTAATGTACATAAAAGTTCATATAAAGTTCTAGTTGAGTTATCTTTCTGTTTTAAAACGGATTCATACCATAAATAACTGAATTATGACCAAATTTAATTCTTATAATGTACTTTGGATAATCCGAAACTTTGTATAGACACATTCCAGATAATCGCCTTAATTGATTCTATGTAAAGTGGACAATGTTACCAATTAAAAAAGTACATACAGACCTTACTACTTATAAATTCAGTCTGTTGCAAATTCTACATGGTACAAGTTGTTAAGTTTTAGGACCATATACCAGAATGAATGTAATTTAAAAGCTTTGTTATACTAATGAACTACTTTCACTGTCACAAGGTGAGTGACTACGAGGACATCTGGGGACCCGAGTCAATGAGCACGTTCAAACCTGTCCGATCTCCGTTCTCTTCCCCGGACGAGAGTAGAGCCCCGGTCCCTGACATATTGGAGCGAGTACCCACCACTACCCCTGCCAGCACTCCTGCCACCACCCCTGCCCCTACTCCTACACCAGCCACTGCCTCCACCCCCTCCACTGCACCCCTTCCTCGTAACCGACTGGGTCTCAGTGTCAATACCGCATCCCCCATCTCCCCAACAGTCACATCTTCCAACGAACTGAAGACACCTGTGGACTCACAGCCTTCTGTAAGTTTTGTTCATTATACTGGCTCTAATATTGATTGTAAATATTTATGATACATTTAGTCTGAGAATTTGTAACGGAATAACAGGAATTAAGAGGCTGTTTTAGATATTGCTTTGGAATTTCATTCTTGAGAAGATTCATTAACAAACCTCAGATCTTTGTGAGTCAAAATCGACGATACAAGAAGTAAAGTATAGGCATTGGTCTGGTAAAAGAATTTTGACTTGTTTTTCCACAACCCAAGTCGTTTTCTTTTTTTTTTTTTTTTTTTTCATTTACAAAGCGCAGATAAGATTTAAATATCCAACGGTCTTTTTCTTCCTTGCTTCTTACAGAACCGCTTAAAGTATTCAAACACTTAATTACGAGTCAAACAGTCATTACCATTCTTTTTTTTAATATGGTGGATTTTCCAAGTTTCACGTTAAATTCATTACTTTTTGAAAATACTAAGCATTTTTCTGATGGGAAACTGATAACGCAAACAGAGTCCATTGCCCAACCTATGATCAGCTGGTAGTAATGAAGAGGAGAAATGTCACGTGATTGCAGTGTAGTGTTTGCCCTTGAGGCCTACACTATTATTTAGTTATTAGGAAAATCAGTCTAAATATTTTATTAACCAGACCTTATACCACTGTACACTTAATGGGATCTCTACTAAAATGTTCAATGGTGAACAAATTTTATGTCTTGAACTATGTGTTGAGAAGTTCAAAAATCTGTAAGCTAGTACATGACCTAAAAAATCTTGAAAAGGCATATCAGTAAGAAAATAGTGAGGATTTTCTAGTATTATTTGATTATCTTTCTATAATTATTTTATAATAACATTATATTTTTACAGTAATTGTAATTGTTGTAGATAGTTTATAATGAATATTTGTATTTTTCAGAGCAATGGAAAGCAAGGGAGTCCGTTTTACGCAGAGCCGGCTGATGCTATCAGACAGGCGGCACTACTCAAGGTGCAGCGACGCCAGGGCAGGGTCCACACTGCCAAGACCCACCGCCACTCAGACCCTGCAACCTTGATACAGTGGCCCACCCCTACCCCCACCTCGGGCCTCCAGAGGATAGACTCTAAGGTGGGTGAACCTATCAGTGTGTTATAATGTTAGACTTTATTATTTGATTACAATGTGTCGTAAAAAGGAGTAGATTTCTGGCCAATTAATTAAATTTACAAGTCTAAATTAAAATCATTCTAATGTTGCAATAAACACAACAAATTTCCTCTGTACAATGTTTCTTAATATTACCGCAAAATGTTAGAGATTAACTGTAGCTATTTAGTTGCGTTTTATCCTCTACAGGGCAGTTAACATCGAGTACTTAATTAAACTATGAAAAAATTTTCTAAGGTATTACATTTTTATTGTTTGTAATTAAAAACTTAATATTACATTTATGAAATAAAAAATGTTTGCTTCTTTGCTTAGTGCTAAAAATTGTATTGATCATTATAGTAAATTTTGATAAAATCCTTTATTTTATCTCATTCTGATGGCAGTGTGATAATTCCCAGTTACGTGTAGCCACATTGAAATAATAAGGTGTCATATAGATAGTTTTGCTGCTTAAAAATTAAGTAGTGGATTTAAACATTTTGAATAATAAGTTAAAAACCTGAAGATTATGGTACAATTGTCTCTTAGAAGAAAATTTCTATACTGATATTTTATATATATATATATACAGGGTGTAAATAAGTTCTGATACACCTGGATATATTCAAAACAGATTGATATATTGATGTAAAATCTTCACCTTAGTTATTAAAAGACCTTTTTTAACAAAAAGTGTCAAAAAGTGTGTCCCCACTCCCCTTTTGAAGTATCTTTAAGTTTTCAAATTGCAGCCCCTATCTTGTGACATGTCGTTTTAAAGGTATATTCAATAAAAACACAATGACATGAATAAAGCATCTCTACAGCGTTTCTAGCAAAAGTTATGGGCAAATAACCTACAATAAGCCTACAGTAAGCATAAGCCTAGGAATTATGTGCTTTGTAGTCTGTAGGTTTATTGTATTTTTACAGACAAAGGTACACCTTTGACACTGTCAATACATTGTATATGTGGGATGACAATAAACATCTTGATTCTTGAAATAGTCTATACGTAATCTCATACATTTTTTGATAATTTTAATATGTTTTGACAAATTCCTACATCGTCTGACTGCCATGTTGTAGGAGGAGCTGTGCACCAGTGGCAACGGTCTGTCCTCGTCAGTGGACAACCTAGCTCACCTCCGCCACTCCCGACACAAGGGCAGAGCCAAGCCCGTGCAGCCGCCTAGGGTGGGCTTCCGAGCAGCAGGCAAGTCTTTCCATGACACTTCCTGGACTGTGGATTCCAGCTGGGAGTTCATTGGTAGGTCGTCCCTCAACATTGTGTATTTCATACTGAATATCGCTTTCAATTTTTTTTATCACTTTGACTAAGACACTGTACTGAAACAACCTCGATATTTGCTCCATAAAAATCAAAGTTCTATGACCAAAAATAAAGGAGTAGTCTATAATTTAACATTGGTTCTAATTGGAAAACTCAAGGTTGCACCAATACAGTTAGCTCTTTAATTCTTTGTTTGAAGTTTGTTATTGACAATGGAAGGTTTGACAGCATAATAGGATTTCAGACATTTGCCATTGTTATGTGTATAGCACAAGGTTTCGAGAATTGAAATCTATCCTCTTCATCAGGTGAGAAAATAATTAGTACAGCATAAGTCACGAGCACAAGAATTCAAGAGCACCATCACATGTCACACAAGTGCAGGTGAAAGTGAAATTTGTGCTTGTAACCTGCATCCTGTAACACTGAGGTTCATTTGACTCCCGTTTTGACTCCAAGTAGGTTTCGGGTACGTTTGACCCACTTTCATTGTCTTCTTTTTCTTTCTTTTTTAAACGTAATTATTTTCTCACTTGATGAAGAGATTAATTTCAAGAGCTATTAGCACTTTAAGTTGAATTTTGTGCTCTAACAAAAATAAGCTGATTTTAAGACTAAATATTTTAAAGCTTTTAATACATTCATTATAATTGAAAGCTCTATTTTAAATTTTCCTGAAAACTATTGTACATACTAACACAACAAAATGAACGTTGCTTGTTAAGTTCTGACTCTTATTTCTGAAACACCATTAAATTTGTATTATTGTATGCACCAATTCAGTCAAATTATGGAGACGTACAGTGACACACTATGGAGAAGGCATAGTTTATGTATAAAATATTGTATATTCACTATGGTACTAAAAGGATGGTTACTACCTTAATTACGATGAATGTAAGTGTGGTATTTAAGGTTCTCCATGTTGTGTTGCAGGAAATGAAGACGAGGCAGGATCTGATCAGGAAAGTGTTGAGGAAGGGTTTATCATGGAGAGGAGGTTTCCCTCTCTTGAACAACAGGCTGAGGACTCCGAGTCCAACAGTCCTGGCTACCGAGGCATCACGATCCAGGAGATCATTTCCCAGAGGTAAGCTGATGAGTTGGTGCGATCTTTGTGTCTTTTAATACTTAAGAGGGGGGTCAACAATTTAGTCAATCTTAAACAAGGTATTAGACCAACTGACAACCACAAGTCTTCTGGTGTGTCAAATTTTAAGTCGACTGATTTTTCTAGAAATTCCTTTGGAGTCCTAAACCTCGAAGTATCTGATAAGCAGATAGATAGCCTGTATCATTAAGGAGAAGTAGAACCTTTGATTGTATTGGTTACACAAGAGGTAAATCATTCATACAGACGAAGTGTGCTGAGGTCCAACACTAGTTCAGTTATTTCTGAGGTTTAACGATAGGACTAACTGTAGTTTGATTAGAAATAGTAAATAATGATTTCATTATTGCTTTTAATGTGTGATCATTACACGAAAGTTCCTGCTGGATGTGGCACAGACTAATTCAGTTCTGGTTGAAATAATCAGTTAATATGTCAAATACATTCATTTTTTTCTAAATACACTGAATACATTTTGGCATTTAAATTAATAGGCATGGGGAATCAGAAAAGAGTGTCAGTCAAATGGACAGCCTGTTTGTTGCAAATTCTAAACAAATGACTTTGTTACTATTTGCTGTTTTTGCATTTAAATCAATTAGTATTCATCACTATTGGTATACCTAAGAAGATTTCAGTGTAAGTCCATGTGTGCCTTAAATCTTCTAAACTCATTGTTCCTTTTGTCCTGATTAGTAGTTTAGCTGGTGCCATTTCTTTAAAAAATAATTAATTACCTAATTTTAAATTAGCTGTCGTAAGTAATCAGTCTATAGTGTCAAAAAACTGGAAATGTAGTAGGTGTAACTCAAATTAAGTTTATCTGATGTTAACAGGTTTCCAGAATTGCGACTGTCACCTAACCTTTCTCACAGTCACAAAGGAGGCGACCCAAACAGTAGCTCTGACTCCAACAACGGCTCCAGGGTTTCAGCTTATGACAATGTTGTCAACAACAACAACCACAAGCCCGTGAGCATCTGTCTGAACGGATCGGGCAACTCTGACAACGATGATGCACTGGTGAGTTTAACTACTACTACTACTGTAAATAGTTTTTGTTCAAAGAGTTATCGTTGAAAGGCATAACTAGGAATATTTTTATTATTTTTAATAGATAATTAATAAAAAAAAGTTAAATAAAATATGATTTCTTTGGGTTTGGTTTAAAAATTTAGTTGACAGATTTGAGTGGTCTCACCTGTTTCTAATACAATAGAAAACATTTGTATCAAATTACCATCTATTTTAAGTTTTGTTTGTGAATTTTATAGTTAGGTAAACATTTACCAACTAGCCAATGAATTCTTTGTTCATTAACAATTTTACTCAATGCTCTCTTAATTTGGCAAACTGTTTGGTACCATGTTTTAGTTTAATTGATATTTTTTTAGTGTTGATTGTTTTATTAATATTACATTTATTAACGCTCAACACTTTGCCTGTAAGTGGTTTAGTGTTTGATATTAGGAGTATCACATCCCTTCACTAATATTAAAACATGTAAATATGTTCAATTTCAAGACACTTCAGTGTATTATTTTTTAATCTAGCAGAGATGATTTTGGCATTATGCTTACAGTTAGCATGATTTTAATTTGCTTGTAGTGCGGGACACAGTTAAATTAAACAAAATCAAACATTTTCAAACCCTGATTATTTTCTTAAGTATAGTATAACCTTGTATTATTAATTTAACCAATGAATCAAACAACATTGAAATATGTTTTAATAAAATACATTAGTAGTGGAGAGATAAGAAAATATTTAAACAGAATTTAGCATATTATTGTAGTGCGTAACAGTACAAAATATGTGTGTGTGTTAAATGTTGTTATCAAAATTATAGTGGACTAAACATTCTGAGTCATTACCACGTCCTACACATTGTACAACACATAGAGGATATTTACAATAAAAGAACTAATCTACTATTGGTTTTATGATTAGTGAAGTTCAAGCCCGTGGGAAAAGCCTCTCCCATACAAATAACTTCTTTGTAGTTGATAACATGTGTTGGCTTTTTACACTGGTTGGATATGGTTATTTTTAGATATAGTTGTAACATCAATTCCTTGAGATCAGTACCAGATTTACCATTAGGCCGACTGGGCTCAGCCTAGGGCTGCAGTCTGAGAGTGGCCGCACGAGGTGTGGTGTTTATTTATACAAGGTGTTTGAAAAGTTTGGGTACGGCTTAATATTTTACAAACCATAGCAGATAACATCTATAAACTTTGCACAGTGTCATATGGCCTTGTAAACTATTTTTCCTTGCTATTACCATGACATGCCAACCATGGGGGGACGGCCCACAGAGGAAAACATGGAAATCTTAAATTAAAGCATGGGTCGAGTGATACCTCATTTTAAAGAGCTCTTTTAGTAGAGTTGAATGCCGCAAACCGCATCTCAAAAGGTTTATCCAATCAGAAATGGCGGGTTGTTTTAGGTACACATTGTGAAGTACATTATGCGCTGCCATTTCTGACTGGATCGTCGTATTCTGATGCGGTTGGCGGCGTTTCACTCTACTAACCGATGTGTTTTCACTGACTTTTTTTTAATTAGCAAATTATGTCATAAATTTATAACACAATAAACAAAACTAAAATAAGTTTGTCGTATTTATGTTTATGAATTAACTTAGTTACACACTAGCAATGCATTTTATTCACTAAGTGATAATACATTAGAAAGTGACATCATCCATGAATGGAAACTTTTACAATAGTAAACATCCAAGTTCCTCTTAACCCTCCGACTGATGACCGACGGCACAGCCGTCTATTTATACCGCTTGTGAACTGATAAAGACGGCACAGCCGTCGGTCAACTTTCCAAAGGTTATACAAAAGTAATTTACACCAGTTGATTTTCTATGCTCATATTTAACAATTCATTTTATATAGTTTACGTTCGTATTATTACTCGTTGTCAGCTGTTTTCAAACCATAGGCCGCTTGGCACGCGGCGGCTGACCGGCAACGCAACTGGTGACTCATCGCGGGCGTGGCGCACTGTTCGGCATTTCGGTATTTGATTCATATATATTATACCACAGAAATACTGATTCTCCTATGTCTAGAGAAGACTTTGTAGACAGCATAATATCAAATTTAACTAGCCAGGAAGATGCAACACTCAATCCAAATGAAATGGGGGATGGAAGCCATTTACTTGCGCATTTACCTGGTAAAAATGAAAGAATTTGTGTTGTTTGCGCTGATGATCCCGGTGTAAAAAGGAAGAAGAAAAGTGTTTTCTGGAGTCCCAGTTGTAACTGTGGTATTCACCCTACGTGTTACCATAAGTTGGAGCACTTCACTAGGCCTACACATTCAGGGAGGAGGAAGAGGACCTACTCTAGTGAAGATGACTAAAAAAAGCAGTTGTGCATTTTTTTCAGTTTTTGAAAGAAAACATGTTTTGTGTTGTAAATATGTGTATATATGTCATAAAGATTTTCATTATAATATGGTGTATAATTCTTACATTTGGAGTGTCTTGATATATTTATAAGTAACAAAGCTACAAAGCTTGAAACTTTGAAAAAATATTTCTTTTAATTAACATTTTTAGTTTTATGTGTAAATAAAAAAAAATATGCTAAAGTAAGTGAATACTTTTATTACTGTAGATTATTCTATGGTTAATAACAAAAAAATGATATATAACACTTATACCTTTTAATTTATTAAATATTTTTAGTAAATTTCTTAAAAATATGCTACACAAGGGCTAATTCTAGCTTATCGTTCTGGGAGTTTCTTATTATCAGCCGGAGGGTTGAATAAATTAGTTTAACATTTAAAAATGTTAAAGAGGATAATATCAATACTTAAGTTCTACCATTGTTCTTTGTTGGTGAAATAGTTAACTTACCACTTAATTTGAATAACATTTTTTTTGTTATTTTTTATAAATACTAATCAGTGAAACCATAGGTTAGTAGAGTGAAACGCCGCCTACAGCATCAGAATACAACGATCCAGTCAGAAATGGCAGCGCATAATGTACTTCACAATGTGTACCTAAAACAACCCGCCATTTCTGATTGCATAAACCATTTAAGATGCAGTTTGCGGCATTCAACTCTACTAAGTGATCTCTTTAAAATGAGGTATCACTCGACCCATGCTTTAATTTAAGATTTCCATGTTTTCCTCTGTGGGCCGTCCCCCCATGGTTGGCATGTCATGGTAATAGCAAGGAAAAATACTGTACAAGGCCATATGACACTGTGCAAAGTTTATAGATGTTATCTGCTATGGTTTATAAAATATTAAGCCGTACCCAGACTTTTCAATCACCTTGTATATGGAATTAAAATATCATTGCCTACCAAGTGGCGATAAAGTAGTTCTTTCACCTCTGTTTTCATGTAATATGGCTTTATAATCCCTAACGAGAAATATTAGACAGTGAAAATTCAATGGTCTGTAGTTCAAGTATAACAGGATTCCACCAGAAATTGAGAGATGTGGACTCAAACCTCATCAAGCACCAAATTTTTTCATCTTTAGATAAATTTCTGTAACTTATTTTTGCTTAAATTCTCAAATAAAAGAATATCAAAAGATGTTTATCTATATAAATGTCAATCATTGTTAAATAACGGTCTCGAATCACCCAAGGAATTAGAATATCATTGACTTACTACACAGCGACAGTGCTTTTTCCCTGCCAACACCTCCATGGCAATTCTGGTTGTATGCGTGTTCAAACAAGTAGATGACAACTACAGGAAATTAACAAAACCTGATCAGTTAAATCTGTAAAATTAAATGTTTTAAATAGTGGTTTACAAAATACATGGCTGAAATATTGGCTTTTAGAGCTCGTAACCTGATCAATGCAAAATTATTTTTGTAAAGTAAATTTTTTATTCTATGCCGCCCGGTTAAGAACAAAAATTAAGATGATAATGTAATAACAAATTTTTTAATATCATTTGAAAATTCTAAAATGGCATACTCACAAACAGTACACTTGTGTCTATCTTTTATTAAAATATTGCCTTAGTGGCATAGCAAGTTTTCAAATTGTAAATTTTGAAAATTGCAGCTAAAAACCAAACCTTTTTACCTATTTTTGACATAAATATTGGAAGTTAGTGCCTGTAAATTATTTGTCTTATTATATCAAAACGTAGAAATAAACAAGCTAAATTTTAATGTAACTCTTGTTTCTGTAGCTCTACTGGTTAGTTTGTGGTTAACTTCCAAACTCATGTATCTAAACTTTTTGATACAAGAGTAGTTATTCAATTACATTAAAATATGTATAAATATACATATATCAATATACATCAATATACATATATATTTCCAAGAATAATATGTTTTTTGTGGATTTGACTTAAGAGTGGTATAATGTAGTAAAAGAATTTTAGCTTGGTCATATCATCACTCCATTCAAAGGATACACTGACAATTTGTTGGTTTTACATGCCAAGTTAAACAAGGTTTTGAGTTATAAGGGTGTAAGCAACACATATACATATAAAAAAGACATTAAAACTCTATCATTCTCAAAAAATGAATTATAGTGTAGTGTTTTTTTTTAACTCAAAAGGTTCTACATGGGATTCTTTGTTATATTTATTGTTATAGAATGATTAATGTTTAATTTATGACTACTGTTTAATAAATAGGTAGTTCTATCTAAGTATTTAATAAAGTTAAAACATTACTCAGAACTAATGTATAAAATTTCAAACTTTAAAATCCAAATATCAAAAAAACTTCAAAAAAGGCACATACAACCAATTTTCAGCTAGCAATATAATCTCTATAAATATATAGGAGCTATATATTTATATTTTAGGTTGAAATTATGTTTCAAAGAGCTTTAACAAAATTGTGTTTTTATTATATAAGTCATTTTAAGGTAATCTAATAACCTGTCATCAGAAGTAAATTATATATTTTGATAATTATAATTTTAAATTCACATATCACAAAGGGGAGATGGGTTGCACAAAAATCTTGGCCTATGCCTCAAGATCTGTAAATGCAACACTGTTTGAGATACTCATCTTCATACACTTAGCCTCTAGAAGGGATTGTTTGTGTTCCAGACGGTGTTCTCGGAGCCGTGGGACAGCTCACGGTGGGAGCACCTGTTGAGGGGCAGAGATCGGGAGAGTGAAGTAGAGCACAAGTCCACCACCCCCGCCCCCGCTCCAGCTCCTGCCCAGACACCCACAGTTACCCGCACCAAGAGTTTCAAAGAACGACTCGACCCACTACTCTGTAAGTGCTCTTATTATTATGTTTTGGTAGGGTTTAATTTTACTTTACTTTACTTACTTAAAAAGATAACAGTAATAATGTTATTAGTAGTGCCAGTCGCAGTTCTGTAGCTAATCTATAAGTATCACTGTGCTTACTTAACATGTTTAAGATTATTGAATGTGCCACTGCCTGTGAAATTCAGTCAGTAACATGGTGCCTTTTCATTTGTTGGCGGAGCTTGCTTATAAAGGCATTGACTGTTGTTTCTTCTGGCATGAACTCCACCAGCAAAACACCATGCCTATCCAAAAAAAATTGGCATGATCCTTTGCGGTGACAGCGTTTGTTTTGGGCTTGACTTTCACAGGAGAGGAAGTGTGTTGCTAATCCATGGATAAGAATAAATTGGAAATTCTATGAAAAGATTGATTATTGTGAATTACACGTTCTCATGAATTTTCGTGCCGTCACCAATTCTCTTCTGAGAACGTGGATGGTCAATCTGAACATTCTTCAATTACGCCAACTACAAGACTATAAAGAGAAACTGCCTTTCCTTTAAAAACGTCCCTTGTATTATATCCCAAAAATATCTGAAAGGCAACAATACGGTAATACTAATTAATACACTAATTTATAAAACGGATTTTAAAGCTGTTTAAAGTAAACAAATATTTTGTAATATTTTGGTTCTTATATATATCAATATCAATGAGGACTATTATCTTTTGATTAGACAATTGTTTAGTTTTGTATCTAAAACAAACAATCAGTGGTTTCGTTTCGTCCTGTGACCGCAAATGGTTACATGTGTTGTATATAGCCAAGCTAGTCAGTTACCTGGACTTGGTGAGGAATTAACGTAAGCATTTTCCAAACCTTGTAAATGACATAGCTTAAACAGTTTGGAGTAGGTTAATGTACCATTTTGCCGAATTTATTAAGACAATGACATACTAGCCTTTGTATATTTCGCAGCAAAGGATTATTAGTTTCCTAAAGCAGACACGATTTCAAATTAGATTTACATATTAAAAAAGATATAGGTTAACCACATGTGGTAAACAAATAACTGTTTTAAGTCAACCACATGGCGACCACGAGGATGAGCAGGAACTTGGGTTTGACCCACAAAGTCCTTGGTAGCCAACAATACTAACCAAAAGAAAACATGGAAATCTATGGTGGGGGCTTCAGGCCCTAGGCGGTGCCATCCGGAGTATATAAGCTCCGAAGAGCCCAAAAACTCCCTATCTCTCAGCTGTCTCACCATCTCTCTCTCTCTCTCCCTCTCCAGAATTTTGTAGAGTACTTAGCGTATATCTGTTTTTATCCCTCAATGTGTTAACTTACATAACAGTTTCGGACTTAGAGACAATAATTGGTCTCAATTTCCCCATAATGTTAGGCATCACTGTACTGTACTGGACGGTAAGTCATATCTGCTGACTAACATAAAATTCACTGTCTCACTTTACCTTATAAAAGTAATGCAAAATTGTAAAGTAAATTAAAGTACAATAAAAGATGTTTGATATATGTTTGTAATTTTATAACGGAGTAAGTAATGTCCACAAAGAAGTTTGCTCACCAATTAATAATTTTTGTTTTTATTTTGGTTTTTATTATGCATTAATCGTAATGGCTAAAGCGGACGAAGTCACTGATAAACCAATCAATCAATTTCTTTATTAGTCATGTCATAGAGAAATACAAAGGGGTCAAACAGTTTACAGAATGTAAAATTACAATGCTGTTAACTTCAGAAAGTTACATGGTATAATAAAATAGGTTATCTTGATATACATTGAAATCAGTTTTCATTGTAGAACTCAGCTAGGCTGTTGTAGGGTCCTTCTGTCAATCATTTGCTGAGCTCTCTTAAGTTCTTGTCCTCTAATTCTTCTCAGTTGTTGTAGGAGATGATTATGTAGTCTGCAGCCAATGAGCCAGAGTGAGTGAGGCGTTGTTGAGGTGTAGCATAGGATGAAGCATGTCTGGTGTGATAGTTGTGAATGTTGTTGTGTGGTGGATTTTTATTGTCAGCATAAGTGATTACCTCTTGAATGTAGAGGTTGACCACTGTTATGATTCCTAGTTCCTTAAAAGATGCACAGCAAGTCTCTAGAGGTTTTAAATATGCAAGTACCCTTATAACTCGTTCCATGTTTGCTAAGTGAAGTTCCACCCCAAATAATAAGGCCATATCTAATATGTAATTCACACAGTCCAAAATATGCTGTTTTTGCAGTTTTAATGTCAGCTATTTGTTTAAGTCTTTTCATAGCATATAGACCAGAGGAAACTATTTTGCACAAGTTATCGATGTGAGGTGTCCAAGTGTAACGATCAAGGTGTGGTGAGGATGAGTCATACATGCTTGGGGATCATTTTAGGGCGCTAGAATCTGGTAGGTTTATAGACATGGGGCCAGCTAATTTAATTTTTAACCCTTTTCAGTGCCAAAGTCCGGGTAACAGGACATTTTAAAAACAAGCTTAAATTGCCGCCAGTTTTAACCAGACTTTTTTAGGAAATATGTTCGAAATATAATACCTTATATTTTTACACATTTCAATTCGTATGAAAAATAAACATACTTTCTGTTAAGCATGTTATATGATGCACAAACACAGCTGATGAATCAGTAACAATGACGAAAGTTTACGATCAAGTTGTTGGCCCGTCGTCAATGATGTCGTAGCCAAGACGCTTGGTTTTCATAGTTGTCAGTCCAATGTTTCGGTGTTAGGAATGTTGTGGTTATGTTTATAATAATAATATAGCCAAATAATGTGTGTGTAATTTAGGCGTGTAGTGACGTATTATGAATGTTTCAAGGTCCCCATTGAATGAAAATACTCTTAGATGAGTAGTGGAGAGAGAGTACCTAAATCTCAACTTTGTAACTGATATTTCTTTTGTCATGCAAATATTTAAATATTTGTAAATAACCAAAATCATGTTAGGCCTATTCTTTTTTGTTCTATCCTACAGTGTTATATAATTATTATTTTAACTATCACTCATAAGAAAAGTAGTAAAATCAGTAAAGGAAATGGACATTTGCTAATCAAGATATGTATTTTAGTTGCTCATAAAAAAAGTGAGCAGCATTTAAAAAATGTTATAATATTTTTATTTTGGGTGATCGTTTTATAAAAATTAGTGGATATGTTTAAAAATAAAGTGATCTTTTGGTGTGATTGACTCTATTGCGTGTGAGAATTGTTTTGGATGATTATTGAGTGTCAAAGTAAAAATTAAAAAAGATTTTTTAGATTTTATTGTTGTCATTTCTTGTGTTTCTGGTAGTATAAGTAGTTTCTGGGTATATTTAGTGTTAATATACACATTCTTTTACAAAAAAAAAACAAAATTATAAAAATTTGCAAATAAATAACAAAATTATGACATTTTATAGTAACCATATCCAAATTGCTAAAAAGAGCATGGAACTTTTGGATAACACCTGCAAAAATACCTTTGGCATTATTGACTGACATTCCAAAAAATATGTCTGGCACTGAAAGGGTTAAAGGGGATAGTACTTGCCCTACAGTGAGGTAATTTTTCGTGCAAATTGATCAAGCAGCTTTGTTGGGTTGCTGGAGTGCAAAAGACAAAGCAGCTGTACTTAAGTTGAAAGTCGAGGGCCAGTGAAAGTGTTGTTCACATTATTTGCCATCTTAACATCAGAAAGAGGAGTTAAAATAAGTTAAGTTTCCAGGCTTTTCAGCCACCCACCCCCCTAATATATAAACATATGTATCCTTGATCTTCTTTTTGTGTTCATATAAATGCTTCTTTTAAAATAAAGAATGTGAATTTTAGAAGCAGATGTGCAGTTTGACTATAGTATAAATAAACATAATTCAACTTGTGCGTCATTTTCAGTTATTCCATTTACATGGTTCTTGGCAATTACCCATGTTCTTAGCATTCTCTGCATACTAAATTACTACTACACTAGGCATTTAAAACAATATCCAAGAAACAACACTAATGAGTTGTGTGAATTCAAATACTTTATTTTGTGCATTTATTTCAGTAACACATGGTTTTTTGACAATCCTTGGAAAAATGATTCAGTCTCAAAATTTTATTACTAAACAAAGGGTAATATTTACTCAGGTTATTTATATCTATCCATTTAACTATGCTGATAACAGCAATAGTCAAAATGCTATCAGAAATATTATGAATTATGTGTGTATGTATATATATATATATATATATATATATATATATATATATATATATATAAATTTATAACACACACATAAATTAATACATTTATTTTGTATATATGTTATATTATATTTATCAGAATATTATAAATGTGCTTTAAATATGTAACTCTGAATAAATCATGCTCCCTATGATAGATTCTTTGTGTTAATTATCGTTGGTTAGTGTTTGATTTAAAGCAAAAGAAAGCAATACAATAAATTCTACTTATTAATCAATTATAAGTGGTGAATGGATACATAACAGTTTAGTTACAAGAACATCTATGAGAAGTGTTTTACAACATTAAAAATATGTGACACATTAAAGTTCATGAACATTGTTCTAAATTCACTGATCCACAACAAATTTTTCATTACATTTCCTGCAACATAAATAAGAAAAATATAAGGAAAAAGGATAGGACTGATTGTGAGAGTGGTGACTCCAATATCAGGTCATTCGTCTGTGAGACTCTACATGGATTCTGTGGCTTGTGTACTCAAGAAGTGTAGAATATAATCTGTTGAACACTAGTGAGCATGTGAGATCTAAGTCTCTTAGTAAAAAATAAAGAATGCAAGTACGAGTGGTCACATGGGAACAAAGTCCAGTGCTGTGTAGATGGGGGCAGAGGCATGCTATGGTCATATCACTGAATGACAGGCAATATCACAGCCCTCTATCCATTGTGTGTGCTTCAAGGCTCTTTTGGCTCATACGCATTATTTTTTCCTGTAACACGTATACATCAAGGAAAAGTAGACGTAAAAGCTGTAAACTTTGTACTTTTTCTATTTTCTTACTTAAATTGATAGTTAATTAGGATTACAATGGTATTTTATGGTTACTAAGGGCACCTGTGTTGTGCTACAGTCTCTTAATCAGCTTGTTGGTATCTGTTAATATGAGCACCTCTGATGTGTAGCTGTCTCTGAATCAGCTTGTTGGTATCTGTTAATATAAGCACCTCTATTGTGCTGCTGTCTCTGAATCAGCTTGTTGGTATCTGTTAATATAAGCACCTCTATTGTGCTGCAGTCTCTTAATCAGTGTGTTGGCATCTGTTAATACGAGCACCTCTGCTGTGCTGCAGTCTCTTAATCAGCTTGTTGGTATCTTTTAATACGAGCACCTGTATTGTGCTGCAGTCTCTTAATCAGTGTGTTGGCATCTGTTAATACGAGCACCTCTGTTGTGCTGCAGTCTCTTAATCAGTGTGTTGGCATCTGTTAATATGAGCACCTCTGCTGTGCTGCAGTCTCTTAATCAGTGTGTTGGCATCTGTTAATATGAGCACCTCTGCTGTGCTGCAGTCTCTTAATCAGTGTGTTGGCATCTGTTAATATGAGCACCTCTGCTTTGCTACAGTCTCTTAATCAGTGTGTTGGTATATGTTAATATGAGCACCTCTGTTGTGCTGCAGTCTCTTAATCAGTGTGTTGGCATCTTTTAATATGAGCACCTCTGTTGTGCTGCAGTCTCTTAATCAGTGTGTTGGCATCTGTTAATATGAGCACCTCTGCTGTGCTGCAGTCTCTTAATCAGCTTGTTGGTATCTTTTAATACGAGCACCTGTATTGTGCTGCAGTCTCTTAATCAGTGTGTTGGCATCTGTTAATACGAGCACCTCTGTTGTGCTGCAGTCTCTTAATCAGTGTGTTGGCATCTGTTAATATGAGCAACTCTGTTGTGCTGCAGTCTCTTAATCAGTGTGTTGGCATCTGTTAATATGAGCACCTCTGCTGTGCTGCAGTCTCTTAATCAGTGTGTTGGCATCTGTTAATATGAGCACCTCTGTTGTGCTGCAGTCTCTTAATCAGTGTGTTGGTATATGTTAATATGAGCACCTCTGCTGTGCTGCAGTCTCTTAATCAGTGTGTTGGTATATGTTAATATGAGCACCTCTGCTGTGCTGCAGTCTCTTAATCAGTGTGTTGGCATCTGTTAATATGAGCACCTCTGCTGTGCTGCAGTCTCTTAATCAGTGTGTTGGCATCTGTTAATATGAGCACCTCTGCTGTGCTGCAGTCTCTTAATCAGTGTGTTGGCATCTGTTAATATGAGCACCTGTGTAGTCCTGCAGTCTTTACAACAGCTTGTTGGGCATGCTGAATATGCAGATAACTGTTGTCTTGAGAAATATTTTAATTTTGTTATAATCATTAAAATAAAATTACATGAGTTTATTCCATTTATAACAGAACAAAACACCAAATACATAAAGTCCATTAATACTAATTAGACATGCAGGGGTTATGCAAAATAATGCTATGCTAGGCTACAACAAAATAATGCTATGCTAGGCTACAACAAAATAATGCTATGCTAGGCTACAACAAAAAGATATGACATTCCTGTACGTCCTTGTCATTTCAGAGAAAATGTTCAGTTATAAATGCCCTACACGCTACATACATTGTACTTTAGGACCAAGCAATCCTTCCCAAGTTTGGAGCACTTGCTTGGCTGGAAACTCACCCAGTATTATAGTCCTTGTCCAGAGTAAGAGCAAAGAGTATGTTATTAGTATATTTCATACTAGATATTCTTTGTTTACTAAAATACGCGATCTGTCCAAAGATATTCAATTTCTTATGTTCATTTACTTGCTTGTCATGGAGATTTCAGCATTACGAATTTTTTTTTAATACTTATTGAATTTAAATTAATTTATTATTCTTTTAGAGGAGAAGGGAACAAATTTATTCCTCAACAGTCGTTTATTGTGCTTTTTCAAATTCTAGTGACAATTTTATATTGGTACAATATTCTATAAATAATTTTTAAATGTACAGCTTCGGTCAAACTTCTTTTGTAAGCCACAAATTGTAAAGAACTGGGAGTGGAGAGAAGAGAAACAGAAGGATCTGGACGTTTTCAGAATGGGTTAATATTACGAAGAGCTTAAGCTTTAAGGATGTTCTACAGTATAGTTATGTATACTGTACACTATACACTTTATCTCATTGTAAGAACATCCACTACATTCAGCAATAAACCGTCATGGTATACTGTACTGTAACAATCCAATTAAATTAATTTTGCGTTAAATCTCTATAAATTGGTACTGACGAGGCTATAATATTTAGCTATAACTGTTCTCCTAGTCATCCATATAAATTTTATTATCTTTTACTGATACACTCTCAGTTATTCTAATATATGACTATCACGATTGGTCAGATATGTGGTTTGTATTAGATTGACGTCATATACTGCGTAACATTTACGTACGCAAAATGTTACTTATCACTGTTATCTCATTCTCGAGGCTTAGTTAGATATATGATCACACCACTCAATCAAATATTTAATAAATTAATACAAATAACTTAAATGACATCATACACGTGGTTTCATTAATTAATTAATACTAAATTAGTACCTGTTATAGCTGGTTCAGATCAGATGTTTACATGTTTTATCAGATTACTAATCCTACTTCTTGTAGTGTTCACCCAATTTAATTAATTTCATAGATTCACTTTTACTATTGATGACTAATTGTATAAACAGACGTGTGCATTGTGCCATTCATTATTCTTGTTTCAGTCTTAAAGTTAAATGTACTACTTAAAAACATACTAAATATCAAATTTGTTTGAATGTATTTGTGAAATTTTATTTAGGAGCAAGTCTGTAGTATGTTAGTGTGAGTGATTAAGAAATAAACATCCCAAAAGATTGTTATATTTTGTAGAGTCATTTTTAATACTGAGACTCACATAAATTAAAATTAATTAAAATTTAACTCTAGGTATTCAAATAAATACTATTTGTGTAAAACTGAATCATAATTTTCAAAGGTCTATTGGCAGTGGTAATAAATTAATAAAGGTTTTTAAAATGGAACCTGATAAACTCTTTAAGGCTAAATCAAAATTGCTTATCTCTATAAAACACTAAGGTAATATTATAGAGTCTTTTGTAAAGATATACTGGTAGTTAAATTTAGTGTTAACAGGATAAAAATATGCCTCCATCTAAAAATATCGAATGTGCCAAAGTTTTGGAATGGTTTATAATTGCTTTGAGTCGCAATGGCAGTGTGGGAATGTGCTAAAGTGAGGCATTTGTGACAAATGCTTCCTTCTTAAAAAAAAAAAAAAAAAAACAAGTTATTGGAATTTCTATTGTGTTTATGCAAAATATACACATCTGTGTGAAAAATAAAAGAAATGAACAATTTTGTAGTTAGTTTTTAAAAAAGAAAGACAGTATGATAATTGTATATTTATTTGAAGTCCAAGCAAAACTTACAGTAATAATTTTTTCAATTCCATTTTATTTTTTATTTTGAAATAGCCTACAGAAAAGGCAATTGTCTTATTAGAACAGCTTTATTTAACTTGTTTTTGTGTAAAGGACAGAATTGAGACAAGAGAGGCCAGACAAGGTACTTTTTATTTCCTTAAACAACATATAAAATGTGGCAATGGAATCATAAAAAATAAACTGCTACTAATATATTAGTGTTGTCAGGATTCTATGTTAAAATAAACTAAACAAAGAAATAAGTTTTAAATTATGCCCAGTAATACATTTTCCCCTACAATAGAAATACGAAGAAAAGAGTTTCTATTGTAATACATAATGTCAAATGTCCAAAATCCAGTAATCTTTTCAAATCATTCTTTGTTGTTTTTTGGTAAATATTTAATTATTTTTGGGTAAATATTAACATGAACAAGTATTTTATATTTAATGCAAATTGTATTGAATTGAAGAGAAACATGTTTGGTTTCTTGTATGGTACTTACTTATAGGCTATATGTCACAAGTAAATTTAAAAAGTTGTTTTCTCCAAAATCACTAACTTTAATAAATTGAATAGTTTTGAAGTCATTATTATTGTAAAAATACAATTTTTCAACACTTCAAAAATTTGTAGAAAATTAGCATAAACCTCGTCAATATTAAAAACAATTTCCGGGGAAGAATATTCAATCCATGTATAAGCCGATCGGCAAGGAAAACTAGGAGGAAGTGACAGTGTGTTATTCGCACACTAAGCCAGCTCTATCTCGTCTGATTGATGAGGGACGTGATGAATGGGATAAATTTGTTTCAGACGAGTTTAGCAGCAACATTAATTTTTCCTTGTGTTCTTGAATAATTAATTTTATGCGTTATCTGTTTTTTCGAATTTGACGTGATAAATTAGAAAAAAGAATCCGCGAAAATACAGTTATCTGTTTTATAAACTCTGAAGACTTGTGATAATTTTAAATAATTTTATTCGGTGCCGAATATAATTATAATTGATTCTAATAGAAAATTCCCCCAATCGATGGAATCCAAAATGTCATACTTTTCCTTACATTGAACGGATGCCACACTTGTTAATGTTTTTCGTGAGCTTTGAACCAATTGACCCTCTCAACCTAAACTGCGACGGAGTAACATACCGTGTGACCGTGACCTTGAACTTTGTGCCTACTACGTAGTGGTGACACATACAGTAGTTGTATACATACATACACTCCCACAACTCTGGCACGGTGACAACATTGACACAGGCTATCGGCGACCTCCCCTCGCTCGACCCATGTGCTAGGGAAGGAACACGCCCTGGGGGCAGCAACGTGCGGTGGAAAAGTTCCGGCGCATCGCGGCCCGTGACCTGCCGCAGGAACGCGTGGAATGCCTCTCCCACTGCTGATAACAACCGCGCGTCTATTTACAGACACCGGAACGGTACATGACTGATAACTGTTCCATGATTCACCTAATAAAATGACTTCAGCGTCATCTATCATTGTATATATATATATATATATATATTTATATTATTTTTTCATTTTAATTTAACTCTGAGTACCATAATGGTTATTTAAATAGTACTTACCAATTTATATTCGCCACTTCCCAAAAGTTCTATTGAAACAAATTTTGAGTAAAGAACACAGAAATTGATTCACTACGAAAGAAATTTCTTTACAAGATCGTTTAGTTAATTCAATTAAACACACTCCTACTTCCACCAAATTATTTGTCGGGATTTCCATTTTTGGCACATAATTATTTGCCAAAATGCTTTATTTGAGTCCGTTTCGTCGTATAAACGCGATGTATGAAATTATAACATCTATTTCATACTATTCAATGTTCAGAATGTTTAATCTAATTTTATCAGGATTGCCCCCCCCCCCAATATGGAGCGGCCCTGTAAGGAATTAAAGAATTTCCGTCGAGTAAGGTAATTGAGAAGTAGCGTATTTTATCTGAATTTCGTTTTCAAAGTAATTAAAATTTGCATATCTAAACATTTTTCTAAACAGCTCCAGTACTTTCAGAATGTCGTTGTTCGTCATAATTTTCGCATAAAGACTAATATACTGTATATTATAAATATTTTTACGTGTATAAGTGTTAAACTTTAAACCGTGATTGTGTTATTTCTGAAGTAGCCAATACCTGAATTTAATTTACTGGAGATTCAATAAGAGTACTGAATGAGTGACGTGTTAAATGGGTATGGACAATCTCCAACGTGGGTTCATAAGACATTTTCATTGAAAAGATATTTACAAACCCATTTTATCATAGCCCACATAGCCTACGAGAACCAACGTCTGCTTTGCAGAAGTCGGGAGACTATAACGTACGAGGTTCATTGGAACATCCTGTGTCTCGCTAAGGTGTTTACATTTTTGACCAGCCACTTGTTGAGTACGCTACAGCCAGTTTAAAAAGCAATTTTGTATAAACTTTGGAACCATATTCAATAGCTCACATTAAAATTGTTACACTGATATCTCCAGTAGATACAAAATGGCGGTTGCAAAAACCAATTGCTATTTGAAAGGCAGCAATATAATGACGTTTCATTCTGTTGAGATTTAAATAATCATTGTTTCTGTTCGATAGTGTTCCATAACACGAAAATAACAATAACTGTTAAATCTTTTGTGTTATTTTAGTTGGTTTTTACTGCCGTTGAAACCCATGCATTGTTTTAGCCGCTATTTTTACTATTGCAGATAACAACATCCAAATTTTGAAGTACGGTAAATTTTTGTATACATTTCCAAAGTTGATGGAATCATTTGGCTGACGTATAAGCAATACTCATCCGATGGCAGTTGGAAATGTCAACACCTTGTGGGACTCCTAATTCAAACGATCTTTACTCAATGACGTTGAAGGCAATAACAATGGTGTGTGAAACATACCGTAATGATGAATGTTAATTATTCATAGATTGAAATCAGCTCATCAATCAGTTAAAATGGTTTGTTAGCTTGACCTAACCTAATTACAATGTACCACAACCTCACATGCAAACTTGAGTAATTCACATTTGACTTGAAGTTCGGGTAGTAAAATTATGTATCCTTGATCTAAACCCATACACTAAACCAGTGGAACTAGAAATCTATTGTAGGATACAAGTTCTAAAATCATTGCTCTAGATTACATATTACAGTAGCATTGACAACTGTTTGCCAACTCCACGTGTAATTAGCATCGTAATACCGGTCTATGCGTTATGAAACTCTGCCGGGTGCCATGTCCAAGACAGTCGTCACTGTATCTTATTAAGGTAGGATGTAGGACTCGGTATGTTTCATTCCCCAGATATCTGCCTATGGGAAATGTCGTTACCTCGGTGTGAACGTCAAGGTCGAGTTGGGATCGAGATAGGTATGTAAAGTCATTCGCTTGTATCGTAATCCTTTCAGAGCACAGCAGCGCTTTAAAACTTTCGCCTATTCTCATGTAACGGGTGTGTTCTCGGTAATGCGGGTAATGCGAGTTTGGAAATCGAGTGGTCTCTGCCAAAACCATGTCTAGTCCTGCCCTAGACAATGTACAGAACAGTTATACACAGTCAGGCCCGGCCTTGTAGTGGTGACTGCAGGTACTCCGGACAAGTACTCCGGACGTTCCTTAATGTCCGTAACAGTGTGAGGCAAGTTATACACAGTCAGCCCCGGCTCTTTATTGATGACCGCAGGTACTCCGGACAAGTACTCCTGAGGATCCTTAATGTCCGTAACAGTGTGAGACAAGTTATAAACAGTCAGGCCCGGCCCTTTATTGGTAACCACAGGTACTCCGGACAAGTACTCCTGAGGTTCCTTAATGTACGTAACAGTGTGAGACAAGTTATACACAGTCAGGCCCGGCCCTTTATTGATGACCGCAGGTACTCCGGACAAGTACTCCTGAGGTTCCTTAATGTCCGTAACAGTGTGAGACAAGTTATACACAGTCAGGCCCGGCCCTTTATTGGTGACCGCAGGTACTCCGGACAAGTACTCCTGAGGTTCCTTAATGTCCGTAACAGTGTGAGACAAGTTATAAACAGTCAGGCCCGGCCCTTTATTGGTAACCACAGGTACTCCGGACAAGTACTCCTGAGGTTCCTTAATGTCCGTAACAGTGTGAGACAAGTTATACACAGTCAGGCCCGGCCCTTTATTGGTGACCGCAGGTACTCCGGACAAGTACTCCTGAGGTTCCTTTATGTCCGTAACAGTGTGAGACAAATTATACACAGTCGGGCCCGGCCCTTTATTGGTAACCACAGGTACTCCGGACAAGTACTCCTGAGGTTCCTTAATGTCCGTAACAGTGTGAGGCAAGTTATACACGGTCAGGCCCGGTCCATTATTGGTGACCGCAGGTCACGACCTTTCCTCTAATTATTACTGCTTCCATTATACGCCAATTAATGGGTTATCTCGGGGCCAAACACTTAGACGTGCCCGGTTATCTCGTTGACAAAATTCTTTGTACACATTGTTTTCAATTTAGATCAGGCCATTCGAGGGAATAAAAAAAAATAGTTAATTGTTCTCATTAACTGGTTCTCATCAATGGTGTCTTACACAACGGTTTTGTAAAAAAATAAAGATAAAGAATCTCCTTTTTTACATTTATTATTTATTTACACTAGTAGTTCAGTACCGTTATATCGATTACGAAGTATTTATTCTCATATACTTTGTATATAAGATAAATGGCTTTTTTAAATCGTTCCGCACAGTGAATTCATTTCATTGTTTCAATTTAATTTTCATTAAAATCCAAATTAAATATTTTATGATTACTTTTTAAACTACAATTCTGCAAATGCAGTAAGTACCTGGTTGATAAACGACTTTTGTTGGCATTTTGTAGAATATAAAATTTGAATGTTTGTAAAGTAAAACCTATTGATTAGCTAAAATAGCATCTAATAAAAGTGAAACAAGTTAGTTAGAGAAATTATGTTTTTAAACATGAATAGGCATGTATCAAATTTGGTCAAATTTCAAAGATTCGTAACACAGTTGACAGGTAAATGAATCAGATGAATAAGTTAAATATAAATTTCGTTGTATATCTGTTTTTGACATTTTGTCGTTAAGATGACGCAGTATACTCCTCGACGATTGTGAGATCAGTCCCATATATACAATGTTAATTTCGCCCGGTCTTTTCTGACGTACCTGAAAAACATAATTTGACGAAACAAAACGGATTTTGAAGCTTATGTACATAAAAGGGGAATTTTGTGATTAAAATGTAGATGTTAAAATTACATAATTGTGAATTTCATTGCGTTTAATAAACTTCGTGTTTTTTTTTAAGTAATCATATTCTTTGTTTAAAGTTTGTTTTGACGATGGAAGGATTATGAAGGAAACAGGATTTTTCCGGACATTTACCATCGTTCAGTGATATAAAAAAAATCAGTAGCACTAGATGGTAAAAGTCCGGGAAAAAATCCTGTTTCCTTCAAGTTATCATATATTCACATGATAGCGAGTGATGTAAGGGGCGTCCGGGGTCCATTTTGGGCCAAAATTTCAATTTTTATTTTTTGACATTTTTGTATTCTTTGGAATCTTACGAGTAATTTGACATATCATACATACAATTTGGACGAGTGCAACCTTATGTAATTAATTTATTTGTAATGGTCTGCACTGTGTTTTTCGCTGGCAGGGGCGTCAGGGCGAGGGACGTATGTTTATACATACTACAGTTGTAATAATATAAGCTACACATACTTGTTGTGTTGGTAACACTGTTTGTTCTTTACTGTCATATGGTTCTTTCTAATTTGTTGTCATCTGTTATAAAAAAGTTTCTGTGTTATTTGCTTTGTGATTTGTGTTGTTTTCACTTCCTGATGATAAAACTATTGGGGGGAAAGGTAGTTTGACTCTTGAGGCTATAAATGAAATTTAATTATACTATGGGCTGGCCATTAGAAGAAATTTTGACAGTCTGGAAAATATGAAGAGGGCTGTTTGGGCGGAGTATTTCCATCTCATTTCAACAAATAAAGAACCAGCGCTTAGTTTGTGTCCGAAAACTGTTGATACGTGGTGCAAATACCAACATGCTATCCAAAAGAAAGCAGCCTATATGACCACAATGGACACTTCCACATTGCCCCTGTAGTAATGGTACAGGTTAAACAAATTTTCAAGGACTTAGCTAACTCCACGCTGCTGGCGAAATGTCTTCATGGACAGACCCAAATTCCGGGCGAGTCGCTAAACAGTGTGGTGTGGTCGCGTATTCCAAAATCGACTTTAGTTATGAAAAAGACCCTTGAGTTTGGTGTTTATGAAGCCATTGCCTGTTTCAACAAAGGAAACATTGATACATGTGAAGTACTCAAGAAAGTAGGTATAATGCCAGGCAAAAACTGTGTTGATGTTATGAAGCGATTTGACAGGATGCGCATAAGTAAGGCGCAAAAGGCGGTGGAAGAGATTGAAAAGAAGTGTCGCCAGAAGCGGGAGGCAGCTAAAAGACGTCTGTAGGATATATATGAGCAGCAGGAGGATCCATATAACCCAGCCTATGCAGCAGGAATGCACTGAGATACATAAGTCACTATTGTTTAGGTTATTGCCTAGAAAAAATGAAATTCCCGAAAAACTTGTTTTTTTACACTTCGGTACCCATATCTTCCAAACTACTCGAGATATAAGTATAGTTTTTGTTTTGTTTTGTTAAAAATTTCATGGTTTTTATTTACAGCACAGGAAATTTCGTTTTAAAACCTAAAACCAATTCTACATGGTTGCAAAGTCACAATTTTCAAATAAAAAAAGTAAATTTTAGAAAAATTTGTTAAAATACCTGAATAAAGTTATTTCAGAAATTCCTGTGCCATAAATACTCTAAAAGACATACATAACAAAGTAAAAAAAATTATAGTAGGTTACGTCGTAAGGTTTTAGAGATATGTGTACCTTAAAATGGCTAATTTAACATGCGCAGCATATGGCCCCCGGACGCCCCTAAGTAGTAAAAATGTATAAAAATCGTACGTACTCGAAGATCAGGACGACATTTTTAAATTAACATTGGATATATTGGACTGAACTCACGGTAGTCGAGGCTTAATGTCTACGTTTGTGAGTGGTGTACGCTGTTCAATGGTAGACACCCTAGACACCCGTTCGTACAACTCTCGTCGGACTTTAGTCGTAACTGTGTACGACGTAGGTCCAGGTGATTCATTCATTCAGTGTTTGGATTGTGATGAAGTGTCGTAAGGCAGTGTCCCAATGCCAGTGTTTGCCCGACACAAACACGGTTGCGCCGATCTTTGTCCCGACTCGGCGGCCACGCAGCGGTCACTTGGACGTTTGTTTGTAAACAGTACCCGTGGTGCCGGTGTCGCCGTGGTGGGGCACTGCACATCTAAATCAGCTGAGATGGGAGCGACGATATCAGATCGTCTTCAGCTCTCTGCCAGAGTGCTTGTGTTGTAGTTGACACGCCTGTGTCTGCATTCAACGTCGTCAATGATTGAAGGCTTCTATCCAGTGACAAACAGTACTTTTGGATTTTTGACGCCGCTTACTATTGTTACGGATATTTGGGACATGGTGACAACCCCGACTCGGTAAAGCCAAGTTGAACCGTGAACGCTGCACTGTCTGAGCGCGGTGTTGACTAGTTAACGAACGCGACCCTGGCCGCAAAGGCGACGCTGTCAAGTCCGTGTACGGGTGTACAACCCCCGGTCACATTCTACCGACATCATGGGACCAAGGGCTGTCCATGTTACCCGCAGGATCGCCAGATGGGTGGTCAACGCATCCAGCAAGGTCGTCCGCCTGTTCACCTGTTGCTTCCGACGTAAGTGGTATTCTGTTCTTTTGTGAAGGTGGAGTGCCATGTGAAGTTGGAGTGCCATGTAAAGGTGGAGTTTCATGCTAAGGAGTCCGAGCACTCAGTTTTCAGTTTAAGACTTTGTTGTTTCCATTGTGCATTGAATTAGTTAAGAGACTTATTGAAACTTGTCAAGATCCACTAATGATTCTTGAGGACATCTGTCCGAATGCCATGTTCTATGTCAATGTTATCAACAAGAGTACGAACTAAACAATTGGTCTAATGTTTTATCCAACAATTTTAACATTTGAAACTAAATTGTTTGTTTTTAGAAGACTCTTGGAGCAATTGGAGCATTTTTAAAATAGTACTAAATGTTTTTTTTGAATTTGCATATTTACAATATACGGTATTTTAATATTAATTGGAGTACAAATAATGTAAATATTTGTTTTTGGAGTCGCCTGATGCTGAAACCCTTGGTTTCGAAACGCCTCGTTAAAAAACCATTTAGAAAAGTGTTGTTTTATTAACATTTAGTACTATTGTTTCTTTCTAGTTTCTTAATGTTAACAATGTTATTCAAACTCTTATTTTTAAGATGACTATTAGTATGTAAACATTTTATAAATATAAAATAACTAAATCTATACATGACGTAATTCCAACATTGAATTATAACAATTCGTACTAACGTAACGCGCTAAAATGTTTTTGAGTTACTAGAATTAATTGTTTTTTAAGATGTGGTGACCTCATTGAGGGATTAATACTGGGGGATTTTAGGTAGCGTTATCCTCATGTTTGGCTCAAGGGTGTGCTGATATGGTAATGAATGATAAAAGTACTTTATGCAGCGTGTGACGTATCCACAAACTATTACAACACAATTTACACCTTAGCTGTGGAAATAGGTCAATATTGTAATAGACTTTTACACAGTGTTAGTGTTTTTGTGGATATTTTTACTGTCCAATGTAGATATTTTCTCTTACAATTGTTGTCCACTGCTTGTATTGAATTTAATGAGTAAAGTCACGAGTTCATATTTGTAGTAACGTATTTCTTACGTTATTACGTATAAAAGTAATATCATTACTAGGGCCTTGCTAATGATGGAATAATTAACGTAATTAAAACGTACTTATTTCCTGTTACAAACACGTTTTCCCACACGTTTATGAGCTGATAAAAGAGCAATATCCAAGGCCACTTCACTAAATCGCTCGTTTCATCTGTAGTAACACACCCAAATAATCAGTCACGTTTAAACCCCAGTATCGTAAAGATATGCTGATCACCTTGAACTTTGTTACCTGAACCGTTTTAAATGCAACACGTCTAGATGACGTTAAAAGCTCACTTATAAAAAGTATTATTTTCACGGTGTAATTATCTTACAATTGTATTTTTATTTTATGGATACGTAATTAATTTATTGCTATTAAAATACATTTCATAATCGACTACCCTGTTAAAATTAAATTTAATATACTGTAAATTTAATCTTGAAGAAAAATAGTCTATGAAAGCATTCACAGACTATTTATTTATTGCATTGTCAGTGTGTATTAAAATATACAAAATATATTTCAAAAAATATGTTCAATGCAATTTATTTGTTTTTAGCCAGTTATTAGCATACATTTTTACATTTGCATAATGTTAAACTGTATCATATTCACCAAATGTAGTTTCTTGAATTTGAATCGTTTTAAAACGTAGACTGTGTAATAAACATATCAAACAAATAACAATGTTTCGACATTGTATTCAACTTATCGAACCTGAATGCTGCTTTTCAGAAGCTTATTCACACAGAAAGAAGCATACATTATCGATCATATTCGATCTTTTTAATAATAACTACCGTACTATGAAGGTGTATAAAAATTCAGGATATTTGAAATTAAGATTGGAAAATGCTTTTTTAGTTACGTCAGGAACGTGAGTGCATGAGATAAGAGCTGTGTGTTGACTCCCGTGAACCGCGCGTGATCGGACACGTCGGTTGGAAGGAGAAGCACACGTGAGCTGATATGTGTAAGAATGGACAATGTGTTGACCGTGTTGTCTGTTGCAGCACCGCCTCGCCTGCAAGCCCTGCAGAGGACTCGCGAAGCCGGCGGGAGTGGAGCCTCGATACGCGCGTACGCTCTGCACCTGGCAGCGGACAAGAGCACCACGTTCGCGCAGAACATCGACAACTTCATCGCCTGCACCAAGGAGTCCCGCGAGGTGCGGCCCCAGGTGGTGATGCGCAACATGCGCCAGTTCATGAGCGGCATGAAGAACTACCTGGTCAAGCACGGTGAGCGCGAGTTCGAGAAGGAAGTGGAACGGGAGCGTGGCAAGGTCAGTTATACCTCCAAACATATCAATTATTTGTATAGATTATGTGATTCTGTTTGTACCTCTAGATAATAAAAGTGCTCTTAACATTGTTTGTTACATACAAAAACGTTGTTTAATTTCGCAATCTTGATATACAGTATTTGTTTAATACAATTCAAAATTAAAGCATCAATTCATAAACAATTTTTGTCTTTAGATTTAAGATTATATTTTTAATTTAGTTACAAAATTGTACCTATAAATAGATTTTTAAAGTATTTTTATTAGAAGAGATGTTTAACAATAACAAAACAAGATATTTTGATACACCCATTCTTCTTAAAAATACATTTTTGAACAGTGTAAAACTATTTTGTAAACCTTTAATTATTGTTATGAAGTCAAATCAAATCAAATCCTTTTTATTGCAGTGACAAATATGTACATTGTGGGGCAAACTTCATGGGTTTTTTTAAATTTCTGACATTCATACAACAATACACACTCACACATACAATTTTACAATTACGCCTCTTTCATTCATCGCCAATGCAACCCACTTAGTACAGCGGAGTCAGTCTTCTAATTGGGCGGTCTGCCAGTCCGAATGCTAAAAACTCACCTCATTATAAGAATGCTTATGACACCAAGAAGCATTTTAGGCGAGTCTTTAACGCCTCAGGTGTGGAGCATCTTTAATTGAATGAGGCAGTTATGTTGTTATAGTAATTATTGTTATTGTTATGAGCGTGGTTACTGATTTTGACCCAATGTTCCAGTTGAAAGCAAACGAGTTTCTGAATCTGGATGCAATCCTCGAGGGTGTGATGCACAAGCTGGTGGTGCGACCACTACGAGAACACCTGTACTACCTGTTCGTGGAGGAGTATAGCAACAACGGTGCGATATCACTGCTGGTGGACAACATCATTCTGGCCAGGACCAAACCTCTGCACGAGCTGGGCATTAGGGTGAGTTGGTCACCCCAAGAATTCACAACAGAACCCCAAATCCTTATTTACTGAAAGAAAGAGAGATAAATACAGAAGTATACTCGTATTAAACCTGGGGTTATGATGGTGCAAGTGAAATTCCATTAACACAAAACCCTATACTAAGACTGTTATTTTGTATTTGAGAACAGTTAATATTGTACTGTCCTATTTAATTGTACTGTCTGAAATTTAATTGATTAGAGAAAACAATTTTGAAATAAGACTTGTCCTTTGTATTTTTAAATAAAAACGTTCATGTTCATTAATTAAATAGGAAACAAATAATTCAGACTTTGGTTAAAAGTAGAGTTTTAATTAATAATATTTAATTTGTTTTATAAGTTTGAGTTTTAGTAAATTTTAGCTTTTTGAGAGATCCAAAACGATATAGATTTATTTCTCAACTGATCGAAAATCTAATAAAACCATAATATTATTGTAACTGGGACAAATACATGAATGTGTAGTTCAAACAAAATATTTAAAATACGAAACTTTCAGAAAATAGTTGATTTATTTTAAATTGTAAATATTCTTACAGAAAAACATAATACCACCGTCGGAAGAGTCCCTGGCCACTATTTGCCACTACCTGCACCGACTACAAGAGGTGGACTCTCCACTTGAGAAACTGGAAAATCTGCTGACTGCGATCTCTGCCATTTTCAATTCCGTGAGTATTCTGTGTGGGAGTAAACACCTCCATTAAACTCATTCATTGGTGTCTTTTTCATCATGGATGGGATTAAGTTTTTCATGTGGGTAGGAGAGTAGGATCTCTTCTATAGAATCTGAGGACAAGGAATACCCTTCAGCCTTGTGCTGAACTAGTGTCAATTCTTGTATAAGTTTTGAGTATGTGGAGTATCTGTACACGTGATCAATAGTCATGATCTCGTTTCTCTAGAATAATAATATACACTCTCAAAAGTAATACTGGTGAGAATAGAATCAAATAAATTTATATGCTTAAATTTTCTTCAAAGTAAATTCGGAAATATAAACAGTAGTTTTCAAGTAATGGTTTAATTTTATTCCAACATTTTGTGTCCTCTTCTGTTCCCAAAATATTTGAAGGCAACTTCCTACTCCTGCACTCCTAAACATCACCCTCACATATGTCCTTAATTAATACATAATTGCTGTTATGAAAACCTCTTAAATTGAAATATATTTAGGATTCACAACTAGTGGAATATTATGTTAGTACTTAATAAAATGGTTATCTGTTAAGACTCTTAAAAATGTATTACTGAGTAATTAATGATTATTGAATTGTTCTAATGTCCTTTATTTTGTTGGCTCGTGCAGGTGAAGGTGACCAACAGTTCGGGAAGCAAAGGGATGATGCTGGGCGCAGACGACTTCCTACCGTTGTTTGTGTGGGTCCTGGTGCAGAGTGGCATGATCGCAGCGGAGATAGAGGCAGAGTACATGTGGGGACTGTTGCATCCCTCGCTGCTGTCGGGCGAGGGCGGCTACTACCTCACCACGCTGTCCTCAGCAGTCCATGTCCTCAAGAACTTCCGGGCATGCACCAATTCGGAGCCGAACCTTGATGTAAGTCCCGTACCACATCCGCTTGACTTTTACAGTGATCTCAGTGATGCCGACACTTCACACGATAATCTACCTCTGGAGGACATCGACAGCGACGATGCTACACTTTGCGAGAATGAGATCATGGTAGATAGCGGACCCAAAACACCCAGCGTTGCTAGACGACGACGTGAAGATCGTAATAGTCAAGATACTGGGAGTTGTAGTCGTTATGATCAGCTAGTTTGTATCCATCAGGAGGACCAAGATAGTAGTGAGAAGGATGATTAAATATGAAGACATTGAGCACTTGTTATCGTACAAGTAAATTTTTTCAAAACAATATTACTAATTAAAAGTATTAATTTATTTCTAATGATTGATCTGGGAAAATTATTAACGTGTTTTCTTTAGGTGACAAAGACTGTGTAAATGATGTACATATTCTACTCATTTCGTTGTAGGGTATTTAAATTATTTATAACTTTGTAAATAGTTTGTATATTTTGTAATTTTTTTAATTTCATATTATTTATTATTTAGGTCTACACAATTCCTAGGTATTTAGGTTCATCACCTTTCCCATTCCTCTTCATTAAAATAATTTACTTTTAGCATAGACTACATTTTTGTCAGTAATGCTAGTAACAATAATTTTTCCTTATTATTAATTAATTCTTTTTAATGTTTCATCTATCTACCCCTAACACTTTTGAATAGTAAAAATATTAGTTTCTATTTGCCTAAACGAGAGAAAAGTTTCAGAAAACTTACATATAATGATATTTTAATGTTCAAAGTTTTTTTGTATTTGTTTTAGTATGTTCCTTGCTTTGATAACCTTACTTTTGAGTTCCTCTTCTTCATGTAAGTGGAAGCGAACTCACATTGGCCTTTCTGTCCTCGCTACTGGAAACAGTGGTTTTTTGAGTGACTCCTTGCAATATTTTTAACAGTTGTTGGATTTGGTTTTTCTCCCAAGTTTTTCTGATTTTCTCTTAGTTCACAGACAATTATTTGTTGCTGAAATCTCTTATAATACCAAACACCTCTAGTCAGCAATGTTGCCAACTGAGATTATATAAAGATTTTTACAAATAAAAGAGGGAGTTTGAAGTTGCTTACCCTAACTTCTCAGTATTGTGTAGCTATGTAGTTAGTGATCAGTGTGGCTGTGAACTAATTTTTTGTTCCTTTTAACTTAATTTATTGATTTTGTGTTGTTTTATTTAACGGCATAACTAATCTTTTTGTTTATATTTATTATTTAGTTTAGTATTTTATTTAGTAATAGATACTGTAGATACATAAAAGTTTTTATAGTTTCAAACCATTTGTAATTAATTACAAAGCTTATTTTAGATCAAATTTAATTTATAGATTCATACGAATATGTGATCAATCAATAAAGAATGCCGACATAATAAAAAATATGTATATTTTTTATTTGTTTATTAAACCCTTATGCATGTTTTATCAGTTTATAGCAATTAAAAGTTCTTGTTTAATTTATTAAGGAGAAAAAGAAATGTATGACTTTTACACTATAACATTCTAATTTTAAGAAACAAAATGAAGTTCTATATGGAAGGTGTTAAGAAGAATGAACAAAATTGGTAAACTAGTTCATATTGTATGTTGTGAATTTGTATTCAATTGCTCAAAACAATGTTATGATACTTTAAGTAGTTTGTTTAACATTTGCATATTTAGTAGTCACTTAGTGTAAGTAAACGTCACATACATGAATATATCTGTAAAAACTCTGTTAGACTATCTATACATGGAATAGAGACAGAAAAATTGGTATTTCCCTATTTAAGACTGAATTTGCCATAACTCATAACCTGTTTAGAAATTTCCTTATAAGTAGGAGTCAAAGTGTTTGAAATGAACTCTAAATATTTTTTATAATCATGAGAAAATGAACAATTCTTGGTGTCTAGTCCAGGATGTATAGTGACTGCTGGCAAATATCCCATTCTGGCCAAGTGTTGTCATGGAAAAACACAACACCGATGAACTACAGCTACTGTGTGGGTCAATATAACAACTGATTGGCTTTTCTCACTTTCCTCAAGGTGCACAAAAATTGAACTTATTTTCCAGACAATTTTCATACACCAATAAAAACACAACACTGGTGGACTGCAGCTAGTGTGGGTCAATATAACAACCCATCGACTCTTGCCACTATTTCTCAAACTACACAAAACTGGAACTTATTTTCCAGAGAATTCCCATAAACACCAATAAAAACAGCACTGAAGGATTGCAGCTACTGTGAGGGTCAATAAAACGACCGATCGACTCTTACAGTACATAACACTGGAACTTATTTTCCAGAGAATTCCCATAAACACAATAAAAACAACACTGATGGATTGCAGCAACTGTGAAGGTCATTATAACGACCGATCGATTCTTGCCACTATTCCTCAAACTACACAACACTGGAACTTATTTTTCAGAGAATTCCCATAAACACAATAAAAACAACAATGATGGACTGCAAGCAACTGTGATGGTCATTATAACGACCGATCGACTCTTGCCACTATTCTTCAAACTACACAACACTGGAACTTATTTTCCAGAGAATTCCCATAAACACAATAAAAACAACACTGATGGACTGCAGCTACTGTGAGGGTCAATATAACGACCGATCGACTCTTGCCACTATTCCTCAAACTACACAACAATGGAACTTATTTTCCAGAGAATTCCCATAAACACAATATAAACAACACTGATGAACTGCAGCAACTGTGAAGGTCTTTATAACGACCGACCGATCGACTCTTGCCACTATTCCTCAAACTACACAACACTGGAACTTATTTTCCAGAGAATTCCCATAAACACAATAAAAACAACACTGATGGATTGCAGCAACTGTGAAGGTCTTTATAACGACCGATCGACTCTTGCCACTATTCCTCAAACTACACAACACTGGAACTTATTTTCCAGAGAATTCCCATAAACACAATAAAAACAACACTGATGGACTGCAGCTACTGTGAGGGTCAATATAACGACCGATCAACTCTTGCCACCTTATCCTCAAGTTACACAAAACCGATTGACCTTTCCTCTATTCCTGAAGCAACACAAAACTGGAATTATTCATATTCGTACAGTAAAAAGTAATACTTTCTATTAAATTTACTCCAGATTGATTAAAGAATTTACTCCAATCAACAAAAGTAATTGTTGTGGGGGGACTCTAGAATCTATGAATAAGAATGGATAAAGAGCCTTTATATTTTTAACTTAAGGCGTACATTACTGCAATAAAATTTTAGTAATTAATCAATTAATATAAAAGTAAGTATTCATATCCAATAACTATTTTGTGAATCAATCATAAAATTTAAGAAACTTTCATGGGCATTTACCGTACTAATAAAACTAAAAAAATTAAAGTGCCATTTAAGTCATAAAGTAAAGGAGGCATAGATAATGAATATTGAGAAAGTAACATTAACTGTGCACTTTTTTCACTGAATTTTAAATAAATTCACCATTGGAAAGCTGGAAGTCAATCCAAATTTATCCAAGTTCCCAACTCAGATTTTGACTTGAGTTTCTAATTTGTATATTTTATATATATATATATATATATATATTAATTAAATTTGTATAAAGGGCAATAGCCGAATTTAATTTATTTCAATAAACATTGAATCGCAAAAAGTACTTGCTTTTTGCGATTCAATGTTTATTGAAATATATATATATATATATATATATATATATATATATATATATATATATATATATTGATATGTATATCAATTATATTATTATACATATTATATTAAACATTACTAACATTAGTGCTACCTTGTCTAATATCTATACTGTGATTAATTTGTTCAAAACAAAACATCATGATTACCTATCTCTGAATAATATACTAAAAAGAGTCAAAAAAACTTTTACCACACCTCCAATTTGAATGTTGATTTTATAATTATAGCTTAAAACTCTTGCCAGTGATAATCAGAGCATATTGGAAGATTTTCTTTTTTTAAATTTCAAAATCAAAGTTAAATAAATTTTTATTTCCTCTGAGCAAGAATGTGATCTTCAACAATTTAATTTAATAACAATAATCGGATGGTTTGTGTTGTTTGTATGCCAGCATACTAAAACATATTAAATATCAAATTTTGTTCTGTTTAGTTAGGCTAATACTAATCTCTACACTTGTTTGACTATCCCACTGAATTATGTCTCCCTACAAGTAGAACTCTCATAAATCAAAGTGTTTAAAACAATCCTGATGCTTAAGCAAGCTTCGCTTGAGAAAACTTACAGGGCTTTACTAAAAATATCTAATTATTTAATCTCTTTACAATGTGATTAAATCCAGTTATTGGGTTTCATATTCTAAAATAAGGAAAATAAAACAAGTCTCTCACACTGAAGGCACATCTGAAATTCTTTCTCGTGATTGATATTTATCTCTTTAGAAGAGCAAGTATACTCATAGTATGATGAGCTGAAAGAACAAGAAGTCTTTTACACATCTACTCCGTCTCAGAAACTTCAAGAGAATCCACAAAACAAGATTCGTCTGTACAGTCTTCATTACATCATCTGCTTAATCTTCTTTCTTGTTCCGTGTAATGCTGGCGTATTCTGTACGGCTTCAGACCTAGCATTTGAAAACATCAAAATGAAATATTTGTTTTTGAAAAGTCAGACAAGCAACATAACAAGACACAAGTCCACCTATACAGAATACCACTGCTTAAGTTTCAAATAAAATCAGTTTGGAAACTCTGTAAACTCCATGTTTTGTGTCACTGCAAAAAAATTGAAGAAATAGTTTTACAAGTAAAGAAAAACCTCCACCATTTTTCTTAGCTAATCTTACACCAGAATCAATCGCTGCTTGCTAAGCTAAGTGATTTACCATTTCAAAGATCGCTAGAGAGATCTCAATGCAATCAGCATAAAAATGGACATTACAGTTCAGGATAGATGTTGTCATCAGTATGAAGCTGGACATTACGTTTCTGGATATATGTTGTCATTAGCATAAAGCAGGATATTATATTTCAGGATAAATGTTGTCATCAGCATGAAGCTTGGACATCACAGTTCAGGATAGATGTTGCCATCAGTATGAAGCTGGACATCACAGTTCAGGATAAATGTTGTCACAGCATGAAGCTTGGACATCACAGTTCAGGATAGATGTTGCCATCAGTATGAAGCTGGACATCACAGTTCAGGATAGATGTTGCCATCAGTATGAAGCTGGACATCACAGTTCAGGATAAATGTTGTCACAGCATGAAGCTTGGACATCACAGTTCAGGATAGATGTTGCCATCAGTATGAAGCTGGACATCACAGTTGAGGATATACTGTATGTTGTCATTAGCATAAAGCAGGACATTACATTTCTGGGTATATGTTGTCATCAGCATAAAACAGGATATTATATTTCTGGGATATATGTTGTCATCAGCATGAAGCTTGGACATTACAGTTCAAGATAGATTATATGTCATCAGCAAGGAAGACAAGAAAGTCAAAGAACGCAAACTGGAGACATGAGTGTCACCTGAATGGGCAACATAACTGTTAGAATACACTATGTTTTTTTTTTTTTTTTTTCAAAAGATATGATTATTCATATCTAATATAAATATAGAATGAGAATACAATAAAAACCAAAAGTTGGAAGCTCTCCAAATAGGTATGAGTTGCTGTCTTTTACAAGTTAAATAGAAAAAAATCAAATGACCCCTCAAGGAGCCATGCTGTTGTGGAACGATATAACAAAATCGCTCATAAAAAATTTTCATGTGTACAAATTATCAATCTCACAACTACAGTAGAAATAGGTCTGATTTACAACTGCAGTAGAGAATTTGAAGAGTTTGGGTGTTCGATTTTTAGATTCAGCATGACTAATATAGTTAGTTATTCATAGTCATTCAATTAATTAAATTTGTAATTTATTTGAATTTATATATGCATCCTTTTAGTAACAGATAATTCTTTCTCTATATAAATTTAATATATAGTTTTTTTTTATTTTTTTGGATATTGTACATCTCTCAGCTTTAATTCATCAGTCAGTATGATAATTAGGTATTCTACATAACTGTTGAGCAGAATTGACTTTTTGGGAAGATCTTTACACACCAAAATTAAGTGGCTTAATAAGATTAACCTTGGTTGTGTAATTTGTATAAGATTTCATATAAGATTTGCATTACTGAGTAGGTCCTTGGCTATTATTTATTGTATAGAAAATTAAATAATTAATAAATAGCTTACAGATACTTAAGCTCAAAAGACATGTAAATCTTTTCTTTTGATTATTATATGAGATATAAAATGTGTGGTAAATTTTCTTATACATATTTAATATGTACTGATTGATGCCAATTATTTGTTACACATTTTTGTAATGCTTATATAGTATTCTCAAATCGCTCAATCAGCAAAATTAACTCGTACTCTGAACATTTGCTAACATTCAATTTCACATTACGTTAAATATCTGAAGATTGTCAATGTATTAGGTGTTTTGAAATGGTGTGAATTTGAAAACCTATAAAATAATTGTAACACTGCATACATAAGCTTAAGAACCAAGATTATTGTTCTAGAACTAACAAAATTCAAAACTAGCCAAAAATAAATTAAAAACTAATTTACTGATCCCAATTATGAATTAACTTTCAAATAACCTAAGTTCAGCCATGTTGATTGATTTCAGGAGTGTACAGTGATTTAGTATTAAGGTTTCGGTTACATTCAGAGAGCCAGCAAGTTAGTGCTGATTCTAAGATTAGCGTATTAATATGTTGTTCGGGTGATGTTCAATAACCAAACGTATTTGTTGCAGTGGGGGAGTGGACCTATGTCAGAGTTCCGCTCTGTGTTGAAGATCGTTGTTCCGGATGAAATGAACGGTTCAATAATAACCAAGACGCTACCAGTGCGACCCAACATGACCACTAGGGATGTCTGCAAGATCATCGCACACAAGGTGCGGATCACCAACCCCCAGGACTATGGCCTCTACAAGCTGGTCGACGGAGAAGGTTAGCAATCTGTTTTATCTTTATTAGTGGAATTGAAATAGACCGTTCAAAGGTCTTTGACAGTTTTGATCACCAGTTTCTTGTAAAGTATTAAAAGATATTGGGGTCACAGAGAGTGTATTGGATTCATGTCTTACTGAAAGATAATTTTTTGAAATTACTTGCTAATAACACTTTTTATCAAATGTAAATGTAAAAGAGAACAAAATAAATTTATTTCAATTCAATTCAAATTCTCTTTATTCATGAATATATAGTATATACAATTGAATGGCGTCATAGTTACATGATAGACTTCTTCTTTATGTACATTATTTGAGGAATATGGAAAGCAATAGACCGTGGAAGGTTCAAAAATCAAAAATATATAAAAAATCAATGTTGGTTGTAAAATAATTATATGAGAGCCATGTTAACTAATATCAGGAATGTATAGTGCCAGTGATTAAGTTGTTCAACATTTCAGAATCACATGATTTAAAAAAAAATTTCTTTTACTTATGACGAACTGTGATAAATGTTATTTTGGAAGGGGCAGGAAAGAAAGTGAAGATAGCACAAAAATAAGAATTACATTAAACTCTGTTGGTGTTTTCTTGCAGAGCTATGCACAGTGGATAGATTCTTATGTTAGAGCTGTCTCTAAAATCTAAACCTATAGAGAATCAATACACTGATTAATTGATCAAATATGAGTGTTTCTCTATCTTTGTCAAACAACTCTATATCATCAATAATTAAGATGAACAAAGAAATCCAAAGGAGTGAATAAGAAGCATATTGTAATTACTCATGAAAATAATTATGTGTATTCTTAAGTGTACAGGTTTTTAAAATTGTTAAACATCATTTCCCTTTTTAAAACTCATGTTTTTGCAGGTATGCATTTCTTTGTTTGTATTGTTGAATAATAATGGACTAATAATGTGCGTTTTGTTTGCAGAAACTCTCTTAGCAGAAACAGATTGCCCACAAGATATTAAAGGGACTGTCTCCACTATAGGCAAGCATTGTATGTTTGCGTACAAACGTATCGATGCCAAGATTGCGTGGCCGCGCACAACATCTCCCGAATAACTCCAGCATGCGCAACTGATCCTGTCTTCCACCATCTCAACACAGATTTCCCACATAGTCTTTGTTATGTTGGCATTACATATCGTGCTACCGTTGTTTAGTTTCTAGACGTCCTATTTTTGAAGAAACACTAAGATTTGCAGATATTCAAATCGATATTGTACAAAATACGAGTACCTATAGCAGTTAGCTGTTGTATAAATCCAGCTAAAGTCGATGCTTTTCATTCATTTTAAGAGTAAATCTAACAAAATCTATAAAAATAAAGCATAAATAATAAAAACAAGAACTAAAAAGCAATATTTGTGGTATATATATTTTTTATTAAGAGTCTTTATTTAATTTAGTTCCACTTTCAAAGTTGTTATTTTGTATTGTAATTTGTTTTTCGTAAAAAAAATAAAATTTGCTACAGCATTAAAAAGTAGTCCATAATGTGTTATCCAAAATAGAAACAAAATCCTTTACTAATAGATGTAGAACAATAAATGATCGATCAAAATCTAGAACAGACAAGATGGATTTCCAACTTTCAAGAAGAGGCCTTAAGAGTAGGGTAGTGTAGAATCGTAGAAATTTAGTTTCCCTTTCCAAAACAAACCAAGTGACTGAACCTAAAGTATATTTTCATACCTCGATCGCGACCACGCATTTCTGATGGAGGTGTATATTTTCTATTTTCTACTAACACTAATGCTAGTCAACATTTCCCAATTGGGCCTTGTAATTTTGTTCTCAATAATTTTAAGGTTTACAGTAAGGCATTACCGCTCAAGTGTAACGTAGTCGAGTATTACTTAATGTCTGTAATGTAACGTCATAATATTACGCCTTTGTCACAATATGAACAAGCTGGAAGTCTCGATGTGTCCGTTATTAATTACATAAACTTATTGTAGAAATTTAGTTATTAGCGAAGTTAAATCCAGTTCTTTAACCCCAAATTCGTAACTAAACCATTTAGATGACTTCCTTTTTCATTAGAAATTTATTGTATATATTAAGTTAATGTATTTTAACACATTTTTGTATATAGTGTAAATTAGAAGATATTTTAATTGTAAACTTACCCCGTTCATATTGTGGCCTGGAGGCCTTTTTGTAATGATATAATAAATGTTTATATTAGTTTAATATTTATCTTTTTCTATTATTTGTAAAAATGAAATCGTTTCCTGTACCACTGATGCCAAGTCAAAACCTGACATCACAATGTTCCGGTACCAGTCAATAACTGTGGCATTTCTTTCTTTAATAAACAAATTTTGAAAGCATGGATTGTTAATTTTTTCCCTATCACTTCACTTTAAGTGCTTCTCGTACAAGTACAATAACAAAATACCACTAGCAAACCATTGATTATGAATCACAAGAAATTGTCTTGCGATTTCATTTGTGATTTAATGGAGAAGTGGTTTAGTTTGAACATATTGAGAGAATGTCTGTGGTTAACGTAATAGAAGAGAAGGCTATAGTGCAAAAACCTTATAACAATTCATTATTCTGTGTTTTTGAAATAAGTAAGTAGACATCTTGGTTGCACAACTGAACATGGTGAAATTGCTCTCAATGGTTTGCAGAAAAGTGTTTGGTGACTATGTAGGTTTTTATTTTTTGTCTAAATTTCTTTATTTTAACTTTCAAATAATCAAAATCATTGAAAATATTTAAAAGAATTCAAATAACTCTTGTGGGTTCTAGACATGCAAGTGGTGACTTCTACACACTTTTACATAGCTGGTGCAAAGAAAGTTTCTGTTATTTAAACTAATATTATTAAATGTTTTCAAAAAACTACACACAATTAAAAGATACTTTTTTAGTTCATTACACAACAATTTTCTACTTCGTGATGAAAACTAGGTTTTCCGGCTCACTCATAAGAAGTAGGTAGATTATGTGACATCTGAAATATTAGTTTAATCTCATGTGATGTACATGTATTCAATATCTCAAAAACTATTTGAAATTTGTTCATTATAAAATGTTTTGGAAATGTCAAGAGCATTCCAGAACACTTTTTGGTTTTCCTTTAGGTTCATAAATAATAAAGTTGTGAATGTTTTTAAAGTTTGAATGGTCACCATATTGAAACAAGTCTGGTGAGTCAATAGTGAATTAAAGAAAATACCATGATTTTTAAGAATTTTAGATTATGTTTAACGTATTATAAAATGACTTATTGTACATTAATACATTTTTCAACATACGAGAATGTGGTTGCAATTAACATATGGGACAATAAACAAAAGCATGACTCTTAGCTTGAACAAAGCCAGAAAAACATTTTGGGGGTCAAGACAACTAATATTTTTCCCATAATGGATAGAAAGTAAGACCCCATTTTGTTCCTGAAAAAGTTTTTGACCTGTTTCTATGTTGAGAACGATCTTTCAGCAATACTGAATTATTTAAATAATAATAATCGTTTACTAAAAAAGTAATTGAAATATTAAAAAATTGGGGAGTCTGGACCCCTTGGGCGCCCTTGCTGGCTACGATGTTGGCTCTTAGTTAAGGAACATACAGGCTGAATAAAAATAGGAGGGCAATGGTTTCATGGTAACACTGTAAAATTACACCTAAGTTTAAATATTTTCACATGTTAACAATTTCATCTTGATATTTTAACAAACGTCACAAAGATACAAGTTGCTATATTTTTTTATAGTGTGAAATGCAGGTACACATGTTCATGGTACACACTCCTACAGTATTTATGGTAATAATAACTTGCATTTCAATTAAGAACACTAAAAACTTGTTTAGTTTTAAAAATAAATTTTGAAAATCGTGCAAAATTAAAAAATTCTAGAAATTATTACCATGTTGTTACATGCCTCTGCAGTAAAGCTGGACTGATTCTAGTTAATATTTTCTTTTTTCGGGGATTAAGCAGAGGTCTCTGATTTTGAGGAAAACCCGTCTGCGGCTATCATTGGTCTGGTGCCGATCATTAAACATCTTGATAATGGGCATGTAATGGTGGACTTTGGTTGTTTTTTACTGATGTGAGAAATTTGGTAACTATTAGTAATTAGTTTGCGTGTTATAGTGGCAGAAGAATAAATGAGCAGCAAATTGCTAACACTGCGTGTTGTCTCAGTATAGCACGAAACATTTACATTTGCAATGTTGAACGATATGCATTTATTTTTTAAGTAAGAAAAATTATTTATATGTAAAAACCCATATGTGTTAAAGACAGTGAACTAACAGAGAAGCTTGTTCACATATTGGGAAATTTACTTAATTTTTATCGTTTGTATAATTTGTGAGTAGATTGCTGCAGCATGTGTACTCATGCACAAACAGTGAGCCATGTAGTGATGTGTTAAAAAATTTAATATATTACGTAGTGACCAAACTCTATTAAAAAGAAAAGTGACTGCAGTCAGAGGCTGTTACTTATGGATAAGCTTCGGAATGGGTTACTGCAGAAAATCAAGAAATGAAGTAAAAATAATTTATTTCAAACAAGAAAAATCATGTGTTTTAACCAGGAAACCCAGTTTTCAGGAGGACTGATCCCTTGCATATAAATGGATGGTTGTTGATTTTATAAACAATGTGTCTATGTAATACACACATGTACATCATTTTTATTAAGTAAATCAATCTTCATTTTAAGTCTTCATTGTTTCAGCTGATTTGTTTTGATATGTTTTTGATGGATTGCATAAAATCAGTTATTAATTTTAGTACGGTAGGCCTATTTTATTTGAACTACTGGGAACATGTAATAATGTCAAGATTGGTTAACATAAAAATTTATTTTAAAAATCTTACTTTATAGTGTTGAAATGAAATAGTGCCTAAAAGTTTAAATTTCTAAAGTGTATTTCATAAACAGTTTATTACAAAGTTGAAATTTATTATAACTACACATTTACACAAACCTGTCACAGGGGATTGATTTAAGTTTTTCAAAGAATTTTCAATGCCTCCAGTGTGCATAATTTGAACTCTGTAAAATACTTTAAATAGTTGAAACCAAATTGTACCTCAGATAGGAGTAATGCCTTGTGACTGATGTATATAAATTAATCACAACCGGCCAAATGTATACATCAACAACACAAAACTTTTGACGATTTTCACATTTCTCGTGTTGAAAATTTAATTAAAAAACAGTAGGAATAATATAGACCCCGTTGAGTTTGGTTTGGGACTGGCACTTCCAGTCTTTGAGCAGAACACACACAACCGGATTGTCTTTTTACTTCAGTAAAATGCTTATTTAAAGCAATTTAATAATTACATTTTTCAGCCTTTTCCTATGTTCTCTTGATGTGTTCAAAATTTCACACCTATATACAACCCAAGATGGGTTTTCCAATATAACTTTAAAGATTTTCTCATCATAAACAATTTTTTTTTAATAAAAAGGATAAATTATCAGACCTAACCTCTATATTTACTGGAGCTCAATATTTATTGTTAACTATTTATTAAATAAATACTATAACAGAGTAGGTCTAATCATCTCAAGAAGTATATGAATTTATTACTAAAATCTTGTTCACTGCAATAATCTTAAGTATAAGGCATTTCTTCATGCAAACCTTCCAATTCCATAGCATAACTCCACACGATCAGTGCAAAGTAACTTAAGAGTACAAAAGTAAAAACAGAGAGAGGAATTGTTGGAGCATGCATTATTTGAACAGACCTGAACACACCTGTAAGTAGAGCAGTGACTGCTAGCAGTATTAATATGAAAGCTGAACATTTGAACAATTTTGGGATTTGAGTACAATATCCAGTTACAACCATAACACCCACGATTATTTGCAGCAAACAACTCCCCATACTGTTGTACATCCAGATCTTCTCTTTCATCTCAATTCTTGATCCTTGTCTTACTAATTGTTCTAATAGTTTAACATTGTCCTGTAACCGCATCATAGCTTCTAGTACTAAAAAAACTCCAATAATAATGCAGCCATGTTGGAGCGGAATACAAAAACAACAAACCCTAACACCATAACAAGGCATTTTGCTATCACTACAAAATGATTTGGAAGTTCTAAACGATATTGTACTGCTAAAACTAGTTCCTTGAATTTATGAATACACAGCCTTCATACATTGATATTTACATTTAGTCAGCTGTATTTTTTATATTGTACCACCTGATAAAAGAATAATAAAAGATTAGTTAAAAGTGTAATTAATCTTCTCCTGCATTAAGGTGGTATGAAAGAAGTTCATTGAGCTTTTAGGCAAATGGCAGAGAAGCACTTGGAAGCTATACCAAACAGTTGGTGAATATTGTCAAAATATATATTGTTAATAATCTAGCCTCATATTATTCATACATACATTCAATAAGTATGAACAATGACAATGCCTTATAGATTAAAAGACCTGAATGCTCAACTTTTCCCTTAGCTAATTATACTGAAAGTGACATTCTGGTCATGTTTTTTTTTTTATTTTAGGGTGATGTAATCAAATTTGTAATTAGAATATATTTTTTAAGTTAAATTTATTGCTATTCAAGATAATTAAGTATTGCTATAGGACAGTTAGTCAATTTTTTAAACAGGCCCAAATAAAAACGACTGAAGATAAATGTGAAAGATTTACAGTATTTAGATGAGTTGTAGCTTTAGGGAGAGACAATTTTTTATTTATTTATTATTTAATGAAATTATACTTTTAATTCAGTACTGTTTCAAACACGTTTTAAAATATTTTTAATGACGAAATTAAGATTTTTATAAATAAAACATAAGTTAATCCCTGAAGCTATAACTTATCTACATGCTGACGAATTTGTTATTAGGCCCAAATAAAAGCAAATGCAGATAAAATCTTTAAACTTTCACAGTATATACATGCCTTATAGATATAAGGAGGAACATGTTTTTTTTTTAATTTTATTAAGAAAAACATTAAACGATATAATGTATACAAAATATATCAGTCCCTGAAACATAATTCATGTACATAATGTAAAAACATCTCTATACTTGATGGTTTTTATTTTTGCCTGATATCAAAATTTCCTGAAATAATTATAATACAGAGTAGTCAAAGAATTTGTTCCACTTGATCTATATTCAAGAAAATAATCTTAGAGCCACAAATTTAATAAAACAAGAAAATATTTTCCAATAATTGCACATCAAGACCTTGTATCCATGTAATAATGATTATGTGGGCGGCAGACATTTCATGTGGTTTAAGTTGGTTCTTTTTCCCGATTTGCAGATAACATTACAATGCTAAACCTTTTGTTTAGACCTTTAATACATTATAATCTTCTATTAATGGTAAAGCTTTTATCAATAAAATTTTAATGGTTTAATATATTTAATTGTTATCAGAATTTACTCAATACATATTTAATACGTTTAACTTATCTTCGTACACCATCACTATTATTTTCTTTTGCCACCAGATAGCACGGATGTAACCACAACGTTTAAACGGCAACAGACTGTTTTTAGGATTTGATGCAATATCTTATGGACTGATACATAATCAATGTCAATCCGTGTTTGGTGATTTTGAAGTTACCGATATTGGTAAATTTCAGATCTACATTTATGCTACTAAACGTGCTATAATAACATAATGATTTTTTTACTTAAGATAAGTTAAAAGATAATAAAACAAATTTTCTAGTAACAAAGATTTCACAACTCATTTAAAATACACATCGATTAAATCGTTAATAGTATTCTTAAATAGTAGCTTGATAATAAAAAGTTTAATATTAAATGTATCTTCTGTCACCCCGGTTTCAAAAATATTTTTAAATACGTCTGATATTGTTTTCGGTAGACAGAATATACAAAGTATTTATTACTGTATTTGTGGTTTACATATGAGAACGAATGGTCGTCCAAATATGGAAAGAATTAGCGTCCAAGTACGGGAAGAACAGTCCTTGTAATGTTTATGTTTGAAATTACAACTCCCAGTGTCCTAATCAATCATTTGTACTTTGATGGGTTTTTATTTTCTATCCTGAGTCATGTTTTTCGCAGCAAAATATTATTGAATTTAGTGCATGGTTTTAAACATTGAAAGAATAATGTCCCCCATATTTGAATAATTATTCTTCCCAAATTTACCAAACGAAAACTATAATTCCAAACTGAACAACACGGTTCTTAAAATTGTCAACAATTCGATTAAAATGAAATATTTTTATAATTACGAGTGATTTAATTCGGTAGAGATGTGCATCAATGACGATGAAACTACTACTACTATTGCTACCATGCACTAAATTCAATAATATTTTGCTGCGAAAAACATGACTCAGGATAGAAAATAAAAACACCTCAAAGTACAAATGATTGATTAGGACACTGGGAGTTGTAATTTCAAACATAAACATTACAAGGACTGTTCTTCCCGTACATATAATTGAAAACAGTTTCTACGCATTCTACATACACAGTGAACACATTTTTAATACTTCTATACAGAAAGCGCTTTTAAAATAAATATTTTGTGGGGTGTTAAACATGTATTCACTAATAAAACCTTACCAATTGCATCAAGAATACAACGCAAAAAAGGAATTATATTTCAAGCATTTTGTTTAGTGTGCCTGATAAAAATAATATTACCGTTGGGTATGCAAGATATACTTTTAGGAACATAAGTTTAATAACTTTAAACACCTCACTAATTGAACATTTAATGACAATAAAGCAACCGTTAATAGGCAAAACGTCTAAAAGACTTCATGTAATATGAGTATGACTTTGTAACCGTACAAGCAAACTCAAAATCATCTGGTTCTCTAAAAATCGTAGTTTTATATTAAAACATATTTTCGATTATATGTATTTAATTTTCTTATTCGATTCCTACTATCAGCTTGCAACATCTATCCATGAATATCTCATGGCGCAAAAATGAATTACATACTTAAATTGAATCACTTTGAGTTGAAATTTTGCATACAAACTCAAACTCCTTGACTTGTTATTTAAAAACATTTAGAACGATTACATTACCCGTCCTCCCCCCTACTGACCTCTGGAGTCAATGAAATGTATTGATGGATAAATACGAGTAGTAAACTTTGCATTGCTACAATGGTTGTATTAATTCTCTGTTGTTATGCTGGTTATGAACAAACACTAATTTAAACATTGTGTATATTATTGTTTATTGATTATATGGTTCTCTTTAAAATATATAGAACATGAGGAGAGTTTGAAAATGAAACAGAAGAGAAGTGTTTCCGCTTAAATATGTTAGTGATACATAACAACACAGTCACAAGAAACTCTACTTTAACAAAGTTGAAATTGATACAAACAAAATTCATACTATCTGTTTTTTAACCCACACCTTGGTCTATCTTTAAAAATCCCTCTAACTTCCAACTAGGAATAAATGCAAGATATTTTTCTACTTATTTTGAAGATCAAGTTTTACATTTTATGTTACTGTATTACAACGTTGTTTATATTATTCTTATGTCAACAATAAAAATAAAAATATCTTAATCTCTTTAAGTACAATAGTGAATGATGTAAAATGACCAGTTTTATTTCAACACCTAATCCAGAATAATCGTATTTGTCATGAACAAGAATCTCTCAGAAGTTAAGTTTTTCACCCTTTTAAGACCTAACCTGAGTTCAACATTTTAACTTCATAGTCCATTGTGTATTATGCAGGGTGTAAAAAAGTCCCGTACTGGCTTGATAACTCTCGAACGATTACAGGTAAAGCAAGAAAACTTGGTACATCATTACAGTACCTATAAATCTACTTTTTAAAGTAACTACCATTTTTTGTCATGTGAAGGTGACGGCACGCAATGAATCAGAAGAAAATCTTAAATGAGAACTTAGGTCGAGTAGTAGGTACTCGTACATCAAATTAAAAGCCTTTATTAGTAGAATACAATGCCGTAAATCCAACCTCAAAAGGTTCACTCTTTACGCTGGTTTAAAGTTTGAAACATTGACAACTGTCTTGGCTCAAGTTGTGAAAGTTAAACTTTGTAAATGAATACTTGACTTAAGAAATAGTTTTTAAGGTAGTAGACATCCAATGGAGAATGATCTAGAATGAGTTTTTTACCGTAAGCTTATCTCAAGATGTACATCATTATAAAGGGGAGATGAATGCTAAAGGGAAAAACCTGGTTTTCAGTTATTACAATAGAAAATTCTTATTTTTCAGGTTGGACATTAGACTTTACTAGATGTACATCTTACATTACACTTTAAAACCATGT